>NC_137094.1:11559469-12759469 GCF_951640355.1 Cnephaeus nilssonii
AATCTGCCTGGTCTTCCTTCTTACTGCTCCATCCAATCAGGTCTGCATCTGACACAAGTGGGAACTTGGAAAACCTGGTTTCTCTTATCATCTCAAAGGCAGATTTATTCTATGACTTTGGACAAGCCCGGCAACCATTCTGATCTTCGTTCTTTGAAAACATAAGTAGCCAGCTTGGATTGTCAGCCCAGAGCTAGCCACGCCTCCAGCGACAGCATTCAGGAAATTGCGAAAACCCTCTGCAAGGGTCAGTGTATACAAAGCAGGCAGATTCCAACCTTGGCCAGGTTAACCCCTTCATAAAATCAAGTAAAAATACTGAGGAGTAGCCCTAACTGGTTTGGCTCAGTAGATAGAGTGTCGGCCTGCGGACTGAAAGGTCCCAGGTTCGATTCCAGTCAAGGGCATGTACCTTGGTTGCGGGTACATCCCCAGTAGGAGGTGTGCAGGAAGCAGCTGGTTGATGTTTCTCTCTCATCGATGTTTCTAACTCTCTATCCCTCTCTTCCTCTCTGTAAAAAATCAATAAAATATATTTTTTTAAAAATACTGAAGCACTGTGTTTCAAAAGGATGGAATCTGACTCTAACTAGATTGTTCTGCCTAAACCTCAGCCAATATCACAGGCCAAAAAAAATACCTTAATAATTAAATGCATTTGGATTACAGAGTGGCAAAACTGACTTCCTGAACAATGGAAATGATATCTGCCCCCAATGGCTTTACTCTGCTTGTGTGATGATGGCATGAAAATGATCCGGTCAAAACCACTTCCTGGGGTAATGGACCAGTATGCGAATATATCCCCCCTCTATTGTTTTTTATCTTCTAAGGAGCAACAGGAAGGATCAGTGCCCTGCCATCCTGAGACAGTAACAGGACTGAAAATATCCATCAGCCTAATTTCAGGATGAGGCTTTGGGATGGCAGCGGTGAGCATTTCTACCCATGGAGTTAAGCAGTTTGCTGCAGCGTGAAGGCAGGCGGATTGCTTCTCTCGCATCTGTTTCGGACACAGTTGTAGAGTTGGCTTCCACTGAGAATGGAGCATCCTGGGAAAGTGACCTCTTTGCTCTCTGGCTATTCAGTTGGTCCCAGCTGGCTCCCTTACAAAGAACATCTAGGCAGCTCTCCTGTTTACGGGGTGAGAAATTATAGCCAACAGCTGATACCCCCCATTAGTAGTGAGCACGGCCTCTGTTCTCTCATGTACGCACCCACAAATTCCTGCACCCGGCTCCCATGATTGGACCAGCTTCGCTCTTAAAGGAGGCAGCCCCGAGATAATTTGGTTTGCGTCTCTCAATCTAGGGGGAGTATATTGCGTTTATGCAAAGTGCAAGAATCTTTTATCGGCCATTTTATAAGCCCAACAGTCCCTTCCCATCCAGAATGGCCCGTGAATATACCAGGGCTAAATGTTTGGAGAATGACTCTACCATATGGACATAGCAAATGAAGAACATAAAAAAGCAGGAAGGTCTATGCCCTGGTGAATAGTGGTCTCACATTCACTCATTATTCATGCGAATGTAAGCAACACGGGGAACAGAAGGAGGTCAATGGGGCCACAGAGGCCATACCTTTCCAATACACCTTTTTGTTTCCTGGGGAGCATCTAATTGCTTCTGTGCTGCTCACAGTTGGGCCTGGAATCCTGTTCCAAATATACACTGAGTGGCCAGATTATTATGATCTCTAAACGCATAATAATCTGGTCACTCAGTGTGTTTGTATGTGTGTGTGTATATATACATATATTAGAGGCCCGGTGCATGAATTCGTGCATTGGTGGGGTCCGGCCAGCCTGGCCAAGGGGAGGGGACATGGGCGGTTGGCCGGCCTGCCTGCTGGTCGAACTCCTGGTCAAGGGGACAATGTGCATATTAGCCTTTTATTATATAGGATATACACTGAGTGTGGCCAGATTATTATGCGTTCAGAGATCATCATAATCTGGCCACTCAGTGTATGCTCTTCTCAGAAAAAGAAAGCAGAGGAAGTTCCTGGTGTCTGGTCTGTATTTAGGTGGTTGAGTTTCAAACCCTATTCAACGTGCTGGCAGACAAGGTCCTGAGCAGAGGTGGGCTTCAGGGGTGCTGCTCCCCAGGAGGAAAGAGCTCCTTTCAACCCCCAGGTTTGTTTATCATTTTCCAGGGGAGGTGCATCACTGGAAAGTGGTGGGGTGTCGGGGCGGGGCAGGGGGGGTGTCAAGTGGGGTAGGTATTTTTAAAAAAGAAAACATGCTCCCTGCTTCTCAGGAAAATAAAAGGGTGGAAAATGACCAGGAATTACCTCCTTCTCAGTCATTAAAACCTTTTATCCTTTCTTTCTTCCCGACTTCGTTCCTTCCATCTTCCCTTCCTCTTTCCATCCTTCCTTCCTTCGATCCTTCCTTTCTTCTTTTATCTCCTTCCCTCCTTCCCTCTCCTTTTTCTTTTCCTTTCCTCTTCTCTTCCTTCCTTCCTTCCTTTCCTTATGTCTTTATTTCTCTCCCTCTCCTTCCTCCATTTTTTCCTTCCTTTCTCTTGCTGTTGGTCTTTTAATACACAGAGCCCACTCGAATAAAGGTAACTTATCTGGGAAATCTTTAATTTTCCCTGGCCTTTCTTGTTCTGAGGACATTTCCAGTGTCTTCAATAGCTCTTGGCCCTAGCAGGCAAATTCCTTCAGAGGTCTGGGAAGCTCACCGCCATCAGTACCCCAACTTCTTTTTTAAAATATATTTTATTGACTTTTTACAGAGAGGGAGGGAGAGGGAGAGAGAGTTAGAAACATCGATGAGAGAGAAACATCAACCAGCTACCTCCTGCACACCCCCACTGGGGATGTGCCCACAACCAAGGTATATGTCCCTGACCGGAATCGAACCTGGGACCCTTGAGTCCACAGGCCGACGCTCTATCCACTGAGCCAAACCAGTCAGGGCAGTACCCCAACTTCTTGACACCAAACCCGTCAGTGTCCAGGGCCAGCCATGCCCGTGGCTGCTACAACTGAGGAAACTAGGAGAATAAAACTTGAACTCCTCCTCAAGTAACTTGTGCCCTTGCCATGAAGACAATACTCTTGCATATCAAGCAATTCATTAACAGTACATGACTATATATTGGGAATATAGGAAAAAGCTCTGAGTCACTACATTAAGACCTGGTGCAGGCAAATCTAAGCCCAGATCTGAAGTTATACAACCAGCAACTAGGAAATGTCGGCTCTCCTTCCTGCCACACCTCAGACTTCACACCAATTCATTAGTCCTTAAAGCAGTGGTTCTCAACCTTTCTAATGCCGTGACCCTTTAATACAGTTCCTCATGTTGTGGTGACCCCCAACCATAAAATTATTTTCATTGCCACTTCATAACTGTAATTTTGCTACTGTTATGAATCATAATGTAAATATCTGTGTTTTCCGATGGTCTTAGGCGACCCTGCTAGCGGTTCTCAACCTGTGGGTCGCGACCCACAGGTTGAGAACCGCTGCTGTAGAGCACATATATATGCACACTGAGTGGCCAGATTAGTATGCATTCAGAGATCATAATAACCTGGCGACTCGGTGTATATGAAACTGCAGTAAAAAGCTTATGTGGCTTTCACCCACACGTGAACTGAAGAAACTAGCAGGCATGAACACGCCCACCTGGCTTTGCCTAGTGAGATGATGATGTCACTCTTGGACGCCACATTCCTCCTGGGTATGCTTTATGTTTTTCTTCTGATACAATAATTTCATACTCAAAAAGGTGAGGCAGAATGGCTTCTCTTTGACTTATGCCTCTATAAATATCTACCAAAAGGGAAGCAGCTTAGGTTAGAAATGAAACATCAAAAACCTCCGTCCAGGGAAAGTGGAGAGATTTATGAATTTTTTAATGAATCTCAGCCCAATAACCTTGATCGCACAAAGAACGTCACACATATATGTTGGCACCATGGTCTGTGGCAGTCAAGACTGAAACAGTAAGGCGGGTAAATCTAAAAGCGACAAGAGGAAAAAAGGAGGAAGCGTGAATAACAGAAAAATTAAGGGAAGTGAGAAATAAGAAAGGTCTGCCAATGTTCAGGAGTTCACAGTTTCCTAGGTCCAGGCTCTGTTACCCAGGCCTTGGCTATGGGGGAAGGAATGAGTTGTATGAATAACCTTAACTTCCCAAACCTTCTGATCTCTAACTTGCTAGCATTTGGAGGAACCTTAGAGGCCTCCCGGTTCAACCCTCACATTTTACAGATGAAGAAATCATGACTCAGCGAAGTGAAGCAGTTTTCCAAATATCTCTCAGCTGATGAGTAGAAGACCTGGGCCTAAATTTCAGATCTAGGTCCTAGCTGGTTCTCACGTTACATGGGTTTGGAAAGGATCAAACTGACTGATTGACGTCGGGGTTTAAAATAGACTCATTAGCAGGACGTTCCAACCAGAAATGGAGTGATTCTGAAGCTCACCGTGTGCACCATAGCTAATGAAAGCTTTGAGGTCCTTCTACAATGAGTAGGTAAGAATGCTTTATAAATATCACACCAAACGTGTAAACATGTATTTCATTCCACAGTGCATGAGCCTACTTGAAAAGTTTATTTCCTTAGGTTATATAAATAGCAACATGTAACATAAAATTGGGATAATAATAGTCCCTTCATACAGGGTATGATGTCTATGTAATGGGTGAAAATTGCTGGGCACGTTGCCTAGCATCATTAGTAATCAATAAATGCTACCTATTTCTCTTATTTATAGTCACTACTGAGTTTCTCAATAAGCCATTCCTTAATAGGTCTTGTAGGGAGATCCCAAACTAGGGCAGAAGGGTTCCAATCCCAGATTTCCAGAGATGCACTGTGTGATCTGAATCACACTCCGAAGCCTGTAATCCTGAGCACAGCATCGTGCAGGCATTCAGCACTCATGCAGACGCCATGTTGGTGTCGGTGTCTCTTGGCATGACCGAGTAGGTATAAACTTAGATGGAAGTCTCAAAGCAAGTACTCAAAGGGCTCCATTTTTCTAAGAAAGTAAATAAAACCTGATTGAGGTGGAATAAAGGGGGCAAATAGAACTGGGCCAAGAGAGACTTGGTACACAGATTTCGTGTGTGACTGATTTAGTGGGTTAGTGTTTCCTTGCATCTTGTGGTGTTTTCCAGCTGGCTCAAAGGAGTAGAGAAAATTAGGGCCAAACATTTGGTAAGTTTCCTAATGAAAGAAATCAAACAATAGCCTCTCTGGCTTCTTGTAAGCAAAGATGTGTTAGCTGAACCCGAAAAGGAGAAGCAAGCTCTTGCTCTCTTCCATATTCATGGACCTGAGAGCCCTGGCCAAGGTGAGTGACCCCCGCGTTCCCATGCTTCTGCTCTTTCCTTCACCAGGTCAGAACAAAAACACCCACTCACACGGGGAGAGGCTCTTCAAAAGTGACTTCTGAAAAGCAAGCAATGGATACTTTCTACCCTCAAGACAAAGGCACACATTGCCCAGAGGCACATGGGTAAATGCCCATACCTCCCGTCCCGATCACAGGACCAAAGAACTAGGAGGCTTAGATGCTTAAAGGACTTGATGCCACTCAGGCTCATTGGATGACACAATTCCATGTAGGATCAACACACTTAAAGTCTAGCAGAGGTCTCCATTCCAGGGACCTGCCTGCCAGTGACCACCTGGTCAAAGTCGGCTTGAGAACAGGACTACAACCCCTGGTTTCGAGTTTGATCCCCAGTGGGGGGCAAGGAGGAGGGTGTGCAAGAGGCAGCTGATCAGTGATTCTCTCTCATCATTGATGTTTCTCTCTCTTCCTCTCCCTTCTTCTCTGTAAACAATAAAAATAGATTTTTTTTAAAAACACACATCTCAAGCTGGTCATCTGCTGGGGAGCGTGGCTTCATCATGTTACTGATTGTGCTCCAACCCTGCAGCATGAACCCGAACCTCTGTCAGTAATCTCTGCTGTGTGTTGTGTACTCATCTGTCCCCATCTGGCCTCAGGAGCACCACCTGAATATGTGGTTTCTCTCCTGTTAGATTGGGCCCAACTTCATTTTTCACCAAGTGCCCCCAAAACATGAGATGATCCTATCATGGGGTCTCATCAACCAGCATTGATTGCTATTATTCAAACAATAAACAGACTTAAAAACTGTGACCAGAAAGGAGGTGTGTTGTGTGTTTTTTAAATTATTATCATTATAACTTTCTTCTTTGCCTGTCACCTAGAAATTGATGGTTGCCTTCTTCTTTTTTTTTCTTTCTTTTTTTCTTTTCCATTATAATGGAGGAACTGGGACACAGAGACAGAAATCTTCTTGGATTTGGAATTGTGGAGTTCTAGGTCCCCTTAGAGGGGATGGACTCACCTTGGTGAGAGGACTACAAACTGGGTCAAGGCCAGGGATAGGAGCAGGGAAGCCTGGAAAGTGGGGGTTGGTGGGGGGAGCAGGGGAGGCGTCATGGGAATGGAAGCTGAGAGATGGCCCTGCAGCACCTCCTACCAGGAAAATGAGCAGCTAGGGGAGCACTTGGGAGGGTCAGACCCAAGACAATCCGACGTGAGGAACAGGGAATGGCTAACCACAGGAAGAATGACTACAATTCAAGGGCAATGTCTATTGCGGGTCAGCCTTCTACACCGTCCCCGCATCACTTTGGCCCGTGGAGATGGGGAACCTTGCAACCGAGAGTAGTCAGGATTTTATTCTTAGGTAGCAGGTGAGGGAACGCGGCGGTGGCCTGGTACACAGAAGCTGTTTGTGACGTTTCTCACTTGACTATGATCCTCTGTTCATTAAACTCAACACAAGCCAGCCCGCAGATGCTTGCCCCTGAAATCACAACCCGATTTTATTCTCAGTGTGGGATTCGACATCAGTTATTCCATTCCCTAACGCACTGCCAAGGCTGAGATTTATTTATTCAGCAAACAGCTGAGTGACTCTGGGGTAGGGTGGGGTGGGGTGGGGTGGGGTGGGGGAGGTTAAGAAGAAGAATGTAATTAATCAACCTGGGTTTCGTCTATGACACTTAAGGGTTTGACTATGTCCCACCTGGGCCTCCTGCAGTGCGCGCTCATTCATTCTCCCTCTTCCCAAGGCTCCGAAAACATGACCTGTGTCCTCGTAGGTTTTCTAGGATTCTGTCCTTTCTCTTTCCAGTGTTGCTGTTTTGGGTGGTTTTTCCACAACTTTGGACACTGAGCACCATCTGGCTTCGGAAGGCGTGGGATTTCTTCTACGAACCTTTGCTGCAGCACAGACACGGGGAGGCCACGCTGGCTCAGCTTACACCACCTCATTGGACAAATACGATACGTGCCCCCAAGCTCGACATTTCGCAAGACCAACTTTTTATGGCGCGGCTTTAGGTTTTAAAACACAATACGGCATTCAGAGAGCGTGTGATCATCTAACCAGCCCCCCAAGTCCCAAGGGTTTAGTTCAAGTATATGGTGGGGAAACGAGGCTCCTTCGCATAATGGCATCCAGTCTATAGCTCTGTCTTTGATCCCTTCTGCTTCCCTCCTGTTCCCCCAGTTCTGCCCTCGGAGATTCACACCCAGAGCTGGAGCAAACCCCTTCTTTGATCTGGGAAGGGCTGGTTTGAAAGTTTTCTCTGGGGCAGCAGTATGATGGCAGAATGGTCATTATCTCAGATGAGATAATGAATGAGAAAATGCTTTGTCAGCCATAGTCCTAAGTGTTAGTGATTGCTTTATTATGGCTAGTATTCAGGAGGACTGTTCCTGCTCTGAGTAAAATGAATCACCAAGCTTCCTGCTCCACAGTCCCAATTTAGGCTACGGTGTAGCGTGAGAAGCTCCAAGAAAAACAGGGGAAGATATTATCCATCGCGCTCTGGACTCCGGGAAGAATTGCCATGGTTACAAGAGTCTATCAGAACCCTACCTGACTTTAAAAGTACCTTTGCATTGCCCTGGCTGGTGTGGCTCATTGGTAGAGCATCAGCCTGCACACCGAAGGGTCATAGGTTCAGTTCCCGGTCAAGGGCACATACCTGGGTTGTAGGTTTGTGGGTGCAGATTCTTGGGTGCAGGTTCCTGGGTGCAAGTTCATTCCCCTGCCCAACCGTGTGCAGAGGCAACCTATGGATGTCTCACATCGATGTTTCTCTCTCTCCCTCCCTCCTTCCCTTCCACTGTCTCTAAAATTCAATGGAGAAAATATCCGCAGGTGAGGATTAACCCCCCAACAAGTACTTTTGCTTTGCTGAAACGAATCTCCTTTAGCAATGATAATGCGCCCAGGAACTCCTATTTGAAATAGAGTTTCCTGCTGACATCAACAGTAATTCCACTATGAAAGAACATCTCTCCATACCTGAAAGGCTTAGCATCCTGGCCACCTTCCGCTCCACCGCTCAAGGACTTTTCTCAGATCCCTCCCCTTAAAGTTTCCCAGCTATCTCACAAATTGGAATCAGCCGAAAAGAATAAAAAAGGGGGGGGGCGGGGAATGATTCAAGCGAAAATCTGAGTAAGCAAATGTATTTGGCACTAAAAGACATGGAAAGTAGAGTCTGGAGCCAGGGGTGGTTACTCCACGCTGCCCATAATTCTACACAGACACTTCGTTACAGGCACTGAACTTGGGGGGCTCAGATGAGTGTAAGGAGAAGCACTTTTAATTTTTTACTTGTGTTTTTCAATAAATAAGTCTTCTGAAACTCCAAGGGAACGGACTGCCAACTACTTTCTCAACCAGGGCTTTAAAGAGAAAGAAATAAAAAAGAATAATTCATAACGATCACAGATAAAGTGAAATATGAGTCTGGAAGAAATACAATTTCGGGTTTAGAAGTTGGTTTTATGGGGGAGATAATCCTCCCCGATTTTTTTTCCAGGACTATAAATGCAATTTTTATTTTATTTTTATCCCAGCCCTTGGGTTGCCACAAAGATCGAACATGGGGAAGATGATTTCATTTCTTTTCCAGGGGGGGCGCTTGGCAAGAACGTCTACAGACCCACCTTGTGCTGTTTCGGAGTATAACTTGGAAACGCACCGTGAGCTGCAGCTGTGAATGGACTTGACTTAACCTTCTTTTTTTTTGTAATATATATATATTTATTGATTTCAGAGAGGAAGGGAGAGGAAGAGAGAGAGAGAGAGAAACATCAATGATAGAAAATCATTGATTGGCTGCCTCCTGCACGCCCCCTACTGGGGATCGAGCCCGCAACCTAGGCATGTGCCATTGACCGGAATTTAACCTGGGACCCTTCAGTCTACAGGCCAACGCTCTACCCACTGAACAAAACTGGCTAGGGCTTAATCTTTTTTTAAGTCTAATGAAGACCCAGCCCTTTCTGTCTGGGGGCAGTCTCTGAGTTTGCTCAGTGTCTGCCATTGTGTGTGTCTTACACTCATTACCAACAATTAACACGAGGAACAGATAAGATCTTGGTCATTTCAGCCTTAGGGAGAGACCCATGTGATTATTTTTTTTTTAATGCCAATCAGAATAGAAAACTTGATACAAAACCGCTCACATTAAAGTCACAGGCAGTTCTGAAATACGTCCAGTACAAATAATAATCTTGGTTAGTTAATAACATTGGGCTCAAAGCTCTCCTTTGCGCTGCAGAGAGTCCAATCGGGTGCTCTTCCAGAACAAAGAGAGAGAGATGCCACCCCAGTGTTCGGCTTTCCCTGGGCAGCCCCCTGCAGAACGAGATCCAAGTCAGGAGAAACGTATTTTTTTTTAAATAACAAGTACGCCCTAGCTGGTTTGGCTCAGTGGATAGAGCATCGGCCTGTAGACTGAAGTGTCCCAGATTTGATTCTGGTTGGGGGCACATGCCCGGGTTGCAGGCTTGATCCCCAGTGGGGGGCATGCATGCAGGAGGCAGCTGATTGATTGTTTCTATCTCTCTCTCTCTCCCTCTCCCTGACTCTCTGAAATCAATAATATATATATATATATATATATATATATATATATATATATATATATCCTATCTAATAAAGAGGGAATATGCTTATTGATCCTCACACTGCTGCAAAGATGGCGGCACCCACAGCCAATAAGGAGGGAATATGCTAATTGACTGTTCCACTCTCAAAGATGGTGGCGCCCACAGCCAATAAGGAGGGAATATGCTAATTGACTGTCACGCCCTCAAAGATGGCGGCACCCACAGCCACAAGATGGCGGCGCCCGGTCTCTCAGCACCGCCAGGGCAGCAGGCATATGGCAAGGCTGGGCCCGCCCCCAGGCAGGCCCGGCTGCTCCGCGCACCTGCCTCCGGAGTCCCCCAGTCCTCTCAACCCCCTAGGACCCCCAGGGCCAGCCCGAGGCACAGGCAAACCTCGGATGGTGGCTGCCCAGCCACCCAGGGGTGGCCCGAGGCACAGGTAACCAGGGCCGGCCGAGGCTTGCGCTGCTGGCAGTGGCAGCAGCAGAGGTGTGATGGGGCGTCACCTTCTCCTGATTGCCGGGTCGCCTCCCACCCCTGAGGGCTCCCGGACTGTGAGGTGGGCAGGCTGGGCTGAGGGACCACCCCCTCCAGTGCATGAATTTTCATGCATCGGGCCTCTAGTGTGTGTGTGTGTACATATATAATATATATATAAAATAACAAATGCTGGGCCCCATCTTTGTATTCCACTTGATAGCAGCTTGTCAAGTCTCATGGCAGACATCCATAGTCCTACAGCTTCCATGATCTACCTTATCAACCACAGGAGTGTGAATGAGAAAAATGGCCCTGCTTACGAACCTCTAACATTTCCAAGTATGAGCATAATTGAAAAGTACACACGGAAAGACGAGAGCTCATCTTTAGTCCTAAACTAGATTGCCAGCTACACCGGGAAGCTAGTCTGGTCCTTCTTAACCCACAGGACAGAGAGGAGCTCATGATGCCCCCAATATTTCCACAAATATGCCCTAAAGAACTGGTGCCATTACAGGAAACACAAGAACCAAAAAAAATCCCCTTTCTCATGCAATTCGCTAATAATATATTTCTCAGGGAATCTTAGGACAACAGAGATTTAATCGTACAAGGGAAATGTGCAATATTGATTATCTCCAAATAATGCCCTTAGTAATAATGGAGGTGGGTTTGATTTTTATTTAATATGAGTGGTTCAAAATCAGCCAGACCGAAGTTCAAGACGAAGCTGTGGCACTCCCTAGCTATGTGACTTTGGACAAGTTACCTAACCTATTTGAGCCACTTTCTTTATCTGTAAAATGAAGATAATTGTAGTATCTATCCTATAGTTTTATTGTTAGGATTAAATGAGCTAATAGATAAAAGGAAGTTAAGGCAGCTTCTGGCACACAGTAATCACTCAATAAATGCTAACTATTAATAAGAGCCATATTCCTTTCTCTTGCTGTGTTCGGAATTTTCTGCAGCCATCATTAGCTGCAGGTATGACTTGAAGGGGCCAATATGTGCATTTCTGAGGACAAGGTCAGACGCACAGAGGAACACGGATTGAGATCAGAGAAACCATGCTGGAGACAGAGCCCCATTTCTCTGGGACCTAAAAGGAGCTGGAGGAAGCAAGCACAATGTTTTCAATTCCCACATTCATTTCTGGCCTCCTTCTGTGTCTGTGAACAGATTCCAATGATCCGCTTCCCAGCAAGGAACGCAGCTCTGTAAACCTGAGCATCACAGAGAAAATTATGCTAGAGACGTGCAATCCTCCGCCCCCACCTGCCTCCAAACAAACAGAGCCGGCTCCCACCTCTGCTGAAAGCGGTGCGTGCTTGCTTCCATGGAAGGACCTTTCTAAGAACAGAGACAGGCTGCGTCTTTTTTGTTTGATAGAGAACCACGCTGCCAACAGATGGCGAGATCAATGCTTCCAACTTACCATGGTTAACCAAACTGTCAAGGGAGGGTTCTAGAAGGAATACCAGAAGCACAGTCCAAGCATGGGCTTTCGAGGCAAACAGATCTGGCTTTAAATCCTAGATTATGCTGCCATTTAGTAGCGTTGTGAATTAATTAACTCACCCCACCCTGTCTCTCTGTCTATGTTGGCTGTTCACCCCACGGAGCCAGGACAGTCCTAGGGTATACCAGTTGTCCTTGGGTGATTATTAAAAGCGACTCTATTATGTCAAAAGGATCCTAGTTTGGGTGACAAATTATATGACCACCTCACCTCAATCTTCTGTGAAATTAAAATAACTGTCACCTCACAGGGCGGTTGTGAAGGCTAGCTATAATGTACATTATTGCTCCCACAATGCCTTCCACATAGAAAGTTGCCTCTTTATCCATATCCTTCGAGCCCTTCTTCTCTAGTACAGAAGCCATTAGCCTCATGTGGCTGTTAAGCACTTGAAATGTGTCTGATTCAAGGTGAGGAGGACTGTAAGTTAAAATACACCAGATTATGAAGAGTTCATGCAAAAAAGATATCTCATTCATAATTTTATATTAATTCTATGTCCAATGGTATTAATTTGAATATATCAGGTTAAATGAATGAATAGCTCATTATTAAAATTAATTTGCACCAGTTTCTTTATATTGTTTTAGCGAGGCTACTAAAATAATCACAATTACCCATGTGGCTCGCCTTATAATTCTGTTGGGCAGCACGTCTCCAGATGGTTCATCTATGTGTCTGTTACCCCTTCACACACCTCACCCCGCCAACACCTCCCACCCCACTCCTCTAATTCTTTTTTTTTAAATATATTTTATTGATTTTTTTAATATATTTTATTGATTTTTCATAGAGAGTTAGAAACATCGGTGAGAGAGAAACATTCATCAGCTGCCTCTTGCACACTCCCTACTGGGTATGTGCCCGCAACCAAGGTACAGGCCCTTGACCGGAATCAAACCTGGGACCCTTCGGTCCATAGGCCGACGCTCTATCCACTGAGCCAAACCGGTTAGGGCTCTTCTAATTCTTCCTTCCAAACTCAAAGCGATAATCAAGTATACTCTCATCATATGTACCAACATGCTCTTAAGCTTATTCTGTATGTTTGGGTTTTTTTTAATGTAAAAGGGCAGTAAATGAAGGGGCAAGATAGAATGGACTTGGATCATGCCTCTGAGCAATGGTTTCTCCTTAGGGATAGACACGCTGACCTTGAGTACATTAGGAAAGCTGAAGAGACTGGGCCAACTTTGGCAAATGTCCACATTGGCACTAAAATGGAGCCTGGTTGGCCAGAAAAGATATCACAATTTCTCCCTGGATCAGATTTGCTAACTCTTGTGAATGCTTGGGAAATACATCATGCCCCAAATCTGAGTCACATTATGATATGCAGCCAATGAGCTAGCTGCCTCTTTGAAAGAAGCATATCCCCTGTCCAGGTAGCTCAGATGGTTAGAGTGTCATCCCATACAGCAAGATTGTGGGTTTGATCCCCAGTCAGGGCACATGCAAGAATCAACCAATGAATGCATGAGTAAGTGGAACAATAAATCGATGTTCCTCTCTCTCTCTATCTCTCTCTCTTGCTCTCAAATCAATAAGTTGAAAAATTAAAAAAGCAGTATTCCATTTCATGCAAAATTTCCAACTTTTAGCCCTAAAAACATCTCATAACAGCCTCTAGCCTGACTCTTCTAGGGCCCCAACCCATGGATGGAAAAGTTATAGAACAGCAACATATAAACTAAATTCACTCCGAAAATAATCATTTAACTTAACCAATGCCCGTGCCACACCCATCCAACAACTTTATTAACACAAATGTTCAATTTTAAAATATTAGCAAATTGGATTTTTGGGAACATTTTCACCAGTCTACGTAACAGATCCTTTTCAGATATGCAATTTTTTTTTTTAAGCTTTTGCCTGGAGGAACCAGATTGGTGGAGCTGATGGAGCTGGATATGACGTCAACTCTGTGATGGAAGTAAAGAGAAAGGATTCAAACTGGCTTTTCCACACAGAGAGCTGACATCAAGGTACCGGATTTTGCACGTTGCAACACACGGACGTCACTCCTGAGGGAGTACCATCTTTCCTGCTGGTCCCACGGCTTGGAAGGCGGGTAACGACAGATGATGTGAAAAGTATGTGTTGGACGGAGCCGATGGCTAATGTGTTCCATGAGATGCTTTGTGTGAGCTCCACCAGCTCTCATCAGCCCCTCCTCCACCACTCCCCCACAATCCAACCATCCCCTCCCTTTGATAAGCAGCCAGCCCGGGACAGGCAATTGTGGGGAACAATAGCATCTGAAGGGGAGGAAAGCAGAAAGCCTCTCACTTTCCCTCTCTGACCACAGCAATTGGAGGAGACTGGAGGCTGAAGGCTCGGATCTGCAGCGAAATGGTACCCAGATGGAGACCCCAGCCGCTCCCAGGACCAGGTGTACCTGTGTCCATCCATCTTCGAGCCCGCCCGCAGCTGAGGGGGAGATGGGGCTGCCAGAGCCGTTAAAGAGCCCCTCTTTTCTCCTGCACGCTTTTTCTTTTATCTTCCCCCCTTCGGTTTGCATGGCGCCTTGTTCTCACCTTCATGCCGCGGTGGCAGTGCTGACGAAAGCAAACTGTGGCCCTGGAAAATTGGGGTGAGTGATTTCCCCCAGGTCTGACTATTCAATGGGCACTGTGTGTGCCCTTAGGAAGGGGGTGGGGATAGGAAGGCAGCCCCTCCAATTGCCTGGGGAGGCATACCACCTGGGGGTGCCCACCCCAATGCATCCAGAGCGGATCTGAGTTCTGATACCTGTCCTCTAACTCAATCCAAACATCCAATATGCGCAGCCTTGGGGAATGCATTGTGCAAACACATCTGATTCCTGCCCGGAGCCTTTTCAAGCCACTGACCACTTTGAACCTAATTGGAAAAAGCAGAGGACACTGGAGATATTTCATAAAAGGCATCGGGTTGCTGCTGCGTCTTCACGACCTGGGATTTATAAGGGAATTTCACTGGCTTTGTAGCAACGTAAAATAAATAGACATTAGATGATGACAGCGAAAACAAAGTCGCTGCCAAAGCTAAAAGGCGCTTGGCAGGAGAAGAAAGGACTACTACATAGTCACTCATTATTTACTGTACAAACCTTTCCATGAAGCATGGAGGGGAGATACGCAGGAATAATGGGCTCTTGCGAAAAGATGAAAAGGGCTTTCTATAGCTGCATTGTCCCTGCCCAAGGCGGTTACACAATCTTATTGTTCTCTTCGGCCATTCAGGGAGCTGAAGGCACAGCCCCGATCAGGAGCGCTTAGAGGCTGAAACAAACAGGCCGCACGTTTCCAGGGGAAAGACTACAACTGTCATGGCTGGAAATAACTAATTAATTCATTAATCCTTGCACACCGCCGCGGTCTGCTGCATGTGCTACAGCCAGTTAATTACTCTTCAGCCTGGAATGCTAAAATGCAAATTAGTACAGCGACCTAACCTACCAGCTCCTGGCAATAGGACCCAAATGCTCCTGATTTCATTCAAAGGGAGGAATGCTTTGCCTTTGGGTGGTGGTGGTGGTGATGGTGGTGGTGAGTGTTAGAACCACTGACGTCTTGAGAGTTCCAATGCACCAAACCCTAAACTTAGGGCCTAAAGGAATTAAGTTCCTCCTTCCCCACCACGTGGCTCCTTTAACTAAAGCTGTGTCACCCCCAATCCAACAAGGAAAAAATATTTTTTTTAATATATTTTGATTGATTTCAGAGAGGAGGGGAGTGGGAGAGAGAGAAAGAAACATCAATGATGAGAGAGAACCATTGATGGGCTGCATCCTTCATACCCCACCCTGAGAATTGAGCCCACAACCCAGGCATATGCCCTGACTGGGAATCAAACCTTGATCTCCTGGTTCATAGGTCAACACCCAACCACTGAGCTACACCAGCCGGGCGAGAAATTATTTTTAAATGTTAACAAAGGGAAATGTTTCTGCAAATGGTACCTGGCTCAGAGCTGTAGAGCACCACGGCTGTAAACTTGGCCTAGCCTAACAGGAAGATACACAACAGAAAGACTTGAAGGACAAAGGCATGCTATTCATTCATGCTAACAAATAGTCTATTACGACACTAGATTGCATTGCTATAGCTAAAAGCACAGGTAGACTCACTGAGCCTCTCAAACCCGCAGTGACATTCCGCACCACGTTTCCATGGTGATTCACGGATGGTTGGGACATGGGGTGGGGGGGTTTCATTTCCAAACTGATGCATTTGTCTATTTGCTGAACTTGTGTAACCATGGATTGTTTTTTGTGGGGGATTTTGTTGCAAAGAGGGTGCTGGCAAAATGTCTATCTCCCACAAACAAGCATGTTGGAGTTCGGAACTCTGAACAACCCGGAAACATTTGCAATATTTAACAAACAAGTAGCATCCGCTATCTTCATAGAGTTTGAGTCTTGCTTGCAGCCAGCAAGCAAGGTTGATTTTTATTTTTTTAATATATTTTATTGATTTTTTTACAGAGAGGAAGGGAGAGGGAGAGAGACTTAGAAACATCGACAAGAGAGAAACACCAATCAGCTGCCTCCTGCACACCGCCTACTGGGGATGTGCCCACAACCAAGGTACATGCCCTTGACCGGAACCGAACCTGGGACCCTTGAGTCCGCAGGCCGACACTCTATCCACTGAGCCACACCGGTTAGGGTTCAAGGTTGCTTTTGATATGTGTTTTCTATTAGCTGAGTTCTTTCGCCATTTTCCCCAGGAATATAGAAAGGGAAGGAAGTTGTGGTTTCACCTATTGGTTTAGAATGGATGGAAAGGACTGGAAGGAAATAGGCAGAGGGCAGCCCAGCTTAAACATGGTTCCCTGTGGTCTATTTACACCTGTGTCTGTATCTCACACTGTGGCCTCTGATGTACCCAGTTCTGTTTGTTTCTTAAAAATATTTTTTTTTATTGATTTCGAGGGGGAGAGAGAGATAGAAACATCCATGATGAGAGAGAATTATTGATCGGTTGCCTCCTGCGCGCCCCCTACTGGGGATCGAGCTCAAAACCTGGGCATGTGCCCTGACTGGGAATCAAACCATGACCTCCTGGTTCCTGGGTCAACGCTCAACCACTGAGCCACGCCAGCTGGGCCCCAGTTCTGATGTCAATTGGGACAAAACAAAGATGAGAACGATCCAGAGCTGCCCTTGAGGTGCTTACAGTTCATTCTGTGTCCACAGAAACTCCACACACACATTGACACAACCAAGAGAACTAGCAGAGAACCAACTACTTTCCAAATAACCGCTCGTTTCACGAGCCAGTGCATGTTACTTTTCAAAGGGGAACTATACTTTATACAAGGAGCAAGCCATCAGGACTAGTGACGATACGTCCCCTCATTGACAGGTGTCAACGCTGAAAATCCTTACAGGGCATTGGAGGGGAAAAAAGATCTTTATTCTCAGTTTGAACATGAACGTGAACTTCGGCGAGCTGCTGGCCATGGGCGTCTCTCTGCAGACCTGCTAGGCATGAGCCTGGTGTCGGGAAGGCGGTTTGGCTCAGTGGATAGAGCCTCGGCCTGCTGACTGAAGGGTTCTGGGTTCGATTTCAGTCAAGGGCACTTGCCCAGGTTGCGTGCTCGATACCCAGTAGCGGGCATGCAGGAGGAAGCCAATCAATGATTCTCTTTCATCATTGGTGTTTCTATCTCTCTCTCCCTCGCCCTTCCTCTCTGAAATCAATCCTATATAATAAAAGCCTAATATGCAAATCGACGGAACAGCAGAATGCCGGTGGAACAACTGGTTGCTATGACGTGCACTGACCACCAGGGGGAAGACGCTCAATGCAGTACGCTCAGGCCAGTTAAGGTAGGTGCCAGCAGGGGGCCCCCCCATCACCCCACAGAGAGAGGCAACTAGTGGTGGCGGGGGGCGGGGCCGGTGAGCAGGTGGTGGAGCCAGGCCAGCCCAGGCGGGTGCCAGTGGGGGCCTCCCGACCACCCGGAAGATTGCCCAACAGATTGGCCCTGATCACTGGCCAGGCCTAGGGACCCTGCCTGTGCACGAATTTCATGCACCGGGTCTCTAGTAAAAAAATATTTTTTAAAAAACGGGGGGTGGGGAGGCAAGCTAGAAACACAGTGAGGAGCAGAGACCACGCGGGGAGCTGCTGGGGAGACGCGTGTCACGTGTCAGCTGGCGTCTGCACGCACAGAAGCCTTCACGTGGTTGTGGACAGAGGGTAATTGCAGGGTGGCTTATTAATCGAAAGTAAATGATCTCTTCTCTGTGGAAGGGCGTGATACGGAAAAAACCAAACGCATGATAAAAGGACGTGCACAGTCAGCAGGCAAACCTCAGCTTTGAGCACCCGGCCAGGAAGGGGAAAGTTCAGCGCGGATTGTTTTCTGGCTCCTGACAGCAAATAAACCTCCTCAGGACCTGAATAGCGGATCCATTTCCCTCGCCCTCTCCCCTCCCGCCTCTGTCCTCTCCGCATCTGTGCATGGAAGAATGGTGAGTAGGTACAGGGTGTCCAAAAAAATGTATACACACACGTTGAATAATTATAAAGGCAGTGTTTACTAAAATACGTTTCATTTTCAAAATGGAGTTGTCAGCTGTTAAAGTGTGTATACATTTTGGGGGGACATGCTGTATCCTGAGTCCTCTTTCTCATGAGACAACTAATGCCTAAAGAAAAAAAAAAAAGAGCCCTGGCCGGTTTGGCTCAGTGGATAGAGCGTCGGCCTGTAGACTGAAGGGTCCCAGGTTCGATTCCGGTCAAGGGCATGTACCTTAATTTTGGGCACATCCCCAGTAGGGGGTGTGCAGGAGGCAGCTGATGGATGTTTCTCTCTCGTCGATGTTTCTAACTCTCTCTCCCTCTCCCTTCCTTTCTGTAAAAAAAAAATCAATAAAATATTATTTTTTAAAGAATTCCATACATCCCATACCAAAAACCTAGGAGCTTACTATAAGACAAAATACAAAAATTAGTCTCTAGTTTATAAGTCATTTTTCCCATTGTTAAATATAGTCAACACGCACCAACTGCATTCATGGGGTGAATCTATGGCTATTCGGCAGATTGGGTTGCCTTACATATTTAATCCCCGTGTTCAACATCCAGAGAAACAGAGAGAGAGAAATCAATGTGATAGTGAAATATTGATCACCTGCCTCCTGCACACCCCCATGGGGGATCAAGCCCACAACCTGAGCATGTGCCCTAACTGGGAATCTATCCAAACCTTTCAGTGCACAGGACAACACCCAACCAACTGAGCCACGCCGGCCAGGGAACAATTTTTCTTTTTATCCTTGTCCACCTACAATCCCATCACTGGGCTTCCCAGGGTGAGAGTCTTTTGACAAGAGGGAGGAAGAAGGTCGATTTTTACTTCTTTGAGGCTGCAACTTTAGTTGCTTCCTGTTTGCCACCAGTGCTAACAGGGAGGAAAATCAGTCCTTCCGGGGAGTTCTAGAATTGGTTCGATGGCTTCACAAGGATGTAAGGGGCCTGAGAGAAGCAAAAGGAGAGGGTCGTTGGCAAAGGAACACAACAGGGGCTGGGGGGGAGGTGGAGGTTGGAGCAAACTGATCACACCCACACCCGGGAGCGTCTCTAGCTGCAGCCAGCCCAGGTGACGGTCAGGGTCACAGCCAAGCTCACTGTGTCCTCTGGGCATTGTATCAGGGAGGTGAACGAGGCATGTGCCATTTTTTCTTTTGTTTCTTTGTTTTTGTTTTGTTTTTATAGATTTCAGAGGGAAGGGAGAGGGAGAGAGAGAACAAAACATCAGTGATGAGAGAGAATCATGGATCGGCTGCCTCCTGCACGCCCCACACTGGGGATCGAGCCCGCAACCCGGGCATGTGCCCTGATGGGGAATTGAACCCTGACCTCCTGGTTCATAGGTCGATGCTCAACCACTGAGCCAAGCTGGCTGGGCACGATGCTGGACTGAAAGTGACTAAAAAGACTATTTTATAAACCTCGAAAGCAAATCATCCTTGCCCTCCCCCCCTCCTTTTTTTTTTTTTTTTTAACATAAATAGCATCCCTGTTTTCTATTAAATCGGTTTAAAACAAAAGAGGACAGTCTCTCCAAGCATGCTCCAAACCCAAACTCTACATCCTCCGATGCTGGAGGCAGGGCTGGACCACGCGAAATCATTCCGACAGCTGCTTCCACGCAGCGGCTGGTGGGGAGGAACCCTCATGGTGTCCCTCAGCAGCTGTCCAATGGCGGGAACGCGAATGCCTCGATGGATGGATGTAATGCTGGTGGGCGGAGGGTGGTTTCCTGGAGAAGAGAGAGGAGGGGGAAGGAGGGGGGCCGTATAGCTCTACCCTGCGAACAGTGGCTGAATTGTTTGGCGTGTTGATCCAGGAGCCTACAAAGGCCCCATTATCCCTCTTCCCCAGCCCGATGGCCCACCTGACAAGTGGTAACGGCAACATAAGCAGACCTGAGAGAGTTTCCAGCCCTCTAATGTGCCAATATTAAGTCTGATAACGTCTCCCTCCTTCTCCCCCCGCCCCCGTCCCCCCTTTTTCTCTCTCTCTGCTATTTTGATAGCTGCCTGCTGTTTAAGTAAAGCACCGGCTTCCCTGACAGCTGAGGCCCAGGTGGCCTGGGTATCCATCTAAACAAGTTGACATGAAATTGATCTTCTCGGCTCGGGCCTAGGGGAGCCGGCGTCAACAGAGCGTTCCGCCTCGGTCGGAGATCCTTCTTTCATCATCGGAGGGCGAGGGGAGGGAGGACCAAGAGGAGCTGACACAGGTGTCCCCGTGGCCCCAACTGCGATGCCATCACCCCATCAAAGGGCTGTTTCTGGATGCTTGTTGATGTGGGTGGTGAGTGTCTCACCGTGCACAGGGACACAGCTGGGATCGGCCCTCCGTAGCAAAAGGATGGAGGAGCTGGGCCACAAAAGAAACTATTTGGGTGAAAAAAAATGTTGATGGAAACAAACAAGGAAAATGCAACCCGGGCAGAAATTTCCATCGTCTTCAGCACAATCTGGGTGGTGCGGGTGAATGAGTGGTTGACAAACATACATAGAGTTGACTGTTAATCGTGCCCCCGGGTGCAATCCAGCTCAGAGAATCAGTAATCCAGAAATAATGTCCCACTCAGGTTTTCAAGGTGACGTGTGAAGTTTCTGGAAGTCGACTTCTTTAGCTGTATTTGGCTTACGGTTCGCTTGGCTTTGCCACGTCATGACTCTTCGGGGCGGCATGCAAATTCAAAATACACGTCAGAGTGACCTTGGTGCTTGCCGAACCTGGTGTTGTCAATGGGAAAAAACATAACACGTTGCAGAGAGAAAATGAGTCGTACTCAGGAGTTTTGCTCGGTGGCATGAATAGGGGCTTTTTTTCTTTCTTTCTTTCTTGTTTCTCGCTGAGTTGGAACGGCTGGAAATAGAGCATGACCTAGGGCTGCAATGTAGGAACCACACTAATCCGTTATCTCTAAGAGTTGTCCTGAGATTAGACTAGAATCTTGAAATCACTACAAAAACTGACTACCAGGGCAAAAATGCAGATAAGCAACTGGTTCTTCACTTTCTGTAACACTAGAAGGAGCTGATGTTGGACAAACCCAAACTTTTCCACTTAACGAATGTTCTGCAAACTCAACGTTAGCCTAGAGATTTAAAAAAAAAAAAATTTACACTAAAAAAAACAACAACTCAATGCATAATGAGCATCTTCTATGAGCAAATGTGTAGATTCCACAGAATGTCGGAAGAGTTGGACACAGGCAGTGGGAGATCTGAAGATTGTCCCAGGTCTGCTCTGGGGCACCATGTGGCCTGAAGTTCAACATGCAAACAATCTAGCTTTACCTCTAAAATTCAATGTAAGTCATAAAAAACACTGCAGATGGGCTAAGAGTCTTGCTAAGATTACCGGGAAACTCGTTGGTTGAGCATGTTGAAGATGAAATGGGCACACTATTTGAAGTCTTGTTGCTCCATATGTAAAGAGGTGAAACAAACTACTAAACTTCAGGTCAAACCTACCCCGGACGAATCTTTCCAGAAACATTTCCTGGAGCTTGGTGAGAAAATATTTTGGGTTAAGAGAACTCAACTCATCTCTCTTCTTTATTCCAAACAATGGCACTTCATTCTCTACACACCAAGCTGCATGGAATTTTCTAGAGAGTACTAGAAGCCACACGATTGGGTGGTCCCATGATCTATCTGAAAAACAACATGATTTTCATAGTGCAGTTCTTCTAATCTGGTAAAAAAAATTTCATTGTCTTGTCTCAGTGAATAATATTTCCTCTGATCACTGCTGTACAGGGGACTTAAACTAGAACTGTAAGGATTCTGGATCGGTTCAGCCCCCATGTAGTTTTTCTTCATGTGCACATAATAAAATGGAGTCATGTCTCTTTTTTTCTTTGCACCAAAAACATGTAAAATATGCGATCTGAGTGAATGCTTCTGATAATGTGTTTACTGCTACACTGAGTGGCCAGATTATTATGATCTCTGAACGCATAATAATCTGGCCACTCAGTGTATATCCTATATAATAAAAGGCTAATATGCAAATTGTCCCCTCGACCAGGAGTTCAACCAGCAGGCAGGCCGGCCAACCACCCATGTCCCCTCCCCCTGGCCAGGCCGGCCGAACCCCACCCATGCACAAATTCATGCACCAGGCCTCTAATATATATCTACACTGAGTGGCCAGATTATTATGCGTTCAGAGATCATAATAATCTGGCCACTCAGTGTATATTCTAGAATGGAGTTCATTCTTGGCCAGTAGTAGATGTTCAAAGTAAATAATTCCAGCTTGTCCTTTTAATAGCATGAGTGGTGTTTAATCCTAACCATTTTAATCGCACACATTTCGATCCTAATGAGCAGGGCATTCTAAATGCAATTCCGTGTTTTGTCAACAAATAATCTTGACACAGAAAGCCTCGATTCTGTAATTGTGCTCTGGGGGTGACGCCTTTAGACACAGCTGAGGAGTGGCAGGCAATGTCCCCTACACTGGCTGGCCCCTTTAGAACATTCTTTCAAGACCTCAGGCTCCGTAAGCCTGTTTCCCTCCAAGTTCTGCCTCTTGCCTCTCTCTCCACTACCCCCCATCCATTCCTTAAAGGTTTACTGAGCACCTACCTTGTACCCTACCAGGCACTCAAGTCCTAAAACTCCTATAAGGCTCCATTCCTATAGAGAAAAGTGCTTGAACTTTATGATAACGATTTCCTATGCTGCTCAGAAATCCTTTTAACTCCTGTATGATTTGGGGCCTGTGGTCTAAATGACTGGGGGTTCTAGAATTCCAAATTCTGGGTTAGTGGGGCCTTTACTGCTTCCTTCACACCTTTATTTACCCAGGGCTGGCATGTTGCTCTCCATCATGTTTTATGTCTTTGCTTCTAATGACCCATAAGTCAGGAGACTGGAAAAAGTCTCCCTTATTCCACAGTGACCAGCACATTGCTGTATCTCAGAAGTATCTCGGGTTGGTGGGAAGTTATAACAGGGTGGGATTTGATTGATTTAAAGCCCCAAGCCTCACAATCCTATAACTCAAAGAATACAAGCCCACCTCTTTCCCAATTGTTGCTCTGGTTTCATTCTCAGTGAGGTGTGTCTGCTCAAATCCCTGTCATTTCGCTGTCTCGCTTGTACCCAATTCATCCCGTGCCCGGACAGCAGGTGCCTGGATGGGGGGGGGGGGGGGGGGGGGCAGGCGAATTTGACACAGCCCATTGCCCATTAACTCGTTTCACAAACAACAACGAGGCAGGAAATAGCAAAGCCTGATCCTGGAATTAGGACTTCAGCAAAAATACTCGAGAGTTTTTCCACAGTCTGTAAATGGCCCCAGCTGTGTTTTCACGGTCCATGAAATCGAGAGAGGCAAACTCGAGAGGCAAATTAAAATCTTGGATCTGGTCAGGGATGATTTTATTGTCAAGGTGCTCAGTTATATGGCAGCGTCTAGAGATACACAAAGAGCCATAAGCCGGGCTCCACTGAAAAGACAAAGCGTTTACTTTATGCATTGCCTACCCAGAGGAATAAGGACTGGCATATATCAAAGCACAGATCAACCCAAAGAATAAGGTCTGTTTTATTGCTGTGTTTTACCAGGAGAGGATGAGGGTATAATATTTTATTATGAAACAACTAACAGAAGGAACAGAACACGTGGAGACGGCCTGACTTGGGAAGGAAATGACTCGTGGGTGAGGAGCGCCACCTTTTGGCAACTGGATGCATTGACATGCCCCAGGTTAAAAAAAAATGATTTTTTTGAGCTTAGTGAATATTGAGCTTTACAATATTGAGCTTCCTTTCTGGCCCTACAAGACCCGCCAGGGTCCTCTTGTATATTTCATACCCAATCCTAGAATCAGCCATCTCTCCAAAGAGCCCTGGTTCTCTTTATTGGAGGATGTTAGCAACCTGAGATGTTAGAATGCTAGGGATGCTCATTGCTACCTGGGTGATGGGGCTCTGTTTTCAATATAAGTTCAATACTTTTTGAAAATATTTATTGAATATTCACTATGTGTCTGGAACTATACTGGACACCCAGCCACGCCAACACACCCATGGTTTTTATGAAGCTTACATTTTACTAGAGTGTAAGTTTTAAAAAAAAATAGTAATAATTTCATTGGAAAGTGATAAGTACAAAGCCTGGAGGGGAATCGGAGGGAGGGAAGTTGCCATATTCAAGAGAGTAAGCAGGGAAGGCCTCCCTGAGGAAGGTACGGTGACTGGAAGCCACGTAGACATTGCAAGTAGCAGTTCCAGGGAGGTACGAGCCAGGGCAGAGGCCCTGGGGCAGGAGCATGCCTGGCCTGCGCATGGGCCAGAAAGGAGGCCAGTGTGGCTGGTCGCAGGGAGCAAAGAGAAAAGCATCAGAGGTGATGGTGCTGCAAGGAGGTGGGGAGGACATGTAAATCACAGGGAGCAGGTGATGCCTTGTGAGGGCTTCAACTTTGCTCTAAGAAGTGGGAAGAGGCCCTACTCAGTTTGGCTCAGTGGATAGAGCGTCGGCCTGCGGACTGTGAAGGGTCCCAGGTTCGATTCCGGTCAAGGGCATGTACCTTGGTTGTGGGCACATCCCCACTAGGAGGTGTGCAGGAGGCAGCTGATTGATGTTTCTCTCATCGATATTTCTAACTCTCTATTTCTTTCCCTACCTCTCTGTAAAAAATCAATAAAATATATTAATTTTTTTAAAAAAGAAGTGGGAGGGAGCCCTAACCGGTTTGGCTCAGTGGATAGAGTGTCGGCTTATGGACTGAAGGGTCCCAGGTTCGATTCCGGTCAAGGACATGTACCTTGGTTGTGGGCACATCCCCAGTAGGGAGTGTGCAGGAAGCAGCTGATCAATGTTTCTCTCTCATCAATGTTTCTAGCTCTCTATCCCTCTCCCTTCCTCTCTGTAAAAAAATCAATAAAATATATTTTTTAAAAAAAAGAGGGAGGGGAAGGACACTGGAGGGTTTGGATCTTCTTGGCTCATTATAAATGAAAACTTCCACTCAAAATGAATGAAGAAGTATACATGTATTTTTAATTCATACCAAGGATCCGTAAATGCATTTTGACTTTAAGGCAAACCAAAGCATACAACCAAGATGGAGTGCTACACTGTCCAACGCAGCCGTGATGGAAAGTTGTGCATTTCGTCTTGAGCAACCGCAGGTCCTTCTCTGCCCCTGGCTATTTCTGTCCGCCCCTGAAGGCAGGGTGGGCAGCCTCCAGTGGGGAATTCCTAGGTGCTGTCTTCAAAGATCTGAGAAGGAGCAGGCATCCCAAACATTCCCCCCTCCCCCTCCCCCAGAGTCCTCGGGAAAGAGGTCTCATTATCAGCCTTATCATTAGAGTGTTTGGTAAACTGATCTAAAGATTACGAGCGGTTTTAGTGGGTGAGGGGGGAAATCCACTTGGCAGTGCTAAGGAACTTTTCAGACAGCTAAGCACGCAGGTGGCAGTTCCTAGCAGCTGGCTTTCAACATGCCCTGGCTCCGATGTTATTCTTCCTTTCTCTCACCTTCTGGCTTCGTGCTCTCCTCCCCCCTTTCTAAGACCCCTCTGGCTTTGCTTTAGGCATTTTTCTCAGGCCACGGAGTCAACGATGAATGAGAGTAAAAGAGAGTCTGGGGTCCTTGATCTACAGCAAAGCCTTCCATCATTCCTGCAAATAGAGTGTCTCCCTCCTCTGCGTGCGCTCTCTCTTTGCCTCTCTTAGATGCTTCTAGAAAAGCACTAATAGGAGAGGAGGTCAGACCCACGTCCACCACTTCTGAGCTCTGCCACCTTGGTTAATTACTCAACCTCTCAGCCTCCAACCCCCTCAGCCACTCAATGGGAAGAAGGGGGTGTGCATGGAAACCGTCTACTTCAAAGGGTTACTGTGAGATTTTAATGAGCTAAAGAATGTCAAGTGCCCAGAATGTTGCATGGTCAATACGAGGCTTTCAGTACATTTTCCTGGCCTCCCCCAGTTTGCTATAGCGTAAGGTCTGTGGATATAAAGCCTTTCTTGTTCATTTCTACACCTCCTTCAAAATCTAGCTGTGACTCGCACTCATGGGTGAGGTTCCAAAGCTGTCAGCTGAATGAATGGATGCATGAAGCTTATATCACCTCATCCATGTGTAGGGAGGACACACACACACACACACACACACACACACACACACACACGACTCACAGGAATCGTGGGGCACCCTAATGCACGTGGTATTGACTTAGCCTGAAGCTTGCCGCAGCTCAATAATAAGTGGGAGTTTAATAAATGTTGTTGACGGACCGATGGCTCTGACTCTACCAGCGATGGAGAACTAACTGTTAGGTTCAAGAGTTACACCTGTGAGTCCTGACACTCTTGCCTTACTCCACACACAGGGACACTAGGAAAAGCAAACACTCAAGTCGCGGTTGTTGTCAAGGACACAGAGATTTTACCCAGGACTCACACCGCCTGCTTTTCTGCCTCTCCGTGTGCTTTCAGCTCCCTAATTCAAGTAGAAATTGAATGTGCTTATTGTAAATGAACAAAGTCGGAGTGATGGATGAGCTGCCTCTGAGAGCATTGCCACTCTGCGGCCATCTGGTCTCTCTCTCCAAGAGAGGACTTTCCGAGGCTGCTTGTCGACCTGGAAGATGTGGTGGGACAGAGACTGGCCAGGACCACCTGAAACCAGGGTCTTGGTGCTTAGGCACAGCCCACACTCAGACGCCTCCACGTGGCAAAGGTAAAAAAACTAGGCACCTCTGAAAGGTGACCTCAAAGCACAGCCAATGAGGTCTCAGAGAAGGGACTGAGACTGCAGAGAAAAGGTCCTGATGGGTCACAGGAAGGGTTCTTGGTCTTGCTGGCAGTTCCCCAGCTCAGCTTGACCTGTAGAGAGAGGATGCTGCCTGCCAAGCATCTCCTGGTGACCTCGCCAGGATTCAATGCTGGAAGCTGCCCTTGGCGACTGGGAGACGCTGCCCACTCTGCCATCTTTGGGAGTCCCTTTGAACTAAATGTGCTTCTTTTCTTTTTTTAATATATTTTATTGATTTTTTTTACAGAGAGGAAGGGAGAGGGATAGAGAGTTAGAAACATCGATGAGAGAGACACATCGATCAGCTGCCTCCTGCACACCCCCTACTGGGGATGTGCCCGCAACCAAGGCACGTGCCCTTGACTGGAATCGAACCTGGGACCCTTCAGTCCCCAGGCCGACGCTCTATCCACTGAGCCAAACCAGTTAGGGCCTAAATGTGCTTCTTGGCAAAGTTCCTGGAAAACATTAATGGGTGTCTGAGTAGTCAAAGCAAAGGTCAGGCTTGGGGATCGAGGTAGACCATCTAGATCTTCTCTCCCTCTGGGCTGGTTCTGCAGTTAGAAGGAGAGCCAGGCCAACAGCCAGGGTCTGAAGCCTGATGTCTTCTGCTTTGGTCTTGCTGACAATCAAAGGGAACAAGAGGGGGAAATGCACCCAGACAAAGAGCCAGAAGGCACACGAGGGGAGTTCATTACTGCCAGCATGCGCATATTTTGTTGCCATCAGGACCACCTCTAAGCTTTTTAACCATCCTTAAGCCTGTGGTCACCTCCCATGACCCATCAAGTCAGATCTCTGAGGGTAGATCCAAGCATCAGCACTTGTAAAACTCTCCTGGTGATGCCTGAGAAGAGCTGAGTTTGAAAACCAGCCCTTCATCAGAGTGCACTGGAAAGGCAGCGGCTGGAGACACATGGACCTCATTGGCCCCGGGCCCCTGGAACCCAGCCTCATCTATGGCATCCCTCACCCCAATGCCAGACACACAGCTGTTTCTAACGTTGCCTGGAGGACAGACTGCTCTTGGGAGTGACTTTCTAAGAGTACCACGTTCACTAGGCATGACCACAGGGTACAGACATATCAGCGGAGGCTATTCTGTTTCAAGACAAAGGACTTCAGTCTACAGATGGCCTAGAATTAGTCGTCTCTGCTCAATTTACAAGGACAAACAGCAATGGTTGTACCACCATCCATGGGAGCCCCAGATGCCAAAGGTTTGGTAAAGGCTGGCTTTAATTGTCTCTAAGGAGAACAGGAAATATTTATTTAGGATTAGTGGCAGCTGCTCAGTGGTACAGCTGGGGAGGTGGAAGATATAATTAAGAAGATTGTATGAGGGAGGTCTGGAAAGCCACCAGAAGGTACTGGAGCCCTGGTTAGCGTTGTTTGCATAGGTTTTGGGGGAGACTGGGGGAAGGGGGGGGCATCTGAGTGTTAATAGGCACTTAGAAGAAGAAGAAAAAGATAAATACACAGTCTAATTAGAGGCTGATTTAGGGTTGCAAGATCAAATACAGGTAGAATCCCATTATAGCCGGCACCACAGGTCCTCAAAATTGTTGTGTTGAGTGAAACTGCATCATAATTAGCACATGGGAGAAACCATCACTCCTATCCCCCTGTCTTTTCTTACCACGCTCCCTTACCCAGAACACCCTGCTAAAAAGGAGACATCTGGAAAGGGAGTGGCAGGTAAGTTTTAATCATCAAAAATGTGCTAGAACTATCAAGCATAAAAGAAATGAGTTGTGCAAAAAATGAGACATTATGGTTCTATTTCTTCTCTAGAAAGGTAAAATGTGAATTGCTTCAGCAAGATAAAAAAACAAAGACAACTACCCTGCACACACGCTCTGTGCCCTTAAATCAAATGGCTGTGCCAAGCCCTTAATTCCTCCCTCAGTCGAAGGCACCAGACTCATCCTTCAAGGCCTGAATGGCCAAATGCCACCGACCTTGCCCACCTCCCCATGAAAGAAGAGCCCCCCTCCTTCGTGGACCAGTCCACATTGTCTCTGTGTATATTGAGCCTTTATTTCATTCTGCCTTGGGTCATACTGAGTTGTCTTACTTACTTCCCTCCCCACCCAAGTTACAAGTAATAAAAGAACAGAGAATTTATTTTGCCCATCCTTTATGGGACTTCTCTGAGTAGATGAAGATTATATGTTCATGAGTTTGAATTATGGTAGCCCAGATGCTCTCTAGAGAAAAGAAGATTTTTCTGACTATAAGTTTCTCTTCCTACTTTTCAAGAATGCTAGAATCAGAATGGTTTTCAGATGTGCCTAACAAAAAGTTAGTGACAATGTGCAAGGTGACCTTCTCTTTAAAAGATGTTGGGATTGTAAAGGACCTCAGAGAAAAATGGCCCCGTGCAGGTAAGAGGTTTGCCCAAAGATACACAGCAGGTTAGGTCAGCCCAGACCCACTCCAGAACTCAGATACCATGACTTCCAAGTCTCTTCCAGATGTCCTTCACTCAGGCCACTGGGTTACATGCTAGACAATCTGAAAAGCTCTTAACTAGTAGCCTTTTGGTGAAGAAATTTGTGAATTGAACCCTACAATTTCAGAAATGGTTCATTCTCTAGTCTAGTTGAAATGCAATTATTAGTCTTCACCTCCAATTTTTCTCCTCCAATTTCACCTCCATCAACTGTTGATCTTCAATAACTATTATAAAATGTACTAGAGACACTCTCCCTCCAATACAGCCACTAACCACATGGAGGCAATGCTAATTTAAATTAACTGGGGTCAAATATATGCTAACATAATGGAAGGACACTAGACTTCGGGGGGTGAGCACACAATAGAATCTACAGATGTACGCCTGAAATTCTTATAATGTTAATAACCAATGTTAGTTACCTGAACACATTTAAGAAATTTTTAAATAATTAAAATTATAGAGCATTTAAAATTCTATTTCTCAGTTGCCATAGCCACGTTCAAATGCTCTACAGCCACATGTGGCTCATAGCTACCACAATGGACAGCACAGATCCAGAGTCTTTGCATCAATACGGAAGGTTGCTACTAGAGAAATTTGATGAATAAAAGGAACTCCATGATGAACAAAAGGAAGAATTCTCATAATGTGAATAAACACCCCCAAATCCATCTGCTTAAAGTTCAAATTCTCCTATTGGGTTTTCTTAAAGTAGGCAACTGAGTACATAGGTTTACCAGATAACTCCTATAAAGTTAAATCTTAGGTTCATAGCATATCTTAATCAATAAAGACACAAACTATATCACTAGAAGACTTTGAGAATTCATTAGCAAATGCTCAAAACTCTCCTTTGGCCTAGAAAATTGTTATTCCTTGTCAACAACTAACAGTCCATCAGAACAAAATAGGTACTTCCTTAGCAACTGATCAATGAAAGGAGGTGAGTGCATTACTTCCTTTCATTATTAAAGCAATTTCCTGCCTCTGGAAATAATGCAAAATATAATACTCGGAGTGATTTCTACCCTATTTTCTAAATACAGCCTCTTTTGGAATGTTAATGAACAAGGAAAAAAATAGCAAAATACATTTTTTTCTTTTAATTTTGAGTGGGAAAAGAAAAAGATTCTTTCAGGAGTGGCCTTCGATAAACTCCCTAACACAAATTGTGTGCTCCTAACTAGTTTCAGTCCTTTCAACAAATGAATACGCCAATATTGCCATAGGCAGGATTACATTTTCTTCCTGATGTCAAGTGAGATGGCAAGGATAAGTTGGCGATCAGACACCTGACTTGGAGATATCTGTTTCCTATTACTCTAATTATGGAAAGTGATGATAGTCCATTTGCTATTAATGTTTCTACGATGCTGTGATTTGTGGCCAAATATTGAAGTTTACTTGATGGTGTGCTGATTTCAAGCACAGCCAAATGATCAGAGATAAAGGAAAAGTGTTGAAATGGGGCATTTCCTAAGCACTAGGAGCATAGCTCTCCTTTTTGGCAGTTGTACCCACGGTGTAACCTTGACCGCCCAAGGCTGTTTCTGAGCCCAACCAGTTTGACAGGATTTGACTGAGTTAGGAACTGGCCGATTCCTTCATCCCATCAATTTGCTTGAAGTTGAATTTGATGAAAACAAAATGTAATCAAAACTGCTCGCCCATTGACCAGTTTTTTTATTTTGATTTTTTCACTTGAAGGATAATGCATTTCTTATCATAACTGAGGGGTGATGCAAGTCACCAGAATTAAGTTTTCTCATCGAGGAGGCCTGCACGGGGCGGGGGGGGGGGGGGGGGGGGGGAGGGTGACTGCAGCATGGTGATGGCCTTCAGATGACAAATGCACACACATCTGGAGAATGACTGGAAGTCCTAGGACTAACCTCTTTAAAGAGAAGAAGCGATAGAAACCAGGTAACACCAGGGTGCTTCAGCAAATGGTTCTACTAGAGCTAAAATCAAAACACTTTTTAAAAAAAGTGTTTTATTGATTTTTTTACAGAGAGGAAAGGAGAGGGATAGAGAGTTAGAAACATCGATGAGAGAGAAACATCTGTCAGCTGCCTCCTGCACATACTGGGGATGTGCCCACAACCAAGGTACATGCCCTTGACCGGAATCAAGCCTGGGACCCTTCAGTCCATAGGCCGACGCTTTAATCCACTGAGCCAAACCAGTTAGGGCTCAAAAAGCTCTTGATCATAGTAGGGGGAGTTAGACCAACCACGGAAACAGGCTCAGCCCAAGTGCCAATGATCAGATCATGTAGAGAAAAGCCATGAGAATTGAGCAACAACACTCAAAAGAGACAGAATACCACGCTCTCTGGGATTAAAGGCCTTATGTTCCAGAACAGCTGGGGCAGCACCACATCCTATGATGTAATACTATGACGTAAGTAGAAAAAGAGCTAATGTAAGTGGCCTGGAGATGCTCAACGACGTAGCCTTTCTTCTTTCATTTCTTCTTCCCAAGAAAAGCTACAATATTGTATTTTTTTAATTTTTTTAAATGATTTTAGAGAGAAAGGAAGGGAGAAGGAAAGAGAGAGAGAGAAACAGATGAGAGAGAAACATTGATTGGCTGCCTCCTGCACGGCCCCTACTGGGGATCAAGCCTACAACCCGGGCATGTGTCCTGACTGGGAATCGAACTGGCAACCTCTCAGTGCATGGGACGACACTCAACCAACAGAGCCACACCGGCCAGGGTGAAAAGCTATTGTATGTTAAAGTGGTATGTACCAAAGCATAGGATCCGTGCCACCATTGGAACGTAAGAGCATTTTAGGGACACAACATTTTAAAATATGAGCTCAGGGTAAGCCCTGGAAAGGAATACAGAGGCCACCAGCTCACCTTCTTTTCTGACCCCCAACCCTAGACTGCGTTGCAAGGGGTCTCCCATGCGTGTCTGTGGACACAAGCCACATAACCAAGAACTAGATACATCCTTCCTACCTACCAGCCTCCCCTTGCCCGCCTCCCACACCTGGGTGTACGTACACCAGCAGCACAGCCCATCCGCAGGAGGACAGAGATGGGGAAGTGTCTGGTGGCCTTGGGTGTTCAGAGTCGGCATTGAATGTCTGGAGGTCTAGGAGGACTTGTCCCTGGGGAAGAATGGACTATTCTTCCCACAGATGGAGGACAGATGGAGAAGGACACTCGAAAAAATGGGGCCCAAAGTAGGACCCCATTGCTTTCATCCAAGGGTATACTCTGTTCTATCTCCCGGAAGTGTTCCTCTGCCTCTGTTTGAACCTTCAAAAGGCAGAGTGAGAGCCAGGAAGTAACATACACCAGTGAAGGGGGTGGGTGCAGGTCTAGAGGAAGTCGTGGGGGTGGTGATGAGCTGGAAAGCACAGTCCTTTCCAAAGGAAACAGCCTCCCGCGGGGGGGTCGAGTTGGGGATGGCAGCTCTGGCTCAGTGTTGCTGAATCTTTCCAATTTTCAAATGACGACACAAAAGCCACCCATCTGAAATGCTGTACAATTCCTTGATCCGTAAATGTTGGCAACAAATCTTTTTTATTATTATTGTTTAAAGTATTACATATAGTAGTACATATATCTCCTTTTTTTCCCCCATTGACCTTCCCCCAGCCTCCCCTACCCCCTGTCGCATGCCCTCATCCCACCCTCCCCCTCAGTGTCTGTGTCCATTGGTGTGCTTATATGCATGCATACAAGTCCTTTGGTTGATCTCTTCCCCCGCCCCCTCCCCAACACTCCCCCACCTTCCCGCTGTAATTTGGCAGTCTGTTCGGTGCTTCTCTGACTCTGTATCTATCTTTTTGTTCATCAGGTTATAATGTTCTTTATTATGCATACTAGAGGCCCAGTGCATGATTAAATCATGCACGTGTAGGGTTCCCTACACGCTTTCGCTTTTGATCAGGGGGAGCTGGGTGCCTGTCCGCTGGTGCACCAGGCCTTTCAGAAGCCTCTGCCACGCCGGAGGCTTCTGAAAGGCCTGGTGCCTGAGCGGACAGGCACCCAGCTCCCACGCTTTTGATGCTCTGCGGCGGGACGTGAGCTCGCTGCCCCAGAGGCCCCTTCTGTGCCACAGCACAGCCATGGCGCAGACACTGAGCTCGCGCCGCCACTGGCGAAGCGAGCTCAGCATCCCGCCAGCCCAATCAGCCACCCCGGCCATTTCGAGTCCCTTCCCCCCCCCCCCCCCGCGCCTCCTGGCCAATCGTGGTCATAGCGAAGGTACGGTCAATTTGCATATTTGTCTATTATTAGGTAGGAAGTGAGTGAGATCATGTGGTATTTTTATTTTATTGACTGGCTTATTTCACTTAACATAATGCTTTCCAGGTCCATCCATGCTGCTGCAAATGGTAAGAATTCCTTCTTTTTTTATAGCAGCATAGTATTCCATTGTGTAGATGTACCATAGTTTTCTAATCCACTCATCTGCTGATGGGCATTTAGGCTGTTTCCAAATCTTAGCTATGGTGAATTGTGCTGCTATGAACACAGGGGTGCATATATCCTTTCTGACTGGTGTTTCTAGTTTCTTGGGATATAGTCCTAGAAGTGGGATCACTGGGTCAAATGGCAGTTCTTGTTTTAAACAGTCTGTGGGTCCAACAAGCCACATCTTCCAGCAGCTCTCTCTTCACTTAGGGGCTACCTGTTTGTGACCTCTAAACAAAGGCCTTCTTCATTAGATTGCATTGAAATCTGCTTCCTTGGGAACCCATGCATCTGGGGTAACCAAAAAAATCCCTCCCTCTCTCTCTCTCTCTCTCTCTCTCTCTCTCTCTTCCTCTCTCTCTCTCTCTTTCAAGATGCCTTATTTTGAAGAAGAGCCTCATTTCCCCAACTGTCTCCTCTTGGAGACTACCTATCCAAAGCACCTTCAACTTCTGCATCCACAACATGGCTTCCACAACCCACACGGTCATGGCCACCCACCTCTGGAAGCTCCTCCCTTTGTGTGAAGATGACACAAGGAGCCACATGCTCCAGCAATGATGGCTTCTCGGGGCTGGGCACTGTTTTTCTTAGGTTTGCATGCCCTGCTTCGGAGAAAGAAGTGATGACTCAACCACCAGGCTTCTAGTGCAAGGCGGCTGATTTCAGTAAGTGGCTGGGAGCTAACACTGTTAACAGCGTGCGTGATTAGTCGGGGGGTAGAAAATGAGGTGTGTATTTGATCGACTGTCGGAGCAGCAGATGGAACACAGCAGCCGTGACATGGGCGAGGTAGGACCTCATGGATCATCCTGAGCTGCCTGGAACCGATTAGCCGTGGGGCGGCTACACGCAGCTTTTAATTGATTGATTTGAGTTTGTGGTCAGAAAATGACTGTCGGCTCCAGCTTATCTATAATTAACAGTAATCAGAACCAGACTTCTCTCCCCTTAATAGGCCAGGGCTCCTCCAGTGAGCTTGACTTTTCTACTTTTCAGACTTTCTGTAACCTCTGCCTAATAGCCTTTCGCTGCCATAACATGATACCTGGTGACCATCGGGAGGAAGACTCGGGGGGAATGAATGTGGAGGTAACAGGAATGCTGCTCATTCGTTAGCTTAATAGTTGGACTATTTTGAGTTCAAGACAGTTTCAAATTAATAGGAGGTCTCTTAGTCTCAATTTAGCTGGTCTATTGTAGGCAAAACCAAGTGAAGGCTTAACACAAGAATTCCTGTAACTCTTGCCAAAATCTCATTTAACCTAAAACATGATCTTGATGCTAATTAGAGGCTGAAACTGTTTCTAGGAGTCAGGGTGTCCCTCTCCTGGGGAAGGCAGGACCAACCGTCTCACAGACCACCCAAATCAGAAACCCGGCGATTATTCAATTCTTCCTGCACTTCCCACCATAGCCCCTGGCCCCCCACCACATCCATGCAACCACTGAGGAGTAACAATCCCCCTACTGAATCTGCGTGACCTCAGAACAAGTGTTTTGGAGCCACATAGACACGGGTTCAAATCCTGACCCCACCCCTGATGAGTTGGCAGGCCTTGAGCAAGTCATTTTTCTTGCCCAGCTTCATTTCCCTCAATTCAATACAGAGATAATATAATTATCTTAAAGGACATTAAATAATAATTAAATAAGACACAAGAAAGGTCAGATGAAGGTGTTTGGCATATATGAACTCAATGAGTTATTTTTAATACTAGAGGCCCGGTGCACAAAATTCATGCACAGGTAGGATCCCTAGGCCTGGCTGGTGATCAGGACCAATCAGGACCTTCCTGCTGCTGGCCGGGGCCTTCCTTTGTTCCACACCACCCCCTGGTGGTCAGCGCACGTCATAGAGAGCAGTCAAACTCCCAGCCGGTCAAACTCCCATAGGGACAATTTGCATATTAGCCTTTTATTATAAAGGATTGTTACCGATTTATTATGTCTCTACCAACACCAGTACAACCTAAGTTCTGGACAACAAAGTCCTACATGAAGGAGGAGGAGGAAAGGGGAGAAAAGAAATAGAAGGGAGCCAGACGGGGGAGGAAGAAGAAGAGATCGTAGGCATGGGAATAGGGGGAATGGAGACAGAGATGGAGACATTTATGATGGTGGTAACTGCTACCTTTAATGCTTCTGTGGTTGTGTGAAATCCCCTTGCTTCCACCTTGGTCCTGGGACCAGCCATCTAGAGGTAACATCTATGCCACTCGCCCACTATGGAGGGCACCTCTGAAAGCATTGCCACCAGCCACAAAGACAGAGGGACGAATCCACTGTGCTCAACTCTCTTCCTGGTGATCTCTCAAAGCCGCGCCTTAATTCTTCAATCTCAAAGATGGAGGGTCTGTTTCCAAGTCTCTCTGGGATTTTGTGAGAAAACAGTTCCTCTCTGTGAGGGCTGGACCAGGATGTGCTTCTTTCTTGTATTAAGAACCACTGGCGTGTGTGGGGGGGGTGGGGGGGTACACCTCAGCACCAGTGACCCTAAAAGACAGCCTCAGCCTGGACTTTGTACACCTGCTGGTCACTTAAGCATATTCTTGCGCTGTAACCAGCCCCAAGCGCAGAGCCTTCGAGGTCTGAGATCAGGTACAGATCATCAGCCTCGCTGTTCTCACTCAACAAGGCTGAGGTAGGAGTATCGTCAATAATAGGTGATAACTTGGGCGTCCGATAGGTACTAGATTTAATGGGGTGATCACTTTATAAGGTATGTAAAAGTCTAATCACTATGTTGTACACCTGAAAATATGTCAGCTGTAATTGAAGAAGTGAACAATAAACAATGCTGACAACCTGGTACAAAGCTCCTGGTCACTTCTCAGACACCTAGTTACAAAGCAGCTCCGTTGATCTGTTTCATACCTTTGTTCATGCAGAGTTAACAGCTCTCCCACTTGAAGGTAGCTGAGCCTTCTGTGTTCATTCGGTTTCCACCTCTACGGATATATCAGGACAACTAGATCCGGTGCATGCAAGAATGGGGTGAAGGGAAGTGACCTGCTGTGTCCATGTAAAATATCAGTAAGGTGAGCATTTCTGAGGCTAAATGTAATCACTTCTCAGCATTAAATATAGCACATTATTTAGGCTACGAGTCTCCACCTCTTTTCTCTGCCTTGCCAAATGGCTCACTTGGTTATCATATCTTGCTATGAGGAATCTGTGGGGGAGTAGAGAGAAGAAAACCAGAATGCCACATCAGTAAAGAAGATGACACTCAGAAGGTTTGAGTGACGTGCTAATCTCTCACCCTAAAGAAATCTAACTTATCGCCCTGGCTAGTTTCGCTCAGTGGGTAGAGCATTGGCCTGGGGACTGAAGGGTCCCAGGTTCGATTTCAGTCAAGAGCATATGCCTGGGTTGCAGGCTCGATCCCCATTAGGGGCATGCAGGGGTCAGCTGATCAATAATTCTCTATCATCATTTATCTCTTTCTCTCCCCACCCCACCCCCCCCACATACACACACCCTTCTTCTCTGAAATCAATAAAAATATATTTTTTAAAAGAAATCTAACTTATCAAAGCTCTCCTTCGGGAATTTCCCTCCTCTCATTGAAATCAAACTCATGCATTTCAGCAGGCGTCCGATCACATCTCTCTCCGATCCCAAGACCATGGCTAGGCTGCCTACTGGCTCATACAACACCTTGGCACAAGTCAGAAAAGTGCTCCTTGCTCTGTTAAGATGCAGGCCCATTTGGGCTGGAGCTCATCCCCTTTCCCCCAGTGGTAAGATGCCCCCGTGCTGCTTCTAGAAGTCCCTCCACATGGCTGCATCAGTGGGATGTCTCCCAATATGAGGACCTTTTCATTCAATATCATGTCGACATTTGAAGCGAGAGATGTTAACATCTGAGGGTCTCATCGTCTTCATGAAACCCTTTTCCATTGCGTCTGATCCCATCAGTGGCACTCAGATACCTCTGCTCTCAACTTGGGAAGCAAAAATTTACTCCAGCTGGCTTGTCTTCATCCTCGCATCCAGGTCGACACCAAATCTTCCCAGTTCTCTCTTGAAAAATAACTTAAATGTGTTTTTCCCCCCTCCAACGACAACCCTCTGTTAGCCTGTGGGTTTCATTCCCAGATTCCTGAATCAGATTCCCAGTCTGTTTTATATTTAGTCTCTCATATGTCCAGATCTTCCAACACGACAACAAGAATCATATTTCTTGGCCATCAGTTTTTTAATCACGTTGATCCCTTTCTCAGAATACTGCATCTGCTAAAAATAAAATTAAAAATTCCTAGGCTTTCATACTCTTCGCCAGTTCTCACCCCACAAAAATGCCCCCAGCAGCTGGCCTGAGACAGAGCTTAGTGTTCACTAGATTGGGGTTCCCTTGGGAGCAGCACCTGTGGATTGAAGGGGGCGGGAGCAGGATTGGGTAGAAGGAGATGCAGGTATGATACAGACCTGAGGGCCCTTGCCAATCCCACGGGGAGTCTAGAACTTGACAGACTTATCCCACCAGAGCTAGAACGGCTGGACCTTTATATCCCTACTTCCATCAACCATTGCCAATGGGCCACCCACGGGAGGAGGTGGCTTAGGAAGTAAGTGATGAGGGAAAATGAGGCATGAGTGATAACCTCTACAATTCATACCTAAAAGGTTGGATGCTGGTCACTGAGATGGAAACTAAGGCCCATTAAAATTAAAATTCATTCCTATAATCACACTTTAAGTAACAGAGCCAAGATGCGAATTCAGATCTTTCCCGTGCTCCAATAGTTTTGAACTGGTACATTAATTAAGCCTACTCATTTGTTTACTATTTTAAAGTCCCCCTTTGCAACTATAAGCTCGGCAGGGACAGGGATCTGGTAATATCTGATTTCTAGCAGCAGCCGTCAAAGGCACATTCATGCTTTGTTGATGGGGAGAACATTTGTGAGAAGATATGATAAAAGTCTCTAGTCCCTCTGTCTCCCACCCTCCTTGACTGTTTCACCAATCTGGTTCTTTCAGAAGGATACATGCTTCTTATCTTGTTGGCTTTGGATTCTCCCATGGAAGTACTAATCTCATTATACAGGCTGGCAAACTTTCCCCTAAGAAAGTGTACTAGTACGGGTGCAATTACAAACATATGTTCATGGAGATAAAAGCACATGCTAATCACTGTTCTACCCATAACGTTGTCTTGATGGAATCAACAACAGCCTTTATTTATTAGAGAAAAATCAAACACAAGAATATCTCCTCAGCTATGTTATAAAATTTTGTATTTGATTATTAGCTGGAATACTCTAAACTCAACATTAGTTTCTTATAAATTAAAAAAAAAAAAACAACAACAACCTTACAGTTTCCAGTATCAGGGCCATTCGTAGTCAATCTCAGCATGATTTTGTCCTTGTAAATGATCAGGAGTTACATGGTTTCATCTTAGAAAATATTTAGACTTGACAAATGGGAAGGTTTGATTAACCCAACCACTAATATTACATTATTCAACTGGCTTTCAAGTTTTGGGTCTTCAATATCTTCATAAGAAAATCAAAAGAAATTTTTCTTCATACATCATGTAATCCTCTGACTGTAATAATAAGATGAGGTCTTCCTCAAAGTTATCTTGAGATGACTTACAAAAAAAACACATTAATTACCATCTTGCTTCTTCAATAACAAAATATAACTAACCTCTATCACTCCATCAGTTCCAGTGTTTCTAAGTACCCTTCAGAGAAAAGTCAAAAGTGTAGGGGTGGGGGAGATAGAACAGGAAACACAGTCCCCTTGGCGTTCCCGTTGCAACACTGACCTGGGCCTGGAGTATATACTTCACTCTGAGGACTCTGGCATTCCTGTTAATAGGGGGACATTTTTCTGAAAGGGCTCTTGAAAACAGAGATCTTTCTCACTTCAGATACTGATCAACTTAAAACACCTTGGCTCAAATCCCTTTCTGGTAAACACCAAGATCCTACCATGTGATTAAGATGTTTATTGATACGGTGTTAAAAGATGCCCACTGAGACATGCTACGTGAGTCTTTAGATATCCTCAGTGAAACTTGGGAGAGATTTTTATTATGACACATCTGGTCAGAAGGTCATTTTTAACTTCCAGACCCTGTGGGGTTTTGCTGGGGAATGCTACCTAATACCTAAAGAAGAATTAACACCAATTTTCCACAGCCTCTTTCAGAAACCAGAAGAAGAGGAAATACTTTCTAATTCATTTTATGAAGTTAATGTTATCATGATCTCAACCCACACAAAGACTGTGCATAATTATCCAGAGCAGCTCTAATCATGATAGCCCAACTGGAAGCAATCCAAATGTCCATAAGCAGATGAATGAATACATAACCTTTAGTACAGCCATACAGTGGAACATTGTTTGGCAATAAAAAGTAACGACATAACAACACGTTAGAAGACACGACAACACGGATGAATCTCAAAAACACTGTGCTGAGTTAAAGCCATACACAGAAGAATCCAAACTGGGTATTTTTATTGACATAAAATTCTAGATTACATAAAATTAATCTATAATGACAGAAAGAAGATCAGCAGTTGCCTAGAGTTCAGGAGGGATGGAGGCAGGAACTGACTACAAAGAGACCTGAGGGAAATTTGGGTGGTGGAAATTTTCTGTAGGTGGATTTTGGAGGCGTTGGCTACACAGGAGCATACAATTGTCAAAACTCATCCCACCGAAACATATTTTTATGCAAATTTCACCTCAGTGAGGTTGATGAAAAATAAAACCCAAAGCATTGAACAAATATAAATATATATTGTCCCAAGGCCAATGAAATTCTGTAGTATTCACATAACAGAACACCTAAAGATTCATTTTTTAAAATATATTTTTCTTGATTTCAGAGAGGAAAGGAGAGGAAGAGAGAGATAGAAACATCAATGATGAGAGAGAATCATTGATCGGCTGCCTCCTGAATGCCCCCCACTGAGGATCGAGTCCGCAACCTGGGCATGTGTCCTGATCAGGAATCAATCCATGACCTCCTGGTTTATGGGTCGACGCTCAACCACTGAGCCATGCTGGCCAGGCAAAAGATTCATTTTAGCAATACGATGGAGCTGACTCTTCAGTAGGCCATCTTCCTTTTTCTGTCACAAATAAAACCATAAACTCAAAAATTCTGAATGTGACCTTGTTGTTTATAAAGTTCATATTGCGGGAAGGAAGGAGGAGGGCTCATCAGCCAGAGGCTGGGGATTACCAGTTCTTTAATTCATGAAAATTACAGGTTTGCTTTCATTCAAGGGTTCAAATTAAGACCCTTCCAAGAATGATTGTGTGTGTGTGGTCAGGAGGGGAGGAGGTTTTTCCCCAAGTCAGGTACACGGGGAGACCTCATGATACTTGGGTGGGGCGAGAGGAGAGCCAAGTTGGTAGTCCCAAGAGAGAAGCTTCAGGAAGGATATTTTAAAAGAGGCACCAATAACACACACTAGGGACAGCGCATAGTATCTGTCCATAAGCCACAAAGAACCTATATAAGGGGCCCACTTTTTGGCAAAGGGTGTACGACATTAAGGATCTCTTTGTTGATCTTTTACCATTCTTGGTAACTACGGGCATGTAGCAATACCTTATTACGAAGGAGCCAATTACCTCGTTTCTTCATGGGTCTCTGAGGTAATCAACCCACACATGCTGGTCAAAAACATTTTCAGAAACCAACCCAAAAATTTGTTTTCGGAGAAAAGACAGAAAAGAAACACTGCAAAAACACTAAAACCTGGTTGCCTCCAAATGCCAAAAATATGGATATATTTTCACTCACTTTCTAATTTCCCAATATCGTTTTATAAGTATTACTTTTGCAATGGAAAGAAAGAGTAAACATGTCATTATGGTCGGCATTTATTGGGAATGAAAAAAAAAATGTCAGGGACAACAAATTATTCTCTTGTACTCTTCTAGCTTCTATAAATTTCTGTTACTTTTGCAAGAAAATTGCTGCATAGCCTAGTCTTTTCTATTAATAAACAAAATGTGCCTTCCTATACCACAGTTTTACCCCCGTTGCTTCCTTTTTCCGTTGCATGTGTCCAATACGTCAGCGTTCCCTCCTACACACCGCAAGCCACAGACCACGCATGGCCACCTGGGGAAGGCGAAGGAGCCTCCTATGACTTTGTCCGCCTAGGGAAGGAATTTGTTCTAATTCATCCCAAGCTAGTTCAGTAGCTAACAGGCTCAGGATGTTAGCGGATGGGGTGTTTATACCCAGGAGGGAATACAGAGCATCCCAAATAAGCTTAGGAAATACAATTTAAAAATTGTATACAATTAAGAAAATGCCTCCCCTTCCCAGATGAGGGTTGAAGCTGGTGACATACAAGAAGCAACCAATGAATGAATAGATAAGTGGAACAACGGATTTGTATCTCTCTCTCTCTCTCTCCCTCTCTCTCTCTCTCTCTCTCTCAAATCAATCAATAAATAAAAATTTACAGAAAGGTCAATAAACTTAAACAAATGCCAATATGCTGCTCTACCAGAATTCAAACAGATAGGTTTAAAAATATTTTTTAATATATTTTTATTGGTTTCAGAGTGGAAGGGAGAGGGGGAGAGAGAGAGAGAGAAACATCAGTGATCGGCTGCTTCCTGCACGTCCCCTATTGGGGATCAAGCCCGCAACCTGGGCATGTGCTCTTGACCAGAATCGAACCTGGAACCCTTCAGTCCTCAGGTCAACGCTCTATCCACTGAGCCAAACCAGCCAGGGCAGTTTGAAAATATTTTTACACTTCCCTTCTCAATAGATCATAATGGGGAAAAATTGTTGTCAAAAGTATTGCTGGTTTATGGCTTTAGAAAGCTTTTAGGACGAGACCCAGGGTCCAAGAGCCTGCAGTTACTTCTACCTGCTGCCCTCCTCCCTCCCTGGGTGCCAAAGAGATTCTTAAATTTACTGAATTTTTTCGGCCCCCTTATCAACTAAGAAGGTACTCTTCTAAAGTGGTAACTTATAAAGGAAATAGCAGAGCTGATTTAATTACACTTGGGAGAATGTGAGGACATAGAGTTAAAAAAAAATGTCCAGGAAAGTCAGAGAGCTGGACAAGTGGGGAAACAAAGAAGAATTGGAGAAAACCTCACACTGTTCTCTTTCGACATCAGAGCCACCCAGTGAAGCTAGGAATGTTTATGAGTTTTCCACAGCCTACGTTTATTTATGTAATAAAAATCCATCCATAAAGGCTTCCATGGTGGCGAGAAGAAAACCAGGTGTACTTGAGGTTTCGTGACGCTCTCAAACTCTCCCTTGTTCTTCACAGATGCAAAGGGAGAGGCTGAGAGAATCCAAAAGAGAGAAATCTATGAAACTTATAAGTCGTAACCACTTTCCCATTCATGCTTAAACCATGTGTACTTGAGCAGGCATATAACCCATGTGATCCTGATTCGTTTACACTTGACTCATCAAAATATTGTCTTCCAAGAGCAAGTCAGTGTCCATGAGGATTTTCTGCATCTTTTCAGAAAGAGTTCAGTGAGTTTTCTCCATAAAAACAGGAAGTTGCGGTTGCCAACTGTCAACTGACTCAATCATGAAGAGAAAGTTCAGATTCCCTTCAAATGGTCAAGGCTATGAGTTTTAGTGGATTTTGATGGCGCTGGCCCAGGTGGCTAGGTTGCCTTCCTGCAGGTGTTACCAGAAGCTGACCTCCCCCAGCACACCCAGTTCCTGCCCATGTGTCCCTTACTTTTTCATCATAATCTTAGCCTTTATTTCCTCCCTTGCCACAATCAGGTATACTACTGGTTAGTCTATGTCAGGCTGTGACTATTCAACATTGTTTTTTTATCACTGAAGTATAGTTGACATATAATATTATATTCGTTTGGGGCATACAACATAGTAATCAACATTTATATTCCTTATGATGTGATCACCAGAATAAGCCTAGTACCCTCTGTCACCATACAAAGGTATTATGACAATATTTACTGTTTTCCTTGTGCTATACATTACATCCCATGACTTTTTAAAATTTATAACTCGAGGTTTGTGCCTCTTATTCCCCTTCAACTTTTCCTCCTATCCCCCACCCCTCCCCTCCGGCAACCAGTAGTGTGTACCCTGTATCTATGTACCTGTTTCTGTTTTGTTTTATTTGCTCATTTGTTTTGTCTTATTTGTAGATTTCACATATAAGTGAAATCATACGGTATTTGTCTTTCTCTGTCAGACTTATTTCGCTTAGCATGATACCCTATAGATTCATTCATGGTTTTACAGCTGAAAGATTTCATTCTTTTTATGGCTGAGTAATAGTCCATTGTATATAAGAACCACAACTTCTTTATCCATTCATCCATTGATGGGCACCTAGGTTACTTAACATTGCTGCCAATGACTTCAATGAGGAGAGCTGGGCTGCTCTTAAAGTATTTGATAACATCAAGCTAAAAGGATGAGCTAATTGACTAGATGATAGAGATGGCTGGTTCTAATACTATAAAGAGTTATAAGGAAAAATTAAAGTACCATCCTTAGGCATAGAATATGTATACAGAGATCTATAAATGCACAGCAAGGGAGCAGTTTTTTAAGTCACAGATCAAAGTGATTTCCACCGGAGAGAAATCTAGATGGGACAGAATCTCATAACTTGATATGGAGGGTAAGACCACTCTTGGGATAAAGTAGAAGGCAAATAAACAACCACCAACACCTTTTATAGTCATATTCATGCAGAAACCAATAGACTAGATCAGTGGTCGGTAAACTCATTAGTCAACAGAGTCAAATATCAACAGTATGATTGAAATTTCTTTTGAGAGCCAAATTTTTTAAACTTAAACTTCTTCTAACGACACTTCTTCAAAACAGACTCGCCCAGGTCGTGGTATTTTGTGGAAGTGCCACACTCAAGGGGCCAAAGAGCCACATGTGGCTCTCGAGCCGCTGTTTGCCAACCACTGGACTAGATAATCCTCAAATCCTTTCTAGATCCGGGATTCTATGCTTTTCCCCACGAAGGCCGGGCCAGGCCTTCTCCATCAGGGTGCCTCAGCTAGCTTAGAAATTGATCAATACTAACTACTGGTTTGGAAAGCTCCAATATAAAGTCTTCTACTTCAAACATGGCACTGGCTTTCAGACTAACTTTTTAACTTGTTCTTTATTTTCTCAGGCTCTTCTAAAAAGAGATGCCTGACCACGGAGAAGTTACCTTCTCTAAGATGAAAAGACGTAAAGAAATCCATGCCCAAACTCGAAGTATCTCATTGATTTGTAATCAGCTTCCTTTGGCAGGGGCACATTCCCCAAGTCTTGTTTTCAAATGTCCAAGAACCAATCTCTCCTCTCCTTTTAGGACTTTGAGTTATTAACTTGAGTAACAAGAGGTGGCAAATGTACTCAGACAAAAATAACAGTCGTGAATTCTTACGACATTTAAGAAAAGGGGAAAGTGGGCTAAACTCTTTCTATGTAATGGTTCTAACGGTTGAGCCTTTGGCCACTTCTTTTTCCCACATAACCATTAGCAGTTGTGACCTAAAGATTTCCAGAACACCAGACTGGGCATTTGAATGGCAAGCTCAGAGAATGCCTGGTAGTGAGCATTCACTGTAGACTCATCCAAAATATTTCATTTGGGAAAACTAAGACAAGTCAATTCACTTTACGAGAGAGGGGGGGAAAAAGAATTCCTTTTTTTTCTCTTCAGTTAACCACTGTGAGAATTGAAAAGACTCCACTTCCAAGAAAACGATTCATTTTTACAGCGTCAGCATGCTTTTTCACAAACTGCATTTTTATGATACCATGCTCAGCGTTGGCAACACTTATACTCAAGAGGAAAGCCTGAGCTTTTGCGAAGTGGAGGAACAGTCTCACATTTAAACCATTTGATCTATTTTTATAAACACTGTAGTTAAGTCTGCAGAACAATGTCTTTTAGAGTCTTTGAAATCGTCTTTGGGGCGGGGGGCATCTTCTTTGTCTTACCTCCTAGCACACTCCGCGTGTTCCCAGAGCCCCTGCTGTCTATGAAGTCAGATTGCTGGGGGTCACATGCACAAACCACATATCAACAGAGATGCCTCAGGCCCCAGCATGAATTAATCCCCTGCCTCCCACATCCTCCTCTGGCAAGAGATGAGCAGTCCATGTGACTAAAGGGATGAGAGAGAAGGAGTTCCTGCCAGGAAAGGTTAAAGGAACCAGAGATGCTTTAACTACGGAAGGAAAAGTGACTTGAGCATAGTTCTTTAGTTCATTGAGATTTGTTTTATAGCCCGGCCAGTGTGCCCAGTGGTTGAATGTCCACCCATGAACCAGGAGGTCACAGTTCAATTCCCGGTCAGGGCACATGCCCGGTTGTAGACTCAATCTCCAGCGGGAGGCGTGCAGGAGGCAGCCAATCAATGATTCTCTCTGATCATTGATGTTTCTATCTCTTCCTCCTCCTCTCTAAAATCAATTTTTAAAAAAAATTTTTAAATATTTGTTTTATACAGGTAATAAACAAACTCCATGTCCACAGAGAACCAACAGGAGGAAATACACTTCATTTATACCCAGAGAGTTTGTCTTTGGACAAAAGAAGGTCTTTTCAAGGTTTGGGTGATAAAGCGTTGAGATGGTCTGAACTTGAAGTTCCAGAGCCTGTCTTCTTACAGAGCTTCCTTTACAGAAAAGCTGGCCCTTGGTCTTGGATAGTTTAAACAAAGCGCACCTGTGGCTAAAACGCAGAATTGGGGGCTTGTGGCCCAATAACGCCATGCAGACATGAACCTACCCCCTGGGAAGGGATGCCCAGAACCTGTCGTAGTTCAGTCCTAACACTTAGCAACCTTCCCTGTCAAGGTGTTCCTCTTTGTAGGCTCAGAGTCCATAAGTCAAGTTCAGATCTTTCTCCAATGGAGTGAGGACACAGGATGCCCTTGAGTGGTCTTTGGTTTCCTTGCTGATGATGTACCAGCTTGCACCCTGGCATAGTGGTGTTCTGTCCAAGCTGCCCGTCGTAGGCCCAGAGGGCCATCAATAAAAGAGCTCTTTCAAGGCCACCTCCATGACTCTCCTGACAGTGGATAAAAAGGGCTCATGTGCTTTTGGGGGATCTCAAAGTTACAAGGATCAACTTCAACTGATCTCAGTGAGTATGTTTTCAGTGACTCCTCTTTGCCTGACTGTAAGCTTAGTGCTGGGCAACTACATAATAAAACTATAAGTCACGTTACCTGCCTCAAGTTGCCAAAATGTCTTGGGCAAAAAGTAGGCATCTTCATATCAAAGAAGTAGAGAGAGAGAGCTTTTGTCAGACAACAAGTGGTAAAGAAGTCAGAGATGACAAGGATACCTGTGAACTGGGACGGGCTTCATGCAGGTGATGGGATAATATTTGGAAAGAGAATACATCCCTGAGCTAATTTCCCATCTAAATGGTCTTGCTCTCTGCAAAGCATGCGGACCGGTACCCACCAGCAGCTGATCACATTCAGTTTGTGGGTGGCTTGTCTTGTTTCTAAATGGGAACACTTTCTAGCAGCTGAATGTTTTGACATAGTGTTTTTCATGTTTTAGGTTTAGTTTTAGCATTCTCGTGTTTAGTTTCAGTGTTTTTACATAGAAATCCAACTGGAAAGCGTGGTTATATAAGAAAGATAACATGAGCCCTGATCCCTGAACTCATATTCTGAGAAAAATAAATTAGCCTTGGCCATAAATCAGGGTTTTTTTTAGCCCCTCATTATGCGTTCACTTATATGTTTTTAAGATAAAATGTTGATGTTGAAATATATGTACTATCATGTTTAACATTTCTGTTTTCAAGACTTAATTAACCTGTCAACTACTTCCCCCATAGCATTGGATATTAGGGCTCTTCGTGCCAAAAGTGACATGAGAAGCACTGGGGAGAGAAATGGATTCTAGCTTTTACTCTCTATTGGAACTCGATCAAGACCATATCTTCCCTGGTCCCAGTTTTCAAGTCCATAGAAGAAGAGGGAAAGTGGTGTCTCTGGGTTCCCTTCTGGCCTGCGCATTCTATGAATCAATGATACCCGCTTTCACGAGCTCTCTCCGCATTGCAAACCCATAATAAATACTTCTTTAAAAATACATTTTTTATTGATTTCAGAGAGGAAGGGAGAGGAAGAGAGAGATAGAAACATCAATGATGAGAGAGAATCATTGATCAGCTGCCTCCTGTACATCCCACACTGGGGATCGAGCCCACAACCCGGGCATGGACCGGGAATTAAACCGTGACCTCCTGGTTCATAGGTTGATGCTCAACCACCGAGCCACACTGGCCAGGCCCATAATGAATACTTGTTAACTAGCAACCATTTTCACTTTTTACTGTCCCAACAGAGCACATTGTTAAATGTTCCAAGGCTCCAGTATCCCTGGAACTTACCTGATTTCTCCAAGTGACTCCTTTTCTCAACAGGAAATGTGGTATCTTCGCTCTAATCTTTATTAATTTTGAAACAGGGAGAACAAGGTGTGCGAGGAAAAGACACTTCTTACTAATGGAATAATCTGAGTTATTAGAGGGGGCTCACTTGGGGCATAAACAAATCCTTGATGCTTTTGGTATATACCTCGAGAAGAGGGACAGAAATACAGTCAATTCTCTTCCTATAAAGACAAGATGCAACTTTCCCAACAAAGAAGCTCTTCTATATTGCATTTAGTATCCTTTTGGTTTTTTTCTGAATTTTCAAGTCCCTTTTCCTTCTTTCCCCAGCTGGGGATATAGAAGAGCTTCTTTGCTGGGAAACATAGCCTATGCCATCCTCTTAGGAAACCATGAGCAAGCCGCAGCCAGCCACGTGGTTGGTTCTGAATTCTAAAATACTGATTTAAAGGCACTTCCATCGCACGACATACACTTCAAAGGACCTGAGAAAGCCTCTGTAGTTCAAATTCCAAACTGAAATACTAATGAAGAGTATTACAAGGCCAGGGAGTTGCATGAGCTGCAGAGCAAGGAATCTGGTGCTATGCTCTGTGTCTATTTCATTGACTAGTTTCTTCATTGGAAATGGAAAAGTGATCCATGGTGTGGAATGATCCTACATGATTAGGCCCCAGAGAAAACTGAGAGAAAGAGAACGAACGAAAGAGAAAGAAGAAACACCTCCCTCTTCCCATTTTTTCAACACAACTGCGCTCCTCTCTTGGGAGGCTGCCTCTAACCCTAACGGAGGCCTGGGTGGGCAGTGGGCGGGCAGGGGTAAGCGCACCTGCCTCAGGGAGCTCACCAGGGACGCCTGATGAGCTACTCACCTCCTAAAAGCATCTGGAGGCCCCGCTACTTTGCTGGAGGTGAGCAGGGCAAATAGATAGGTTAATCCCTCCCTAAGGGCAGAATAAAAGTAAGAGGTGATCACTCAGCCCTAACTGGTTTGGCTCAGTGGATAGAGCATCAGCCTGTGGACTCAAGGGTCCCAGGTTCGATTCCGGTCAAGGGCATGTACCTTGGTTGCGGGCACATCCCCAGTAGGGGGTGTGCAGGAGGCAGCTGATGGATGTTTCTCTCTCATCCGATGTTTCTAACTCTCTATCCCTCTCCCTTCCTCTCTGTAAAAATCAATAAAACATATTTTTTTTTAAAAAAGAGGTGATCACTCAGCCACAGGAAGTAGAGGAAAGTACTCTATTGTCTGTGTGGGTGGGATCCAAGCAGGCGGGAAGCAGACCTGGAAATTCAACATAGCCCATTGCTTTGTCTACTCAGTGATATTTGAAAGAAAAAATTAGGTGTTCCTTATGTTTTTCATCCCTCAGAAAATAGCTTCCTACGTTAGGAACATTGTTGTTCAAAAGACCCCAGGAGAGCCATGCCCAATACGTAATACCACCTCATAACGAGGTTTTGTTGGTCTTTCAATTCTTAACTCGTGTTAAGTGGTGCCCAGGGTCGGCCTGCCTCAAACTGGGCTCCATCAGTGTTGAGGCATTATAGCGAGCTTTTGGCATTTGTTTCAAGGTCAAAGGAAAAGGCAGCCATTCACCTCTGGTAACATTTTATCATTTCCATCTATTATAATCAGAAAGCAACTTAAGTTGACCACTTGGTGATATGCAACCACTTTAACCAACATGTTCAACTAGGAAAGTTGAAGTCATTGTTGAACTCAGCACAGAATCTAAGGAGGAAAGTTGCTTCCATATCAAACATCAGGAAATGTTTAGCATAATTCGGGGATCAGCAATCTCCGACCCGGGATCTGGCCTACTGCCTATTTTTATAAAGTTTTATTGAAACACAGGCATGTTCATTCATTGACTACATAAAGTTACATGTTCCTTAAGTTTCATCCCTCTGAGAAAATAGCTTCCTACGTGGCATTTCCACCTCCTGATCCCCAGAATCTGAATCTTCACAGCCTGGTTATGGGAAAACTGAGTAGTGGCCACAGAAACAATCCAGTCCACAAAGCCAAAAATATTTACTATGTGGTGCTTTGAAAAACAAATTGCTGGCCCTTGAAGAAACCATAACTTGTGCTTCTAAATAAGATGACCTTGATTCTGGAGCTGAGAAAGATATCCTGAACAGACAGAACAATCTCTGAATGACCATGAATGAAACATATTTCCGAAGTATGTCCCTTATTCTGCCCAATTGAATCCATTCTCAGTGTTTACTTTCTCTCTGGTACAAGCCTGCCATGTTGCCAACACAAAGTCATAGGCACGCAGTACTTGCTGAGTGTTGAATGTAAACAAAATCTGGCTCTACAATAGCTTTTGTTTGAAGAATATTTAAAAACACTATGGCTTGCTAAAAACCCTACGGGGGTCTGTGTTTCTTCAGAACTAAGCAAAGATCTATTAAATGACTTCCATTTATTTAGACGTCATCTGAAGATGGTGGAACCACCACGGTGTTCAATAGTGATGTTCTGTTTTAATTCCAAGCAGTCTCTTTTTACTTTCAGTGTAATTCCCTGCAGACAAAATGATCAACTTGAACTCTCCATCTTGACTCAGAGAATTGTATACTGTATATTTCTATGTTATATGTCCAGCTAGAAGAGGCTGGTGAAAAATGAATAAAATCCATTCTGTTTGAGAGTCGCTTTTCAGTTGTTTTCTTATTGCCTCGCCAAGTCACTTGGCCTCAGTTACCCCAGTCCTGGGAGCTTTGTCCATGCTGGATGCCCTTCACTCGAATCCCCAAAGCCTCATATCCTGTTTTTCACTCTTTCTCTTGATTTTAGCAGATGTTGTCAATTAATGTGTCTGAGCGCTTAGGATGTTTCAATTATTGACTGAAGAAACAGGCTATTTTCAGTGTGCAATTCCACACAGGGACTGTCCAATTGTCACTTGTAAGAGCATGACCATCCGGATAAATAAATCACAAACTGAGACACTTGGAATAACCAGGCTGTGAAGATTTGGATTCTGGGGATCAGGAGGTGGAAATGCCATCGTTGTCCCATTTTACTGCTCAGCACAACGACTCATAAACTCTCACGTGTCTACACTGATCCAGACGAAGCTTCCTTGTTTTTAAAAATCTTCCATCCACGCTTACGTGCAATGTTAATCAAGAGCTGAGCTCTGGGTACTGAGTGGATGAGAAACGACTAAGGTCACTGGGGGAAATTGGTGGAAGTTGGTGGAAGAAAGGGTAGGCTGAGTCCTGATCACTGCGTTAGGCATGTGGTGCTTATTCTCAAGGCCACGAGACCAGTGAAAATGTTTAACTAAGTCAACTGGGCAACTGGGTCCGGGAGCTCGATTCGTTCTTCTCATTAGCTGGTTGATTCTGGACCTTTGAGCAGTTTTTACTTAAGATTTGCCAGCAGTTAAAGGAGGAAGTCAAAATCTCCTTGACATCATTCACAGTATGGCTCAATAAGCAAATGAGATATGCTTGTAAAATGCGTATAATAAAAAAGTTATACAATTATCATCACATTCATCATAATGGCCCAACTTATCCCACCAAGTCCGTTCGCTCACACCAGTTAAGAAGTCCCTGTGTTATAAGTGACGTAGTGACATAAAAGTGTATTAAGATTTAAGTTGCTTCTCAATTATTTTAAATGCCGGACAGGTGTTTCTTTGATTGCAACACCGTGCTGGCGTGGGCCACGGACTGCTAAGCTATGTGAAGGTTACCTGCAGAATGAAGCTTCCCCAGAACGTACTAGTAGAGATCCTTGTCCAGAAATGTGTGTTTAGATTCCTAACCAACGAGGGAAAAGGGGGGATAGTCAATTTTTCACATCCAAATGCATAGGATATAAAATCAGAATTTTGGCAGACTCTAGTTTTCCCCTTCTGTTTACGCTCACTTATAGTATTTAACAGCAAAGGTCTTGGGAAAGATGAATGAAAAAGAAGGTGCAAGGAAAAAATGCAGACCTGGAATACCCTGACGGGTGCCCCAAGAGAAGGAAGAGACGTTACGGCATGATCATTATCTGCTGGGAACAGAGCAGAGTAGGAATTTGTGTCCTTTTGTCGCTTAAAATATTTCACATGAATGAATCAACCAAAGAGTGGAAGCTAACCCGAACAATGTAGCAGACACGGGTGCAAGATCTAAGACCACAGACGTGAGAACCCAAATGTATTTCTACCTTCCTTCTATTACCAGAAGGTAATCATTTCAAGCAAACAAGGACTCAGCCTGTTGGCGATTAAGAAATGGTTGGGAGCCGAAGAAAGCAAGGGGTCCATGGTCAGGCATTGGAAGGCGAGGTAAGGTAAGAAGAGGGCTTTTCTTTGCAAAATTGTGTCTTTGAATCTAAAGTTTAAGCTTATATTGTTTGTACAGGGCTTGGGATGCTTTGCTATTTTCATTCTACCAATGGTATTCTAAAACTCTCTCTGACCAAACATCGTATCTAGTCCGTTGTGCAGGGGGTGGAAAGCTGGGTGTGACTGTGCGCCGGCACGTGACTAAAAGCCTGTTTTCATTCTAGACCCAGAAAGGGGGCAACTCATGGGCCAGGAGAAATGTGGGTGAGAAAGAAATCTATTTGGGTGCTGGATCTTCATGCTGCATTCACATTCACGGAAAAGCCTTAACGTTCAGCTATGAAGGAAAATCAATTGTGAATCTGCATCATTGGGAGCGTTTCTTCATTCTGTTCCAGACGCTGAGGCTAAGCACCAATTACCAGCTCCCCACTGCTGGGCAGCTCCCATCAGAACGTCACCGCAAGACACTTAGACTGCTCTGCAGATATCAACATAATCGCAGGGGTGGGGAACATCTGGCCCTCGGGTCATATAAGGCCCAAAAACTCATTAGGTCTGGCCCTGCCAAGGCATTAGGGGGGAGTTAATGAAATGTTTGACCAAATAGAGCAGGCTAATGTTTAAGTTGATAATTGTGTGTGGCCCGCAAATGATGTTAGAAACATCCAAATGGCCCCTGGCAGAAGAAAGGTTCCCCACCCTGCAATAGAGAGAGTGGTCTTACTTAATCAGCACAGTAGGCCAATACATGAACGCACGAGGAACTCTCTCCACCCCGCAGTCCCCAAAGGAGAATATAAAAAGTAGTATCTAATTCCTGCATGACAGCAGCCCTGGAGACCAAGTAAGCTGTCTGAAAGAAAAATGCTGGAGCAACTCCGATTCCTCAATATGGACATCACCAAAAGAAAAGGCAGGTGGTTTTCATCTAAACGTGCAAAAGAGAGCAATATGTCCTCTCCAATCCCCATTCTCCCACAACAGAGAATCAGAATCAAAAAATAGGGTCAGACAGCGCTATACTTTCACTCCATATTTACTTCCAAGTGATTATCTCAACCTTGTAAGGCCAAGATGGCAAATAAATTACTATTTTTTAACTATAAGTGAATGATTAAGGTGAGCTGCCTTCCCATAAATTTCCTGAACTACCCATGAGCACCCAAACGTAGAAGTCCAAATTCCCAGTCCAATGCTCGTCCCCTTAGATGGTGGAGTTTCCTGGGGCCACGCCTCCAAAACAGCCTAGCGAGGTGTTTCTCGTTTGTGATGTCACTGACTTTCTGAACAAGATCATTTTTTGTTGGGCCGAAAGCTGTCCTGGGCGTAGTAGGATGTTTAGCAGTATCTCTGGCCTCTACCTACTAGATGCCAGTACACCTCTCAGTTGCGACAAAAACTCCTCCAGACACTGCCAAGTATTCCCTGGAGGGCAAAACCACCGGTGGAGAATCACTGGCCTAGAACAATAACTTACCTCTGAAATTATTAACAAAAGTACATAAGCTCATCTTAGGAATTTACACTCTTCTTAAAAATACTCCATTTGTTAGTAACCCTGTTATAAACCCCTATTATCATGCTCTCATCTGTACTATAGTGTAGCAGTGAGTTAAGTCATTTTTTCAGTGGCCACTAAGCAACATAGGAGTCCTCAGGCACAAACACAGGTATTACTTTTAAGCCCAATTGCAACCCTACACTGAGAGTCTACTGTTAGAAGCTGTGACGACATAGACCATCTCCTAATCAGTCACTGGGCATTGCACAGACATTCTCCACACGCTGGCCCCACCCTGTCACCTGTGGATAAAGTGGGACCTGGAGCCCTTTGAGGAACCATCAAGTTCTGAGGACCTTTAGATTAACAGAGATAACAACCAGGAAAAGTTGGATGATTCTAGTCAGTTCATACTCATAATACCCACCAAAGCCAATCGGCAATTCCAAGTCAGTGAGCCTAAGCATCTTATTCTGTTGGTGGGCCTTTGTAATGATCTTCCTATATCCGTGGCCGGCAAACTGTGGCTCTCGAGCCACATGCGGCTCTTTGGCCCCTTGAGTGTGGCTCTTCCACAAAATACCATGGCCTGGGCGAGTCTATTTTGAAGAAGTGGCGTTAGAAGAAGTTTAAGTTTAAAAAATTTGGCGCTCAAAAGAATTTTCAATCATTGTACTGTTGATATTTGGCTCTGTTGACTAATGAGTTTGCCGACCACTGTCCTATACCATCAAGTAGTTGGAAAGGGCTTTGCATTACAGATAAGGGGAGAATCATAATAAGTCTTTTTTAAAATATATTTTATTGAGTTTTTACAGAGAGGAATGGAGAGGGATAGAGAGTTAGAAACATCGATGAGAGAGAAACATCCATCAGCTGCCTCCTGCACACCTTCTACTGGGGATGTGCCCGCAACCAAGGTACATGCCTTTGACCGGAATCAAACCTAGGACCCTTCAGTCCACAGGCCAACGCACTATTTACTGAGCCAAACTGGTTAGGGCCATAATAATTCTTCACTTAGAATATCTTAAGTCTGAATTTTACCATCTTTGCAAAATTAAGCCAGGTTTACTCGTATTCATCAAAGATTACAGGAACAGAAAGATCATTGATCCATTACTTGGATCGTATTGGCATGAAGATATTAGGTGAAGGCTATAGTAGGTCTAGACCTATTGCTGTAGGTCTTATTTTTTATTTTTTATGGACATCTTCATTATGGACATCAGAATGTAAGAAATACCACTCTAAGTTGGGGCCAAGGATCTTCCAGGAATAACCCCACCACAGGACATACAGTAAGAGATTGGCATTTGTCTCTCAGAGCAATATGATTGTGTGAGGTTTGGATGCATACAAATTAAATATTTTCAGAATTACTTAAAGCCATGATGTGTTGACTTCAAGCAGGATCAGCCATTCAGAACTTGAAGTTCTGTTCTTCCTGGAACATTAATTCCAGGGAGGCAACTTTTCTGGGGTTGAAAATCACAGCTGATGAACACTTTCCGGAGGACTGCCAAGAAAAGTCGTGTTTATTAGTACAATACTGTTAAGTGTAAGATCCGCCTCTGAGTGACCACTCAGGGTGAATTCATCTCCATTCCTGGAAAAAGAAGAGATGGCAACAGGATCCTACTGGAAAGAACGACCTCTCAGTAGCCAGGACCCTTGTTACCATCAGCCAGGAAGAGACCAGAGCTGTGACCACAGTAGAAATGGAAAAAAAAATGGCCAGAAACGCATCAATATATCATCATCCCTACCACAACCTGCCAAGGAATGAAGTCAAACGCTGGGATTAAATATCAAATGATAAATCCAAAGAACCTCTTCAGCTTGTCCATAGTAAAAATGATAATGGATGATTCCAAACCTAAAATAGGCTATTGTTCCAGTATAAGTGAATATAGAAATGACTGGCTTATACACTAAGTGGCCAGATTATTATGATCTCTGAACGCACAATAATCTGGCCACTCAGTGTGTGTGTGTGTGTGTGTGTGTGTGTGTGTGTGTGTGTGTGTGTGTGTGTATTAGAGGCCCAGTGCATGAATTCGTGCATGGGTGGGGTCCGGCCAGCCTGGCCAAGGGGAGGGAACATGGGCGGTTGGATGGCCTGCCTGCTGGTCAAACTCTTGGTCGAGGGGACAATTTGCATATTAGCCTTTTATTATATAGGATATACACTGAGTGACTAGATTATTATGCATTCAGAGATCATAATAATCTGGCCACTCAGTGTATATAAGTTTACAGATTAGGTCTATTAGAATAAAAAGCTTGAGTTTGAGGGATAAGGTGAAATGCATTGTAACATAGGAAATGCAGTGTTTCCCTGACATAGCATAGTCTCAACTTACTCTTACACAAATGTCACTTTGCTAATAAATACATAGCTGCCAGGTTGGCATCGATTGTGTGAGAAACCTTCTAATCTTGCCTGGTTGTATATATTAAATGGTTCTCCACGGGGAAGAACCGTGGATACAATAGCACGAGGATTTGGTTGGGGTTGGACACTTGCCTTGAGCACAGTTTGCAAAGAAAAGCCACTTGTGTATGGAAAAACAATAATCTAGTCAGAAGCAAACTTCTGTGTGTTTTGCAATCAAAGGGGAAGTGATGAGGTCTGACTTGCTTGCCAACGTTACGAGGAGCTTTAAAAGTTAAAACAGCAGAGATCATAAAGGTCACCTGAGGGCTGACCTGTTTGGTCCTTGGCCTCCTTAGAAGAGCCATGAGATTAAAGGTAGGCATGAGGGTGGGTTATGGTAGGGGGACAAGCACTATTGGACTTGAACTTTGGAAGTTTTTTGTAATTCTATTAAATGAGAATTGACGCAGCCCCTGGAATAATACTAGAAACATCTTTCCCGCACTTCTGAACCGGACTCACTCCCACTGGAACTATCCCACCACACAAGCATGGAAATCACAAGGCAGGTATACAAGAATGCGAAGTCGAGTAAAACCTTGCACAGAAATATTAATTATAGCTGGTTTTGATATGGATATGGACATCATCCCTAAGAAATATTTGGGAACCCATCCTCTTCAGAAGAAAGGGGGAAAACCATTTGTTCTCACAACCAAGTGTCTGAAGGAGTCATTTATTAGTGAAGACAGCGCAACAAAACACCTGTTCTCCAAAGACGGGCTTCAGAAGACACATCTTATTTCTGAAGCGACTCTATCAGTTATCTATGCCTGCATGATAAACAACCCCAAATAGAGAGAGTGGAAGGGAGGGAGGGAGAGGACGAGAGAAAGAAACATCAGTGTGAGAGAGACACATCGATTGGTTACCTCCTGCACAAGCCCTGACTGGGGCCAGGATTGAACCTGCAACCCAAGTATGTGCCCTTCACTGGAAATGGAACCCGCAACCCTTCATTGCATGGGCCAATGCTCTAACTGCTGAGAGCACTGGGCAGGGCTCTTCTCCCCACATTTGGCAATAATGTTTATCATAATACTAGAGGCCCAGTGCACGAATTCGTGCACCAGTGGGGTCCCTCGGGCTGGCCTGTGGGATCAGGCCGAAACCAGCTCTCCGACATCCCCCGAGGGGTCCCAGATTGCGAGAGGGTGCAAGCCAAGCCGAGGGACCCCACCGGTGCACCATCGGGAGGGCTCCAGGGCATGTCCGGCCCATCTTGCTCAGTCCCAATTGGCTGGACCCCAGCAGCAAGCTAACCTACCGGTCGAAGAGTCTGCCCCCTGGTAGTTAGTGCACGTCATAGCAACTGGTCGACCGGTCAACTGTCTGCCCCCTGCTGGTCAGTGCATGTCATAGCGAGCAGTTGAGAGGCCTTAGCGTATCATTAGCATATTATGCTTTGATTGGTTGAATGAAAGACCAGACGACCAGACACTTAGCATATTAGGCTTTTATTATCTAGGACAGGGGTCCTCAAACTTTTTAAACAGGGGGCCAGTTCACTGTCCCTCAGACCATTGGAGGGCCGGACTATAGTTTAAAAAAAAACTATGAACAAATTCCTATGCACACTGCACATATCTTATTTTGAAGTAAAGAAACAAAACGGCAAAAACACCTGCATGTGGCCCGCGGGCCGTAGTTTGAGGACGCCTGATCTAGGATGTTTCACCTATATTCGATATAGATAGACAGCCTCCTTACTTTCTGAACATGTGTCATTGGTATTTGCTGGAAGTAGAACTTCAACAGTGACTACAATCAAGATGATCATCTGAGAATGACCCCTGGCTCCCCACAGCTCCAATTCTCACATCTCTCTAGGGAGCACAGCTCTGGCTCCTCGGGCCAAACCACACTTTCTTTAAGTAATGATCTCACCCAGAGCTTCCCTCTCACTGGCCTCCTACGGAGCCCATCCATTTCATTAGCCTGGACGCCTTGGCTCACACCCCACAGAGCCAGCCCTCCCTTGGCCATCTTCAGACCTGGAACTTGCTCTCCCCCAAAATATTTATTTTGTTTCAGGCACCAGAAATATCAGTGATGGAAAAGCTGAGTGCAGGTCTATGTGGTTCCCCTGGGTTTAGGTTACCACTGAACACCGAGCAGAGAGCAGGGAACTGAGTAACTCATTAACCCTTCTCACTCTTACGGTGGCTAGGAAGAAGAAGGCATCTTCAACTCAGGAAGACTGGAAGTTCAAACCTGTGTCTTTGAACTGTCTGACTGCTGGGTGACGCTAGCATGCAAAATTTAGGCTTCAAGCTTCATCCTCAAATTCAAAAAATAAAGGGGACAACGGGGTGGTGGGCAAACGATGCAATATATAGATCTTGTAACATAGAAACCCACACCTGAAATTTCTATGTTTGTGTTGACCAATGCCACCCCAATACATTTAATAAAAAAATAAAATCAATAAATATAAAGGAGAGAAATCGAGGAGAGATTTTAAGGATGGAATTTAAGCAATGGACACAAAAATCTGCTGCTTGCTCACACCCAGGCTCCCATTTTCCCAGTTTTGAAAGCTCACCTGGAAGGCACTGAACAGCTACTTTCTCTTCAGAAAAGGTGATTCATCTCCCCCATTATTCAGGTGTCCCTCTTGCTAGTTTGCCCTGCTGAATTACCGGTAAAGCTGTAGCGTGCGATTGACAGTAGGAAGAACCACAGCAAAGAGACAATGAAAGGAAGCCTTGGGGTGCACCCCGTACCTTCTTGTAGCTTCCATAGTACCTACCATCATTCCAATAGCACGTTGTGAAAAAGGTAAATAAGTGAATGAATCATAGATCACATAGTGTCACAGTAATGTCCTCAAACACGATTTGTGTTGGATTATTATAATGAAGATGGGTAACTTAATGGTCAATGACTATTGATTCTCAGAAATGTCCATGCACTCTCCTACATTTCTCAGGCTCCTTACAATGAGGCTGACCATGTGACGAGCTCTGGCCAATGACATATGAGTGGCAGTGACATGTCTTGGCAGAATGACCGTGAAATCACAAGGTTACCTGTAGAGCCACGAGAGGGAAGCAGCAGCGCCTAGAGTCCCTGAAGGAGGTTTCTGGTCCCACAGGTTGGTTGATTGTTCTTTGCAGGATGTGAAGTGCTTATTGTCTCTTTGTCCTCAGCCTTGAGTCCTATTTGAAGGCAACAGAAAAAATCATCAGTTACAGATGTTATTGCCCATGTCTCCTCATTTGGGCATCTGAACACAAGTCCACTGACTCAGCAAGTCCATGCAACCACAAAGAGGGTGGCCTGTAAGTTTGTAACCAAATGTGTCTGTGTGTTTCTGTGTTCAGGCTAGCTCTCTACAACTCAACCTCTATGTTCTCTCTCTCCAACTGTATGTAACACCTTCAGTCTGGATTATACATCTCACAATTCTGTACATATATAAAAATTTAAGTTTAATATTTAACATTTTATTAAGTAAAATACACAAAGCAGCCCTGGCTGGTGTGGCTTAGTTGGTTGAGTCATGTCCTGCATCAAAAGGCTTCCAGTTCGATTCCCGGTCAGGGTACATGCCCAGGTTGTAAGTTGGGTCCCCAGTTTGGGTGCATATGGGAGGCAACCAATCAATGTTTCTCTCACACATTAATGTTTCTCTCTCTCTTTCCTCTTCCTTCCTCGCTCTCTCTAAAAAAAAAATCAATAAAAATATATTTGAAAAAAATACACAAAGCAACAAAAAGTTGACAGTGATTGCAATGTCAATTCTAAGAGGTTCCATCTGTCCAGTCAACATAAAGCAATGTTTTTCATAGTACTTTACAAGGAGGATCCCATGGTGCTTTGGGTTCTTCTGGTCTACCTTATTCACTGTTTCCTATTTCCTTTGCTTCTTATGGTGTCACGAAGTAGCACAATGAGACCCAGGGTACATGCTTTGAGGAAGGGTCATTTGCTGGAGTTCCTTGCTAGTGTTTTTCTTTAACTGAGCACAAAACCATATAGTGCATGAATGCCAACTTATAACAATGTCACCCACAAACTATATTCAAGCACGGCTTAGTTATTAAATAAAATGAGACTACAGAATCAGCTTTACTGCTTAGATGTGGGTGGGGGGGGGAATGTAAGCTTTCAGAACAGTTACCCCACAATAGCACAGCTGACAACTTCAAGTAAAGGCCACGATCCTGTGAGCCTGTCGCTCAATTGTACCTGGGCCGGGTGTTGTGTTTCATGTCATGGATAAGATTTCTTTGCTGCTTTTAATGGTGAACTGTAGAAGCCTTCTTCCTGCAATTAGCAGGGTGCAGGATATAAGAGTGGAAATAGAAGCCTTTTCCCCTATTCACCTAGGCAATGAAAAAGTTTAAACTCATAAATAGTCCCCGGGTTATACACAGGTCATGCCGATTATCCCCCGACTATAATTGTGCTCATGTTTTAAGAGAATTTCCTGCTTAAAAAAAAAAAAAGTCTTCTGGTTGGGTCACATCTTAAAATGATACACGCAGTTCATTGTCCATCAGCAAATGCATGGCCGTGGAGGAAATTCTCAGCTGTCAGGTACACCTGGCATGGTCTGTGCAGCCTTCTCACCCCAGAGGAAGGCAGGTGCTTTCTGAAGACCCTGGCCACCAGGGCTGGTCCCTCGATAAGCTTATTTGTGGTCATTTCTACTTTTCCTCCAGGTTATCCGTGCATTTGTGCTCCTCTGTTGCTCTGTGTACCCTAATCTGGGAGCTCACTGCCCAAGGACTCTGTCTCAGATCTCTTGGACTCTCCAGCCAATGGTTCTTGGCCTATAGAAATTTATCAATTAAAATTTGGGGGGGGGGAGAAACAAAGAATGGTGACTATGTATGTTTCTTTCCTATGGCCATTCTAGATAATTAACTAGTGTGCTAAATTATTTAAAGACGTGATGATTTAATAGATATAGTTCATGCATTACCTACCACCAATCAATTTAATTTCAAGAAAATTGAAAGACCCCAGTACCCTGAAAGAATACATTTCCACATGTTGGCCAAGGCTTGAGATTTCCATTCACCTTGTATTTCTTTGTAGTAGATTTGCTATCCGTTAATAATAAAGTATTCCCGGGAAGATTGATACAGTGAATTATCATCACTTATAAAAGAATGAATGAAGAATATTAAAGAGATAGGTGGTGTGGAAACATAATTTGGAAACTGGATTTCTGGGGAGAGAAGGGCACTGAAAAGAGGGGAAAGGCAAATAATTGAAAGTTTAAGGAAACAAAGGAATTTCATCTTTTTTTTTTTTTTTTAGTGAGTAGTGTTTCTGACCCAGTAATTCCAGAGAACCTCAATCTTCATCTAAAACAAAGTCCTGCCCAGCTGGTGTGGCTCAGTAGTTGAGTGTTGACCCATGAACCAAGAGGTCACCGTTCTATTCCTGGTTAGGGCACATGCCCAGGTTGTGGGCTCGATCCTCAGTGCGGGGCGTGCAGGAGGCAACCAATCAGTGATTCTCTCATCATTGATATTTCTATCCCTCTCTCCCTCTCCCTTCCTCTATGAAATCAATAAAAATATATTTTTAAAAAGAAATAATAAATATTTAAATAACCTTAATGATTTAAAAAAAATTTTAATAAAACTAAGTCCCTTTTTTAAATTACTTGGGAAAAAGAGGACTTTCCAGAGCGTACCTTAGAAAATACAAATTGCCTACTGTGTTCTAGGGCCCCTCCATATATTTTCTCACTCAACTGTCAAACAACTCAATGTAAAGAGCTCCCATTTTATAGATGAATAATCAAAAGCCAGCGAAATTAAGCAACAATTAGAAAAACACAGATTTCAGCCAACATCCTATATTGGCTCGCCCACTCCAACACCAGCAGCATCCCCATCGACCCCAACAAGCAAGCCCTCTCCATGCAACACTGCCCATGTGACTGTAAAAATGATTCTGTATGGTTCTGATCCAACGAAGCCCTTCGCATGTCCTCGAACCCAGGAATTCCACGAAGTTATATACTGCCCTGGTACAGAACTCTTTTCATAAGAGACCCAACGACAAAGTGGCCTTCGTATTAAGATAAATAAATCGTTTCTGAAACCAGGAAGGCCAGACCTCAGGAACAGCCAGAGGCTCGCACTAAACCCGAGTCCCGGTGCTTAGCACATTCATGCTTCATGATCTAAGCGATTCATGGTCTCTGCTCCGAGCTGGTACGGCCCAATTCCCAGCAGCCCAGATCAAACTGGTGGTGAGGATCCAGTCATGAGAGCTGGAAATAGGCTCAGCACCTCGCAGCAGCCAAACGATGACTTCATGCAAGGCCCTCTTTTATTTGGGTTTGTTTGTTTCTGTAGCTGCAATGATGCATTAAAGAGCACGAATTTAATGGGAGCCTTGAGCTCCACCGCAGCCTTTGAGTCCCACTTCTTCTTGCAGAAGTCCCCTTGCAAAGCAGGCACTGGGGAGGGGGGAGAGGAAGGGGGAGACAGAGACTTCAAAAAATACGCTTTCAAGGAACTTATCAAATTGTTGGCACCAATGCTGAAGGGGAAATGGGTCCCCCTGACCTCCCAGCGTAGAACGTGGAGCAGTCCACTTCCTAAGGGAAAGAGCTTGCTGGTATCCACATGGAAAGAACGCCTTCGTCTTCTCCCGAAGCGTAATGTACGTTCCTTCATGTGACAAAGTTGGCTCCGTCTCTATCGTGCCTGCTGAGCGGGGAGTCCCCACCAGGAGCTGAGAGGTTTCTCTCCCACGGTCGGTCGCTGGCTGAGAGTCCTTGCTAGCTCTCCCCTCGCCTCCTGCCTCTCAATGCCTTCACACCTCTGTTTCAACATCATGTGTGCGCCCGGGGAGTTTTCAGATCGTTTACTACCCACATGCCAATCTCTCCCCTCTTGCTTGTACATCTGTCTGCTGAGTCCGGCCCATGACTGAGGCCAATCAGTGAAACACAGATCAACATTTGCCTTTTCATTCTAGAGGGCAAACCTGGTTCTCATTAGGAAAAATTCAATGAGTCTATCCCACCCCACCCCACCCCCCAAAAAATTAAAGTTTATTCTGAGAACAAAAGAGCACTTGCAAGTGTAATCTGTTCGTTAACCAAGCAATATTTTGCAGGTCTGATTTAAGTGAAGAAACTGCTGTTAACTCATAAAGAGGCCATTAGCAAAAAAGAAAACTGCCAATTAAGATATCATCTCCTAGTCTGCTCATCTCTATTTTGACCACAGAGTAAAAGTCCAAGAAATCTGTTGATAGAGCCTCCAGGAAAATAAAAATAAAACACACACACACACACACACACACACACACACACACACACACACACAACACGTGTTTTTTCACTTCAATTATCTCCAAATGTGCCACTAAAAAATCTTGCTTTGGGGTTGACTTCTTTGGTTTATTGCCTTAACCTCTCACTTCTGCTTTTATGAACAGACATAACCTTCGCGCTAGAGACCATTTAGCCCGATCCCCTCCTTGGCACCCCTGTCGGAGACCGGAAAGGGGGGCAGAGCTTGTTAGCAATACCCCTGCAAGGTGCCTGAGGAGTAGCTTTGAGTTCTGCTGACCGTGATGACGTCATTGTGGGCCAGGGGTCTTCCTACAGCAAGCCTATGGTGCTGTCAAATAATACAGAGGGCCCAAATGGGGATGGGGGGCTGGAGATGGGGGGGAGGGAGGGTGGGGAACGTGGCCGAAACAGCTGCAAAACGACCAACATCCAAAAAACGGGACCCTGTGCCATAAAGGTGCTCACTTGAGTCCCCTGGTTTTTTTTTTAAGTTCTCCAGCTGCATGCATTTGCTTCTCGGGATCCCTTTGTTTCTGGCTGATGGTTCTTTTCTTCTTCCTTCACTACGTTTTAAAAAAAAAAAGCAGAGCAAAGCAAAGCCGGGGGAGGTGGAGGGTAGCTGTTCTGACCGCCTCTCTGGCTTTCACCCTGTGCGGCCACATTGCAGCCGGTCTTAGAGCGCCCCCTGCCGTTCCGAGGGTGGCTCTTTGTTTCAAACCCTTCCGATCTTGCACCCCAACTTCTGAAAAGGGGTTTACAGCGATCTCTCTGCAGACACTGTGCTTCTGTATGTTCAGCAGGAAAAGCTTGGGGCGGGGGAATAAAGAGCAAAATTGAGTTGATTAAATTTTTTTCTGGACCAGCGCCCCCTAAGTCACGTGGAATGTGGCTCACCAGTGGGCTTGCATAAAGCCTTGATCGTCCACACGCCCGCTTATCATGAAAACGGCACTGTTGATTCCACGGGCAATATGTCACGTGTCGGAATCAGAACAGTATTTCTTCTCGAATGGGGGTGGGACAGAAGGCCCTGCCAATCAAGCCGGAGAGAGTAGCCTGCCGCAGAGCATGCCTCTGTGTTGGGGATAAAACCCCACATTCATCCATTCGCGCAGGGCCACCGGCAGCTTTAAAATACAATGCCACGGGGGGGGGGGGGGGGGGGGGGAGAAGAAGCTAGGCTTGCAAAAGAAGTTTCTCCAGCTTTTAGAGGGGGGTTTCATCTCTTTCTCTCTTACTTTCTGCCCTTTGGGGGGGGAAAAAACTAAAAGCTGGCAAAATGTCTTGTTTGCTTAAAGGCGAATGTGTATTTACAGAAGCACACAAGCCATGGGTCGCTTTGAATGTGGTAGCTCTTAGATACACAATAGGGCTACTGTGTTTCAAAGGGTTTGGCCACCCATCGCGGCCCACTCCTCAGCCTGCTGTTCATTCATCTAAACACAGGCTCTCTCACTGTATCCAGATGCTGGACAATCGCGTACATATTTTTGATACGACTTTCTGGTTAGCGCGCCGCAAGGGGGAAACGTTCCCAAGAGAGATCCCGATGTGTCCCCCAAATGGTTTTTAAGCAAATTGCCCATCCGACTATTACGTCTATAGATTATTGCTGAAAGCCGATACAATAATGCTGGCGTAGCCTTCAGTGAGCAGAGTACTTCCGTTGCAATGGTATCTGGTGAATACTCTGAGCCCATAGCTCCTTTTTTAGAGCAGTTTCCAATTAGCATAAATAAAGTTTCTGCTAATGCCGCAATAAATAAGCAGTATCTATAGAACATCAGAGGAATGATAACTTCTTTTAAATATATTTTTTATTGATTTCAGAGAGGAAGGGGGAGAGAGAGAGAAACATCAATGATGACAGAGAATCATGGATCGGCTGCCTCCTGCACGCCCTCACTGGGGATTAAGCCCACAACCCAGGCTTGTGCCCTGACTGGGAATCAAACCATGACCTCCTGGTTCAGAGGTTGATGCTCAACCATGCTGACAGGGCTGGTAGGGGATAAACCTTTGAATCCATAGACAAAAACATGGTATTTTCTATTTTAAACAGTTCAGTAAACACTTATTGAGCATAGCATGCATTGTAAGTGCTACAGTTACCACGATGAAAAGATATAATCCCCATCCTGAAAGAATTCACAGTCTAGTGGAGGAGACAGCAGGCAAACAATTATTTTTGAGACTGTGATACCCAATGGTTTAGGGTCAGGCCCTAGAACAAGACGGCCTGGTTCTGAATGTTTTCTCTGCCATTTATTAGCTGTGTGATCTTGGGTTAAAAAAAAACCCTCATGGGCCATAAAAAAAACAAATAACTAAATGTAGCAGTACTTTGGTGAAACCATGAAAAGTCAAAGTAATTTAGAAATATTAATATATACTGTGTATTAATATATGGACACTGTATAATAACATAATACACAAGAGTACTAATATGTTATATGCTATTAAATAATAATATAAGCAATATGTTAAATAGACATTAATTATTTAATTAATACCAGAAATCAAAGCCTCCACAGTGTCACACTGTAAACTTTAATACCATAGCAAGCAGGCCTGGGGACACCGAAGCGGCCCCCTGGTAATCATTAGTGACTCCCCAAACCATATCTCCACAGCCCTGCATCTTGGGGTAATTTCAAACAATTAAAAATGCATACCTAGCCCAGCTGGTGTGGCTCAGAGGTTGAGCGTCGACCTATGAACCAGGAGGTCAGGGTTTGATTCCCAGTCAGGGCGCATGCCCAGGCTGAGGACTCCATCATAGTAGGGGGCGTGCAGGAGGCAGCCAATCAGTGATTCTCACCACTGATGTTTCTACTTCAATCTCCCTCTCCCTTCCTCTCTGAAATCAATAAAAAAATATATTTTCAAAAATGCATATGATTAGCTTTATTTCAAAATGGCCCATAGCTGCCCTTCTTTGGTATCAAAGACCGAGAAACTTGACGAGGTACAGTTTTCAACATCTTTGAAGAAGGATCCGGCTCTCCAGGGGTGACAGTGCCCCCTGAGTTTGGCTCCGTTCCCTAAAAGGCAAACCACACTCATTCATCCTTTCACCAACATGGGACAGGTGGGCCCAGGCATGATGGAAACACCACAGATGTTACCAGCCACTTCCTAAGAAGGAAGGCCTGGACTCCTAACTATTAAAGAGCGGCATGCTGTTGACACAAGTATATCAGGACTCACGTGCGGTGTCTACACGTGGCCTACAAATCCAAAGAAACTGGAATAGCAACACGCCATTCTGCCAGGTATTTCGCATTCTATAGCATCGTGCTCACAGATAACAAGGGAGAGCATTTTCTTTCCTACCCAGATGTTGTGATGTTGTACATCTACACATATATACACAGAAGGCCAGAGCCCCCACGTTTCTAATCTGTTGCTTAACCTCTCACGTCGTCCCCGTCTGGGCTATCAGCCAAGGTCACAGGTACCTACTAGCAGGTGCACGCACCCCACACGACGCTTCCCTGATGGGATTTTTAGGGGAGTTCAAGTGGCTCTCGACTTAAGTCAATCTGGAAAAAAACCATCAAAAGAAATAAACTCCTTTTCGCTTCTAGACTTGCTGAGAAAACAGTTTTCTCTTTAAAAAAATAATAATAATAAATCCCTAACCGGTTTGGCTCAGTGGATAGAGCGTCGGCTTACAGACTGAAGGGTCCCAGGTTCGATTCCGGTCAAGGGCATGTACCTTGGTTGCGGGGACATCCCCAGTGGGGAGTGTGCAGGAGGCAGCTGATGGATGTTTCTCTCTCATCGATGTTTCTAGCTCTCTATCCCTCTCCCTTCCTCTCTGTAAAAAATCAATAAAAAATATATTTAATAAATAAATAAAATAATAAATTACATACAATACCCTGCAAGAGCCTGCGTCATCCAAACTGCTCAAGTGCAAGGGACAGTGGGCTGGTGGTGATTTAGAAGCTCAGGGCAAACACGCAGGACAAACAGAATATCGCGAGACAGGCTGTTACCAGATGTGCTCCAGCATCTGGGTCCCGGGAGGGCGGGGGGAACCAAGACCGAGTTCTCAAACAGGGGGAGGTGGCTGCCGGTACCCCAATCCTTGGAGTGATGGACCATTTACCTCCCGCTCATGTCCGAGAGCAGCTATGAGCACGCTGATGAGGGAGGCAGCCACCGTCGTAAAAACCTCGCCGCTGAAAGGATGACGTTATAGGATTTCTGTTTTCATGGTGAGTTGCCCACATATCCCCCTGCCAGGGAATGCGACAGCTTTACACAGAGTGACACGAAGCCGTGGCTGGGCTTTCCCGTGAAAGGCGAACGGGGGGTTTTGGGTTTGGATGCTCCAAGGGGAAGCCACTGGGGTCCCCCTCGGATTGGTTCGCGCAACAACCCTCCTTCTAAGGAAGCCTGATCCCCCAATTCTCAGAACCACAAAACACGAAACCATTCATCGCTTGCCTCTGAACCTTGCCTGAGCCACTCAACACCCCTGCCCGAGGCCTGCGCCTGCCTCTCCTTTCAGGGGAGCCGGTGTCTGGGGCCAAGCGCATTTCCATACGCGCTGCACGTGGGCAGGAACAAGACCAGTGAAGTCAGAGAGCTGATTCAGGAAGGACTGGGAGGTTTCCTCGCCGCCCCCTGGTAGATGGGCTGCTGCGTGTGACTTGCCGGTGTGATCACCGCGTGCGAGGCTTGGCTGGCTGACAGGAACGGACAGAGCGCTTGGCTGCTAACACCCTGACTCCGACACGTGGGCAGTCGCTGTTCATCACCTCGGATGTGCCGGTGAAAAGCCCACGACTTCTCCAGGGCAATGATCTCTGTCGGCGAGCGCTCCAGATGTCGGGGAGCCTATGGCCTGGCCTCGGTGATCTTTCTCACCCAGGGAAGCCACTGGCGGGGCCAGGGCTCTCGAAGCCTGAACCCACCACGCACTAGAGTCTGGACAACGGCTGATGGAACCCAGGATTCTCGGGCCCTAGATTAGCAGATGCTTATTGATCACATATCCCTGGACCAGAGGGCACCAAATTTTACACTTGAAAGAGCTATCACCACTCTGGCTGGTTTGGCTCAGCGGATAGAGCGCCGGCCTACAGACTGAAGGGTCCCAGGTTCGATTCCGGTCAGGGGCACATGCCCCCATTGTAGGCTCGATCCCTAGTAGTGGGTGTGCAGGAGGCAGCCGATCAGTGATTATCTCTCATCCTGGATGTTTCTCCCTCTCCCTCTCCTCTTTGAAATCAATAAAAATACATATTTTTTAAAAATCTATACAGTATATTTTAATCATGACTCTGCATGTTAACTCTTCAACCTTGAGCTGGTGGCTCTCCCTCCCTAAGCCTCTTCTCTTATCTGTAAAATACAGATAATCGCCACACCTGGATCATACAATTGTTACGAAGAACCAGGGGCATAATCATCCCTCCGCCATCAGTAACATGGAGTTTCCTAGGAAGGGCAGGGCTTGGCCTGGGCAGGGTAGTGGGTGGGGTAATGGGTGTCAGACGTGAAGTATAATCTGCGTGTGATTTCCCGGTGTGAACAGGTCTTTGGAACTTCCTCTCATGAATCAGCATCTCTCATGCCAACATGAAGGGTGAACCAACATGAAGTCAGGCTCGGATCTGTTCGGAGCCCAGAGGTACAATCCGGTCTGGAAACGCGAGGCTGTTGAAAGGTTTTTAGCTGAGAAGGTATTCGCTCCCTTGATGTGAAACACATGGTCCACTGGGAACCTCCGGGAAACTCCAGCCATCCCCAGTTCCCATCCCGTGTGTGTGAGGGAGGAGACGGGTGCTTAGACAAAGCTTTATTCTGCTGGAGATAGCCACAGCCGGCGGGGAAACCAGGAAGAGGAGAAAAACAATGAAGACTTCGAACATGAGCTAAATCAAATAAGCCCACCAACCTCTTAGTAAAATATACAGGCGGTAAGTCAGGGTGTCCTGACACGTGGTTCAAGACTCCCCGATGTTCAGAGGGGATTGAATAAATAGACTTCAAGTCGTGTGGCTCTTGGCGAAAATGTCAAAAGAGTCAATGTCCCTGGGTGGCGTCCTTTTCCTCCTCCTGTTTATGAAAAAATCACAGATTCGCAGGGTCGGGGGAGAAATAAGAGATCCCCCTGTCCCACCCCGATTCCTAACACATGTGTGTCAGCGGCAAAAGGACCCTGAGCGAAAAGGATCCCCAAGTTCAAAGGGTGACTCAGCTCCAGGACCAAATAAGAGATGCGAAGTGGAAATGGAGACTCGGGCGCAAGAGAGCGGCTCAGTGTTCGGCAACTTCTTATTTTTCTGAGCGCTCACCACATATTCGTGAGCTTTACTGTGTGTTAAGTCTGAGGACTCTCTGCCTTTGTAAAGTGCTTCCCAAACACATGTTTTGAAATCAGCATGTATGTTTCCTGATCTTGGTTCCTTCCAGTTCCTGGCCATTTGGAAAGCCAGGCGGCGATGGGGATGGGAGAGAGGACGGAGGGCAGGCCGGCTGCCATATGCAGCTGCCTCTGACTCTATAGCGGAGATGCAATGATGAATAGGCGCTGTCAGAACAAATTAGTGAACGGGGTGTGTCGGGGGGATGGGACCCCACTTTTTTATGTTTTTATTGGTTTTTAGGGAAAGAGAAAGGGAGAGGGAGAGAGACATAAAAACATTGATAAAAGAGAATCATTGATCGGCTGCCTCCTGCACTCCCACACTGGGGATCGAGCCTGCAACCCAGGCATGTGCCCTGACCGGGAATCGAACCAGTGACCTCTTGGTTCCTGGGTCGACACTCAATCACTGAGCCACACCAGCCGGGCTGGGCCCTACTTTCTTAATACAGAATTACCGGGTTTAAATGTTCCAGACAAAATGTCTATAATAAGGTGGCTATCAGTTTGTATGTTGTCTATAGTTTATATGTTGGACAGAAGGAAGGGGGAGGAGATGAGAAATGGAGGGGAAAGGAGAAAGAGTAGGGCGTGGCAAACAGGTAAACATGCAGAAAAACACCAAAATATGAATGAAAAGGTACAAGTGTTTATTGAAGTCTAAGCCCCATACTCTATGCTTTAAAGATGTATTTGTATTAGTCCTCAAAAAACGGGTGGCTTATTATTCCCATTTTGCAAACAGAAAACTGGATGGTTGCTTAATTACTTCAGAAGCTTGAGTAACGATTTTTTTTCTCTTCTCCGTTTGCAATGTGGAAAGATTGCTTTGAAAATGAAAAACAAATGTTCGCTGCCTTGTGGTGGCCCTGTGTGTCTAGAAGCATCGATCCGGGCAGCTGATCACAGAGCAGATGGAGGACTCGCAGGGAGGACACTGTGGACCGGGTGGGGTGGGACTTGGATCAGAGCGTAGATCTCCACAGAGCTTGCCGATAGGTCGGATCCCTTACTCCCCCTGCTCCTCTCCCTGCAAGCTGTACTGCAGCCCTCGCCCCGCTGAAAAGGGTCATTAAAACCCACATGAGCCCTAGCTGGTTTGGCTCGGCGGACAGAATGTCGACCCATGAACTGAAGGATCCTGGGTTCGATTCCGGTCAAAGGCACATACCTCGATTGCAGGCTCGATCCCTGGCCGCATTCAGGAAGGCAACCAATTGATGCAACTCTCTCACATCGATGTTTCTCTCTGTCTCTCCCCGTCCCTCCCATTCGCTCTAAAAATCAATGCAAAAGTATCCACAGATGAGGATTAACAACAACCTATATGAAACTTTCACTCAGTCTAGTCCTAGATGAACTATTTTTTAAAAATATGTTTTTATTGATTTTAGAGAGAGGAAGGGAGAAGGAGAGAGATAGAAAACATCAATGAGAGAAGAAACATCATCTATTGGCTGCCTCTAGCATGCCCTGCCGGGGATCAAGCCCAAAATCTGGGCATGTAGCCCAACCAGGAATCAAACTAGTGACCTCGTGGTGCATGGGTTGGTGCTCGACCACTGGGCCACACCGGCCAGGCTAGATGAACTCTTTAAACTCACTCAACTCATCACTGCCAAGCGCTTGCTTGAGAGCATTTGTTTGCCATTGGAATAACATTTAAAAATACCCAGGTTTCCCTTTCCAAAACAGAATTGTCCTCTACTTTGGAATTGCAACCGTGGGGCTATTTAAGAGAGCAAGCTTGTAACAACGGAGTGAGCAACAGAACAATCTTCTCTAATTGGGAGGGAAGTTCCTCATTTTTCCATAACGGCATCTACATTACATGTCCAGATGCTCCGCCAGATTGTTAGCTCTACACCCCAAAGCATCTGATGTTGGCAAGCTTCAACCAGGACGCGCAGCCGACGCCAAAACAGCCAAGGAACCATGGGAACGAGGACTGAGGCTCAATTAGCAGGTTTAGAAACAAGCTAATCAATTAGCAGCCTGGCCTCCTCCAACTCACCAAATTAAGATGCCTTTAAAAGCCATAGCCGATCTTTTTGTGCATGAACTTTCCCCTCTGGTCTCTCCTCTGGGAGGTTAGCCATTGTAAGAAAATAATTGTATGAATCATCTCTTTTTCTGGAAAATTCCCAGCGCCTCCAGGTGTGACACAGATGGTGGACAATAAGTGGGGGAAACAAGTTTTCGTGGCTAGGCACACACAGCCACGGGCTCGCATAAACAGCAGGTCCTATTACTTCTCGGCGGGGCTCCCCACCGCTCCCCCAGTCGTACCCATGTCCCATGCCCCACACTCAGCATAACTGTCTAAAGGGAGAGAGAAACCTAGCACACCCAAAAGTGCCCTCCCTACAAGGGCTCTGGAATCAGACTGCCATGATTTAAAGTCCAATGCCTCCACCTACGGGCTGAGTGTTATTGGGTAAGCCATTCACCAAGCAATTAATCCTCTCCAAGTCTCAGCTTCTTCATCTATAAAATGGGGGTAACATCAGTACCTGCCTCTTGAATTCTTGTGAAGATTGAGTTAATGCCTGGAAAGTAACTAGCCTGGGGCCTGGTACCAAGCTTCATGGTGAAGGCACACTTGCTAACCTCCACTATTCCTACAGAGAATAAAATAAAGAAGAAAAGGGGAGAGAGAAGGGAAGAGGGAGGTCAAGAGAGAGAGAGAGATAAGAAAGCAGAGCGAGGGGAGGAGAGGTTGAGTTTATTCTCTTCATATTTCTGTGATGATGGAAGAAGATTTAGCTGAACATCTTTTTTTTAATATATTTTATTGATTTTTTTACAGAGAGGAAGGGAGAGGGATAGAGAGTTAGAAACATCGATGAGAGAGAAACATCCATCAGCTGCCTCCTGCACACTCCCCACTGGGGATGTGCCCACAAACAAGGTACATGCCCTTGACTGAAATCAAACCTGGGACCCTTCAGTCCGCAGGCCGATGCTCTATCCACTGAGCCAAACCGGTTAGGGCAAGCTGAACATCTTTAGGAGTGTGTCTCAGCCAGGAAAAGTGAGATACCCTTTTAAATATATATATATAAAATTGATTTCAGAGAGGAAGGGAGAGGGAGAGAGAGAGAGAAACATCAATGATGAGAGAGAATCATTGATCAGCTGCCTCCTGCACACTCTACTGGGGATCGAGCCCGCAACCCTGGCATGTGCTCTGACCAGGAATCGAACTGTGACCTCCTGGTTCATAGGTCGACACTCACCCACTGAGCCACACCAACTGGGCATGAGATGCCCTTTAGAAGAGGGAAGTGGAAACCAGGAAGAGAGCAGGGCAGGCTGCACTCAGTGCCTGAATGATGATGATGAACCAACCACTGTACACGCATCATCTCACCTTCTGGAGTGAACTGAGATTCGGAGTCAGGCCTATTTGTCTCCAAGCTTCGCCGTCTTTCCATGCCACCACCCTAAACCGTCCGCCCACAGCAAGTCCGATCTGAAAACGATCTGCCTGGTTTCCCTTGTTCTGGGGGTGCAATCCTACCAAACAACGCTGGCGGGGGAACATTTAAGCTGTGATCTTAGTTCCACGTAGTACTGTACCATCCCAACATGAAACTCAACTCTGATTGACGTACTAAGCAGTTCTAGATCTGGGTGCTGGTGGTGAGAGTTTTGATGGCCTTTAGTCACAGACTCTGGTCAAAAGGAGGAATTAAGCTTCTCAGGAAAAAACATTCTAAATAAAATGAAGTTGGAAATAAGAGCTGCCTTTGCAGATACCTCAAACTCCACAGGTTTCACGGGAGTCTAGGCAGCCAATGGCCTGCAGAAGTTTGAAGGAGTTGGCCCATTTTTGTTGATCCGATTAGAAGGGCGTGAGAAAGACCATAGAAGGGGTGGTGCCTGGCACAGTCCCTGGCAAGGGAAGGCCCTCGATGGCAATGGTTGGGCAAATGAGCAAATAAACCAATGTGTATGTGGTATGTCATCTTCATGTTGCTTTTCTGCAATTCTCTTCTCGCTCCCTGTAATTAATTATGTGATTGGCTTCATTACTTTTTAATTTTCTGACTCTCCCCTTAGCAAGTAAACTGCATGAAACTGATACTTTTCCATGTTCACCACACTATCCCTGGTGTCTAAAACAGTGCCTGGCACATAAATATTTGCTGAATGAATGAGTGAGTGAATGAATTGTACTTGTATTCCTAGGATCGAGTGCCATGCCTAGATGGAAATGTACTCTGCTTTCTTCTATAATTTAGTAACAATTCCACTCCAGAGGCTACTATTAATTTTTCATATAGTCAAAGGCAATCATGGACGGAATTTCATGGATAGCTCTTTCCAGAACAGGGACGTATCTTTCGCATCACCAAACCTTTACAATGGCCATCTGTTGCAGGTTCTGAATTGCAGAACCTCCTGGTATGAGCTTCTGGGTAACCTTTGACTTAACAAACCTCCCCCCTCCTTTCCTCAAAGCCAATAGAAATCCATCTTAGGAGATGTTCTGCTGAGAGAGAAGTAATGTGCCCTTCACACAGCTGTTTTCCTGACCAACTCACACTTCAACTCTTTCAAGTACTGCCTGTAACACTCACAAAAGAAAACAAATCTCTCTTGACACAACATTTTGACCAAGTTCAATCTGGTTATTCGTGTTATTCCAACTTTTTTTGGTAGAAAAGATAAACATGGTCTCTGCAAACACACACACACACACACACACACACACACACACACACACAGGCACCACTCAGGCCCTTCCAAGGTCCAGCCCTGGTTTCCAGATGCTCCCCTATTCAGCTTGGTTTCATTAAAGCTCCATATGTCAGCAACCCATCAGCTTCAGGTGTGATTCAGATTGCCCCAAAGCGAAGCTGAGAAATGTACGCCTACAACAAAGCCCATCATTACAAGGGAAGGCTTGTTTTGGGGGGGCGGGGGCGGGGAGGGGCAGTGGTATACAGTGATTACCTCCCTCCCTGCTTTGGATTTAGAAACATCGCCAAGAGGACTTGGTTCTGATCCAGTCCTTGACTTAGATCAGTGACCATGCTCTGGAGGGAGGCAAGGGACCTGAAGTCTGACTCCTGGTCCGAGCTGGCTACCTCCCCAACGATGGTCACTGTTTGCAAAGGACGCTGAGAAGTCCGGTGCATCTGCACCCTCCTCCCACAGTGGAAACCTCCCAGCACGCTTGTTTATTCTCCTCCTTTCTCCCCTTGGTGTGTCAGATCGGAACTTTTTATAGTGCCTCCGGGTCTGTAGTTAACACACAAAGAAATGTAATTAGCTGACAGAGTTTGCTGGCTGCCGTAGCCACAAATGGAAAGATAACTCCCAACGTGATCCAGTCATGGATGACAACCAAACTCCTGTGGGAGGGGGGAGAAATTCTCTTTGAAGAACCAAGAGGCCTGAAGCCCAGAGCACACAGGACAGGCAAAGGCTGTGAGGAAATGCATGGAAAACCAGGTTCCCTGAATGGAGAGCTCGGCCCAGCTCTTAAGAATCTGACTTCATGCAACCAAAAAAAAGGTGGTTCCTACACAAACCCAGAACAGATGGAAAACTCATTCACAGAATTCTAGAAATCACTAAGTATCTTTCCTCCATCACTTTTCCAAGAGACGTGACCAGAAGTTTTAGGTTCTGTGTGAACACAAAAGTAGCTCATTCACATTGATCTGATCTACAACCTTCCACAACAATCCATCTGTGTGGCTCAGGCTCTGGACAGAGTGCACTGACCAGCTGTCTTCAGCTCGTGAAAAGCTGTCCCTCTGACAGCTCACAGGATGCATGTGGGTTAGGAGGGGTGTCCTTGCAACAAACAGTCTTTATGTTTTAAGTCGCATCTTGCAACAGGTTGAGAAGCATCTAAAAACGAACAAACATTGAACTTCCTAGAGTAGTCTTGACGCCCAGAGTACAGAGTACAGAGCCTTGGACAACTATACAGACTGATCCATCACTGGGATGTGGGATACAGCTCCTTAGAAATTCCACAAAAGCTACCATACTAATCAATATGTGACAGCATTTTTCTGATTCGACGTCAGTGACAAATCAGCTTAAAGGGATGGTACACAGCTACAGTGGGAAGAGCCCTGGATGGATCTGAATTCTTCTAACTTGCTGGATGACCTCAGGCAAGTCATTTATATCCCTGACTCAATTTCCATATCTGCAAAATGGGAATAACAGCATCTGGCCTGGCTACTACAGAGAACAGAAAAAAGGTGAAATATGCAACAACAAAAAATGCTTGGGTCTTGGGTATATGCCCGAAAGAACTGAAAGCAAGGAATCAAACAAGTACTTGCACACCAGTGTTCAAACCAGCCTTACAATCAGCAAAAGGTGAAAGCAACCCAAATGTCCATGATCAGAAGGATGGATATCCCAAATGAGGTCTGTGAGGTCTATGCATGCAATGGAATAGTATTCAGCCTTAAAAAGAAAGGAAATACTGACACATGCTACAATATGGATGAACCTTTGTTCTGTCTTTGCGAAGATGTGTACAGCAAGTGTCCTTGGGATGTAGAGATAATATCTTCCACTGAGCCCTAACTGGTTTGGCTCAGTGGATAGAGCATCGGCCTGCGAACTCAAGGGTCCCAGGTTCGATTCCGGTCAAGGGCATGTACCTTGGTTGTGGGCACATCCCCAGTAGGGGGTGTGCAGGAGGCAGCTGATTGATGTTTCTCTCTCATCGATGTTTCAAATCTCTATCCCTCTCCCTTCCTCTCTGTAGAAAAATCAAAAAAATATATATATTTTTAAAATATCTTCCACTGAGCATTTCCTGTGTAAAGCATGAGACCACTGTGTCCTTTAGTCATTTGTGGGTGCTGTTGTGCCCACAAATGACTAAAGGACACAGTGGTCTCATGTTTTACACAGGAAATGCCACATGGACCACACTCGAGTAGGAGAGAACAGTAATGATAAGGTGCAAATCCAGCTGCCAGCTCCAGAAACCTCCCATTCTTCTCTGTTGAAAGTGACCGAAATGGCAAATTTAACCTCAGTTGGAAATGATTTGTGTCCTCACCGACCTGGGGTATTTCATTCAGCAGATGCCCCTTAATGCATGCAAACAGGCTTATATAAACAAGGATGGAAGATTCCTATCAGGAAATTTTGGCATGAGTCTCTTGACCTTGGGGCTAAGTTTCAATAACCCTTCAGTTCAAGAAGGAAAGTGTTCTGAAGTTGGTTGTTTTGCATCGTGTGGCCAGAACAACTGGCTGATTGTTAGATGTTTTGCTTGCCCATTTGTCCTGTTGGTGCTTGAGGATAATGAATCGATACAGGCTCTGAGGGGCTCTCTGGAGTCCCGGTCCATCTGTCTTCACAGAAGAGCCTGGCTAAACTATGTCAGATCCTGTGCTACTCGTAGAGCCGTGTGGATTTGTAAAAAAAAAAAAAAAAAAGAATGTACAAGTCAAAATATGATTTATGATACCTTCATGGGGTGCTGTTATCTGAAATGAGATCAGCCCAGCCAGTGTGTCTCAGTGGTTGAGCATCGACCCATAAACCAGGAGGTTCCGGTTCGATTCCTGGTCAGGGCACAGGCCCAGATTGCAGGCTCGATCTCCAGTGTGGGGCGTGCAGGAGGCAGCCGATCGATGATTCTGTCTCATCACTGATGTTTCTAACTCTCTCTCCCTCCCCCTTCCTCTCTCTGAAATCAATTTTAAAAAACACATATTAAAATGAGATCACATCTAGGAATGACTACATTGAAGTATGACTTCAGCCCTAAGAAATGGGACCACAGCCGACTTTTAATTTCTTCTCATGCTTCTCAGTATTTGCAAAGTTTCTGCAAATGTACAGAGACTTGCTTTGATACCAAAAACTTTTATGCAAAGAAAGAACCTTCAGATTGAACATGAATTAAAACCATCTATATAATTTGGACTACTGAGTTAGAATGAAATCTGATCCACATACGAGTAAACGTCTGTGTTATGGTTCAGAGAAATCCATGGCCAAACAGCAAGATAAGCCAGGCCTCGCGGAACAAGTTTATATTAAAGGGAAAGAAAGAGAAGGAGAGGAAGAGAGTGGGGGAAGGGGTATTAAGAAGTAAATAAAAACAAAAAGAAACCTCTGAAAATTAGTTGACTACGATTTCAAAATAGACAAGCTTCCATGATCAGATCCAAGGACGAGCGCCCATATCCTCAATGGCCCGGCCACATCCGTGGGCACCGCATTTTAAGAACCTTGTCAAAATGGATTGCATTCACAAGGAAGCAACCTGGATGGCGAGAAAGGTCTGGAAAACATCTTCACAGGAGGATGGCTGGAGGAATTCCGCAAATTTAAACCGAAACTAGGAGATGGGCAGTAGCCCTCCAATGGAGTCTACACAGACACGCAAGAAAAGGACCTGATAGTTTCTTAGAAAATCAACTTGTCTCTCCAGGGCCAAGGAAAGCAATACCAGTAACACAGACCCCGCCTCCCCCAGTCCCTGCAGCCCAATGTCAAAGGCAGTTCTGCAAAGAGGATGTTCCCAAACGCCTTCAGCGAAGGCCAGGGGTGGTCAGGTTCCTTTCCTTCTGGATTCTGGCTGCTCAGTTTGCATCCAGCTCTTGAGATACCTCATCACCCTTCTTACAAGAATCCCTTATTGCTTAAGCTCTCAGGAGTGGTCTATTGTTTGCAAAACCCTGAGGAATTCATGTCTATTTAGGACTTGCCTCCTAGGCGGTTTTCTTCTTCTCTGTCTCAAATAGATAAGAAATTTTATTGCCCCAACTGGTTTGGCTCAGTGGATAGAGCATCAGCCTGCGGACTCAAGGGTCTCAGGTTCGATTCCGGTCAAGGGCATGTACCTTGGTTGCAGGCACATCCCTAGTAGGAGGTGTGCAGGAGGCAGCTGATCGATGTTTCTAACTCTATCCCTCTCCCTTCCTTTCTGTAAAAAAACAATAAAATATTTTTTTAAGTTTTATTAAGGGAGAAATTATCAATGTGTTTCCAAAACCTAACTCCTTCTAGGTAACACCCAGTTAAGGTGTTAAAAATAGCAGAAACACTCTGAAATTTCATTGGCTCCCAAGCTGATCTTGGAAAATGCCACCAATCAGCAGATGAAGAAAGAAAAGGAGAATCACACCTGGGCGGTTTTTTGGAGCCACATCTGGAATTGGGCACCCATCATACACACCCACTTCATTCTATTCCCCGGAACTCAGCCACCCCAGATGCAAGGCACCCTGGAGAGAACTCCCTGGTCCATTGTTCTTGGGGCCCCGGGGTCTGGTCTGAGAGAGAGACTTCCCTAAATATCATTCTCCAGAGATATACACGAAATGGGAGAGGATAGTCTGTTTAGGACAATAGAGTTTCCATGGTTCATTTCTTGCCCATTCCCCTTGGCAACCCAAGAGATCCAAGACTTAAATCAACAAGGCTGTCGTCCAGACTCATGGTTTCTTTGGCAGCAGGATTCCCTTGAAACTTGGTAGGTTTCATATCTATTTGCTTCCAGTCCGTGTCATGCGCCAGTAAACACACCCAATGTTCTTTGCAAGATATGACGCTCAAGCCCGTTCTATCTCTTTGATTTGTTGCCACCCCCTCTCCCCACCATGAATAGTTCTCTAATGTTAGGAATCTTGAGGACATCAGCCGTGTGTGGCAAGTCTCCCCCTTTGACTAGATCTTTGCAACAGAGCTGCGTTTTAATAGACCTTTGTCACCAGCTCTGTGCGCCCTCCATTGTGTAGATCAAGAAACAGTTGGCTTCTACAGTGTGTCCAGGCCCCCCATACTTCTGTTCTTTCATTTCTGCTTGCAAATCGGCCAGGTCTTGCTTCAGCTCATCTCTCTCTTTGAAGAACTCACTAAGTGAAGCCAGTCACATCAACACCCTCTAGTAATATTCTGTTTTCCAACCTAAAGCTGTGTCTTCATTTTGCCCTCCAAGCTCTCGCAAGGGAATGGCTTTACCAAGTGTTTGGCCACTGTCTGGCATGGGTCTTGATCTTCCCAGATCCCCACATGAATTTTCCTGCCACCCATCACAAATGCTAAGTCAGTGCCACCACATGCAAAAGAGAAAAACTCACCAATTTTGATTTAGATAGAATCGTACCACTTTGGTAATAATTTCTATATGAACTAAGATAATGGTAGCTTCTGTGACAGATAAACCCCAAAACCTCAGTGGCTCCCCAGTCTTCTCTGGGCTTCAACACCAACTAGCCAATGATAGTAGAGAAACATCTCTGTGGAGGAAGGTTTTATATAGATAAGACCTGGATGTAATACACATCATTTCTACCCAAATTCCATTGGCCAGAACTCTGTTATGTGGCCACGCCTAACTGCAAGGGATGCTGGGAAACGTACTGGTAGTGGTGTGTCTGGAAGGAATAAGAGGTTCAGACAGTTGTTCAAAGCAAGATTGTTCGTGAAAATTTTTATGTTGTGGCAAATTCTGCTCCTATAGCTTCTTAATTGCTTGGAATCGGGTGATAAATATTCAGAAAATAAGGAGCCCTATAAATGTTGGAGGAAGAAAGAACTGGCCTAGGAGCTATTTATAATGAACGCTATGCTGTAGGTGAAATTTTTCTCTTTTGCATGTTGCCAGCAAATAATTATTGAATCTTTATCTTGTTCCCCACATGGTGAGCCGCCTACCATATCTCCCTTTGTCCTGAGGGTCCAAGAACAGCGTCCTGTGTACCCTCCCTGCTTATTTTCCTCTTCCTCCAGATATTATCATTATTTTTGTATTCATCAAAACTAGTTCCCAGAGCCCGGCCGGTGTGGCTCAGTGGTTGAGCGTCAACCTATGAACCAGGAGGTCAAGGTTCGATTCCCAGTCAGGGTACATGCCGGGGTTGCAGGCTCATTCCCCAGTAGGGGGCGTGCAGGAGGCAGCTGGTCTCTCAGGTCTCTATTTCCCTTTCCCTCTCCCTTCCTCCCTGAAATCAATAAAAATATATTCACTCACACACACACACACACACACACACACACTAGTACCCAGCAAGAGATATCCTGTCCTTTTGGGAATTCAGGAGACCACCATTCTGCTGCCTGAGAGGGTTATTCTGATCCTGAAATCATACACCGTGAGCTGAACCTGACTCTTTAGATACGAATTACCTTTTAAGATTTCAAAGGACAGGGCAATGGTGAACTGATTTCCCGGAAAACCCTGACTCTATTCTCATTCTAGAATCCTCCTCAGCTGTCAGGATAGAGTCAGGACTGCTTAGATAGAAAAAAAGGAACTTTACTTTGAAAGCTCCATCCCCATGCTGCATAGGAGCTTTCTACATCCTACTTGCCTGCCATGGCAACCCAACGCTTGAGTGGCACAAGGAAAGGTCAGCAGCCAGGAGAGAAGGCGAAGAGGCCCGTGAATGAAGGGAAATAACTGTTCCACCCAACAAAGGGCAACAGAGGGCGATCCAGGCATGGGAACCCTCAGCAATCTGAACACTGATGGCCCCAGAGAGTATTTGAGCACCTACTATGTACAGACAGTAAACTAGATGGCCACATGCATGTTAATTCACTTCATCGCTGGCAGTATACAATAATGGCCTAATTTTTATAGATACGAAGACTGAAAAGTTCAATACTTTCCTAATTATTGATTAGGAGCTATGTAAAGGACATGCCATTTCAGCCCAGGTTGGTTAAACTCTAGATTTTGGTTTTCCCTCTGTAACATGCTTTCTTACCCAACCTCCTTAGAAATATCATTAACCAGCCCCCGATTTCTCCCATTGTTACTATTCTTTCTTTCTTTTTTTAACATATTTTATTGATTTTTACAGAGAGGAAGGGAGAGGGATAGAGAGTTAGAAACTTCGATGAGAGAGAAACATTGATCAGCTGCCTCCTGCACGCCCCCTATTAGGGATCGAGCCTGCAACCAAGGTATATGCCCTTGACCGGAATGCGGAACCTGGGACCCTTTTCAGTCCAAGGGCTGAACCGGTTAGGGCCCATTATTACTATTCTTCCTATGTAATTGCTGGGGACATAAAAGTCAGAGGCAAGATCTTTCCCACAGGATCTTTTGCTTCTCATCAAACTGAGGTTGAAAATTCAGCATCTAATTTTCCCAGAGTAACCAAATCAATATGCAGTGAGAAAGGGCAGGAATAGGGTGTTAAGAGACATCAAAAGGACTACTATTTTGATATCTTCCATACACTCTCATGAAGGAGAGGTCACCCGGGTGTTTTGAAAGATTGACTCTTACTTGAAGAGTGGGAGAAAAAAAAGAAGAGCAATTCAATCCCTGCTGTGTATCGTATGCCTTTCCATGTTACAATGAAAGTTGTCGTGTAAGAAGAATCCCCTGTCTCTTTGTCAAAGACACAGTTTCACCATGTGTGTAAAGGGAAGTAATACTTTTCCTATTCTACTCAAAGCATTACAGCCATGGTATTCCAAATGGCCCATCTCTTACAGGCTGAATCCAGCGAAAAGATAAATGAGGAGCCATTTACATCACTGGAAATGTATGCCTGAGAAACGTTGCTCTTTAAAAATTCAACATGAAGTTTCAATTATGCAAGATGAATCCGTTCTAGAGATCTGCTCTATGTCATCGTGTCTGTAGTTAACAATACTGTATTGTACACCTAAAAATCTGTTAAGAGGGTTGATCTCATCCTAACACAATAATAAAAAAAAAAAACTCTAACATCGGATGACATCAAGAAGGGAAGTTGTCAGAAACTAACCAGGACATTCTTACCTGGAAACTGAGAGGTCTTAAGACTGTACTTTTAGGGGACCAATGATAGCAACCTGCCTAATTGCAAATCTTTCTCTTCATGTGATGATGAAAGGTTATTTTTAAGTAAACTGGAATTAGATGCTCAAGCAACCTTTTGAACATCTTTTGTCAAAGTGGGAGAGTTGCTAAGAGGTGAATGCCAATCAATTTCTTTTCATGTCTGTAAAGATACAACAAAAGGAATAGACTTAAATTACAGTCAGAAAGCTTTCATATCCACCTAGGAATGGGCCTTCTTGAGGATGATAAAGTATTTATTTAGAATACGCGGTAAAGCCTCCATTCTTAGACATTGTCAAGAAGATGAAATATTTGCCCTGGATTAGCACCCTTTGCTAAAGTCAGGGCAAAGTTCCCCTCAGCTCTGACTCTATAAAATGAATATCTTTTAAAGGTGCATGAAAGTAGCTGATTTTTTTTTTAATTTTCTCTACAAATTCAGGGCTGAAATTTAAGCTTAGAACATTGCCTATTTTAGCCAATCAATGAGTCTCTCTGATCACTGGTGTTTTTATCTCCCTCTACCTTCCTCTCTGAAATCAACAAAAATATATTTTTTAAATAAAACAAAAATAAAAAAATTTTTTAAACAATGCCTAATTTGATTATACTTAATAGTGACAAAATGGTTCCCTCTCTGGAAATCATTTCTTTGAAGATAAACTTTAAACTATCAATATGCCTAGCACATCACAGGAAGTGATGTTTATCCTATTTCCCCTCAATGGTATGTTGGAGTCTGCTCATACAGGGTCATAAAAGCCAATCATGCCCTAGCCGGTTTGGCTCAGTGGATAGAGCATTGGCCTGTGGACTGAAGGGTCCCAGGTTCCATTCCGATCAAGGGCACATACCTGGGTTGTGGGCTCCAGTGGGGAGCGTGCAGCCAATCAATGATTCTCTCTCATCATTGATGTTTCTACCTTTCTCTCCCTCTCCCTTCCTCTGTGAAATCAATAAAAATATATTTTATTAAATAAAAAAAATTTTAAAAAGCCAATCATGTCCATTGATAGATGAATGGATAAAGTAGATGTGGGATATATACAATGGAACATTACTCTGCCATGAAAAAGAATGAAATTGTGCCATTTGCAACATGCATGTGCCCCTTACCTTTAGGGTACTTGCTTTCCCAGGAGACACCTGGGTCTCTGTATCAGCTATGTATAGTAGCATAGCAAACCATCCCAAAATGGAGTCATTTGAAAAAAATGCAAATTAGTTATTGGTAATGTGTCTATCATTCAGCTAGATCGTTCTGCAGGGACCGATTTAGTTGAGCTCCATCATGCAACTGGGGTCAACTGGTTAGGCTGGGATGGGCTCAGGTGTCTGGTGGTTGACTGACAGCTGTGGTGACAAGGTGACTGAGCCACGGGTTGCTCATCATCTAGCGGCTAGCCCAGGCAGGTTCACAGGGTAGTGATGAGTTCCCAAGAGGGAGAGTAGAAGCACCTACAGTCTCCTGATACCTAGCCTTAGAGCTGATATCATTTCATTTCCCTGCATTCTATTGCCCAAAGCCATAAGGACGGCCCCCATTCCAGGGCTGGGGAACTAGATTCCATCCCTTGATGGAAAGTGTTGCAAACTCACAGTGTAAAGGCTGTGGCTCAAGAGAGAGATAGAAAGGAGGGGCCATTTTTGTCATCTCTCACAATCCCTTTCGCAAAGAAAATACTGGTTAGCCCACTTGATATTCTAAGAAATGCCCAGACATGTCCGAACACTAAGGAGAGCTTGGATTCTCACTCTTGGAAACTCGACGGCTATATAGAGTACAGCTCTTTGAGATTGCATTACCTCTTCCTCTATCTCAGGATGAGAAAGACACCCCCCCACATGTAGTTACCCACAACCATGTGTTGCAGAGCCAGAGTTCTGCGTCCCAGGTGTAGCTGGATCCTGTCCACTCCCACGTGTGTACATTAAGCACCTACCAGTTGTTTGGTCTTGGAAGGGGGATGTTACATAATAGGCTTACCACATAATTAAGAAATATTTTTCTTGGATCCCTATAGCTCCCTCCTCCAGTTTGCCCTTAATTGCATTTTATATTTTAATAACATTGGCCCGAGACACTGCACTCAACGAAATTCAGAGATGTGTTTAAAGAACACTTTGATCTAACTTCCCAGATGAAATCTCCGCAAATCCATTTAATTCTAATTTAGTATTAAAGTGCTGCGTATTGTTTCGTTAATAGAAAGAATGCCAACACTACCACAGGAAAAGGTCAAAGAGATGAGAAGACTCGGTGAGCCACGTCGTATTTGTGTTGCGCGTGGATATTTTTTCTTCTTTATTCTTTTGCTATTGACATTAGCCTTTGAAAATGCCTGAGGGCACTTAACATTATAGCTCTCCATGGTGATTTATGAGAATATCTGTGGAAGCCAGAACTCATTCCTAACACTTTGTGCTCTTCCAGGAAAAGTATCCCTAAGTTTGGGTTCCAAGTGGTAATATTGTGGATAAAAATTCAGCGAATGATGTATGTAGCAACCCAGGAAATTTGCTGATGAACATTCCCTGGAGGGTATAACCCTAGAGTAAACAAATCTATAGGATTCTTTCTCTTTCTTCCCTCCACTTTTCCCTCTCTGTATCCCTCTTTCTATACTTGGAATCTCCTGTCACCAAATTTACTTCAAAAGCCATTCACTAATTTTTGACATCTGAGTCTCTGGGAAGAAACCTATTAATATGCATTCATTGTTCAGGAGACATGAGCCACAAGGAGCAAGCCCAGAGTTTCTGAAATGCTGCTCACTGGTTTTGCTGTTCCAGTGTAGAGCCCTGTAATTCCAAGCGTAGACATCCCAGGGAGGGGTAACATGTTAAGCCATTCTCAGCTGTTAATAACCAAACACAAGTTATTCATCAACTAACTAGAAGTCACCTTGGAAAGCTGAGGACGGAGCCTTGAGCAACCACCCCAGTAGCCCAGAATCCACAGGAGAAGATGGAAAAGCATTAAAGCATAGGGAAGACGGTCCCAAAGGCAAACCTCTCTCAAACTCTGCGTGAGCCCAGCCTGGACAAGATAGATGCACGCAGGCCGCCTGTGAGAGCCAAGTTCAAATCCCATAGCAAGAACGGGATTATACAACATGGGAGAGATATTACCCCACACGTAGGTCTAAGAATGCTCTGTTCTATTGGGAAGTCAATATTTTGATTCAATTATATCAGAAAGCGTTGGGTCCTCGTGGAGAGCTATGTAGAACTCTCCCGGGTGTTGTAAACCTTTGTTATCTGCATCGGACTGTTTCCAGGATGGTGGACCTTTTGGTGAGTCTACATCCTTCCAAAATCTTTCTGCAAGTCTGATTAAATCCATCTGGCTCTGATTAACTTGCAATTAACCTGCCAACGACTGTCTCCGAAGAACAGCCGAGTCCAGGCAGCTGAGACATCGTCTTGCTAAAACTAGATCTTGGAAGAGCATGGGAGACCCAAGTGGTCAAAGGAGGCGGATGTCACTGGGGGCTGGAGGCATCGAGGGGTCCCATGAAGGGAAGACGGTGTGAGCCAGGCTGGCAGGAAGCAAGCATTTCTGCTCCTTCGTGGCCACCTCAGTGTTTAACAGTGTCTTACAAATAACAGATATGTAATAACTACGTGTTGATGGAAAAGGGGCCAATGAGGACTAATAAATTTCTCGATAAATCACCAAGAGCAACATCTCCAAGATTTCAATTAGTTCAACATCATCCCAAGGTTTCAGGACCCCATGTGACCCCGATTGGTGGGCGGGGTGCCTTCTTAAGCATCTAGCAATGTGCTGGGGCAGCTCTTGGGAGATTTGTATTCCCAGTCAGGCCTAACTGAGACTTTTGTCCAAATCAATGAGCCTACACATTGAGAGTCAAAATCCTTTCTTTAGACGGGATGGGATAGGGAGGAGAAGACCCCAGAATTGGTTGTTAGGTTACAGTCACTAGGTGTATTGGTGGGTTCCTGCTTTTTCCCTTCTGATTGTAGTCCAGCCTATTTCTGGGGAAGTTTTAACCTCCCTATTCTATACCCAAGATATTAGAGAAAAAGAGGGAATGGTTGGGACAAACATGAGCCCAGCGGGGTGTTGGCTGTTGTTTGAACACCCACCCGATGCTTTTAACGAGTTATTTTGCTACTTCGTTGACCCAGCCCCCGGGTACATGCTCTTGACCGGGAATCGACCCCAAGACACTTCAGTGTGCTTGCTGGCTGATGCTCTAACCTCTTAGCCACACCAGCCAGGGCCAAAAAAAAAATCCCTTTGGAAAAAGAGAACATATCTTACCCCTCAATGAATTCTAGAACACAACGATGGTGCCCAGATGAATGGGTAATGAACAGAAAAGGGGACTAGGAAGATTCAAGAGTCCTTCATCCAAGCATCTTGGATGGCTGTTAGTTTAATTTCCTGCAATCATCACTTTAATATATGTAGATTGTTGTTACAACTAACAAGATCTCCTTCCCTTCCCCCAAGGCCTTTTGCCTAGCAGTAAGCTTCCAAAGTACAACTATGACTAAACAAAGTGCTGGCATTTCCAATGATAACTATCCCCGGAAGCAAAGCAGGGCTACTCCGTGAAACTGAGTCCTACACACCCAGCAAGCCAGAACATTTTCTGTCAACGGGCGCTGCCAAAATCAGCTGGTTTTCATCAGCAAGAAGAGAGAGATTCCAAAAGGTGGAGATCTTATAAATGCATTGGAAAATGTCAGCATTTTCGGTTCAAGTTATGATGGAAATGAGTATAACCTCATATTTTAAAATGCTCGGAATGCTCTTGATGTGGGAGAGAAGCGAAGGGAGAGCCCAGGCTGCCAGGACAGTGTCCTGATGTCTCAGATGGACGTGACAAGAGGATGAGCCCGGCCAAGAGTCGCCCTTCACCTGGGGCACTGTCACGCCGTAACTGGGAAGCCATGAACATCATAAAGCTAATGGCCAGTGCCAAGGACGCTCACTCAAGCATGTCCCACCCAAGAAAGGATGGCTCACCCCAGCCGGTGTGGCTCAGTGGATAGAGTGCCAGCCTAGGAACCAAAGAGTCCCAGATTCGATCTGGTCAAGGGCACGTACCTTGGTTGCAAGCTCTTCCCGGCCTGGGCCCTGGTCGGGGCTCATGCAGGAGGCAACCAATTGATGTGTTTCTCTCACATTGATGTTGCTTTCTGTCTTTTCCTCTCTCTAAAAATCAATGGGAAAATATCCTCAGGTGAGGATTAACAAAACAAAAAAAGAAGAAAGGATGGCTCTCAGCAACATGCCCAACTCAACAATTTCCTTCACACTATAGTTGTGAGTGTCAATTTTTTTGCTACTGACCAAAAAATCAAGGAATCTTTTCTTTGTGGTGACAATGTCCCTGTCTCTTTCCCAACCTCATGTTCCCTGTAACATGTAGATGGTATAATGCCTGGGCTGATGTGAATGAAGGAAAGGAGACCCAAAGGCAGGACCCACCAGTTCCTCATTGAGTTCACAGTCTAGTATGACAGAGATACAGTAAGCAGATAGTTATGGGATTATGAGTGAATAAATGTCCTTAGTCATTAATGAAAATATTTGAGCAAGGGTTTAAAATTTTCAAATAGGAAGCTGTATAGTGAAAATACATGACTAATGGAAAATAAACCAAGTTCATGTCAAAGAGTGAAGCATGGAAAGGTTGAAGGTAAAGCCTGTTGATCCATTAGCTACGCTCAAGAGTCTTAGATTCCTTCTACAGGAAAATTAGCTCCGGAAGTCATCTTGAGTCTGTCTAGATCGCTGTCAAGCAGGAAGGCTAACGTCCGAGGTGTTTAGAGAGGGGGAGATACAGCAATCAGATACAGCAGGAGAGGGTGACTGAAGAGGGGAGTTATTTCCAGGGTCCCTGCGCGGCACCTGCAGTCCTGACCATGCCCTTCCAGCTTTCACCACGCTGCGTGCATTGCAAGCATCTCATCAAAGCCGAAGCACGCTGCCTGTGAGTAATCTGCCTGGGCAGAAACGAGCCTGAATCCAGCCCACACTGCAGACTAAATCACCGTGAGGCCAAAATGCCTTCTCCTGTGTGGGAGCAAGCTCCATCAGAAGGTTCCCCAGGCCCAGCCGGAATGGTTCAGTGGTTGAGCATTGACCCATGAAACAAGAGTTCGCCAGTTTGATTCCTGGTCAGGGCACATGCCCAGGTTGCAGGTTCAATCCCCAGTAGGGGGGCATGTAGGAAGCAGTTGATCAATGTGTCTCTCTCATCAATGTTTTTTGTTGTTGATGTTGTTGTTGTTTGTTTTTAGTGAGAGACACATCTATTGGAGGCCAGGGATCGAGCCTGCAACTGAGGAACGTGCCTTGACCGGAATTGAACCCGGGATCCTTCAGTCCGCTGGCCAACACACTATCCACTGAGCCAAACCAGCTAGGGCTCTCATCGATGTCTCTCTCTCTCTATCCCTCTCCCTTCCTCACACTTCAAAATCAATAAAAACATATATTTTTTAAGTTTATAAAGAAGGTTCCCCAGGAAGGACTGGTCTTCAGGAGAGATGTCAGTGTTCCCAAGCAAGCACTGAAGAGGGACCCCATCCTCCAGGGATAGCCAGCCGGCTGGAAGAGTCCAATGCTACCCAAATGATTTTGGTGGCAAATTGGTGGTTTGCCCACAAACTTGAAAATTCAGTCAAACCAATGTGGATTGCACTGTGGCTCCTTTTTTTTGCTCTGTTCTGGATCCTTTTAAAATATATGATTGCCTCCAAAAGGTTTTCATAAGCTACTTATGGAAGAAAGAATTTTTTTACTAGACTTATCAGGGGATCACTTCATAACTTGTGTAAGTGCCTAACCATTATGCTGGACCCCTTAAACCGCTATATTCAATGTCAACTGTAACTGAAAGATAAAAAATAATTTTTTAAAGAAAAATAATTGGTTCTGGCTGGGTGGCTCAGTTAGTTGGAACATTATCCTGTGTACCAAAAGGTTGCAGGTTCGATTCCCAATCAGGGAATATATTTAGGTTGCAGGTTTGATCCCTGGTCTGGGCTCATACAGGAGGCAACCAATCAATATTTTTCTCTCACATTGATGTTCTCTCTCTCTCTCTCTCTCTCTCTCTCTCTCTCTCTCTCTCTCTCTCTCCCCTCCCTTCCTCTCTCTAAAATCAACAAACATATCTTCAGGTGAGGATTTTTTTTTTTTATATTTTATTGATTTTTTACAGAGAGGAAGAGAGAGGGATAGAGAGTTAGAAACATCGATGAGAGAGAAACATCGATCAGCTGCCTCCTGCACACCTCCTACTGGGGATGTGCCCGCAACCAAGGTACATGCCCTTGACCGGAATCGAACCTGGGACCCTTGAGTCCGCAGGCCGACGCTCTATCCACTGAGCCAAACCGGTTTCGGCTTCAGGTGAGGATTTTAAAAAAAAAAATTGTTTTCCAGTCTTCACTCTCTAGGAATAGACCAAATTTCCAAATTGAAAATGGAATTTGCCCTTCTGCTCCTGTGTCTTATTCATGGCAAGAAGGCAGGTGTGCAAACCTGCACCAGGCACAACCACCTACTCAACAGGCAATCAACTTTATTTAGTTTAATATCTTGAGTCCAATGTGGGATAGTCCATCCTTCAAAAATATCTCCAAGTGGCCAATTTAGCCGCCATCTCTTCCTATTTTGCTTTGTCTTTGTCATTCCTGTCCCCCTTCCTTCCCTGCACGCCGACCCTGAGAACAAAACTATGTACCGTATTTTCCGGCATATAAGACGACTTTTTAACCCAGGAAAATCTTCTATACGCCCAGTCGTCTTATACACCGGAAAATATGGTATCTTGATTTGAGACCCACCGAGACCCACCTCACCCAGTTCTCCACCTGTTCTCAAGCCTGGCATCCCCAGCACTCGTCCTCTCTCACACATGTAACACCCCGACATGTGTTAGAACTGCTTTCAGAGGGAAGCCCCAGGTCTGTTTGCACTGTTAGGAGGGGAAGGGGCAGACTGAAGGCTGTCACAGGTTGGACCCCCTCCCCCCGAAAATCAGACTCTGACTCTGAGATTTGAATCTAGGAAGCCCATTGGTCAGAATGCTTGGGAGAAGTACCTGCTAGGGACCAAAGAAAGCAGACTGGGCAGAGGGAAAAGCTGGGTGGGGTATTATGGAGCGTTCCTGGGCCACAATGGCCTTGGCCATCACCTATATATGCTATATGCTCCTGATTCTCCCCGTGAGTCTGCAGGTGGAGAATAATAACAACAACATTTACTACTTAACACTGGTCAGGTTCAGCTCAGGATACTGTTTGCATGCATCCTCTAATGAAATCCTCACAAAATCCTGTGATGGAAATATGATTATCACCATCTTCCTTAAACAAGGCAGTAGGTTCCAAAATTCTTAATCTGCCCTCTGTCGTGTAACCAGTGAGTGGTGGAGGGAAGATACCTGATGCTAAAGCCATGTTCTTACCTGCTACATGCCAGCAAAGGCCCAGTCTTCTGCCTCTAGAACCCTGGGTCACCCATCGCTGGCCCTGGGTTCCTAGACCATGCGCCCAACTGGAAACCTGAGAAACACCAGGACTTTACCATCACACATGCACCCTTCACAACCACTGGCCCAGAAGAGAGTGTGAGGGCATCTGGGGGAAATGTCTCTGTCCTGGAGAACATTCCTTGAGACCAAATGCATCTGCCATCCAATATGGAGTCATTCCAGATCCATTGGAGAGCTCCTCTCTAGTGTTTGGTTACAGCTGTGGAGGCTGTAGGGCTAAGCATCATGTCCCAACCCCTAAAGAAATGTAACCAGGGTCCAACTGGCTGTAGACACTCCACATTCTGGAATATTTTGACTCATGGACGTCCGTGACCTTGCATGCTAGCCCCACGTGACTCCAGTGCACAGGGTTCTTGTTTAATGTGTGACCTTCTCAAAATAGTTACAGATATTCGCTCTCCCTGCAAGGTCTCCCTGGGGAGGCTTCGGAGACAGACTCGCCTTTGAGCTTTCCAAGTCCCTTGTTTGGGGTTTCAGAAAATAACCCACAACACAGCACTCCCCGTACCTATCTATCATCACTGTGCTTTTTAGAAATCTGAATCACTTGGAGCTTTGTGCTACTATATTCATTTTCACTGATCTCATGTTTTCCCCTTTCTTCATTTTTTCCACTTAAGGGGCCACTTTCCCACATTTCTGCCAAAAGCTCTGTTCCATGAGAGGTGATAATAACTAAGTTAAGTGTTGAAAACTTCCGAGATGTTTCATGGGGACCATTACGGGCTGTTGCTTTCTTCTTCCTCTTAACAGTGAAGACAAAAGGGATGGTAGGACAGGATATCATCGAGATGCGATAACAGGTATACAGCTTAACCAAGATGAGCTCATTTCCTATTTTGGAAGAAATGGAATTTTTAAGCACTGAATTTCTCAAGTGATAGCATCATCCCATGAGGGGAAAAGTCTATGAGACAAAGAACTCCACGGAAGCAGGACACTCGTCAGACAAATAGCTCGGTAAGCACAAAGGCAAACCAACCCATCTGAAAAGGCAAAGGAAGCCAGAGGTCAAGCTGGCCACCCCTGTCCTCTGTAGGCTTCTAAAAGGAGGAATTGGCCATAGCATTCGGTCAACAAGAAAAACACATTTCATTCATTCATTCATTCACGCTAGATATGGAACAGCTACTAAGTTCTTAAGACATTAGGCTAGGCACGAGGATATCAAGATATTTAAGACTCAGCTCTTACCACCAAAGAACCCACCTCTACTCAAGTGCAATGGCATCTAACATTTTCCATCACATTGCTTCTTTTTTAAGATCTAAAACTTTGGTGAGAGTAATGCCAGTAAATCCACTTCTGCAACCCATTGATGGGGAAAATACATATGCTATGGATTCCTAGATTCTTTACAGGGAGTTGGGTGGTACCAGGGAGCCGAGAAGCACCTGGATGGTGAGATGAACGATGAAAGCAACATGATGAGAGGGGAACCTCGCTCCGCTCTGCATGAGACAGGACTTGCCCTGTCAATGAAAGACTATTGACATCTAGCCGCGCTGCACTGACACAGACACCCACTGATTCATTGCCTGATGCCCTACATTCCACATTAGTCACACTATCCCTCCTCTAGCTCTACTCTGCCCAATGACAAAGCATCACCAGCAGCAGCATCTTGTCTGCTCTTCACAGTGACCCTGAGGATTATTAGCAGGAACAAGGAACAGGCTGCGGAGGTGGCGTACACAAGGTCACTGAGCCAGAGCGACCATCAGGACTCCTCCAGCTCGGCCATGAGTCTTCCGACTCGGATTCCAACGTGCTTTACGCTATATCAAGCTGCTCCTGCTAATAAAGGTCACACATAACCCCCTAAAATTTACTGGACATGTAGAGTAGTACAAATGGAAGGAAGGAAGGAAGGAAGGAAGGAAGGAAGGAAGGAAGGAAGGAAGGAAGGAAGGGAGGGAGGGAGGGAGGGAGGGAGGGAGGGAGGGAGGGAGGGAGGGAGGGAGGGAGGGATGAAACAGGCATTTAGCAAAGCACTTTTTATAATATTATCATCCCCTTCACCCACCCACTTATGATTATAGATAAGTTTATATATGAGGCAACTAAAGCTCAGAGACATTGAATCACTTGCCCAATGTCACACAGCCTATAAGAAATGAAGCCAGAATTAAATCCCAAGTCCACCGAACTCCAAAACCCATGCACCTCGCTCTTTATCTCCCCAAGTAAGTGTGATAAGTGCGTGTGATTTTGAAGACTCACGTAACATCTGAGTATCATATTGCTCATTCCTCAAATGGGAACTTACTAGAAACTACCATTTGTTAACCATCCTTTACCTATCTGTCTTCAGTACTGTGAGATCTGAAGACTTGTATTATTAGCCAATCTCATTTTAACTGAAAATGAGATTGAATCTCAAAAAGACAGATTGAAGGCAGAGTCAGGATTTGAACCCATGACCCTCACATACCATAGCTGAGCATTTCCCACGATTCTGGGTCATCTCTCCAGCTATTGCTCAGGCATGTGGTGGGGGGAGATGAGACAATGAATATGGAAGGCCTTCATAAAGTATAAGCTAACACACTAAGGTAAAATATAATTATTGGTATTACTATTTATTATTACCATGATTATTCCAATTATTCAGCTGAGATATTAGACGCAGAGGTTAGAGGTCAAATAACTGGCCCAGGATTACACTGCAAAGAAATGAGAGCTGGGTTGAAATCCCAAGTTCAAGGTGCTCAGTAAAATTTTTTTATCCTCCCATCCACCCAGCGCTCCAGTCACAGAGCTGCGCCCCGGCTTCCATGTTTATAACGAGTTGCCACGTTTTCCCCAACCCCAGGAACAAAGCGGCCTTTTCAAAGGTCGCCCCCACTCGCGCTGAGCGCTCATGGAAACACTGACTACAGTACGATCTGCGAAAAGTCATGTCTGTTGTGCAAACCGCTCGGAGGTGAAGCTGTGATCATCTTAGCAGATTTGGGGGAAACGGTACTTCTTTCATGTCATCGCCCTTTCAGCAAACGTCCCCACCACCTCTCACAATGAAGAACTCCAATGATCTAACGCACCGGACCCCCGGGGCTGCTGACACCGTCTTCTTCATCAATCCTGCTGTCAAGACACTTCCAGGAATTGTACTAGTCCGGCGGAGGCTCTCCAAGCAAAGAAAAAGACCGACTTCTCAAGGGCATTTCCCATGGGAGCACATAATTCAGCGGATGTTGAACTCCTGCCAGAGTTAGCAGCATCCTTCCAACTCCGCATCTGATAAGAAGTGTCCGGAGAATAAAAACCTTTCATATATCTTCCTGCATCCAAACAACCAAAACCTCACCACTCCCGGACACCACAGAACTGGCATGAGCCTTGGCTATTTGCAAGAAGACTGCCCAGATAAGCTTGTGCCTGGTTTACAAATATATTTGAAAAATGAGATTCCTCCGGCAACTGTGGTTCCACCAGACTTTTTTTTTTTTGCAGGCGGTTCCTTTAGACGCATCTATCTTTCTAGGCCAGTGGTCGGCAAACTCATTAGTCAACAGAGCCCAACATCAACAGTCCAACGATTGAAATTTCTTTGGAGAGCCAAATTTTTTAAATTTAAACTTCTCCTAACGCCACTTCTTCAAAATAGACTCGCCCAGGCTGTGGTGTTTCGTGGAAAAGCCACACTCAAGGGGCCAAAGAGCCGCATGTGGCTCGCGAGCCGCAGTTTGCCGACCGCAGTTCTAGGCCATATTGACTTAAATTTTATAGTGATGACTGAGATAAAATCACTTGTGCCCACAGCACACTATCTTCCCACGGATGCATTCATTTCATGGGGCTCATTCAGGGCGACACAACTCAATGAAGCAGGTGGGCAAATTCTATTGATGGTCAACCCAACGGCAGTTTTGAGGAATGACACGCATTTCCGGTCCCCCTGTCCCTTGGAAACGCCACACCACACACATTCTCATGATGTGTGACACATCAGCTGCTTTTCCCTCTGTGCTGGTCCTTAATTTGTATAAGCGTGTGGGTTATCTGTTTGCACATCCGCCTCCCCCACAGGGAAAAAACAGCCCTGTGTTCCAGACCCAACATCAAAATCAATTGAGAGGCGCAGAAGAGCAGCAGAGGGAGATGAAAATGATCACCTTTACTTTTGATCAATCTCAGACTGGAGAATGTGCGTGGCTTACGTGGACAGCAACAATGAGCTCTTTATTACTGAATCCCAGAAGTAGGCATGTGGAGGCTGAAAAAACACAGCTTGCCCCTATAAAACTTTCAGCGCGAAGGAGCAGGTCAGAAGGTGTTTATAGGCAGACAAATCTCCTCCCTGGCCCCATCTGTCCCCCACCCCTCATACAGCAAGGCGAAAAGAGGTCCTCATCCTCTTCCTCATCCCAGATTTCTTCAAATCCTGATCCCTAACTTCCTCTCCAATAAGACACACCTTCCCAAGGAAGATGTGAATGAGACCTGGACGTTCTGCTAATAGGAATCCCTCAACACGGAAAGGAACCTCGATACTGGAGAAGAACAGTTCCTAGCCAAACAGGTGTTAGAATCATTCACCACAAATGAGGAAAGAAAGGCTTGGAGAGGCTGTAGAGAGGAAGACACAGATGAGTTCCCAGCCAGCTTACAGTGCCAAATCAATACACATGAAATCATGGAGGAGGCCACAGCAATACCTCTTGTCCGGCCTGAACACCTCGTGCATGAAAAGTGAGTGAGATCATGACAGGTACATGATCAACAACCTGCGAAAGCCAGAGACCAAAGAGTGAGGAGATGGGGTTGCGGCTGAAAGCAGATACTTCTGGCTGGAGATGGGCGTGGGTAATGGAGAGCAGGGAGAAGTTCCAAAGATAAATAAGGAAGTCAGGAATCTTTGGATGAGACAGCTTTGATCAAGAGCAGGCATTCCCACCAGAGAGCACTCCTGGATTTAGGCCGTTATCAGTGTTCACACTCCAAAGAGGCCGGAGAAGGAAGCTCAGGCCCAGAGCTTTGGGTGGGGAAAGAGGGAAATGAGCGTGGAAAAGCTTCCCCTCTTTGTTTGCACTGCCCTGTAAACCATACGTATTTATGTTGTACTATCTTCCATTGCACAGGGTGACAATCAGCAATGGGGTAAGCATACACTGTTGCCATGACTCCAATGTTAATGTTAAACAATTATTCAGTTGAGATTTTATAAGACCTCCTCTGCGACCATTCAAAAAGGGAAGGGCTTGGTCAACCAGATACTTCTCCATTGTATAATACTATAATTGCTTTTTATCTTTTTTTTTCTAAAGCACATTTGTTTATCCTAGGAAAAAGTGGTCCTTAATGTTTTTACCACATAAATCTAATAATAACACTACCACCTACTGATTGGGTAATCATAGTAGATCCCACTTTTAGAGTTTTACAAGTTACAAAGCTGCCTCACAGGAGAGATGATTTTTATTCTCATTTTATAGGTGATGAAACTGAAGCTTGGGGAATTTAAATCAATTACCGTCTTCATTCATCTTAAAGATAGTAGGTTAAGATTCAAGTCCAGGGTTCTTTAACTTTGAAAGAACACTCTAAATATTTCATCATGCCATCCAAAGAAACATGACACACACATACCTAGAAAAATCCTGAAGTGGCTCTTAGTAAATTGGATCAGATGCCTCTCTTGTTTTGTGAGTGAAGCTGAGCAACCCTCCAAATAACCAAAACTTTCGGTAGCTTTTTTTATTTTTTCCCTAGTGGATCCATAAAAAATATATATATATATATATTTTGTGTTTTGTTTTTTAATCTTTTTCTTGTATTAAAAGAAACAAAAGCACAAGGACAGCTGTTTTGCTGGTAAATATTTAAAGGCAGGTCTTCAGTGGGGGAAGATTTGCACAGCTCAATGAGTTCTGTGGTATAAATACCCCCACGATGGTCAAGCTGCCAATGTGATGTCACTGAATGAAGAGTCGAGAAGTGATGTGCACAAGCAGCTCTCGCGAGACAGGACAAGGTGGGTCAAACCCACCACTGCCTACGACTGCCAAATGGAAATTAGTCAAATTCATTCATCTGATGATGGATCTTGTGAAGAAATGCACCAACGACAGAGAAGTGCATGCAAAGAAGCTCTGGGTGTGGCATTCATCCGGCTGAGTATTGAAAATGGAATTGGTCTTTCGACTGAAGACTTGAGAACGTGGAAAGGAATCTCAGCTGTCCTGACAAAACTGGAGCCAGAACTGCCAACTTGCGACTGTTAGCTTGAGAAAGCAAATCTCCAGGTGAGAGGAGGTGAATGGGAATACAGCCTTGGTTTGTCCCTGTTTTACTCCCCCTTCCCCTTCCAGTTCTCTAAGCTGAATCCCCTCATTGCTTTACTGGCCTCTCCGGTGAGCTGCTTTCCTTTCAACACTGTTGATTCCCCTTGGCATAGTTTAAAATTTCAGAATCATTTCATTTAACAGAGAAAGCAAGAAACACAAAAATCTGGTTTTGAGCCTACCTTTGAGCCTGCCCCACTGTACACTTTGAGACACCTACACTCAAGTCCCAAGGGGCTGGTACATATGGACACCCCCTTTCTGCTCCTCGCTTCTAACTTCTAGCCTGTTTCCACAAAGAAGCTATCACGTTAGGTCCCACCACCTGGGAGCATCCTTTGAAACATCTCAACATCTTCATCCATGCTTAGGACCACCCATTAGGGCAATAGAATTAATTCTCATCTGAAATCATTTCATGCGGTCCCTCCTCCCACCATTTTCTGACCTGAACTATGACTCTTCCTCATCTCAGAAGAGCCCCCACTCCCTGTAAGGGGACAACCACATCTCCTCACAGACTCATGAGATTTTCATTAAAATAAACAACAGCCAGAGTGTTCTAATAATGAGAAATAGACACAGCAATGGACATACTGTTCTCTTCCTCCCGGTGACCTGGGGTTCAAGCAACCTCCCCCCCCCACACACACACACACACACACACTGCTTTCTTTCTTTTTTCCATATAATTATCACCTAATATCCTATACAATTGATTAATTCATTGCATTTATACTTATATTTATATTCTCTCTCCCCCCATTAGAATATAAGCTCCTTGATGGCAGGGATTTTTGTCCCTTTTGTTGGTTCTATATCCAGAGAGCTTAGGCCAGAAGCTAGAAGGTACTAAGACATTTGTTGAGTCAATGAACACTAGCAGAGACCTTCTTATCTTAACTGCCACCCCTCTTCAAATAATATGCTCTAGGAATGTCAGGAGGTCTTGGCCACACAGTATCCTGTCATGTTGCCATTGTCTTGGAGATGGGGGGCACTCAAACCAAGATGCTGCCATGAACACATATACAGGATTTTCCTAATCTTGCCTTTTCTTCCAGAACCACACACATGAGTATAGCTACTGTCGGCAGCAGCAGCAACAAATACATTGAGCCCAGCCGGCGTGGCTCAGTGGTTGAGTGTCAACCTATGAACCAGGAAGTCATGGTTCGATTCCAGGTCAGAGCACATGCCCAGTTTGCGAGCTCCATCCCCAGTGTGGGGCGTGCTGGAGGCAGCCGATCAATGATTCTCTCTTATCAGTGATATTTCTATCTCTCTCTCCCTCTCCCTTCCTCTCTGAAATCAATAAAAAATATATGCATTTTTAAAAATACCCAAAGTGGAAATGGTGGAACACATTTTTTAATTTTTTGAGGACCCTGTATAGTGATTTCCATAGTGGCTGCACCAATGTACAGTCCCACCAACCAGTACAAATTAGCACTTGAATATGTCAAACATCGTTAGTCATTAGCTAAATACAAATGAAAACCACCATAAGCTATCACTACATGCATATTAAATTGGCTAAAATTTAAAAGACTGACTATACTTTTGTTAATGACGATGTGGAGGAACTGGTAGGAATATAAAATGGCTCAACCACTTTGGAAAACACTGTGATCGTGTCTTTCAAAGTTAAGCATCCAGTTTCTTAAAAAGTTAAGCATTCTATGAGTTAGTCATTCCACTCCTAGGTATTGGCCTAAAAGAAGTAAACCACATGTCCATTCAAAAACCTGGACAGGAACGTTCATAGCAGCCATACAGTATGTTCATAGCAGAATATAATGCCCAAAAGCTGGAAACAACCCAAATGCCTATCAACAAGGGAATGGATAAACACATCGTGGCATATTGATACAATAAAAATGAATGAAGTCTTGATATATGCATCCCATGAATGGATCTCAAAATAATCATTTTGAGTGAAAAGAGTCAGACCAAAAAGGGGTATGCATTGTATTTATACAACATTCTAGAACATGCAAACGAACCCATAGTGACAGAAAGCAGATCAAGTGGGTGCAGATGTGTGGGAATTCAGAGGGGGTGGGAGGAAGCGATTATGAAAGGGCATGGGGAAATTTTTGGAGGTAATGGGTATGTTCACTATTTTTATTGCTGTGATGGTTTCATGGGTAAACACATGTCAAAACTTATCAAATTGTATACTTTAAATATGTGTAATTTACTGTATATAAATTATACCTCAATAAATCTGCTTTTTTTTTTTATTTCAAACAAATTTTTTTAAAGGAGTATTCTGAAAAGATGCTAATATCCCTAAGACAGTTCACACCTTACGCCTTATTAGCTAATACCTTCCTGAGAAAGAGAACGAGCAGTGATTATTAAGGAAAAAATCTCATGATCTTTCCAGAAACTTGCCCTAATGACACACTTACTAGACACCCCAAAGCTCTGACAAGCTCTTATGATGGCATGTCATATGAATCCATTCTGGGACCCTTCCTTTCTACCCCAAAGTGCCACTTGGGATTCAAAGCTGGATACTACCGGGCCTGGAGTAATTGTCCTTACTAATTGTGCTTTTTACTTCTCTCCTCTTTCCACCCAGGTCCCCAACGCAAAAAATCAACCAATTCTAGACACACAACAACAACAACAAAAGCAGGACAATTTCCTGGAAACCAAGTAGTCACCTTCACCTCTCAGATGACACCTCAAGGTCAGGAAAGGGAATGAAGATGACCTGCCACCCTAGGAAACAGTCGTGTGCCTGGGGGGCCGGGGCTCTGGCCTCTCTGTGGCTCAATGAACTACAGAAAGGCCCTCTGGTCCTCAGTGAAGAAGTTCTCAGGCTTGAAGAAGGTCAGCTCACAGCTCATGGCGACTGGAGCATCACTACCGCTCAGAAATAAGAGAAAACTCAAGAGAGGGAGCAAATAAAAATGTGGCATGGCCTCATCTTTTCAAAATAGCCCTTAAACATCCCCTAACCCAGTGGTCGGCAAACTCATTAGTCAACAGAGCCACATATCAACAGTACAACAATTGAAATTTCTTTTGAGAGCCAAATTTTTTAAACGTAAACTTCTTCTAATGCACTTCTTCAAAATAGACTCGCCCAGGTTGTGGTATTTTGTGGAAGAGCCATACTCAAGGGGCCAAAGAGCCGCATGTGGCTCGCGAGCCGCAGTTTGCCGACCACTGCCCTAACCCATGAGCCTGCTGGTGTAGGATGCTGATGTGGAGGGACTGGTAGGAATATAAAATGGCTCAACCACTTTGGAAAACACTTTGATCGTTCCCAAGGCCAAGTTGAATGAGGGAAGGAACGGCCACCACCTCCCTGCACTCTTTTCATTAAACGGGTGAGGGGTTTCTGGCAGAGTCGAGTTTCTGGAGAGGAGTCATCAATCAGCCGGGGAAGACCATTTCCAAGCCTGCCTCCTGTCAGATAGCATCCTAATTCATGATGAGAGGGAAGGTGAGCTAAAGCACACCGAGCTGGCCACTGGGCCGGCCCCGCGGAGCGTGGGCAGCCGCAGCAACCTTGACCTCCTGGCACTGAAATGAGAGGAAGCTGTGACCCGGAGCTGACATTCCCCTTAGAGCATCGCCCAACTTTCCCAGCCCAGGGACCACAACTCACTGATAATGGGGCTTTGAAGTGTCTGGCCCAGGGCCAGGAAGCATTGCGAGTGTCCTTTGGAGAGTGTCTGTTTTAGATTACTCCCGGTTTATAGGAAGCCACGCAGGCTAACTTTAGCGTCTCTCCTGCCTGCCTTCAGAGCGTGGGGATTTCAGGCTGATTGATCTCCAGCTTGTTCTTTTGGCTCCAACCTAAATGGCAAGCCTACTGGGTCTGGGTGGTTTCGTTTGGAATGTTTCCCCTCTCTGCGCTGCATTCCAACCCTACATACATCTCTCTTCTTTAGCTCCTCACTCCAGCTGTGTTCGGTCATAATTCTCACATCCCGTGGGACTTTCCATTTCTCCTTGGGGGGCATTCATTCTAAAGGTGTTTCTGCCATGGAAACCTTACTCTGCATCACACAAGGCACAGGAAAGGTCCCGACAACAAACAAGTCCCCCCCAAATGTCAGTCGTGCAGAGGTGAAGAAACACTGCTCCGGAGTGATGGGGATAAAAGTAGTAGCTCTGCCCTGGCGGGTGGCTCAGTTGTTTGGAGTGTCATCCATACACCCAAAGTTTGCCGGTTCGAATCCCAGTCGGGGCACATACTAGGTTGCGGGTTTGATCAACAGTTCAGGCACATTTGGGAGGCAACTCAGTTGATCAATGTTTCTCACATTGATGTGTTTCTCTTTCTCTCTCTCTCTCTCTTTCTCTCTCTCTCTCCATTCATCTCTCTCTCAAAATTAATAGGATTAAAAAGAAAAAGGTAGTACCTCTGACCAAATTAGAGAAAGTAGGAGAAGGAGCAGTTTTTTCAAGAATATAGCAAGCTCTTTCTTTGGGTTTTATACACTTGGTGTTTCAGGTACACATAATACATACAGGTTGAAATGTCCCTGAACCAATAAGGCAAAAATGATGTAAACATAAGCTTATCAACTTGGTTGGTACAGCATAAAACCTTTAGTCTTGAAACCTCACCCAAACACAGAGCTTGGCTTAAAACTTGGCACCACCGCCCAGCCAGCATGGGCTTGATCTCCAGTGTAGGGCGTGCAGGAGGCAGCTGATCAATGATTCTCTCTCATCATTGATGTTTCGCTCTCTCTCCCCCTCTCCCTTCTTCTCTGAAATCAATAAAAATATATATTTTAAAAAACCAGGCTGCAGCCCTAACCGGTTTGGCTCAGTGGATAGAGTGTCGGCCTGTGGAGTGAAGGGTCCCAGGTTCGATTCTGGTCAAGGGCATATACCTTGGTTGCGGGCTCGTCCCTTGTGGGGGGTGTGCAGGAAGCATATGATCGATGTTTCTCTCTCATCGATGTTTCTAACTCTATCCCTCTCTCTTTCTCTCTGTAAAAAATCAATAAAATATATTTTTTTAAAAAAACAGGCTGCACAAAGTGTTGGGTGCTACGTCTGCTCCTTCTCTCCCACCCCCACCCCCCACGCCCCCCACCAGCTCTCTCGGAGCCACCACCACTCCCAGTCTGCAGTGGTCTCGGGGTCTCAGCAATGCATAACTCTCTGTCCAACAAACCCACCTAAAGCTGACTTCTTTTGCTATGGGGTGGTGTGAGAAAGAAAGACGAGAGACAACCTCTATGCACAGAGAGCTTTCCATATGGGCAATAAAAGAAGATATAAGAACACGCAACAGAGAAACATGTGATGATCGTGACTGGGCTGAGCCATGTGAGTGAACACATGGGCAGCGGGGTAAAAATTCACAAACCCGTTTCATCGTCTGCCTAACTGATTCTTCCCCCTAATTTAGGAGCTTCTTTGACATGATGTTGGACTCACGGGAGAATGACTGAAAAGAGAATTGATTAGGGAAAAACGGTAGGAAGCATAGCAGCTTCCAAGCATCTATAGCCTCTGATCCTATGGAGTCTTTTTTCCCCATAAACTACAATACAAGCATGTCTTCTGCCTACGAGCTCTCTTAGGAAACTTGTTCTGGGAAGATTTGGACTTATCTCTGAGTTAAGCTCTGGAGGCTGGCCAGTGTTGTCTTTAATTAAGAGTACAACACCCCCCTGGCACGCACCCCCTCGAGCCTCCCACACCAGAGAGCTTGGCTCATCTTCCCCAGTGGTTAGCAACGTGAAGTCATCTACTGTTCATGTCAGTGCCGGGCCTCGGCTGAGTTCTACAGGCCGAGAGCTCTACCCGCGGAGTCACCCAGGGCAGCAGATTCCCCGTCATCTCCCCTACCTGCCGTGGGCAAGGCCGCTCTCCCACATCTGCTTCTTATTCCTGGCTCCCGCTGCGTGTGCTGTGCAACTTCTACCACCAGTTAAAGAGTCATTATAGTTCCATCTTCCTAATGCCAGGGTCTACCATTTACTTAATTATAAATGCCCGGCCGGTGTGGCTCAGTGGTTGAGCAGCGACCTAGGAACCAGGAGGTCACAGTTTAATTCCCAGGATCAGGGCACATGTCCGGTTTTCGGCCTCCATCCCCAATAGGGGGCGTGCAGGAGGCAGCTAATCAATGCTTCTCTCTCATCGTTGATATTTCTATCTTGCTCTCCCTCTCCCTTCCTCTCTGAAATCAATAAAAATATTTTTTAAAAGACTGTTATTTAGCTAAGGACTATGGGATTGGTGACCAAGATTTCTATAACAAGAAAATCTCCCACCACCACCCTTAAAAGCCATTCCCAGCACACAACTAATACACCAACAGAATATGTGGAACCGAATTACAAGTGGTACTTTCTAATGTTCTAGTCCCATATATGTACATGCATGTGCACAGTAGTCTCCCCTTATCCACAGGTGTACTTTCCATGGTTTCAGTTACTTTCAGTCAACTGTGGTCTGAAAATATTAAATGCCAAATTCCAGAAATAAATAAGCCATAAGCTTTAAATTGCAGGCCATTTTTAGTAGCATATGAAACCTCGCGAGTCCCTTTCTGTCCTGCCTGGGACTAAATCATCTGTTGTCCAGCATCACCACGCTGTAGACACCACTCATCATTGGTCACTTAATGGCCATCTCTGCTGTCAGGTTGACTGTCGTGGGATCGTGGTGCTGTGTTCAAGTCACCCCTATTTTACTTACTAATGGCCCCAAAGCACAGGAGTAGTGATGCTGGCCATTCAGATATGCCCAAGAGAAGCCAGAAAGAGGTTCCTTTAAGTAAAAAGATGAACATAGTTCAATCACATGTTGCAAGAGAGAGAGACCACATTCACATAACTTTTATTACAGTATATTGTTGTAACTCTTCTATTTTATTACCAGTGATTATTAATCTCTTACTGTGCCTCACTTACAAATTAAACTTCATCATAGATATGTATGCGTAGTACAGGAAATAAATAACATTATAGGGTTCAGTACTACCTGGGGTTTCAGACACCCACTGGGAGGGTCTTGGAATCTATCCCCCATGGATAAAGGGGGAATACTCTATATTCATTCAACAAAACTTGGTTGAACATCTACAATTTGTTATGAAGTTCACCAGATACAGAGAAGAAAAGGGGAAAATCTATAGACACACACTATACAGTGTAAGAAAATGTTAGAAATGCGATGACAATTGCATGTACGAAGCACTCCGTGCACAGAGGGTCCGCAGAAAAGAGAGGGCACTTGAACTTGGCCCTGAAGATATGGGGGCGTTACCAGGATCCTGGGCAGAGGGCACGGCTTTGGCAGAGGCAGAGCCATACCGCTGGGAGTCACGAGGAGTCCAATGTGTTACAGGCCGCTGGTGCCAGAGGCGGCGGCCCGCACGGGGTGGGGAGACGGTCAGTAAAGAGCAACAGATCCATCAGGAAAGTCAGCCTAGAGCCAGATTGTAAAAGTCACACCAAATAGATTTTCCTTTATCCTCCAGGCAACGGGGAGTCATCAAATGCTTTTTTTAGCACGATGGAGTAAAGGGCAGGAGAGAGAAATAGGGGGAGGGGGATTAAATCCAAAGTCACTGGAATCGCAGATGCTATTAAGGAAAATCCCAGGGGTGCACTGGGCAGGGGAGGGGGAGGCAGAGACGGAGTGATGAGCTCAGTCATTGCTGGATCACACCCAGGAGAGGGTGAGCCGCGACCTGAACGGGGCAGCCCAGTGGTCTGTCTGCAAATGGGTTGCACACCTGGCCTGCTGGCTGGGGGGCTCCTGAGGGAGAGAAGGTGCCAGTGTGTTTCAAGCCCCAGCTCCAGACCATGGACATGACTCCAGTGTTGGGCTTTGTGTTCCAGTTCTGTGTCGGTTTGTTGATGGTTATCTGATCTTCCTTCTGCATGGTTTTTGTATGTGTGTTACTTTAAAATGCCTTTGGGGCCCGGCCAGTGTTGCTCAGTGGTTGAGTGTTGACTTATGAACCAGGAGGTCACGGTCTGATCGATTCCCGGTCAGGCCACATGCCCAGGTTGTAGGCTCGGTCTCTGATGGGGGGCGTGCAGGAGGCAGCCGATCGATGATTCTCTCTCATATTGATGTTTCTATCTCTCTCCCTTCCTCTCTGAAATCAATAAAAATGCATATTTTTTGCCCTGACCAGTTTGGCTCAGTGGATAAAGCGTCGGACTGCAGACTGGGGGGTCCCAGGTTCGATTCCGGTCAGGGGCGTGTGCCTTAGTTGCGGGCACATCCCTGGTGGGGCGTGTGCAGAAGGCAGCTGATCGATGTTTCTCTCTCATCAATGTTTCTAGCTCTCTACCCTCTCCCTTCCTCTCAGTAAAAAATAAATAAAATATATATTTTTTTAAATGCATATTTTTTAAAATGTCTTTTGGTGTTTGCTCTCATCCCCTAGGAGGGTTAGAGGTAAGACAGACAGATCAGTATTCCACTGCTTTGGGTCAAAGGACTAAAAAAAAGACCCGAACGGGCCTAAGAGAAAAGCAATCGCCAGGGGAGATCACAGATGTAAGACAGAGCCACATCCGTGCATGCACTTCTGAGCCTGGAATCAAGTTCATCTTCATGTGGCTTCACTCCTGGGTCCATAGTCACTTGAATTGGACAATTGAAAAATAGAGGCTGATCACCATGCCTCTGTCTCTTGGTCCCGTCTTTTCTGGAATAGCTTCTTCAATTCTTTCCCAAGAGCCGCCTGATGGGTGTTTTTATTTATTTTTTTAATATATCTTATTGATTTTTTTTACAGAGAGGAAGGGAGAGGGATAGAGAGTTAGAAACATCGATGAGAGAGAAACATCAATCAGCTGCCTCCTGCATTCTCCCTACTGGGGATGTGCCCGCAACCAAGGTACATGCCCTTGACCGGAATCAAACCTGAAACCTTTCAGTCTGCAGGCCAACGCTCTATCCACTGAGCCAAACCAGTTAGGGCCTGATGGGTGTTTTTAGATGAAGAGAACATTTTCCAGTGCAGAGGCCGATGCCCTCTGCCTCTCGCCGATACATGGGAAATGGCTGGACAGGGCTGACCTGTCCTCAGCTGGGGTCCAATAAGTAACCCGGATGACAGTGACAGGCTGACCAGCCTGTTTCTCCAGCCTCGTCTCGCACCACTTGCCCGCACGCCCTTCTCGTTCCGGCCACACTGACCTGCTTTCAGGTCCATTAATCTGCTGTCCCCTCACATCCCTGGACCAGTATCTGGACCATTTCCCCCAAGTTCCCTTCTCTGCCTGGCGGAGTCCTACTCGTCTTTCATCTGACATGATGGCGGTAGTATTCCCACATACCTCCAAGGATTGTTGTGAGAACATCCACATCATGTTCTCAGAACAGCGCCGGGTCTGTTGTAAGCATTCAACACACTTGAGCAACTCTTACTACTTTTATTTCCGGATTCAATTCAAGTATCGCCACTCACAGGAAACCATCCATGAATCCTTACCTTCCTTTGAGGTGCCTGTCTTCGATGTGCTCATGGCACACTGCACATGTCTCTACAACAATGACAATGAATAAGGACTACCAGGTACTAACTGCTGTGTGCAGGCTTGCCCTGGGTTCTCACAATAGTAGATGTACTAGGACAGTGGTCGGCAAACTCATTAGTCAACAGAGCCAAATATCAACAGCACAACGATTGAAATTTCTTTTGAGAGCCACATTTTTTAAACTTAAACTTCTTCTAATGCCACTTCTTCAAAATAGACTCGCCCAGGCTGTGGTATTCTGTGGAAGAGCCACACTCAAGGGGCCGAAGAGCCGCATGTGGCTCACAAGCCGCAGTTTGCCGACCACGGTACTGGGAGGTAGATGTACTATTATTCCCATTTGGCCCACTGGCCAAATCTGAGACTATTTGAGCATCAAAATAAATAATGATAGCAATGAATGATAACCCGTTGAACAAACAGAAACTGCAAATCCGTTCAGATCTAAATAAATGAAGAAATGAATTAAAAGTGTGATGAAGAATGGATGTTTACATACTTTTAAAGCAACTCCCTACAATATATTTATGAATCACAATGAACGTTTGGAGAGAACTTCAAAGAACAATTGGAAAGAAATGTTTACAGTGGAGAAGTCGGGCAGATACCCCCTTAACCAAGGTATCAACCGTCAGCAGTAAAAGACAAGCTGAAAGTGTGCACCCCCTGATAGGATGCAACAATGAAAGCCTTAGAGGCAGAAGGAGCAGGAACAAGGAGGTTATGCCAGAAAAAAACAAAAGCAGGTTGGCTATTACGGTTACTTTCCCAGGGGTCTAGGAGGAGGACCACCTAACTAGTCTTGACCATGTGATCCTTGACTAGTTTAAGATTCCATTTCAGGGAGAGCTGAAATTATAATTGAATTTTTAATTAATTTATTTTTTTTAAGAGACAGCGAAAGAAGAGGGAGAAAGGGAGAGAGAGAAAGAGAGAAAGAGATTTGTTGTTCCATTTATTTATACATTCATTGGTTGATTCTTGTATATATCCTGACCAGGGATCGAACCCACAACCTTGACATTTCTGAATGACGCTCTAACCAACCCAGCTACTCGTCCAGGGCTGAAATTGTAATAAAATTATACCTTGGTTTGATGACATGGGACTTAGCATAAGTGACCCCATTTGAGGCCTATTGTCCTGTTTTTAACACCTTTTACCAAGGCTTTCTCCCAACACACCAAGCAAAGCTTTTACTATGTACACCACATAGTGCAATGGACTTAAAATGTCAAAGGCATGAAAAAAACCCACAATATTATTTTAATGAAGCATGACATTTTCTTCCAAATTTTTGAACTAACTGGACAAATTTTGACAAATCCAAAATCAACTCAGAAGGGCGCTAGGACACACTCCTTGTCCATGCCCAGTTGTCAGATGCCCTCTGGTCCTGGGGGGCTCACCCCACCCTACCAACGCTGGCATCTGACTGTCTTGATCATGAGCAACAGAGAGCGACTCCAGCTGCCTCGGGAGATGAAGATTTATTGTAACAGTGTGCATAGTAAGAGAGAAAAGGGGAGCTCAGCCAGAAAGCTAGCCATCGATGCAATTCAGGAAAAGATGAACAACCTGGCCCCATGGGGAACACTGAATTGGAGAGACAGGCTGAAGGACTTGTCTAAACCCAAAGCAATCCCAGGGAGCGCAGCACATGGCTTTATGGGTTTTCATTTTCACAGCCCTGCCTTTTCTGCTTCTCTGCGTGTTCGTTGACCTCTCTTCCCACTCTGGGCCACTTATTCATCTCTTCTCTTAGCAGCTCTGCCTATCCATTGAGTCAGCTTCATCCCCTCACCTTGCTCTTGATGTCTCATTACTACAGCTGTACATCAGCGTCCACGCTCTACACTGCTTCACCCTCAGTTCCCTGCCATTGCCAACACTCATCCTGCTTCTAGGTTCCACATCCCTAAGAAGGACACGCTGACTGGGTGGCTCTTTTGGTCAGAGAGTCTTCATGATTCAGGATGGGACAGCAGCCTTCAGGTTGGTGGCTTCCTGTTGTTAATCGAAAAATAAAAAGCCAATGGCAGCCCGACCAGGGTGGCTCAGTGGTTGAGCATTGACCTATGAACCAGGAGGTCACCGTTTGATTCCTGGTCAGGGCACATGCCCAGTTGCAGGCTCGATCCCCAGTAGGGGGCGTGCAGGAGACAGCTGATCCATGATTCTCTCTCATCATTGATGTTCCTATCTCTCTCTCCCTCTCACTTCCTCTCTGAAATCAATAAAAATATATTTATACTAGTGGCCCTACACACGAATCTGTGTGCCAGTAGCTCGCCAGTAGCTCGCTGCCGCCCTCCAGTAGCTCTCCACTGTCCCACCCTTCTATAGCTCCCTCCGCACCACCCTCCCCCATCCCCCGCACCACACCCCACATAGCCTGCTGCCCTGTCCCCTCCTGTAGCTCTCCGCCCCCATGTAGCTTGCTGCCCCACCCTCCTGCTGATCCATGATCCGGTCGTTATGCGCTAGGTCGTTACACTTCACGGCATAATGACCATTTGCATATTACATCTTTATTATATAGGATTTTTTAAAAGCCAATCTCAGAGGCCACGAGCGTTTATTTGAGATCACAAAATTGCAATTCGGGGGCATAGATTTAGGCAGAAGCCCGAACAGTGATTACAGGATGACGGCAAGGAGCGGAGAGGTGTATGAGTAAAGGAAGGGAAATGATGACATGAACAGGAGAACTTTCTAGTGGTGTTAAAGCTTCAGTGAGACACGCCTGGTGACTGATGCTGTCTTCAGAAAGAATGTCCATGATCATTGGTCTTTGTGGTCAGGAGCCTACTGTCTTGTTAGCTTTACAAACAGCTGTTTGTAAGCCACTGTGGTTGCTGTGGCCCAGTCCAGAGATGATTTTGCCCGGTTCGAACATTCCACAGGCAGTTCCTCTCGCAGGCCGGCTCTGGCTCTATTTTACAATGGCTCCACTGACGTCATCTCTTCACACTAGCTTTACGCAGCCGCTCCTGGGAGGATAAAGACACTGGAACCTGGCAGTGTCCCTGGGAAGGGGCTGCGAGCAGGCATGGACCATGGTTACATGTTCAATACTTAGCACTTAGCACTGATGCATTCGTTTAATATTTTGACAACCATACTGTGTTATCATAACTGGCTTCCTTTGTAATCAGGTGTGCTTTATGGTGTGCCTCTAACACCGTTATTCAGAGACTTCCATAGGTTTCGCCAGACGGCCAAAGGGGCCCATGGCACAGAAAAGTTTAAGACCCCCTGTCCTGCCCTAACTGGTTTGGCTCAGTGGATAGAGCGTCGGCCTGCGGACTCAAGGGTCCCAGATTCGATTCCGGTCAAGGGCATGTACCTTGGTTGCATGCACATACCCAGTAGGGAGTGTGCAGGAGGCAGCTAATGGATGCTTCTCTCTCATCGATGTTTCTAACTCTCTATCCCTCTCCCTTCCTCTCTGTAAAAAATCAATAAAATATATATTTTTTTAAAAAGACCCCCTGTCCTAAACCCAGATCAACTCAAGGGTATGGATTGGGTCTCATTCTCTGTTATGCCCTGAGGGTCCAGCACAAGGCCTAGGCCAGAATAGGCATTAAAACATTTACAGAAATAATGAATACTTTTTTAAAAATATATTTTTTATTGATTTTTTACAGAGAGGAGGGGAGAGGGATAGAGAGTTCGAAACATCGATCATCTGCCTCCTGCACACCCCCCACCAGGAATGTGCCCGCAACCAAGGTACATGCCCTTGACCGGAATCGAACCTGGGACCCCTGAGTCTGCAGGCTGACGCTCTATCCACTGAGCCAAACCGTCTACAGCAGGCGTCCTCAAACTACGGCCCGCGGGCCACATGCGGGTGTTTTTGCCGTTTTGTTTTTTTACTTCAAAATAAGATATGTGCAGGGTGCATAGGAATTTTTTCATAGTTTTTTTTAAACTATAGTCCGGCCCTCCAATGGTCTGAGGGACAGTGAACTGGCCCCCTGTTTAAAAAGTTTGAGGACCCCTGGGCTAGAGCATGAATACTTTTATTACAGTAGCAAAAACTGTGCATGGCCCATGGAAGGTACTCCATTAAAGTTTGTCTTTTCTTTTTATTTGAGAGAGAAACATCAATGTGAGACAGAATCCGTTGCCTCTCAATACGTACCCTGACTGGGTGGGGCCTGGGGTTCGAACCTGCCACCTGGGCATGTGACCTGACTGAGAACCAAAGCCACCCCCTTTTGGTGCTGGGGACGACGCTCCAACCAACGGAGCCACACCAGCCAGGGCTCCAATCGAAGTTTTTTAGTAAATAACAACTCACCCTCTGAGCCCCAGCTTGCTGGCCCATCACCTCCCTCCATGAGTCTCATCCAGCTGCCCGCAGCCCAGCATACCAAAGCACAAAATCATTTCTCAAACAGGCTGGTACAGTCTCCACAACCCACTTTTACAACCAGGCAAAACCTTCCGTCGCTCATAAATGACTTCAAGATAAACACCAGGCCATGAAGGGAGGCGCAGCCAGACTGACGAACAATTCCAGAGTCTAATGAGAGAATTCTCAGATCTGGGGGGCCTCCTCTAGGGGGGAACTCTCCAGGCCGGGGACAGGCTTGTTATGTAGCCATCCGTGTCCCAGGCCCTGCACAACACACATGTCCGAGCCAGCTGGTGAGAGCCCGGGAGGCAATCTGAGGACTTGGCCAGCTCTCTTTGTGTGCAGGACTCCCTGGCTCCTAGGGAGACTTGGGTCTGCGCCCTTGATTTCCTTAGCCCTCGCGCCTAACCAGCTGAGCTAATCATCTTGACCACCTGCATGGACTCGGAGCCTCCCAGGGAAGGAGCACAGCACAAAAGACACACCCAGGAAGCCATGGTCGTACAGAACGAAGCTGCGAGAAGATGCTTGAATAACATCCTTGCCACTTGACTTCCTGCTCACAAGAATGGCAGAGGGCTTCAAAGCGTCCACCTCCTTCCTCATTCCACCCACGTCCTGACCTTGAGTGGATGACAGCAGAGAGCCAGGAAGGTCACGTCCTCGAGTCTCATGCGAGGTCACTGCCGATGATACCAAGAAAAAAACGAATCCAGATTTTGTTGCTACAATATATTTTGAGTTTTCTTCCGCCAACTTTACATGAGCTGATCAACCCAGAAGCATATAGGAGGGCGAGGGTTCACGTTCTTCTATCTCTTCCAAAGAAAGCCCTTCCCGATGGGTTGGTCCAGGGCAGTGGTCGGCAAACTCATTAGCCAACAGAGCCAAATATCAACAGCACAACGATTGGAATTTCTTTTGAGAGCCAAATTGTTTAAACTTAAACTTCTTCTAACGCCACTTCTTCAAAATAGACTCGCCCAGGCCGTGGTATTTTGTGGAAGAGCCACACTCAAGGGGCCAAAGAGCCGCATGTGGCTCGCGAGCCACAGTTTGCCGACCACGGGTCCAGGGGCTCCGATGTGCTCCAGCAGATGGGGACTTACAGGTGGCTTTGGATGCGCCAGCAGTAGGACTAGGCATCTCGCCTGTTATTTAATTCAGAGGGATGCATGTTTAGAAACTATTTAAAACACCTTCCTTCTAACATGCCTTCAGAACTAGACCTTCAAAGTTGAGGAATATATGAGTTGGGGAGATTCCTACGTGAGGAGAATGAGCAAGTTACTAGGAGAGTAGACTATGGGTGGGGAATATCTGTTACCTAACTCTTGCTAGGGATTGAATTCTCAGGGTAACCCGTTGTCACTGCTGTCACGCCGGAAATGGTCACTGGGATACTGAGACTTCAGGGTTTTAGTTATGGCTTGGTGCCTGGAATGTACTTCATGCTACTGGAAGCGTAATGCACTTTGAAGGTGACAGGAGTAGGTGAGAGTTCTGGGAACCATGGGACTAATGAGATGTCACTGCATGGGGTGACAAGAGGGCAACAGATAGGGTAACCTCACTCCCCAGTCTGCCCAGAACAGCCGGGTGCTGGTGCTGGTTATCCCAGTGTAATCATTCATAGTGTCCCCTTTCGCTGTCAAATGGGTCCCAGTTTACATGACCATGAGTCAGACGACCTGTGGGATCTAATGAACAAAATAAACAAGCAAACAAAATAGAAACAGACTCCTAGCCACAGAGAAGAGACTGACAGCTGGCAGAGTTAGGGGCACTGGGTGAAATAGGTAAAGGGATTAAGCAAAACACAACAACAACACGCAAACAAACAAAACTCATTGACACAGACATCAGCATGGTGATTACCAGAGGGAAGGGCAGTGAAAGCAGGCAGAAGAGGGTAAAGCGGGGATAAATGGTGACAGAACGTGAGTAGGCTATAGGTAGTGAACACACAATACAATACCCAGGCAATGTATGATAGAATTGTGCACTTGAACCCTATTAATTAACCAATGTAATCCCAATAAATTCAATAAAAATGTTTTTTTAAAAAGCAGTATCAATTCTCCTGAAAATGATTTACAGAATCAACAAAATGTCAATTAAAATCCCAACAGACTTCCTAGTAGAAAAAAGTCAATGATTCTCTCTCATCATGGATGTTTGTTTGTTTGTTTGTTTGTTTTAATATATTTTTACTGATTTGAGAGAGGAAGGAAGAGGGAGCGAAAGATAGGAACATCAATGATGGGAGAGAATCATTGAACAGCTGCCTCCCACACGTCCCCCTCTCCCCCATTGGGGATCGAGCCTGCAACCGGGCATGTGTCCCAAACAGGAATCTAACTGTGACCTCCTGGTTCATAGGTCGATGCTCAACCACTGAACTATGCTGGCCAGGCTGGTCAAGTATTAATAACAATCACCCCAACCAACAATTCCGCTTTTCCCAGGGCTCTGAGCATGTGGTTACTTTTGTCCGTGGCATCCAAGGGCAAGTTAATTTTATTAAGAGCATTTTTAGAAAGCGAGAATGTCAGAGGTTGACACCATCTCTTTCCAGTCCTCTATTCTGGGTAACGTCGTTAAATACCGGCTGGCCCCCAACGCGAGTTGCACCTTTTTTTAATCTAACAGCCATCCTGCGGCTCGCATTTGTTTTCCGCGGCTGCCAAGGAGACAATCTGGCTCTCGTTGCCTTTGAAGAAGAGCCCGCTCTGATGAGTCAGGTCTACACTGGGAATAATTAGGTCAAATAAATGAGCCCTTCCAGCTGCCTATGGCATCACTCAACACCCCACGCTGCAGATCCAGAGACAATGCTGGCCAGGAACTCGGGGGTTTATCTGCTGTGAGTTTCCCCTTCCTCTTGCCCCAAGGGATGTTATCAAAACGTAGGCAAGGTCATTATGACTCTCCCTTCGCATCTGGAAAAGTGAAATCGGAGCCATAAAATCGTGTGGCGGTCCCACTGCCTCTCCTGTCCCAGGAGGAAACGCAAAGCAGCTGGCAGGCCCGAGACAGGCTTCTGCCTCGGGTCACCTGTCCCCCTGGGGGCTCCCAGGCACCTTACCCTGGGACGTCATGGCCACTGGCAGGAGCAAAAGGAAATTCGAGGAGGTGGGAGTCAGGGGCCAGCTCTCATTAGTATTCAACCCCGGGCTGGTATCCGCAGCTCGCGGGCCAAGCAGGACTCGCAGGCGGCTTCCCGGGGTTGTCCCACACCGTGGGAAAGAGTCCCTGGCCTTTCCCAGCCTGATAAATGCCCTCAACCAGCTTTGAAAATCACTCAGCGTGAGCGCCTGCCCCCTGCACGAACGAACGTCTAAGCTGTATCCCGGCAGGAATGCCCCGGGGTCTCGGACCCAGGCACACACACAGAGCGGATCTCCTTTGTCAATAGATTCGGCCACTTGTCTCGCTTCTGGAGACAGTTTCTAAAGGCTTATCGAGCGAAGTCAGTTTCCTAGGAGAATCCCCCACCCATCCCCAGCAGGTATTCCCAGCCTCGCAAACCATTAGCTAAACTTAAAGGACAAATTAGTCCCCATTGTCGGCCACTCCCCGCTCCCCACTTCAATCACGCTATTTGCTCAGCGGGTTGGAAGCCCTGTTCTCAGATCCAAGCCCTCCAACCAAGAGCCTGAGTACATAACTCATCCGAACAATCACCTACCAACTGTTTCTTCGGTTTCTCACATCTGGTATCTGCTCCCACCAGCAGCGAGGGCTGGGGTGAGGGTAAGTTAAGTCTTGAAAAGAAAGAGATGAGGGACGAGCAGAAAAATCAGGACTGTCCCAGGAGGCCAGTGTCAGATGAGGGTTGGGAAACACTTGAAATAGCTATTTCTGCTCTGTCTCAATTTTGTCCACCTGCCCCGCTAGGCCCGGCCAACTGCTGGTAACTTTAAGAGTTTGTTCCCCATCAGATTCAGAACAAAACCTGTTGGGATTCAATGGCCAGCCACCCAACTGAACTGCACACCCTAAAAGCACAGTGCAGTGGGAAAAGCACAGACCCGGAGCCAGGCAAGCCGGAGTCCCAATTCTGCCTCGACCACCTAGGTTAATGCGACAGAAGACAAGTTATTCTCTTCCTCCCTGCAAACCTGGAATGATTATGCTTATCTCACATGACTCAAGTAAGAATAAAATCTTAAAAAATGAAATGACAGGCCTGGCCGGTGTTGCTCAGTGGTTGAGCACTGACCCACGAACCAAGAGGTCACCGGTTGCATTCCCGGTTGGGGCACATGCCCCCGTTGTGGGCTCAATCCCCAGGAGGGGGTGTGCAGGAAGCAGCTGATGTTTCTCTCTCATCGATGTTTATAACTGTCTATCCCTATCCCTTTCTCTCTCTCTCTCTCTAAAGTCAATAAAAACAAAAACAAATAAAAAATAATAAAAACATTTTTTAAATAAAATTTTACAAGGTACTTAATAGGCTTGGGACAGTGCCATAAAAAAAGCAGTTCCACTTCCCTTCTCCTCGAGGTACACACAGCCACCGGGACCTTGTTATTAACTGGGTCTGACATTTTCATGTGTCTTGGTTTCCTTATTTACAATAACTGGCAAACAATGCCAATAGCCAGCCCCGTCGCTCATAATTATTGTATTATTTAAGCAGCAAACACAGAACAATTAAACATCACATTAGAAAAGCAAGTGTTTACACAAAAGGGGGAAAAGAAAGGCTGGGAAGAGATGAGAAAGAAGGAAATTCACACCATTAGCTGCACACTCTCTCAGAGAAAAGGAGTTCTATTGTATCTTAAATATGTCACTTTAACAGAGTAAAACATTATAGAAGCACATTTCATCAAAGTATAGAATTTTAGGGTCATTGAGTCCAAATCCTTATGGAATACCTGAATACCATTTTAAATGCTTGTTACTTTTAATTTACTCCCTTTTTTAAAAATATATTTGTACTGACTTCAGAGAGGAAGGGAGAGGGAGAGAGAGACAGAAACATCAGTGATGGGAGAGAATCATTGATCTGCTGTCTCCCACAGGCCTCCTACTGGGGATGGAACCCAAAATTCAGACACGTGTCCTGACCCGGAATCGAACCATGACCTCCTGGTTCATAGGACGATGCTCAACCACTGAACCATACAGACGGGCTAGTTTACTCTAGAGTACTTTTTCAGAAGGCTATCTGAGGATTCCCTGAGGTAAGCAAAAATGGTCACAACTCAAGAACAAGAGGTTATAAGTGATGGAGGGAGGTAACTTAAGAGAACCCTCCCAGTCATATGCACTGAGCTCTAGTTATTAGGGAGTATGCCCTATAACAACCCTTCAGAAGAGATGGATTGGAAGAGACTTCCTAATGTAAATGTAGTGGCTGCTCCCTAGTGGGCCAAGGTCCTTGGGGACTGATGATGTCATGGAAGGCAGAACTCCACTAGGTCCGATGGTCCAGCATTTCTCAAAATGGGGTGCACGCCCAGCTGCATCTCACTCCTCCAGGGGAGTGTTACTGAAATGATGCTCTAGCCCAGTGGTCGGCAAATTCATTAGTCAACAGAGCCAAATATCAACAGTACAACGATTGAAATTTCTTTTGAGAGCCAAATTTTTTAAACTTAAACTTCTTCTAATGCCACTTCTTCAAAATAGACTCGCCCAGGCTGTGGTATTTTGTGGAAGAGCCACACTCAAGGGGCCAAAGAGCCGCATGTGGCTCGCGAGCCGCAGTTTGCCGACCACTGCTCTAGACCATAGCTCCTGAACAGAATCTTTGAAGATGCTACTGAAATTAGTATTTTGCCCCCCCAAAAATGCATTTTAATTAATTCTGAATGTGAAACCATATTTGTAATGTGAAAGCAAGTAAAAAAAAAAAAAAAGAAAGAAAGAAAGCAAAGCATTATATATATTCATCATTGAAAAGAGGCAAAGTAGATTATGTATGAACAGAGAGAAAGAAGGAAAACAAATGAGATGTCCCTGGCTGAGTAGCTCAGTTGGTTAGAGCATCGTCCTGATACCCAAGGTTGGGTGTTTGATTCCCTGGTTAGGGTGCATACAAGAATCAACCAATGAATGTATAAATAAGTGGAACAACAAAGCCATGCTTCTCTCTCCCTTCCTCTTCTTCTAAAAATCATAAATTAAACAAAAATTTAAGTACGGGATTTTTTTTTAAAGAAGAAATGAATGTGCTGGTGTGTCATAATGTATCATTTGGAAAGCGCCCATGTAACTCGTTCCTAACCCAACTACATCTGGGAGAGATATGACGCCACGCTTCTCAAGTGATTATCAAACGTAGTCACATTTAAAACAGAAGAGTAGAAACAGAGACTTTTTTATTGCCTGAATACATTACTCAAACACTCAATATTACATTTTTCTTAAGAGTCAAAACATGAACTTTTTGGAGAAAGAAAAGCATAGTGGAAAAACAATTGTTGTGTTGGGTATGAATGAGCCTTTCGAGAAAACAAATTAAGTTGCATTCAGCCACATAAGAATAAATTCCTCAGAAAGATTCTCAGGGCATAAGAGTAGAGAACTGTTTAACTTAAAAATCACAATAGAAAATTTTCTTAAATTTCCAGGGAGAAGAGCCAGCATCCTCTTTCAATTCATGGGGAGGTGTGGAAAGTAGGTTCACATTTACCAACGGGTAAGTTCCTCTGGTTCATTCTCTTCTAACTAAAGCTCCTGAGAACCTAACTTTGAAACTTTATCACAAATTAAAATATTTTGAAATAAAAAGGAGTGAAAACATGATAGAGAGAAATCCAGATGTATATCACCCATGAAATGGGTCCCTTCACCTTGGTCATTAGACCATGTAACCTTAATCAATCTCCTTTCAATTTGCTGTTCCTATACCTTCATTTACACCCTGGATTATATGCCATTTACTTCAAACCTGACTGAGTAGTTCATCCACCTAAAACAATGGGATACAAGGTAAGAGATTCGAAGTCCTACAGAATTCTTAGAAATCAGAGGCAATATCTACCAGGGATGATCAAAAAAGTTTTTATGAAAATACTAATGTAAAAGAGTCCCTGAAAAGAAGTGTGAAGAAAAAAAAAAAAAGAAGTGTGAAGTTCACTAATCAGATGACCAAGAAAGGACATTTCAAAATTAGAGAAACATGAAGGTCAAAAGTAAAGGTCAAAATTAAAGAAGGACATGGCTCTCCTGCCACCTTCCCTCCACCTGTTATCAATCCTCTTGTCTTATCTATTAGACTTCTTCAATCTCTCTCTAATCTTTGCTTTATACTCAGCTCTCTTTATTAGGATTCTAAATCATATCCTCAATATCTTTCTCCACCTAGATCATTTCGTCATCTATGGATGAATCAACTTACTGCTTAGTTTAACACAGATTAAAAATATGATTGGGTCCCCAGTGCCTACTGAATAAAACCCAAAATCCATACTCTAATATTTTATGTCCCAACTCATCATTCTAATTTTTTTTTTTAAAAGTTCCCTTAAAGCAGAAACCCAGAGGTCAAAGAACAAGTGAAGTCAAGTCACAGGAGTCCTGGGAAACAACTGAAGAGTCATGAGTGTCCACCCAATGTGGCTCAGTGGTTGAGTGTTGACCTATGAACTAGGAGGTCACAGTTCAATTCCCCATCAGGGCATATGCCTGGGGTTGTGGGCTCGATCCCTAGTAGGGGGCTTATAGGTGGCAGCTGATCAATTATTCTCATCATTGATATTTCTATCTCTCTCTCTCCCTCTTCCTTACTCTCTGAAATCAATAAAAATATATTTTAAATGCAAATAAATAAAATAAAATAAAGAGCCATGAATGACCTTTGAGAGCCCAGTCTCAACAGGGTGGTAGAAGTGAACCACAATGGAAGGGATCAAACTGAGGCACAAAGAGGAGCTGAAGAGGGGAAAACAAAGCATGTAGAGGACTCTTCATAACAATAACATGAACGACAGGATGGTATGCAAGGGGGAGTTAGCGATGATGAGGAATGGCTTCTTGGTGGTAGTGCTGGCAGGAGGTTGGTGGTGGTGTCACTTTTTTTGGGGGGGGGGGAGGGCGGGGAGGCAGGAGAGAGGAGACTGAGTCCCCAGGTCCCTTATCCAAAATCACAGGAGAGAGAGAGAGAGAGAGAGAGAGAGAGAGACTCCCCCACAACCAGGAAAAAGTGAGAACTAAGTCCAAGGCCCCCACCAAGCCAACGGTCTGCAGAGAAATCTTGAAAACATTTATAAAAAGCACAGCTTTAAGTAGAAAATCTATCTCAGCATATTTTGGGAAGGGAAGGGGCACTCTTCATTAAACATAAACTTATCTGTGTATTTGTTGATTCCCCCAGCTCATCCCATAAAGTATCTGAGGCAGCCACAAAGCGCTATGTGCTGGATGGAAGCCACCACGGCCTGGAATATGAGCTCAGCCCTCCTGGCCACCAGTCCTGTAAGACCCAAGCACAGAGATCGTAAACAAAGAGCTCAAAGCCCCAAGCTCTTAAACAGAAGGAAATAAAACTACGAGAGCCTCGATGAGAAGGGGGCAGCTCCCCAGGTGTACCCGAGGGCCGAACCGGCTCCCACCACATCAAACGCCATGGCCCAGCCCCTGATTCCAATGGCTGAACCATTTTAACAGCTGGGAATTAAAATAAGCTGTCAGCCAGCTCAAAAAGATTTTTTAATTCAAAATAAATCAGGCTAACAACCTGCAGATGTTTGGAAAGAAAATGTTTGGGTGAGTCACTTTCAAAACCCCCACTTTCCCAACTTGGCCATTTCAGAGTTTCTGAATGGCTGCTACCTGCCCTTAGCTCCCTTAATTGGTCACAAGACCAACTGTGATGCCGGCATCCTTGGACTTAACACTGGTCTACCTTTTGATGTGCAATCAATAGCAGAATATCAATGTGAGAGGGACACATTGATTGGTTGCCTCCTGCACCTGCCCCCACCAGGGCCAGGGATTGAACCTGCAACTCAGGTACGTGCCCTTGCCTGGGAATTGAACCCAGGACCCTCCAGTACACAGGCAGATGCTCTAACCACCGAGCCATGCTGACCAGGGCAAGTGTTCATTTTTTTAAAATATATTTTTTATTAATTTTTAGAGAGGAAGGGAGAGAGAGAGAGAGATAGAAATATCAATGATGAGAGAGAATCATTGCTTGGCTGCCTCCTGCACGCCCCCCACTGGGGATCGAGCCCACAACCAGGGCATGTGCCTTTGACTGGAATCGAACCCAGGACCCCTCAGTCCGCAGGCTGACACTCTAGCCACTGAGCCAAACCAGCCAGGGCTCATTATTTTTAAAGTAATGATTACATGAATGAACAAAAGGGGGTAAAATAGATTATATTACTTATGCCCTCATCATCTTCTTATATGTCAAAGAAATAGCTCCTTATGGTTTCTATTTATCCAGAATTCAATAAGCATCTAATAAACACAGGATTAACTATTATGTGCCCAGCCATGTGTGAAACCCTACGCGTGATATGAAAGCGACGTAAACACGCACGCACTGCAAACATTTTCAAACTTTGGAGGCTACCAAAGACTTCGGACTTTCTATTATTCAAACCTATTGCTTTATCGGTTAGGAAGCTGAAGTTCACAGAGTCTGACTGGTCCAAGGTTAACAACGGCAAGTAACAATATACTGTACACTCACCATGTGTCAAATACTGTACATGTATCATCGCCTTTAATTCTCCAACCCGCTCTCTGAAATAAGTGCTGTATTATCCTCGTTTCACGGAGGAGGAGATTTAGGACTAGTGGGATTAATGACTTCCCCCAGACAAAGGCAGTGCTAAGGAGGAGGCCGTGTGCCCCCTGCCAGGCCTTGTACCACCTCATCACATGGACCACACAGCGGAAACCATCCAGAAGCAGGAGGTGAGCAGGACTCCAGGGGAACCCAGCTAACCCGGCCCCTTAGCATCACCGTCGGGAGCGGCAATAGCAGCGACAGGATTGGGGGTATCCGCAGCGCATCAGGGGCAGGCAGATTCGGGGTGCGCAATGGTTTGTAACCTCTCATCTCTCTTGTTATTTATTAAATGCGACTCTGTTTACTTTCATAAGAGGAAAAAGAAGGCCAGCCCGCATGGCTCAATGGTTGAGTGTCGACCTATGGACCAGAAGGTCACAGTTCGACTCCCAGTCAGGGCACATGCCCGAGTTGTGGACTTGATCCCCGGTAGGGGGCGTGCAGGAGGCAGCTGATCAATGATTCTCTCTCATCGTTGATGTTTCTATCAATCTCTCTCTCTTCCTTCCTCTCTGAAATCAATAAAAATATATATTTTAATAAAAAAGGAAGAAGAAGGTGCTTGTTCTCTCTCCCTACCATGCCCGCCCCCTACTCCGTCTCTTGGGCACAAGAATAAAGGCAGAAAGAACACATGTGGGGTTGGAGGCTCAGAATCACTGACCATCTCCATAGCCACTCACTCACTCACTGCACCAGACCAGGACATCCAGGGTCCATGGCAAACAGCCACCTAGCTGTCCCCTCCCTCCCCGCCCCTCAGAAGCAGTCAAAGTCCACTCCTGCCACCTAGTGTGAAAAGTGGTCCATGCAAAGAACCTCCAAAGTGCAAAATGTTTTCAAATAAATACCATTTGCTTTCTCCAGACTCTCATCAGCTACAAAACAAATGGGCACGTATTTATTTCATGTTTTTATTTATTGAGAGAGAGGAAGGAAGAGGGAGAGAGAAAGACAGAAACATCGATGAGAGAGAAACATTACTTGGCTGCCTCCTGCATGGCCCCTATTAGGATCAAGCCCACAACCCGGGCATGTGCCCTGACCGGGAGGGAATTGATCAAACCTGCAACCTTTTGGTGTATGGGGCGACACTCAATCAACTGAACCACACCAGCTGGGCCAAATGAGCATTTAAAGGTCAAATGCAAAAAACAGAGGCCACGATTATAAACCAGCTGAAGACGTTTTGACGATGAATTGCAAAATAGGGTACCATGAGACTAAGTTCCAAGGCATGCCCATACTTGCTTCAAGGTCAAAAGCACGTGTACAAACTACAATAAATTTCAAATCAGCAGCGACCAATCCAATGAGATTTTATTCATATCTACGATGAAACTGTTTTTCTTAAGAAACCACAGTTGGGGAGCAGCACATTTTCCCCAATACTGAGATATGAGAGAATCTATTTCCTTGTTTGTTTTCTTGGGTTTTGCCCTGGTAAGAAGCACAAATGTATGTGTGTTTATAATAAATATAATAAGTTTTACAACGTTGTCCCTATATCATCTCTCACTGTGGGCTGGAGACCTAACATCGTGGTGAAAGTTAGTAAAAGCATCAATGTAAGAGGCCAAAACATGCAGAAATACAGCTTTGTGTTGGAGTGGCTTAACTCAACGGGAAAATGAGGAGCAGAATGCCTGCTTCAACCTCTCAGAAAATCCTCAGTGAAAACCATGTCTCACAATTGGCCTTGGGAGAAGATTGGACAGAAGAGAATTCACATTTGTAACTTCTGGAAAAAAATATTCTACTATCATGATTCATAAAACACCCATTTTCTTCAGCAATCAAACAGGAAAATAAGTGGTAAGACGAATGTCCTCTGGTAAAAACTAAAAAACAAAAGAGCCCTAGCCGGTTTGGCTCAGTGGATAGAGCGTCGGCCCACGGACTGAAGGATCCCAGGTTCGATTCCGGTCAAGGGCACGTGCCTCGGTTGCAGGTTCCCCAGACCTGGTCAGGGTGTGTGCAGGAGGCAACCAATCCATGTGTCTCTCTCACATCGATGTTTCTCTCTGTCTCTCCCTCTCCCTTCCGCTCTCTCTAAAAATCAATGAAAAAATATCCTTGGGTGAGGATTAACAAACAAACAAAATAAATAAAAAATGAAAGAGACAGACAAGCTCTATGCCAATGTGGATGGACCAAAAAAAAAAAAAAATGGGGTCAGTATGGTTAGTAGAACTCAATCCAGAGAGTTGAACCACAGCCCCTGCCTCCCCCCAGCACCTGCCCCTCCCCTGCACTCCAGCACACACGTAAAGGCAGAATGGACTGTAGCCCCCACTTCTTCAAGTAGCTCTTGCAGGAAATATAAACCTCCGGGGAGAACCGCTAGAAACCAGAGGGGTAGTCAGATCGGGTTCAGGGGCTGCAGACCACGGGTGATGGTGGGAGAAGGAGTCCGAAACGGCCTCCCGGGCCCAGCGGGGGGGATCCAGTTACATCACAGGAGGGGGAAACCACATCAAAGTCTAGATATTGGCAGCCGGGATCCCACGAGGGACTGACATGAAATACTACCTATTCCACCAGGCCTGGGGCTACCAAGCAAACAGCTTCATTCCTGCACGGAGCCGTCTCCCCTGACCCGCTCGGCACAGTGGCCGCAGTGTCTTTATGCACACGGTTCATTTTTTGGAGAGCTTTATAAGATGATGGAAAGGCATAAATTAAAGAGGTATTTTTATGGGGGGGGAGGGAAGGCATAATTTTTTTTTTTTTTTAGCTCTGCCACCTGCAAAGTCATTTCAGAGCCACAAGCTATCGAAGCTGAAATGCTAGAAGGGATCCCAGTCCGGCATTTTGCTGTAGAAGCGTCTGGAAATATCCAGCAAAGATGAATTCAAATACAAACAGAAGTCCTGCTACATATCTGCCCAATGTCCTCCTACTGCGTCTCTCCCACCTCCGACTCAGAAGGTTTTTCCTCTTTTCTGACACGTTAGAAGCCCAATTCCATGCCCAGCACCTACAAGGAGCTTCCTGCGAATCACACAGATTTGCAAAGCTCTTTCCTAAAGCCCCACCCTGAGGAGAAGCCACCAGGCGGGTCCCTTTGTGTCCGAATTGCGCACCTACAGTCACGCATCAACCATGGGCCGCACACAAGCTGAAGATTTTCTATCACCTCGTGACCTTGCCGCCTTCCTAAAGTTGTACTTTGACCTAAATATATACAAGCCTCGGTCAGATAGGTACAAGTATTGATGTGGAACTAGACACTAAGATAAACTTTTAAATTTGCAATAGAAATAAAATTGTAAAACCCTCATTAAAATCGGCCGCATGAATTGAATGTGACTAACAATGTCATTTTGCTGAAATAGTCACAAATGAACCTTCAGCGCGGGTTCCTTTAGGATCCTTCAATTCTCTAGAACCTCTTTTTTTTTTTTTAATGGTCTGATGACTTTTTATTTTTTATTGATTTCAGAGAGGAAGGGAGAAAGAGAGATAGACACATCAATGATGAGAGAGAATCATAGATCAGCTGCGTCCTGCACGCCCCCTACTGGAGACCGAGCCTGAAACCTGGGCATGTGCCCTTGACCAGAATCAAAACTGGGACCCATCAGTCCACAGGCTGATGCTCTATCCACTGAGCCAAACCGGCTAGGGCTCCAGAGCCTCTTCTATCCTGAGGTTATCACCACGCCTCCCCTGACACAGCTTTCTGGGGTGTCCTTGGCCTCCACTTGGTGATCAGCTGGAACTCGAGGCTCTGAGTAAACAGATCCCGGCCAGTCCAAGGTCTCTCCCTCCTGGTGCTCCCTGGGGACCCCGCCCTGTCCCGGCTGAGCTGGATTCCTCGTCTTGGCATCTGAATCCGTCTTCCCCCAGAGAGAACGAGGCTTTCCGCCTCCTACACACAGGAGCCGCTGGCCAAGGGGAAGGTTCTCTATTGGCGATGACAGCGGCACACCCACTCGGCCACATGTTGGAAAATCCAACGAAAGGGTAAATGGCGTCCTTCCTGGCTTCTCCAGAATGACCGAGAATAACCAGGGGCCCCCGCCACACACACAGCCTCCAATCTTCTGGAAATTTCAGCTCGGGCCCCGGCCGGTGTGGCTTCAGGGGTTGAGCACCGACCTATGAACCAGGAGGTCACGGTTCGATTCCTGGTCTGGGCACAGGCCTGAGTTGCGGGCTCTTTCCCAGGTGTGGGGCGTGCAGGAGGCAGCCGATCCATGATTCCCTCTCATCATTGATGTTTCTATCTCTCTCTCTCTCTCCCTTTCTCTCTGAAATCAATAAAAATAAAAACTAAATAAAAAATAAAAAGAAGAAGAAGAAAGAAATTTCAGCCTGGAAGGCACAACCCTGGCTCAGTCCACCCGCAATAGACATGAAAACCTCAATGCCTCCCCAGCCCTCTCTCCTGCCTGGAAAGCCCCTCAGGACTGGCCCTCCGAGTAGAATTCCACCTCCAGGCACCACTGAATTCAGACAATTCCCGCAGAAAGCCTTGCACAGACTCAGACCCACAACATGTTGGTGATCATGGTTATTTCTAAAAACTGGCTTACTGGTTGCATTTCTGTGTACGCGGCGTGAGGCACACCCGTGCTTGAACCTGAACGTCTTTCCTTCCTTGGTCTTCCTTGGCCCAGCGCATTATCCGTGAACCAGGAAAACAGCGATGGGGCTCTGCCTTCCTCCCGAGATAAAATTTTAAGTAAGAGCTCATCTGCTCGGATAAATGAACGGATGGCGGACTCATCACGAGTTTTCAACAGGAAGTGAGCGGGGCAGCACCAGACCTTGGTGGCAACCTGGCCGCCCCACCCCCACCCGCTCGCTTCTCCTCCCTCCCAGGCACCGGAGGGGGCTGATGGAGTCAAGCTCCCAGGGCTCAGGCCACTCAAGCACAGCCGTGTCCCTGGGTAGCCCGCCACCATCCCAGGAATTTCCAGGCACCTCCTCTAAGACATGTCCTCACCGTGGGCAGCGATTGAACTTGAACACAAACACAAAGAACTAAGGATGAACACGATCCCGGGGACAGCCTCCATTCCCTGGGGCTTCTCGGGCCCGGGGTTACCTTTGACTTTTGGTCAACAGCGTCCCATGTGGTACTGACAGCATCCCTCTTGTTTCTAGTAAGGAGCTGGAGTTTTGAAAGCTCAGGCAGCTCACCTGCTCTCCCAGGGAGGTATGTGAGGAAGCTGGTCCATCTGACCCCGGGGGTTCAGGTCCTGACCAGGAGCCACCATCCTTCCCTCGGCCCAGCTGGGATGGCCCAGCTCCACCCTCCTCCGGCCCTTCCCAATCTTATCCTCATTTTGAAATCCCTTTCACCTGCCATTCCTAATTAAATGAAAAAAACAAGCCTCCTTGTCTAGATTTTCTCCCGCTGTAAAAATGCCTTTTTAAAATGTGACCACCAGCAGTACGTGAACCCCAACATGTGCTAAATGAGGTGCGCCTTCCCAATCCTTGGACGTCAGGCTATTTGCCGAGTTTGGTAAATAACCGTGTGGCTCTTATGCAGCGCCTTTCTCTACTAGTAGTTTAACCAAAACCTTATCAGATCTGCGAACCCATGTCAGCAGGGACCCTAATGCCTCGGCCTGTTCTTGGCCCAACAAGCTGAACAAATGGGTAAAGAAAGGGCCCAGCTGGTGTGGCTCGGTGGGTAAGCGTTGACCTATGAACCAGGAGGCCACGGTTCGGTTTCCGGGCACATGCCTGGGTTGCAGGCTCAATGCCCAGTGTGGGGTGTGCAGGAGGCAGACGATCAATGATCCTCTCTCATCATTGATGTTTCTATTCTCCCTTCCTCTCTGAAATCAATAAAAATATATTTTTGGAAGGAAGGAAGGAAGGAAGGAAGGAAGGAAGGAAGGAAGGAAGGAAGGAAGGGAGGGAGGGAGGGAGGGAGGGAGGGAGGGAGGGAGGGAGGGAGGGAGGGAGAGAGAGAGAGAGAGAGAGAGAGAGAGAAAGAAAGAAAGAAAGAAAGAAGAAAGAAAGAAAGAAAGAAAGAAAGAAAGAAAGAAAGAAAGAAGAGAGAGAGAGAGAGAGGAAGGGAGGGAGGGAGGGAGGGGAGGGAGGGAGGGAGGAGGAAGGAAGGAAGGAAGGAGAAAGAAAGAGAGAGAGAGAGAGAGAGAGAGAGAGAAAGAAAGAAGGAAGGAAGGAAGGAAGGAAGGAAGGAAGGAAGGAAAGAAAGAAAGAAAGAAAGAAAGAAAGAAAGAAAGAAAGAAAGAAAGAAAGAAAGAAAGAAAGAAAGGGGAAGAAGGGAGGGAGTAGAATACCTGGTGTAGAGACACACAATAGCTGCCCTGACAGGAGGGACACACACTTGGAAATAAATACTTAGAATACAATGTGAGGAGGACGATCAGAGGTGGGAAGAAAGGGATTCTGGGAACCAGAATCAGGAAACCTGGAAGGCTGCCTGGAGGAGGAAAGCTGGCGCTGAAGAAAGCGAAGCGTGGCGTTGGGCGTGGGGAAGAGCCCGGGAGGAGCCCAGGGCAGGTGTTCGTCCATGCTGCTGTATGAAGTCCCACAGGGAGCCTGGGTGACGGCAACCCCAGGCCCATTCTCACAGAGGAGAGAGAGACGCAGCGGGGGTCACCGACTTGCCAGAGGTCACAGCTTGGAGAGCCGGAGCCCAAAAGTCCTCTGCTTCCCTCTGATGGTCACGCTGGCCAGCCGGTCACGGTCATGGAGTGCCTGACGCCTCTCTATTGTTCCTACAAGTGGCCAGGTTTTGCCGATCATTTGATGATTTGGCCACTTGGCCAACAAAGAGGTGTTTGTTTTCAGGCTGGTCTTCTTCTCATTCTGTAGACTCTGCTACCCTCCTGTGGCCATGTGGCGTTATGGCCACCTCGGCTTTGTTTTAAGATTTTACCACCATGGGTGAGGGCATGAGTGGGGAGGATGGGGGGGTAATAGGGGAATAAGGACACATATGTTAACACCTTAATCAATAAAGAAATTAAATTTTAAAAAAAAGATTTTACCACCAGCAGTCTGTGTACCCCAACATGTGACAGCCCATCCCAGTAAACACTGATCTAATCAGGAGCAGTGAGAGGAAGCGTGGGTACATCAAACTGTGTTTATACACAAAGAGGACGTGCCTGCATGTTTAGGAAACCCAGCTCAAGGGGAGTAGAATATCAACGTAGATCATGGAAACGAAGGACACAATAGTGGGTAAAGGATCGCCCGAGAAAAGCAACTATTTTAAGTCCTGGACTCCTCTGACTTGTCCATCCGGCTACAGTTTTGCTGGTAGGAGCAATGCCTTCAGTCAGTTATGAAATAGACAACAGCCTGTCCCCGGGGAGAGGACATCCGCATGAACCCCACAGGCACGTGACAACCAGACAGCGTCCTTGGTCTCGAATTAGCATTTGAGAAGTGACTGCAAACAGCAGTAGTTTCTAGTCGTGCCTTTCATTCTTTTTTTTTTTTTAATATATTTTATTGATTTTTTACAGAAAGGAAGGGAGAGGGAGAGAGAGCCAGAAACATCGATGAGAGAGAAACATCAATCAGCTGCCTCCTGCACACCCCCTACTGGGGATGTGCCTGCAACCAAGGTACATGCCCTTGACCGGAATCGAACCTGGGACCCTTGAGTCCGCAGGCTGATGCTCTCTATCCACTGAGCCAAACCGGTTAGGGAGTGCCTTTCATTCTTGAGAATTCCTGCTAACTTCGGATGAGTGCAAGCGTGACATGGACATCACCCCATCCCAGCCGAGAATACAACACGAAGCTACGGAGGGTATTCCCTTATTCAAGACAAAAGACTGTTCTTACTGCCGGGGAAAGTGGCCAACACCCGTGGCTCTCAGTAGAATCATTAGGAAGCTGGGATTGACGAGATGATGAGAGAGAATCATTGAAGAATGTACGTGAGATTCGAGGAATAAGTCTGGAAAGGGGGTGTGGCTGATGATGCCGTATGTGGCAAAGAAAATGGAACTTAATCCAGAGGGCAGGATTTTCGTTTCTGCTCTGCCACCAAGGAGCAGTGTGACCTTGGAAGGGTTGTGTGACATTTCTCGGTCCCCTCATCTGCAGGGAGAGTGTCACACTAAACAATCTTTCACCCTGACCCGTTTGGCTCAGTGGATAGAGCGTCAGCCTGCAGACTGAAGGGTCCCAGGTTCGATTCCGGTCAAGGGCATGTACTTTGGTTGTGGGCTCCATCCCCAGTAGGGGGCATGTAGGAGGCAACTGATCAATGTTTCTCTCCCATCCATGTTTCTAACTCTCTATTCCTCTCCCTTCCTCTCTGTAAAAATCAATAAAAATATTTAAAATAAAATAAAACAATCGTTCACTGTCCATTTAACCCTGAATGTTCATAAGCCTAAGAGTCTAAGATGTTGACATTTGGAGGCAGTCAAAGGGAGCAGCGGAGGTGGGGTGGGGGAGGGGGCGGGGGGGGAGGAGGAAATTTTTAAACTGTTTCATTGATTGGGACACAGATGTACTTGCAACCAAGGGAATGACTCAATGACCTTTTCAGATGACCTTTTCTCCCAAAATCTAGGGAATTGGAGGTGCTTCTCCTAATAGGCTGTTGGCCCGATGCATAGAATCCTAGCATCTCCAGATTCAAACCATTTCTGCCTCCAGCATTCCTGCTCCATAACTACCTCCAATGCCCCAGAACGGTCCTTTTGCAGGCAATTCAAGCAGCCTTTGAAAGCCTGGTCATCGGAGAGGTCTTCTGGATCCGTAGCTAAAATCAGCCTCACTGTAGCTGATCATCATTGCTCCTAGTTTTATCCTTGGGAGTCGGAGAGAACAAATCTAATTCCTCTTTTTCTTTATAACTAGCCACATGTTTACAGGTATTTACCAGGTTCTTCTCTTCTAGTATGCACAGTCCCCTCAACGAATCCCTGCCCAGCTTGGTTTGAAGTTCTTTCACCACTTGAAGGGTCTGAATACAGGGGTGGGGAGTTATTGAAGCTATTAGGCAAACAAACCACCACGGAAAGACTACAAAACATTTTTTATACACAAGGTCCCAAAAATTGACTCCCAAACAATATTTTTCAGAAGTTGTTGGAGAAAGGGCTCCACCAAAACAAGGAAGTAAATTAAGAGAAAAGTAAGAGCTGGAATCCAGAAAACAGAGATCTATGACAAGGAGAAAACCCACCAAAAATGTTCTTGTAAGATCACATGACCAGTTCAACTTGGAGCAGGTCAGAGGGGCTTTTAAAAAGCCCCTTTCAACAAGGCGAATTTGATAGAACATATTCTCTATTTCAACATACCAAGAGATTTTGGCAATTGGAGAAAATGGTTGGGGTTCAATGGGCGACATGTCAATAATAAACCTAAGCAAACCAAAAAATAATCAAAATGTTATTAAATCTAGGAAAAACAAAACATTGTGCAAGAAAGGAAAAGATACTTGATTTGACACCATTATAAGATTGGTCACTCTGTTTTCCATTTATTTTATAACCAGTGTATTGAGGAATTGGAATTTCAAATCAATGGGAAACAAACAAAATTTTTTTTTTTAATTTTTAATCACACTCTTTTCATTCACGCTCTGTCAAATCTTCCTTCCCTGCACAATAGTAAATCCTTTAACACCTCGGGCAGGTTCCATAACTTTCCAGTTCTTTGCAGTTATTAAAACTCAGTCCCATCCTGTTAATAAGTCTGGGCTCATATCTGATACAAAATGTTCCCTTCTCCCTCAGTGCGAGTCTGACCTGTGGCTGGAGGGACTTGGGTTGGGAAGGAAGAGAGGTGTGTTTTTTTTTTATCTCCACACCATCTCCATCTTCATATTCCAGATCCTTTGGCAGTGGAAATAGGGAAGGGGCTTGGGGGTGGGGGGAGGAGGAAAAACATCTCCTGACTTAACTGGAGTCATTGGAATCCTCTCTCTTGGCCAACCTTAACTGGCCAATGAGTCTAGGCCAACCTTGACTGGCCAGTGAGTCTCAGCCAACCTTGACTGGCCAGTAAGGCTAGCCCAACCTTGACTGGCCAGTGAGTCTAGGCCAACCTTGACTGGCCAGTAAGTCTAGGCCAACCTTGACTAGCCAGTAAGTCTAGGCCAACCTTGACTGGCCAGTGAGTCTCGGCCAACCTAACTGGCCAGTGTGTGTTGGCCAACCTTGACTGGCCAATGAGTCTAGGCCAACCTTGACTGGCCAGTAAGTCTCAGCCAACCTTGACTGGCCAGTGAGTCTCGGCCAACCTTGCCTGGCCAGTGAGTCTCAGCCAACCTTGACTGGCCAGTAAGTCTAGGCCAACCTTGACTGGCCAGTAAGTCTAGGCCAACCTTGACTAGCCAGTAAGTCTTGGCCAACCTTGACTGGCCAGTAAGTCTAGGCCAACCTTGACTGGCCAGTGAGTCTCGGCCAACCTTGACTGGCCAGTGAGTGTTGGCCAACCTTGACTGGCCAGTAAGGCTAGCCCAACCTTGACTGGCCAGTGAGTCTCAGCCAACCTTGACTGGCCAGAAGTCTCAGCCAACCTTGACTGGCCAGTGAGTCTCGGCCAACCTTGCCTGGCCAGTGAGTCTCAGCCAACCTTGACTGTCTAGTGAGTCTAGGCCAATCTTGACTGGCCAGTAAATCTCCGCCAACCTTAACTGGCCAGTAAGTCTCGGCATGTGGAGCTGGAGCTCGGCATGTGAAAGCTGACTCTTTCATGGGGTACATGAGTGTGTTGACTGTAGGATGTCATAGGCACCCCCTCACTACATGGTTCACTGATAGGAACCAGTGGGAAATGCTACCCTAGCTCTATCTCTTCTGCCCTCCCAACTCCCATCACTAGTATTCCATCCAAAGCTTCTTGCTGATGGGGTCTCCTCATGCTGTGGGCAGCCCTCTGACATGGAGTGTCAGCAACAGGTCTCAAGGTCAGCCACGTCCTGCAGGGTTCACTCAACCCACTGGGGACTTGTAGCCCCTTCCCAGTGCTGGTGCTGGCTACGGCTCTGCTGCTGCCCCTTTTCTGAGCCCCATGGTCTCCCTCTGATTCTCCTCCCTTTCTCTGATTCTCAGGGGACAGATCGGCAAGTCTGATGCCTTGGGTATATGAGGTGCGGTCTCCCTGCCTGGCAGCAGGCACACCTAGGCTTTACAAATGGTGGTCTGAAAGGTCCTTTTCTCTGATGTTGGGGAAGGAAAAGCAACCCTTGTGGGATGGCAAGCCCCTCTTCCATGAACACTGCACTCACTCCCCACCAGGCTAGCGACTCTAAAAATTCCCCTGTGTCTCTAGATTTCTTATGTAAACTGCCACCATCTCCCTTCTTACCCTTTCTCCCTGGTTTGATTCTCCTATATGGTCTGGCTCCCTCCCCTCTGTCTCTCCTTCAAAAGTAAGTAGGAGACTTTGAGCCTCTTCCTTTCATATTGGGGTTGTAGTCACAATTCTGAGACATATAATTACATATGTTCCTTGGCATTTTCCCGCTTTAAGTATTTATTATCCAAAGTTGTCAATATTAACCATTCTGCACACAATCTTTCAGTTAGGAAAATTGAATTAAATTGTGTTAAAGAAGAGAGGATAAATGTTTTGATTTTTCTAACCTTTTGCCTTCTTTTCTTTTTTTTTTAATTTTGTGCATTAATCGGGGAAAAAAGTGCTTTTATCATATTGGCGACCTTCATGCTACTCTCATGAAGCAACTTTTAGAGTTTTATTACATAACTTCCTCTGGCCAAAGAATTATACTTCAGTAAACCTATTATATGACATCATCCCCTCCCAAATAAATGTTTACTCCGTACAGAGCAAGGACTGTATGCCAGTCATTGTACTAAGTGTTAGGTCTGTGTTTTTCAAACTATTGGTCATGACCCATTGATGGGTTGTAAAATTAACTCAGTGGCTCATGACCAGGATTTTTTAAAATATGAAATAGAGTAGATACAAATGTCTGACCACAGTGCTGTACACCTGAAACTAATATAAAATAATATTGAATGTCAACTATAATTGAAAAAATAAAAAATCATTTTAAAATAATAAAATTAAAATAAATAAAATTTTAAAAAGAAATTGAACAGGAAATATTAGTGTGTTGCACATAATAACGGTGTTGTTTCATGACATTTTTGTTATAGTTATGTGTGTCTCTGCCCATGTGTACATATAGGTACTCCAATTACTAATGTAAAAATCTGTTTCCTACTGCAGATTATTGCAGGAAAAATGAAAAGCACTTTTGATCCATCCCCTCATTTAATCCTAGCAGATAGATAGATCATAGATAGATAGATAGATAGATAGACAGATAGATAGATAGAGTAGGTACAGTTATTGTCCTCAGTTTGGAGATAAGAAAACTAAGGCTGAAAAGAATTGAACAACATGCTCAGGTTCAAAGAGGTAATAAATCATAGATTTGGGATTCAAATCTAGACCTAACTCTGTGCTCTTCACTACATCCTGTCTCTCTTTCCCTAGATTAAGAAACAAAATAAGAGGCCATGGTCAAAGCTGTGTTCACACCGTTGGATAAGAGGCCTAGTACAAAGGAAATATAGACAAATTTTCTAGACTAAGATCCTGCTTGCATAGGTCATCTCTGTTTCCCAACCTATCAAAACCACTTCACGTGACTCACACTTAGGGTGCAGAGTGGTTCGTCATACTTATTGAACTTGGACATGCAGACATGACAGCGAGGACGAGTCAGCAGCAATACCTGTCCCCATTGTCGCATTCAGCACTCGGCCTGGAGTCGCTGTCTAAGCTATCTGGGCTACTCCATCCATCTTCACCTCATCCGTCCATACCACATTGATCTTTCTCAAACTCCACTGCACCCCCAACTCCTTCCTCCAACCTGTCTGGGAAGGCAACGGAGCAGCTGGCCTGGGGAGCCACGTGGTGTCTCTCGTGGTCAAGCACCTGCCGTGGTCAAGCTGTGCTCTGACCGTCTCCGTCTAACTCATCCACACACACAGCCGTGGCAATGGAGATGCCGCATCCCAAAGCCTCAAAACCAGAATTCACCACCTCCCTGTCTTTGAAGAGCTCTAGAACCACAGTTAATGAGCTCACTATTAAAACATCCTAAATTCACCCTGACCAGTTTGGCTCAATGGATAGAGCGTCGGCCTTCGGACTCAAGGGTCCCAGGTTTGATTCCGGTCAAGGGCATGTACCTTGGTTGCAGGCACATCCCCAGTAGGGAGTGTACAGGAGGCAGCTGATCGATGTTTCTAACTCTCTATCCTTCTCCCTTCCTCTCTGTAAAAAATCAATAAAATATATATATTTTTTAAAAACATCCTAAATTCTGCCCAAACTGGTTTGGCTCAGTGGATAGAGCATCGGCCTGCAGACTCAAGGATCCCAGGTTCGATTCCGGTCAAGGGCATGTACCTTGGTTGCGGGCACATCCCCAGTAGGAGGTGTGCAGGAGGCAGCAGATCGATGCTTCTCTCTCATCGATGTTTCTAACTCTCTATCCCTCTCCCTTCCTCTGTGTAAAAAATCAATAAAATATATATATATATTTAAAAACATCCTAAATTCATTAAAAACCCTCACAGGCTTACCCCTAGAAAAGTGACTCCAGTCCTTGCACATAATTCCCCAAGAAGGCCCGTTTGAAGAGATGAGATTCTTTCTGGACCTCAGAACTCTCTGATGCAAAACAAAGTATGAGTGGCCCAGGGATCTGGTGTTCCCTTCAAGCAACTGGTCCCATCATTTTGACCGACATGCATTAGATTTATTTGGCCAAGTATCCATCAATCGTATCTGAGCTTCAAATGGATCAGTAAGTCCAACCTAATAACTGAGAGCCAGTTCGGAGAAAAAAAACACAGCCTTGGTGGAATTCAGAAGGGTAACAAATTTCTCAGGTGTGGGACAAAAACGAAAGCTTCAGATACAAGACTAACGGGACAGGTCTGTTAGCCAGACGGCCCATAACCACCAACCTCCAGAACGGCAATGGCTTCCATTACTGCTCCCAGGGGACCTCTTGGGCCATGCATTTGAGGGAGCTGCCCGCCCCCCCAAAGAACTCAGTGTACTCTCTGACCTCACCCTCAAGCTGCCTCGGCCACTTCATTTGTTAAAAATACCCCTGACCTGTCCTAAGTTTAGAAAAGGCAACACAGTTATTGATAGAACCTCCCTTCCCCCAACTGATGGATGGAGTATGACGTAAACTGCACCTGCAGCCTGGACATTCCTGAGCACCTAACCAGGCACCTTATATGGACTATACATTGAACCACCAATCAGCACCTGCCAAACACCCTAAGCCCCCGATTCCGAAGTCCCTAAGTGCCTAATCATGTGCTTTATATGAAACCACCAATCAGCACTTGCCGAGTACCCTAAGCCCCATCCCTTCCCTTTCCTCCCCTCCAAAGGCGCCTTCACCCCTGCATATGTGCTCTCTTCCTTTGCAAGGCAGCCCGGCAGGGTCCTTCTCCTCTAATAAAGCCTGTAGTCCTGGTCTTCAGCCCTCTGTCTCATCTTTCAGTTATAGCCAAGGTGATCTTGCCCAAGGAGCCAGCCAATCAGGCCACACAGATTCGAGGCCAGCAATGCAAGTACCTAGAAGCCTTCTGCCCCTGCAAAGTGTTTTTGAGCTCCTAGTCCTATGGAATGTGGGAGTATGCCCAGGGGCCATTGTGGGGAGCATCCAACCTCTTTGTGGCAACATATCTCCAAAAAGGGGAAGACAAAATGTAGATACATCCAGGTTTCATCCCATGGACTCTCTGCCTTCTTTCCTCTACCCTCATACTACGTGTGTAATGATAATAAGGAACACAGCCCAACCGGTGTGGCTCAGTGGTTGAGCGTCGACCTATGAACCAGGAATTCAGTTTGAATCCCAGTCAGGGCACACGCCTGAGTTGCGGGCTCGATCCCCAGTAGGGGGCATCTGATCAATGACTCTCTCTCATCTTTGATGTTTCTGTCTCTCTCTCCCTCTTCCTTCCTCTCTGAAATCAATAAAAATATATCTTTTTTTAAAAAACATATTTTATTGATTTTTTACAGAGAGGAAGGGAGAGGGATAGAGAGCCAGAAACATCAATGAGAGAGAAACATCAATCAGCTGCCTCCTGCACACCTCCCACTGGGGATGTGCCCACAACCAAGGTACATGCCCCTGACCGGAATCAAACCCGGGACCCCTCAGTCCGCGGGCCAACGCTCCATCCGCTGAGCCAAACCGGTTAGGGCAATAAAAATATATCTTAAGAAAAACAAAACAAGGAACATAAACTTTCCTAGAGACAGAATTAAAGTTCCAGTCTTACCCATCACCTATCATGCCCACATGACCACTGAATCTGCCAGTGGTCAATTTGACCCTCCTCTGACCTTGGTGACCTCAAAAGAGCCCTGCTCTCCCGCTGATCTGATAGGCACTCTTGGAATAATTACTCTAAATAATCGCTACAAATAAACTCTCTCTATCGTAGTAGCTATTCCATTTCTGGCTTTTATGTTATTCACCTTCTTCCAAATAAACATCATTTCCTGATGCCTGGAAAGTTCCAATCTTGTTCCAGATTTACATATTACTTTTCCATTATCTCAGGGCAGCAATAATAATCACAGTTATAACATCTTCCTTCTCCTAGAGGAATCCTGGCCACTTCTTGTACTTTTCTTGTTTGGAATTCTCTTATGGGCTTATTTTTTTTTTTTCTTTCTCCTCCTCCTCCTCCTTAGTGGAAAATGTTACTTCTAGCTGCTGGATTTAATTTACTTTAATTTAATTACGGCATTTTCCACACATGCCCACAGGCTCTTGGTAATAGTTGCATTTTTAATAAATCTAATATATAATAATGACTTTGTTTTTAATTTTCCACTGAGAATTGGATCCCGAGTTGAATACAGAGCTCCAGACAGGGGCGTCTGGTTCCTTCCGCGTGCTTGGGTTTCAGGCAACTGAGGGACTCCTAATTGGAAAATGGCTGTGCCTTTACTTTCTATCCCCGCACACCCGTGTTAGGTGTCCTCTGCAAACATCCCATAGGGCTGTGCAATGGCCAGTTGCTTCTGTCAAAATGATCAAACTGGTTGTGCAGGCATACCCCGGGCTGGACTCTGAGAGAAAACTGAACGTTCCTGGGCAAGACAATTATACAAAGCGACTGTGTGGACAGTACTCTTTGATGATGGCCTTCACTGGGTGTCCTGCTGCTGTCTGCCTGTAGCCACGCATCATGGGGCCAACTCAGAGTTGTAATTACATAGAGTCCAACCAAAAGAGAAATCCTATGACCATGGATCTGTGGTCGCTTTACAAAGACCATCCTATCACCATGGCAACGTTCATTGACTGACATCTTCATGAACACGTGTCCATGTTCAGTTCATTCAACTCTGATAAATTAACAAAGTTTGGGGTTCTTCTTTCCTTGTCTTCCTCCCCTAATCCAAGTGCTCAGCAGAGAGCTCAGCACCACAATATACACTCAGTAACATCTAGGGCTACTTGTATTGGGTGTTTACTATGTGTCAGACACCATTCTACACATGTTACCTGTACTACTTCAGAGTACACCTACCAGCATGCTACTGTCCCCATCCTATAGATGAGGGAATGGAGGCCTACAGAGGTTAGATGACATGTTCAAGTTCACCCTGCAGTAAATGGTGGAAGTGTTCAAATGCATAGTCCGTTAGGCTGTGCTTACCAACGAAAGCGCAGTACCGCCAATCTGCAGCACAGCGCTTGGAAAGTGCCCTGCCTTTTAATAAACTGGGCATCCCCTGGAGGTCAAGTGCAACAGACCTCAGGTCTCTCTGCCAGTAACTGAGATCTGCCCGCAAGAAAACTTCTCTCCCTAGCTGGTTTGGCTCAGTGGACAGAGCGTAGGCCTGCGAACTGAAAGGTCCAGGTTCGATTCCAGTCAAGGGCACATGCCCAGGTTGTGGCCTCGATCCTCAGTAGGGGACTTGCGGGAGGCAGCCGATCCATGATTCTCTCTCATCATGGATGTTTGTCTCTCTCTTCCTTCCTCTCTGAAATCAATAAAAATATATTTTAAAAAAAGAAAACTTCTCTATACACTCCAAGCACCTATGAGAAAAGCAGGCAAACAGGACAAGTCAGAGCTTCGAAATGGAGCTAAAAGTCCCTGCTACAGTCTTTCCCACTTGACCATGGGTGAAGCATGGCCTAGGCAAACTCATTAGTCAACAGAGCCAAATATCAACAGTACAACGATTGAAATTTCTTTTGAGAGCCAAATTTTTTAAACTTAAACTTCTTCTAACGCCACTTCTTCAAAATAGACTCGCCCAGGCCGTGGTATTTTGTGGAAGAGCCACACTCAAGGGGCCAAAGAGCCGCATGTGGCTCGCGAGCCGCAGTTTGCCGACCACGGGCCTAGGAGAACAGCACCACCATGGTACCCTGGCGACCTTCCATGTATCCACACAGGCCATGCAGGTAAAAGCTTGAAACACAGCCCATCTGAACATCTCATGATCTTCTCAGAACAGAGGAGCCTGGGAGGCCTGGGAAGAGCTGCTTCAAGGTCATGGCCCACTCACCTCCCGGTCTGCCTGCAAGGACATCAGGAGACAATCTCTCAGCACCTCCCAGGTCCTAGCCAGGTATGGGGCCTAGGAGCCTGCCTCCCTCAAAGCAGAAATGCAGACTATAAACCCACCAAGCCCCGGGTTGGGATTGGCTCCTCGGCCAAGGGGAGTCCCCTAACTTGTACTGCAGTGGTCCAGCCCCTTTTGTGTGCGTGTGGCCCTTGCTGGTGTGTTGGGTAAGGACCACAGGGAGCTGAGTACCTTCGGCTGTTTTTCCTCTTGCTGTGTAAGTAATAAATGGTCTGGATCATCTTTACCAGCCTAATCAGTCAGGCCTTGGCCTTACAGTAAGTCTTCTGTGTGCTGACAAACTATCCCATCAAAGCAGTCACCTGACCTACTCAGGCAATGAAATGAAAATCAGCCAAGGAGAATATTTAAATAAGAGCTGCCTCCTTCAACTGACCATGTAAACTGATGCCAAAATCTAGTATCTCACACACACACACACCTGTTTAAAAGAATTTCTAAGAGCCCTGCCTGCATGGCTCAGTGGTTGAGCATTGACCTATGAACCAAGAGGTCATGGTTTGATTACGAGTCAGGGCACATGCCCGGGTTGTGGGCTCAGTCCCCAGTGTGGGATGTGCAAGAGACAGCCAATCAATGATTCTCTCTCATCACTGATGTTTCCATCTCTCTCTCTCTCTCTCTCTCTCTCTCTCTCTCTCTCTCTCTCTCTCTCTCTCTCCCCCCCCCTTCCTTTCTCTGAAATCAATTTTTTTTAAATTTTTTTTCAAAAAAGAAGCATTTCTAAGAGAAAGAAAAGTCATACTCACCAAAAGCCATTGCCTCTATTTGCCTTTTGCTAAGCAAGCTGGTGGTGACTTGGGAAAATGAATGCAAATGCATTCCGTTTAACAAAATTCGTATTTAATTTTCTATAAACAAACTCAGTAGAATTCTCAGTGGGCACATCTTTCCACACCCGATTTTAAAATCCTGTCTTAATTCTGAATTTCGGGATCTGTGCGATTCCAAATGCTAAGATGTGTCTGAGGATGGATCCCATCCCCTCCTCAGGTCTCACATGGGCCGTAACAGCCAAAGGAACGCGGGGAACTCCCTGTCACATGGCAGGGCTGGGGATGGACTGTTCTGGTTTACAAATACACAGATTGCCAATAGCTTTGGAATAGCTTTGTTCAAAGAATATGTGAAACATGATTAATACCAAAAGCACCATGAACTTATTTTAAACTACATTTAATGATTGAAAAGTCACTTCAGGACAAAGTAAATGAGTAATTAAAAGTGGTCTATCCCAGGCAGTGTGACTCAGTTGATCGAGCACCATTCCATGCACCAAGAGGTCAATGGTTTGATTCCCAATCAGGGCACATGCCCGGGTTGCAGGCTCAATCCCCAGTAGGGGGCGTGCAGGAGGCAGCCGATCAGTGTTTTTCTCTCATCATTGATGTTTCTATCTCTCTCTCCCTCTCCCTTCCTGTCTCTCTAAAATCAATAAAAACATTTAAAAATAGTTTAATTACCAATGATTTTTTTTTTAATATGGAGGAGAAAAATCATCATTCTAAAGACCCAGACAATCTGTTGGAGAGGAAGATTTTCATCACACTAGAAGACACAGTGGCATTTTTTCTTTCTTTCTTTCTTATCAAAGCCTCAGAATTACCTCTGGGAAAACCAATTATCACACAGGCTGGGCAAAAGTAAGTTTACAGTTGTACGTACTCAAAACACAGAGTTTATTCTTTTTTAAAAACATATTTTATTATTTTTTTTACAGAGAGGAAGGGAGAGGGATAGAAAGTCAGAAACATCGATCAGCTGCCTCCTGCACACCCCCTACTGGGGATGTGCCCGCAACCAAGGTACATGCCCTTGACCAGAATCGAACCTGAGACCCTTCAGTCTGCAGGCTGACGCTCTATCCACTGAGCCAAACCAGAGAGGGCACAGAGTTTATTCTTATATTACTGTGTATTAATTACTGTGTTGTTTTCCATGCAAACAACTGTAAACCTATTCTTGCCTACACCCTGCCTATCAGATTGGCAGGGCCAGATCAAGATTAGATGATAAAAGAATGACAAATAACCACACTTCCACTTGTTAAGTTTTTCAAGTGTCTTTCTGTTTCACTAAGTTATCCTCTGTTCTAAATAATAAGGTATAATAAGCTTCATAGACATCGAATACAAAGGAGAGTGAGACCTCTCCCTCCTGCCAACTGCGTCCGACACGCCTAACCTCACTGGTATACTCACACACACAGTTACTACAAAGTCGCCCACCTTTCCAGTTGGACTCCTTCGCGTGGTTTTATTAAGAATGATGTCATGCAGTACTCCTTAGTTCCCTTTTTTTTTAATTTTTTTTCTTTTCTTTTGTTTTTTCCATTTCTTTCCCCAAAGAAGCATCTAACCATAGTCTTCGGACTACAGTCATTTGAAATTCAACCAGTAGGTTTCAAATACCATCAGTAAAGCTGCTTTTTTTTTTTTTTACCCCAAAGCCTCATAGAAAATTAGAAAGAAGAAAGCACACGAAAGGATAAACATTTTTTCAAAATTAACCAAACCTTTGGGTGATGGGTGCACGGTGCAGTGTGCAGAGGATGTTTTGTTGCGTTGTACACTTGAAACCTGTATGGTTTTGTTAAGCAGTGTCATCCCAATAAAACTCAATTTAAAAAAAAAGGAAAGCAAACTTAGTGGCAGCAATGATAACAATCTCATCTAAAAGCTGGCTGTAAGTAGATGTATCAATGTCAACGTCAGCTCTACCGAGTAGGGACCCATCTGCTGTGTTCCAACAAGCTCCTGTGCACGCATCACCCAGACCCTCGGTTGTCACTACTGCCTCAGTCCCTGTCTCCTGAGCCAGTTGAGGACAAGATCAGACTCAGCTTCAAGAGTCCATCAAAAATGACCAAGCACCTTCCATAGTCAAGATACTGGGATAAAAAAAAATATATGAATAAGATATGCTTCCTGCCCTCAAAGAACTTACAATCTAATTTCAGCAGGTAGAGAATGAGGAGAGTAGAAATAATTAATTTCCACATACAAGAGTCCAAGTGGTCTTTGCAGTATATCCAAGGTCATATGAGAACACTAGAGGCCTGGTGCACAAAATTCGTGCACTTGTGAAGCGGGACGGGGGCGGGGGGTTGGGGGAGAAGGTTCCCCTCAGCCCAGCCTGCACCCTCTTGGGATGTCTGACTGCCGCAGAGGCGGGAGAGGCTTCCACCACTGCCGATGCGCTCACCAGCCACGAGCCCAGCTTCTGGCGCACTGACCACCAGGGGGAAGCTCCTGCATTGAGCATCTGGCCCCTGGTGGTTAGTGTGAGTCATAGCGACTAGTCGGTCCTCTGTTTGGTCGATTTGCATATTAGCCTTTTATTATATTTTTAAAAAAAATAGGAGGAGAGCCAAGCAAGTGGAAAAGGTCTCCTTGCAGAAAGCAACAGCTCTGTCTGGAAAGATGAATGGAAATTGACATGTAACAGATAGAAAGGAAGGGATGGCAGAAGGGTGCTTCAGGCAGGAGGCAGGGCCTGAGTCTAATGCCATGGTGTGTGCCCAGCCTACCAGTCATTTGGTCTCCTGGAGTCAAGTTCAAGGCAAGGAGCAATGGGAAACAGGACAAAGAGCTTCAATTTACTTATGCTGAGGTTCACTGGGGGTGGGAGGGTGTCACTAAAGGCCAGGGAGTGGTGTGGGGCGATTTGCATCTCCTCAGAGAGAGAGGAGAAGGAATTGGGGTACCTTTTATGTAGTGTGTGGGGGGGGGAGGGGGTATTGGGGAGATTAATTTATTTCTATGTATAGTATCTCCCCTTTAAAATATGATGAAGAGTTAATCCAGGAAGTTTAATCTGGCTTACACTTATTTCATCACATTCCATAAGAATTGATTTAGGGAATATTTTTACTCAGTGGTGGAAATGAACAAAAAAAGTCCACAGGCCCCAAAATGCAAAACCCGTCAGCCCGCAGGCAATTGGTGTACAGTATGCAAATGTTTTCCCAGCCATCCCCGCGGAAATCTCGCCCCCTTCTGCAATTTGAATTCGCCCGTGGGAGCTTTAAGACTGAAAATCAGAAGTTTCCTTTCACCAAAGGTCAGCCCTGGAAAATCGTTCCCTAACCCCCAAAACAAACTCCGTTTGGGGATTTCCCAAGCTGAAGTTGATTTCCGGAATTTACCAAGTGCTTACTCTCATTACGGTTTTATGTCCCCTAATGGAGAAAATTCTCTTTCCAAAGGCGGAACTCTTCCCAATTACTCTGTGAGAAGCCGGCCAGAGTTACTCTCTACATTTCAACACTCCGGGCTCCGCCAGCTGTAGGGAGGACCTTCACCAACATCATCCCCTCCCTTAATCAAGACTTATTTATTTCAGCCCGGCTGGTGTGGCTCAGTGGTTGAGTGTCGACCAATGAACCAGGAGGTCACAGTTCGATTCCCGGTCAGGCCACATATCCTGGTTGCAGGCTCGATCCCTAGTAAGGGGCATGCAGGAGGCAGCTGATCAATAATTCTCTCTCCTCAGTGATGTTTCTATATCTCTCTCCCTCTCTCTTCCTCTCTAAAATTAATAAAAATATATATTTTAGCCCTGACCGATTTGGCTCAGTGGATAGAACGTTGGCCTGCGGACTGAAGGGTCCCAGGTTCAATTCTGGTCAAGGGCATGTACCTTGGTTGCAGGCACATCCCCAGTGGGAGGTTTGCAGGAGGCAGCTGATTGATGTTTCTCTCTTATCGATGTTTCCAACTCTCTCTTCCTCTCCCTTCCTCTCTATAAAAAATAAATAAAATATATTTTTTAAAATATATATATATATTTTTAAATGCAATAACAAAATGTTATGTCTCTTTAGTCCCTTTGAACCTGAAACAGTTCCTTAGCCTTGTGTGTATGGGTGTGTGTGTGTGTGTGTGTGTGTGTGTGTGTGTGTGTGTCTTTCAATGATGCTATTTATGAGAGAGTAAGCCAGTTCTTTTGCAGAAAGCCCTTCAATTTGGACTTATCTGATATTCCTCCATGATTTGATTCAAGTGATGCATTTGGGAGACAGGAAAACTACTGGCATGACGAGGTGTCCTTAGTGAATTACTTCCAGAAGCCCATGTTATTGGTTTTTCCATTTTGGGTGATATTAACGTTGATCCTTGAGGGATGTGTGCCAAGTTTCTTCACTATAAATAAAATTACCTGTTTCTCCTTTGTATGTTCTTTGTAGGTCAATACTTGGAGACTATCATACCTTTCCTCATCAACTTTTAATCACTAGTTATAACATTCATTGCCGATTTTCCAACTTCATTATTCCTTCTACGTGTATTAGTTGGCAACATAATGTAAGGAAGACCGCTCCCATCTCTCCAATTTACTTATTTATTCATTCACTCATTTATTCATTAGCGCAAATCATAAATATTCACTGGATTTATTGGTTTGTAACCAAATTGTGATGCTCAAATTGGCCCAGATTTCGCTAAAGGGAGCCTCTTCAAGCTGGCTGCTGTAATGAACTTATACTTTTGGAGTCATTTTAGAGGTACAGAGAAGTTGCAAAATGGTACAGACAGCTCACATCAACTCCTCACCATTCTACGTTACCATGCTACATCTGTCAGAACTGAGAAACCAGCCATTGTGTATTACTATGAACTAAACACGCCAGACTTCGTTAGGGTTTGCCAATTTCCCCTGATGTCCTTCCTGAATCCAGTTCAGAGAACCACATGGCATCTTAGTTGACTCTCCTCTGTCAGTTTCTTTCATCTTTCTCTGTTTTTCATGGCCTCAATCATTTTAAGGAATACTGGTCAGGTAATTTTTACAATATACCCCAATCTGAGGTTAGGGGGTGTTTTCATCATGATTAGACACGGGTTATGGGGTTTGGGGGAAGAATACCACGGAGATAAAACCCTTTGTGATCACATCCTAACAAACCAGCAACATGACCTACCACTGGGGGCATTGACCTTGATCGCTTTGGTTAAGGCTGTGACTTCCAGGTTTCTCCACTGTAGAATGACTCTTTTCCCCTTTCTATGTTCTGGTCATTGGTAGTCCAGCCCACACGTTGTTGGGGGCACGGAGGGGGTGAGTGTGGGAAGATTAAGCGCCATCTCCAGGAGAGGGTGAAATATCTACATATATTATTTGGAATTCTTCTGTAAGGAAAGTTTGTCACTTCTCCATTTATTTATCTTACAAATTTATAAGTTATTTATAGCATGTATATTTTATCCTTTGAGTTATGGTTCTATTTTACATATGTGTTTGTTGTAATTGTCCCAGCTTTGACCAGGAGTTCAGTTTGGTGCCTGAGTCCCCGTGACGTGCCTCCATGCTTTTGGTTTTTGACCACGTCCTTATTTCCTGCCACTACAAGTCTCCAGGCAAACCTTGGACTCTCCTTGCTCTGTCCCTAGAATAAGCTTTTTTTTAATCCTCACCCGAGGATATTTTTCCATTAATTTTTTTTTAAAGAGAGTAGAAGGAACAGGGAGAGACATAGAGAGAGAAACATCGATGTGAGAGAGAGACATCGATGGGTTGCCTCACACATGCACCCTGATGAGGACCAGGGATGGAGCCTGCAACCGAGGTACGTGCCCTTGACCGGAATCAAACTGGGACCCTTCAGTCCTCGGGCCAAAGCTCTATCCACTGAGCCAGACTGGCTAGGGCTAAGCTTATTATTTATTATTTCTCCAAGGATCCCTGGCTCCCATTTTGGGGGACAGGTAATTAGAAAACAAGATCTGGGGGCCTGGTGTGCTCCTCGAATGTCACTGCATCTGGGCCAAGAGGCTTTCTTTTCAAACGTCGATGAGACAGAGGGAGAGTGACGGGAATGAAACCGGAGCAGTTATCGGATTTTTGTTGTATTGATCCCAGGAACGGGCAAAGCTGTGTTTTACATCCTGGCTCCTCTTGAAAACCAGAATGAACCCAACAGACCAGTTAGTTAGAAGGGAAAGCGAAGGCAGGCGGCCCAGAGGATGTGAGAATTTGAGAGAAACAGAGGATGGGGCAGGTGGCCAAACAATGGTGCTCATTCATCCCAGCTTTCTGAGGACAAGGCTGGGACAGGCGGCCTGTGGCCCCAGTGTGATGATTAACAGCACCCCTTTCACGCTCAGAGGGATCTCAATGTGCACAACAGATTATCTGGTCACCCTGGAAACTACCTTGAGGATAAAGCTTGTGGTGGCTAAACCACTGATGAGGAATTTGAGGGTCAAGCAATGTAATCATTCCTTTGCATGTCATAGAAATTTCATAGGAATTTCCATGGAGATTTAAACGACTTTTCAAGATTCCTTGGATTTCAAATGTGTTTCTGCTAAGCTTTCTTCCTGGCACCCCGCTGGGCTATGGCCTCCAGAGGGGTCAAGAGTGTCCATCTGAAAAGCTTATTGTTCCCCACGTCCGTTAACCGAGCGACTGGGCCGGGTTTACAATCCCCGAGCGGCTTCCACTAAGTCCCCCTGGGTGCTTTAAGAGCAGATACCACAAATGGAAAGGAAAAAAAGTTCCTTTAACCACCTTTCCTCACTTACCCAATCCTCCTTCCGCCTGCTCCGTGCCTTGGGTTCATGTCTATACCTTCCTCCGCTGCCCGTCCTTGTCCTTCAAGGCCCCATCTTGAAGGACACGGGTGGAGTGAGTGTAAGCTTGACTTAATTTTCTACCATTCAGACTTTGCAATTTGGAATTTCAAAATTCTGATGTTTATACAGAAAAAAAATGGGGGGGGAGGGTCCTAGCCGGTTTGGCTCAGTGGATAGAGTGTCGGCCTGCAGACTGAAGGGTCCCGGGGTCGATTCCAGCCAAGGGCACATGCCCGGATTGTGGGCTTGATTCCTGTGTGGGGCGTGCAGGAGGCAGCCGATCAATGATTCTCTCTCATCATTGATGTTTCTATCTCTCTCTGCCTCTCCCTTCCTCTCTGAAATCAATAAAAACATATATATTTTTAAAAAGGTTTCCCCCTACTAGGTAAAAATGCAGAATGTCATTTATTTATTTGTTAATCCTCACTTGAGGATATTTTTTTCCATTGATTTTCAAAGAGAGTGGAGGGAGGGAGAGTGGGGGGGGGGGGGGGAGAGGGAGAGAGAGAGAAACATCCCTGTGAGAGAGACATATCAATTGGCTGCCTCCCGCACCAGACCCAACAGGGGCCAGGGATCAAACCTGCAACCCAGGTACACGCCCTTGACCAGGAATCGAACCCTGCACCCTTCAGTGCTCGGGCCGACACTCTAACCACTAAACAACACCAGCCAGGGCTCGTACAATGTCTTTTGAAAACCCCAATTATCCACCCAACAATGTAAAATTCCAGGATTTCCTAGCAACGGCAGCATGCAGTGAAAATGCCTCGTGCTAAACTTGGAACCGAGAGGAACATTCGCATGTAACTGGGTTTTATAAAGCAATACTCGCTCCGGGAACTGTGCACCTAGAAAATTTAATCAACTGCAAAAGGACCATTACTGGGGTTTGTGCACGTTTAAGAGTTAAACGGTTTGCAAGACCTGGACCAGAAGGGTCTCCTGGTTTCTCTCAAACTAAGTTGCTCCAGCAAGAGTTACCTAAATGCAAGCAAGCCCAGGTGACGTTTTTATATTTCCAGGAAGCCCTCGTGCCAAGATTCGGCCCACGGAGAAGGATCAAACCTTCATTACAACTCCCCAGAGTAGGCACTGAGACCGGGAAATTAGACGTTCTCATTTCACGGGTGCACTTAGCGCCAGGGCTCACGTTGTAAGAGCTGCTGGGGAATCAGGTCGTGATCCTGCCAGAGGGTGTGTTAGAAAACCCACAGTTCCCACGGCGCCTCCCCATTTCCTGCACGGAGGAGAGTGGGGTCTTCCCAGAGGTCAGAAGGCAGGTGTGGCCCAGCTTTGGACCAGGAGATCACGGTTCGATTCCTGGTCAGGGCACATGCCCAGTTGCAAGCTCCATCCCCAGTGGGGGTGGGGGGGGATGCAAGAGGCAGCTGATCAATGATTCTCTCTTATCATTGATGTTTCTCTCTCTCTCTTCCTCTCCCTTCTTCTCTGAAATCAATAAGAATATATTTTTTAAAATAAACCAACAAAATAGAAACAGACTCACAGATACAGAGAACAGAATAAACTGATGGTTGCCAGATGAGAGGAGGTTGTGGGGGGGCTGGGTGAGGGGGGTGAAGGGGTCGAGAAGTACACATTGGTAGTTGCAGAATAGTCACGGGGCGTGGATTACAGCGTAGGAAATATAGTCAATAATAGTATAATAACTACGTGTGTTGCCAGGTGTGTACTTGAAATATTGAGGCAACACTTTGTAAAGTATACGAGTGCCTAGCCACTACACTATACACCTGAAACTAATACAAAATAATACTGAATTGTAAACTGTAATTGGAAAAAAAAATTTAATTAAAAAAGTGCCATATAGAAAATACACACTCGAGTATTGGAAGTGGAATCTGGATTGGGGAATAGTCTGTGTGTGTTGTGCTTCAAAGCAGTGAAACGGATCCAAGTATGTGTAGAACTACAGGTCCCACGTGGTGACCCTGCTTTCACATTTTGGGAAGTGAGAGATGTGTTCATGTAGTTTGGGCATTTGTCGAAACCTATCCAATTGTGTGCTTTGAATATGTGCTATGCCAATTATATCTCAACCAGAGGCCCGGTGCACGGGCACCAGTGGGGTCCCTCAGCTTGGCCTGTGCCCTCTCGCAATCCAGGACCCCTCGGGGGATGTCAGATTGCCGGTTTCGGCCCAATCCCCGCAGACCAGGCCGAGGGACCCCACCAGTGCACGAATCTGTGCACTGGGCCTCTAGTATAAATATAAGATCTTTGGTTAATCTTTTCCCACCCTCCTCCTTCTTCCCCCTTCCCCCTGAGGTTCATCAGTCTGTTCCATGTTTCCATGCCTGTGCGTTGAGTGTCTGCCCCCTGGTGGTCAGTGCACGTCATAGCTACCGGTCAACTGGTTGAACGGTCGCTTAGGCTTTTATATAGATATAGATATAGATATAGATATAGATATAGATATAGATATAGATATAGATATAGACATAGACATATAGAGGTATTTTTGAAAGAGGACAGGTGGTATCCAACCCCATCTTAAAGGGACAGTCCGGCTGCTGGGAGTGGAGGATGGGGGTTGGGCACAGGGGAGAAGAAGTGAAAGGAGTTTTGCTTTTTCCTTTCATATCCCTCTGCGTTGACTGATTCCGTTCTCATGTTCACAAACTTATAATTTTATGATTTAACCCATTTCATTTCAAACTTTACCATTTAGAGTTGAGAATTTTTTTTTCAATGCGCATGCTTATTTTAACCTATCACTTTCCAATTGCATCGATTTCTGAGAGGGAAGGAGACACAGAGAAAGCCGTTTTGCTAACAGGCAGGAAGGAAAGGGAGGGGCAGGCCCCGATGGGAGACTCCAGAGTCAGGCTCCAGAGGGAAGCTTTGGACATCAAGAACAGCCTTCGGAAGAACCAGGACTGGGAACCCAGAGGCCTTGCTTCCACGGAGATCCCACCAGTAACCAATGATTAGGCACCTGGGGTGGAGCCCAAGAATCTGCACTGTCACTCTCCATGTGATGCTGATGTATAGCTGGGGGTGGGGAGCCACAGCCTTGGATGGTATAAAAGATCGTGTAAGCCCTAACCGGTTTGGCTCAGTGGATAGAGCATCTGCCTGCGGACTAAAAGGTCCCAGGTTCGATTCCGGTCAAGGGCATGTACCTTGGTTGCGGGCACATCCCCAGTGGGAGGTGTGCAGGAGGCAGCTGATCAATGTTCCTCTCTGATCGATGTTTCTAACTCTCTATCCCTCTCCCTTCCTCTCTGTAAAAAATCAATAAAATATATATTTTTTTAAAAAAAAAGATGGTTTAACTCCCCTAAGTCTAGAAGGCTGATGCTCAGCTTTATTCAGAATAAAAATCGCCCAGTAGAGGGTGCTGCTATCTCTAAAACAGAGAAACCCTCCAACGTGCGTGACTACATCTTCCCTCTGCCATGAGTTTGGAGAAGATGGTTGAGGCAGGGTTGTAAAGAGCCCCCAACTGGCAGTCAAATCAGGTTTGAGTTGATGGTTCACTCGCTGTGAGGTCAATTGCACTGTGTGCGGAAGAAAGGAAGGGTGAAAGGCCTTTCTTGGAGAAGTTCATTGGATGGAAAACTGAAGGATGAGTTGTAGGAAGGTGACTGGGTCAGGAGTGAAAGAGACAGAAGGACCTTGAGCTTCCAGAGGCTCCAGACAAATAATAAAACTAACAATAATTACTATTACGTATTATTATAGATAATTAATAGATAACAAAGTATTGCCCGGCCGGCGTGGCTCAGTGGTTGAGTGTCGACCTAGGAACTAAGAGGTCACGGTTCGATTCCAGGTCAGGGCACATGTCTGGGTTGTGGGCTGGATCCCCAGTGTGGGGCGTGCAGGAGGCAACTAATGGATGATTCTCTCTCATCATTGATGTTTCTATCTCTTTCCCTCTCCCTTCCTCTCTGAAATCAATAAAAATTAATTTTAAAAAATAGATAACAAAGTATTGTTTATTTAGTATTACTATTATTATAGAGCACGGACTCTCTGCCAAGCACCCTTCCAAGCACTTTACATAATGGAAGCTATTTAGTTACAACAGAGCTGTAAAGGAGGAATCATTATTATCCCAGTTCACAGAGGGGTAAACTGAGGCTGAATAACTTGCCCAGAGTCACCCGGCTGACATAAGTGCTAGAGCCAAGTCGACTTGTCTGACTCCACAGTGGCTGGGTGTGCAGACTTCGTCCTGTGGCCAAAAAAATAGGAGAGGAAGCCAGGCCACTTAAAATGACCCTCTGCGCCCTAGCCAGTTTGGCTCAGTGGATAGAGCATCGGCCTGTGGACTGAAGGGTCCCGGGTTCAATTCCAGTCAAGGGCACATGCCTGGATTGAGGGCTCGATCCTCAATAAGGGGCGTGCAGGAGGCAGCCGATCAATGATTCTCTTTCATCATTGATGTTTCTCTCTCTCTCTCCCTCTCCCTTCCTCTCTGAAATCAATAAAAAAAATATTTAAAAAAAAGAAGTGAACATTTAAGATAAATTAAATAAAATGATCCTCTGCAAAGAGGCTCAGCTACCCCATGGGTTTTGGTACAGGAGGCTGCTCGGAGCTCTTGGAAAATATCTGAGAGTCATCGAACAGAAGGAACAATGAGAATGAGGCCCCACTTCTCTGTCCCTGCCACCTGAGTGCCCGGGGTTGACTCCTCCTTCCAGGAAAACTGCTCTCAGGGAACACCTCCAGCGGAGGCAGGCGCCCGCTGGGGAGATTCGCCCTCACGGGTAATCCCGATCCAGCGCTTTTATGGGGCTGTTATCAGGCGGGAGCCTCACACCTCAGGTCCACAAGTCTGTTATTACCCCCAGTATTTGCTTTGGCAAACCTTGGTTGCGAGGTTAATTTAGTTACATGGAATCAAAATGTAAGTTATATATATATATATATATATATATGCATCCAGCAGCGCTGAAGTCACTCTTCACGGTGACAGATCATAACTATTAGAATATCCAAAAGGCAGCACCCAGGATTCAAATATCGTTCTCAAGCCCACGCATCCCACCACCATCTCCAGGAGTCAATGGACATACACTAAGAGTTTTGTCAGACACCAGAGGGGAAGGGGGAGACTCCAATTGTTGCCGCTAATTAAATGTGCAGCCCTAGCCGGTTTGGCTCAGTGGATAAGAGCGTCGGCCTGCAGACTAAAGGGTCTTGGGTTCGATTCCGGTCAAGTCAAGAGCATGTACCTTGGTTGCAGGCTCCTCCCCGGCCCAGGCAATGTTGGGGGCTCGTGCAGGAGGCAACCAATCCATGTGTTTCTCTCACATCCATGTTTCTCTCTGTCTTTCCCTCTCTCTCCCCACTCTCCCTAAAAATTCAATGGAAAAATATCCTTAGGTGAGGATTAACTAACTAACTAAATAAATAAATAAATAAATAAATAAATAAATAAATATGCAGGTGAGTTTGAACACACTTAAACTTTTTCAAGACAAAGTTTCCTTTATGACCCCCCAAGTCCCCAGGCCAACTAATCCATTGGCCATCTAGTCTCACATGAATAAAGTTAATCCTATGAGGGATGTTTTAAAACCCTCATGATGGCCCTGATCCAAGAACTAAAGGCCCGGTGCACGAAATCCGTGCACTCCGGCAGAGGGGGGGGGGGGGCTCAGCCCGGTCTGTGCCCTCTTGCAGTCCAGGAGCCCTCGGGGGATGTCCGACTGACAGCTTAGGCCCACTCCCCACAGGGAGCAAGCCTAGGCCGTCAGTCAGACATCCTTAGCGCTGCCATGGAGGTGGGAGAGGCTCCCACCACTGTCACTGCACTCACCAACCGTGAGCCCGGATTCTGGCTGAGTGACGCACCCCCTGTGGGAGCACACTGACCACCCGGGGGCAGCTCCTGCATTGAGCATCTGCCCCGTGATGGTCAGTGCACGTAATAGCGACTGGTCGTTCCAGCGTTGGGTCGATTTGCATATTAGCCTTGTATTATATAGGATTGTTTATATATTATATATTAGTCACTCTGCTCTGTCTTCATGGTTAGTAACACCAAACCTAACAGGCTCACACCATGTCAGCAAAGCCCAGCCCCGGTACCATTCTCTGGGTTAAATGGTCTTCAACTGAGCTCATTGTGATTCCTCAATAAGAAAACCTGACTATCGAGGGGTCCATGATTCTCTATGACAAATAGAGGCATCCCCTAATGCAAATACTATATTTCAGAAACTTGCTTCATTTTCCCATGGTATTTTTTTAACAATATATTTTTATTTATTTCAGAGATGAAGAGAGAGAGAGAGAGAGAGAGAAACATCAATGATGAGAGAGAATCACTGATCAGCTGCCTCCTGCAGGCCCCAATGGGGATCGAGCCCGCAACCTGGGCATGTGCCCTGACCAGGAATTGAACCGGGACCATTCAAAGGTTGATGCTCAACCCCTGAGCCATGCCGGCCAGGAATTTTCCCATGGTATGGGTGTTTAAAATAGTGGTGGATTTGCAAGGCGGGGTCACAAGAATCTGTTTAACTGAACATAGGCCAAAGAAAAAGTGAATATGCAATAAAAAAAGGTGTTGTTACTATGATGCTATCACTTAAATATATTGAGAAAGACAGATTTAATTTGTAACTATTATCTATGTATCCGAAGTTTCGGAGTTACATACTGGAAAGTTTAATTATAGAAAAATAACCAAATGAGGGATTTTGTAGAAATACTTTGGTGACCTTCTGGATAATTGCAAGAGAGTATAAGATTAATGAAATTTCCTTAGGATGCATGTTAACTCCAGGAGTTTTAACTTTGCTTTTTCCAGGCAGAAGTATTGCCTCATAGAAATACTTAATCGATACAGTTTCATGTTATACTCTGTGCCAGTTATTCTTACTTATGAAATTGTGTGGCAGCTAATATTATTTCAAACAGATTGTTCTCTTAATTTTAAGACACTAATTTGAAACTTTTGTTAAATAAAATATGAGGGTTTTTAGCTGAGTTCCTATCCAATTACAATATCAATTATTCAAGTTTAGAAAATCAAAATTAAGGAATCCCATATTTAAACCATATTTACAAAGCTGAGAGGAAGTTAATTCCTGATGTAGTGTTAAATTATTTCTTTTCTCTGACTTCAGTGGAAATAGAAAATAAGAAACACACATGGGATGTCCTCATTGCTGCTGACCAAGCATGGGTCAACTATGAGACCGGTTTATTCCGTGTAGACTCTCCCACAGCGAGTCTGAAACAGCTCCTAAATGGATTTCTTAGACCCTGACCCTTGAGATTTTAATTCTCAATAAACACCTGATGATTATATTGCAGTCATACTAAAATGAAATGAAGTGTAAAGTAGATGTATTCTTCAGGTGTAAAAGCAAAGGCCTCAGTGAATTTATACTCTTGATTTGATCTCAAGAGTGTCTTCTGTCTAGCCCCGCCTTCTCGCCCAGCAGTCAAAAGCTTTCTGGATTCCTAATTTGGTGAAAACCAGGAAACTTTTATCTCAATGGGAGAAAAACAAACTCCCCCAAAACTCATTACAGGTTCAACTCAAAAAAGCACCCCCTCTGAATCCTAAGGGCTGCTGACCATGTACTGCAGTCCCCCCTTCTCCAAGATCTCACTTCCTGGTGGTCAGCCACAGTCAGAAATTATTAAATGGAGCCCTAGCCGGTTTGGCTCAGTGGATAAGAGCGTTGGCCTGAGGACTGAGGGGTCAAGGGCACATGCCTGGGTTGCAAGCTCGATCCCCAGTGGGGGGAGTGCAGGAGGCAGCTGATCAATGATTCTCTCTCATCATTGATGTTTCTCTCTCTCTCTCCCTCTCCCTTCCTCTCTGAATAAAAATATTTTTTAAAAAAAAGAAATTATTAAATGGAAAATTCCAGAAATAACTCATAAGTTGCGCGACCTACTGGGTAGGGTGATGAAATCTCGTGTCATCCCGCTCCATTGCGCCCGGGACGTGTGAATCGTCTGCGCCCGGCATCTCCACGTTGTACATGCTCCCGGCCCATTCGTCACCTAGCCATCTCGGTTGTCAGACCGACTGCCACAGTATCACAGTGCTTGTGTTCCAGTACCTCTTACTTTACAGAATAATGTCTCGTTCAAAATACATAGATTAGGCAAGAAATAACCTAGGGAGCATTTTGGTTAGAGAACACATTGTAAAATGTTGGACAGATCTTCATTGTTGCCATGGGGCTGTTTATTTGATTCAGTCTCGCTATTTGGTTAAGGTCATCTTTGAGGTAAAAATATATATATATATATATTTGGCCCTAATCAGTTTGGCTCAGTGGATAGAGCGTCGGCCTGCGGACTGAAGGGTCCCAGGTTCGATTCCAGTCAAGGGCATGTACCTTGGTTGCGGGCACTCCCCAGTAGGGGGTGTGCAGGAGGCAGCTGATCAATGTTTCTCTCTCATCGATGTTTCTGACTCTCTATGCCTCTTCCTTCCTCTCTGTAAAAAGTCAATAAAATATATTTTTAAAAAATATTTGACAGGCTCCCCATTCTTTCCCAAAGTATAAAGAGGAACTATAACCAGTGATGAAAGAAGCATAGAGAAAGCCGGAGGGAGGATCGTGGTGAAAATGTGTAAGATTGGCATTTTTTTTATAGTAAAACATTGTTTAATATAATTATAAAAAATAAAATAAAATGTCTCATTCACTTCACTTCATCTTATCATGTAGGCACTGTATCACCTCACATCATCACAAGAAAAAGAAGAGGGATGCGTATGGGACAATAAGATATATATATATTTTTAATATATTTTATTGATTTTTTACAGAGAGGAAGGGAGAGGGATAGAGACTTAGAAACATCGATGAGAGAGAAACATCCATCAGCTGCCTCCTGCACACCCCCTAATGGGGATGTGCCCGCAACCAAGGTACATGCCCTTGAACCGGAATCGAACCTGGGACCTTTCAGTCCGCAGGCCGACGCTCTATCCATTGAGCCAAACCGGTCAGGGCAGTGGTCGGCAAACTCATTAGTCAACAGAGTGACAAACCGCAGCTCTGGAGCCGCATGTGGCTCGCGAGCCGCAGTTTGCCGACCACTGGGTTAGGGCAACAATAAGGTATTTTGAGAGAGACCACATTCACATAACTTTTATCCCAGTATATTGTTAGAATCATTCTATTGCATTATTCGTTATTATTGTTCATCTCTTACTGTGTCTAATTCATAAGTTAAACTTTATCATAGGTAAGTATATCTAAAAAAAAAATAATATACAGGGTGCCACCGCCCCCCCAAAAAAATGTATACACATTGTAACAGCTGACAGCTCAACTTTGAAAATGAATTCTATTTTAATAAACACTGCCTTTATCATTAGTCAAAGTGTATGTATACATTTTGGGGACACCTTATATATAGGGTTCGGGACTATCTGTGGTTTCAGGCATCCACTGGGGTCTTGGAACGTATCCCCCACAAATAAGGGGGGACTTACACATTTCAGAAGTCCCAGATGGTAACCTTTCAAGGCTGAAATGTGGTCACAGTCTGACCACGGGCGTGCTGAGCCCTGGCGCCCACTGGAAGCTCTCATTCTTGCCGTCTAGGACCGTGGTCGGCAAACTGCGGCTCGCGAGCCACATGCGGCTCTTTGGCCCCTTGAGTGTGGCTCTTCCACAAAATACCACGGCCTGGGCGAGTCTATTTTGAAGACGTGGCGTTAGAAGTTCAAGTTTAAAAAATGTGGCTCTCCAAAGAAATTTCAATCATGGTACTGTTGATATTTGGCTCTGTTGACTAATGATTTTGCCGACCACTGGCCTAGGAGGTTAATATTAAACCCTATGCCCTTCGGAATGCCTGCCCTAATATGGTTACATCTGTTTTATCCCACACACACACAAAAAAAAAAAAAAAGAAAAGAAAAAAGCCAACAGTTAGAAATGTTACGAACAGTTGCTGCAAAGATCATTCCAGTTCTTAGATAACACGGCAATACGGTGAGAGCCGTGCGAATGTTCTGTAACTTTATGGCTTTACGATCCTTTGAACCCAAGGACCTCCTCCTCCCTGGTTACATGAACCCATTAAACCCTTCCAACATCACTGGGCCGGCGGCACGCCCCCAGGTCGGTTCCCTTGCTCTGGGCACCCCGGATGAACACGTGAACCTGCTCGTCACCGGCGGTCACCGGGTTCAGCGGGGAGGTGACTGGGCGGCAACCTGGTGGTGTGATGTCTAGAACTCAGGACCGCTCCCTGCTAAGTGGGTCAGGGCGCGGGCAAGGCAGGCAAGGCACTCGCCCGCCTGGGGGGCAGAACCGAAGAGGGGGATCAAAACACTGGCCCATCCAGATCGACCACACGGTGATGCAATATTTTAAAACGCAAAAATGAATGCAAAAAGCAATCTACGATGAGCTGAATGTTGACATGGGAAATAAAGACAGATTTGGACTCTGCCCTTGGACGGTTCGGCCTCCCTCGCCTCACCAGGATCCTGGCCCTCCTGTCCTGACTCAGTGGTCCCAGAAATTCCACACTTTGGGGAACAACCCCTTTTTACAGCATTGCCTGGGACCAGAACATTCAGACTCAGCACATTATATCTGATGTTAATTGGTCTAGCAAATGCCCTCAAAAAACAGACTTGGGGAGGCTGGAGAGAAAACCAGATGATGATGCTGGGTCTTCAGGGATAGCAATGGGACATCAGGAAGATAAAGCCCTTCTTGGTTTCTTCCTCAAACAAGGCTTAATGTGTTGTATATTCTAGTTCCTGGACATAAGGGGGCGCTGCCAGCCGTTAGAGGAAGGCTCAGGATTCCTTGCTGCTTTAACTTCCCAATCACTACAACCTGTTGCCCTGTGGCCACAAGAACAGAATTTTTCTCAAGAGACACATTCAGAAATTACAGGTTTTGCAGCTGCTGTGAATTTATCTACTAGTAACTCCAGAGCGTTTGTGAAAACCCATCCAATTCGCAAGAACCGGTGGAAACTTTCTTTGCAAAAATATGCAATGCCAGAATGAAAATGTATAAGAATAATGATACTAATAACAAAGCTATCAGTGTCTTCCACATAGCTATCCACTGCTAACAATATAATTGTATTAAAGATTAGTTACAACATTTTACGTGAATCAGAACTCCCTGAAAATGGTAAAGATGCTTCTTTATAGTTGGACATCCAATAGCATCGTTTTGTGGACGAAAGGGGCCACATGCTGACCTGACAGCTCAGGGGAGGCCTGCATGGCGGTCTTGCAAACTCAGAGACCTAAAGTAACCACAAAGGATGGTCTGAAATTAAACTTTAACTAAACGCAGTTATGGTGGGCAGTTACGTCCTAGGCCGGTATCTTCCCTGACAAGGTCAACCTTTACCTTAACTGAGCCTGTCTGTCTTTTTGCATCTAGGATAACATACCCTTCAAATGTCTGGGTAACTTGTAACTTCCCTTTTTCTGGAGCCCCTGGGGCACAACCAAATGTGCTGGGCGCCAGGACAGATACCACAAATTCCGTCATTATCATGTTAATTGTCCCTGCACCCACCTAAGTATGTGTCCATCATTTTACTTTTTGTCCAATCCCAGGGGTTTCCCACCACTTTGCTTTATCCCACCTCCTGAATCTATCACCAATGGATTTCATGTAACCCACCTATGTCCCTCCTTTGATGGCAGTGTATAAATACAGGTGTAACCCGCCATTCTCCGGATCATTATCTCAATTCGTTGAGGTTCTGCTTCCCGGCACATGTCAACAGTTTGGCTCAAATTAACTCACAAAAATTCTTTACAGGTTTCAATGGGTTTTTTTTTACGTTAACAGTTTCTTAAGGAATGGTGGACAATGTCCGAGGCCACCAATGCCAAAAAAAAAAAAAAAAAAAAATGTGCAGCAAATAGGAATTTAGTCAAAACATCCCTGTACCTTCCAGGCATTCCTCCCTTCTATCCCCAGATAAACAGCCCCTCTCTTCCAAACAAAAAGTGGTTGTTTGTTTTCTGTTTTACACTAAATCCAGTACAAGTTCACATGTTAAAATATCAAATCATCTCTTCATTGCATTTGTAGGGATTTTTTTTTTCTCCCTTTCAAAGTGTCTAGAGATGAAAAAGCATGGGGTTCATTTCTCAGCCTTTTCTGTTTTCATTTTTCCTGGGTCCTGCCAAAAACATACAAGTATACACAGAACAGATCGAATACAGTAGATCTTCTCAAACTAAAGTCCGTGAACTGGGCAAACACCAGGGCGTGCCACAGGAACCCAAGTCAATGGAGGAAGGAGAGCGCTCATCGTGCTCAGTTCTAATCTTACAAAACGAAGTTTCTAGACACCATGTGACGTGTGCACGACGTGAGGCTCCATATCAGCAAGCTGCAGAGTAACACAGAGCGAATACAGGTGCAAATTCCGAGGGGAAGAGGAATGAACAGGCAGTGTCTTCTCCAGTCAGAGAAGTTGGCTTGCATGTCTCTGTTTTCTCTTTAGCTAAGTCATGTCACTTCCCCTAAGACATTTTCAGAACAACACCAAGCACAGCTCCAATATGCAACTCAAAAACATGAATGAGAAAGTGTAGAATGTGCTAAAAAAAAAAAATGTTAAAGGTCCCCATCCAATTTGGTAGGGTGTATACATTCAAAACTTATTAGGAATAAATAAAACCTAAATAGAGAAAGATCCTGAAGAGGAAATGAGGAGTTGTGAATACCTGTGTTTCACCAAGAGTATTACAACCGACCATCCCTAAATGAAGGGAGAATTTATGTTAAGGATTAAATATTTTTAGCTTTTAAAACATGCTAAACTATTCCAAATGATATGAGATGCCTAATGGGAAATGACCGATTCCTAAGAAGAGAAACAAGATGGTTAGCAAGGAGATGTGTTGTATTTCATATTCGTTTCTAAACTGTTTTAGACATATAGGAAAATACTGAACTCACAATCCATGGCATCTTCATGCTAGTTTCATGTCAGGTTAGCATGATGCTGGATATAAAAATTGATATCAAGAAAACGAAAACAACCCTGACTGGTTTGGCTCAGTGGATAGAGCGTCGGCCTGCGGACTGAAGGGTCCCAGGTTCAATTCCGGTCAGGGGCATGTACCTTGGTTGCGGGCACATCCCCAGTGGGGGGTGTGCAGGAGGCAGCTGATGGATGTTTCTCTCTCATCGATGTTTCTAACTCTCTACCCCTCTCCCTTCCTCTCTGTAAAAAATCAGTAAAATATTTTTTAAAAGAAGAAAACGAAAACACGTGGACAAGTTAAGTTCCATTTCATATGGAATGTTCACATGATTACAAAATGTGTTGATGATTCTACAAGAGAATTAACTTACTGGGTAAGTTCATTGACGGTTTGGCAATCAAATGAACGTTTCATTCTTTAAATATTTCTGGTTTGAAACCTTAGTGAATGACATCTGAGTAACTACATACTGAAAACTGCCTTCTTTAAAAAAAAAAAGAAAAAGAAAATTCCCTTCTTAAAATCCTTAGCTTCCAGGCAGCCCCAGAGAAGCTAACGGTTTTAAGAAATGTAATGGAATTATCGTCAGCATGAAATTCAGAAGAGCTCATTTGCCTAATAGAATGTTCCTACAGCTGTTACTACTATCAACCATTTCTTTTCCCTTAGCCTCTGACCAAAATGCTTGGGTAATGTTCTTGGCCACCTTGCAAATCAAAAGCAAATACCTAAAGAGCAGTGCATTCATATCACTTTTCTCATGGTGTAATTAGTAACCATATATAATAAATTTATTTATTTTCTCTAATAAAATGAAATGTCTGATTTATGATATTTGTTGCTTTGGGGTAATGTTTTTTAAATATATTTTATTGATTTTTTTACAGAGAGGAAGGGAGAGGGATAGAGAGTTAGAAACATCGATGAGAGAGAAACATCCATCAGCTGCCTCCTGCACACCTCCCACTGGGGATGTGCCCGCAACCAAGGTACATGCCCTTGACCGGAATTGAACCTGGGACCCTTCAGTCCGCAGGCTGATGCTCTATCCACTGAGCCAAACCGGTTTTGGCAGCTTTGGGGTAATTTTTTAATGGCATCTGCATCCTTTGCTTCCTGAGTGAAATTCAACGATAACACAAATTAAAACACTAACAATGTCTAGGAACGAGTTAGAGCGGATTGGAAATTGTCTCTATTCTGAAACCTTAGGTCTTCATGGCCAGGATTTCAGTCTATCACCTGAAACCTTTTGTAGTCTTTTTTGGAACAAAACTAACAAAAGTATTTCCGTTGCATCAAATAATTCTTTATAGCCATTGTTCCAGCTGATTTTTGACAGAAAAATAAATAATGTAGTCTAATCTATAATATAGTGAAAAGTACATGCCTGTTAACTTTGTGCCCTTGTATGGGTTTTTTTTTGGGGGGGGAGGAGGGGAGGGAAGTAAGGACGTTGGTTTTTTCTGTGTCTGATACCTGTTTTCTCATTTCACTTATTACATGTACCTTTCTGTGTGCCTTCGTAGTATATACTAGCTGCTAAAATGCACCCGCCATAATAGTCTCCCTATATTTAACTTGTAGAAAGCTCCAAGTATCTCACTGGTATTACCTCCTAAACCCTTCTATCCTCTTGAAAATAAAGATAGTAAAGGTAAGGAAGACCCTTTTTGCAATGACCATGGTGTTCTGATTTCTTGTTTCAAAGCATAACTTGTGAGAGTTGGTCTTCAGTAGCAACCTGAGGATAAATAGCATGAGATACACGCACAGTCGTCTTCCGAGAAGCAGTTCAGCCTCAAGGTCAAGAGTGGGGGCACTGGAGTTAAACTACCTGGATTCAGAGCGTGGCTCTGTCACTCACTAGCTGGACACATTTAGGTAAATCACTTCACTTCTCTGCAGCTCAGTTGCCCTCATCTGTCACAGGGGGATGAATGATCATAATAATATCTGCCTCATTGACTCATTGGGGGGGGGGGGGGAAATGAGTTTAAACTGTAAACAGCTTAAGACAGGCAGTGGCTGGTGTGAAGGAAGTACTTCATATATGCTTACTATTTGTGTTTCTTTTTTTAGTTTTGTTTTTTTAACCTTTTTGTTGTTCTTTTCTTTTTTAATGCTTACTATTTTTTTAACGATGACATGCTTTTCATAAATTTGCCTTTAGTCTCATCCGAGTTTTATTCTCCCAATTTTTCCGATGCTGTGTATCATGGGTCTATCTTTGTTCTCATTCATCTTTAATATCTTAGCACAGCACAAGGTAACAACTTTTCTCTTTCCTTTGCACCTAATTCAGCTGTTTGAGAAACTAGCCAGTTTTTTCTGTCTGGAGCTTTTGTTTATGATGTGTCTGGCAACTGGATTGGAAATGAGACAGCTATTAATTTGTGAACAAAAAAAAGATAAAGATGGTTGATGCTAACACTGTATTACTAGATGTGGTTATTGTTGAGGAGTGTAACATATTTTTCTGTTACCTTATTCACATGCTATGAAAAATTCCAGGTGCAGATGAGTGGTTTTTAAGGCGTGAGAGATATCTCCCTGTAAATGGTCCCAATGGGAAAAGTATATTCCCCTGTCAATCATATGCCAAAATCATGTTCATTTGAAAAGTACCACGTGGGAAGGAAAGATTCATTCATGAATTCACTCAAGAAAGACTTGGTGATTATCTATTATTTGCTAGAATAAACTAGACTTGCAAACAGGTCCTAGCATACTGGTAAAAATATCTGATAGCATCCAAAACCAATTTCATGAAACCTTTTCTTTCTCACCAAAGAATCAGTCTACAAAGTCTCTGAAAATGATGCTCAATTTGGATTCAAGTCTTGCGAAGTCGCCTCGGGGCTATACTAACAGCGATGGCTCCTGGCACAGAAAAGTGGGCTCACCCCCCTTGCTAATTAAGTCAAGAATGGAAATGAATACCTAAAGCAGCAACACAGAGGTCCCTGCTCAACGTCACCCTGTCTGCATCATGTAGTTGCCCCTCTTTTTAAAGTCTTCTGCCATCTCAGTGGAGCAGAATAAATCCCTGCAGCCTGCTCATCTTTTTTTCCTTGAAGGAAATACACACGGAAGAGGGATGGGTGAAGGACAAATCTGTAATCGTGATGCGAAAAGGCACCGAGTTTCTTTAAGAATCAAAGGGCAGTCCCTCTCTTCCTGAACTCAATAAAGCCGCCGTGGGGAGCAAGGGGAAGCTGGGATTCTGCGTCTACACAGCTCAGTCACCCAGGCAGCCGGAGGAGCTATTGGGAGGAGCTACTGCAGACAAGCCTGTGAGAACCCCTCACATGCAGTCCTTTAGCCAGGATAGCAGTTCTTCTGACTCACACTGTTAACTCCTCTGTACAACCAGAAGTCTGCTAATGCTCAGGGGACTGAGGAGAGAAACAAAGATCCTCTTTCTTCCAGAAAGAAAAAGAGATTTTTTTCAAACAAACACACACACACAAAAGTACACTACTATGTTTTATACTTGGGGACAAAAATTTTTGAGGACTTCCATTTTATTCTCCCAATTTTTCCAGTGCTGTGTATCATGGCTCTATCTTTGTTATCATTTTATACATTTACTTAATATTATGACAAGTATGACAATATTTGTCATAATATTAAGTAAATGTATAAAAAACATAAATTAGGTTCTATATTTTAGCTCCTAAAATATACAACCAACTCATTTAAAAATGTAATGGCAACAAAATAAATCACATTGATGGCATCAATTTAATGTAATAAATCATATATTGCTAAAACTAAATCACTGCCCATGATGTGAATATAGTTCTGATGGAAAATAGATGATTGCCTAAGAGATATATAGGATACAGTGAGAAGGTTTAAATTATAAATACTCAAAGAAGAAGAGGAGAAGAAAAAGCAGAAACAAAATTTGAAGAGATAATGGCTGATGAAAACTGCAAATGATTGATTCAAAGGCTATAAACTCCAAGTAGAAAAAAAATTTTTTTGAATCCACACTTGGTACATTATAGTAAAGCTGATGAAAAGCAAAGACAATGAGAATATCTCAAGAGGAATTTTTGAGGATAAAAGGAAAGACTCATCAAAACAGTAGAACAGCAGTTGACATTTCAACAGAAACAATAAAAGCCAGAAGACAACAGAATAATATATTGAAGCTCTAAAAGAAAATCACTGCTGACCAAAAATTCTGTAGCTGATGTAGGGACTTATTATAGAGCTGTAGCAATTAAGACACTCAAGTACTGATCAAAGGATAAACAAATATACCAATGTCAGATGACAGAATTATGAAACAGATATATATATATATATGGAGAGAGAGAGAGAGAGAGAGAGAGAGAGAGAGAGAGAGAGACTTGATTTATGACAAAGGTCACACTGAAGAGCAGTAGAGTATCTTTCTAATAAATGATATAGGATCTATTGAATGCGTATATAGAAAATAAATGAATGTTAGCTCCAACATCTATATTCCAGACAAACTGCATATCTAAATGTGAATTGTAAAACAAAGTCTTTTGAAAATACCACAGGGGAATCTTTGCAATCTTATGGTAGGAAAAAGCTATTTAAACAATACACACAATACCCACCAACTTATAAAATCCAATAAGTTGAATAGCATTATAATTTAAAATTCTGTTTATCAAAAGACATTATTAAGAGAGTTAAAAAAGGTGAGCACCAGATGGGATAAGATACTTTAACACTTACAATTAGAATGACTATAGCTTGTTGGTTATAAAATGGTTGCATTCCCCCCTTTCTATACAGATCATTATTTTTGTCCTAAGTAAATAATACTTTTTAATTATTATTCATTATCAAGGGCATTTGCTGAACTACAAGCATGTATAACAACTTAAAATCTGATGTGAATGGCATTAATGCTACTTTAGCAAACGGGGGCTTCCTTATTAACACAAAAATTGAAATTTGTATTATTTCAATATGCACTGTAAATTAACTTAAACTTTTTTGTAACCACAGAAGTGACACCTGAGAATGTTACTATCTTTCACTGCTGAGTACATATGAAAAATATTAGTATACAATTAATTTCCCTAAACAGTTCGTTTTGCCACAATCTTACTTTTCTATATATTAGATTGTGCTCTGCATTTTTTCAAAACTCACAGTAAAGATGCAATAAAGGCATTGATCCACATTAAAAAAAAAAAAATGGTTGCACTTCTTTATCCCGTCCCTGGGTCCCAACCAGCCAGAAAGAAGAGGGAAGAATTTACACACGACACCTCTACACACATTCCATTTTCTATCACCTGTCACAGGCCACATCAAGCTGCAAGGGTGACCGGGAATGTAGTCTTTATGCTGAGTATGTACCCAGAGCTAATACTCAGGGTTCTATTCATAAGGAGAATGAGTACTGACAGATAACTAGTAATCTCTTCCATGTTCTGGATTGAGAAGATTTCTCTATTATTTACTTATTTACTTATTTTTTAATTTGTAATTGCTTTACATTTTTTAAAAGATTTCTTCCAGTGAAATTTAAGTTAACAGTGATAAGCTCCAGGCAACTGGCATGAATTTCCTAAGATGCTGAAGAGCTTAAATTCTTTTTTGCTTTTCCATCTTTCTCTATGTGTTCCTCCACCAGCTACAAGTACATTATGAACAATCTTGGGAAAAATCTGTTTTTCACAACTGATAACTCCATCATTGATGTAGAAGATTATAAACCAATAGTTGTACTAGTATATGCACTGAGCTTGATGAATAATGATTTCTAGTTTGAAAAATGTTCTTGTTTGTTTATTGTTTGATTTTTAGAGACAAAGGAAAGGAGAGGGGGAGAGAGAGAAACATTGATGTGAGTACGAAACATTGATTGGCTGGCTGCCTCCTGTATGCCCCCACCAGGGATCTACCCCACAACCCAGGCATGTGCCCCGACCAGAATCAAACTGGCAACCTTCAGTGCACCAGACAACGCCCAACCAACTGAGCCACACGGACCAGGGCTGAAAAATGCTTTTAAAAGGAAGAAGCTAACAGATTATAATCTGCTTAAACTGCATATTGATGTCCTGATAGCCTTCTGGGACTTCAGAAAAATCAAATATACATGAGATAAGGTTAGGAATTTCCAGGAATACTATAGGAGAACTTTAGCCTCTGGGTAGTCACAGCAAAACACTGGAACCCAATCAGAAAATTCATAGACAATTTTTCTCCGAAACAAATGCAAGGCTTCCTTTTATGAGATTATGAAACCAGAGTTCAAGACAAGTTCAAACATCTAATAAAATATATAAGACACATCATTCGGCTGACTTGTCCCTTGCTAAATGTCACCTCGCTATAAAAATGACAAGGAAAGAGAAATGAAGGCAATCGAACTACTTGGAAAGCAAATAGAAAAGGTGAATTTTTAAAATGGCATTGCTTTGGGTCTTCAATGTTTTAGTGTCTGAATGTCTGGGTTTTGTTGCCTGGCTCTACCATTTAACACTTGTTTTGGGAAATTACTTACTTCTGGTAATTTCGTTTTCTCACCTAGCAGTAGGGAGAAAGGAGGCAGGCAATAAGTCTATCAATTTCATGTGATCATTTGGAGGATGCAATGACTTGCTACTATTCTTATAAAGTTCTTGGAACAGTATTCAAAAGAACATGGCCAGGCCGCGCCTAAGACCAATTTTTTTTTTAAATATATTTTATTGATTTTTTTACAGAGAGGAAGGGAGAGGGATAGAGAGTTAGAAACATCGATGAGAGAGAAACATCGATCAGCTGCCTCCTGCACACCTCCTACTGGGGACGTGCCCGCAACCAAGGTACATGCCCTTGACCGGAATCGAACCCGGGACCCTCCAGTCTGCAGGCCGACATTCTATCCACTGAGCCAAACCGGTCAGGGCCTAAGACCAATTTTAAATCAGAATCTTTGAGAGAGAGACCCAGGCCTAAAAACTCCTCCTGTGATTCAAACGTATATCCAAGGATTGAGGTGATGTGACCAAGAGCAGACTGTACTAAAATGCAAGCCTTCAGTTGGAAGGTTACCTGCTAATATGTCAGCAATCATTCCTCTTGAGTCTATAATTACTGGGGAGTTTTATTTTCCTTTTATATGTGTGTGTGTGGGGGGGTGCTTTTCTGTGGTTTCAAATTTTCCTATACTCAATATGAATTACCACATTAGTAAACATGCTATTGGAAACATTTTACACACATATGTGCCTGATGCCAATACAACGTCCTGGCACTCAAGATTGTGCAACTGCCCTAACCGGTTTGGCTCAGTGGATAGAGCGTCAGCCTGCAGACTCAAGGGTCCCAGGTTGGATTCCGGTCAAGGGCATGTACCTTGGTTGTGGGCACATCCCCAGTGGGGGGTGAGCAGGAGGCAGCTGATCGATGTTTCTCTCTCATTGCTGTTTCTAACTCTCTCTCCCTCTCCCTTCCTCTCTGTAAAAAGTCAATAAAATATATTTTTCAAAAAAAAAAAAGATTGTGCAATAGTGAGATCAGGTGCACACGGAGAAACGTGTAAAACAAGCAGATGCGGCGAGGGCCAGGAAAGACACGCAAATGCAACACGACAGCCGTTCACAGAGAAAGAGCCTGCCCTAACCGGTTTGGCTCAGTGGAGAGAGCATCGGACTGCGGACTGAAGGGTCCTGGGTTCGATTCCGGTCAAGGGCATGTACCTTGGTTGCAGGCACATACCCAGTGGGGAGTGTGCAGGAGGCAGCTGATTGATGTTTCTCTCTCATCGATGTTTCTAGCTCTCTATCCCTCTCCCTTCCTCTCTGTAAAAAATCAATAAAATATATTTTTTAAAAAAACAACTACTAAAACAGAGAGAAACAGCACTTCAAGCCGATGAAGGCTGGGAAGGAAAGGTGAACTTGATTTCCAATCCGAAGTTGAGACTCTTCCTGGTAGACAATGGGAACGAGGTAAAGGGTTCTGAGACAGGAAATGGCCCAGGCGGATCTGCTCTTGGTAAAGAGAACTCTGGGAACGTTGTGCAGGATGAGCAAAAAGGAGGTACAAACACCCAGGAGACTAGAGAGACAATTGACCCTTGAACAACACGGGGGTGAAGGGCACTGACCCCAGTGAAAAACATCTGCAGACACGCAGACCAGCGCAATTCAAACTCATCTGTTCAAGGGTCAGCTGTTCATCGGTGGCGTGACCTTGCGCTGTCCGGGGTTGCCACCTGCTCATTGTCCCCGAGCCTATGGAATTCCCACCTCCTGGTCTCTCTCTTGCCAATTTTTTTAAACTTGGGCACCTGTTCATCTTCTCATCTTGCCATCGCCCCATCATGCAAGTGGATCACCCATCCCAGGGCCACGCTTTAATTCCTCGAATCAAAGGACCTTCAGCTGCCTTCCACGGCTGCCACCCAGTCTGAGGACCCACCCTTTCCACCGAGTCTGCTCCCCGTCTGCGACCTTAAACTTCAAGTTCCCACTCTCGGACATTCATCTCTCATTCCCTATTCACTCTGGCCCTGCCCTTAAGTCTCAGTCAGCCTTCCCCTCTGCTCATCCCTCACACCTCTCTACTTTCAAGTGGCTCACGCCTGTACCTTCTCAATGGAAGTACCCCCACTTCTGAGTAAAACAGAGACCACCATATGGGGACCCTCTCAACGGACTGTTCCTCAGCTATCAAGTCACTGGCGTCTTTACTCCTCTTCTTTCTTTCTTTCTTTCTTTTTATTTCAGAGAGAGGAAGGAAGAGGGAGAGAAGGAGAGAAACATCAATGATGAGAAAGATTCACCACAATGACTCTGTTGAGGAGCTGTGATTGGGAGCCAGCTCTGTGTGATTCCAGTCCTCCAAGGTCAAGCAGCTGCCTTACACGGAAGAGCATGTACTTGAATGTGGAGCTTTGGGCCCCGATTCTGCTTTTCCCTGTATGCAAAGGAAGTCAAGGAGAATGAAGTTGCTGGGGTTTTTTAAGTATTTTTTATTTATTTATTTTTTATTGATTTCAGAGAGGAAGGGAGGGAGAGAAATAGGAACATCCATGATGAGAGAGAATCATTGATCGGCTGCCTGGTTCATGGGTTGACACTCAACCACTGAGCCACACCAGCCAGGCAAGTTGTTTTTGTTTGTTTGTTTGTTTTTGTGTAATTTTAATATATTTTTATTGATTTCAGAGAGGAAGGGAGAGGGAGAAACATCAACGACGAGAGAGAATTATTGATTGGCTGCCTCCCACATGCCCCCCACTGGGGACCGAGCCCACAACCCTGGGCATGTGCCCCTAATTGGAATCAAACCCAGGACCCCTCAGTCCGCAGGCCGATGCTCCATCCACTGAGCCAAACCGGCTAGGGCAAGTTGTTTTTTTTTAAGGCACATATATTCATGAGGGGAGAAGGAGGGCTTATAAAATTATAGCCTTTCAATCAAGGTGCATTAAATTTCCTTTTCAGTTATTATATCAGGGCATCTGGCTATTTTCAAAATGCTTAGCAAATCAAACTTATTTTCTGAAAATGCAATTGCCCCTGCATTAGTCATAGAGGTTTAATCATTGGTGAAGAATAAAACGGCCCTATCTCTACCATATGCCACTGTAATCACTTGAGTAAACAGTCTGGAGCCATTTGTATTATTCCCTCCGGGATAATGGGTTCAAAGTTGTAAAATCTGGAAATATTTTACCAGGAGAATGCTGCTATAGGCATTTCCCATTCTGAACCTCAGCTGGCGCTGTTACACCTTGCCGGTCAAGCACCTCACTTGACGGTGAAACGCGGAGCAAACAAAAGAATTCTGACGCTCCCCAGACACGAACTCCCAGGACTGGGTCAGACCCCAGGAGACCAGCTCCCTCTCCTTCGCCCACTCCCTCTATTCTGATGGGAACACAGCGCCTTCTCTAGCCGCCCGGCTCCAGTCACGGCCTGCACTCTCTTCCTCGCTCTGGTTACCCTGCACTTGATCTGTGTTTTTCACTAGCAGGTCGCAACCCACAGGTTGAGAACCGCTGCTGTAGAGCCGAAGACCATCGGAAAGCACAGATATGTACATTACGATTCATTAACAGTAGCAAAATGACAGTTATGAAGTAGCAACGAAAATAATTTTATGGTTGGGGGTCACCACAACACGAGGAACTGTATTAAAGGGTCTCGGCATTAGAAAGGTTGAGAACCACTGCCCTCGAGTAAGGGCTCAAAGTTCACTCGTATCATTTCAGAATTTCCTTCAAATCAGGCTTTTGCTACTTAAGGAGATGTATTTAGAAGGTGAGATTTTCATAGCATAATCCTGAAAGTACAAACTTGATGTGACCATTATATTTCCATGAACATGAAAATAAATGCATACTATTTCATTTTCATAACTCTGTATGGTGCCAGGTGGGTACTGGAAATATCAGGGGGAACACTTTGCAAAGTATATGATTGCCTAACCACTAAGCCGTACACCTGAAATTAATACAAAAGAATATTGAAGGTAAACTGCATTTGTAAAAAAAAAAAAAAAATTAAGACTAAATAAATAAATAATATTTATTATATTTTGAATATATATTTTTATTGATTTCAGAGAGAAGGGAGAGGGAGAGAGAGATAGAAACATCAATGAGAGAGAATCATTGATTGGCTGCCTCCTGCACGCCCCCTACTGGGGATTGAGCCCACAACCTCAGCATGTGCCCTTGACCGGAATCAAACCCAGGACCCTTCAGTCCGCAGGCCGATGCTCTAGCCACTGAGCCAAACTGGCTAGGGCTAAATAATATTTAAATAAAAATGTTTATGTATCACCTGAAATCATTTCCCATACCTCATCCTACTTTGGAATCATGTCCCCACACCAGGCTGCTTGCTATTCATAAAGAGATCATACAAAGCTGAGCATTTAAAGGTTACCATGGAGGAAGCAGTTTTAAGCTTCCTAGATGTATGGGAAAGAAGATAAAGTTAAGCCCTAACCGGTTTGGCTCAGTGGATAGAACGTCGGCCTGCGGACTCAAGGGTCCCAGGTTCGATTCCGGTCAAGGGCATGTACCTTGGTTGCGGGCACATCCCCATTGGAGGTGTGCAGGAGGCAGCTGTTAGATATTTCTCTCTCATCGATGTTTCTAACTCTCTATCCCTCTCCCTTCCTCTCTGTAAAAAATTAATAAAATATATTTTAAAAAAAGAAGAAGATAAAGTTAAGAGAACCAAAGGGTAGAAATGGGATGGACTGGAGCAGATGCCAAAACCAATTAGCAAAACAGAAAAAAAAAAAAAAAAACACAGTGTTTGCAAGGCTACTATTTCCATAGAGCCCGCTTGGCAAGAGAAAAAGTTCTGAGATGCCCCAAGACTTCTCACATTCCTGAATGTTCCTGCAAACTTGGAGTCGACTTCCAGGTGGCTACTGAACACAGTAGCCGACCTCCGGATGCCACGGCATTCAGCTTGTGCGTGAACGTTGCGGACTCTTGCCCACAACCGCTCGAGAGGCGGTACATTTGTCTTCCTCGCAGACGGGGCACCTATTCTAGAAGGGTCCCCGCTTCACTTTTCCCACCCCTGTATCTAGAGCTAATGTTCATTCTTTCGAAACAACTTCCATCTTTCTTCCCCAAACCCGTTGCGTAAAAAGCCCGTCAGCCTCAGGACCATGGCCATGTTCATCTTCATCCAGCCCTGCTGCTGGCCGTCTAGACCCGTGGTCGGCAAACCGCGGCTCGCGAGCCACATGCGGCTCTTTGGCCCCTTGAGTGTGGCTCTTCCACAAGATACCACGTGCGGGCGCACACGGACAGTGCGATTGAAACTTCGTGGCCCATGCGCAGAAGTCGGTTTTCGGCCTGGGCGAGTCTATTTGGGAGAAGTGGCGTTAGAACACTCAAGGGGCCAAAGAGCCGCATGTGGCTTGCGAGCCGCGGTTTGCCGACCACTGATCTAGACTGTAGGACCCGGGACCTGGTCCTTTTCCTGGCTAATGTAGGGCTCCATCGGGGAGTTTTAGGATGCGACAGGGGTTTAGACTGAAAGTGTTCAGCCCCAATTATGATTAAGGCTATGAAAACTCTCGACATAGGGTTTTCCCTGACTTTCACAAAATATCTTTGCTCTCTTACAATATCAAACACTGAGAGGTAATTTCAGGTAGAACAGCCTAGAGCAGTAGTCGGCAAACTCATTAGTCAACAGAGCCAAATATCAACAGTACAACGATTGAAATTTCTTTGGAGAGCCAAATTCTTTAAACTTAAACTTCTTCTAACGCCACTTCTTCAAAATAGACTCGTCCAGGCCGTGGTATTTTGTGGAAGAGCCACACTCAAGGGGCCAAAGAGCCGCATGTGGCTCGCGAGCCGCAGTTTGCTGACCACGGCCTAGAGTATGGAAATCAATTGAAAAGATTATGATTCTTGCCCTGGCCAGTACAGCTCAATTGGTTGAGGGTAGACCCATGCACCAAAAGGTCATCAGTTTGATTCCGGTCAGGGCACAACCCAGGTTGTGGGTTCGATCCCTGGTCTGGGTGTGTACAGGAGGCAGCCGAAGGATGTTTCTCTCTCACATCAATGTTTCTCTCTCCCTCCCTCTTCCTTCCTCTCTCTCTCAAATCAACAAAAAATATATATATTTAAAGAAGAAAGAAAAGATAACGATTCTTGAAAATGTGATTTGGCAATGCATGAGAGTACAAGACAAAGCTGAAACAATATACACGGTACTATCAACTGTGAATATCGAGTCCCTGAGCAGGCTAGTGTGTGTGAAGGGGGAATAAGGAAATGAGGGCACTACAGATCAGTTAGGAATGCTTTGAGCTTCAAATAACAGAAAACTTACTAACAGGATCTTAAAAAAAATATACAGCTTTACTCTTCTCATATATAAAGAAGCCTAAGAGATCATCAGCTACTTACTGACTTTGGCTCAGTAGCCCGATGACATCAAGACCTGAATCCCTATATGGCCATTCTTTTGGTGGTGGGGGTTGGGGGTTGATGTTGAGTTTTGTTTGTTTTCTGAACCAGATAAGCCTCACACTGCGAGGCATTTTTTTCCTGAGCCAAAGGTGAAGACTTGGGAGTCCTTACCCGCTGCCTCGCAACCCCCTCCCCCCCACCCCCCCAGTCTCATCCAGGCTTTCTGGAGACTCAGGGGTTCCACGGGCTCTGGGATTTGACATGGAAATGCAGGAAGCTTTGGGTAACTTGTGGGCACCGTGCTCAGCTGAGCAAATGTTTCCCAAACCTGCTCCCAAGATGCAGCCTTTGACCACCTCTGCCCTTCTAGTAGTTCCCTCCACAGCCCCTGCCCTCCCTGACCCTGGCTCCTCTCAAGCACACCATCAGCGCACATGCAATCTCAAGGCCAAGGTTAATTTCCCTCATTTACTTTTATCTTTTCTAAGAAGTCCTTGCAAACAACTCTAATTCTGCTCTGTCGACTGTTTCTTTTCTCTCTCTCTCTCTCTCTCTCTTTCACATTACCCCCTCGGGAGCTGACATGCATTTTGCATGCTCTAGCATCCAAATTCTCCCAGACCTTGAAAAGACATTCAGAAATAAACCTTCTTAAGTTCGAATTTTATAAAATAAGAGCTTGTAGTTAAGGACAGACGACTGTATGTCTCACACAATTAGAGATTCTCAAAAAAAGAAGAACATCAAAGGGAAAGGAGGAGAAGGAAGAAGAGAAGAGGAGGAGGAGGAGAGGGAGGAAGGGGAGGAGGAGAAAGAGGAGGAGGAGGAGGAGGAGGAGGAGGAGGAGGAGGAGGAGGAGGAGGAGGAGGAGGACCAGGACTCCACTGCAAGACATGACTTGTCGCCTGGATGATGTCACCATGAGGTGTGGTTCTTGCCCCAAGGAATAGCAGGTTCAAAACATTAAGAAGTCCAGAGTTTTTGCTTCCTCAGCAGCTACCAAAGCAAGCCCTCTTTTACAACAAGGCAATGGTGTATTCTAATGAACAACTGTTAGATAAGAGGGTTCATTAATAGGCACCCCCACATTTCCACGTCAATAACCAGGGCTCCAACACAGTCATTTGCTCTCATCTACTGAGCTTCACCCTCTGTCTCCCAGGAAATGCTTCCGGTTTCAGAAACCACTTTACCTTGGCCCCGGTTGCCGTTTCTCCCCCTTCCCTGGTGTGATGTCTCAAGTCCAAGGCGCTGAAGAGGATTCGGTCGGTCGATAATACTGTCAAGAAAAGAAGTGTTAGTGGAGACCCACGTGGTCAGGGCATATCCTATAGGCTTGGTCTTTGAGGAGACTGACTTGGGAGATGTGTCTTTAGAGGAAGTACTGCCCTCTGTCAGACTCAATCAACAAGTTGCAATTACACGTACCCCGAGTGGCCCGATTATTATGATCTCTGGACACATCATAATCTGGCCACTCAGTGTGTCTGTATCTCAAACGGGTACCAAACGTATTCTAGACTTTTGCTGGAGATCAGCCACCTATTTTGCCCTGAGCTTTCTATCAGCCAGTGCAAAGGGGAAAACTGATCAGGTGCATGATTTATAGTATCTTTGATATCAAATAAATGAGGTACTTAAGAGAAGTACACTGAGTGGCCAGATTATTATGCGTTCAGAGATCATCATAATCTGGCCACTCAGAGTATATTGCGTGTCTATCTCTGGGCTAGATGTTGCAGGGGAATTTCAAAGCAGGGGACATCCCGAGGCGGGGAAAAGGGCCAGGCATTGGAGTACAGGAGAGCTTGGTTCTAATCCCGCCCCCACTGCACCTGAGCTGAGTGAGTCATCTAAACGCTCTGAGCTTTCTTTTCCTCCTCACTAAAAGAGGGAACGGACTGCCCAGGAGTTTCCTGAGAGTTAAATGAGATCACATATACATGTCAAGTACCTGGCACGCAGAGGTGCTCAGTCAACATTATTATTAAAATACAATCCATGTTCTCAAGGAAGATACTACTTATTTGAAGGGATGAGGCATAGAATCAAAAACGAGATGGTGTCGTAAGACTGTAAGTACCATTGGAATTCAGAACTGAGCAAAACATGTGTGAAACAAGTACCATTTTTTTTTAAACCAACCAAGACCATTTTTAAATAACTGTTTTTTGATATTATATAAGTATCAGATACTCATTATGGAAAACTGGGTGCAAAAAAATATAAAGAATAAGCATTCTAATGGCATTAAATTCCAAATCCATACACACGCAGTACCCATCAAGTGTTAGAGTAATGCCAATGGAATTTAAAGGCCACGTGATTGCCCGCCTGGTGTGACTCAGTGGTTGAGTGTCCACCCAAGAATCAGGAGGTCACGGCTGGATCCCCAGTAGGGGGTGTGCAGGAGGCAGCCGATCAATAATTCTCTCTCATCATTGATGTTTCTATCTCTCTTTCCCTCTCCCTTCCTCTCTCTCTGAAATCAATTTTTAAAAATGAATAACGTCCAAGTGGTTTTCTAAAGGAAGTAAATTCCTCAACAGGAGAGTCGATATTTAAGTTGAGACAGCTGTACCACGGAATACTAGATAGTTACATAATACAAAAAGAGTGGACCTTTACATCCTAACATGGAAAAGACAGCCAGAATATAGTGTTAATTTTAAAAAGCAAGTTGAAAACTGATGGTTGACAGGTGAGGAGGGGGCTGGGGGACGGATGAAAAAGGTGGAGGGATTACGAAGTACAAATGGGCAGTTACAAAATAATCATGGGGATGTAAAGTACACCATAGGGAATATAATCAATAATATTGCAATAACTGTGTATGGTGCCAGGTGAGTCATCGATGTATGGGGGGTGGGGGGGGGGGGGCACTTCCTAAGTTATATAAATGTCTAACCCAGTGGTCGGCAAACTCATTCGTCCACAGAGCCAAATATCCACAGTACGACGATTGAAATTCCTTTGGAGAGCCACATTTTTTAAACTTAAACTCCTTCTAACGCCACTTCTTCAACATAGACTCGCCCAGGCCGTGGTATTTTGTGGAAGAGCCACACTCAAGGGGCCAAAGAGCCGCATGTGGCTCGCGAGCCGCAGTTTGCCGACCACTGGTGCTGCACACCTGAAGCTAATAAAATACTGAATGCCAACTATAATTGACAAGGTTTTAAAAAACTTTTTTTAAATAAAAAAGAAAACTGAAGTCCGAAATGCATAATGGGAAAAGGGTTATGTTCGTCAGCACGCTCTCCTCTGAGGTTTGGAAGGACCTCAGACACTTCATACGTGTCTGCCCCGTGTGAACACCATTTAGTGATTTTTAAAATGTCCTTTCGAAACAACACGACAGATGGCGGGAGTGGAGCAGAAGGTGACACGGACCGTGTGCAAGTTCACCTACCGGGCGTTGACCTTGACCTGCGGCTGGACTCCTTCTGGGACCAGGTGACCCAGCGACGGGGAACCCGGGCCTGCTGAGGTAGCCACTGCACTGGCTGCTGAGGCGCCTGCGCAAAACCAGGCAGGAGGCCCCGCCCAGGAAGGAAGCCCCGCCCAGGCAGGAGGCCCCGCCCAGGAAGGAAGCCCCGCCCAGGGAGAGGCCCCGCCCAGGGAGAGGCCCCGCCCAGGCAGGAGGCCCCGCCCAGGCAGGAGGCCCCGCCCAGGGAGAGGCCCCGCCCAGGGAGAGGCCCCGCCCAGGCAGGAGGCCCCGCCCAGGGAGAAGCCCCAGGTAGTGAAGATGCACCTGCGGGACCTGCCCATCCTGCCCAGGACGGTGGTCGGCCTGGTGGGCGCGTACAACAGCAAGACCGTCCACCCGGTGGAAATCGAGCCTGAGATGATGATCAGCCACGACCTGGGCGAGTTCTCCATCACCTCCAGGCCCAGGAGACACAGCCGCCCCGCCTTGGGGCCACCCACTCCCGCTTCATCCCCCTCGAGGAGCTAATAAAGGCACAGGCTTCCATAAAAACAACGTTCTGGAGTGGATCCAGAGACATGGAAGCATGGAACAGAGTGCGGGATCTCGGAGGGAAGGCTGGGGGAGTGTGGGTGGGTGGTGATCAGCCAAGGACCTTGTCTGTGTCCATGGACCATATATGCATGGCCCATGGACACAGACAATGGGGCAGAGAGGGCCTGGAGCAGGGTGCAGGAACGGCCTGGAGGGGGTCAATGGAGGTAATAAGGGGACATATGTAATATTTTCAAGAACAAAGAATTATTTTTTTTTAAGTTTTGAAGCCAAAAGAAAAAGAAAAACAATGTTCTAAAGAAAGACAAAAAGAACATAAAGGAAAGTGAGGGAGAAAGAGGAATAAGAGCCATCAAAGCCCCCAGAGTAACAAAGGACACTATCTTATCAAGTGAGCATTGGGGCTCAGAACATCTGTTTCAAACGCAGCAGGGGCCTGAGACACATGTGGGTGTGGGAGCCTCAGCCAGGCTCTGCCAAGGGGAGATAGCAGTGTGCTCCCCCGAACCTCTCTGGGGTCCTAGAGCCGGCAGATATCTGCTTTGACCATTCTTGCATTGACGTGTTAAACATGATTTGGGATCTATTCAATGGAGCCCATTTGAATGTTGGTGTCATAGGACAAAGAAAATACCCCCTTGGGTGGGTAAGAGACCAACCAAAGGACTTGTGTGCTTGCATATGAGCCTAACCAATGGACACAGACAGTAGGGGCTGAGGGCATGTGCTGGGGGGTGGGAGCGGCAGAAGAGAGATCAATGGGGGGGGGGGGGGGGGGGGGGAATGAGACATGTGATACTTTAAACAATAAAGAATTTAAATTAAAAAAAGAAAAAATACCCCCTTAATAGACTGTGAGGTAAGAGGTGAACTACACTTTATTGTTTCATTTATTTATTCATTCCTTCATTCATGTATTCAACATGTATTGATGATTGGCAGACAGAGAGACCTGAGTAGCTGGATAATAGAGTAACCACTCACAAGCCATGTGACCTTCTTGCTGTCACACACACACACACACACACACACACACACGTGCGTGCCAGCCTCACTCTCTCCAGTTCATATTTGACACCATCATAGTGGTAACAGCTGAAAGGAACACATAACATTAGGTGTCTGGCAGGTCTAAGCATGATATTTAAAGGTGTGGGTTTTGGGGTTTTTTTACTACTCCCATGATGGAAGGAAATAAAAACAAGGCAAAACAAGACAGTGCATTTGATTTATGTTCTGAAATGAGCTAGTCATGGAGGCAGACATATACAGAGGGGCTCCAGAAAACCAGCTGGCATTTTAAATCACTGACCCTCTGCCACGAACATGCAGGGTCTCGGGGAATAGCCACAGCACCCCTGGAAAAAAAGGGTATCATTCCTCACGTGGAAAATGTGGAGGATCGTGACACTCCAAGTAACTTGCCCAGAGTCTCATCACTTCTTAGTGGCCTTTTAATCAGGATTTCAATGCTCATAACCTGCTCCAATAAAATGCACCAACAAATATATTACGGACCGAAATATAAGAGACAAGCAGGTCCCTTAACTTCAGGGAACCGACACTCCTGGGCCTTGGTGCCGCTAGCACTGGCCCGACGCTCAGGGCTAGGCTGGGGTGTTCTGCTGTCAAACCCAATTTCTCAAACACCAGACCCAGCCGGACAGGAGGCCCCTCTGGACTCTCATCTAAGCACCGACAGAAACAAGAATACTAGCTCTGGCTAGTTTGGCTCAGGGGATAGAGCGTCACCCTGCGGACTGAGGGCACATGCTGGGTTGTGGACTCAATCCCCAGTAAGAGGGGTGGGGCGGGGGGGCGTGCAGGAGGCAGCCAATCAATGATTCTCTCCCATCACTGATGTTTCTATCTCTCTTTTCCTTCCTCTCTGAAATCAATAAAAATATATTTTAAAAGAAGAAACAACAAGAACATTCCACAAACCACAAAAATACCAGCCAATCCCTTGTCCAGGACAATCTGAGTGACTACTGAGACAGGAATTTTAAGGGTGAAAAAGACAGGTTAGGAAATGTTAGAAATTTTAGACATTAAGGGGAGCATGGAAGAAGTACAGAGCTGCAGAGCAGCAGAAGGTACTGAGGGCATGTGCTGGGGGGTGTGAGCGGCAGAAGAGAGATCAATGGGGGCGGGGGGGGGGGGGAGACATATGTGATACTTTAAACAATAAAGAATTTAAATTAAAAAAAGAAAGAAAATGCCCCCTTAATAGACTGTGAGGTAAGAGGTGAACTACACTTTATTGTTTCATTCATTCATTCATTCATTCATTCATTCATGTATTCAACATGCATTGGGAATAGGGGAGCTGAAAAGCTACAACACGTGCATTTCCATGGAATGAGGGAGCTGGGAACAGCAGAAGGTCTATATTTACAAAATAAAGGGAAGGCGCCCCTCATTCAGAGGGAGAAGAAGAAAGCCCAAAGGGAATAGGAAAACAATAAGGAAGCGGGGGAGGGGAGGAAAACCTCACATGTCCCCTGTGAGGTTCCACCTTTGAGCTCAGGAGTTACTATAGTAACCAGGCTCAGGGCATAGTGACCCATCAGGGGGGGGATATCCAGGCACAAAGATCTGCTGCCTTTATAAGCTGTGGAAGAAGAGCCTCGGTGGGACTCTTTCCCCCTCCCCACGTGGGAGTCTGTACTTGTTCTTCAGTAAGTTTCCACCTTTGCTATACCACCTCCCGTCCATGGATTCATTCTTCCACTCCGACTCTGACAGACAAGGAGTCCGATGAACCATCCTGCCCAGGGGAACACCGCGTGATCGTCCAAAACCCCCGCCTCACTGCTGCTTCTTTGCCAGTTCAAGCCGGAGCCTTGCTTCATTCCTCCCACTTTATGGATCGGACTTTCTAAGTCTCCTGGTTGGATTCCCAGTCAGGGCACATTCCTGGGCTTTGGGCTCTATCCTCAGTAGGGGGCGTGCAGGACGCAGCCAATCAATGATTCTCTCTCATCATTGATGTTTCTCTCTCTCTCCCTTCCTCTGTGAAATCAATAAAATGTATATATATATTTAATGTCATATTAGCTTCTTCTGAGTATCTTTGAACATGAAATTGCAGCCACAGACTCACCGCCCTCCAGCAGGCCCGTCTCTAGGTCCCCAGTCTTCTGAGGCAGATAAGAGCCCTGGTCGTTTTCGTCATCACTGCAAGCCTGTATCAGCTCAGGCCACTCTGAGAATTTTCTCCTCCCCCGCCATCCCCTTTCCCTAAGAAAATGTAGGCAAAACGTCACCAGCCCTGTGGTTATAAATCCACGCAAATGTATATCTTGCATCTGAGCTTAAAAAACATTTTGGCTCAGTATTGGAACCCATGATTATGGCACAGGGACAGAAAATAAGCCCCACATTAGTAAAACCAACCTAGAGAGATACTGAGTGATAAATTGACTAGAGGGCCCGGCTGGTGTGGTTCAGTGGTTGAGCATCAACCTATGAACCAGGAGGTCGCAGTTCAATTCCCGATCAGGGCACATGCCTGGGTTGCGGGCTCTATCCACAGTGTGGGGCGTGTAGGAGGCAGCCGATCAGTGATTTATCTATCATCATTTATTTTTTTCTCTCTCTATTCCTCTTCTTTCCTCTCTGAAATCAGTGAAATAAATAAATAAGTAAACTGACCAGAGTAAGCGACAAAGACGTTGAGCTACCTGGTGAATTCCCACAAACATCTCAGCCGTGTGCTTGCTTTTCAAAATGTTTATTTACAGCACCATCGAACATCTTTCACTGTCAGAGGTACGCATACATTAATCTGGGGGACTTCCCGTACAATTAGAACTGAGTTATTTCCACTTTATATCTTAGCGTTTTCCTAATCCCCCCCCCCCCCCCCAAAATGTGACAATTACACTGTGGCAAACATCGCCTGTGGGGACAGAGGGAAGACTTGAAGCAACAAAACTCCACAATACTGTAACATAACTGGAGACCTCCCGGAGGGGGTCGCTCTCCCAGGAAAAACATCCCCGTCCTTGTTGGATTATTCCCATTAGGATGCAAAGCAGGTACCCAGTCTCCGGCCTGGCTCTGGACCAAGCAGAGAAGGTCCATCCATCTAGCAACATTCAAGAAAGTTCCGTGTAAACAAAAAGGTCCAGAATAAAACACCTAAAAATGGGACGCTCCAGAAAACGATACATCTGCATCAACTCCCAATTCATAAGAACATTTAGATTACATGAGGGTTACGGTTTGAAGCAAGTTCCATTTGAGCAGCCAAATTCCTGATTTAATTCCTCCTTCATTCCTGGGGCTGCTCACATGCAAATATACTGAGAGGCACCAATAGGTGACCATGTATCAGGGCTACGATGGCAATAGACCTGACAATGGGTCAGTGACCATTCCTCAGCCTAAATTCCAAACACAAAGCAGGTCATGCTTCCCCATTTTTTTCCAAACCAGCTCCTACACACACACACACACACACACACACACACACACACACACACACACCTTTTTTTTTTTTTTTTTTGCAGCCTTCAATTGCAAAAGTGTGGAGATACATTTAAAGGCAGAATGCTTTCAAAGCAGGAAATGCATTTTGTCCTCTGGGGGGGGAAATGGATAGATTTGACAAAGGGTTAAGTGAGCCATAAAGGATAAAAACTTGAATTTGTCCTCAGTACTAACAAAAAGCATCCTCCCTGTTGGATTATTCCCACTGGAATGCAAAGTTGTTTGTCAGGGACCAATAACCAGAAACAGCATGAAGTTTAAAACTGGTGGAGAGCCCGAGCCGGTGTGGCTCAGTGGATAGAGCATCGGCCTGCAGACTGAAGGGTCCTGGGTTCAATTCTAGTCAAGGGCACATGCTCAGGTTGCAGGCTTGATTCTCCAGTAAGGGGCGTGCAGAAGGCAGCCAATCAGTGACTCTCTCTCATCATTGATGTTTCTATCTCTCTCTCCCTCTCCCTTCCTCTCTGAAATCAATAAAAAAATACATTTTTTTAAAAACTGGCAGAGAATTAGGCACCTTGACCCCAAAGACCCAATGGTCTGATATTATTGGGTGCCACTTTGTAGTGGGTGCATCAGGCTGAGAATATTCACGAGGTGAAGAGATCATCACAGACCAGTGAGAGCAATGCTTTTTTCTTCATTTCATTCCACGTTGTAATGACGGATCTATACAATCAAATTTGTAAGGCCTTTTGTACAAATTATATTTTTTTCTTTAAATATCTAAAGTTCTTACTTTAGATATTTAGAGATGGCATGATTATAATTCTTATAAATTATAATTCTTACAAATTATAATTTTTATAAATTATAAGTTTTATAAATAGTTTGATCTCATCTTTTACAATATATTCTAAAAGAGAGGATTCTGCAGAATTGATTATATTACAAGAATTATTGGGCGTTGGCAGGGTTTTTGTCAACAATATCCCTCTAGCACCCTTAGATTGAGTCAGCGGTTCAGAACAAGGGCTGGAAATCCCCCCACCTCCCCGCCCCAGGATGACATTGTTGGTTGTACCATGGGGGGGGGGGGGGGGGGAATGACATTATCATGTTGTGGGTGAGGCCAGAGAAGCTGCAAAAACTCTGCATTGCACAAGATAGGCGCACACAACAGGGAATCAGCCAGGTCAACCCGTCAGCAAAGCCCAGGCTGAGAAGGCAGACCCAAAGCCCTTACTACCTCCCAGGGCAGCTGCTGTATTATAATCCACAATCGACTCCCGTAAACTCTTTGAGGTTCAAAGCACCCATTCCTCCTGAAGTTCTGATTTATTCCAACTAGAACTCAGTTAGCTGGTGGCCAAAAAAAAAAAAAGTAACTAAATATGGAGAATATCTTTAATTGCTCTTCAAACAATGTTTCTCTATTTTATTGACATTTTATCAAAAAAATTTAGAGGGATAATACATTTTTTTTTCCATCAGCAATAGAGCCTGGTAGCCCTGTGGATATTCATGATGGGCAATTATCATGGAAAAAAAATTAAGCTCTATTTTTAAAAACAAATGGAAAGTTGGAAAATAAAAGTGGATGTAGTACTTCCTGCAGCTGTGCTGAAATTCTGTGGGAAGAACTCTTTTTGGAGAAATAGAAGGACAGAGGAGCAATGCAGAATGTCATCCCTGCATCCTCCAGGCTAGCATGCAGGCTGATCAGCACACAGACGGTGCCCTAGACTTTTTAAAAAATCATTTCCAGTTCTGAAAAAAAGGGAGACAGAATTTTCTGCAATTCACCTAAGTACACAGGGACACTAAACTGAGTGACAGTATTTATTTTTTCATCTCAGAGATGAAAACAGAGTTGTTTAAATCCACGGTTTATCAGCTGCTACTGCCACCAAGCAGGGCCGATTCAAAGGGAGAAAGAAGCCCTTGGCATTTCCTGGGGAGAATTAAAGTGCAGGACAACTAAAGGCCTAGGGAAACCCAAGTAAAAACACCCACAGCAGGTACCACGGGGCCTGGGATGGTAAGTAATGCACCGAACCCGTCACACAAATATTGCACTTGCGCCCTAACCGGTTTGGCTCAGTGGATAGAGCGTCGGCCTGCGGACTCCAGGGTCCCAGGTTCTATTCCGGTCAAGGGCATGTACCTTGGTTGCGGGCACATCCCCAGTAGGAGGTGTGCAGGAGGCAGCTGATCGATGTTTCTCTCTCATCAATGTTTCTAACTCTCTATCCCTCTCCCTTCCTCTCTGTAAAAATCAATAAAATATACTTTAAAAAAATATAGCACTAGCTTAGCTTGCTTGGACATTATTAAATGCTCTCAGTCAAAATGTCTTACAACGGTATTACGTCACATCAGCTCTTCTGCATAATTTGCTATGTTCATAGATACCTTCCTGAGGTTAGACTTAATGAGACTGGAATGAAGTGCCTTTTCCCTTCCAGAAAATAAACATGCATTCCTGTAGCCAGTCGCGCAAAAGTTAGAAAATGATCACTTTTCCCTTTTAATGAAAGCGGAGTAACCTGAAATCAAATCAAACCTTCAAGTTTGGGAGGAGGAAGAGACAAATTTCTTCTCTGGCTCCAGACGGGCCTTTCAAATAACATTTATCCAGGAGAACTGGGTCCACGCATCACCATGGGGAGTTTCAAAAGCCCCTGTTTTGTGTGAGTCCCTGCCACACTTTTAATATTAAAAATAAAAGGATGTCATATATTCCCCCCACACACACTTTTTTTTTTTTAGCAATAAGCATTATATAGCCCAGTCCAATCAACTCCTAGAGATAAAACATATTTAGGCATTTTTCTAATTTACCTAACTCATGGCCAATTTAAACTCAGATAATAGATTTTCAAGGAATAAAACTATTCTTATGCTACTGAGGATAGATGCTTACGTATTTTAGCCTTAGAATTTATTATTATTATTATTATTATTATTATTATTATTTTAGTGATATTTGTGCTGGGAAATGTGAGTGCTTTTTCTGTTACCAGCCCAGCATTTCTGATGAATACTCTGCAGGACTCAATGCTTAGGGCCTCAGAGGGGATCATTTTCAGTCAACTTTGCAACCCATCAAAGAAGATTCTAGTTCTCTTGTGAGGTACCTCCCATTTTCTCCAACCTATTTTGAGCCTGCTCTGATGAAAGTATTCTGCCTGAACTATGTGTTAAATGCACAGCAGATGCTTCTCCAATACTAACACAGGTCGGTTATGGTCATGGATCCGAATCAGAGTCTAATAAATGTATTTGAACATGGTAACACGGGTCAGGCACATAAAAGGTTAAGCTCCTCAAAACACATTTGGTAAAGTCAGCAATGAAATTCCTTCTCATTTCCATATACTTTTCCATCAAGTTATCAGTTGGCAATTGTAATAAATACTTTTAAATACGTCTAATTAAAGAAAAATCAACCTAGCTTAATTCGGGTGCAGGAATGAGTACAGAATATTATATATTCTTCTACCCAGAAATGCTCATTTTTCTCCTGGTAAATGCCTCATAGATTAAAGTGATCGTATTAAAAAGAAAAAAAGACTCAAAGGAAATTTGGACAAATAAGTAAGTCATTATTAAGCAAATAAATGAAAGCAGTCCCAATGGACTGAATCTCAAAGACAGTATGAAAGCACTTGTGTCATACTTAAGTAGAAATATTCCTATATTTCCAAGTGAAAAAAGGAAAATATTTTATATATTTAAACATTGGAAACGCCCAGTTCACAGCAGAAATATTCATTTTCTTTCCACCTCACAAAACGAAATGCCCAATAGCATTTTCTTCCTGCTCTCTCCCCTGGCCCCCATAATCTCCACTTTTTCTCATGCTGAGAGTGGTCTCTACCTTAATAGGTATCCATTTTACATTTATTCAAAAACAATGCAAAGAAAAAATTGCTGCCGTGACAAGACTATTCTTCCTCTTTTATAATCTTCCAGTGGAATGGAAAAAAAAACACCAAAACAGCCATTATGGCTCTTGAGTTTGTGCGATATACTTGGCAATGAGCTCACCTGAGAGTCAGCTGGAAGCTCTAATCGGTGTGAAACAAGAACGACTTTGAGTCCCAGCCTGCTACACACCCCAGTGCGGGCTGCTCCAGAAAATCAATGAGCGAACGCAAACCCTTGAAGAGCAGCCTGAGACCTCCAGGACCACGTAATGGTTACCTTCTGAGTCACGTAAAAACGAACAGACACGGTCAACGAGCATCCCATACAGCCAACCCCTCACTGACCACAGAGTGGCCACCGTGGGTTTGGTCAGTGCCTGCAACCCACAGGGCGGTTCCCACAAGCCAAGCTGCAGGTCCCACGTGCCTCGCCCATCAAGTCTGCTTCCGCGGGTTAAAAATGCGTGCTGTTGGCATGACGCTGGTCCTCCTGAGTTCTGGTGAAAGCTCGTCCGTGGTCACTCACACGGCCACCCGGAGATACTTCGATCGCCACCTCCGAGAGTTCTGGTCTCCCGAGGCCGTGGCTGTGGTGCACGTCTAGAGGGGGACAGCCGTTGTGCTCGGCACAGCCATTGACGTGGGCCAGGGGCAGGGCCCGGGGCGGACAGCACAGGTGCTTGGCACAGCTCTTGGCGATGCAGGGGGAGCTGCAGAGGGACAGCGTGTCGTGCTGCTCCAGGGGCTCCGGCGAGTCCACGCCCTCACACTGGATGGTCACGTTGTGGATCCCCGCCCTGTGGAAGATCTCTCGAATTTTCCGACTGGCGTCCTGATACCCCCTGTCCTTCTGGTACTTGACGTGCAGGGTGGCAATGATCTTCCCACTTATAAGTTCCCAGATATGCACTTCATGGACACTGCTGATGTCCGGCACGGCTGCCAGCTTACTCACTAGGACAGGGAAGAGCAAGCGACAGCCCAGGTGAGAGCTAGAACCAAAACATGGAGCTACTTCAGGGGCGAGGGGGTGTGGTCCCTTTAAGCATTCTCACCAAAATGATGTATTTACTAAAAATAATAGGAAGCGCTGAAACCGGTTTGGCTCAGTGGATAGAGCGTCGGCCTGCGGACTGAAGGGTCCCAGGTTCCATTCCGGTCAAGGGCATGTACCTTGGTTGCGGGCACATCCCCAGTAGGGGGTGTGCAGGAGGCAGCTGATGGATGTTTCTCTCTCATTGATGTTTCTAACTCTCTATCCCTCTCCCTTCCTCTCTGTGAAAAATCAATAAAATATATATTAAAAAATAATAATATTAACAGGAAGAAAAATAGCCTTACCTACTCAGCTATACACGTACATTGCCCCATCATCTTTCTCCTCTTGGAATTCCTCTACCAAACATTTTTAGGCCATAAAAGGCAATTCAAGAAAGTAAGTTTAAGAACAAGAAAAAAATTCCCGGGGTGCCCTGGCCAGTGTGGCTCAGGTGACGGTGTCGTGCCATGCACCAAAAGGTTGCCAGTTTGCTTCCAGGTCAGGGCACATGCCTGGGTTGCCAGCATCGATCCCCAGTAGGGGGCGTGCAGGAGGCAGCTGAGCGATGTTTCTCTTTCACATCGATGTTTCTCGCTCTCTCTCTCTCTCTCTCCTTCATCCCTCCTCTCTCTCTAAAAATCAATTAAAAAAAAAAATTTTTTTTTAATCAACCTGAAAGCAGGATCTAGAACACAAGAGATTCATGGTTTCAGAATGGGGAGAATAAAAATGGAGTTCACCTTATTTGGATGAAAATAAATCCTTGACATGAAGGTAAGTAGCCCAGGTAAGTAGCCCAGGAACAGGTATTGCCTGAGCACTACATATTCAAAAAATGTGCAGGCGAGCCCAGCTGGTGTGGCTCAGTGGTTGAGCAGCGAGGTCACGGTTCGATTCCCTGGTCAGGGCACATGCCCAGGTTGTGGGCTCGATCCCCGGTCCTGCAGGAGGCAGCGGATCAATGATTCTTTCTCATCATTGATGTTTTAGCTCCCTCTCCCTCTCCCTTTCTCTCTAAAATCTATATATTTTATTGATTGTTTACAGAGAGGAAGGGAGAGGGATAGAGAGTTAGAAACATCGATGAGAGAGAAACATCCATCAGCTGCCTCCTGCACACCCCCCACTGGAGATGTGCCTGCAACCCAGGTACATGCCCTTGACCGGAATCGAACCTGGGACCCTTCAGTCCGCAGGCCGACGCTCTATCCACTGAGCCAAACTGGTTAAGGCCAAAATATATGTTTTAAAAATGTGCAGGTAAGTCATAGAATCATAGGCTGCAAAGGACCTTTGGTTCCTGGAGCTGTGATTCATCTCACTAAGCTCCAAAGGACGAGGGATGCCTCCACCGCTGAAAGGAAAAATTGAGGATACGGCAGCAAACACTGCTCTGAAATAACGCAGGCCCTTTGGCCTGAAGAACCGGAAGTGGACAGTGGTTCTAGATCAGACCCGTCCGACTTACTCAGCTCTTCCACGTTGACCCCTTTGGGGACCATCTGCAACAGAATGATGGCGGTCTCCTTGATGAGTGGGAAGGCAGACGACAAAATGATGATCACCATGACGATGGTCAGGCTGGGGTCAATGTAGCATTGCCAGTTGCAGGGGGCCTCCGGGTCCAGGGGCAGCACATAGAAGATGGTGGCCGTGACCACCACCACCACTGACCCCAGGGCGTCGCCCATCACGTGCAAAAGCACACCTGCCGGAAGAAAGCAAGATCCCTAATGCGCACGTCCAAGTTCAGGGGCCACGGGACGCTCCGTGCGAGCGGGGTCCCAAGTCTGTGAAGATCTGTTGCTATTTGTTTTCTTTTGGGCAGGAACGGCAGGATGGACTCAATTTTAAAAATATATATATATATATATTTATTGATTTCAGAGACTTAAAGCGATGTGATGGCGAACTCAAAATTAAAAACCTACAGTATCTGCTTTTAAACTGAACCTAAAACAAGAAAGATAAATAAAAGGATAGTGATTTTTTTTTAATTACAGATTCTCTTTCCAAAAAGACTCGCCACCAAGCTCTTTAAAAAGTCTCTTGTTGTTGTAAAGTATACGATTGCCTAACCACACTGCTGTACACCTGAAACTAATACAAAATAATATTGAATGTAAACTGTAACATTTTTAAAAATTAAAAAATAATAAAAATAGTGGGTGATGGACTCAAGATCTTAAAAGAAACTTTGCCAACTCCTGAGAAGAGCAGATTATCTATTGTCCAGAACAAAATCATGTCACTAAGTCATATGTCATTTCAAACCCCAAAACTATTGAATAAACTTAAAGCCTTCATCATCATTGGCTGACTCTATGGGTGTAAGACTACAGAGCTTAAAAATGTTAATTCATTATTTAGAAATGTCTATATATCCTGTTCTACTCTAAGAACTTACCCTTAGCTAATTTCATAATCATATAAAAACTAGCCCTAACCAGTTTGGCTCAGGGGATAGACTGTCAGCCTGCGGACTGAAGGGTCCCAGGTTCGATTTCTGGTCAAGGACATGTACCTTGGTTGTGGGCACATCCCCAGTAGGGAGTGTGCAGGAGGCAGCTGAATCGATGTTTCTCTCTCATTGATGTTTCTAACTCTCTATCCTTCTTCTTTCCTCTCTGTAAAAAATCAATAAAATATATATTTTTTAAATAAAAATAAAAATTAAATAATTAAATATAAAAAAATTCCTCTGTTGTAGTTAAATTTCTAAAACTAATTCATTTGGAGTTTTTAGGAGCTCACATGTTGTTATTTTCTGATCTTCCCTATAGATCCCTCCTGGGTATCACTTTGTAAAACAGGTGTGAGACTCTCAAAAATACAGACATTTCCTGGATTATTAATTTTTCTTTATATTATTTCCATCTAAGCCCTCGTCTTCCCCAAATCACCTGAAAGTAAAAGGTAGCCTTTTGAAATTCTCAAAATCAAGGTTGGGCATTGACCCAAAGCAAAGCAGTCATTGTCTGAAAAGTTGGTGAGAAATTCACCTCTGAACCTCCAGGGCTGACCTTGGCCCAGCGCTGTGACCTTGAGCTCTTGGTAGGAGGAATGCTAGGGATGTGCCTTCCACGGGTCTCCCCAGAACCGCCCACTTTGGACCTGGACGTGGCGATTCAAGGGAGTCAACAGACCCATCACAGAAGCAGGTTTTGGGCAGAAATAACGGAGGGAGGCCATGAGGGTCCTTCAGCAATGCCACCTTGTATAGCTCTGCCCACCTACCTACTTCCCACCTTATCAAAATGACATTCAGTGATAATGGGCTGCATTTCCGGTTAGCAATGCCCACAGGTGGGCAAAATCACGAGAAACGGGAGCGTGTCACCCATCCGGGAAGCTCTTGAGCAGGCAGCGCTGGGGCGGGTCTCAATGAGCAAGGGTCAATGGTTAGCAATGAGTGTCTCCCTCCCAATCGATGTGGTGGTGAGGCAAGAGCAGGGGTCATAGTCTACGCACGGAGCCTGCCCACTTTCTAACTGGCTCAGAGGCGGACGGAAAGTGAAGAGACCAGCGCAGACCAGGTGTAGCGCTGAAATCCGCCCAAGGTCAACCCCACCTCTGATATTCAGGGCTTCCGACTTCTTCTCCTTTCTCATCGTCTCCTCCGGCTCATGCTGGATGTTCAGGGAATCACCTGCATTCAAAGAAGAAACCTTGTGTTGTGTATAAGTTCTACAAACAAAAAGAACCAGTGGTCTCAAAAAAAGAGGCTTGTTATTTCAAATTCCTCCTAGCTTATCTGACCCCACACACACACACACCACACACATACCTGTACACACACACACACACACACACACACACACACGCACACGCGCGCGCGCGCACACACACACACACACAGAGGCTCAGAGCCAGGAACAGGCCCTGCAGGCCTGGACATCAGCCTTGGGATCCACCTTTGGACTCATTCACACTTTTAAACAACTGTGACACAGAGAGGCAAGTGGGGAAACCCATCTCTACCCCAAAACCCATCACCCCCACGGGGAACGGGAACGGAAGGATGGGGGCAAAAGGGGGAGAGAGAAAAAAGTGCAGCTCGCATCTGAAGAAGGGGGGAGGGGTGGGGCGTGATATCTGTTGCCCAATAAATACTAATTTCCAAGACAATCAATACTGTCCAGAAAGGACAGGGGGTGGGGAGGGAATACACGCAAAGCGGACCCACGGATCCAGGAGAAAAACAGAAGTCGTGGGCATGACAAGAAATCGTGGGGGTGCCGAAACCGGTTTGGCTCAGTGGATAGAGCGTGGGCCTGCGGACTGAGGGGTCCCAGGTTCGATTCCAGTCAAGGGCATGTACCTTGGTTGCGGGCACATCCCCAGTAGAGGGTGTGCAAGAGGCAGCTGATGGATGTTTCTCTCTCATCGATGTTCCTAACTCTCTATCCCTCTCCCTTCCTCTCTGTAAAAAAATCAATAAAATATTTAAAAAAAAAAAAAGAAGAAAAGAAATCGTGGGGGAAATGTTGGCTTAGCATTAGAGGGCTGGAGCGGGACTGCAGAGGAAATGCATTTCTTTTTAAGCCGAGAGGAAGGGAAAGAAGGTGGGGGGTGGGGGGGGAGAGAAGGAGGGGACCGCGTGATGGGGGCGATGGGGAGGGCACGCCAGAGGATGCACCCGAAAGGCACCTGCTACGTTGGCGAACACCGTCGCCCCCTTCTCCGCGGTCTTCCCCACGCGCAGGATGGCGCCAGAGTCCGGGCTGGGGGCTGCGCGGACGGCTCCCGGGGCCCCGGGCGGCGGCGGCGGGGGGCCGCGGCGGCGGCGGCGGCGGCGGCAGCAGGCGAACCAGGCGCCGCAGTCCTGGAAGACCAGCAGCCCCACCACGTTGACCGCCAGCCCCAGGGCGCCCACGATGAGCACCAGCGCCGGGTCGTCGATGCGCTCGGGCCGCGCCAGGCGCAGCGCCGCCTCCACGAAGATGGTGAAGCAGAGCGCGGTGAGGAAGACCGCGTTGCTGAGCGCGCCCACCGCCTCGGCGCGCGCGTAGCCGAAGGTGGCGCGGGGCCCCCGCCGCGCGCGCCGCGCCAGGTAGCCGGTGCCCAGCCCCACGCACAGCGAGATCAGGTCCGACAGCATGTTGAACGAGTCGGAGATGAGCGCGATCGAGTTGCCCAGGTAGCCCGACACCAGCTCGGCCACGAAGAACACCACGGTGAGCGCCAGCATGGACAGCAGGCGGCACGTCTTGCCCGAGTAGCGGCCCATGGTGCGTCCCCGCCCGCAGCGCGCACGGCGCCCGCCCGGCCCCCGCGGAGCCCGCACCGCCTCGGGTTCCCGCCGCCCTGCCCTGCGGCCCCGGCTCTTTATAAGGCGGAGCGGCGCGCCGGGTCCCCGCGGCCAGAGTCTAAAGGAGGGGGCCGGGCGGCGGCCGTATCTACAGAGACCGCACGCCGCCGCGGCGGTGGCCTCTCCCCCTCCCTCCCGTGCCTTGGCGGGCTGCCACGGGCCGATGTCTGTCCCTCTGGGACAGAGCTGGGCACAGCAGGGAGCTGCAGAGAAGAGGGGTGTGTGTGTGTGTGTGTCTGGATGTCACGTCCCCCAGACCCCCAGTCCTGGCCCCCAAGCCGGTAGGATGCACCCAAGCACCTACTGGCTTCTCCAGGCCCTTCCAGCACCGAAGAAGCCTGACTGTTGACCCTCAGCGATAAGGGCCACCAGGGCTGCTGGGTGTGATCGCTGTCCTGGACACGGGGCCGCCTCGGCCTACGTGCCCAGACACCAGCCGCTGGCACTGGACTCCTCATTAACCGGGGAAGGCCAGGGCACCCAGCTGGCCAGCCCTGCCCTCCAGGGCGCTTCCTGTTTGGTGAGGTTTGATCTGATCCCTCACTCACCGCTCCCACCCCACGCCCACCCGTGGTATAACTATTTTATCCTCTGCTTGCTCACAGCCCTCCTAGAGGGCACATTACCATTTCTGTCACCCCCTCTTGGCACAGCCACTCCCCCAACCCCTCACCCCTCTTTTTTATAGATATAGATATAGATAGATATATATAGATTTCAGAGAGGAAGGGAGAGGGAGGGAGAGATTGAGACATCCATGATGAGAGAGAATCATGGGTCGGCTGCCTCCTGCACACCCCCTACTGGGGATCAAGCCCACAACCCAGGCATGTGCCCTTGACGGGAATCAAACCCGGGACCCTTCAGTCCCCAGGCCATCGCTCTATTCACTGAGCCAAACCCGCTAAGGCCTCACCCCTCTTTAGGATCTTCATTCACGAGGCCACCTCTCCCAGGTGAACTAAGCCCAGGGGGACAGCACCCGTCACTTTTGTAAGCGTGGCTCTGCCACCCAGCACCCTGAACCCCAGATCTCCGTGGGAGGCTCAGGGCCCTGGGCCACCAGAGAAGCCAGGGCCGGGCTGGCTGTGTGCTCCTGCCATTCTCCGCTGGAGGGAAGGTTCCGCTCACCCCACGTGTCCCTCACAGCACGGCCTGACCGCTCACAGGTCAATCGACTGCCCTCCAGGAAGGTTTATTCCAAACAGAGTCTTTGGTGTTGACGAAAGGATCTGTTCCAAGTAAAAGTTATCCTAAAGAGGACCGTCCCGCCCCAGGACTGCGGGAGGCCGGGAAAGGGACCTTCGGAGAGACTGCGGCAGTGAACCCGGCAGACAAAAGGCTGCTTGCTCTGGCAGTTTAGGGCGTGGGGTGGGGGAGCCCTTGTGGTTGGCTTTGTTGGTTTGTATCAACTTGTCTCGTTCCAGAAAGGATTTGAAGGTGAAGTCTGGCGATTTCTGTTCCCTCTCCCCGATCCCCAGCCCCTGAGCTTGAACCATTCCTGCAAAAACACACTGCGTTTTGGCTTGGAAATGAAGAAAGCACAGAACTAATGCATTAGCAGAACATTCTAATTCTAGCCCCTCTCACTGCCTCAGCCTTGGAAAGCACAGTCTTGTTTTTGTTTGTTTGGGTGGTTTTTTTTTTAAATATATTTGTATTGATTTCAGAGAGGAAGGGAGAGATAGAGAGATAGAAACATCAATGATGAGAGAGAATCATGGATCGGCTGCCTCCTGCACGCTCCCAGCTGGAGATCGAGCTCACAACCCGGGCATGTGCCCTTGACAGGAATCGAACCTGGGACCCTTCAGTCCGCAGGCCAACGCTCTAGCCACCGAGCCAAACCAGCTAGGGCGCATCTTGTTTTTTAATGCTCTCTGTGCTAAACCAGCCTTGATCTGAGGGCCTCACCTTTTACCAGGTAAGCGTCCAATCAGGGTGCCTGTTAAGCATCCCCCCGCCCCACCTCCAAAAAAATAACCCTGCAGGAGACCTTGAGGAAACTGGTTATGTAGAGCATTCTCTAAAAATCAGTACTAAAATGATCAATAGTTTAAAAGAAAAAGATGAACATTTTGGAGCTGTGTAGCCTGGTATAAGACTCTGAAGTATCTGAGCCAGTTTTCACTGCTATTAAAAGGGAGTAAATATCTAGGAGCAGAGGTTATTGTAATGAACCAAACAGACAAAAACCCTGCCCTCATGGATCTTACACTCTAAAGAGGGTGAGAAAGACATTGAACAAAATAAGAGAGTGTGAACCCTGACAAAGAAGACACCTACTAAAAAGGGCTCCTGCTGGCTAACTGGGCTCAAAGTCAAAAACAAACACCCTCTCCCCCTCCCCCCACCCCCAATAACAGAGCCCACCAGCCATTCTAGGTAGAGGCCTCTCATGCAAACTGCACTTCAAGGAGAAGCCTGCACTGAACGGCCTGCACTGTGTTTCTGGATCTGAGCCAGCCCCTTATGAAAAAGTTCTGGAAATCCTACTTCAACCAATAGGCCTGAGGCTTTCCCCATCCCATCTGATTTCCACAGCTTCAACCAATCAGAGCAGCTCTAATCTGACCAATCAGGACATTGCCTTTTGGACCAATCAAACTGCAAGAATTTGGAGTCCTCATTTGCATGGTGACTGACCAATCAGGGACCAGGAGCATGGACTTCTGTCCATAAAAGCCAGCTCCACGCTCCCACTCTGGGAGTACACTTCCTCTTTCCACCCAGGAGTGAAGACTGGCTCTCCCTTGCTGAGCTGAAACACTGGCTGGAGATGTCTCCTTGGAGCAGACCAGAGCAGACTGGCACAGCTCAGAGCTTACCTGCACAATGCAAAGCAGGCCGGCCAGGAGCAGAGCCCCAGAGGGGCCTGGCCCTCCCACCCCACCTCGTGCCACCTCACAGCTGTGCTGTATCCCAATTGAGCTATAAAGTTTTAGTCTTGCCCTAACCGGTTTGGTTCAGTGGATAGATAGAGCATCAGCCTGCGGACTGAAAGGTCCCAGGTTCGATTCCGGTCAAGGGCATGTACCTTGGTTGCGGGCACATGCCCAGTAGGAGGTATGCAGGAGGCAGCTGATCGATGTTTCTCTCCCATTGGTGTTTCTAACTCTCTATCCCTCTCCCTTCCTCTCTGTAAAAAAGCAATAAAATATATATTTTTAAAAAGTTTTAGTCTTCACTGCAAAAAAAAAAAAGGACAGAGAGAGAATAAGTAATAGGATTAATTGGGTTAATAGTGGTAAAGTGATTATAACAGCAACTGGCACATAAGAGGCACTCAATACATGCTAGCTGCTTATTTAAAAAAAAAAAAAAAAGCTGACAGGAAGAAAACGAAGGTGCAGGCTGAGGAGAAAGACTGGGCTGGAGAAAGGAAGGGTAGAGGTCCAGAGGTCCCCGCATTATCATTAGCGTGGTAGTGTTATGACAGCACATGTGTCAGAGAATTACCGTGGAGTCACAGGTGACACACTAATCTCATACAGGAAGAGGTGAACCAGGCACCGCCCACTTCCCCCTTTCTGCTTCTCACTGGCCTCCGACTAAGAAACCTCCCACACATGCAGCAGGACAGCTAGCAGGACACATGCCACAGGACAGCTAGCAGGACAGTCAAAGGAGAGAGGAAGCCTTAGGGGCATGGCGTGCCTGTGAGGCTGAGCATCCCCTGCTGATGGCACTTCAACTGAAAGAAAAGCCTGAGGTCAGCAGAAAGGTATCTGGGCAGATAACAGGAACGATGTCATGGACCCAGGAGGGCCTTGAGGGAACTAGAAAGCCAGTGGGGGGGGGGGGGGGTTGGCGGGGCGGGGGGGACCACAGGAGGGAGCTGTGTCTTCCATGCCCAGCCCAGGGCCTAGCTGCTGACTTCTTCTGTTGTTAATATGTTTTTATTGATTTCAGAGAGGAAGGGAGAGGGAGAGAGACAGAAGCATCAATGATGAGAGAGAATCATGGATCGGCTGCCTCCTGCACGCCCCCCCCTACTGGGGATCGAGCCCGCAACCTGGGCATGTGCCCTTAACCCTTCAGTCTGCAGGCTGACGCTTTATCCACTGAGCCAAACCGGCTAGGGCTGTGGGCCATTCTTAAAGTCAGGAGCACCCTAGCTGGTTTGGCTCAGTGGATAGAGCGCTGGCCTGTGGACCAGAGGGTCCCAGGTTTGACTCCAGTCAAGGGCACATACCTTGGTTGCAGGCTCTTCCCCAGCCCCGCCCCTGTTCAGGGCTCGTGCAGGAGGCAACCAATCGATGTATTTCTCTCCCATTGATGTTTCTCTCTGTCTTTCCCTCTCTTTTCCACTATCCCTAAAAATCAATGGAAAAATATCCTCAGGTGAGGAATAACAAAAACAAACAAACAGATAGACAGATAAAAGGCACTGTTATTATGAAACCCTGGCAGGGAGGTCCTCACAGGATTGCCTCATTCTTTTCTCCTGCTTTTGCCATGTGGTAGTAGAGATTTATAGTTTATTTAAGCAGCCCTCATGTCCACGGGTGGATATTTCATTTTCATTTTAATCCACTTGTATTTTTTCATCATTGTGGTCATTATTGTGATTATGTAGTAAAGAATCCATGGTATATGTGTATCCTTGTGCATATATCATTTCACCTTTTGGAGTACAAATTCCTAGAAATACTAAGTCTAAGAGTATGGGTATGTATAGTGGGTCAAATTACCACATAAACATTGCACAAACATGCATGCAATTGTTAGTTTCACTTTATTTTCCAGTTACTTGTTGCTAATGTATAAGATTCTAATTGATTTTTAATATTAACCTTCTGACTTTGCTAAATTCACTTTTTAAAATAAATATATTTTGCCAAAACCGGTTTGGCTCAATGGATAGAGCGTTGGCCCTGGTTCGATTCCGGTCAAGGGCATGTACCTTGGTTGCGGGCACATCCCCAGTCGGGGGTGTGCAGGAGGCAGCTGATCGATGTTTCTCTCTCATGGATGTTTCTAACTCTCTATCCCTTTCCCTTCCTCTCTGTAAAAAATCAATAAAATATATTTTAAATAAATAAATAAATAAATATATTTTTATTGATTTCAGAGAGGAAGGGAAAGTGAGAAACAGAAACATCAATGATGAGAGAGATTCATTGATTGGCTGCTTCCTACACGCCCCCCACCCCCCTACAGGGGATCAAGCCCACAACCCTGGCATGTGCCCTTGACTGTAATCCAACCCAGGACCCTTCAGTCCACAGGCTGACACTCCATCCACTGAGCAAAACTGGCTAGGGTGCTAAATACACTTTTTATTGTTGTTTCATAGATTTCCTGGTATTTTTAAGCTAAATAATCATATCATCTGCAAATAAAGACAATTTTATCTTTCCCTTTCATGTAAAAAATGTATGCAAATTCCATTTCCACTAGGCTTATAACATCAGTATCACACAAGTTTTTAAAAAATATATTTTTATTGATTTCAGAGAGGAATGGAGAGGGAGAAACATCAATGATGAGAGAGAATCATGGATCGGCTGCCTCCTGCACGCCCCCTACTGGGGACTGAGCCCACAATCCAGGCTTGCGCCCTTGACCGGAATCAAACTCGGAACCTTTCAGTCCAAAGGCCAAGGCTCCATCCCCTGAGCCAAACAGGCTTGGACCCAGGTCAGTTTTGTGCGTATGTGAAAGAGACCCTCCACTCCGCTCCGCAAGCTCCCAATTATTTCTCCTCGGGCACCTCTACAGGAGCAACCTGCCTGGCCTCTTGCTGTCACTTCCCCGACAAAGGAGAGGCAGGGTAACTGCTCAGGTCAGTGAGCCCGGGAGAGAGAGAGAGGAGCGCAATTCTTCTAGGCCCGTGGTCGGCAAACTGCGGCTCCCGAGCCACATGCGGCTCTTTGGCCCCTTGAGTGTGGCTCTTCCATAAAATACCACGGCCTGGGCGAGTCTATGTTGAAGAAGTGGCGTTAGAAGAAGTTTAAGTTTAAAAAATGTGGCTCTCCAAAGAAATTTCAATCATCGTACTGTTGATATTTGGCTCTGCTGACTAATGAGTTTGCCGACCACTGCTCTAGGCTTTCTTTTTTCCCAGATATGCTTCCCACAGACACCTGAACTCCTGGTCTGTGTGTACATGAGGGCAACCAGATGGGGCAGCTGGACCCTGTGCAGGGAAGCCTGGGACTGGGTGAATTTAATTCTGGGATGGACTATTGAAAAATTCTTTGCTGCCCGGCCGGCATGGTCCAGTGGTTGAGCGTCGACCTATGCACCAGGAGGTCATGGTTCGATTCCCAGTCAGGGCACATGCCTGGGTTGTGGGCTTGATCCCCAGTGGGAGGCATGCAGGAGGCAGCCAATCCATGAATCTCTCTCATCACTGATGTTTCTATCTCTCTCTCCCTCTCTGAAATAGATTAAAATATATATATTTTAAAAGAGCATTAAAAAAAAAGCTCTAAGCCACAGCCTTCAGTATCTGTCATAAAGCTGACACTTTATGTTCAGCAGGCATCTAGATCTTACCTATCCACGGCTTCCAAACGCCAGAGGGTAAGAAAAGAGTTCAGGGTGGAGCAAAGGAGGTTTGCAGTTGTGAGCCTGCGAAACCCGGAGTTTATTCTTGTATTATTATTCTTTATTAATTTTTGCATTATTTTCCATACAAACTACTGTCGACCCACTTCTGCCCCACCCTGTGTTATTTATGAGTCCCCAAAGCCCTAACACACTGGTGAGTTGGCAGGAACCTTGAGAAGATAAAGGTGAGAAGCTAGAGGCCAAAGTAACACAGGGAGATTGAGGCTTCCGGTACGACCAGGCCACAAGCTGTGGGTTTTAAGGCCCCAGAAACTTCCAGAATGTATGCATCGACCGCTCCACATCTGTTTTCCCTTTTGATTGGCAGATTTTTTACCTACCTTTAGTTCAGAATAAATTCATCTATTATATCTTTGAATACCTTTTCTGCTACATGGGTCTGATCTCTACCTCGGGAAACACCTAAGCCGTATACCTATCTCAGGGTGAGCCAGGCAGTATTTTGACCTTGGCAGATCACAGCAAGCAATTCCTCTGTGCTCCCTTCAGAAGAATGGGGGTTGTTACAGAGAGAGAGGGCTGTTTTAACAGGCCTCCGTGAGTGCGAGTTTTTAAGACTGGGTTTTACTATATGCTTCGGTCATAACTGTGCAAAGAAAATGAGGAGAGGGAGAGTAGTTTGTAGTCAGAAGCAACAGATTGAGCTGGAGGAAGAGTTAGCTTTCCTGAGGGGAGGCGGATGCAAGACAGAAAGGAATGAAGGGAGGGAGAAAAGGAGGAAGGGAAAAAGGAAGAGAGGGAGGGAGGGAGAGAGGGGAAGGGAAGGAAACGTTCACATACCTAAATATTATTTTGTTGTTGTTAATCCTCACCTATGGAATTTTTTCCGTTGTGTTTTTAGAGATAGTGGGAGGGAGGGAGAGGGAGAGAGAAACATCAATGTGGGGAGAAACATTGAGTGGTTGCCAACCACACTCCCACACTCCCTCCAACTGGGGCTGGCGATCAAACCTGCAACCCAGGAAATATTCTTAAAGAGGAATTAGATCAGATCAGATCAGGGGCTGGGATACAGGCACATTACCCGAGACAGGAAGGCAAGTTGCAGCTGCCTGAGATCGGAATGGACACCCGCCCCCACCCCCCCTTCATGCACCACCACCCCCACAGGAAGCCAGATCCAGGGAGTATGAAAATCACCCCCTTAAAGCTGTGAATACTCCAAAATACAAGCCACTGGGGACTACGGCAGCTCCCGTGTCTGTCCGGCCACTGTACGCTGGGTGTGTGGACCGCGGGTCCTCTGTCCCTTCGGCTCACAGAACTACGCGTGGAGGGAGGACTCAAGGAGCCGGACCTGGGGACGGCACCTGCGGAGCCCCGTTGGCCCAGGCCCCAAGGAAGACGACGCGATCCTGGGTGCGAGGCTGATGCCCAGGCGGCGAGATGTTAGGGGCCTTGAGGAGCCGCGAGCGTGTCCGTCTGGGAAGTGACCTGAACTGCAGCTGGAGGGCAGACTGTGCAGACGTTTCAAAGATGAGAGCCAGGCCCTGGCTGGTGCGGCTCAGTGGATAGAGCATCAGCCTGCAGACTGAAGGGGCCCAGGTTTGATTCTGGTCAAGGGCACATGCCCGGGTGGCGGGCTTAATCCCCAGTAGGGGGCGTACAGGAGGAAGTCAATCAATGATTCTCTCTCATCACTGATATTTCTCTCTCTCCCTTCCTCTCTGAAATCAATCATATATATATATACATACACATACACACACACATATATACATATATATTTATATATATATATATTTATATATTTATATATATATATATATAAAGGTTACCATGGACGTTTAAGGTATTACTCATGGCGCTTCAAAGCACAACAGCTATTGTGGCCCTAGCTGGTTTGGCTCAGGGGATAGAGCGTTGGCCTGCGGAATGAAAGGTCCCGGGTTCGATTTCGGTCAAGGGCACATACTGATAGCAGGTTTGATCCCCAGCCCTGGTTGGGGCGCATGTGGGAGGCAACCAATCCATGTGTCTCTCTCACATCGATGTTTCTCTCTGTCTCTTCTCCTCCTTTCCGCTCTCTCTAAAAATCAATGGAAAAATATCCTCGAGTCAGGATTAAAAATAAAAATTAAAAAACAACTATTGTGGCCCTAGCTGGTTTGGCTCAGTGGATAGAGTGTTGGCCTGCAGACTGAAGAGTCCCAGGTTCGATTCCGGACAAGGGCATATGCCAGGGTTGCTCGCTCGATCCCCAGTAGGGGGCGTGCAGGAGACACCCAATCAGTGATTCTCTCTCATCATTGATGTTTCTATCTCCCTCTCTCTTCCTCTCTGAAATCAATAAAAATATTAAACAACAACAACAAACAACTATTGTGGGTGGAGGGGGTTGCCTATGTCCCATGGGAACAGGACAATAAACAGAGTTCGGGCTCCAGGAAGGGGCAGGAAGAATGAGACACGCTGAGGGTGGTCGAGGAGAGCATCCGATGGCCCGACCTTCGCTTTCGCTGGAGATGCCTTTCGAGTGAGACGGTCCAGCTGGGAGAGGTGAGATGGACAAGATGTGTTTGGACAAGAGCTGCTGCTGGCAGACCCCGGACACACTGACTTCATTCCCCGCACTGCGATCACAACAACAGCATCCACGCTGGCAAACAAATGTCTGACCCAGAAAACAATGGCAAAGGCAAAGGGGAAAAGTCCACCAGCAACCTCAGCCCTCCGAGCGAGCGATGGAGAAGGAAGGAAACAGCGTTAGGAACTGGGTTAACCCATTCAACGCTAACAAGGCCACCGAGCCTTCCCGAGAGGCGGACGCCCAGGGGGCAAACACTGGACGCATCTCCCCAGGTTCCAAATAGAAGGTTGATGCAGGATGATGCACTGCTCAAGGCCCACGACGCGCAGCTGTGGAAAGACAGCATCTAGAGGCGCCCCCCGACAAGCGCCCCCCAACAAGCGTCCAACAGTCCCAGCAGCTTCAGCTGGGAAACCTGCCGAGGCTGCCCCTCAGGCCCTGACAAAGAGGAGAGAGACCAGGAACCTCCTTAGGGAGCAGGACTCACGGGCCTAAACAGCTCAGGGAACGTGCCACCAACAGACCTGGAGCCCTGCCCTGGCCGGTGTGGCTCAGTGGATTGAGCATCGACCCAGGCACAGAAGGGTCACTGGCTTGATTCCCGGTCAGGGCACATGGCCCGGTTGCTCGCTCGATTCCCAGTAAGGGGCGTGCAGGAGGCTGCCCGTCAATGTTTCTCTCTCACATCGATGTTTCTCTCCCTCCAATATCAATAAAATCATATATATATATATATTTTAATTTCGAGCCTAGAATATCATGGAAATTTTCAAACTCTGTAGCAGGCAGGAGTATGGTAAATGCCACTCCCGGGTAAAGGATGTGCTGTGTTTACCAGACACGGAGAGAGAAAGCAACAGCATGGATGGGCCTGGAGAGCATGATGCTAAGCGAAATAAGCCAGTCAGAGAAAGACAAATACCACACGATCTCACTCATTTGTGGGATATAATGAGCAACATGAACTGATGAACAAAAACAGACCCAGAGACAGAGAAGCATCGATCAGACCGTCAAACCTCAGAGGGAAGCTAGGGGAAGGTGGGGGTAAGGGGGAGAGATCAACCAAAGGACTTGTATGCATGCATATAAGCCTAACCAATGGACACAGACACCAGGGGGGTGAGGGCATGAGCGAGGGGGTGGGGTGGGGGGGCAGTGGGGGATAAGGACACATATGTAATACCTTAATAAGAAATAAAAAGATTTGGAGTCAAAACAAAAGTAACTTAAATGAACTCGGAGGAAAGGCATTTTGTAAAAATACATACATACATACATACATACATACATACATACGTAAATAATAAAGTAAGCAGGTATTTCTGATGTCAATCTGTCATTTATAAATTCGACAAACGGGAAGCCTGAGCTATCCCCGACGGAACTGCACACGTACTTTTGTTTTAAAATAAAGGCCAAGGCACAGCGAGGTGTCTGTTCAGGTACAAGTCAAGGGCACAGAGAGATCTACTCGTGACATTTTATTTTATTTTATTTTATTTTTTAATATATTTTGTTGATTTTTTTACAGAGAGGAAGGGAGAGGGGTAGAGAGTTAGAAACATCGATCAGCTGCCTCCTGCACACCTCCTTCTGGGGATGTGCCCGCAACCAAGGTACATGCCCTTGACCGGAATCGAACCTGGGACCTTTCAGTCCGCAGACCGACACTCTATCCACTGAGCCAAACCGGTTTTGGCTACTCGTGACATTTTAAATAAAACCCAAGCCTGGAAAAATATCCAAAATAAAACACAAACATAAAAAGACAGGAAATCCAAGTAAAGTAAACAAGGAGGAGAAAAGCACAGACTCCAAGCAACTTGAGTCCCTCAGCCCAGGGAGAGAAAAGAGTGGGGCCACCTCTTTCCCAGGGTCTGAATCCTAGGAATGCTGGTCCCCGCCTTCCCTTCCCCAAACATAACACAGAGTCGCCCACATGTTGGACTGTAGATCTGTTTTGTTTGTTTTTTCTTTCATGCTTGCAATGTTTGCCTTTTTCATGTTGCCTTCACGTTAGCCCCAAGCTCCTGCTTCGCCATCATTTTTGTGTGTCAAGGGTGAACTCACACTGACTGGATATTAGTCCAAAACCTCCAGGCCCTCTCATCGCAGGCAAATCTTCCAGACATTCTTTTCTCCCAGGCGTTCTTTTTATATATATATATATATATTTTATTGATTTTTTACAGAGAGGAAGGGAGAGGGATAGAGAGTTAGAAACATCAATGAGAGAGAAACATCGATCAGCTGCCTCTTGCTCACCCCCAACTGGGGATGTGCCCGCAACCAAGGTACATGCCCTTGACCGGAATCGAACCCAGGACCCTTGAGTCCGCAGGCCGACGCTCTATCCACTGAGCCAAACCGGTTTCGGCTCTTTTTTAAAAAAATATATTTTTATCGGTTTCAGAAAGGGAGAGGGAGGGAGATGGAAACATCAATGATGAGAGAGAATCATTGTTGGGCTGCCTCCTGCACACCCCCTACTGGGGAGCGAGCCCGCAACCCAGGCATGCGTGCTGACCAGGAATCAAATCGTCAACCCTCAACCACTGAACCCCACCGGCTGGGCTCTCCCAGGTGTTTTTAAAAATGTCTGGCTGGTCTGTCTGGTTCTCCAATGAATTTACTCCATGAGTCCCAGGGATGTTTAGTCTCGACTGTATATACACTGAGTGGCCAGATTATTATGATCTCTGAACGCATAATAATCTGGCCACTCAGTGTATATCCTATATAATAAAAGGCTAATATGCAAATTGTCCCCTCGACCAGGAGTTCGACCAGCAGGCAGGCCGGCTAACCGCCCATGTCCCCTCCCCGTGGCCAGGCTGGCTGGACCCCACCCATGCACGAATTCATGCACCGGGCCTCTAATATATACTGTGAAATATATAATCTGGCCACAAAATAATAATCTGGCCACTCAGTGTACAGTCTGTGTTGTTAATATTTAACTTAAAGTTGGTAGTCTTTTTTTACTTTTCTAGGATCGCAAACATGAAAGATAACCGGTGTCATCAACTCCTACACCAGATAGACAAAGCAGGACAAATACACGGTCCACAGAAGCAGGGAAGGCGGAAGGCTTGCTAAGTCACAAACTCTCCCCGGCCACAGGTTTCACAGAAATGATGATTACCTGACTCCGATCACTAAACCAGGAGGTACCACAGTTCTCTAGTTGAGAGGCATTTCACACGATGCTTCAAGCCAGGATTCTAGACATATAGAAGTTCTTTATCCTATGTTTACGTTAAGTCTTTTGAAGCCAACAATCATTTTTCCCTCGTATTTGAAACCTCCTAGTAGAAATCAGTATGTATGGATTAATTACATTTCTTCTTGGAATAGAAGACAATTGAAATTGGGTTAATGTCAGTTTTTGAGACCATCTAACCCAAATGTTTACTCTTTACTGTAAGCTTCTTTAGGTGGTTAAAAGAATATTTTTAAAAATGTATGTTTTGGTAAAAGTGATAAATACCTTGAGACATAAATAAATGCTAAGAAGCTAACTAGCTATCCTAAAATTACTCAGAGGGGTTTAATACTCTAAGATTCCTAATAGAAAAATTCAGCAATACCAAAGGCTGCCAAAATGAACATGAACCTTAAAGCACTAGCTAGATGTGTGTAGTTCTTATTGCACTTAGGTATTTTATTTTTTAAATATGTTTTTATTGATTTCAGAGAGGAAGGGAGAGGGTGAGAGAGATAGAAACATCAATGATGAGAATCACTGATCAGCTGCCTCCTGCACACCCCCTACTTGGGGATCGAGCCCGCAACCCAGGCATGTGCCCTTGACCGGAATCGAACCCAGGACCCTTCAGTCCATAGGCCATCCACTGAGCCAAACCGGCAGGGCGCAATTAGTTATTTAAAGTAGAATACTGTATAGCATCAAACACTTCCAAAAAAGACAGAAGCTTTGAAACTAAGACAAGAAAAACCCATATAGTCAGGGTGGAATATTTGTCTTCAGCCTCTTGTTGTTATGTTAGCATGGACACAGAGCCGAACTAAGACCTATCCAATAATCCCCTATAATAATAAAAGGCTAATATGCTAATTAGACCAGACGTCCTTCCAGATGTCCTTCTGGACGAAGCCGAGGCCGGAGGTAAGCAAGGCCTACTCTTGCATGAATTTTGTGCATCAGGTTTATAAAAACAGAACTATGGTTGTCTACCAATTCTCCTGTTGGCCAGAGTCAAACCCTTTGCCTAAATTGTTTTTGTTATGTGTAGAAAAATATGTCGAGAGTAAAGACAAATTAGAACTAAAAACATAATGTTTAGTCATGGTGACACTGCTATTGTCTGTAGGAGCACTTGTTTGATGTGAGCTTTCTTACCTTTATTTATAGTTAGCAACAAATATATATATACACTGAATGGCCAGATTATTATGATCTCTGAACGCATAATAACCTGGCCACTTTGTGTGTGTGTGTGTGTGTGTGTGTGTGCGCGTGTGTGTGTGTGTGTGTGTGTGTGTATTAGAGGCCTGGTGCATGAATTCGTGCATGGGTGGGGTCTGGCCAGCCTGGCCACGGGGAGGGGACATGGGCTGTTGGCCGGCCTGCCTGCTGGTCGAACTCCTGGTTGAGGGGACAATTTGCATATTAGCCTTTTATTATACAGGACAGTGGTCGGCAAAGTCAAACTCTCTCAAACAGTGGTCGGCCAAATATCACAGTACAACGATTGAAATTTCTTTTGAGAGCCAAATTTTTTAAACTTAAACTTCTTCTAACGACACTTCTTCAAAATAGACTCGCCCAGGCCATGGTATTTTGTGGAAGAGCCACACTCAAGGGGCCAAAGAGCCGCATGTGGCTCATGAGCCGCAGTTTGCCGACCACGGATATAGGATATACATGAGTGGCCAGATTATTATGCATTCAGAGATCATAATAATCTGGCCACTCAGTGTATATATATATGAAATATGTGAATTTTATGATGTGGAACCTCAAGTAGTAATTCTTTCTATGACTAATGTAAACAAGGCACAAGGTCTCACATTAACTAATAATTGTCTTTTTAAAAAGACAGGCCCTGATTGATTCCTTAGTTTGAATAAAGAGACAGACTCTAGTTTCTTGTTTGTTCCCTTTTATACTTAACACATACTATAGGTGCTCTCAAAACATGCATCCCACCAGTGGGAAATTTTAGACAGAAATAGGAAAAGGACTGGACCCAGCCGACATGACTTACAGTAGCCGCAAAGACAGGAGGAATACAGTAAAAAATGCAAACGTAGACTCAGGTTCCCCAGGCGAGTTAAGGCCCCGGCTCGTGAGAGAAAACTGACCAGCATCCAATAAGGAAAACGCTGAAATTTCTTAAAACCCAGATGAGCCATTAAAACCCAACAGTACTGGATTCTCACCTAATCAAAGGCTTGCATTGTTTGATTTTTTGAAAAACAATCGTTATTCTTTACCAAGTGCCTATTAAGAGCTAACGCCTCGGAATCTCATTACTCCTGTGACCCCCACAGGTCAGGTGGGCACCCAGGCTGGCAATAACACTGGACCACTGCCCTACAGTAGAGCCGTGCCTTGAACCTGGTCTGTTCACGCCATAGGCCTCCTTTTCAAAGCACTGGGGTTTTCTCTTCTGCCAGAGCTTTTATGTATTTTCCAAAAGAACTCCTCTCATGGCAGGAAACACATGGTTCTAGCTAATAGTTTATCTTGTGGATTGTTTTAGGTTTATTGTGCTCTTACAGGATTTAAAATCCCACCTTTTGACCGACGATCCAGTAAGTTTGGTACCCGAACTGAAGCCCCCCAAAGATCCACGTACACAGTTCTCCTTCTCAAACAGGACAGATTTAGAAACACGTACAGATCGTTCCATCCAGAAAAGAACTAAGTTTACTAGGCCATCTCCTTTTGCCTTTCCTTGTTACTTAACGTTCCTTGAACATAGTCCTGAGTGTACCATCCTAGCCAATGGTTCCACGCTTTTCTCTACCTGAGCTGGCCATCGAGTCCAGTACTTTCTAAACATACTTTATGGGGACACTAAAACGTTCTTTTTAAATCCAAACAGAGCCGGGCCATATCTGGGTAAACAGAAGTAAGTCATTAAAGGAGACTGTTCTCAATGCCACGTCCACCTTCTTTCTCATCGCTCCCTCTGTGCCTGCGGTGAGCGCCTCGCCTCTCTCTCTCTACCTGCCTGGACCCTTTTTCCGTCCCTGTCACCCACCAAAAGCGAAAGCAGACCCTCATGATGGAAGTAGCCTGCTGCCAGCCTGCTCACAGGGAACTTCAGCCTGGAGGCGACTCTTTGGCAAAGTCATGGGGACAAGGGGCCCCTCCATGGCCCCATCGGAGGAGCCCCCCCCCAAAGGAATGCATCCACCAGGAACCCCAGGAAACTGCCCGCCCACCTGCTGCGTTTACCTGTGGCCGGGTCCTCCTCCGGGGGCCGACCTGCTGAGCAGTAGCAACAGTCCAGGATGACATAGTTGAGCACGTTGAAGAACAGCCCGATAATGCCAGCAGCCAGGACCAGCAGCGCCGCCTCCGTCTTCTGGGGGTTGATGTACCTCTTGATGGCCTCCACCAGGATGCTGAACATGAGCGCCACGGCGAAGATGGTGTTGCCAAAGGCTCCCACCACGTCGGCCCGCAGGAAGCCGAAGGTGCTCTTCCTGTGGCGCGTGATGGTGCTGGCCCGCAGGCCGAACAGGCCTATGACCATGGACAGGAGGTGGGAGAGGACGGCGAAGGCGTCCGAGGCCAAGGACAGGGAGTTGCCGATGTGGGCGATCGCCAGCTCCATCACGAACAGGAGGATGCTCACCACGCACATGAAGACCAGGCGGAAGGTCCTCCCGGAATACCGGCCCATGGCTCCGGCTGGCGGGCCGTTCCCTCTTCCTCTCCGGGGAAGGCTGCGCTCCGAAGGGAGCAGCTACAGATCTTGAGATTACAGCTCCTGGAAAACTCTCCCCTTCAGCCTTTCAGCGAGCTTGTCAGATTTAGAAATCACCCTTTATAGGCTGCCATAAAGCCATAAAGCAGTTTAAAGGGCAATTAAGCGGGAGATGTCATGTGAGCTGGGACTCTGGAAAGGGAAGGCTCGGCTTCAGATACGGATAGGGACTGGAGGAATTTGTTTGTTTGTGTGTTTCATCCCAGAAGTCGGGAGCCTCTGTGTCTTCGAGTCACACAGTGGCTCACCGGTGGCTTCAGCCCTCCCAGCTTCCACTCACACAGTAACTGGGGAGACAAGTCGGTTGACAAAGGCCATCAGATCCTGTCTACCTGGTGTGCAAAGTTTTGAGTGCTGTCCACTGCCTGGGTCAGGGGACACTCTGGATCAGTTACCGTAAGTGAAACCCAAACATGAATCGAGGGGGAGTTTTCTATTGCCTGGGTGCTGATCGGGAATACACAAGCACCTAGTTCCACACATTCTCCCAAATAAGACCCCAAAATAAAAAACTCCTCATGGCCGAAACTGGTTTGGCTCAGTGGATAGAGCATCGGCCTGCGGACTGAAATGTCCCAGGTTCGATTCCAGTCAAGGGCATGTACCTTGGTTGCAGGCACATCCCCAGTAGGGGGTGTGCAGGAGGCAGCTGGTCGATGTTTCTCCCTCATCAATGTTTCTAGCCCTCTAGCCCTCTCCCTTCTCTGTAAAAAATCAGTAAAATATATATTTTTTAAAAATTCCTCATGGTCAGGGAAGATAAAACACTTTATAGACTGGAGGACCTATAGACATGACCCCAGTCATTTCAGGAAGAAAGCCAAATTATAATGACTTCACTGAGACAAGGAAATCTTTTTGTTTTTAATCTTATCACCTGTCACTCACACTCAAAGGTTTGCTGGGTCCTGAATATTTAAAACAATAGCGGCCTCTATTGTTCTGAGCAGCCTGCCTACAGTCAATCCTTTAAAGAAATGAGACTGAAATGACTACTCCCAGTGTTTTCTGAATTTAAATCCTGTGATGATTAATTTTGTGTCAATTTGACTGGGCCACCAGGTGCCCAGACATTTGATCAAACATTGTTCTGAGGGTTTTCTGTTAGGGTGTTTGGATGAGATTAGCATTTGAATCCAAAGACTGAATAAAGCAGATTGCCCACCTGTGTGGGTGGGCCTCATCTAATCAGTTGAAGGCCTGAAGAGCAGACCCTCCCTATTCCTCCTGCTGACTGCCTTCAAGCTGAGACCTAGGGCTTGAACTGAAACATTAGCCCTTCCTGGGTCTCAAGCCAGTGGCCCTCAGACTGAAACTATCCCATAGACTCTCCCGAGTTTCCTGTTTGCTGACTCACCCTGTAGATCTCAGGACTCCTCAGCCTCCGTAACCGCAATTCTGTATAAGCTCTATTTATACGCCCATCCTCTTGGTTCTGTTTACCTGGAAAACTCTACTAGTCAATTATGCACAAATCCTCACAACTTAGATGTAGCCCTAATAATTTCCTTAGCATCTCATATATCACCTCCAATTCATCTCCAGACTTCTAATACAACCAGGCTGTGTATCAAATCGCACCCAGACTATCTCATTCATCCATTCATGCAACAAATATTTACTGAGTACCTACATGTCACACACAGTTGTAGGCTCCGGGGAAGACAGCAATGAATAAGACAAAAACCAGTGCCTTTATGAAGCTTACAGTCTAGTGGGGAGACAGATATTTAACAAAACAAGTCATAATATGTATTGAATTTCAGATGGTAATGAAGTGGTCAGGGAAGAATTTACTGAGATGCTCGAGTGAACACCTGAAGGAGGTAAGCTCCCTCCCTCAGCAGGTGTTTCTTATTTTCTTTTTTAAATACATTTTTATTGATTTCAGAGGCAGGGAGAGGGAGAGACACTCCAGACTCTCCAGTCAAATGCCTTCTCTTCGCTGTCTTATGGAATGTTTTCTGCTGCTGATGTCAAGACTCAGTCTCTCCCCTACTGAAGGCCGTCAGCAGGAGGAGGGATCCGGAGGGTCTGCTCAGTTCTTCAACTGATTGTACGAGGCCCACCCATACTAGGGAAGCCTGCCCGCTTCACTCCTCTACCAATTCAACAGGTTTTGTGACGTCTTTGTTAATGACTTGTCTCCCCCTACAACATGCTGCTGTCCAATTCCAGCAAAGATACCTGGCCTATTGGTTTTCTTTTTACTGCAATGAACACTAGGCACACACTCACGCCTGTGAGTGTCAGCCATGTATCTTAGTTAATGGCTGTCATCTGCGAGCAAAACAGTGGCCCTTTCCTGAAGGCCAGTGTTTGGCCACAGGCTTCTGCATCCCCTGGAAAAGCACCGCCACTTCTCAGATGTTTGGAAAGTTCGGATATTTTAGCTGAATCTCTATTTAAAGGGAAAAGTCTCTCTCCCATCACATGTAGATTTAGGGTAAAAGATTCTGCCCTTCACATACTCACTTACTGTGGAGTTCCTTTAAATAATGAATTCCTCTGAAGCAGCCAACTTCAAACTTTTCTGCATTTAGTTCTCCTCATCGGAAGCTTCAGGAAATTCCTACGAATAGAGGTTATTTTCATCTCTTTGTAGGAATTGCCTTGTAGTACGTAACTCCAACACTTCAGAAACGAACGAATACATAGAACGAATGAATTCATGATGTTTATTACTGGGGTGGTTTACAGAAAAGTCTTTTTTCCCACTGTTACTTGAGACATAAGAATAGGTGTTTATCTCGTGACCTCCTTTTTGAAGTTTTATTTTAAAAAATCATAAAACTCTGGGAAGAAATTAGTATCAATTTTTTAAAAAGTGCAGAGGGCTGGAGACAGGCCGTGGCTTTGTCCTCAGTAACTCCGCCCAAACAAGGTGTAGTACTTGGCAGGGTTCCTGCCGCAGACGCATCTGGCTCCAGGCTGCAGCTCACAGAGCGGTTTGAAGGGGATGCAGAGGCTTTTGGCTCCCATGGATGGAGCGCCAGGTTCCAGATCCTGATCCCTGAAATGAAAACAAACGAGAATGCCATTCATTTAAGCTGTGCATGTCTCTTCTTTTTCACAGCCTCACCTCACACGTCTTATCTGTTCATTGCACTTACCTGGCCGTGGTCTTCTTGATCCAGTCTTCACAGTCAATTTCCCCACAGAAGGGGATCTGGACAATCTAATAGGAAAAGGAACAATATATAGTGTGTATCACTCCTTCCAGGCTGTAAACAGGACACCCATTATTTGCAGCCACCCATCCCATGCTCAAGTTGAGTCCCTCCTGCAAACTCTTCCTTGCACTTGGCACTTGGTTAAAACATGTTCCCAAAGGCTTTTCTAAGAACAAAGTGAAATGGAGACGAAGAAATTATAAAAAGCTGAATAATTCATCAGATGAACGTTACTGCAGGGTAAGGAAGTTAGTTACCTACTTCTCTCATGTTCATTCAGCAAAGTGTGTATTAGCCCAAGTCCCCAACTTGGTAAAATGTCATTTTGATCATCTGCCTTGAGATGATAAAGAGGTGATAATTTCAAGGCAAATCCTGGAGGGAGGGAATGAGTGGGTAAAGGGAAGGTGGAAGGGCTGGTAGTAATAAATACTCTGAAAAAATCGAATAGAGAAATTGTGCAATGCAAACTGAAGCAAAGACCAATCTGGGTGTAAGAGCTGAAATCACAGCAAGTGACAGCCCTGAAACTTGGGAATCATTAGCAGTTGTGCAATCACAGAGCATGAAAAAAATGTATTTGTTTTCCACAAAGTATTGTTTAAAATTCATTACAAAAAACAAAATGGGCAATGATAAGAATATTAAGAGAATTACAAAAAATGCCTTTGGATACTAAATTTGATTTCTTAGATATTTTTACTTTAACTCACAACATAGCTATATTTTTTAATAACTAATAAATTTTACAGTAAATAGTCTTATTTTCTTCTTCTCATGAGAAAACATTACTAAGCCTTGAGAAGGTATTCCTAAAATAATTTTTTAAAATTTAAAATGATGTAGCATGTAAAAAATTCAACTGAAGTTATTAAATGTATTTGGACTCATAAGTGATAATTTTGTAAAACACCATGTTTTAATTCTTTCTAGCTTCAAAGTATAGATAATAAGACCTAAAATTTCTATTTATGCATATAAGTCATTAATATGAAAGTACAGTATACATTTTTATGCTATTTATTCAGCTGTGGAAAGATTCTTAATTTTTATTTTTTATAATTTCTATATCTATGTTTTTAAAAGATACAATCTTTTGCAACACACAGTATCTTGCATTTTGTAGCAGAAAATGTTAATGACAAAAAATAACGAGACTCTAAAATTACGATGATCAATAGATTAGTAATGTAGTCAACAGTAAACATGTATTACACATATACATAACATGTATTTTTCATTTAACTAAGACCATCCCCTTGGAAAAGTTCCTGAAATCAAGTCCTACACATTTTTTTTTCCCATTTATAAAAACCAACAGGGAAAGTAGAAAATCAAACTTTCACCTACATTCACGTTCCAAAGATCCCTTCCACCTTCTCCCTTCTTAGTAAATACCATTTTATTTACAGTAACTTCAAAGGTTGCTGGAAGGCCAGTCAACATATTTAAGCAATATGAGATGCGGACGGAATTGGCTACTGAATTCAAGAAACAAAATGTGCTTTGGCCGCTTTGCTCTTTGGACATACAACTAAAATATGTATTCTGCTTTAGGACAGATACGGAAATCTATGGTTCCACTAATATCTGCTGAGACTCATTTCTTTGAGAGCAATGGACTAACTAGTGTTGACTCTATCGATTTATTAACTCTTATGCAATGTCTTCACAGACTGTATTGGCACAGTGACTCCATATTTCTATAATACAGGAAATTCTAAAATTCAGTAAATAATGGAGCAAAAATAAGATAATCACCAATTGTAGTGAAAGGAGAAACGTACACGGCATCAGTGGCTACATATTCTCTAGCCTTCTCTCAGAAGGATGGAGCTTGAGTCACGTGACAAGTTACAGAAACCAGAGCGGGGAGGATGAAAAGCAATATTCCAAGCATAAGAGAACGCTGGACACAGAAGAATAATGGATCTGAAGGGCATTTTGAGATGAACTATTCTGCACCCATTTTATAAGTTAGTCAGCTGAGCCAGCGAGATTGACATGCACCCAGCTCACGCACTGAGACATATTGAGGTTTTAATCATAACCGATTAAAACTATGCCTATCAAGCATGAGAAAAAGCTTTCACATAATCGGTTCACAGTGTTATCCAAAAATGATATACTGTCAAGTTTTAAGAAAACCAGTTGAAAGAGTATATAATGGCCCTGGCTGGTTTGGCTCAATAGGTAAGAGCGTTGGGCCTGTGGACTGAAGAATCCCAGGTTCAATTCCAGTCAAGGGCACATGCCCTGGTTGTGGGCTCAATCCCCAGTGGGGGGCATGCAGGAAGCAGCCGATCAATGATTCTCTGTCATCATTGATGTTTCTACCTCTCGCTCCCTTTCTCTTCCTCTCTGAAATCAATAAAAATATATTTTAAAAAATGCTGAATACTATGTAATCCTGTGTGACTGGCCTTGAAAAGGGGATTAATACCATGCTTAAGTTCAGTGGGTCTTAAAACACCATTTACTGAAATATTTTTATATTCAATTGTTTTCAGAAGTCTCTTACCTTCCCAGAATCCAGCAGCTTCTGGAAGTCCTCCATTGAATTTGCCACCACCATATGAGTCTTAAGGTCTTCAGAAGCCCTACCAAAAAATAATGAGAAAAGAACACATCATTTCTCCTAATAATATGATGTTATTTTTAAACACGCATAGTTAAATGAACTAACAATAACCTGGAAGTGAGAACTCAATTTGAACCTCGACTTTGTCACTAGCAATGACATTCAGTAAACCTCAGTGAACTCATCATTGTATGATTGTGAACATGAAATGGATGAGGAATTTGCCAAGCACACAACAGGTAATTTTTACTTCTGTTATTGTTGTTAAATCTCTACTGATCAACATTCTAGTCCTGCTATAACACTAACTACCTGAGAGGCTGAGTTGTGTATTTTTTTTTTTGTCTTAAAAAAAAAATTTTGGGGGGGAAGGAGGGTGTTATTTTTTAAACCTCTCTGGTCTTACTTTGCTAAGTTTTTACAAACCTGGAAAAATACTCAAGTAAGTCTAATTACCCACACAGGATTCTGAGAATCAAACACGAAGGCGTGAAAATGTTTTGAAAAGGAAAAACTCGTAAATATCCATTATTCAAGCTATTTTCATCCACTAGGTAATTCTTTTAGAAATGGAAATAAATGTTATTCTCTTCTGCATTTGAAGTCATGCATGACACGAGGAAAGGAAGGAAGGCGCCACACAAGGACCCATCTTCTAGTGCCTCTACATGAGACCTGCGATTCTAAGACCCCTTCCCATAGGTCAGGCAGCCCTGAGTCCCCCACCCCCAATCCCCATAGGCGGTTCTGAGCCTTGGCCACACATCAATCACTCGGGAGCTTTCACTACTGTAGGCACCAGCCCAGCTCTACACCAATTATGCTAACATCGCATGGTAGGGGCCCAGGCACTGGTAGTTTCTAAAGCCTCCCAGGGGCTGCTCATAGGTAGCCAGCAGGTGAGAATCAATGCCTCACTTCCTCAGATTCATATGTCATAAAAGCCTGGATCTAAAACGAACCCAAATTAGCCCCTGGGCCAGCCAGTCCACTGCTGCAAACGTGGTACGGAGCAGGAAGCACTTAGAAAAACGCTCATAATACAAGTCAAAACACAAAAAGAAAGGCGCATTTGGAACCACGGGAAAGAGGACTTCCAGTTGGGGCAAAGAATTCCTGGGACAGATCTCCTAGGGTTGGAAGATGAGAGATGTGAGCGACTCATTCTGAGGAACTGACTTTCTGAAGAGATTGGCGTGGATGTCCTCCAACAGAGCCTGAAGTTTAGTCTCGGCCTCATTTTCAGCAACTGTGAGCTTCTCTCCAGTATCTCGTCGGACGGCCACAAACTGACAGCTCTTCATATCACGTGGCCCGACTTCCAGCCTAATGGGAACTCCCTAGGAAACAAAAGAGGCGGCTAAGGTGACACATACACATCTCCAACTGGACACGGGAGGGGCGGGGGGGGGGAACCACAGGTAGGCTTACAGGTGTGAGCTCACAAAACACAGTTTATTCTTGTATTATTATTATTTGTTAACCCTTTGTACGCCATAAGTGTCTAAAGACACAAGCAGCGGACCTTCCCCACACGCCACGCACGTCTATAGCCGCAAACCTCGCCTATCAACTCTGGTCGCCCAATTTTAAAATCAGACTTGTTAGTGACATCTCTGGGTGTGTATAGAAAATTATGGTAACTTAAACTCGTAAATATTCCAGCGCATATGGAATTAATTCCAATATTGTCCTGTTTTGGATGTGTGGCAGTTAACTGGTTAATTATAGCATTGTTTATTTGTATTACAACTGTAAACCTACTTTTGCCCACCCTATATGGACTAATTTCATGGCTTTATTGACATAAATAATAAAGAAACAAAGGCATGTACAAACAGTAAGAAAAAGCAGGCAATATTCCTGAACCATTACAAAAACCCATTCCAATAAGGCATAAACCTAAGAGAAAACTGTACTGCCTGAGGTTTATTAAAACAAAATAAAAATAAGCTTCCTCAAAAACGAGTTCAAATTTGCAATTGTGCTGAAACGCAGTTTCAGTGAAGAACTCATAACGATCAAAACAGAGGAAGTCATGAGAAAGACTTACATTTTATAAACACACGTAAAGAAAATCTAAATCCAATGGAAGAATTTACCTTGAGCTCCCAGTGGTTGAATTTCCAGCCTGGGGAATAGTTATCTCGCAAATCAGCTCGGGCGCGAATGTTAACATTGAGTAGCCGCCTTCGATAATCATTGCATTTTGAAATCAGAGCATCTCTGTCTTCCTCAGACAGTGCGTTTGTGATGCCACAAGGAATGACCACCACCTGGAACCCAGCACAACAGCGTATGTTCACACAAAGAAACAGCATACAGACGTGCCTCCAAATCACAACACAAATCAACACAGGTGGAGGTGGGGGGCAAGGGGGACAAAGGGAGACTTACAGTTGTGAGTTCACGAAACAGTTTATTCTTGATTACCATTTATTATAGCATTATTTGTATTACAACTGTAAACCTACTTTTGCCTACCCTATGTAGACTAATTTCATGGTTTTATTGACAATCCTATATAATAAAAGCCTAATATGCTAAGTGACCGGTCGTCCAGCCAGCCATTCAACCAATCAAAGTGTAATATGCTAATGATATGCTAAGGCCGCTCAACCGCTTGCTATGACATGCAATAACCACCAGGGGGCAGATAGTCGACCAGTCGCTATGATGTGCACTGACCATCACGGGGCAGATGCTAGGACTGGTAGATTAGCTTGCTGTTGGGGTCCAGCCGATCGGGACTGAGCGAGATAAGCCGGACACGCCCTGGAGCCCTCCTGTGGTCCCTCCCCGGCTGGCCAACCTCCTGCATCCTTCCTAGCCCCGATTGTGCACAGGTGGGGTCCCTCGGCCTGGCCTGCGCCCTCTCACAATCCGGGACCCCTCGGAGGATGTCGCAGAGCTGGTTTCTGCCTGACAGCAGAACAAATGGCCACTATGATGCGCACTGGCCACCAGGGGGCAGACGCTCAACACAGGAGCTGTCCCCTTGTGGTCAGTGCGCTCCCACAGGGGAGCACCGCTTAGCCAGAAGTCGGGCTCACGGCTGGCAAATTTCATGCACTGGGCCGCTAGTAATAAAAAAACAAAACAAAGGCATACACAAACAATAAATCGCTGGTGCGATTTCTAATCTATATAGAATGTCCATCAATTAGCTGCACATGGCTTGTCTGTGCTAAATATATCATTTCAAAAAAAATGATTTCTAAAGAAGTTTTATATAAAGAAGCTAAAAATTAAGAGTAAAAAACAAGAACACAAATGATATCCGTAGTTACACAACTGAAGTCTAGACTGAATTCTATGCTGTTTCTCCATTGGCAAAATCTACCCAGATGATATTCCGAAAACTGCCCTTTCGAGTCTGTTAGTAGATCTGACCTGTATTTTAAGTGCTAACAGAAATACCATCTTACCTGGACGCAGGCCACGCGGGGAGGTAACACCAAGCCCATGTTGTCCCCGTGGACCATGGTCATGACCCCGATGGTCCGCGTGGTCAGGCCCCAGGAGTTCTGATAGGCAAACTGCTTCTCTCCTGGCGTCTTTGGGTCTTCAAAAACGATTTCAAACATTTTGGAAAAATTCTGCCCGAGATGATGTGATGTTGCTCCCTGAAATAAAGAGAAATAGGAGCTTTAATTGTAATAACCTATTACGCCTGCGAAAATGATTATAAAATCACATGCCTTAAAATGACCTATGTTGTCTTCCTTGGTTTATTTATATAGAACACATTTTTAAAGTGTAGCTGATACACCAGAGAGAGTAGGTTTAATCAAGAAGTGCTGGAGAAGTGTGCTGCTCTGGGCAAACCCTTTCGGAGGAAGAGCGTTAGTTACGAAGGTTAAGTGGGATTCTACGCCTTGGCAATTCAGAACACAGGCCTGGACTTAATAACTGACCTTGGAGACTTAGAGAAATGGGGCAGACATGCCTGAGATGAGCATGTGGGCTAGAAGCTCATGAAGCACTGAGTTTTTAAAAGAGCCTACTGCCCTGAGGACAGAGAAAGGCGCTGGTCTGCCCACAGATTGTGCTGGCTCTGCCCACAGGCTGTGCTGACTCGACTCCCCCACGAACCCGGGGCGGCAGCCGGTACCTGGATGGCTCTCCCGCTGGCGGATATAAACGCCTCCACGGTGGTGGTATAGTCTCCTCCTGCAAACTTCTCCTTTTCAGTTTTTCTTCCTTTTACAACAGGAATTGCCAGGAGTTCTTCATATACCTGAGCATATAAGTCAAGTATCTGCAAGACCTGTAACAACATTTTAAATGCATAAGTGTTCAAATTTCTGGTATACTTATTACAGACATATAAACCTGTACTATTTAAAACTAACTGTGGTGGGAAAAGCACTTCAAACTATAAAAACCTTTTTTGTGGAAAGGTTAAAGCAGCCAGTGGGAATTTATTAAGGAAGACATTCCAACAAAGCAGTGTGTGAAAAGAAGTTACTTACTTTTAAAAACCTACATAAATTGAGAGTGCAAGAGAAAATGAATGCTTTTGAAAGATGCACAGTAACCAGGGTGAAAGTCTCCTGAAGAATAATTCATTTCACCCACAGGATTGTAATTTCTGCTACACCCTGAAGTCCAAAAAGACTTGCATCTGAAAAGTTATAATAGCATTTTCTAAAAAAATTTCAATAAGTAATTTCTTGAAGTCCATACACATTTGCATTCACTAGTTTTTTCTCTTAACATTAAGGTGATACAATTATAACTAATTCACACCAAGAAATTCTTTTAATGCTATTTGGATCAGATCAGTTTCAGCTTAGAGTGATATACTGAATGGTCACCTATCATAGACATCCTGCATTACTCACAGCTGGAAAAAGCAGCACAGAGTGGACAAAGGACACACACAGAACTGAACAGGACGACCCCTCTTCATACCTCCACTGCCGCTTCCTCAAACGTGGCAAAGGCGCTGTGCCCTTCCTGCCAAAGGAACTCGCGAGTCCGCAGGAACGGCTGCGGATGCTTGAACTCCCAGCGCTGCAACAGGCAGGAAGACAATGTGGTCGTTAGAGAGAGCTTTGCCGTTTTCATTAGCAATTTTATGTGTAAGCAATCAGAAGTCACAATGTGATCCAAAGGACTTCAAAAAGCTTCCATACTCCCAATCCTTTGAACAGACATGTAAGGAAAGACCAATGAGTAGGCAGGACAATGGGAGCGGAGAGGAGGGTGTGCACCTACCACCACGTTGCACCACTGGTTGAGCCTGATGGGCAGGTCTCGGTGTGACTGCACCCACTTCGCATACGCAGGATACATGACTGAAAGACACAGGGAAACAGGTAGCTTAGTCACTGAGGGTTTTAGCTAACCTGCAACATAATTAACAGAATGAGAACATCGTGTTTGTGTAAATGTGTTTCCAACGTCTGTAATGGTCAGTGAATGGTATTATTATGTATTTCATAAAGCAGGTTCATCAAGAACATTATCTAAACCTGACCATATTTTGTGTTTTAGCAATGAGATTTACATTTAACATTTAATTTGCTTTTCTGCCGTTTTGTTTTTAAAAACACTTAAGTGAAGATGTATAGTATATACCACGTGCTATGTTAAAGTCTTTGCAATCATTATCCTGTTCAATTTTCACGTTCAACCCAGAAAGTTGCTATCACAACCTCAATACTAAAGACGTGGAAACTGAGGTTGAAGACGTTAAAGAGCTTGCTAAGTCAGCAGTTACGGGGAGAACCAGAATTTAGGGTGAATCTGCATGTTTGATGCATCTAGCTGGCGTGTGAAAGCTCTCGCCTGAACTACTAATCTGAGTGAGGCGCCTGTCTTATCATGGCCTACTCAGGACTGCCTATAGTTAGTAACACACACACACACACACACACACACAAAAACCTGGCCAATCTAGTATGTGAAAAACAGCTGGTGTCTTAATTTCAATAATGCATCATTACAATATGACATAAGAGCTTCACCAGAAGTATCCAAGAGCCAATAACCCTGAACTACAGATGGATAATCTCATTCAAGACACTGACAAGCCCAAAGGCTCAAACTCCACGGCTATGTGTACTTCTAGGAAAGTCACTTAACCTTTCAGACCTGTTTACCTGCCACTTGGAGATAACAGCAGCTGCCTCATCCTTCCTCACTACTCGTAAGAGTAATACAAGATAGAAATACAACAATTAGTAACCTATAGAAACCCTACATGAATGTGAATGTAATACTAAAGTAAGTAATAAAATTTATAAATATGACATTAAACATTCGTGTTGGCAATTTTATAACTAATTTAAAGAATAAAAATTATCCTAAGAATACAATTCCTTGGAAAGTTCTGAAAAATTATAGCATAAAAACAAAATAATAAAACTGTGGTGTGTTTTTTGTTTTAAAATATATTTTTATTGATTTCAGAGAGAAAGGGAGAGGGAGAGAGAAACATGATGACAGAGAATCATTGATTGGCTGCCTTCTGCACGGCCCTTACTGGGCAATTGAGCCCACAACCTAGGCATGCGCCCTTGACCAGAATCGAACCCGGGACCTTCAGTCTGCAGGCCAATGCTCTATCCACTGAGCCAAACCAGCTAGGGCCTGTGGTGTGTTTAAAAAACAAACAAAAAACCTTTCTCCTATTGCTGAAGAGCTCTGTAATGAGTGCTGTACAGAATAACATTCTATGTCAGTTTGCATTCACTCATCTTGGCATACACATTCGTGAAACTTTACGTATTGGCAACAGGGATTGTAAATGTCACAGAACGAAGGGAGACCCACTCTACACACTGTCTCTAACGCTTCAACGCGCTTCCTCCTGCGCCCAGGCCGCTCCTCACCTGTTTCACTGGTAGGACGAACGGCAATGGGTTCTGCCAACTCTGTTTTGCCAGATCTTGTAACCCAAGCAACCTAGTAAGAGAAATCACTGTTCACACATTCCACAAGAGCACTCAGAGGAGAACAAATGCTGGCATTTCGGTAGTTCAGCTTTTGCTCTCTCAGTGACGGTAAGGTAAATGCTGCTATTCACTATGAGAAGGTAGATAGATACTGTCCTTACAAACATCGAGAGCAAAGTAGAAGCCAGTTAATTACTTAATGTAACAAACAGAATCAGACAGAACTTGCCCTAAAGGCAGAAACATAATGGCTTAAAAATGGCTTTCAATTAAAAAAATTTTCTCTAAATCGGCTATTATAACTTGCCTTTTAAATTACTATTCATGGGTGAACTGAAAATACACTTTTGAGTTTATATAGAAAAAACGGCAAAAGTCAATCCAGCGCACCCACCTCCGGGGCAAAGTCGGCCACGTGCGTCTTCTCCGTCTCCAAGGCGCTCTGGGACACGAACATGGGGAAGTAGCAGTTCTCCACGCCCAGTTTCTTGATCTCGGCGTCGAAGAAGTCCTTGATGGACTCCCAAATGGAAAAGGCCCAGGGACGGAGGATGTAGCAGCCACTCACGTCGTAGTATTCAATCATTTCTGACTTGGTGATGACCTTTGTAAAAGAAAAATGCAGTCTGTGAGGCCGAAACGGAACCAAAATTACAGTGCAGGTGCCGGGAGCATGATAGCCACGCTGCCCCCCGGAGGCTGCCAGCGCTGGTACATCCTCTTCATGTGCAGGTAAACAGACCTTTCCCTCCTCAGAAACACGGGCCCTACACTCGTCAGAAGACTCGAATTCTAATCCTGCTCCTGCGGTTCCTATCTTTGTGGCTTTGGACTGTACCAGGCGTCCTCACACTACGGCCCGCGGGCCACATGCGGGTGTTTTTGCCCTTTTTTTACTTCAAAATAAGATATGTGCAATGTGCATAGGAATTTGTTCATAGTTTTTTTTTTAAACTATAGTCCGGCCCTCCAACGGTCTGAGGGACTGTGAACTGGCCCCCTGTTTAAAAAGTTTGAGGACCCCTGGACTATACTGTCACCTCACCCTACAAAAATAAAAACAATGACTACCTCATAGGGCTACTTCGTGATGCCACACTTATGTGAAGATGCTTCGAAACTGTGACAGGCTAGATTTCTATATTAAGTATTATTAAAGGCATTATACTTTATTATTTTGTGTCTGGACTTCAGAACTGAAATATAAAGTTGCCTTTGAGAAATTTAATACATAAAAATCAAATGAATGCATACTCACCTGAGAATACCAATCTGCAAGATTTTCTTCTTTTTTTGCCTCAAGACCCAACCTGCAGATGTGAACAGTAAAATATAAATTCCTTCATTCAGCAATTGCTTCTAGATTGAACAGAAAGAAACCTCTAAAGGTCAAAATAATTCATTTTTCTTTAGTGTAAGTTATTTCTGTATTGATATCTCTTCTATGTTCATTCTATTCTAGACAATAATCCTTTTCTTGAAACACAAACAATTATTCAGGAACCATCTTATGATGGACACAGAAAAATGTACCCATGAGTTGTTTTATAAAAAAGTACACCGTTTTAGAGTTTGTAAGCAAGGCTTTCTTGGTTTAAAATCTTAGTGTATTTATACTTGAATTCTCCATTTGAAACATTTCAAAAAATGCCCATCTTAGACCTGCCCCTTCACAAGTAGTCATAAGGTAAAAGATGGAAATTCTAGTCTTTCTTCCACTATTCTGTGCATCTGATCACCCCATCAATAGGCAAGAAAAGCAACTGCTGTGTCCTCTTGTTTAAGAGGCTGTGTTTGATGTGAGCATGAGGCAGAACTTGAACTTCAGCTAAACAAATCTAAAACACAGTCTCCCAAAACACAAGCTGTTAGTAACAGTGCTTCCTCTTACTAAGCCGCTCAAGGAACCAAGCACAAGGTTCACTCTACGTTCTGGATGGGGCTTAGAGGTGAGAATCACATAATTTGCACAGATTGGAAAGTACTGGAACACCACCTATCCCACCATTTTGTTTTTGAACAAGCTTGGTTTTATATACAACTACACCCACTTTAAAATCCTATCGAGTCCTCACAAAAGAATTTCATTCAAAAGACCTGTTTAGGGTGCAAACATGTCTAGTTAGGCACCAAATGTGTTAAAAGGGAGAGGAAGGAACATGTATATGTTTGCTTTTAGTTAGGTCCTCAGTGGGAACAGAAAAAACTACTAACAGTGGTTAGTAATTCATTACGGTGGTCGGAGGAACTGGGAAGATGGAAAACAAGCATAGCATGGAGACTTCACTGAACTTTTTCTATTCTGAGACTCTTGAACCAAGCAAGTGAATGTGTTGCCCATTTAAGTAAATAAACAGAAAATTAACAAAAGCTACCTGCTGACACCACACCTTTAGCATTCTCTGACTTAGTGTGACAGTCCAAATAACCACAAAAAACTCCTTTTTTAATGTAAGAGTCGAATGCATTCCAAACACTGCTTCCCGGCAAAGGGAGTCCCCAAGGGGGTTACCTGGTCTGCTTCCGGGGGCCCTGCCCTTCGCCGGCTCCGCTGGGTGGCAGCCCACCACCGCCCTGGCTTTTAGAGGGCTCTTTCTTTGAGCCGTCATTTTGCTTTTGAGGCTTATTCTGCTTTTCGGATTTATTTTCCTTTTCTTTCTTTTTCTTGTCTTTGTCCTCGGCCCCCGTGGCAGAGATGGGCTTATACTCGACGCCGGTCAGAGACTTGTACTGCGCCTTGCGCTTCAGGAGTTCTTGCACAGCCGCGTCCACCTGGTCCTTCAGTTCGGCAAGAGAACAGGATCTGTTTAATTCAAAGCCCTGCCCAAAGCTTTAGAAGCAGATCTGAGGACACCACTAAAGGCAGAGGGGTGTGTGGTAGGGGGAGAATGTTGTAGGTGCTAACTTCTGAAAAGAAGTAAGTGAATATGAGAAAGAGGGACAGGACTGAGCAAGAGAGCGACTTAGAAATCGTGCTCTAACTGCACTGTCCAAATAGTCGTCATTAGCCCCCTTGGGGAGTTACCTCTAAATTGAACTTAAGTAAATCAATTAGCAATCCAGCTCCGCAGTCACAGTGGCCACACTGCTGTACGGGACAGAGCTGTCACGGAGCACGCCTCTGAGAAGGCCCTCGTGCAGAGCACATGGCCCACCGCAGTGTAAGAGCCACCCAATTACACAGGTGCACATTACCAAGATGAAAGCAGTCAAGTTGCTATATTACTGGTCAAATTTCAAAACCTGTAACCTTGTCTGTCTTCCACTCAAATGAATCTGTACCAAAAAGTCCTATTTGTATAAAGGTAATACAATTAGCACAAACCACACCATAGTTCAAAATAAAACTTGTCGTTCTAGACCAAGCATGTCAAACTCAAAGGCTAACACGGGCCAACTAAGAGGCATGTGAGTTTGACATGCTTGTTCTAGACTGACGAGCTTTAGAAGAATGAGTCCAACAGAGAGCACGGACTTGTCAGGGCCTACGTGAGCCAGGCACGGCTGGGGTCTAGGTCCCTATTCTCCAGGCTCTTACAGACCAGAGAGAAACAGAAATAGAACAATTAAAATAACGGGCAGTAAGTATTATGTCAGAGAAAGGCAGTGTCCTAGGAGACTGTCCAGTCAGATCTCCTTGGGGGAGAAAGGGCCACTGAAGGCGTCTCTAGCAGACAAGACAAAGAGCTGGAAACGGAAACAGGGGAAGTTAGCCAGATCCCATGGGGCAGAAGTGTTCCAGGGAAAGAAAGCAGCGGGTAACGTGGAAAACAAACACAGAACAGCACACGCACCTTAGAGGCTTTCTCAGCTTTAAGCTTGCGAACAACTTCCCCTTGAGAAGCTACTTGATCAAAAAGCACTTTGGCTTCCGCTGTTTCAGGCCCACAAGGCTCAGAGCTCCCGGCTGGACTTGACCCTGAGCCGTGAGGTAACGGGGGCTGGCCAGGCACGTATTCCTGCCCGGTCTTTTCTTTATACTGAGCTTTCAGCGAAAGCAAGCACTCGACAGCTTCATTGACTTTAGCCTGCGGTCAAGAAGAGATAAATATTTAGCACTGTAACTTTTCTTCTCCCTTATGTAAACAAATAAATGACAGGACAGCCAAGCAAACTGCCAGCGACCCAGCCCTGGGTAAGGAGAGGAGTCAGAATTTATAAAACCGGAGCACAGACCACCCCAATGGCTTGGCCAATATTAACCTTATTTTCTTCATTTCTAAATAGACGGTAAATACAACACTGCAAAAAAACACAATCTGGGCCCAACTGAAGAACAGGTACATCACTCCCTCTGATACTTCAACATAATCATCATGAAAAAGAACAAAACACCCAAATGAGACCCTTGAGACTCCAGCAGGGAAGGCCAGCCACGCAGGCAAAGGCCTCGAGCCAGATGCCTTACCTGATGGCAGTACTGTCTAACCACAAACCAACATGCCACCGGGAAGCCACGGTAGAGAAAGAGCACCTGCGACTCACCCTACCCAAGTCTTACTGCCAATTCTACCAGAGCTGAGAGCCCCCAATGGAAGCCAGGAAACTCACGTGGGGCCGAGGAGGCAGGAAGCAGGGGTATGCCTTCCGAGAACGGGCCTCCCGGGCCGGCAGTCATTTCCTTGTGCGGCTACTTTAAGAGACAGTGTTCTGCCGCCTACAGACCTGGCGCCTGTCACAGCAGCACAACGGAGCGAGCACAGGGAAAGGGGATCGCACACAGAGAGCGGGGAGGCTGTCTGATACTCCCGACCTGTCTCTCATTCACATTACTTTAGAATCCAGGGTATTTCCACAGCAAAACCTACCTGATCCTAAGAAAAAGGAGATAGTTCATCAGACATACCAGACTCAAGAAAAACACAAACTTCCATCCATTAAAAGAAAGGAAATGGGGGAAAGTGAAGAGGCTTTCCTGCAACCCTGTCCACAGAAAGAGGCCCATCTGAAATAAGTTCCCCTTCTCCACTGGAAGTATTCACTGAGTTTAAAGTCAGATGGCGCACATTTCACACAGGGAAACAAAAAACCACACCTTTGTTTGGCAAGACTATATCTTGAAATGTTATAAAGGAGAAAATTAAGATGGCCAAATGACTTCATTACGACGAAGACAATCCAGTAACAAGAGTAAAAGTAGAATGAAATTCTAAAACTAGAGGATGTCTCCCAACAGAGAGATAGCGAACCGCTGGGCTCGACGCCATGAACTGTTTCCTCCTTCCCTGCCACTGCGCACAAGCATCTCTCAGCAATTTAGACATCACGGTCACACGGCACAGGACTGTGCCAGCATGCGTCTCCCCCAGCCTCCCCCTGCCACCAGGTGATGGCGAGCTGCTGCCTGTTAATGTTTCCAGGGCTTGGCACACGGCAGGTGTCAGTCAATGTTGACCGTTATGACGAAATGTCCAAGCAGACAGTCTCCCAACATCACGTCCCACAGGGAGCCCCGTCTGCACTAGCACTGGAGGTCACGGGCCTCCTCACAAGGCTGCCGGGGGCCCCCGAACACTGACCTTAGGGGCTTTCTCCGCTTTCAGTTTTCGCACCACCTCCCCCTGTGCCGCAACCTCGTCGTACAGAGATCTGCCTCCCGGGGGGCTGGCCGAGGATGGAGAGGACACGGCCGGCGCCGCCACCGCAGGAGGACTCCCGGGCTTATATTCCTGGCCCGTCTTCTCCTTGTATTCGGCCTTCAAAGCCAGCAGCTGTTTCACAGCTGCATCGACATCTTCCTTTGCTGCTTTCTTGGCTTTCAATTCCCGAACCACATCCCCCTGGGCAGCCACCCTGTTGTAAAGGGCCACGGGGTCCTCAGAGGTAGCACTAGCGTTAGTCAAAGGGGGCGCTGGTCTTTCCTTCACAGGAGTAGTTGTCTACGGAGGCAGAAAACCAAAAGCATGGTAATTAATTCATGGTCAATGTCTCCCCCCCAAATTAAATCAAACTGATTTTGTTTCAAGTTAAAACTTTAAAATCAGAGACCAGTTTTTAATCTGTGTAAATGAAAAGCTCAAGTCATGACATTCCCATTGTAGTTTCAATCTCCTAATAAACTTGCACGCTCCTGCCGTACCTAGCTCAGATATTTTACCACTTACTTACCTAGTCACCAAAACAAAACTAGAAGTTACAGTCTTAACAGTTCTACTCCCAGGATCCATGTCCTACACTCTATCCTTCATACTCTCATCCTCTAACCACTTATAACACCTTCTAGTCCTACATCCCACCCACCCTCCAAACTGTCTTCCTCACTGATGCTAACTCTTCAATCACTACCCAACTGCCACATCCAAACTATGCATCAGGTGCTCCAGATGCCACAGAAAATTCACAAGGTGCCACGGATACTGTAAGTGTCTGAGGCAAACAGAACAATATGCCCACATCTGTGTGTACTACAAGCTCAAGGTGTTTCAGCTGTAACATTAGAGCGTGCTACATTCTTTCAATGACGTCATATCTTGGCAAAGCTGGATTTTTCACAGCTGCTGTGGTAAAAATCAAATGCCAGGACAAATCACTGTGGAACAGGAAACGGTAGTGTCCAATCTGAGTCCAAGGTTGAAGGAAGAATAAAAGTATTTCTTTCATTTTGTATATCACTTTAAAAGTGAAATAAAGCCCTGCCAGTGTGGCTCAGTAGTTGAGTGTCGACCTGTAAGGTCACTGGTTCGATTCCCAGTCAGGGCACATGCCCGGGTTGCAGGCTCGATCCCCAGTAGGGGGTGTGCATGAGGCAGCCCATCGATGTTTCTCTCTCTCCATCGTCTGACCTTCCTCTCTCTCTAAAATCAATATAAACATATTTAAAAAATAAAATAAGCAAAAGGTTAGAACATGTAACAAATGTGAAATAAAAATATTAAACATTTAAGAACAAAGTATTTTTAAAATAAAATGTTTTTCTTTTCTTTCAACTTACATGTATTATTTTTTCAAATGACTACCAAGTTATTGGGATATAATATGTATGTAGTTGTTTGCACTTAACTACTTACTAGAGACAGTATTTACCTCATTTTTCACTGTTTCCACCTTGGTCTTCTCCTTGGACCCAGAAGTCGGCATTTCCTTGGTGTGCCCGTCAGGGATGTATATTAAGACACAGGGCGCTTCTCTGCAGCTATGTGGGCTGAGAACAGGAAGGGCCGGAAAAGTGCATTTGAACCGAATTCTCTCAACAGCAGTTAAAACTGAATTCCTAGATTGAGTTGATGGCACTGTGTTCATGCTCTTAAATATAAACAAATAGTCCATTCTCTTATTCAAATCAAAGGTTCTTCGGAGCAGTTTAAAAATAACTACGTTAATAAAAATCAACCGTGCTAATTATAAACTTCCAGTTTATACACGTTCATAAATGCGAGCATGCTAAGCCCAGGATAAAAGTGCGTCTACTGCACATGGCACCAGAAAGGACATCAGTGGATGCTAACGGTCTCGCTCTTGACATAAAAGGTAATTCATCGACCTAATCTGCTTAGAAGCAGAACCATTCCTGCAAAATGTTTATTTTATGAGAATTTCTCAACTCTAAATGGTAATTAGCAAACTCCACTGCCCTGAGACTATTTGCAAGCAAAGAATTTATTCCAATTTTGCAGTAAATGCCAAAGTAAAAAGAGAAATGTGGTAACAATAGGATCTGTGCATCTCTTCAATATTTATTAGTAACAGCTTTATTGAGATGTAATCTACATAACAAAAAATTCATCCTTTGCCCTGGGAGGGTAGCTCAGTTGGTTGGGACATCGTCCCATATACCAAAAGGTGGCGGGTTCGATTCCTGGGCAGGGCACATACCCAGGTTGTGAGTTCGATCCCCAGTCGGGGCACGTGCTAGAGGCAACCGATCAATGTTTCTCTCTCTCCCTTCCTCTAAAGTCAATAAAATAAAATGAAAATCTACCCTTTGAAAATCCACAACTCAATGATATGAAGTGTGCAACCATCACCACTATCTAATTTTAGAACATGCCTATCACTCCCCAAAGAGAAACTGAACCCTTTTGTCAATCACTCCCAGTCCCCCATTCTTCTAGACCCTGACAACCACTAATTTGCATAGTTTTTATGGACTTGTCTATTCAGGACACTTCATATAAATATGTGGTGTGTTTTGATCAGCTTCTTTTACTTAGCATAAGCTTACAAGGGTCATGAACGTTTTAGCGTAAGTCAGTACGCATTTCATTCTTTTTTATGGCTACATAATATTCTCTTGCACAAACAAACCACCTTCTGCTTATCCATTCATCAGCTGATGAACATTTGGGTTGTTTGCACCTTCTGGCTATTATGAATAATGGTGCTATGAGTATAAGTTTCTGTGTGAACACATTATTTTTCTGAAGTATATACTTGGGAGTAGAACTGCTGGGTAAAATAGTAAGTCTATGTTTTAAACTTTTGGAAGAACTGCCACACTGTTTTCCAAAGTGACTGCATCACTTCACATTTCCACCGGGAACGTAAGAAGGTTCCAATTTCTCCACATCCTCAACACTTGCTATTGCCTGTCTTTCCGGTTGTAGCCATCCTAGTGGGTCTGGAGCACATCTCACGGGGACCTTGATCTGCACTCCCTAACAACTAATGATGCTCAGCAGCTTGTGTGTGCATACGGGCCATTTGTGTATCTGCTTTGGAGAAATTTTTTCTTTATACTTGGACTACATGAAGATAAATTATAAGATGGTTTAGTTTTAGAAATCAATTTGTGAATATTATGCTGTTTCAAAGATATCACTAAATGCCGAAACCGGTTTGGCTCAGTGGATAGAGCGTCGGCCTTTGGACTCAAGGGTCCCTGGTTCGATTCCGGTCAAGGGCATGTACCTTGGTTGCGGGCACATCCCCAGTAGGGGGTGTGCAAGAGGCAGCTGATTGATGTTTCTCTCTCATCGATGTTTCTAACTCTCTATCCCTCTCTCTTCCTCTCTGTAAAAAATCAATAAAATATATATTTAAAAAAAAAAAAAAAGATATCACTAAAGTCTGAAATAGTAAATACAGAAGAACAAATCAAACTGAAGAGAGCATTACCAGGTACAACATTTTCGTGAAGTTCAATTTTTAAAGTATGACTTACTATAAGAGCGTTAAGCATTTTCATTTACTTGTTCAGCTACATTTGTTTACCTCACAGGTTCATAAGGCTGATCACATATGAAGAACCCTCTTCTCTGGAGCTGTATAATGTCCCCTTTTTTCAAATCCTTAAGGCAGGGGTCCCCGAGCATCAGCTCTTCATGCTGTAAAGGTGATATAAGACGAAAAGACATTCTCAAAATCAGAGCACTAAATGCAACAGTTTTTCCAAGAGCTGGAATATTCCTATTTTACACAGATGTTAAAAACTTTACTACTTAAGCACACATAATAGAACAGAGAAGTATTAAAATAAATAACAATTACATTTATTGTAATTTTTGCAGTTAACATTTATAAACAGACTAGCTTCAGAAAACCTTTAAGCTAACTTGCTTGGTGTCCCTGCAGGTATAAAAAAGTTTCCCACCATAAATATGAACGATGCACAACAGAATGAAAAGCATTTAAGGAGCAGGGCTCTAGAGCGAGGATGCCTAGGTTTGAATCCCAGCTCTACCATTTACTGTCTGCCTCATATATAAAGATACAACTCATATACAACTAATGATGCTCAGCAGCTTGTGTGTGCATACGGGCCATTAGTAAGGCATATGATAGTAAGGCATACACTTAACCTCACTGTGCCTTACTATCATCTGTAAAATGTAAACATTACTCTTTCACATCTTCTTATTTTAATAAAATTCTACAAAACTCTTCCATTGTATTTGAGGAACCAAATACTTAAAACTAATTTTAAAAATTGTAAAGAGAAGATTACGGAGCAGGGAAAGATGAAGTACAGTTTCTTTTAGTTACCTTACTGTTCTTGTTGACATACTGCTTGAAGTCCTCGTCTTTTCCCAGCACTGGCTTCGTGATCAAGTGCTCGTACGTAACACAGATCGCTGGGATGGGAAGAGCATGCGCTGTCTCTGCAAGCCAGGTGATCTTAGTGGTTTTCTTGTAGTCTTTGTTCTCCAAATTCAATTTGGCATCAAGAGATACAATTTTTCCATTTGCGTTTCTAGGTATAAGATTGAAAGTGTTTTTTAAACATAAACCCTAACTGCTATAACAGAATCTGTAACAAACGGATCAGGAATTTTCTTTGTAAAAATTTCAAACCAAACACTTATTTGAGTTTTTCCTATGTGCCAGGCATATACCGGTTATAAATAAAATATAATTCCTGCTATCAAGATACTAAGAATCCACTGGACAACAGACCCACATACATCTGGTGAAGACCATGAACATATTTACAAACTTTAAAGTCAGCCATACTAAGCATTTAAAAAATTCTAAAATAATATATTTTAAAACATTTAGCAATTACTTAAAATCATATGCAATGACTGGGCAATTAAGATGTCGGAGTGTACATAAATTAATCTTCGCATATTTTATTCCATTTATGTAATCTTAAAATTATAAGTATAGCACACTATAACCACTATAAAGTTCAGACTCATCATTAAACAATTCATTTTAAAGCTGATTTCTGTATAAAGAATATGTTAAACTCTGTCCAAAGAATCCCTCCACCAGGCAACTATAAAATGAGAATCAGATGATCAACAGGGACATTAAAACTATTTTTACATCTAGATGAAATAAATTTCAGCATCATGAGCAAAAGCTATCCTGATACCCTCTTAGTAAACTGGAACATATATGGAAAAAACATTACCAAGAATTTGCAGTACTTATGCCTGGGTAAATTTACCACTCAGCCACATGAATATATCTGAACCATGTAATTTTTAATAAGTGAATACACATAGCACACTTTTACTCCATATTTACTTGAAGACAAACGAAGGTTCTTACTTGTGTATTTTGGTGATGTTGATGTTGCCCCAGTTTATAAATGTCACCATCTCCCCCTCTGACAACGTCTCCGCATCAGCACCTTCGATGAAAACTCTGGGGCTGTACCACACGGGCTTCAAGCCCACGTCAGGATTCTGATGAATAAAGACAAGTGTTGGTTAAAACGACAACTTGTTGAACCGTGTGGAAATGTACATATTCCTCCATTTTATTCTTTCACCAAGTTATCTGTGCTAGCAGGAATCCCAGCCCTGTGACCTGGGTCAGTCAACTGACCACTGATGCCATGGAGTTAGATGAGGTGGCCTGCCCGAGATTACATCCAACCTAAAGCATTGTTTTCAGAGCTGGAACAGAAGTAGTTGTCACTAAGTGTCCTTGACCAGAATCTGCTTTGCTATCCTCAGAACCTCACTGCTTTTCCAGGAAAGGAGAAAATAAAGTCATTCCTGACCTCTGCTACAGATTATAGGACAGATATCACACCTTAGCAGGAAATTAGGGACCTTTGTGTGTTAGAAGACAAATTTTAAAGACAGAACTGTATATGTATAGATCAGTGGTCGGCAAACTGCGGCGCCGCAGTTTGCCGCTCTGTTGACTAATGAGTTTGCCGACCACTGGGATAGGGGCTTAATCACAAGGAACAGCAACAGCTTGTAATTATTGGAATCGAGAGTCTAAGTCAGTGGTCGGCAAACTCATTAGTCAACAGAGCGGCAATGTGGCTCACAAGCCGCAGTTTGCCGACCACTGGCTATAGATAAATTTTCTGCCTTTTCAGTATATATTACATGAAGAAGGTAAAGAGATTTGGGGAATAAGAAGAGTATGATACTTGTTAAATTTCAGGTTTTGTTTCAGAAAATTCAAAAGGAAAAAAAAAAGTATGGCCCTGGCTGGTTTGGCTCAGTGGATAGAGCGTCGGCCTGTGGACTGAAGGGTCCCAGGTTCGATTCCAGTCAAGGGCACATGCCCAGGTTGTGGGCTCAATCCCCAGTTGGGGGCGTGCAGGAGGCAGCCAATCAATGATTCTCTCTCACTGATGTTTCCATCTCTCTCTCCCTTCTTCTCTGAAATCAATAAAAAAAAAAAAAATGAAGATCTTTTGAAATAAATGTTAGATAGCATGTGTTTAATAATTGTTCAATAATTGGACCAATGCATCTGAGAAAAACCAGTATGTTTTAACAACTTATATTATGCTGGGGTCAGAATAGAATACTGGTAGGCTAAACATAGAACCCTATCGCTTCTCGGCCTTTTGGCTAAGATCAAGTGTAGTAAACATAGAACCCTTTGTGAGGGAAATGATGACAATGAAAATTTCACAGATCAAACTGAGTAATCCACTCATCATATAAAGTACATTTCCCTATCAATTAATTCTTGTTTAATAATAAGCACTAACGTCACTCAGGCTATCTGACTACAACAGTCACTTTAACAAGTAAGCCCCTCACCATTTACATTTTAAAACATTCAGTGAACTTCACATTTAAGCTAACTGTAGTGTGTGATATATGATATATCATATGGCACTGTTCACCTAGCTGAATAATCAGATTCAAGATAAAGGCAAAGCCAAATCAACCAAGCCCTCTCCCCCTCTTTGCCCCAAATCTTATTAGGGTTCCCCTTAAAATAACTCAAATATTTAAAATTAAAAAAACAGCTAATGCCACACACAGAAAGGCAATCACTTAAGGCTACAGCCTAGAATATTTATAGCTCTTCATAATGCATAGCACCATATGTGTGAGTGAATCTAGGAGCATAATACGGTAATGAGTAAGGTCATGAGTCTATCAGTCTGCTGGTGTATGACGGGGTCTATGAACATAACCTTCACTGTATAATGAGGGTATTTACAGACCACTCACAAAGCTGGAATAAAAGGACCTACTTTTGCTTCAAGACAACCCAGGAAGTCATGACCATCCAAGATGACAAGCATAGCTTGACTACAAGGAGCTCCCTGCTACCCGTATTTAAGACTTACATTCTGAATTTAGACAGATAACACTTTCACTTTACTGATGTTTTCTAAAACAGAGCAAAGAGCAGTGTGATAAACTCTGGGTACAAGTTGTGACTTAATATTACTAGGTCCAATGTTCTGGCTTAAAGACAAAGGTAAGAGTTAGTGAATAACCTAGTTAAGAGAGAATGCACCTCAGCTTCCACATGAAGAAAAGAACGTGAACTCTGATACCTCATCTTTCAAAAGGCCTCCAAGAAGAGATGCATTCTTATTATACACGGATATGCTCTCTCTACAGAATAAATCAGGCACCAACTGAGTGTAAGTGCTGTGTGATGTGCTGTAGATTTTACTAGGATAAATTTCTTCAGCAAGAAATCCCCAGTCTTTTCTCCAATTAGTACCTCATCCTGATAAATAATGCTGGATAGCAATGATCCCCAAGCCACGCTCTGGCCACCAAAGCACATTCTCCCTTTTATTTACTATCCTGCCCCTTTTCTTAGACAGAGCGGCACTGAGTGTGCAGGTGACCTTGGGGTGCTTGGCCACTTCTTTCATCTCCTCCTGAGCGTCAGGGACGTGCACTGGGACCACCTCTTTCTTCAGTAATGCGACGTAGCGTGGCGCCACTGGGTCAATGACCTGCAACAAAGGTGCCCTCATGTGAGAACATGCAGATATTCCTTTACATTTCATCCACAGCACAGGCACACTAACTGGCTTCCTTTGTTACTGCATTTACTAATTTCTTTATTCATCAACTAACTCTAGCATTTTGACTGTCGAGTAGAAAAGAGGAACAATCGTAAATAAAGGCTATAGGAAGGACCGAGACCGCCTTTCCAAGAATGAGGACTGACAGGTGGAAAGAAACCAAATGTTTAAAGCATAATAGTATTCTGAAAATAATTTCTTACTTTTATTATTTTTAAATGATTTTTAGAGGGAGAGAAACATCAACCCACTACCTCCTGCACGCCCCTACTGGGGATCGAGCCAGCATCCTGGACATGTGCCCTGACTTGGAATCAGACCCGAAACCTTTCTGTGCACAGGAGAAAGCCCAACCAACTGAGCCACACCGGCCAGGGATAAAAATAATTTTTAACTCTGCAATTAGAAGATAAGGAAGATTATCCCGTGGGATTATATATTAATCCTACAGGTAGATATGATCTTCAATTCTGTATTGTTGGAAAAGTCCATTTTGAAGGAATATAAATATGTGTCTTAGTATAATTTTCTATAATCCGATTTAGGTAATGCATCACCATCAAAAGCAGAATAGCATTAGGTCACTATAATAAGGCAATTCTGTAGGTTAAAAATATAAACAAAATATGTCTACGTATCTGCATGCTCTATATACAGGGACCACTGTATTCCCAGTCCTAGCAAGGGCCTGGCACATACAGGGAATCAATAAATATTTGCAGATTAACTGAATGACTTGTCCTCGTCACTGTGTTCTAACCTACTCTCCCTCCAACACAGCAGGAGCATGGCCTTTGGGTCCGATGTACTTTTCTCACTTCACTGCTCAAGTTAAAATTTTCCATGATGACCAATCACAAAAGCAGTGTTTAAAACACCAAATGAAGCACATGGAAGAAAAATGTAGGTAGAAGCAAATGTATCTAAAAGGAATAGAAATTATTTCTTCCCATTTGAAGGATGCAGGAAATAGTGGCTATGACTGCTTTATTTTTTACTCATTTTTTTGTTCGTTTTTTTGTTTTGCTTTAAAAGTATTCTGAAAACATGACATTGTGGAAACTGAATAAACTCAGAGAAGAAACCATTCTCAGAGGGTCACTCACAAAACTAGGAAAAGCTAGTTAATTTCCCTTGTCTGCTTCTCCTTCCCCCGTACCAACTCAGCACCAGCCTCTCTAGGTTGACAGCTTCAGCTTCGCCTTCCTGGAGACTTACAGGTCATTCTTCCTAGTTAAGGGTTCTTATATGATCAAAGATTTTAACTTGTGACCACTTGGTTCCGTGTTTAAGACAGTGAGATACAATTGTTTTAAAGCTAAAACCAACCGGAGAAACTTCTGTCTCCTGCAGCTGTTTTCTCAACTGACGAAGAGCAGAAGGCTCTCACACTAACGAGCTATAATCACCCTTTAGACTTTGGCTAGCACAGATTTTTCAGGCCATTTAAGCATAAAAGACTATGATTCTAAGGATCTGAAGTGTGGAAATCTATTTTTTTTTAAATATGTTTTTATTGATTTTGAAAGAGAGAGGAAGGGAAACGGATAGAGAGATAGAAAGATGGATGAGAGAGAAATATCTCGATTGGCTGCCTCCTGCACACCTCCTACTGGGGATCGAGCCAACTCAGGCATGTGCCCTGACCGGGAATCGAACTAGTGACCTCTCAGTGCATGTATTGATGATGTTCAACCACTGAGCAACACGGGCTGGGCAAGCCCAACGCATACTCTTAAGGCCTCCAATCACTCTTTTAGTCTCCCATGTTAAACTTGAGCAGATAACCAGTGCTAACCAGACATCTGAAAAAATGCCTTTAATATCAACGAAAAACCAAAATAAATAACCTGGAAGAAACAAATGCTCTAAGTAAAAAAATATTAGCCCTAGCTGGTATGGCTCAGTGGATAGAGTGTCGGCCTGCAGACTAAAGGGTCCCGGGTTAAATTCTGGTCAAGGGCACAAGCCCAGGTTGCGGACTCAATCCCCAATAGGGGGCGTGCAGGAGGCAATGATTCTCTCTCATCATTGATGTTTCTATTGATGTTTCTATAAATAAATAAATAAATATTATAACCATGAAGGGGGAAGTTATTTTGAAAATTCAGAAGAGAAATCTTGGAACTATGACAATATAATGAACAACTCAACGAAAGGATGATTGAATAGATCTCCCGGAAAGTAGAGTCAAATGGAGAGATAGAAAATAGAATCAGAGGACCAGTCCAGGAGGCCCAGCATTTGCTCAAGAAGAGTTCCAGAGAGAAGAAAACTTACTAGAGGGGGGGGGGGGGGGGGAAAGAAGGAAGGGAAGAATGAATTCAAGAATATTTCCCAAAACTGAAGGAATAAGTTTACAGACTGGAAGCCCTATATTCTTCCCATGGACATGGATGAAAACAGACCCAAACCACAGCACATCATCATGAAATTTCAAAGCGAACACATAGGCCACAGACAAGGTCTCAAAAACCTTCATCCCAGGCCCCCTTCTCAGGGAGCTACTGAGGTAAAAGAGAAGGAAGATCCACGAAGCAGACGCTCCACCAACGAACAAAAGCAAAGGGAACTGCAGGGAGAGGAGGAAGCCTGATGGGGGTAGGGAGCAGGCCCAGCAGCTCCGAGGCTGGGGAGAGATGTCTCCAGGTGGAACCTGAAGCTGAAGGGTACCTGAGGCATGCAAACACTTTGGTAGGAAAGTTAGACAATTTATGCAGAATCTGAGACAGAAGTAGAGCACTCAACAAACACGGGAAGGCGGGGGACACACTACGACCAAAACAATCAGCTACAAGAACACCAACAAAGTTATGAGAAAAAGAAAGAGACCTCCTCTTGCATGGTGGGAAGTCAATTGATGAGGCCCAGAACTAAAAAGTCAAGAAGGAGCAACAGACATCATTTAGAGAAACGGGCAATAAATACCAAAAGAGTTATTGAAGGAGCTGAAAGTGATTTGTGCAGGGACAGAAAATGGAAGGAAGACAGAGGAATATTTAGAACTATATGACTATAGTGAAATGCATGTCATATATTAGAACAAAGTATACATCTGTAACTTTATTAAAACTTAAAACCTTTAAAATTTGGACTATTAATAAAAAGTACATCAATGTTAACTTTGCCTATAAATTCTACTTTATTTATTATTAGTAACTGCAGCAACAGAAAGAACCAATTAATCACTCCTTTATGGATCAAAAAACTGACTAAACACAAAAGACTAAATAAAATAAATTCAAGACACATGCAAGACAAGCAGCTACTTCTTGAGGCCAGGCATCAGCAAATCAAGCAGCAACACGAAAGAGTTTACAGAACACAATCACAGAAACCACAGTCTAAAACACAGCACTTCAATGATTTGCCTTATTATAGTGTCCAAGCATCTGCTTCCAATTAGTCTTATTAAGAGTGTCAATATGCAGTATTCCTCATTTGAGTTCTTTTAAGAAACGCTTTTTTAAAAGCTAGATTGAGTAAGACACAGGAATCATAGTTAATACAACTCAATGGAATCTGTAACTTTAAAACTCTGTTCTCTCAGGTCACAAGGGAACAGTGGAAGAGTCAAATCTTCCCTTGGCCACATTTTTTAAAACTAGGAATAGTGCATTTTCAATGGGTTTGTATAAACAAGTCTTACATAAATGTGATTGTGCTTCAAAGCTGTACAACAGCTCAGGTTATAAGATATGCTAGAAGCTCTGTGCTAAGTAAGGCGAATAAAAGCATTAATACCTTCTTACAGAGAGTTCGCAGCTTGAAAGCAGAAAAATGAATGCAGAGTGTTCATAAACGATTTAAGGAAAAACCGTTACTGTTCCCCATCACTCCAAGTTTGCTTGCTTGAATCACTGTTTGGTACAGTTAATAGGCTTAACGCTCTTTACATGTTTAAAAAAGGAAAACATTCCATTTTCCTGTAAGTCTGCAAAAATGATAATATTCTTCACAAAACTGTCTCTACCATGAGATGCTAATGAATTCTACAGGTAGGAGTTAGGCATGAGAAAAGAGGCTTAAGAGTCAGAACATTTACCTTTTTGTTAAATGCCCAAATTTTGTCCCATTCCATGTTCACAACTGAACGCGAGGAACCCTAGAAAAACAGTAATAAAATGACTTAAAGGACAAGAAGTAATTAAAATATTCCCTTTAACTTTAGTTGTGCATGTTAGAAAAAACAAGCCCAATAACTGCTTGCAAGTTTATTTCCATTGGAATATAAACTTATTATGTACAAGCTAATCTGGTACCTTCAATAGGTAGAGTCAACAGTCACATACTGCACTGGGTAAAAATACTCCAGCTGCCTTTGTCCAACCCCAGCTTAGGAGTTTAGGACATTCTCAGTTTCCCATTCTCAGAGTATAAACAGTACTAAACAGCCTCTTTTTAAAAAAAACATTCTGCCCTTGCATTATAAGGAACAAAGAAGGAATAGAAAGAATAGAAATAGTAAATACCAAGGAGGTATTAAGAGACACTTGAAAATCCAAGCAGACAATCTGGGAAAGGAACCATCACTCACCTGAGCAGCAATAAACTGTTTCAGTCCTTCAACTGTCATCCCTCTTCTCAGCACACCACGAACCGTGGGAAATCTGGGGTCATCCCTGGGAAACAGACATTTTTCAGTATCAGTGAGATTTTTTTTAATGTGTAGATGCAGAGAGTACAAAATACCTTAACGAGTAATACTACATTCAGCTTGTTAAATATTTGGACTGAGAGGTGGTTGTAGTAATTGGGTAGATCACAACCCAGAGCCCACGTGCATGGAAGAGGAAAGCTGCTCACCAGTCAACTACTGGAAACAGTACAAGTACATTTGAAGAAAGACACAGGGTGACACCTTCAACTACAGAAAATCCGGGCATTAAACAGTAGGTGCTTTTTACTTCACAAACATTCAAGGTCCCTGCTGTACATACGACCAGGAGACCAGGTCTCTGAAGGACCAGACTCACAAGTACTTTGCTATGAAACGCTGAGATCTCCAGGGGATGTACCCCCATGTGCTTTTCATTCCCACGCACCATGGCCCACAAAGTGCTCTATGTTTGTGGCATTGAAACAAAGGGGAAGGGGGACCTGATGCACTGGAGCAAACAAAGACAAGGACAGAAACCCTACAGGCCTCGCATTCCACCTCCTCCCAGCCCTCCCAGCCCTCCCAGCAGTTAAAAAGTCGCTGAGATACCACGCCCTGGCTTCCCCCCCATTCAAGGCAACAGTAAACATACCATCCATCCACCAGTCCTTCGTTTACAAACCACGTGAGTTTTCTCTTGGACAGCACTGTGTTGTTGAGATTCAGCCGACTGTATTCCCAAATGTACGGTTTTCTTATGCCTAAGGCTTCAATAATCCAATAAAACTGCTCATCTCGGTCATGGTATTCTGTTGTTCTCAAGGCATGGGTAACCCCTTCGATGCTGTCCACTATAGGGCAGGCAAAATCGTATGTTGGATAAACACTAGGGAAAAAGGGAATATTTAACAAATCAACAAGAAGCATTTTAGCCTTTCTGTCATAGATTAGGTATTACAAGCAGCAATACTAATTTAAAACATAATCTTTACAAGTTAGGAAGCTCTTAAAACCCAACATATTTTATGACTATTAATAATCAAAGTATATCAAAACATTATTAGATTTTGAGAATAATGAATTGGTTACCCAACTCAATATTCAAACAAAAAAGCAAATTTGCAATTTAACCCTTTGCACTCACTTGCTTTTTTCTCGATTCCTTTATTCTACTCGGGATTTAATTTTTTAAATACCCCAGATTTTACAAAGAGCGGCAGTAGAATAAAAAACTGGAGTTTCTTTTCATACAAACTTATTTATTTGGATTTTTTTATATTTCAAATTATTGATACATTCAATACAATTCGACATACGAGCTGCTACCGATGCTAACTGTATTGAGTCACACTAGACATCCGATTGCAAAAGGTTAATAGACAATCGGGTATTAGCACAGCCAACTGTACAACCATATTTCTGTAATGACCAATGTACATCATGGTAGGAAGCAAGATATAATCATTTGGAGGGAATTTAGCTTTTCAATATCTTATTAATCTCACACTCAAGTAAACTAAATTACTTTTGTAATAACTGCATTCAAGAAGAGATAAGAGGGAAAAAAATTAGGTAAATTAAAATTCCATTTAAGATTGAATACACCTAAAATAAATTTCGGCCTAAAAAAATGTACACAGCACATACGCAGTTTTAATTTGAATTTTAAAAAACATATTACTGCGTTAAGGCTCCTAATTTTTAAGATACAGCTTCTTGAAGATGCTCCTGCATTAGGCTTCGCAATTATTTGATACTGAAAATGTGGATGCAAACTCACTTTTCCAAGTGTGTTCCAAGCATCTGCTTAGTAAAACAAGGAGCCACACATCAACACTGCCCAAGTTTACATAAAGTCACACTAACTAACCAGGTAATCATTGTATTCAACAATCTCTTCAAGTTATAAGTCAGTATGAGTATGCAGTAGGCTTCTTCAAAGTATAAGAAAATATATCCTATGATTACTTTATGAAGTAAACTAATGAAGGAGGAACTTTTGAAAGAAAAAATTCTATTAACCTGAAAACCCACACAGAAAACTAATAGAAACTAAAAACACATGATCCTTTCTTTTACTGTTCCTATTTCTGTAAATTTTCAATTCCATCACATTTATGAATGAATTTATGCCTAGCATCTTCATCTAAAGAGAAATAAAAAATAGATACCACAGTGTATCTAATCAATACATTACAAAGCAACTGCAGGCAGCCTCGAGGACTTTTATAGATACAAGGCATCTTAGAAATAATGTGGAACCTTAACTGGTGTTTTCCCAAGAGGCTGCCTGCTTTACACAAGCCCAGTTCATCCGCGATGAACAAAGATCAGGAATCATAACTATTCTCTTCTCTATCGACTCTGAGTTTACAGGGAGAAACAGAGCAGAGCCTGGCAGGCGATCACCTTACTTGTATCGATTTCCAGTCCTCGGGTGAGGCTGAATTTTGCAGCGGTACAGTGTCGGGTCCCTCATGCACCCATTGTTACTGTTCATGTCAATTTTTGCTCGCAAACAACAGGACTGACCAAACGGACTTCCTTTTTTCATTTCTTCCCACATTTGCAGATTCTTCTCAACAGCTATAAAATGAGAGTTATATTAGTTTATCTAGCATATTACTAATCGAGTTGAATTCAAATTTAAGAGTCCTGTAATTTTATATAAGTGTTCATGCTCTGGTTTTATATTATCAGCAATTTAAAAGTACGATAATAGTTCCAATATCTGGTACCAAAAGTAAATGCACAGGTGTTTTTTTTTAGAAAATGCCCTCTATAAACATCTTTTAGAAGTCAAACATTCTACGTGTAGCACTGATGAAGGCTAGGACAAGAAGCATGAGGCCTGGAGGTTTCTCTCATCCGCATTTCCCATCATGACCCAACAGGCCGGCCCCCCTCCAATGAACCCTGTGCCTTTGAAGTGGAAGCACTGTTCCATTGCCACCTATTGCCCAGGGACAGCCCGGTCTGGCCCGGTCCATGGGGCCCATCTGGAGACCAGGCGTGGGCTGAGAGCCTGAGCCTGGGGACTCCCTGAAAATCCGTCATTCCAGTGGGAAGCAGGACACCCTTGGATCCAAGAAAATGAGATGACAGAAAACAGATAGCGATACAAGTTTAACCCTAGAAAAAGAATGCTACATCCCAAGTGACTATGGTCTTACCTATGTCAGAATAGCGAAATCTTTTGGATAAAAAGACCCGTTAAACAATGATTCTCTGGGGAAACTACTGAAATACGGTGGACACGTGACCTGCTCCCAAAGGTCTAAAAGTCCAGTTGGTAACTGAGAAAAGCTTCAAAAGAAAAAAGACTTCTATAACTTTTTGATAAAAGACCTCTATAACTATTTGACTTTACTTCCCAAATGTGACATTCAAGATTTAACTATAATAGTGTGGAAGTTCTGGCAACATAATTACAGAATGAATATAGGCCAATTCTGAAGCCCGAGGACAAGTAATAAGAAAGATGTGCCTATTTGTCAAGTGCTATTTCCGAGATTTAGCGCAACACCAAGATTATATATTATGTTCACATTTACCCACATGCTGAAAGGTTTAAGGCATGAATAATATTATCACCCAACACTTTACAAAGGCTAAGCATTTCAACTGAGGAAAATACAGAAATGCCACAGAAGGAATCACTCAAATAGAATGAATGAAGTGCACAAGGCTGCACGTAGTACGTGAGATGCAAAGGGCACGCGTACCTCACGCGCAGTTGTGATTCTTCCAAAATAAGATAAAGATGACAGAGAAAGCAAAAAGATTGGTGAGAGATGAACTAATGCATGAATCATGTTCCCAAATGTGTTTCAAAACAGCGTCTTTCACAGAAAAGAAACCACGTTCTACTAAAGGCGCAAAGCACAAGGACATCAATCAAACACTGACTGTGCCTTACAGTTGTTTCTGTGTTTGGATTCTGTCCTCTGCTCTCGCTCAGCTTTCATCCGCTCGGCAGGAGTATCATCCACATAAGCCTTCCCTTCCTGAATTAGCTTCTCGGCGTATTTCATTATAGTTTCAAAATGATCCGAAGTGTACGTAAACTGATCTGGTTCGATATGCAACATCGCAACATCTTCCAGGATAACCTGCAACGGGAACCCCAAATCACCATCAGTTTATCGTGCACATTTCCTTGTGTCTTTTCATTCCTTGATACTGTATTTGGGCAAAATGTAATAACACACCATCAGTCTTATTTAGCCTGAAAATGGTTGTGGAAGTTGTATTAGGTCGGAAAAGAAAAAGAGACTCATTCTACTAACTTCTGAACGGTCAGCTGAGAAAGTGGCCTCCTGATGGAGCTTTCCATTTACTCTGGAAAAGCTGGTTATTACAAAAGGCCGTTCTGACAATTACGTGCCCTCTCTGCACACCTTGCAGTGCTTCTGGATAAAAATGATATGAGAGGTGAGGAGACCTTCCCATTCCCTGATACAGAGTCGGTGTGTGTTTCAGCCATAAACTTAAAATTTTATGACAGAAAGGAAACCTGCCTCTAGTTACCCATTCATTTAAGAAATTGGTACTTACAGGAAAAGGGGAGTACTTAGGTAAATTCTACAACAATCGAGAAAGAACAAATAAATGGAAGGTTTTGGTATCGGAGCTCAGGTCTTAGGTCTGAGACAGAATACACAGATGAAGGAAAAAAGCGTCTATGAGAACAAACTTAATTTAGTGTCAGGAATTAAGTTTCTATTTAACTCACGTACCATGAAGGTATCAGGTCACCGTCTAATTTGAAATTAACTTTTCTGACAAAGGGTTATCACTACACCTTTAATTACCTTCTCAAAATCTTCCTTTTCTTTTTCAGGATTTGTGTCATCGAATCTCATGATCAGTTTCCCTTTAAAGTTAACCTGGTAGTGCTGGTTGAGAAGAGCAGCTTTGGCATGCCCAATGTGTAAGTAACTAAAACAAAAACATTTCACAGAGACACTCATTAACACGTCTTGACTGAAGACTTACACTTAACCTTTCTGAGGAGATGAGAACTAAACAAAACTGCTTCTAGCTGGTATTCCAGCCGCATTTTCTTTTCGAACACAAGGTACTGGGATAGGAACTCTGACCTTGACAGGAAGAAAAACAGACTACCACATTTACCTTAAGAAATCATTTCATATGTAAAAGCTCACCAAGTTCTTTACAAAAGGACTCTCACTAAGGGTCTCGTCCAGTACTAAGGTCTCACTCCGTAAACCACAGTCTATGCAAACATGACTGCTCCTAAGGGCAGCTGACAATTATAAGATATAAAATAAACAGAGGCAATGTTGATAATGGCACACACATCAACACCCTCCTCTACCAATGAAGTGAGTGAAAAGAAATACCTCCACTATTGCTGTTGAAAACATAATTTATCTGCCAGCAAACAAGGTATGAAGCATGGAACTTTAATCGGCTCTCACTCCTTTTTACTAGTTTCAATTGATAAAGGTAGCTGCAGTCACATTGTTCTACAGTCACCTACTGTCACACACACCTCTGATCTTGGTTAATATCAACAAGGAAGAAAAAAATACAGAACTCTGTATGTCCCTATATCATTTTTAAAATCAACCCTTCTTAGAAATTCATATAACATTCTAAATCAATGATTCCATTTTAAGAGTTTATATGCACAGGTTAAAGTAGACAAGTACAATGCAATACATTTAGGGTTATTCAAAACTTTCTGCATAAAATAAAGGGCTGTAAACGGTATCCCAGATGATATTCTAGAACAGAAAAAGAACACTAGGAAAAAACTGATAAAATTTAAAAAAGATATGGAGTTTAGAAGATAATAACGTATCAATACTGGCTCATTAGTTGTGGCAAAGGTACAACAGTGATGTAAGGCATTAACATTAGGGAAAAACTATGTACAGTGTGTAAGGGAACTTTTTGTACTTTTTTTGCAACATTCCTGTAAATTTAGAACTATTCTAAAATAAAAAATTCATTAAAAATAAAATAGAGAACTGAGTTTCAAGAAACAAACAGAAATACTGTGTTCAGTTCTCACTGAAAGCATTAAACCCATAACATGTTACTCCCCCCCATTGTTAAGGAAAAAAAGATTAATAATCACTGACTACTTGCTTCTGGCAGTTAATGTGTTAGGCAATACACACAGAGATTAATTTAGGAGAAGTGATAAAATCAAACCATTATCGTAAACTCTAAGGTATTTCTGACTCTGAAATAATGTGTGCAGTTCTAACAATTCAAATCTCAAGAAAGCTACCAGGACTGTAAAACATTCATTCCCAAGAGACAACCTGTATTAGAATAGCTGAAGAAAATACGATTCATGCTGTGTTAGTACTGATGCTGGATTGGGCTCCTGCCACACGTGACAGACACAGGCATATAATTTTAAGTCATAGGGACTCTAGAGCCAGACAGTGCAGGTTTGAGCTGGCCAAGTTACTAAAACATCGTATGAATCAGCCTCGGAAAGCATTTGTAAAATGGAGATACTAGCAGTGCCTTTCTCACAGGCTTATTAGGATTAAATAAGTTACTATATGTAAAGTGCTCAGTAGCATTTGCACAAAAAAGGTATATATCATGTCTGCTAAGAATAAGAATAAAGGGCGAGAGTCAAGCCTTCTGGCCTTGCATGCAAGACCAAAAAGTGATTAAAAAATAATTAAAGAATTCTTTAGCAATATAAGAATATATGATAAAAAACATGGACAACCTAAACATTGATTTATATTCCCAAATCCAAAACCTGTATTCAGATAAGACCATGCTCTGACACTGACATAATTTAGAACAAATGAGGAACTCGTTACTCCAAGTGACAGAAAATATAAAAAGATTCAAAAAGGACAAATGTTCAAATGGCATCGCTATAAACAACTACTGCTAAGAAAGTGGGTTTTATCAAATCACAGAAGTCACTACCCAACAGGACAGCCATGACCTCTCACCCCAGGGACACAGGAGCAGAAAACGGGGCAGGCTCCGTGGGAATTAAACCATGTAAGATAGGTAATGATGACTGATTCCATCCAGTCGACTACCAATCAATCACTTAATGATTTAGTCTGTGAATTTTCCAGAATCATTATTTCTCTTTCATCTCCTCTACCCACCCATTATTTCACCACCTAAATCAGCAAACTTAGAAAAGCAGACAGAAAACGGGCAATTCTAAAACTGGCTTTGCCGTTAATGGCACTTGTGAAATAGTTTGTGAAGAACTAGCTACACTAATAAAAGAGAAACATGCAAATTGACCATCCCTCCGATACGCCCGCCAGCCAATCAAAGCAAGTACACAAATTAACCCAGCAAAGATGGCAGTTAATTTGCATACACAGGCATGGAGCAAAGACTGAAGACAGCATAGAAGGAAGCCAAGCGCTGCAGAAGGGAGGGAAGCTGCGGAGAAGCAAGCAGAGCGGCGGAGATGGGAGGGAAGCAAGTGGGGTGGCGGAGACAGGAGCGAAGTTCCCTTTTCTGCTTCACTCCGGCCACAGGAAGCCCTATTCTTGCAGGAATCTTCCTGCAACAGGACTCTAGTTAAGAATAAATGGCTAAAAAACTGTGTATCTGCCACTTTCTATTGTCTACACATCCCATTAGCCACATATTGGGAAGAATTTGGCTATACAATACAAAACCTGAAATTAAATAAAATGCTTTGGGGAAAAATAATCATCTCATTTATAAAATGTGTATAATACCTTCCTAATGGCTAAGCTCCGTGGCTAACTGCTTTAACAAGAGGCACTGAATCATATTAGTATCAGTGAAGGGCTCCGTTACAAAGCTTGTCTCCTGTGCTCCCAGAGGCTGACAGGTGTGCGAAAGCCGAGACTCCCCCAGGCTTGGGGATGCTGGGCAAGGCCCGAAGCAGCTCCAGGCGGCTGACCTCCAGCCACAACAGTCTTTTTCCCAATGAGCTAGCGACCTCTTATTATCGTCTGTGGGCGCCAAGAGTGAAAAGGATGGAGAAACCCGTTAATAATTTTTAGGACCCCCCCCCCTTCCTTTATTTGGGGAAAAAGTAACTGAAAAGAATTCTACCATAACTTCTACTACTAATGACACAAATATAAGTCTTTATTAAATGAAAACCTAAAAATCTCAAAATGTAAGTAAAACTTAAGCCTTTCTACTTATGGAGATTTTTCTATCATAATTAAAATTCTGGCTGGGGTAAAACACAAACACTGTTTCTCTCCTGGAATTAATAAACTTAAAACTATAAATTTAATACATTAACTGTCAATAATTTAAAAAGGATTAAAATACTTAAAATTTTAACTCCCACAATTAAAATTTTTTATTCTATATTAACCTATTCATGTTAAAAAATACTGTAGAACTATCTAAAGATTTTCCACTATTATAATTTTAAGTTTTATTTTCTTACCCACTAGCCTCTGGAGGAAATCTGACAGTAACCTTTCCCATCTCAGCACCTGGAAGCTCAACAAACTTCCCAACATCTGGCTTTTTCTGAGGTGCCTGAAAACAAACAACAAAAGAGTTATATGGTTAAATGTTTAGGAATATATTAATTCAACATATTAAACCCTTCCCACGCCCCCCCACACCCCAAAATGACAAGAATGCTCTGCAGAAGCCCAGCACCCGATGGTCAGTGGTTCAAAAACCAAAGAGGAGATTTGGGAGGAAGAAAAGATGGTATACCTAAAAGTAACTTGGAGTTTGGAATTCCTGAGGGACACATGCTAGATGATCATCATTGTTTAGACCTAGAATTATGTAGATGGTGGCTATATGTAGTTAACCAGCTGCAGAGGCAAGCAAGACTTACAATGGCAGATTCATCCAAGACGACCTTTTTTATTCATGAAAAGAAATGAACTAAGACTAGGAAGAACTTTCTTTTCCGATCTGGGGTCTCTGACAGCAAAGACGTCAGCATTGTACAAGTGAAACAGGCTTACCCCTTTAGCTTTGGTGGCTGAGACATTCCACTTGGTACCCACTGACTGGAAGGCCTGCTGGGCTTCGAGAAAGCCAAACCAGCGCTTTACATGAACCGGAGCGCTGTTCTGCTGCAGCTGCTCCTGCCAGGCCACGTTTCCTGTCAGCAAACATAGTTTTAACATCACTCAGTAAGTCTGCAACTTCAAGAGCAAAGCTCTAGTCGGGGTTAATTTAAGGAAAGGAGACGGCTCAGAGCTGTGCTTCTATAATGAATGAAATCAGGGTATACACTGAATTGTTTTCCAAAACTTTATATACTTTACAGAATTCACAGAAGTTCATTAAGAATACCTTTCAGGCCCTGACCAGTTTTGCTTGGTGGTTAGAGCATCAGCCCATGGAATGAAGGGTCAGAGGTTCGATTCTGGTCAAGGTCATGAACTGTCCGTGCGTGTGCGGGAGGCAATCTGTCTGTCTCTCTCTCCCTCCCCCCACTTTCCTAACAGAAAAATGTTTTCAATTCAAGTCACTGAAATCAATAGTAAACCGTGCCCTCACCACTGCCTCACGCCCACTGTAAGGCCATTGCTACATTTCAGCATTAAGGAAAAGCTTTAAGGAAGTCAACTAGAGATCAAAATAAAAATTAAGATCAAGAAGCAGCTCATTCCTTCAGATATAATATTAAAAACAGGTACTGAAGGAAATGTATTTAACTTTAACATCACAAAGTTACATCCTTAAGATATCTTTCTTTCATAAACATTAAGTCAAAAATCAATATACACAAAAATGTCATGACAAACCTATCAATGAAAAGGTCTAACTAGAAAAGGCCTTCAGTTTATGTTGGTTATTGTAACAACAATTTAATTTGGAGAAAAGTTTAAGCCACAAAAATGAATAGAAAATATTTTTAAAACCCCACATAACCCAAATCCAAAGAATAATAAAATACAATGGCATATTTCCTTCAGGTTTGTTTTTACAGAAAGTAAATTAACAAAATTCAGGTCCCCTTTGTACCGCTCCTCAATCCTATATCCTTACCTGTTGCAAACTAGTCCCATGAGAAACAGACAGCTCCAGCTCACCCCCTCACTCACACTCCTACTGAGCAATTAGACAACAGTGCTTGGAGCACAGTAATGGCTGAGAAAGGAGAGGTCTAACATAAATGGGATGAGGGCATCTTTAGCAGGAACAAGGCCAACTCCAGAGGCAAGAGTGCATCTGAGATGGTGAGAGAGATGACCCCCAGGGGCACAGATATGGAAACCCTGTAACTGGACAGGGATAAAATAGCTGGGGTGGTAATTTCTTTGTAAGAAAGTCCTAAGTGTCTGCCGATAAGACAGATAAATGGATGTTTATTCAAATACAGAGAAGCACGTGTACTTCTTATCCAGCAAAACATTAATTAAAACACAACCTTCTTCAAGGAGAATTATTGATACCTTTCAGGGTGGCCCAAACACATAAATCAGCTAAGCTCAAGGAGTTTCCAACCAAGTATGTCCTCAGAGACAGGCAATGATTGAGCTCATTGATGGCAGAAGGGAACAAATTACATGAAGACAATTTGGTGGCACTAAACTCCAACCAGTGATCAATCTGTGAACATAAAAGAAATGCATCTTGGAATTTAGGTTTTAATAAAAAACAAACAAACAACCTCAGTTAGAACCATGCCTTTCTTTTAAGTGACAGAATTTACCATTATGTGGATTTAATTCTAATTGCATGGGATCAAAATTGGCGTTTACAAACACGTTTTGTGGTTATTTTTCTATGTTATTTTTTTCTGCAGGACATTAAGGGGCACTTTCAGGGAAGAAAAAGAAAAAGATAGAACTGGCAGCAGAAAAGAATAACCAACTGATTGGACCCAATAGGTGGTAGCTAGACGAAACAGAGTCATCCACTTGCAGGGTTTAAAAGTAAACACTTGGAAACTATTCTTTGTATTCTAAATTTTATAATAATTAGAATAGTAACAGCTGTAATTAATAAGGTATATACTTAGAAAGGAAAATGGGGTCCAACCTACGTGTGTGACCGTGGGAAAACTTAACTTGAACTTTTCTAGGCCTGATGCCTCATCTGTAAAGTAAGGGAATTGCATAAAATGATCGACATGGTCACACCCAGCTACGAAATTCTAGGAATCTAGGAAGAGGAAAAAAGCACTCAATGACCCAACTATGGGATTAAATGTTCCAAGTTAGGAGCGAAGTTTTTTTCTGAAAATAAAAATGGGCTCAGAATTCCTTAACTTGGTCTATAACTAACACTCTGTCAATAGCCTTAAATAGAAGGAGGGTACATAAGCCAGTGGTAAAATGAAGTTCTCAAAAGAGCAGAAGCATAAATCAAAACCAATCACACCAGGAAAATGTTCATTCCGCACCTCAGTGTGTTCCATCAGGTTAGAGCCGTAGAGCCTGGCCGTCATTGCCACTCTAGCCAAGTATCGAAGAATGGAATTAATGTCCGTGAAGACCACATTTCTAGAACATAAGCATGAGACAAAATATTACGGGCTCTAGCAAATTAGTAAGACTCATGAGACTTATGAAGAAATATAAAGATAGAAATCTCCCATTTACCAGGTATTTTCTACTACAGCCAAAAAATGTAATTTGTTCTTTACTCCATTTCTATCAAATTCCAATTTGTTCTGAAATGTTCAGCTGAATCCAACAACTGACTCCATAGTAGATTATCTATATGATGCATCCTCCTCCTATTAGTTTCTATGTGTCTATCCAGTGGTGCAAATATGAAAATATAATTGGAATATTGAGAATAACTGGTTTAAAATAAATCAAAGTAACAAAGTCAAGGATAGATTCTCAGAGAGAAGCTAGTTCTATCAACTTCCAGGTAAAGATAGAAGATCAAACCCCATCAAAATTGTTTTTAAGAAGTATTTTAAAAGATCCAAAACCATAAAGAAAAAAAGATGAGAAGAGACAATAAAATAATTCTTACTAAATTTATTTCCTATTACCATTGACTTTAAATTCTTATAATTCCCCATCAGAATAAATTATAATGGAATTTTAAATCCTTATAGATACTTTCAACAATGATTTTTTTAATTAAAAAAATAAAATCTACATATATATAAATATATATATCTTTCTGTATATTTTTACTTTCTTTCAAACAGATTATAAATATAAGTCTCTAAACAGAGTTCTTTTAGAATGAAGAAAAGCATTCTTCTTTCTAGGGACCATCTACCAATTAGCAAGTAAAACAAGCTACAACATCTAATCCTGAGTGTTTTTAAAATGCTGTTGAGTACTGAAAACAAAGATATAAAAGTACTTACTCAGACACACGAAGAATATTCTCTTTCCCTTCTTCCACAAAAATGCTGACGTTGTCTTTCACATGTTCTACTGCCAGCAAAGCACCTAAAAATAACAAGAGGGAAAGATTTCTCTTCATAAATACTCTAGTATTTAAAACCTGAATCATAAAGCAATAAAGATGACTTAACACACCAATATTAAGTCTCGAAAAGGATAATCTTTTTTCCTAGGAGTCTATAAACAGAAAGTACTAATCTTCTGGTTTTGGAGAAAAAAACAAATCAGAAACCATTCCCTGGCACAGTCCAACTGCTTTCAAAGATGCTCAGCTTCCAGTTAGGGACTCTGCAATTAATCTTTCCCTCCTTCAGGAGGGAAGAAAAAATTGGAATAGTGCTTTATAGAAAGCTATTGTTAATGATATTTGAGTGATTACCATGTGGTAGGCACTGTGCTTAATGTTTTACAGACTTTAAAATTTTTAATCTTTGTAGTAACCTTAAGAAATAGACACCTTTTATCTCCATTTTACAGGAGAGGAAACTGAGGCTTGAAGGAGTTCTAGCCCAAAGTCCTTGGCCAAATATGTGGCTGTTGGTATTTGAATGCAGGTCTAAAGCAGTCCAGAATTCAAAATCTAAAACACGGTGTCATCTGCCTCTCAACACATACGAAAGTTTACTAAATTGATTCATTAATCCTTTGTCCCTTAGATCTGGCAACCAACCCCATGTGGAAGATAGCACTCCTCCTTCCTCAAGGAAACCGTGGGGGCAGCCAAACCAGGGACTTGCCATGCTCCCACCATGAGCAAGTGGCGACCAGGAATGGACTCAGGTCTCCAGGAACCAACGTCTTTGCTCTCAACCGTGAGACCACACTGCCTAGTGCTTTTCAGCTTGGGAATCAAACCCATTTCTTTCAAAGTGCATTGATCTGTGTGAGGTTAGCCCATAATTACTGGAACCAACATGCTAAAACAATAGCATTTTAAAAAAGAATGTTTAAAATGGCTTTTCAATTGTAGTTTATGTTACAGTCCACTCAGACCACCACCAAAGTTGAAAATGTAATGCATACTTCATTAGCCCTTTGTGGCCAACTGTATCCAAAGATCTGGCCAGGCCGGCATGACTCAATGGTTGAGCGTGGACCTAGGAACCAGGAGGTCACGGTTATGTTCCGGGTCAGGGCATATGCAGGCTCATCCCCAGTGGGAGATGTGCAGGAGGCAGCCAATCAATGCTTCTCTCTCATCATTGATGTTTCTGTTTCTATCTCTCTCTCTCTCCCTCTCCCTTCCTCTCTGAAATGAATGAAGATCTGGGCTTCTTAAACATTAGCAAAGTGCCCATTTGTCTATACTATCTATAGGCATTAACACATATGAGATCAAGAAACTAAATTATTTTGTGCAACTTTCCCAAAGTAATTAAAGCAGAAATTCTAAGCTCTCTCTCCACAAAAATGCAATTCCAGACTGAACTTAAGGCGTATCAGGAAGATGACAGCTCCTGACATTTCCTCCATCTACAGGGCGAGGAGCCAAGCAACCCCGCCAGCCCGCAGGGTGCTGGGGTGCTCCAGTCATGAGCCCGTCACCTCCAATTAAAAAATAAATACAACCTCCGTCGAATCTGTAAATGCTGCTGTGATCGTCCGCCCCGGTCCCTTTGAACCCAACGAAAAGTAAAGAAAAGTCAAAGCCAGTGGATTGAAGAGCTTTTCAGGAGGAAGCGAGGGAAGGAGAGATGATAGAGAGACTCATGGGGGGAAAAGTCTAAAAACGGTGGGGGAGGGAGGGAGGGAAGAATGGGGTTTGAAGTTTTGAAATGTTATTCCTACGAGCAGCTCTCGGTTCTCCGGGGACAACCACTTCAAAGAGGGAGGGAGTCGGCTGGAAGTGGTCCCCCGGACCGAGAGAAGGTCCCGGGCTGAGCCCAGCGTCGCCCTCCGCGCCCGAGAGAACGGGCTTCAGGAGCGGGTCCACCCGCCGAGGCAGAGGCGAGGGGCGCGGAGCCGACTCGGAGCTCAGGGGTGTGGGGGTGTGGGGATGTGGGGGTGTGGGGGGAGGTGTGTGGGGGGAGGCCTGGCCTCCGGGACCAGGATCGCCACTGCGCAGCCCGGCGCCGCGACCTTCCCGCCCCGCACCCTCCCCGGCTGATGCAACCCGCCCCGGCCGGGGCCTCGGGCCCTTACCCAGAGGAGGGTCCCCTGAATTCACGGTCAGACACAGCGTCGCCATCGCCGTGGGTCTGCGGGTCCACCTGTTACTGCGCCTGCCTGGCTGCCGAATCCACTCCGGACAGACGCGCCGACGGGGAGAAGCCGCAAGGTGTGCGCACGCCTGACGCAGCCGCAGCTCTCGCCCCGCCCCTGCGCCGTGGCCGCCGCGTCCTGGCGCACACTGCTTACGTCATCGCCGCGCGCCCTCTGCGTCCCACAACCCGTCCCCTCCCCCCTCGCCCCGCCCCCCCCCCCCCCCCCCGCATCTAGGGACCCCGGGGCCTACGTGGCCTTCCTGGTTGCCATGGGAAAGACGCTGCAGCCGCGGCATTTACGACATTCCGTAAAGCAAGGAAAGCAGGTGGCGAGGCCAAGTTCACGTGAAGTACAACGTGAAATAAACAAATGGTGGTGTTTATTGTCCTGAGTGCTAGGAGCAAAAGTAGAATATTGGGGGCTAGCTATGGTTATGGGAAATATTAATCATGCTCTGTTACCATGATTGCCTGGTGCTGGTTAAAGAAAGGGCATTCTAGCCGAAACCGGTTTGGCTCAGTGGATAGAGCGTTGGCCTGCGGACTGAAGGATCCCGGGTTCGATTCCGGTCAAGGGCATGTACCTTGGTTGTGGGCACATCCCCAGTGGGGGGTGTGCAGGAGGCAGCTGATCAATGTTTCTCTCTCAGCGATGTTTCTAACTCACTGTCCTTCTCCCTTCCTCTCTGTAAAAATAATCAATAAAATAAAAATTTTTTTGCTCCTGGGACCAGGGAGTCACCTTGCACCTAGGAGTCAACCTTGCACCTGAGAGTCAACTTTGGAATGTGGTCCATTCTCATTCAAGAACTTCCTATTATCATGGAAAGATTAACAACCTTGTTGCCCAAACAATGGAGTCCCACCCCAGCCTGCATTGCCTACCTCTCCATGCCTGTACTCCCTACTTCCCCATGGAATCTTTGTCCTACCCTATACAAGCAGCTGGCTTATGGCGGACTGCAGAGCAGATTTCTGTGGGTGACCTGCTGCTTTCCCATGCTGCTGGCATTATTGGAATAAACGCTCAGATATGATTCAACCCTGTCTCTGCCGAATTGGCTCAAGTAGTGACAGGCAGCCCGTACCCACGGTGTGTATGTGAACACAGAACAAGTCCTGGGCGCACACACCAAGCCCACAGCTGTGGTGACACTGTGGATGCGGGAACTTATCTCGTGTTTCCTCCATTTTTTGTTCAAAAGGAGAATGCATTTTCAATAGTTCTTTTCGTACTTGAAAGTAATAGTTATAAAGAAAGGATTTATTGGACTGGGTGAAAAAGGTGAAAGGGTTGAGAGGTACAGACTGATAGTTTCAAAATAGTTCATGGGGATTCAAGTACAGCATAGGGAATATAGTCAATAATATGGTAATCATTATGTATGGTGCCAGTTCGATACTGGAAATATCAGGGGGATTGTCTAACTACTTCGCTGTATATCTGAAACTAACACAAAATAATAATAAATGTAATCTGTAATTGAAAATGAAAAAAATTTTAAAGAAAGGATTTATTGACAAAAGGCATTACTACTAAAAGCCCCTGTCCCAATTTGTCTTGGCGTTGTTTGCCTGAACTGCGCTATCCTTTTAGAGGGTCATCTGTTTCCTGCTCTTAAATCCTCAGTAATGAGTGTGTGTGTGTGTGTGTGTGTGTGTGTGTGTGTGTATGACCACACACACTTCAGGGGCTGGTAGTCAAGCTCAAGGGGCTGAGGATTGATTGCAAAAATCATCTCAACCTCATCACCACCCCCACTTTCTTTTAACCTCCTAAAGACACCCCTGTTTTTACTATAGTGCTGCTTAACTGTGGGACTTAATGCAGCTATAGAGAAGTTATTTCTATCTGTTCCAACCCACCATCGAAGGTGGCTGCCTCTTTATAGCCAGCCTCTAGAGTAGATAAAGCATCTGCATCAGAACAAGACTCCTCCCTCTCCACCCTCCCCTTACCTTCCTATCAGAATTCTAGGGATAGGATCCATAATCTCATTTTATGAAGTTCTCTAGGTCATTCTGTGCACACGAAACTTCATCTTTCTACCTCCCTTTGTGCTGAAGAACTTAATGCTGCCCAAGACAGGACCCGCTGTTTCTAAATACCTATTACTATGAACCTAAGAATGCTTTTTCATACCTCTGTCCACTTTCCTCTCAGGCTCTCCAGAACAGGTCTGGAGCCCCCATCTGACACTCATATGTCAAAGGCTGTCCTGTCTCCCATGCTTTTGCTCCCTAGGTCAGATGTCTCCAGTCCATTCAACAATCCTTCAAATGAGAGTTTCAATCTATTCCAGCTGCCCTTTTCCAAATATACTCCTGTGAGTCAATGTGCCTTTTGAAATGTGATACTCGGAGCTAAGCAAAATGTTCCGGGTGTGGTGTGATGGGGGCTGAGTGCTGGTAGAAGCACACTCTTAATGTTGCCCATTACAATGCCATTAAGGCACCACATTCGCTCTTTACAGCTACAGTAAAGTGTCCACTCATGTCAAGATTGTAAACAAGTCCCCAGAGTCCCCCAATCTCCAGTTATCTAATGTAAGACATTGCATGTATTCATTTACCCTTGTCTTGGTCCATACTGGATTTAATAGAACTAATTTTCTCATTTTGAATATCATTGCTAAATTTTAACTTTTGAGATCATTTATTTCCACCTCTATCACTCAGTGCATCCAAGTCATCTATCATTGTTGATTTTTGAGAGAATGGAATCAAGAAAATGGATGTCATCAATAAAAAATGACTTGTAGAAAGCATGCCAAAAAATTAGTTCAGAGCTGTGGTACACAAATAGAAACCTGCTTTCAGGAAAGCAAGACATACCAGTAAGAGTGCTAGTGATAAGAGATCTTGTTGGATGCTTTTATTAATTAGTTCCAAGAGTTCTAGTTAGGTTGCACTTTCTGGATAATTTTTTCCTTCTATCCAACACATTTTTAAAAAATGTATTTTTATTGATTTCAGAGAGGGAGAGGGAGAGATAGGTACATCAATGATGAGAGAGAATCATTGATCAGCTGCCTTCTGCATGCCCCCTACTGGGGACTGAGCCAAAAACTCAGGCATGGTTCATTGGTGGATGCTCAACCATTGAGCCACACTGGCTGGATTCTATCCAATATTTGTATCCCTTATAGGTCATCTTTTTCCTTGTCTAGGAATTCAGTATAATGTTGAATAAGAGGCATGATGATGTTGAACAAGAACATTTTTATCTAATTCCTGATTTTAGTGGGAATGTTGATACTTAAGGGAAAGAAGATAAAGAAAAACTGAGAAAGGAAACTGAGAAGGAATTGGTAGAAAAGGGAGGGAAAATATCAGGATGAAGAGAAAACTGCAGGAGGGAGTAGACACAGGTGTCAAAGTCAAGACCTCTTCAGGCTCCATTACTGATGCTCTCCGTAAAATGATACTATCTCATCGAGGGAGTTCTGAATTTTAATGCCAAGTGAATCCTTGGAGTAGTCTTCTTAAATCAGTAGTCAGCAAACTCATTAGTCAACAGAGTCAAATATCAACAGTACAACGATTGAAATTTCTTTTGAGAGACAAATTTTTTAAACTTAAACTTCTTCTAACGCCACTTCTTCAAAATAGTCTCGCCCAGGCCGTGGTATTTTGTGGAAGAGCCACACTCAAGGGGCCAAAGAGCTGCATGTGGCTCGCGAGCCGCAGTTTGCTGACCACTGTCTTAAATGATTCAGAATCACAATTGCTGGATGGAGCCTGTGACTATTTTTGCAAAGCTTCCTAGGTTGATTCCGAGATGCAGTTGGGGTTGGGAATGATTAATTTCAGCCACTTGCTTAATCCAATAACAGAACAATTTATTTAAAAGCAGTTACATGGGTACTACACTTACAGGGTTGATCATTTTCTAAGTTATATAAAAGTCTAATCACTATGTTGTACATCTGAAACTAAAATAAAATTGTATGTCAACTGTAATTTAAATTTAAAAAAATAATAAAAGCACTGGACAGAGACCAGTTAGAATGAAATAATTTATTATAAAGAAGCCATTTTTTCCATAAATCTGTTTCATCAACATACATAATATTTTAGTATATTCGTAACTGGAAAATTTTAAAAATTACTGTGAAAACAAGAATGAGATTCAGGTAACAACTTGTGCTTCTGTGCCCTAAAAAAATCTGGTTCATACAATAGGAATGTTGATTAAACAACTGACAAGGATAGTCAATTGGAACTAAACTTCTCTTTTACTTCTCCCAATAAAAGGAGGGACAGAAATGTCACAGACAGACTTTATAGATTCTCCAGATGCTAAAATTGGTCTGGTTGATGAGTTAATCATCAAGTTCTTAAAATCTATTGTCTACTCCTAAGTACCTAAAAACAGATCACTGATCAATGCAGAATGAAGGTGGAGCTCTGATTACATCCAATGAGTCTTAAACTGTATGATTTTGAGAAGCAAGTCCTTCTCCTAGCTAAGTAAATGAAATGTTCCCTTAAAGAATGAGTGCATGTTTTTAGGTTGTCTGTGATTTATTGATAATATTGCAGCACAGCAGACAGATTCCAACGGCTCCACGTGGTGTCTTGAAATTCATCCCAATGGTCGGCTGAGTGACCTGCAGGCTGGACAGACTGCCCAAGTCCAAGGGTGTCAGCATCAACTTCCAGGACATCCTCATCCAAGGCTGAGACTTCGGGAACGTAGTCCTCTCTCCTCCCTCTCCTCCGCAGCTGTCCCCCTAGCTAAGGCAACGAGACGTGCCTTAAGGAACAAGAGCGTTTTTAACAGATTCGGGGACGCGGCTGGCATAGTAGTCATGGTTCCTCAGCGAGGCCAGGACCCCGGCGGAGTTCATGTGCTTCACTTCCTTGTCGTACTGAAGGGCATTGCCATGGACGTCGGTTAACTTGCCTACAGAAAAAACACAGGACGTTAATGGCCGATTCTACCATTACAGTTCATTATTTGTAAGCGCCTTTCGCTTCCCTGTGCAATAATATCCAATTCGTTCTGGAGAAGGAAGATAATGGGTAAGTGTTAATTCACAGAACCATTTTAACTAACTGAAGGATAAAACATGTTTTCTTCTGATTAAAATCATTTCACTTAGCCTTTTCAATTTTTATTTCTCAGTATCAATTCCTTTCTCTTTTCCTGAGCTGATTGCTTTTTCTATTGGTTATACTTCATCGTCACTATTCCCATTTTTAAAACTACTTTCTTTATTCTACCATTTAATATTAACACTTTATTTGGTAAGAGTTTAAATGAAGTATGTTCAGAAAATATAACTATTATATTAGTTTCATTTAATAATTCTAATGAAAATGGATTGTGATGAATTTAACTTCCTTGTCATGTAATGTTAATGAGATATTGATAAAATAATGTACTCAGAAAAAGGAGAAGATAAAAAAATAAAAATAAAGAAAATCAAGGTTTGACCTGATGTCTATTTGAAATTTTAAAATCACCTAACTATGTACATATTTATAATATATTTTAGTCAGATTTATAAAATTCTAACTCTATGACCTGAGATATTTACCGACATTGGTTCAAAATAAATTAGGTGGTTTTTTCAAGAAAAAAAACCCCTACCCCTTGCTGATTTGGCTGTGGATAGAGCATTGGCCTGCGGACTGAAGGGTCCCAGGTTCGATTCTCGCAAAGGGCACATGCCCTGGTTGTGTGCTCATTCGCCAGTAGGGAGTGTGCAGGAGACAGCCAATCAATGATTCTCTCTCATCACTGATGTCTCTATTTCTCTCACTCTTCCTTCCTCTCAGAAATCAATAAAAATATATATATTTAAAAACCCTAAAAGCATTAAAGCCATAATTAATAAGGGTTTAATTAAATTAACTATATGCAGATCAAGGTCCAAAAAAAGTAACTATATGTAAAGAACAATGATCTGGCTGAAAATCTACTTTCTCGCCTATGAAAAGTGGTGGTTGGAACAGATAATCACCAACTTTCCTTCTAGCTCTTATGTCCTGAGAGTCTAGGTAAAGTGGCATTACCGTAAAAACTGTAATCCCCGCTAATAAAATGGACTCACCTCCCACGGCGTGCAGAATAACTTCCGGAGCACAAGTGTCCCACTTCTTACAGCCAGGACTTGCAAACACATAAGCGGAGGCTTTGCCTTCAATCAGCTGAATGATCTGTAAAGTGAATGATGGTAATTATCCCTCGACAATGAGAGAATTGCTTGTTTCTATGAAATATATTTCAACTCCTCTGTTAGACTCCTCTTAGGTGAAAGCCTTTAGCAGGTTTAAGTGACAGGACTATTATGAAGAAACACACAGAATACATGCATCATAATATCCAAGGGGAAAAAGTGGTCAATGAGCTACAAGAAGGGTGAATGAACAGTCTCCATATTTCAAGTTAGAGAAAAAATAGTTTGCTTTTTTATGTTTGTTTTTCTTTCTTACTGTAAAAGCAATATATATATGTATATATATAGTTCCAAAAATGTATACACACACTTTGAATAATTATAAAGGCAGTGTTTATTAAAATACATTTCATGCCCTGACCGGTTTGGCTCAGTGGCTAGAGCGTCGGCCTGCGGACTCAAGGGTCCTGGGTTCGATTCCGGTCAAGGGCATGTACCTTGGTTGCGGGCACATCCCCAGGAGGAGGTGTGCAGGAGGCAGCTGATCGGTGTTTCTCTCTCATCGATGTTTCTAACTCTCTATCCCTCTCCCTTCCTCTCTGTAAAAAATCAATAAAATATATTAAAAATAAATAAATAAAATACATTTCATTTTCAAAATTGAAGTATCACTTGTTAAAGTGTGTGTACATTTTTGAGGGGGCACCCTGTATTTACTGTAGAAAAATTAAGTTATTCAATGTAATAAACAATTGACCATTATTATACAAGCGATAGAGAAGTATCAACTAGTACAATAATGTGTCAACTGTAATAGGTCCTAAGAGATGTGTGATGCTGACTAGTCAATCTAACAAGTAGTTAGTTATTTGTCTTTGGGCTCAGATCCATTATTAGTTGCACTGCCAAAATGTGAATTTTTAAATAGTCATCTTAATGATTCTTGTAATACTCACATAAAACTGAGGCCACTGATAGAAATTGCATGACATAAAACTCTGGAAGCTTCTGCAAAGTCTGGTGAAGGATGATGATAGGTTGCAACTGGGGCACTGACAGTTGAGATGGACAAGAGACATTTGGGAAGAATTAAGATCTATAGCTAGGTCCTGCTGGCCTGGCTCAGTGGTTGAGTGTAGACCCAGGAACCAGGAGTTCATGGTTCGATTCCTGGTCATTCCACTAGGGGGCGAGCAGGAGGCAGCCAATCAATGATTTTCTCTCATCATTCATGTTTCTATCTCTCCCTCTCCCTTCCTCTCCAAATCAATAATATATATAATCTATAGCTAGGACTAATTGATAGGACCTGAGCAAAGGAGTCTAGGATGACTTTCCCAGCTGGAACAGTTGGGAAAATGCTGGTACCATAAACCAGAAAGGGATAGGGAGAGGAACACATCTGGGTCAGGCAGAAAGAAGGTGAGTTCCAATCAGGCATGCTGAATTTGAGAGCCTGAAAGATGTCATCATGATGGTATCTGGGGGGCAATTAGAAGAAATGCAGATCACACTGTGTTCCATTGCACAATTTCCTCAGGAGGATGGGAACCTGGAGGAAATCATGGGCGAAGTACCTGGCCGGGGGGGGGGGGGGGGGGGGGGGAGCACCTTTAAAATCTTTAAAGAGAGATCTAGGAGGTAATCCAAGAGGGTCCTTGAGAAAAAAAGGGTTGGCAAGAGGCATGGGATCTTATCCTAACGACATTTTATATATATATATTTTTTAGTTAAGCCTCACCTGAGGATATTTTTTCCATTGCTTTTCAAAGAGAGTAGAAGGGAGGGAGGGAGGGAGGGAGGGAGGGAGGGAGGGAGAGAGAAACATCTATGTGAGAGAGAGACACTGACTGGTTGCCTCCCACACGTGCCTCAAGGGGGTGGGGGGAAGCAAAACTGAGACCCTCTAACCACTGAGCACACCAGCCAGTTGACATATTTTCTCTGAACTGTCTTCACAAGAGATTTGAACCTTCACATTAAAAAAAAAAAAAAATTCAAAAATGTTGCTGAAACGTGCTCTGAATGGCAAATTACAATCTGTAGTCTCTCCTCCCAAACTCCTCTTTGACATTGGTTAAAAGCTCCGTGTTCCTTTCAGGGATTCCACTGCGTTCCGAGGGGGTGTCGGACTGTTTCGTACCTTATTTCCTGCCCCGCCCACGCGCAGCACGTCGTCGGGGTTCATGGCAGTGACGCAGTCGGTGACCAGCTTGTTGCTGTGGGACCGGGTGGTGGTGATGATGTGCTTCCCAGCGGGCACTTCTTTCAGCTGGAACCCAAAGGCACCCAAACCTAGAACGCCCCAGATTGTCCTTCCCAGCGCAGCGCCCGGCCCTGCCTGTGGAAACGGGGAAACACCAGCGTAGCCTGTGATTACCGGGAGAACATGGCAGCCACAAATAGAATATTGAGCTAGCATAGCATCCTAACTTTTAGATCAAAAAAACATGATCATGTTATACCAGAGCACAAAGACAATATCACCGACAGAGAAATTTTCCCTAGAGAATCAACGGGTTGTTCTCATTGCTGTTCTGGTTGATAATTTGGTTTCAAAGGTATAGAAGGGAACTTTTGGTTATTCCCTGGAGTCCCCGGGAAAGGAGATATGGTAATTCCCGTTGCTCTCTGAATCGTCGAACAAGCTCATTATCATACTTGAAATAGCTCTTTGCAAAGGGCACTGAAGTCCCCAGGAAATGAAACGCACGTATTGATTAGTACTTTCCAATATCCGAGAAGCAGGCGGGATCCTGTTGACATGGGCATAGGCGGTGGTGATAATGCATTTTGCTGCTACAGAGACAGAACAGCTGAACCGGCTGATACCGAAGAGCAGCTTGGATAATGGAGGTCAAGGTCACAGACTTCACTGCCAATGGGGGTTGTAAAATGACAATGATGACGCAGCCTTAGAATCTGTACTTGCCTTTGCAGAGCTCGAAGCATTTTCCACCACATTGTTTATGACTATGCACTTCATGCAGAAAAACATAACCGCTATTTCTTTTTTTTTTTTAAATATATATCTTTATTGATTTCAGAGAGGAAGGGAGAGGGAAAGAGAGATAGAAACATCAATGATGAGAGAGAATCATTGATTGGCTGCCTCCTGCATGTCCCCCACTGGGGATCAAGCCCACAACCTAGGCATGTGCCCTTGACCAGAATCGAACCTGGGACCCTTCAGTCCGTAGGCTGACGCTCTATCCACTGAGCCAAACCAGCTAGGGCCCATAACTGCTATTTCATTACAAGTAAAACTGATGCATAAAATGATTAATGCAAAGTCATCAAAAGACCATTACTTAACACTAGAGGCCCGATGCACAAAATTCGTGCAAGTTCATCCAGAAGGTCATTCGGCAGTCCAGTCTAATTAGCATATTAATGCTTTTATTATTATAGATAATAGACATATCTGGTAGGCATACAGACATAAGTAGGTTACTGAATACTTGACACATACGAAGTGCTTTACATGTAGTATCTCATTTAATCTCCAAAACGACCCCGTGAAGTAGGTGTTATCACCCTTATTTTACAGACGAGGATAAAAGAGATTGGAACCATTAAATAACCTGACCAAGGACTCTAGGAAGATCCTATCCAAGCTCCTCATCATTAGGCTGGACTGCCTCACTTTCCTTGCGAAAAGCTTTCAAACACAGCTCCCTGTGTGTCCCGCAGCAGGACCCTGAGGTGGTAGGATGGAGATGGAGGAGTGCCCTTGGGGTCAACATCCGTGGGAGGGAGGGAAGGCAGCAGGAGTGGAGAGAGGGGGAAACTGAGCTGTGATGCAGACCCAACAACAGCCTCCGTCGACCCTACGGGAGCTCTGGAGCTAGACTGGCCCTTCAGGGTTGTACCCACCGGGGTGAAATGCCAGGCCTTCGTCCTGCACTCATCAGTTACCGGAAGTGGGCTGCTTGGGAAGGAGCGTGCCACTGGGCGAGGCAGCTCTTTACAGGTGAGCGATCCCGAGGACGCCGGCAGTATCCTGCCCTGCAATCCCTGGAGGCTGCCTGCCGGTATCATGCCCTGCAAATGGGGCACCAAAGGCACCGAAGGGCCGGCACTGGGGGCTCCCCCTGCCCCTGGAGCCTGACGCGCACCGATGGGCTCAGTGGTGGCTCTGGGTGCTCATTAGGCCTCAGATTGACTGCTGAGACGAATCCTCAGGAAGCCTACTTACTTAGCTTTCGTTATTCTGAAGAAAGAAGGAAAGCAATACAAACAGCGGGCACGAGTATTCTGGGCCTGAAAAAGTCACATAAATGATATGGAGGCAAAGAGTACGGGGCCATGGGATCCGGCATCTGGTGGGCGGGGCCATGCAGGCCCACGAGGCGGCCAGCCGCGTCCTCTGTGCCCCTGATCTCCATCTCCTCGCTGTCTCTCTCCCTCAAAGGCTCCCCACCAACCTTCTGGGGGCAACGAGGCTACTCGTTTCACCTTAGCGATGAGCTAATTAAGACTCAGAACGGCTAAGAAGCTAGCTCCCATTTAGATACATTGGGTTTCTCTGCACTGAGCCAAGTTTTCCTTCAACTGCCTACCAGCTTCGGTATCTGTTAGAAGCAATTATGGAGTTTTAAAAGGTCGATCATCCAGCTCAACAGAGCAATGTAGAGGAATTGGTAAGAGCTTGGACTGGGCCCTAGCTGGTTTGGCTCAGTGGACAGAGCGTCGGCCTGCGAACTGGAGGGTCCCAGGTTCAATTCCGGTCAAGGGCACATGCCCGGGTTGTGGGCTCAATCCCCGGTGGGGGACTTGCAGGAGGCAGCCGATCCATGATTCTCTCTCATCATGGATGTTTCTATCTCTCTCTCCCTCTCCCTTCCTCTCTGAAATCAATAAAAATATATTAAAAAAAAAAAAAAAAGGTTGGACTGGGGTTTGAATTCTAGACGTGCCATCGACAACCTGGGTGACCCAGGGAAGTTACCTGCTTTAGTTTCTCTTTCTTTAAAACAGGGACAAGGGCCCTAGAAGTGTGGCTCAGTGGAAAGAGCATCAGCCCGAGGACTGAAGGGTCCCAGGTTCGATTCCAGTCAAGGGCACATGCCCAGGTTGCGAGCTCGATCCCCAGTGTGGGGTGTGCAGGAGGCAGCCGGTCGGTGGTTCTCTCTCATCATTGATGTTTCCATCTCTCTCTCCCTCTCCCTTACTCTCTGAAATCAATAAAAATATTTTAAAAATAAAAATAAAAAATAAAACAGGGACAAGGTGAAAGGATGATGGTGAGCATTAAATGAGATAATGCATGTGAACCCCTTGAGTCCGGTAGGATATAAGTTCTTGATACATTTTAGCTACTATGGTGGTGGTGATGGTGATGGTGATGGTGATGGTGATGGTGATGACAATGATGACTGGAAGTTGAATATTCAGCCTTGCGCACCACCAACAGAGCTGAGCAACTTTCTCCTGGCTGCAACGTATTTCAAGGCACAAGCAAGAGGGAAGGAAGAAAGGATAACGGGAGTATACAGAAGGGAACGTGGTGGAGGGACAGGCGACAAAGGGGAGAAGCAGAACAGGAGAGGATGGGCGGCTGCGTGGGCTCCACGCGGACTGGCCGGCGACACGGGTTTCCTACCTCTCTGCTGCCAGCTAGTGGAGCCAAAGCCCTAGCTATTCCGCTCACCTTTGCTTCCTTGCTGTGCTCCCTCAACTTCTGCTTGTCATTGTTCTGTGGAAAATGAATACAATTTTTCTCATCTCAGAAGGGATGGGAGGGATGGACATTATTAACAACTTCTAAGCACTCAGATCCTTTGTTGATGAAAGGTGCCATGCATTACAATGTGATCTAGGAATAAAAGTGTCTCTCTCTCTTGCCCTAGCCGGTTTGGCTCAGTGGATAGAGCGTCAGCCTGCGGACTCAAGGGTCCCAGGTTCGATTCCGGTCAAGGGCATGTACCTTGGTTGCGGGCACATCCCCAGTGGGGAGTGTGCAGGAGGCAGCTGATAGATGTTTCTCTCTCATCGATGTTTCTAACTCTCTCTCCCTCTCCCTTCTTCTCTGTAAAAAAATCAATAAAACATATATTTTTAAAAAGTGTCTTTCAAGCCACAGTGTTAACTTATTTTAAAGTTTCCATAATGGCCACAGACTTGTATCTGTATAAAATATTACATAAACATTAAAGTCATAGTAAAATACTTAGTGGATACTTAATATGAGAAACTTTACCCATAATGCATAACTAGTTTTGCGAAATAATGCTAAGAAGAACATGATTACAGTTATTATCATACAAATGGCAGAATAAAACAAAACTATCTTAGAAGTAGAGGTTACGGTTGCTCTCAACTCAAATAGGAAATTCAGAAGGAATAGTCCTCACTCCGATTACTTTGTTTCTCCAAAGTTCTTTTAAGGTCAGACTCATGCCAAAACCTGAAGCAATTATCTCAATCATTTCCTTTAACTTTAATGGGATCTAATGATCTATTCCTGCTTTGGAAGCACATTCATCTCCTGCTTCTAAGGAAGACAATTTCTTGGGAGTATAGTAGAAAGCCCAACTCCACCAGAGAGAAAGTAAAAGGAAGGAAGGGTGCAAGAGCGTCCTTAGTTCTGCTTCAACGCTGACTACAGTTTAGGCGCGAGGCAGTATTACCTGGAAAACAACATGGCTAGCATCTGTCTCGGTTCGAGTGGCTCACTTCTTCAATGTGCTGGAAGGACCACCTGTAAATCAGGTGTCTCAGTGACCAGGCTAACCCAGAACCGCATCAGTAATTCCCAAATGTCTGCATTTGAGTGTTAAGGCATACGCTGTGTGCATTACATATGCATCCCTGGTACCAATGGCCCCAGAAGTTCTGACTCCAGAGGTGTGGGGTGTATTTTGACAAGATGAATGCATGTGCAACGAAGCTAGAAACCACTAGACTGGATAGTATCAGGAACCACATAACACTATAATTATTGATCTAATAAAATATTTGTGTGTGGCTCCCCTGCCACCTCCCTGCTGGTGGGGGCTGCCATGTGTGGGCAACGTCGACCTGCTGGCCACCTCAGCTTAGCTCTCATGTCCGCATGAGAGAGCAGGAGAGCACAGCCAGGTGCACGGCGAGGCCTCCGTCCTCACTGGTCACTGGCCAGAGTCCTCCGTTCCTTGACCCCTGGACCCCTCCATAGCCTGCTCGAGGGGCCTTGCTTCCTGGCATCTGGCTTCCCTCAAAAGAAGTGATTCAATTGGGAAAGAAATGTGAGCAGGTGCCATTGAGGCTTGGAGATGCTGAAACGTGGCTTGTCTGTTTCAACATCGGGAATCAGGAGACTGAATCTAAAGATAGTATGGAGGGAAACCCAGGAGAGTCCAAGTAGTCTGTTCTAACAGGGGACGGCTCCTCAGACACCACGCACCACGGCGATGGGGAAGAATTAGCACAGGAGTCCCGTGAAAACTGCCCTCCAGACCAAATCACTAACTCCCTTTACCTGGTTCTAGACTTGTTTGGTTCCTCTCCCTTTGCATGAAAAGACCCCTTTTCAGCTCCTTAATAACCTTCATCTGCCTGGGGGAAGCGGGTCGGGCTTTCTCCCTTCTCATCTGGCTGCCTCTTGAAATAAACTGTCCTTGTTGCATTAAAAAAAAACAACTGTATCCCACTTCTGACACCAAAAAGAAACAAAACAAGAAAGAAAAAAAAACAACTGTATCAGTTAGAGTCATACCTGGTAGTTGTAATATGGCTGGTTAATAACACCTGCTATGGCTTTCCCTTCATAAGCAATTCCAATAAGAACTGTTACATTGTCAAGAAGACCTATAAAGAAGAAACGAGTATCAATTATTCTGTAACTTTTTCATGTTATGACTCGTCATCAGCACGTGAATTGCTGCGGGTTATTTTTGCAGAAAAGGTATGGGATCCACAGTGATTCATCCATGATCAATCCAACTTCTGGCAAAATGCACAAATTGTAAGAGAGCTGGCCAGAGAGAGCAGAGGGGTCTAGGGCCACTTCACTGGATCGCTACAATGGTCTCATCAGTACACTCTGAAAACCAGTTCAATTGAGCAGCCATAATTCCACAGCCATTATCATTGGATCCCTGTGCCCCCTCTGCCACCATCCAGCTCACTCCTGCCTGCTGGAGTCACTTTTATAATACAGGTTCTCAAGCCCTTTCCCAGAACCAGTGAATCAAAATCTCCAGAGGTGGGGGAGGTGGGGATCTAGACAAGCTGTGTAGGTGCTGTATGTACCCTAAAGCTGTCCAGAGCCTCCGTTTCTCAGTGGAGATGTCTTCAGTGCACACACATATATACACACGCACACGCATGCGTACACGTGCTCACACACGCACACACACACACACTCTGCAGGACTCACTCATTGCAGATACGTCTCCTCCAAGGACAGAGAAGTTTTCTCAGTAATTATGAGAAATTTTCTTTTTTCAAGCCATGAAGCTGAGAACCAACATAAGAAAAACCAGGCAGATCTTTATTTCAGAAATAAAACTCAAAGCTTACGTTATGCTCGTAAAATCTAAAACTTGGGCTCTGAGCCTGGTCTTGCTTATGCTAATGTTGCCCATTTTATGTTAATTTGCTGCTTTGTTCTTTTTCTCATCTTCAGTCATTTCAGGAGAGAGAAATATTGCACTGTGTTACCAAACCCATCTTTAAAGGGGAGGCTGTACCAAAAGACAGTGAGGGGGCAGCGGGTGTGTGGGTGTGTGTGTGTGGGGGGGGTGCGGTGGGTAGGGCCAATGGAGGAACAAGGGCAGTACGGTTGTGCTTCCCTTTGGGGTTCTACACCAACAAAGCTGGGGTTCCGTCTGGTAACACTGGTTCAATGTTAGTTATTCTCACGTCAGGCCATTAGTATTGTGGGGCTGGTAGACTGTGTGTGGGGGGAGGGTGCGGGGGGCGGTTCTAGAAGGAGATGAATTTTCTGTCTTGTGACAATCACTGATGTATAACCACAGTTAGCTAGGATGGGCACAAATACAGCTTGAGGACACACACATGAGACGTAACACCGGCTTTTCACACAACATAAGGAACAGTAAATGTTTACACTCAACATCACAGGCTAGCCCTCGTGCTTCCAATACAACCAGGAAAGAGGTACCAACCTTCCGTGTACTCCTTGGTGCCATCCAGAGGATCGACCCAGACCACGAGCTAAAAGACACAAGGAAATATCCAGATTAAGTCTCCAAAATATACATATGTAAAAAGAAAAGACTTAAATAGACTGACCAAAACAACTCCCTTTTTATTTCAGTTCTGAAAATGTATTATGGATGGCTTACGCCAGGGTCATCAGTTTTGTGGCAGTAAAAAGAAACGTACTGTTTTGCAGTCATGGAAAAAGTCCCCTTCAGTTGGAGAAAAGTCCGACCTAAGAATTTTAACCTTTTGCACTCGGATGTCGAGATTAAAATTACTCTTTGAATGTATCAATAATTTGAAATATAAAAAAATCCAAATAAATAAGTTTGTATGAAAAGAAACACCAGTTTTTTATTCTACTGCCGCGCTTTGTAAAATCTGGGGTATTTAAAAAATTAAATCCCGAGTAGAATAAAGGAATCGAGAAAAAAGCAAGCGAGTGCAAAGGGTTAAAAATGAAGTGCTTCCGGGTGAAAGTTGACTGTCAGCTGCAACTGGACACAATGCCAGGTACACACTGAGCTCTAAATGGTGAGACGGGGAAACTCCACAGTGGCACCAAAGTATGCCGATTTAAAAAACAACCACGTGACTGACTTACGGGCACCGTCTGTATATGACAAGTAAAAACCCACAGTGTATATAACTGACGGTGGACAGAAAAAGGAGTCCCTTCTACTTGGGACTATTCACCTGATTCAGGCCAGGCGGCCATGAACCACTAGAATTGTAATGCGACGTGACTTTGCCAGCGAGGGCTACTTCTGATGAAAGACGCGTCTCGTTTCCTTTGCATCCTTCAGACCCCAGAGCCAAGTGCCTTACTCACAGTGAGTATTCAATGGGTGTGAGTGAAACAAATTCAAAGTAGAAAATCAAAGAAGTCCGACAGTTAGCTGAAGTCACAGATGTCACTTAAGCAAGGACAAAACGCAAGCGAGGCGAGTTTCACGGCCTTCCACAAATATAAGGCAGTGGTCTGTTTCGTCTCCTTCCGGCCCCAGTTGCCAATGAAGTGTTTTACTACCAAATCCACTACATAAAAAATTAGATTTTTTCAGCTCTAACCGGTTTGGCTCAGTGGATAGAGCATCGCCCTGTGAACTCAAGGGTCCCAGGTTCAATTCCGGTCAAGGGCATTGTTGCAGGCACATCCCCAGTAGCGGGTGTGTAGGAAGCAGCTGGTCGATGTTTCTCTCTCATTGATGTTTCTAACTCTCTATCCCTCTCCTTTCCTCTCTGTAAAATATCAATAAAATATATATTTTTAAAAATTAGATTTTTCTGCCAAAACCGGTTTGGCTCAGTGGATAGAGCGTCGGCCTGCGGACTCAAGGGTCCCAGGTTCGATTCCGGTCAAGGGCATGTACCTTGGTTGTGGGCACATCCCCAGTAGGGGGTGTGCAAGAGGCAGCTGATCGATGTTTCTAACTCTCTATCCCTCTCTCTTCCTCTCTGTAAAAAATTAATAAAATATATATTTTTTAAAAATTAGATTTTCTCCCTAAAAGTAGTTTTAATAATAGCTTTAGAGTGAAGAAGAAGAAACCAACAGCATGAGAAACTGAACTCGAAATGAACAGGTCAGACATTCCATGTGGTGCCTGACACTCCACGTTGGCTCTGAAAGTTTCCCAAGTCCCAGGTGCCCCTATTTTACAACTACTGACTTCCCATCAATATAGGTGAGTCTTATTCCCTTTACTATGGCAGAAACAAACACAAAAAGACCACCGAGAACGGTGAACAGAGAGCTAAGCAATGATGTGGATCATACATCTTCCTCTTTAATCGCGCTGTACTGGGCCGGGCATGGCTTCCTGAGTATTTCTTCCCACTGGCCGTCTTCAATCAGCTCCTGATCCACGTCCTCCGAAGGCAGGTCCTGCAGCAGAGAACACGGGTCACTGCAGCTGCCGAGTGTCTACCGAGCTTCGGTGCCAGTGACGGAAGAAATCGCAGCATCCGTTTTCCCTGGTCCTACCATTTAGGTTCAGTAGCCCTAACCGGTTTGGCTCAGTGGATAGAGCGTCGGCCTGTGGACTCAAGGGTCCCAGGTTCGATTCCAGTCAACGGCATGTACCTTGGTTGCAGGCACATCCCCAGTGGGGAGTGTGCAGGAGGCAGCTGATCGATGTTTCTCTCTCATCGATGTTTCTAACTCTCTATCCCTCTCCCTTCCTCTCTGTAAAGAATCAATGGAATATATTTAAAAATAAATAAATAAATAAAGCAAACCGAGTAAAATTGCAAACACAACCAGACAGGGCTCGTCAAAGCTGACTACACAGAGTCCCAACTTCATTATGCTGAACAGTGAGAAGGAAAAGAATTTTTAAGTACTATAAACTTTTCAAAATAAGTGGTTCTGATATCAGCTACTTCTCTCTCAATTACATGAGCCATCCATTCTTTTACTTTCCCAGTGTTAGGGTGTTCGGCTAAGTATGTACGTAAGCCTAACTAGAAAAACAGACGCCCTGCAGGCATGGCTCAGTGGTTGAGCGTCGACTTATGAACCAGGAGGTCATGGTTCGATTCCTGGTCAGGGCACATGCCCGGGGATGGGGGCACGGTCCCCAGTATGGGACATGCAGGAGGCAGCCGAACCATGATTCTCTCTCATCATTGATGTTTCTCTCTCTCTCCCTCTCCCTTCCTCTCTAAAATCAGTAAAATATGTTTTGAAAAAAACAGAAACAAAACCCATTTTATTCTAAACTTCTAGAACTCTGCCCATCTTTTAGTTCAGATGCTGAATATTGTAACAGACACCATGTCTTTGATGGTCAAGAATTGAGACATCTGGCCTAGAAATGGACCACATTATTTCATAATCAAACATTTCCTTCAAGTCTCAAGGAATATAATTATGTTTGCATTAAAATGGTAGATCTAATGCTTGAGATCATAATAGTGGTATGTGAATCACTAAAGTGGCAACTGTACATCCATATGGTAAACAGGCACTTAAATAATTACCATATCCCTGCCAACTCTCACCTCTTCCCCTATGATTGTTAGTTTGGGGAATTTCCGGGCCAGGGAGGAGCAGATGCTCATTTGCGCCAGTCGGTCGGCTTTGGTCTGCAGGTCCGTTGGACTGGTCTGCAACAGAGAGGCACATGTTAGCAGAGCTCGTGTGCAAGGTCGTCCTCCGATGCCTAAGGCATGAGTGTCTGTGTCATTTAAATGACACTGTCTATTGTTAGATTCATGGGACTTAACATCAAATGGTCAACTATTTTCTCGTCTTGGTTTTTCTCAGGGGATTCAAAGAGGTAAAAGTTTGGAGAGGAGCTTTCAAATGATCAGATTTTCTTCCCAATTCAGAAATTGCTTTCACGCCTGGCCAGTATGGCTCTGTTGGTTGAGTGTCATCCTGCGCATGAGAAGGTAGAAGTTGGATTCCCGGTCAGGGCATATGCCCGGATTGTGGACTCGATCCCCAGTAGGGGGCGTGGGGAGCTGATCAATGTTTCTATGGAGGTTTCTATCTCTCTCCCTCTCCCTTCCTCTCTCTAAAGTCAATAAAAACATATTTTACAAAAAGAAAAGAAATTGCTTTCGTAAGATCTCTAGATAATTTTTTTGCTTAAACAGGTTAAGAGATAGAAAATCCATAACTTCTTCAAGGCGGTCAAAGCTAAAGAAAAACTGTATTTTTAGTTACCTGAAAGGTATTCTTTGTGTGGATTCTTCCATAACTTTCACTCACTAATCCTAATCCTAGTAACTCAAGGGGGCACTTCCTCAGTGTAAAGAAAAAAAATTCCTATTCCTGAAACATAAAAATGAACAACTATAATATTTAATATGCTGCTCACCTATGGTACCCTCACTCAATCCAGAGAGTCATGCTAGTGAAAGACGGTGCAAAATCTCAGAATTGACAGCCACAACCTCCTTTGCTAATTTCCTTTCAGAGAACTATGACTAGCTGTAATTTACGTATGCCTGGTTAGGCGAATTCACAGATGATATGAATTTCCGTACACAGCGGAATTTTTATAATGCTTTGGAACGAGTTTGACAATGATCATGAAAATCAACTCCTTTATGGCCGACTGCGGTTTGCTGCTTATCTCGATGCAAAGTGCTCCAATGTAGAGATCTCTGTTTCATTCCCTAAAGAATGATGCCTGGCGCACAGTAGGTACTCTATAAGTATCTGCTGAATGAAACCTCTGAAGAGAATTGTTGAATTGGAAGACGACATATATCCATGAAGTTTAGAGACCACCACTCCAGAGAAACACACACACGTTGGCAGCCATTTAACTATCTGAGGAAGCTATTCCTACTCTTTTCTTCCTAGGGCAAATATTTCCTGCTCTTCCTACTGATAGAGTGTCAGACCCCACCATTCCGCAGTCTCCAGAAGGGAGCCATTGATTATTTCAGCTACCAAAGTCTGTCCAGATTAATACATCCTTGAGCAAAACCTCAAGGAGCAAAAACGAAGTCGGTACGAAATACGATGAGATTTCTCAGTACCTTCTCCACGATTCCCAGGTCCCCTTCGGCGATCACACGTCTGACGATGGTTCCTGCCTTCTGAGCTATGGAATATGCGGAGGCTACCAACCGCATCAGCACGGTGTGACCGGAAGCCATGGTCAGCCCTAGAGGGAATGGGAGAGAAAGGTTTTGTTACTTTCAAAGCCAACCACTGGCTTTTATTTACTTGAATTCAATTCAGTACGTATACACTGAGTGGCCAGATTATGATGATCTCTGAACGCATAATAATCTGGCCACTCAGTGTGTGTGTGTGTGTGTGTGTGTGTGTGTGTGTGTGTGTGTATTAGAGGCCCGGTGCATGAATTCGTGCATGGGTGGGGGTCCGGCCAGCCTGGCCAGGGGGAAGGGACATGGGCGGTTGGCTGGCCTGCCTGCTGGTCGAACTCCTGGTCCAGGGGACAATTTGCATATTAGCCTTTCATTATATAGGATATACACTGAGTAGCCAGATTATTATGCATTCAGAGATCATCATCATCTGGCCACTCAGTGTATATTGCATGCTTACTTGGGACTGCCCCATTTAACTGTAGAGATCATTCTGAGAGACCTGGAAAAACCCCAATTTTGGCAATAGCTCTCAAAAAACTCTAAGTCTTCTCTCTCTGCAGATGGGACACGTGGAAGCAACAGGTCCAAGCCGATGGAGCACGCGAGAAAGCTTTAGGAACGAGGTGTGTGACGTGCAAAGACTGTGGTGGGTGCTTCCGGGGCTGGAACTATATACCATCTTCCTTGAAGAGTAGATACTGTGGTGCGCTGGGAATAAAATACTGAACCCTCAGGTCCACAGCACAGAACTGGTGCCAAGACAGGTGTGAACAGCATGAGGGGTGTGGATATACAGGGTGCCCCCCAAAAATGGATACACACTTGGCATAATTATAAAGGCAGTAGTATTACTAAAATACATTTCATTTTCAAAATGAAATCGAATCTACAGACATAGTGTGCATACATTTTTTGGGGGGACACCCTGTATGTGTAGAGTAATTAAAAAGGGGAGGGATTGCATGTGATTACAATTAGCTTCTGAAAAATCGGCGAATACTGCTTTAGAGATGAAGTGAAATTTCACCTGCTGATTATTTACCAGGCAGCATAACTAACTGAAGACCAATCATGTAGAAAAGTAATCATTCACAGGGATTATGAACATCGATGAGACAGCAAACAAGGGAAGTGTTTGAAACCCTTCAGAAGAAAAGAACTGAAATTGAAATGCAAACTAAAAGGTAGCGGATACCATACTGTGACCAACAGCTGTCTGGAATTAAGATGAAAATAAAGTGGGTTTCAATGTATTTCAAGTCTGTTTACCTTGTTACATCACAGTCAGGCAATATTCATTTTCTTGGCATACGAGGTGTTACACGTGGAAAAATGGGTTATGCTAATTGCTATTTCTCAGGAGAAGTAATTTTACAAAACACTTGCCTTATCTCTTCTCCCTCATATCTACAACCAGCCAGATACCTGATTTATAGTATTCTGCACTGGAAAAGATAGTATTCAGGCAACTAACCTGTACTATCCAGATGTCTTAACCATGAGGCTATTTTATTATTTTTTTAAAATATATTTTTTTATTGATTTCAGAGAGGAAGGTAGAGAAAGAGATAGAAAACATCAATGAAGAGAATCATTGATTGGCTGCCTCCTGCATGCCCTCCACTGGGGGGGATCGAGCCCGAAACCAGGGCATGTGGCCTTGGCCGGAATGGAACCTGGGACCCTTTAGTCCACAGGCCGACGCTCTACCCACTGAGCAAACCGGCTAGGGCCATGAGGCTATTTTAATGTGTTGCACACTCAGTCCCCGTCTTATGTAAGATGGCCTTGTGACCGGTTTCCCTCGCTGTATGGTGGTGTTCTTACTGTTCTCAGGTATCGTTTACCTTTGAGCCGGCTGAGCAGGCATTACAGCCTTGCCAGGCTTCCTCTATGACTAAGCCACTTCCCTTTCTCTTTGCCAAGTCCACGGTCACTTCTTCCAAAGAAAAACTTGTAGGCTTTGTCTTTCTCCTACATTCTGCAGAAAATGTGTATTTACGAACCACCATTTAGGAACGAACATCAGTTTTATGCGAATGCAGAAAATTAGGTTTGGTCCGAAGCGCACTATGATTTACAAAGAGATCCTGTAAATCTCTTTCGATTGGCCAATAGGAAAACAGGTCTACCATTTCCTCTGAAGAATTTCTTTGGTCCAAACTGAATTAGTAAATAAAATGTTACTGTCCCCTAGCCCTAATATGGTTCTTACATTTTTTTAAAATATATTTTATTGATTTTTTACAGAGAGGAAGAGAGAGGGATAGAGAGTTAGAAACATCGATCAGCTGCCTCTTGCACACCCCCTACTGGGGTTGTGCCCGCAACCAAGGTACATGCCCTTGACCGGAATCGAACCTGGGACCTTTCAGTCCGCAGGCCGACGCTCTATCCACTGAGCCAAACCGGTTTCGGCGGTTCTTACATATTTTTTAAACAAATGAATATAATGTTGGCTCTTTGCATAAAGAAAATGTAGCTAATTATATGATCAAAATGCAAAATCTGTGACAGAGGATCCTCTTAGCCTTTTTAATTGTGACCCTACCCAGACCCCAAATGAGAATTACCTGTAGCCGGTACCTGTGGATACAGAATGAGGCCAAAAAAGCTACCTGCAAATTCACTTCCTTATAGCAGTTCAGATTAAACTCACCCTACTTCCTTCTCTACCATTTGTACTCCTCTGGGTCCTAAAACACTCCTGTTTGCTAACCTGGCTCAAAGGTAAGTGATACCTGTGAACAATTAGAACACCATACAGTAAGGGAACCTGATCTGTCTTATTCGAGTTTACTGAAAACCAGCATAGTGGTTACAGGCGCTGGAGACAATTACCTGTGTCCAAATCATGGCTCTGGCACATACAAGCTGTGTGACCTGAGGAAAGCCACTTAAACTCTCTGTGCCTCAATCTGTAAAGTGGAGCTAACAATGGTACCAAAAGCACGGAGTTGTAATTATTACACGAGAAGCACATGTAAAGCACGTAAGACAGTCCCCAGCACAAGGTAAGCACTGAATTATACTGGCTAAAAACTTCCTGTAGCTTTTGCAACATTATTTGAACCCCGAGGATATTCTGTGATAATCAATATGACCCTGAATCATAGGACAGCTTCTTTTAAAACATATTCTGGGCTTGAGGCTTAGAGTATGTATGAAAAAAGGTTGTATGACCACTGAAAACAATCAACTTAACATCCCATCTGTTAAGAAATCTTTACAGCCGCCAATGATATTCTCTCTCTCTCTCTCTCTCTCTCTCTCTCTCTCTCTCTCCACAGCCTGGGAGAGTATCTTGAATTCTGTATAAAGGTGGCGAGCATATGCGGATTAATGATTGTGCGATCAAAATACTGAGATTATTTATCTTTGAAACCCAACCAAATGATGCTAAAGTTCAAGGTCATATGGAAATACAAAAAATGTGAGCACAACAGAGCAAATTCTGAAAAAAGAACAACGAGCAGAGATAACTCTCCTACCAGTTACCAAAATAGGGTATAAAATTATAGTAATTAAAACCGTTTAGTCCTGGGCAGAATTAGACAAATTAAGGGAATCAAATAAATCCCAGAGCTAGAACCAAACACAATAAAGCTGATATTTCAAATCAGGGGGGAAAAGTTAATTAGGCATACATGGCAGGACAATTGGTAATTTTTAAAAAATGTTGGATCCTTTTGGCATTCTTTATATCACTACAAATTCCAGATCAGCGCATGATTTTAAAAGTAAAGAATGAAACTCTTAAAGTATGGGAGTAAAACGGGTGAAATGTTTTCTAAGTTTGGTAAAGGGTTTATAAACATGATGAAAACCAAGAATCCATAAAAGAATGTACAGATACATTTGACTGCATATACAGTTTTGACTGTATTGTCACAACACCATAAACAATGTGAAAAGATGACTGACAAAAAATTTGTATCACATACTAGATGCATGAGCTCATTTTTGTTACATAAAAAGGGCTTTTATGCATCAATAGGTAAAAGATGAATAAGCCAACAGAAAAAGGAGTAAAGGACACGAACAAGCAATTCCTAGGAAAAAAAAAAAAAAAGCAATGGCTGGTAAATCCATGAAATGCTCGACTTCACTATTTATGATAGAAATGCAAACAAGCCCTGACTGGTTTGGCTCAGTGGATAGAGCGTCGGCCTTCGGACTAAAGGGTCCCGGGTTCGATTCCAGTCAAGGGCATGTACCTTGGTTGTGGGCACATCCCCAGTCGGGGGTGTGCAGGGGGCAGCTGATTGATGTTTCTCTCTCATCGATGTTTCTAACTCGCTATCCTTCTCCCTTCCTCTCTGTAAAAAAATCAATAAAATATATTAAAAAAAAAAAAGAAATGCAAACAAAAACAGTGAGAAATGACTGTTCATTTGTGAGATTAGCACAGATAAGAGAGTTTGCCCAAATCTGGCTGGAGTGTGAGGACACATTGTCTTGAGCACTGTTAGAAGGATGCAAAGTGGTGGTTATAAAAGGTTATAAAAACCGCATTAAAAGCCAAACTAGCAATTCTGTCCATTTTCAGGGAAACAAATAAATCAAGCAAGTCTACAGATGTGTAGGGAAGACAGTAGGACGAGTGCCTGCTATTTTAATGAAATTTAATTGTAGGTGTAAGACAGTCTCTCCATGTGGGTGCCCTAAACCCAACAGTCTAGGTTTGCCTTGTTATTTTCCACAAAATAGAGCCACCAAGACCCCGGAGAATGAAAATAAAAATCTCATCTCCGCAACTGAAATGCTGACACTCACACACCAAGGTCCGAAACAGGACTCTCTGGAGACGCAATCAGATTCGCGCTCATCTTTTCTGCACAGAAATCCCTCGAATCCCCGCATATCAGTGCAAAGGGGTGGAGTTAGGGGATCTGCCTAGGATTTGCCCTTGCCCTGACCCTCGGGGGAGAAGCTTACTTACGCGGACAGGCCTGGAACAGAGTTGGTCGAAAGACACTTCAGGGATAACCCCCCAAAAAAAAACGCGTTATTAAGCAACAGGTCCCTCGAGGCGTCCGGTACCGCTGTCTCCCAGTCAACAGGACGTCAGCGGCTGTAGGACAACCCTACCTCAGCGACTGCGCATGCGGCAAAACTCGGCGCAGGCGCAGAGCAGCTGCGTCGCCACGGCCCCGTCCGACTCCCGACCCGGCGAAACTCCACTTCTCCGGGTTTTCCTTAAGCTCTCGGTTGGCGCTAGTTGCCCGCCGCCGAAGTTTGTAAGGATTCCTGCTGCTTTTGGGGAGTCTCCCACCCCACTTTGTGCACCCAGCCCACTCTTACAATGTCCCCTGGGTTCGTGATGTCGCCCTCGAAGGGGTTAACCACGACGCCTCCACCTCCTCTCCCAACAACAAAGCAACTTGATGCAGAATTGAGTTTGCATTTGCCTGCTGATAACTCCCAGGAGATAGCCAGGTGTGCATATTAATGATTTTTTTTTTTTTTTTTTTTTTTTTACTAGATGCAGTGCCAAAAGTTAAAACTAGCAAAAACGAAAATTCTCTCCCTCCCACCCCACGTAGGCATTCGCCGTCTGTTTAAGGAGCACACTTTACGCTGCTTGAGCAAAGCGAAGAGCCAAGCATTCTTTTTCCAATATTAAAAAGCAGGGCACTGTGATTAGGACATGACCAATAATGCAAAGTGAGATGGCAGAGTTCATAGCAAACGTACGGGTTATAAATGTAAATTGCTTAGCCTCCTCCACATAAACACACATTCCGCAATGGATTAGAAAGCCAAGACCCCTGCAGTTATACCTCATTTTGTTGCACGTTGCTTTATTGCACTTCACAGGTGTTGCGTTTTTTTTTAAATAAATTGAAGGCAAGTTCGAACTGCAAATTTGGATTCCTCATTTGCATAAATTGGACCAATCCCGGACCTGGGCGGGGACTGTCGCTATAAAATTGGGCCTCCCCCCCCCCCCCCCGCCCGCCCGCCGTTGCCTCAAGGGAAGCTCACTTTTAGTTTCCTCCCGAGGCTGTGTTCTCAGGTTGGCAAACAGTTCATCGGAATAAAATCTCTCCTTTTACTGCACCCCAGACTGGGGACGCCTGTTGGCATTGGATTGGTGGCAGCAAGTTTTGTTGACATGATAAAGGTACTACTTCATTTTTAAACATTAAAAATTTATTTAAAAAGATTTTATTGATTTCAGAGAGGAAGGGAGAGGTACAGAGAAATAGAAACATCAATGATGAGAAAGAGTCATTGATTGGCTGCCTGCTGCACGCCCCCCATAGGGGATGGAGCCCACACGCAGGCATGTGCCCTAACAGGGAATCGAACCATGACCTCTTGGTTCATAGGCTGACATTCAACCCCTGAGCCACACCGGCCGAGCTGAAATGCATTTTACATAGCGATGGATGTTACCAAGTTGCCATTCAAAAAGGCAGTACAAATTTTACATTACCACCAGCAGTGTGAGAGGGGCCACTTAAACCGTGTAATCAAACTTGTTAATTTTTGTGCTAATGTATTGGACGAAAATGGTATCTTGGTTTAACTACCTCTCCTCAATGACTTCTGAAGTTGAGAATCTTTTTGTTTTCATTTCTGTCTATGAATTGCTGGTTCTTATCCCTTGCCCTTTTGTCTGTTGGGTTGTTTATATATTTTTGATTTGTAGCAGCTCTTTATGCATTTTGGATATTAATTTTTGAAAATGCATTGCAAATGTTTTCTCCTACAAGTATACGTCACTTTATTGAGCTTTGCTTTACTGCTCTTCACAGGTGTTGCGTTGTTTTGTTTTGTTTTACAAATGGAAGCAAGACCATCAGTCAGTAAAAAGATTCCGACTCACTTCATTGCAGCACTTGCTTTATTCGGGTGGTCTGGCACCGAACCCACAATATCTTTGAGGTACGTGTGCAGAGTGCAGGGAGGCGATATAACACAGGGATTAAGCAAGCGGGCACTGGCGGCCAGCTGCCTGGATTTGAATTCCAGCTCTACTACTACTCAGGGGTGTGATCTTGGGAAAATTATTTAACTCTGTGTGCCTCAGTCTCCTTACCTGTAAAATAGGCATACTCATAGAATCTACCCCGCCTCACAGATGAAACACTGACACAGGTGAAGAGCTGACATGGATGCGTTCTCCTCTTTGCCACTTGCCTTCTCACTTTGGGGTGTCTTTTTCCAAACAACATTTCGTTTTCACTTTTGTAGGAAACCTGTCCGTCTTTTCATTTCATCTTCTAGATGTTGTGTTTTATGATTAGGAAGACCATCCCCAAGAGGTAACAGGTGTGAACTACACTGACCAGGACACCCAAGTTACTAGCCCAAATTGAGATGTGCTGTATGCGTAAAATACATACCAAATTTCGAAGACAGCATGAAGAGAAAGGATGCGAAATATCTTACTTATACTTTCATATGAATTACATGTTAAAGTGATTACTATCTTGGATACATTGGGTTAAATACAAATATATATATGTATATATATATATATGTATATATATATACATATATATATTTTAAATTTTTTATTATTTTTTTAAGGGCAGGGCGCTGTGATTGAAATCAAAGCCCCAGCTGCGGCCACATCTGGCCCCGCCCCGCCCCTCGGAGCCAGCCCCGCCCCTCGGAATCAGGCCTCCCACCCACTCCCGCCTCTACCCCGGCGGCTGAAGCGAATACCCGGAGCTGGCCTGTTCTCTCGGATCGGGAAGGCTGCGCTCCCTAACCCGCCGTGCCCCGCGCGCGTGCGCACTCCCGCTTGACTCGCGAGGTTTCGCTGGAGTCCCTGTTTCCCGATCCCGTGTGGGAGCCGAGGCCCCGGCGATCCCCCCGGGAGCTTGGGGGCGGCCCGGCATGCGTTGGGGGCTGCGTCCTCGCGGGCCGGGGCCGGGGCCGGGGGCCCTGGCCGCCGCCTGGAACCTGTGGGGGCCGCCCCGCCTCCCCCGTCGCCCGGGGTGGCGAGGGGCCGCCCGGGGGCTGGTGGTGCGCTCGGTCGCCGGGGCCAGTAACCAGCTGCAGAACGCGAGTGACGGCAAGTACCGGGACACGGTGCTGCTGCCGCAGACCAGCTTCCCCATGAAGCTGCTGGGGCGCCAGCAGCCCGACACGGAGCTGGAGATGCAGCAGGTGCGCCCCGCCTCTGCGCCGCGCGGGGGACCGGGAGGGGAGGCCGGGCCGGCGGGTGCTGGGGAGACGGGCGGTCCCGTCTGGGCGGGGAGGGCGTGGGACAGGCCCGCGGGCTCCAGGCCCCTTTGGGGTGTGTGTGTGTGTGTGTGTGTGTGTGTGTGATCAGATGAGTGGAAACCACCCACTTCTTTCGGGTTTTCTGCCTGAAACTTAAGTGAAGAACCTGGAGGTAAGTCCCTAAGGGGCAGCCGGTTCCCGAGCAGAATATTCAGGGGGAATCTAGCGGCGCTCAGATAGCGTTAAGTCCCATGTTTCAGCTTGGGCACAACAGGTCAGTGTGGATACGTTCCCAGGGGCTTGTAAAAAGTAAATGAATATGTTCACATATAAATAAAAATTTGGTTATTGCCCCGAGCCGGTGTGGGTCAGTGGTTGACCCTCGATTTAGGAACCCGGAGGTCACAGTTCTAGTCCAGGTCAGGGCACATGCCTGGGTTTCGGGCTTGATCAGTGGGGGCGTGCAGGAGAGCAACTAATGGATGATTCTCTCTCATCATTGATGTTTCTGTGTTTTTTTACAAAATATATATTTTTATTAATTTCAGAGAGGAAGGGAGAGGGAGAGAGAGATGGAAACATCAATGATGAGAGAGAATCATTGATTCGGTGTCTTCCTGCCCCCCCCCCCCCCCCCCACTGGGGATGGAGCCCGAAACCTGGGCGTGTGCCCTTGACCGGAATCGAACCTGGGACCCTACAGTCCGCAGGCCAACGCTCTATCCACTGAGCCAAACCGGCTAGGGCAGTGTTTCTGTTTCTATCCCTCTCTTCCTCTGAAATCAATAAAAATTAAAAAAAAAATTTTTTTTTTTGGTTATGAGGACAAGTAGAAGATCACCTATGTGATGTTAACCAATCCCTAGTTGGAATTATGACTTGTTTGCAGGACAGAGTGGTGCTACTTAACTTCCTCTGAGTTGCTTCCCAAACTATGTGACTGCCTCCTGTATTAAATAGAATATTCTAAGGGCAGAGGCTCACATGTTAGTTTCTCTCCTTCTAGAGTCTTTAAAGCCCCTGACACTCAGGATCTATTGGTTCAGCAAGTATCGGTTAGCTTAAATATGACAGTTATCATAGTACTAGACTCATCGACTTGTTCTGGCACCTAATTTTTGAAAGTGTTTTATCCAGTACCTTCTGTATTCCAGGAACTGTCACCGTTTCAGATGTTCTCTCATTTCATCTTCACACCAAGTGGATGTTAACGTTTTTTTCAAAGGAGGAAACAGGCCCGGTAGGGCAAAGTTGAGTTGGCCAAGGTCACGTAGTAGATTGCACTGCGTGTTGTCTCAGACTTAGAGAGTAGCAAGGGCTTAGGTTTAATCAGAAGTCTGTGAGGGCGGCTGTTGAAAGGTTTGGAAAGAGTACTCAGCTGTCAGAGGGGAAGGGGGTTAAGGAGGCTGGTGAAAAACCTGAAGGGATCCAGCAAAAAACAACAACAACAAAAAACAAAAACAAACTCACCCTAGCCAGTTTGGCTCAGTGGATAGAGCGTGGGTCCTTGGACTGAAGGGTCTCGGGTTCGATTCCAGTCAAGGGCACGTACCTTAGTTGTAGGCTCCATCTGATGTTCAGACTTTATCGCTCTTTTTAAACAGAAATGTGGATTTTCAGAACTTTATTCATGGCAGAGAGAAAGAAAAGTCAAGACGGAATTTTGTCTTCACGATGGACCTCCTTATGCAAATGGTGATCCGCATGTGGGACATGCTTTAAATAAGGTAATCATAATTAAGTCTATAAGACTTGGGGGGAAAATATTTAAATACACTTTACAAAAGAGTGCTCGAATACTATGACAATTACGTAAATTTGCATTGACACATAAAATGAATGTCTTGACAGAAAGCAGCAGTAAACCATTTCGGTCCTGCGTGAAGTATAACATCACTGGCATTTGCTTTGAGCTTGTTATTTCACGTTAGTAAATTTCGTTTTAGTCAGTAAGTCATTATTGAATACCTACTATGTGCCAGGCGTTGTTCTGGTCTGGAAATAATCAGTGAACAAAATAAAGATAGGTCTTGTCCTTTGGAGCTTGTTATGCTTTAGTCAGGGAAGACATAATCAATAAGATAAATAAAATATGTTAGAGCTGCTATAGACTGAATACTTGTTTCTTCTTCCAAATTCATATGTTGAAACCTAATCCCTAATGGGTTGGTATTTGGCAATCAAGGTTTTGGCTTCTATTGCTGTAGGTTTTTTTAACCTATTCTAAAATTTCAGAGAGGCGGAATAAAAGCATATACTAGTATTTTTCGATGTCTGGTTTCTATCAACCATGCATGTAGTATTTCTGAAATTCATTCATGTTGTTTTAGATATCAGTAATTGCTTCTTTTTTCATGGCTGAGTAGCATTCTATTGAGAGAATATACCACAATTTGTTCATCAGTTTTTGTTTTTTCTTGAGTTCTTTATACTTACGTGGGAAAATGGGAGAGGGTGTGGCCTTGGCCATCTGTCTCTGCTTTCAAAACCAGGAATTTGGTCACGAAACAGGTCCATACAGCTTAGAGCAGTGTTGCATTATAATATGGATTGTATATATTGTATTAGAAAAGTAAGTTGTGTTGAAAACTTTTAACATTTGAGATATGTTATACATAGTGCACGTTCCACAGAGGATAAACTATGCTGCTTAATAGCTCATTTTTCAATTATTGCACATTTTACATCAGCCGGCCAAAAAGCATAACTTCAAATATCTGTTATTCTTGTTTTTATGTAGAATTAGTAGGTTACTTTATATAAATCCTTTTAAAATTGGGCTTTCTCAGTGTTTTAAAATATTAAGAAAATAAGGTAAGTTGTTGGATACATGCTTCATGTATGAGTGATGATTAGCATTTTCTTTGCAGATTTTGAAAGACATAGCCAATCGATTCCACATGATGAGAGGTTCCAAAATCCACTTTGTGCCGGGCTGGGATTGTCATGGATTACCCATTGAAGTGAAAGTCTTATCAGAACTTGGTGGGAAAGCTCAGAATCTGTCAGCGATGGAAATTAGAGAGAAAGGTAAGTAACCTGTGTTTCTGTTTGGAGATGGTATTTGTCAACACTGGTTCTTAGGAAAAGTCTGGGCTTGATTAGAGGGACCTGTTTATTTTGTTTTTGTTTGTAGTTATAATGAGATCTGTTGGAAACCGCTTTGTCACAGAAAATTCAGATTTTTAAAAATTGACCTTTGTGAGAACTTATGTTCAGAGATTGAAGGAAAGATTTGTAAGCATTTCCAAGTACATCATTCAATTCTTGAGTCTTCATATATGTACATATATATATGTACATATATATACACACACACACATATACATATATATATGTATATATATTTTTATATATATGTGTGTGTATATATATATATATATATATATGACATTTTTCCATTGGTTTTTAGAGAGAGTGAAAGGGAGGGGGAGACACAGAGAGAGAAACATTGATATGAGATAGAGAGACATTGATTGGTTGCCTCCTGTCTGCCCCCTACCAGGGCCGGGGATCGAGCCTGCAACCGAGGTACATGCCCTTGACCAGAATCGAACCTGGGACCCTTTAGTCAGAGTCTCGACGCTCTATCCTCTGAGCCAAACTGGCTAGGCCTAGTCTCCATATTTTGAGATTATTATTTTGACCAGTGTTTTTATTTCTTTTCCTAGCTAGGGCTGTTGACCTATTTCAGGGGATAAAACAAAAGTAAATTCTAAAATACAAATATATTTTAAATTAATCTCTTATTTGATTCTTTAGTAGATTGGGTCGGCAAGGAATCTTGTATTTGTATATGTTAAGCTATTGTATATTTGGATATGATTGCGAAGATTATTTACTTCCTTGTGAAACTTATTATCATTGACTATATGTACTGCTTAATTTCTTTTGTTTAATGAAATATATTCTCTGATCTTTTCTTAAATTCAGAAATTTGAGGAATTCTTCCAGGGTATTTTTTCTAAATGTGAGGTCATTATACAAAGTCTAGAAAATAGAGAAGATGGTAACAGAATTTTAACTTTAGAAATTCTAGTTAATTTTAGAGTTTGAACACCTTTAGCTTTCAAAGTAACTTCCCTATTAAGTAAACTCTATCATCTAAACTGTGTACAATACCTGCATTTAGAGAGATACATGCTGAGCCATTTTGAAGAATGGGCATTTACGGGTTTTTCAAAGCGTTTTCATGTCTATTTTGTTCAGCTAGGTCATTTGCTAAAGCAGCAATTGAGAAACAGAAGTCGGCATTTATTCGTTGGGGAATTATGGCAGACTGGAACAATTGCTACTATACGTTTGATGGCAGTTACGAGGCCAAACAGTTGAGAATTTTCTACCAAATGTACGACAAGGTAACGAAGTACTTTTTTCCTCCGCGAGTGTTAGATTATTACAGAATTCCAGCTTTTCATAGACTCTCTTTGTCTTTTCTAGGGCCTGATTTACCGGTCTTACAAACCTGTGTTTTGGTCTCCCTCATCGAGGTATTTGTGTGTTTTTGCTTAATAAAGGAGAAATTTTGTGAGGCTTCCAGATCCTTATGTCTAATATGTTTCAACCTCAGGACTGCCTTGGCTGAAGCGGAACTGGAGTACAACCCCCAGCATGTCAGTCGCTCAGTGTATGTGAAATTCCCTCTCTTGAAACCTGCTCCCAAGCTGGCATCTCTCATAGGTACGATTTATTCATTGCTTGAGTTGATGACGGTTATGGAATTGGAACATTTGCTAACATATTTGAAACTCTGTTCTCACAGATGGTTCCTCTCCCGTTAGTATTTTAGTCTGGACCACACAGCCTTGGACAATCCCAGCCAATCAGGCTGTTTGTTATATGCCAGATGCAAAGTAGGTATAGCAGTGCATTTTTTTGTTTGTTTAATCCACAAGTAGGATCAGTTCTGTCATGAGCATTATTTTGAACTTATTTCATCCTCATTATCCTCTTAAAAGTTAATGAGTTCTAACTTAACTGTGTTCATATAGACTTTAAGATCTTATTTCCAGCTTTTTTGGAAAACAAAACAGATGTAAGGGATGAAGTCCTTTGAAAATAGTACTTTGGGCCCTAGCCGGTTTGGCTCAGTGGATAGAGCATCGGCCTTCGAACTGAAAGGTCCCAGGTTCGATTCCGGTCAAGGGCACATGCCCGGGTTGTGGGCTCAATCCCCATTGGGGGACTTGCAGGAGGCAGCCAATCCATGATTCTCTCTCATCATGGATGTTTCTATCTCTCCCTCTTCTTTCCTCTCTGAAATCAATAAAAGAATAAATATATATATATATATATATCCCCCACAAATGTATTATTTAAAAAAAGAAAAGAAAATAGTACTTTTGGGATTTTGAAGTTAGTTTTTCAAAAATGGCAGTAACACATTTTAAATGTTACCCGTGGCTTTTCTTCCCTCATTGTTAGTAACTGTACCCTAAACTTTTATTTGAGGTATGCCGTTGTGAAATGTTCCACATCTGGAGAGCTGTACATACTGGCTGCAGACAAAGTGACGTTTGTGGCTTCTGCTTTGAAAACAACATTTGAGGTTATTTCGACATTTTCAGGTGAAGATTTATAGATATTCTGACTATCACAGTCATCAAAAGATTGGGTTGGTTGAGGTACTTTGCTGAACGCTGCTCATTCTGAATCCAAACAGATGTGGCTTCTGCCTTTCTAGAATATGTGTCACAGTGATTCCCCTGGAGGAGACTATACATTAAACATGATAGGGGCATAGAAAAATGTGAACATTGACAAAGGCACAACAGACAAAAAAAATTTCTGCCAAATATCCAATGTAAAATTGGACAAGTGTCCTTTCTGCGAGGTAGAATGTACAAAGATCTTTTCAACTTTTTATCCAAAATTAAATTGCGAAAAATCATTTTTATCTGATGTAATCAAAAGAGCATGGGAGGAAGTAAATATATTTATTTTTGGTGCATTATTTTACTAAGGAAATTGAGTAAATTCTGAAAATTAGTCCAAAGACAGTGCTTCAATCAAAACAATCTTTAGTGGGCTTCAATTTGGGTCTGGTTTTGAGCTATAACTGTGGGAATCTAGGGAAGTTTTAAAATGACCTTTGGCCCGGCTGGTGTGGCTCAGTGATTGAGTGTTGACTTGTGAACCAGGAGGTCATGGCTCGATTCCAGGTCAGGGCACCTGCCGCGGTTGTGGGCTCCATGCTCAGTAGGGACTGTGCAGGGGACAGATGATCAATGATTCTCTCTCATCCATTGATGTTTCTATCTCCCCTTCTCCCTTCCTCTCTCTGAAATCAATAAAAATAAATAAATAAATAAAATTACCTTTGATCCTTAGGAATGATATATCTTCGCATTTTTTTTAATGTTTTTTAAATGAATGAGATATCCCAAAATGGAAAGATTGCCTAACTAATAGTGAAGCCCTCTATCTAAATTCATAGGTTCAGGTACAAGCCAGTTCGAAGTTTCAACAGTCTTAGCAAAAATAAAGAGGATTTTAAGGGAAGGGCAGGAAAGAAACTACAGAATGTTTATCACTTAATATCACTTGGTCCTTACTGGTGCAATAGGTAAGGAGGATCCAGTATATTCTTACTCCATACGCCCCCTCTTTACCTCCCCCTGCCAATCCCCTGCCTGCATTTTGAGTGCAAAATGTCTACTCCACAAGTTAGATGTTGTTATGGAAGCTGAAGGGCATTCTCTCAAGGTTTTTGAAAGTGGTTATATTTAAGATCACTTTTCTAGATTATGTAATTGTTTCAAGTTATTACTGGGCAGAGAAGTATTGGGTTGCTATTTTGAGCCACCACATTTCCAAGCAGTAGATGTAATTCTCATGGCTGGCAAAATATGCTGGTGACAACTAGCTTATGACTGATTAGAGTAGTAAGAATGTTGAACAGCTAAAACGGAATAATTTGGACGGGGTAGGTTTTCTTTGCAGAAAAATACATACTGTTTCTTATTAATCACTTAGAGCTCCCAGAGCAAGGGAAGGGGGAAGCCGGGCGTGGGCCAATCTGTGCCAGTCTGCTCCTCTTGTCTGCTCGGTGGCTGCTCTTAGAGAGGCAGAAGAATCGCCATATGAGATGATTCTTTTCATTGTGCTTTTCTTTGCCTTCAGGTGCCGATTTGGAAAATGGTACTTGCACTCATCCTTTACTTCCTGATAAAGTCTCTCCTCTTCTACCTGCAAATCATGTGACCATGACCAAAGGGACGGGATTGGTTCACACAGCCCCCGCTCATGGTATGGAAGATTACAGTGTAGCTTCCCAACACAACCTGTCCACGGTACTGGTCCTCTTCCTTCCTTTTTAATTGCTGCTTTCGTAGAATTAAAGTGATAAATCTAGTAACATCTTTCTTTTTTTATAATGAACAATCACTTTCATCATTATAATTGTGAAATTTGTGCAATCCACTAGAGCTTCATTAATTCACCCTAATTGAGAAAGATTTCTTAAGGCAACACAAAATCAGCACAAAATTAAAATTGAAGAATGTACATTAAATGGGGCAGCTTTTTCTTTCAAATATGAAGTCACATAGACGAATTACTTACTCTGAAAATTGCCAAGTGGACTTCACTAGTTTTACTAGTTGAAAAGAACAGGTGTTTTTAAAACTATATAGTCCTCTCTAAATATACACACCAATTACTTAGCAAGTTTTTCCATTTAAAGGTGAGTTGCAAAGTCATCACACGGTGTATGTAAGTTGCCATAGATCCATAAATTAGTAGAGATCAAATTAAAAGTGATGTTCTATTTTTTAGTAAACATTAGGTCTCTGCTTTAATAAGACATTTTGCCTTTAGGGATGTAAATGTATAAATTTACATTTCCTAGTCACTGAATAAGTCCTCAACATTTCAACGTAGTGAGAGACTAGACCAAGCATGTCAGATTCTCGGCCGGCGGGCCGCACGCCTTGTTTATTAGGCTGAGATGTCTTATCTGTATTGTCTTGCCAGATACTGTCATAAGATAAAATGTCTCGATACTTTAATTTTTCAAAATGACACTTTGTAGGATTGTTTAGTGGATGAAGATGGCGTTTTCACAGCAGCTGCGGGACCTGAACTTCAAAACAAGGCCGTCCTTGACGAGGGGACGGATGTGGGTGAGTATTGTGTCTGTTGATGTCATAAATCTGTATTTTCTGAAAAGTAGCCAGCAGGAACCTTGACTTATGCTCCCATCTTATACTTTCAACAAAAAGCTAAAACTACATCTTATTTTGCCACATGGTTTAAAATAGAGTTTAGAGTTTTCCATCCCTTGCTTTGAAGATGTCCTGTTTAAGCAAATCAAGGTGTGGGCAGGGCCGCGCTCCCTCTGAGAGATCTGTGGACGAATCCTTCCTTGCCTCTTCCATTTCCGGTGGCTCCTGGTAATCCCTGGGTTAAACCAGTCCTGGGTGTAGAGCTGTTACTCCAGTCTCTGCCTCCAGTGTCACCCGCCCTCCTCTGCTCTGTGTGACTGTGTTCGTTCCTCTTGTAAGGACAGTGATTGGGTTAGGGCTCACTCTAGTCCTGTGACTTCATCATAACTCGATCGCATCTACGAAAACCCCATTTCCATATAAGCTCACATTCACAGGGTCTGGGAGTGAGGGCTTGAGCATCTCTTTTTGGGGAACAAAATTCACCTCACTGTACCTGGTATCTTTTTTTTTTCACTGTACCTGGTTTCTGCCAGAATACATGGTCACCGTTTTAAGAACCTAGACATGTAAGATTGTGACTCTGAATTTCAAGTGTAGAGTTCTAAGTGTATCTTGTTCATCTTTCCTTTGAAGGGAAGGCAGTGGGATAATCCTGAGTCTGGTTAGGGTTTTATAGTCCCTGCGTGTTTTGCCAGGAGATTCCCAGGTTATGCCTGTGATACTTGGTAGGTGGCTACTCTTCCTGGCACCTGCTGGTGCAGATTTAGGTCTCCTGGGAGTTTAGAGAGTTACTAGGATTTTCATAGTACTTGTAAAGATGTCTAACGCAAATTGTTACTGACTTTTTTTAAGTTATAAAGATGCTTCAGGCTTCAAAGAATTTGTTGCTAGAGGAGAAATTGGTACACAGTTATCCCTACGACTGGAGGACTAAGAAGCCAGTGGTTATTCGTGCCAGCAAGCAGTGGTTTGTAAACATCACGGAGCTCAAGGCCACAGCCAAGGTAGGCAGGCGTCCTACTGCAGCCTGGCTTCCACGTTCTCAGTGGGGGAGGGCTGCTGGTACGATTCTCAGTGTGAGGCGGAGGGAGGGTGTGCTGCTGTTAGGGTTTGGTCTCATCAAATGGTAGAATTTCAGATCAGGAAGGACCTTGGATTTCCATTCCTCATTATACAAGAGAGGAAAATCAGGCTGAGGGGTTAAGTGACTTGCCCAGATCCTGCCCAGTGCAGCGAAAGTGGCATAGAATTGGGACAGAATGGAGCTTGGCAAATTGTTTAATCCAGGCGTCCTCAAACTACGGCACATGTGGGTGTTTTTGCCGTTTTGTTTTTTTACTTCAAAATAAGATATGTGCAGTGTGCATAGGAATTTGTTCATAGTTTTTTTTTAAACTATAGTCCGGCCCTCCAATGGTCTGAGGGACAGTGAACTGGCCCCCTGTTTAAAAAGTTTGAGGACCCCTGGTTTAATCTCTCAGAACCTCTGTTTCCTCATCTGTGTAAAGGTGATCATAACGCCTACCTCCTGTTCTAAAGTTTTATATGTATTTGAACTCTTTCATTTAATAAAATGTTGGCATGGCAGTTTGGGGCCCTTGCCAAAGCTATGCGTAGCAATTTGCATTTTCTGAATTTGTATTGACGGGACAATTGTGACATAGACTGGTTTTGTGTGTGTGTGTGTGTGTGTGTGTGTGTGTGCGTGCGTGTTTGACATCCCATGAAGCCCTTACTGGTAAATGTTAAAATTTGTAACTTCCAGCTCTGCACAGACTTTTGGATGCAAAACATCTTAGTCTGATGCAATATTCTGAAGTTGTTTTAAAAAAAGTCTTACATACAATTTTCAGTTGCTCTTTGCAGAGATAGAATAGAGTGAGGTACTGCCATGCTTCTGTTGCCTAAATTCAACAACAATCAGCTTATGACCAATTTTGTTTTTACCCAAACCTCTCCCACCACTTTTTGTTGTTAATCCTCACCCGAAGATATTTGCTCCATTGATTTTTAGAATGGAATGGAGGGAGGGAGGGAGGGAGGGAGAGAGAAAAGGAAGGAGGGAGGGAGGGAGGGAGGGAGGAAAAATAGCCAGAGAAAAAGAGTGGGAGAGAAAGAGAGAGAGAGAGAACCATTGATGTGAGAGAGACACATTGATTGGTTGCCTCCCGCATGCACCCTGAATGGGACCAGGGATGGACCCTGCAACCGAGGTACATGCCCTAGACAGGCAGTCAAACCCAAAACCCTTTGGGGGGTGGGCTGACCCTCCAGCCACTGAGCCAAACCGGCCAGGGCTCACCACTCATTTTTTACTCGCTATCCATTGGATTGTTTTGAAACAAATTTCAGGCATTCTTTCTTCCATAAACATTTCAGCATGTGAATCTGAAAGATAAAGACTCTTTAAAACATAATTCCAGTGGCGTCATCACCACCTTAAATAAGTAATAGTTATTCTGTAACAAAATCAAATATCAGCGTTCACATTTCTTGGATTTTTAAACCAGATTTTAAATTGAATGGCAGGTTTTGTCATTCTGCCAGTAGGTGGTGCTACAAATGGCTTTGGGGGAGAAGGGGTTTCAGGTAAGTGAGGAAACTAAACATGAAACTGAAAATATAAAAATGCTTTTATTCATGGGTAAGGAGGTTTTTAAAATGAAGTTAATATACTTTGGCCTCGTTTGAGCTTATTACCAAACATTTTTGCTATATATATAATTTGTGATTTTAGTAATTAACAAATGAAATGAAATCAGATGTTAGTAATTTGCAGCTCTTGCGTTGTGGGGTCGGGCGTGGGGGGGTAGGGTAGGGTTGGGCAAGGAGGGAGCGTTCTTGAGAGATGAGAGATAGTAAGTAAAGGGGAAGTCACTTATTTTGAGAACGTGCTTTTATGTTTTAACCATACTATATGTAAATTAGGTTAGTTTGCAATCCTTGTTTGTCAACCAATGACAGTTTTTCTTTAGCATTTAAAAAATGATTGAGTTCAAGTTTGAATTTATTTTAAGTGTAGTTTAATGAAGTATAATACTTCTACTAAGCCTGTTATTGCTACCTGTTATTGCGAGTTTTGGTCTGGTGCTTAGAAATGGTATAAAATCTTTTATTACATACTCAAAAGCTGCCGTCTGCTCTTGATGCTCTTTAGTAGTTCTTTGTGGCCCTGGTTCAACTGCCTCATTTGCTCTGAAATGTGTAGTGTTTAAGTTAGTTTTTTGGGTAAGGAGAGTTGATGGGGGACATGTGAATGAGTATAAATATCTAAGGAAAAGAGCTGTATTAGGGTAAATAGTGACAGTTCTAGAAAACTTGTCATGCTTTCTCTCACTGGACTTAATTTGTGAATCAATTGCAGGAATTGTTAAAAAAGGTGAAATTCATTCCTGGATCAGCCCAGAATGCCATGGTTGAAATGATGGACAGGCGGCCATATTGGTGTATTTCCAGGCAAAGAGTGTGGGGGGTTCCGATTCCCGTGTTCCATCATAAGACAAAAGACGAATTCTTGATCAACAGGTAGGACTTTCTAAATATTTTCAGTATTTTAAAGTGAGTTGTATTTTCCTCAGAAATGGAAAAATAGTGGATTATTGAGAACTCCTAATAGATGTTAAATAAAATATTCTAAAATAATTATCTTTGGGGGGGATAAAATATAAATTTCAGCAAGATCCTTTCAATGTGATTGAAATGTGAACAGCTGTGTTTTTCAATGTTTATACATAGAAACAGAGGCTCCGATATTTTTTTTCTATGAGGATTCTTTGTTCCTGTGTGCCAGGCCGTGTGCTAGAACAAACTATCGGGAATCCAAAGATGGACAGTGTTTGGTGGGGGGTCCCAGTGTGTAATTTTTCTTTATGAATTAGAGTCACTTCTCTTACTGAGTCTACCCGCCCTTTCAGCGGGAAGAGTGTCATGTGATTGTGTAGATGCTTTAAAATTTAAGAAACTATAATACAGTTCAATGTATAAAATTACATTTGTTGTAGTGATTACATTCCCAATCGAAGCTAAATTTTTTCCTAAGTTTTTTTTTTTCTTTCTTTTTTTTTTTTTTTCATTTGGAAAGATAACACATGGACATAGTAAACAGTTTGGAGCAGAAAAGCTTATTCAGTGCAAAGGAGATTTTTTTCCCCAGGCCAGACACTTGACCTTTGAGTTAGTGAACAAGACTCCCGTGGTCCCTGCTCATATGAGATGATGGTCTAGCTCAGTGGTCGGCAAACTGCGGCTCGCGAGCCACATGGGCTCTTCGGCCCCTTGAGTGTGGCTCTTCCACGAAATACCACGGCCTGGGCGAGTCTGTTTTGAAGAAGTGGCGTTAGAAGAAGTTTAAGTTTAAAAAATTTGGCTCTCTAAAGAAATTTCAGTTGTTGTACTGTTGATATTTGGCTCTGTTGACTAATGAGTTTGCCGACCACTGAGCTAGGACATCTGGGGAAGTATTGGGATGGGCAGGGGCTGAGGAGCTGGGGGGGAAAGTAGAACGTGTGTGCAGGAGCCATAATGTGCTGAGTGTGAGGGAATTTCAGAGAGATCAACTCTAGGAAATATTGGGGCAAATTGTAGTGAGTCTTGAGTACTAGGTTAAGGAATTTAAGCTTTCAAATAGGCATTAAGAGTGAGAGTTTGTTTTAGGAAAAGAAACTAAATTCTGGAGACCAGGAAGTCATTATAAGGCTCTTTATTACAATTATAATTTTATTAAAATTTGGAGCTAAGACTCTTTGACCTAAATATTGTTGCTTATGTGTTGTTGTTGTTTAATTGAGAACTTGATCAGATGTAAACTACTAATACCTTATTACCTCTATTAAGAATTGAAGTTGAGATAAATGCACACAAGTGAGAGAGAGACAGACAGACAGAGACAGACATTGATCAATTGCCTCCCGTATGCCACCCGACCGGGGATCGAACCGCAACCTTCGGGTGCACAGGATGATGCTTCAACCAACTGTGACCCAGCCAGTGCAGAACAAGTTTTTTAGGGGATTTTCTTGAATTGATTGAGGTAGACCCCGTGTATATATTAGTAAGCAGAGCAAACTGGTTTAATCATGACATTTTAATGGTACATAGGTTGATTGGTCAGTAAGCTGGGTGAAATAAATGTGAGCTTCCTCAGAAAAACACAAGCAGATATTCATCAGGCACCATTTATGTTTTATTTACAGTCAGTACATTTACATGGTTGTTACAGATTCTTTTTTTGTGTGTTATTTGTATGGTTTCTGATTCCGAAGTAGTAAAGATATACAGAATATTGGCCTACAGAAATGACAGACACACTTAGCCACACTGTCTGTCAATTCATAGGTCATTTTCCTGTACACCATTGGTTAGTTACCAGCGTGGCCCCAGGCACGGAGGGCTGGGAGGGACCGGAGGAAGAGGTAGCCCACTCCGGATTGGTAGGTGGCAGGTTGTGAGTCAGGGAACTTAGCCGAGATGAGACTCACAGTGACTTCCATCTGCTGTCTTTCTTGGATGTGCCTTTATATTGTAGCGAGTTGGTAACCATCAAAAGTAACAGCATCTCCACTGGAATTTGGTACACAGTCCACATGGAGTTGCTGTTACACTTGATAACTCCATTATGTGTATCAAAAGATGCCTTCAGCTTTTCTTGATGAAAGTCTATAAATAATCTCTTAAGTATACCTAATTCACAGAAGAAAATCTTCATGAATTCATATTCTAAATAAGTTCAGAGGCTGGCATATTTGAAACTCTGGTGTTTAATTTTGATTTGAATTAATGTTATCATCTGCACTTTATATTCCTATTTGTAGAGTCTCAAATCATTCCATTTCTGTCTTTAACATCATCAGTCATTTTCTGAATCTGTAATTTAATGCCATTATAATTCAGGTGGAAATCTATTCCTAGTTAACAAAGATAAAGTAAGTATTTTTAGCATAAAAAAAAATAAACTATAGAAACACTTGCTACCTAGGAAGGAAAAGAAGTTGTTAAATTCCTTTCGCAATTTCAGATGATTATAATTAATTGAACAGTATTAATGCAGTAGTTAACCTATGCACTTAAGGAACTTAGTAGCTCCTCATTTCTGGAAATTATGAGAAATTTCCTAGAAACAGGCAAGGAATTTCTAGTTTAAGTTGGGTGTAAGCTTTGGCTACCTCAATTTTTTACTCATGTTCATGGCCATTTGGTGGAAAATTATAATGTGTATTAAACAAAGAAAAATTTCTCCAAATATGTTTCCTTCACCTTGTAAACATAAGCATAGCGTTAAGTTAAAAAATAGCTTCCTTCTCTAACTTCAGTGTTCTAGAATTAAAATTAGTACATAAATAGGAAACATTTAGTCTCTTACCTTCATCTGGTAACTTACAGAAGAAGAAAAGTTCTTGTAGTCCTTCGTATTTTTTGCTTCTATGCAGACAAAACGCAGGAAACACTGGGACAGCAACCGTTCCTTCATTACCTAGCAATCCTAATGCTGCTTAATTTCCAATAACACGCTAAATAAGCTTCCAGCCTGGTTGATGTCAAAGTCCAGGGGGATTGGTTGGTGCCGTAGTTGCTTTTACTGCCGGGGCATTTTCGCTGATTGAAACCTGAGGGGCACGTAATGCATGTGTTTAGATAAGGCTCTGGCGTAAAGTACAGAGTTTTATGACGGACTTATCGCTTTATGAAATACAGCATTAAAATGGAAGCATATAGGTTATGTACTGATAAGCGGTTGCACCCATTCTCGTCGACAGTAATTTACACTGATCTTCAGGTTATAAGTTAACTGTTAAATATAGGCTATTATTAACAGAATGGGGGAATTCTTAAATTTCCAAAAATAAATGTTGACTTCTTCCTTGTATTTTTTTCTGAAGAATGTTTGATATCACTAAAAATTGCCTATCAAATCGTTTCAAAATGTTTTAAAGCATGATCTCAGTTTTGTTAGAAAAACAATTACACTTCTAAGTATTTATCCGAGGGACATAAGGGGACCGATGTCTTGTGCAATGATGTATATGTAAGGAGGTCCCATATGGTAGTTGTTTATAAAAGAACATAATGGTATAGGAAAGAGATAACTTACGTCAATTTCAGAGAATGAATGCAGTCATTAAAAGTGGTAGCTCAGCTCTTAATGGGTGCCTCGTTCCCTGTGTGTGAAAATCAAATGAATGGAGCCCATCCAGCATGTGGCTGTTTCTAGGGTTTGCTGCAGATCTATGAGTATCTTTCGATCAGTTGTGCAGCCTTTGCTTGTATTTTCCCCCCAAAATTATCTTACCGGATTTTGTTTGAACATTAAATTTATTTTTATTTTGCAATCCAGCAAGCCTCAAGTCTGTAGGTTGGATGTGTGTGTTCATTTTTATTGCAAGTTTTGTTCTTAAAACTCTCTCCCAGAGTTTCTTAGGATCATTCAGACCGCCAGAGTCCAAGCCAAGAGAAAATTTTCACTTTGTGACACCGATTCTGTGCACTTAAATTGTGATCTGTTTAGAATGTGAGGATGTTTTTCTCTTTGAAATCTGCATTCTTATGTATCAGAAATTTGGTTCCGTTTTTATCCTCTAACTCCAGAATTGCCTTTATTTTTGTTTTAAAAATGTAAGTAATAGTTGTCTACGGTCTCAAAATGGAATTGAGAAAATGTAGCAATTAAATCATGAATTTCAGATTTGACTAGAGGGGGTGGGTTTTTACAATTTCTTAATAATATGCCAGCTGCAAACTCAGAATCTTTCTTCGTTGTTTGGTATTTCTAGTTACCAACGAGGTAGAGTAATTGAGCATAGTTCAGTAATACTTATATTAAATCTTCACTGAGCTACCTGCTATTTAGGGATGTAAAAAAGCGTTGACTTTGGCATTCTAAAATGGACATGTCAAAAAAAAAAGGGCACATGTCATTGTCACCTGTAGTTGTAAGTTGCTTTTCCCAGTGTCATGGAGACTGGCGCTCAGGAGAGGAATATGCTGTGCTCCTGTCAGGATCTACCGAGCCGCAGGTGGACTCTGGTCACTGGACTCGGGACTCGTTCTGTCAGCACTAATCTCCCGAGACGCCCTGGTGCCCCTCCTTCACCTGGTTCATGGCTAGTCCTTGAGCCTCTGCTTAGCAAACCTGAGAGAGGAGGAGTGTGTGTTTACTTTAAGTGGTCTTTTAGATGAGCTAGAGAGGCTGGATAGCAAAGTAAAAACGTTTGAACCATGACTTACGAGACACGCTTTCAAGGCCTGGCTTTCACTGTGTTACTGGCTTAGGCTCATGAGTGCTAAGGAGCCAGGAGGCACAGAGCCGAGCGAAATGTGTTTTCTGTGAATCAGTTAGTGCTTAAAAGGGGCTTTGACAAGTATAGTGCATGGTGGACGCATAAGTGTTTATTTTGATTAACCTTTTGCACTCTAATGTCGAGTATGACTCGACACGGTTAGCATTAGAATAAAGGAATCGAGAAAAAAGCAAGCGAGTGCAAAGGGTTAATATATTGATCCCAACATTTCAATCCTATTTTCTAAGTGAACATGAAATTTGAACCATTTGCTTTTACTTTCGTACTATTTTTTAATTTTAATTTTATTTTTTGTACTATTTGTTTAATCTGTGTATTTCCAACGTTTAAGACTGGCTTTCTGTTTTATTTTACTGTTTACCTGAAATTGCAACTGATTTTTACAGCATACCTGCTGTACTTGTGTCTAGTGTAAGTGTACTTTTTCCAGTCTCTCTCTCATTTAGGTTTATTCAGATTTTTTTATTATAGTATATTCATATTTTCTTAACTGATAAAATGTTCTGTGCAAACTGCATAAAATAGTAATAAGTAACTAAATATTGTCATATAATTAGTTATTGCAGAGTGTTTTATGGTCTCATCACAAAAGTTTATCTTTACTGTTAAAGTCCATCTAAAATGTGTGACTTGCCCTACCTGGTTTGGCTCAGTGGATAGAGTGTCGGCCTGCGAACTGGAGGGTCCCGGGTTCAATTCCGGTTAAGGGCACATGCCTGGGTTGCAGGCTCGATCCCCCGTAGGGGGCATGTAGGAGGCAGCCGATCAATGATTCTCTCTCATTATTGATGTTTCTAGTCTCTCTTCCTCTCTGAAGTAAATACATTAAAATAAAATGTGTGACTGTGTTAGATTTATGGACTTGTGCCCATTTTAACATTATTGCTTTTTATAATTTCTTTAAAATAGATGCTGGTAGCATTATACTTTTTAATCCTTCATAGCATATTTTGCTTCATAGTGATATTTTGCTATTATAAGGTATTTAATTTATACTATCCATTTGACTTTTGCTTCCCACATTTTTTAATAAACATGTCATCTGTCGGTGAATGAGCAGACCCAAGAGGTGAAATGATTTGTGCTACAGTCATGATTCATAAACCGTAGATACGGATTAAGAACTTAAAGCTTTTTCCTACCCACTACTCTTTCCATTGTCATTGACTTTCGTGGACCTATAGTTAATTCTTAGTTACTTGTGTTGATGGACTGTGGTAGAAAGGAGGATAACAGAAAAGTCGGCTTTAGTGTCTATATTTTAATTAACCTAACCATTAATGTGGGTATGTGTTTTGGTAACAAAATGAACTGTCTGAATTTACCCGACTTTTAGAGAATCGGTTTGAATAATAGCTACAACTTCTCCTCTTCTTACTAAGTAAGGGGTACCAGACATTGGTCCAGGCATTTTATATATAAGCTTGATTAGGATCTGTAATAGCTTGCGTAATGATACTCTTATTATTTGCATTTCACAAACCAAGGTACAGAAACGTTAAGTGCTTTGCCCAGGGTCACCTGCTAGACAGTGATAGAACCAGGAATTAAACCAAAGCTGTCTGGGTCCAGGGTCCATGCTCTTGACCATGATATACACTGTGACTTAGTAGAAAGCAACTAGAGGAAGTTGTAAAGTCCACAAAGCTGTGATAATAAATTAAAAGTATGTTGTTCCTGTGAGAAAACTTAGCATAAATTTCTCCGAGTTTAATTTTAAAAAAATATATTTTATTGATTTTTTACAGAGAGGAAGGGAGAGGGAGAGAGAATTAGAAACATCGAAGAGAAACATCAGTCAGCTGCCTCCTGCACACCCCCCACTGGGGATGTGCCCGCAACCAAGGTACATGCCCTTGACCAGAATCGAACCCAGGACCCTTGAGTCCCCAGGCCGACGCTCTATCCACTGAGCCAAACCTGTCAGGGCCCTGAGTTTAATTTTTTAATAATTTATAACTGTATCTCCCCAAAGATATGGTCAGTTTCAGTTTTCGTTTGATCTGCACTTACTGGCTCTGCGGGTGTTAGGCACTGTGCTGAGTGCTCATGGCTCAGTCCGTCAGTCTGCAGTCACCCTAAGGAAGTACATAGGATCGCTGAAATGTAAGGCCATTAGGGCAGGGATCTTACCTGCCTTAACTGCTTTGTCTCCGGTGCTCAGAACACTGTCCCAGACATTGGAGGTGCTCAGTAGATAGTTTTGAACAAATGAAGTGTATTATTTGCAACACAGAGGACAACCAGGACTTAGAGGCGTGTTGGTACTTGAACACAGTCTCTATAAAAAGTGGCAGAGTCAGATAGCAGCCTGGGTATCTGTTGTCCAAGGGGACGTGCTGGTGTTGGGGGTGTTCTGGTGTGGCGCTGCTTGTGCACGTGGACTTGGACTCAGGCCTGTGAGCTGTGACGGGCACTGGAAGTGTCTGAGGGGATTGGTGAAGCAGTTTCAGGAGCGTGGTTCTCTCAGAGATGTATTATGACATTCAAGGGATGAGAATTGGGGAGAAGTCAGACCATTGCATCCATCTAGAATCGTGGCAGTGAGCTTGGACAAATTCAGTATTAGATCAAGAACAAGTTGGAGCAATATTTCAAAGGTAGGACTGTCGGGATGTGTTGCTTTGGGGCAGAAATTGGGGGGGGGGGGGAGATAATTAAGAGGTTTTGAATGTAAGTAGTTGAATAGGAAACAGATGGATAGAAACAGGGAAATGAGTACCTGAAATAGGAGAAGTTTTTTTCTTTTAAGGGATCCATATGATTTAATTTTATTTTTGAGATATATTGATATTATTTATATTGAATTTAAAATGATAGCAGCAGCCGAGTGAACAAGTAGTTGAAGAGAATACCACTGAAGTTTGGGGAAAGGATAGGAAAATGTCCTGCGATAGGGAAAAACATTACTTTTTAAAACATTTAAAATGTTGGCATTAATCACAACAGTTAATGGAACAACTCTGTCTTGTCCCGTGAAACAGCCAGACCATTGAGCACATCGCTAAGCTGGTGGAGCAGCATGGCAGCGATGTCTGGTGGACTCTCCCCCCGGAGCAGCTCCTTCCGAAAGAAGTCTTATCTCAGGTGAAGTCCCTTTGTCAGGCACCAGCCTCTGTGTGCATTGCATGACTTTCCAACAACAGAAGAGACTCTTGGGAGTTAAAAAAGGAGGTACATTATCATGTAAAGCAAGCATGTCAAACACGCTGCTGGTGGGCCACGAGCTTGACATGCGTGATGTAAAGTGAAGGAGTTTATTCACTGTAAATAGAAGTCAGTGCATGGAGAGTAGACGTTTTGTCTAGCTAGAGAAGCTTGGTATTTAACGTAGCTGCGAGTGTGAGGGTTTTTGTTATCTCATTGAGGGCCACAGTTTGAACGGACTTGCTTAAGTAGCTATAATTGCGAGAACAGGGCCTGGCATCGGTATACCAGGACTTTGTAGGATCTGAATTAGGGGTAGCCAGTGGCATCATACACCAAACATCCGAAACGGAAGATAATCTTGAGAAAATAAAAACAAAAGCAAAATTACAAACAGTTTTATATTTGCATTAATAAATGTGTAAATCAGGTGGCCATACTAATTTTGACATGCAAATGAGTGAGTTGTACGTAATTGTGAAATATTTGTAAGTGTTTTAAATTTAATCTGAAAATGTGAGTGTGATAGTTGCAAGCATTTCATGTCCTTTGGACTTTTGGGGGATTTGTCGTGTGCATTCCCGGTGAAACTAAAGTGCTCTTACCTTTCTCCTCAGGTCGGTGGTCCCGACGCCTTGGAGTACGAGCCGGGCCGGGACATCCTGGACATCTGGTTTGACAGTGGAACCTCCTGGGCCTGTGTGCTTCCAGGTGATTTAAATTGTAGTCTGCACACCAATCAAGCAGTTTTGAGACTATGTAGACATTGCTTAGCAGGAATCTATATCCAGGATCCCTCTTGCTTTACTTGGAAGATCTGCTCTAATGTAATCTGAGATCGGAAGGACCCTTGGAGATCATTCAGTCTGAGGATTTGTAAACTTCGTTTTTGTTTTTCCAAGTGAAATTTTATACAGAACCTCAATGCATGAGATAGAGAAAAGTGGGGGTTTTCTCCCTCCTTTAGCTTCCCCAGCCCACCTGGCATCCCCGAGGCACCCAGTTCTATAAAAGAAAGTGTGGACAGCACTAAAACCGTCTGACCAGCATTTTTCAGAAGCGGCAATGAGACAGCATTAGAGGCCAGTTAGGGGCTGGTCACATAGCCTAGAGTCAGGCTCTGGGACTCAGTACCTGGTTTTCAGTTCTCCTTCTTCTCTACTACATGCCCTTCCTCCCCCCAATATGAACAGCTGACTGATTTTACACTTACTCCTAGTTAGGGTGAGTCTGTGACTCACTGGCTAAAGGGAAAGGAGCGATTGGGCAGGAACTAGGTGAGCAGGAGAAGGTGCACATCAGAGGACGTGTTCAGTTGCTGGGGGAGCAATATCCTTGGGGATACTGAGTGGGAAGTTATCGATAAAGCAAAGTATGCGGCTGGCCGTCCCTGTGAGGGAGGAGACGGGATGAGGTGCCAGGGAGCAGTGGCAGCTCAGACAGGTGCTTGCACTGCTTCGAACGGCCGGCTGTGGCCCAAGAGGCCCTGTTTGCTTTGGGAGCAAGGGAGTGCGGGCAAATGGCTTGTCTGTGCAGAGGCCGTTGTCAAAGGGATGGGCGGGGATTGTCCTCAGGTTTTCCCTGAGCATGCTCTGGTTCGAGGCCTCCATATGGGGAGGACAGCAGTATGGATCCCAGGAGGGGAACCATTCCTTCACTTGGCCTTTCAGCTTAGGAAATTTGAAAAGCAAAATGCATGTAAATTCATGTTTACTCTATATCATAGCTAAATATACAGAATAAAATGTCCAAGTATAAGTTATATTAATACAGTTTTATAATTTTTTATGTAGGAATTTTCAGAATTAGCATTTCATAAGTTTCTCCCACTGTATTTAAGAGAAAATATGTGACATAGTGCTCATGTAGTACATTTCAGAGTTCACTAACTGCTTCGGCCTTGGTGAGAATTGCTGCTGCTAGCATTGCTTTTTAATTTCTGAAGTGGTTTTACATAATATTACATTACCAAGTGCAGCGCATGCCAGTTACACTTGGAGTCATCACCTGGGTTACAGAGCGTGGGGACGCCCTTAAGACCCCCAACCCCTGTGCCGCTGTCCATGGTGCTGATGGCGTTTAGTCATTTTGTTTCTATTTTGTGAAGTTCTTAATCAAATATTTGTGGCAGAAATACTTTATTAAATGAAATTGATGGTAAAAATGTACCTGGCTAGCAAACCATATTTTCCTTCCCTGTCACATTTGGGTAATTAATTCAAAGCAAGAAAATTAATTTATTTAAAGATGTATGTTGCATGCATAGGAGGCTGCCAGAATATAAACTACCTTTATGATAATACATAAGTCTAATTTTAGACCATAGTTTTCTGCTTTTTCACTCAGATCTTATATTCTTCCTCCTCCTCAAAAAAAAAAATGAGTAATCTCATAAGATTATTTTATTTACTTAATAAGAATTAGATTAATTGGTTTATATTTTACCCTATTTTCTTCCCTTTTATTCTTTTATGACCAAAAAAAACAACCACACAACAAAAACCAAAACTTGATAGGCATTACAAATGAAATGGGAGTCAAGATACTAGGTGAATTCATACTTCAAAAGGCCATAAAGTAAAGGTGATTTGCCTTAAAAAAAAACACCACAAGAAGTCACCTACTTTTCCTGAGAAGGCTTGTTGTATTTCTCATTCTCAAGTGGTTGGTATCAAGTCCACTGTGACATGACTGATTGCCTACGTCTGCATATTTCCTTTAGAGGACATTATTGAAAAATAACATCAGCCTGATTTTGAGCTAAATTTTAGCTACCAGGCTTCATCAGTACCTGCTAATGTTTAATGAGATAAATTTGGTGATTACATGACATATGGTTTTGCTTTTGCTGACAGATTTTATAGCAGTGAAAGAGATTTGGCTTATCAATTTTAACACCAGGTCAAGTGCGGGTTTCATTGTGAGTTCAAGGTCAATAGAACTTAAGAAATGGAAACTTGAAAACTTCCTGAAAGGGAGTAGTATTTTTAAGTGAATCATATATAGGTAATAAATCATACTATATTTCTAAAACATTTTTTAAACATTTGGCAAAGGCATTAATTATTGCAGTAATTAAAAAAAAAATCCACCATGAATTATTTTTAAATTTTAAGTAGACTAATTTTTTGGAGCAGGTTTAGGTTCACCATAAGATGGAGTGTCGAGCACAGTGTCCCGTACCCTTTGTCCCCCTTTCCTCAGTCTCCCCTGTCAACATCCCCCACCCGATGGCATGTGTTACCGTGCGTGATCTACATTTGCACATCGTCACCACCCAGAGTCCACGGGTGACAGCAGGGTTACCTTTGCCGATGTAGATTCTGGGGTTTGAACACATGTGTTAATGATACGTGTCCATCATGATAGGGTCATAGAGTATTTTCATTGCCCTAAAAATCCTCCGTGTTCCGCCATTCATCCCAACCACCCCACCCTCTCACCTCCTACCCCAGCCCCTGGTTCATGTGGCTTTTTTATAGTTTGCCCATCTTTTTACCAGGCCATTGTCAAATTAGAAGTTAATAATAGGCCATTTATCAAGAGTTCTTTTTTTTTCCTGATTAAATTTCTTGGTTGAGCACACGCACTCCAGATTGTCTAGGTTCAGGATCCTTATCTGTTGCTGCTGCTGATCTGCATGACCTTGTTCAAGTAATAAAACCTCTCAGGGTCTCAGCCTCCTCATCTGTAAAATGGGGATGATAGTAATGCCTGCCTTACCAAGTTATAGTGCACATCAAATGAATTAACCTATAAAGGTAATTACCTATGGTTTGGGAGTTCATACGCAAGGTTTATTTCCTTCATCTGGATTAATATTGGCAGGGAGGCTAATGGCCGTTGGTTACTGCATGGCACATGAAATAAACAATGTGATCACTCTGTCCTTTCAGTGCTTGGATACAGATCCGTTTTTGTTTTCCTATTAATTACATTCCTGTTCTTGTCAATTCTTGTTTTGAGGTACGGACCAAAGAGCAGATTTGTACTTGGAAGGAAAAGACCAGCTTGGCGGGTGGTTTCAGTCTTCCTTGTTAACAAGTGTGGCCGCGAGGAAAAAGGCCCCTTTTAAGTGAGTATGACACCGAACTGAACACACCGCACGCTTCGCTTCTGCGGGGTCCTGCCCGGGTGGGAGGCCTGTGCTGAATTGTAACATGTGGCCAAACACCGCCTTTCATGAGCTTGCAGTCTCCGGTCTCATGAGAGAAGTCAGAGTTTGAAGGGGGAGAGAGAGAGAAGGGGAGAAAGAAAGGAAGAGAGGAAGGAGGTAACAGTGCAGAAAAGTCTGGTCAGCGATACGGGACCCGGCACCGACCGGAGAACAGGGAAACCTGCGGAGAGCGAGGCCTCCAGTGTGGTCAGACTCCACTCAGAGGGATGGAGACAAGGGCGTCCTGGGTCGATCGAAGGCAGGCCGGGCTTAGATGTCCTTACATTCGTAATCTGCAGAAGTGGCCACTGAACTGAAAACCCCATTAGTGCGGTTGGTTAAATCAGGGATTCATAGTTATAATTGCTTTTGTTTGTACAAATATGTGTATAGAGGTTCTAATCAGAAATATTCTTAAAGAGCTTAACACTTTTGCTATCTTACTATGAATACCCATTCCAGAAAATTTAAACGTTTGCTTCTTGTATAACATGCTTTTCTAAGCCAATAGAACAGCAGGTATTTTTCTCTTAAATTGCCTGTTTCAAGATAATTGGAGGTGATAATCTGCTCTTTTTAAGACATACTTTTTCCCGGTTAGTTTTAATGATCAAAACCAGCACATAATAGATGCTCGGGAAATGCTTATTTAGGGAACGTAAACATCAAGATCTTTTCTGTGTGTAAGTAGGGAGCTTACTATTTAACAATCATGATAAATGAGCTGCTGAAGTTAGACTTTCAAGAAAAGCTCTCCTACATAATCTGTCAAGAAAAATCCCATTTTTGGGTTAAACGAATATATTCTTTTAAAGTGATAGGTCATCTTCAAAATGATCGTGATAATTGTGCTGGTTATAACAGCTGATTTGCCTTCTTAAGGACAGTGGTGGTTCATGGGTTCACCCTTGGAGAAAAGGGAGAGAAGATGTCCAAGTCTCTAGGGAATGTCATTGATCCTGATGTTGTCATCAATGGAGGACAAGTAGGTGGCTTTTCAACATTCATTTTATATTGGTTTTAAGGCCCCAAACCCTTAATGTAGTCACTTCAATGTTAAAAAACACAAACCCATCTTTTATACGAATAGCAGATGCCTTACCATGTCTTAAAACTAGACTCTTAAATAATATGATTTTAAAGAAAAAGGGAAGGGCTGGGATTGCGGCCCTTTTAGACCCATTTCTGGTCTGAATCTCTAGGTGGGTCCTGAACCATTCTACCCCTTTTTTAATTGTCTGCGCTCTGAACTGTAATTTTACATTAAATGGAAATGATGTAAGAAAAAAAAATGCAATTGCAACTTCTAAACGCATGTTTCACTATTCTTGGAAATTCTACACTTTAAAGCACGCCATTAATGAACTTGAAATCTGGGGCTGCTGATAATTTGGCTTATTTTGAAGTTGTTTGCATAAAAGAAATGACTGTTGTTCCTTTGGCCTTTCACTGCCCCCCTAATGGCCAGTAGTCATTTCCCTGTGTACAGAGTTGCCAGGGAACATTGAGAGGGACAGCAGCCCTCTCCTCCCCTGCCAGGGAGACATCCGGGCGCAGCTCTGTCTGGGCAGCAGCGGCCTTTGTTCCCTAGCCGTGACCGTGACCGGGGAAGCGGGGGGTCAGCATCTGCATGGTGAATGGGGTTGCAGGGGACACGCCCCCTTTCCTGTGTCGTTTGAGAGGCAGCCGGACTCCTGAGAGGGTAGCCCTCCTTTCATTCCAGTGCAGGTCTCTACGCTCACCTGTGCTCAGACCTGTGTGCGGAGGAATGCCGGGAAGGTTTGTCCACCTGCTTGGAACGGAAATGAAAGCCATGTTTATGTTTGTACGTGTTTTTCCCTCAATGAAAAGGATCAAGGCAAAGAGCCTCCTTACGGTGCTGATGTCCTTCGCTGGTGGGTCGCCGCGTCCAACGTCTTCACCGAGGTGACCCTGGGTCCCTCTGCACTGAATGCCGCCCGAGAGGACATCTCCAAGGTCAGAGCTCGTGCGTCCTCTTTCCCCAGGAAACGTTTCCCAGGCCATTATTTTAAAAACAGGCACGTTTTGTGTGGCACTGCAAATCTGATGAGCATTTACAAATATTCTATATAATTTGTTTAAAAAAATCAGTAATAATTTTATACACTGTCTTTTTATTAAATATAGAGCATCATATGTGAAATTGTGCTAATATTTTTTGTGGAGGCTGCATTTTATTTGAAATTCCACCCATTTTTGCTAACAGGCATGTTAACATTGTAAACAAAAACAGAATCTGCCGAGACAATGCAGCAAGTATGCTAAACCTCCCATACAGAATCCATTCCTGCAACAGACTGCCCCTAAGGCCCCGCTCAACCCACGTTACGTAACATAGCCTTACACAGGCACTGGTCACAGCGCAGTTCATTTCTTCGTTAAGGAGACTCTAGTCTGGACATTGAAGATACTATTTCCCCTTAATTAATTACAAGGTATATGCTGAGTGTACCTTAGTGGTGTTTTCTATACCTGGGCTCTTAAAATGAGTTTTATGTTTTTTGCATTTGTAGTCTTATTTAGGAATGCCATTTAAAAATACCCCATTGAGAAAGGAACATGAGTTGGATAAAACCTAAGTGTAGAGAAATAGAAATAAAAGAACTTTTCAGTAAAATAAAAGCCGCAGACGTTTTTTTATTGTTTCCAATAGCTTAGGAACACACTCCGCTTTCTTTTGGGAAATGTGGCTGGTTTCAACCCGGAGACAGATTCCATCCCCGTGAACAAGATGTACGTCGTAGACCAGTACGTGCTGCACTTGCTGCAGGACCTGGCCGGCAAGGTGAGTGGGCATCGGTCAGCATTTGGGAAGTGGAAACACTGGCACGGTTACGTGGTGAAATCCGAGGCGCAGGCAAGGAAATTGCTAGAAATTGTAGCTCCGGCCCTGAGAACAGCTACCCTTGAGAAATCCCACACGCTCCTAGGTTTATTTTGAACTTATGCTCTTAAGTCTTACGATTGCTTTCCAGTAGGCCCAGGCATCTCCTCAAACCACATTTTCTCCCCAGATCAGTATTTCTGTGACAGGAAGGAACAGACTTGCACTCTATTTACCTGTAGATACACCCCTCAAAGTCTAGAAATAACTGAAACGAATATTGCTGTGTCTCATATCGTATCGTTTGTATATAAACAGATAGTTTGTACTTATTCAGAAGCTGGGAATGTGGCTGCCTCCATGCACCCTGAGGTCAGATTTTTGGCCAATTTCACTTTCAGGCATAAATGGGGCAGCAATGGTAGCTGCACGCTGCTGTTTTAAGAGGTCTCAACATTTACAACCGGGTCCTTCCCTTTGCTGAGTGTTCCGTCATTTCCAGAACAGACTGCTCAGTGTTTCTGGAGCAGTGGAGTTTGAACCAGAAGTGATGCTTGGGAGACCCTTCCCTCTCTCCCCCACCCTCGCCCCCCAAGAGCTTCTGCATGTCGCCCGTTTTGTATTTGTCTGAAACATATTTCCAGAAGGAACACATCTTGCTAATGACTTGCACTTCCACTTGCTTATCCCAGCTTGCCAATGTTTCTGCCTTTGTTCCCTAGATCACCGATTCATACAAACAGTACGATTTCGGAAAAGTCATCCGGCTGTTACAAGCCTTTTACACCCGAGAACTTTCCAACTTTTACTTCAGCATAGTCAAAGACAGGTATGTACGGCTGGGCAGTCAAGTACTCAAGCACTGCCTGTCTGTTCTGCTTGGCAAGTGCTGGGCGTCCCGGCGTGAGCAGGTGGGCAGCTGGGCGGTTACCAAGGTGGATTCTAGAGTGAGGGCTGCCTCTTCTAGCTTTGTGACTTGGGGCAGCCGGTCCCCGAATCTGTTTATCTAAAAGGGGGCGCTGACACCACCTCACGTGGTTACGACAATGAAAGAGCAGCAGTAATGTGCTCGGCGCTGTGTGGGATACAGCTCAGCAGTAGCTGCTGCTGTGAGGTCAGGAACACGACGCTCGTCTTTGGGGTTTGTAAAGCACAAGGGCAGGCGGCCTTGTAGGGGTCACATTCAAAGATCCCAGGTAACTTACTAGTTCGGTTGTCCTTGAACACAGCAGTCCCGGCTCTATCGCCTGGAAAAGGAAGTTGGAGGTGGCAGAGCTGCTGAGAGGTTTTGAGGCGGTGGGCACACTGGGAGGAGGAGCGCGCAGTGGAGGGTGTTAGGGGAAACCTGCAGGACAGAGGCTCTTACTCTTCAGTTATAAGGTGATTAGACCCTCGAATTAGCCGCTAGAAGCATGAGCAGGACCTGCGACAGGTGTTGGCAGCCACAGTGTGGGCAGCTGCTGAGTAAGCTGTCCCGCAGGCTCTATTGTGAAAAGGCGAGTGACCCCAAACGCCGCTCCTGCCAGACTGCGCTGGCGGAAATCCTGGATGTCATCGTCCGCTCCTTCGCGCCCATTCTTCCTCACTTGGCCGAAGAGGTGTTCCAGCACGTGCCTTACCTGAAAGGTGAGGGCAGCGATGTGCTCCCTACGTGAGGAAGGTGCTGGGGGGTGTGACTGCTGGTGGCAGGCCCTTCACCTGAGGGCCCTGACCCCCCTGAGTGAGTGACGGGGGGTGGGGGGGGGACACCGAGTCCCTCGGCACCTGTTGTGGAGGGGTCGGGGGGCTTCGGGGGGCCTGGACGTGCTTTCTGAAATGTTAGCAGCTCAACGACATTGAGAAATCACTTCCCCTTAAATATTTATAGAGGTCAGAAACACATTAAATTTTATCACAACAAAGTATAGTGCTTTTTCTAAGCTTTTTTTCCTCTGATTGGATTAAACTTATAGAAAATCAGAAGTTATAAATCTGACTACCCCCCAAACAACTACTGTTGCTATTGGGATAGTTCTCTTTGCTTCTAGGCATCTTTTTTTCCTTTGAGATCTCACTATATATTTTATCCTTTATTTAGATTTAGCATGATCTCCAAATGTTCATATAAATAAATGTTTGGTAAACATTTAGGATAGCTCTGTAATATTTCCTCCCATGGGTACCTTAAATAACAGTCCTTATTTCCCACGAATAGTATTTAGTGGTTTAGTTTAGAATAGATGCAAATTAGTGTGTGTGTGTTTGTTAAGAACCCAAGAGCGTTTTTCGCACGGGGTGGATCACCACCAGCTCTGTCTGGAAGAAGCCGGGGCTGGAGGAAGCGATGGAGAGCGCGTGTGCCATGAGGGACGCGTTCCTCGGGAGCATCCCGGGCAAGAACGCAGCGGAGTACCAGGTGACCATCGTCATCGAGCCTGGGCTACTTTTCGAGATAATCGAGGTGAGCAGTCATTTGTAGCTTTTGAAATGGTGTTAGTATTAGTTTCACTGGAAATTGGTTTTTTAAAAATGTGTATATTGGGACAGGGAATGTATAATCAAGCAAGATTCACTTGAAATGCAGCCCTCAGGGCTATTGATGACAGATGACATGTCAATCAAGGGCAGTGGCATAAGAATACACAGAAATCCGGAGTTTTGTGTTAACGGTGTAGTTTTCTGAGAATTTTTGTCCATGTGGATCAGATTCAAAACAAATCCAAAACAAGATTTCCATTTTTTTCTTGAATTCTGGGAAAAAGATCATTTGTTCCAGCAGATTGTTATGTTATCTTAGAGCATTCACTCTATTTTTATCTCCAAAGTTCTGTCAAATTTTCTAAAAAAATGACCATCTCATTTGCTTGGTAAGCTCTGTTTAAATTTTTAAAATTGTACTTGATCAGGAACTGAGGCTTGAAGTAGCTAGTAGATGAGATTGTCAGTAAGAGAAGAGGATTGAGAATATACCCACATTCTCACATTCTATGGTTGGGAAGTTCTGGCTCCTTCATTTTACGGGTGAGGAGATGGGGCCGCTGATGCTGTGACCCGGCCGAGGCCACAGCCTGGGGTGGGTTTGTCCCTACGAGTCACGTGTCCTTTGATTCAGTAGCTCTGAGTAGTAAGCTGAAAATACAGCTGGTTTGGATCATTTATATTGGAGAAAACGTGAATATATTTTCCTTGGGAATTACACTAAGTAGCTGTCAGATGAAGTCCTGGTTCTGTCAATTACTAACCGCATGATTTATTAAAACCAAATTAATCTCTTTGAGTCTCCTGTTTTCTCATGAGCTTTTTAAAAGGAATGTCTGTTAGCTCACAGGCATTTTGAAGATCAAAATCCCAATGAAAAACGTGCAGTGGCATCATACACCCCAGTTAGTGTCCTCGTATGCAGACGGTGCTGTCAGGTGCCCTAACCCCGCGCCTACGGGCACAAGCATGATGCAGGGTGAGGCGCCCGAGGGGCTGAGGGCTGGGCAGCTGGACTCTGGGAGCCTGCTTCCCCGTTTGATTGGACGTTTCCAGGTCAGACCTTTCCCACTAGTAAGAACTGACATGTTTTAGTCGAGTAGTGTCAGGAGGCAGCGGTACCAGAGGGTCCCTCATCCACACACGCAGCGTCTGTCCTCAGCTTACGGCGACACTGAGCTCAGACAGTGACTGTCCCGTGCTCACTGCCAGATGCTGCAGGCGGAGGAGACGTCCAGCACCTCCCAGCTGAACGAGCTCATGATGGCTTCCCAGACCACGCTCCTCCCCCAGGACCCGCCCGCCATGCCTGCGGATGCCACTGAGCTGAGAGGGACGTTCCTCATCAACCTGGAAGGTGAGAAGGTGGGGAGGACTCGTGTGACCGGGAGCACGGACTGGCGGCCAGGGGTGCCATGGCCGCGGGTGGGTTCCTAAGCAGCTCTCCCAAGTGTCCCACCCCGTGAGCTTGGGGACGCAGTCCTAGGGGTGGAAGGGGGTCCTTCTTTCCGGTGACACAGTGGCTGTCAGCACCCTCACTCCCGTTTGGCTTCTGTGCCCCCCTGTCCTGTGATACCTGGAACCCGAGTGCTGCCCGGCCCTGCCCACCCTTCCCAGCATTGACTCTAAGATGTCCGGGGTAGCCCCAAATTACCCACTGCTTAGCTGTCCTGGAGGAGTGAAGGACGTTCTGTGGAACCCACTCCCACTGTCTGTCAGCCTCACTCCATCCTGCTCAGCGATGGACGTGGAGACGGACGTCGCAGGGGAGAACGGGCAGACGTGCTGGGAGGGGTGGTGCTGCCCGTCTTCCCTCCAGGGCTCAGGTCCCGCAGGACGTGCTGGCTTAAAGGCAGTGACCGTCAGTGACGCCTCTGCTCAGCTTGCTTTTCAAAACGCTGATGTCCGGTCTTGGTGCGATGACTAGGAAATAATTTAGTTATCAGTCTAAGGGTATTCATTCTGGAGAAAGTGTCGTGTCCTTTCGTCCAGACCAAGAAAAGTGGGGACACTGCAGCTGTCTCTAATGTGGCTCTTTTTAAAATTCTTAAATTCACTGCCTTTCCAGCCACGTAATTAATCAGAACGACCCCAGATTGAGAGCCGGAAGGGCTGCCTGCCTGAGTTAGGTATGGAACCCGGAGCTGAGCTGGGGAGCAGTTAACCTCTCGTTCCCGTCAGCTGTGCGATTCTGTCTTGGCTACATACGTATGTCATGTGACAGGCTTTCCCAGGGCAGGAAGGAGAAAGCTCCATAAAGGAGCACCTGCCAAACCAACGAGGTGAATGGCCCGTCAGGCACGCGTGTTTCCCTCCACAGGTGGCGACATCCGAGAAGAGTCTGAGTATAAAGTAATCGTCACGCCCACGACCAAAGACAAATGCCCTCGCTGCTGGAAGTACACAGCCGAGTCCTCAGACACGCTCTGTCCCCGGTGCGCCGACGTCGTTGGGGGGAAGTAGTGCCTCGCGCTGCTGCGGACAGCTGCTCCCAGACGGCCCGGCAGGACGGCTGCGGGTCAGGTGGGCTGTTTACAACCCCGGGAAGAAAGGCTAGGTAACAAGGAGTATGAGCGCCAGTGAGAAAGCTAAGGGTTTCCTATCACTGGATAAAAACACTGTGTATACACCTGCAGAATCGTATGTGCAGGTGGGTCCTGGGGTATCCACAATGGACTCGCTCAGAACACGGGCACTGAGGCCGCTTACCTGCCAGTGTGCTGAGCAGGAAACGTTTTATATTTTACAAATCTTCCTGACTCAGTACTCAGGCTCTACAATGTGGACAAATAAAGGCATTCTGGAAAAGGAGTGGTGTTGGTGCAGAAGTTGTGCGTCCCGTCCCGCCTCACCAGTGCGCGCCCACCTCTTAGAGGAGCTGGTTTGTGGACGGAATTGGGACGGAAGCATCAGTGAATCTGTTCTCACAGACGAGGGAAAAACCTGAATGGTACGTACTTACGTTTGTGAATGTTGAGGAAACAACATGAAAGCTGGAAGTTTATTTCACTATCATACATAAATTCACAACAACGAGCGGACAGGAAACAGCGGTATATACAGACCTGCATATACATACTAGCACTTACAGCACATGATGCCCGGCCACTCGGCACTCTTACACTCCCAGGATGGCTAACTACTCAGCCAGATCTCACTCTTCTCGGTCCAGCAGATCCACTCCTGTGAGCGGAGGGGCTTTCCCTGCTGCTGTCAGCACTTGAGAAACATTTCTCTCAGCAGTCACCTGAATCACAGCCACTTCTAACTGGATGGCTGTCATATTCCTATAAGCTTAGGAGTATTACATCTGAGATTTTTGTGGTTTTAAATTGCAATTAATCGTGTCTTTTTTTATAAAAAGGAAGCTAGTTAAACGTAACGGTGTTTACTTTGACCTAAGATGAATTTTTATAACAAAGGTGAAATGGAGAAGAGCCTGTTTGTTGTTTTTTCTTTGTGCAACGGAAGGAAGCGCTTAGAAGCCTGATATTTGCTGTTTCTCTTTATCTACATTTATCCCGGCTCTTGGGAGTCTGCGTCTAAACACGCCTGTGATGTAGAAGCTGTGGTCACGTGAATGCTGGTTCTTTCAGCATCACAGCAGGACTTAACACGGGCCTGTTTAATGCCGTGGTGGGGAGGGGGCAGGCGTGTATCTAGGAAAACTGCTGGTTATTGGCTTCCAGCAGTAACTGCGGTAAGTGCAATAAGCCCTTTGTTTCAGAACCAGCCACTCGACAGCAAACTCACTCCTTGACTTGTGGCTCTTCCTTGTTACAGACCGTGTGCAGGCAGACCTCGGCGACACTGGGTTCAGTCCCGGCCGCGGCAGTAAAGCAGTTCGTGACCGATTTGCTGATGGTCTTGCCGTCAGTCTGCACACACTCAGTGTCTGTGAAGTGCAGGAGGGCAGGCCTGCCTTCACACAGCTATCTCTTTGCCCATCAGGGTTATTTGAAAAGCCCTTGATGAAACAGTAAACTGTGTAACTGTTTCTTAACCATACAACTCAGCACTCAACGCTGCCAATTCTGAGTGCGGATTTTAGGTTGCACATCTAACTAGAGACTCGATTTGTTATTGTTCTACGTGATTGCATGTCTTTCTCCAAAATAAGCTTAAGCAGTTTTATTAGCTTAAATGCTGATGAGGTATGCCTTCCCCCCAAAGTGATATGGAATCTTTAAAAATGCCTATAATTCCAAGGTTTTTAACCAGCTTCCAAAATGTATCACTACTTTCAGAACATGTAGGAAAAATCACAGGAAGAACCAGTCTTAGACTAAACGTAACAGTGACTGTGACGCTGCCTATGCTCGCAAGAAACCACATGAGTGCGTGTGGATGGGGCAGCGGAGACCCAAGCAGAGGCTCCTGGAGCCACCCTGCACCGGCGCCTCCTCAGGCTGACAGGCCCACACCCATGCCCAACAGCCTGCACGGCTCTTTTTCAAGGTTTTCCATGGAGCGGTAGTTGCTAAGTTTCAGACAGGGGCGTTCCTATTTGGATGTGATCTGTAGTTCACGAGCATTTACACTGGGATGCCCTCACATCAGACGGTTTTCTTCACGCCCCTGAAGCACATGCTCCTCAGCCCTGTGCAGCTGCTCGAGCGGCTTCTTACAGGCAGAGAAGCACTGACCTCTGTCACCATGAGCTACCCCGAATAACAGTGACCCGTGACAGGTACCACTAACTGCTCCGTATGGCTACTTTCCAAAGACACACCAGTGTAAATGCTCGGCATCTGTAGAGCTCAAAGCACTTTTTAGAGTTTGGGTTCATCTGGTTTTACTCAAGTAGCTATTCAGCACTTGGACTGCTCGAGGCACTGTAGGGTACAAGGTTAGTTGTATCTTATCCTCTCAACCAGCTCTGAGGTAGGTTTGCTAAAGCTGTAATGTCACGAAGCATTTTCTCACTGTTCCCAAGAACAGATAACATTACCAGCTGCAGACATTTCTAAACACTTGTAAGAAAAATAAAGTTAGACTTAAATTTTTAGCATCTTTGCCCCTTTTTTTAAACCTAAGTTTTACAAGATAATACATTTTTACAATTACCTGATGTGGGTATGCCTTTGAATCTTGGCAAAAAGCAAGTCTTACCTATAATTAATTTTGGTGTGTGGCTCACCTCTTAGATTCTCCATTTTGGCAAGTACAGGCAGGTCCTTTTGGTACCAGAACAGGGGTTCTATCTACTGTCTCTTCTGAAGGATATGATGACCTTGAACGCGTTACTCTTTTGCAAGGTCGCCGTCCTCTGGGAAAGGAACCTGTCAGCTTCCAGAACTCGGGGTGGCAGTCCCAGGAGAGATTAAGCTATAATAAAAGCATCTTCCTAACAGTGTGAAAGGAGAGTGAGTGGGACGTTGCTCTAGTTTTACCGATGGGACTATATTTACATGACGGTTGAAATTTACTTAGAACAATAACATTTGCATATGAAATATAGAATCTTATAATAAGAACATAATCTGTAAATTATAACCCATTTTAAATAGCAAAATTTAACAATAAAGCTACGTTAAGTGCTTGAATTAGATATAAACAGTAAAACATCTGTATGAGTAGTTAATAGTATCATCGGTATTTGTTCATATTTTGCCATAATTGATATTTGTTTATATTTTACCTTCAGTATTAACCAAAGGAGTGGAACTGAGCCAGGACTGTACTTTTTAAAAGTAATATACATATTTTTAAATTTATTTTACAAAAGAAAAAAAACCCAGACAGACACCCTCCAGGAAACCCCGGCTCTGACTCTAAAATAACCATGCACTACTTCACGTGTAGTCACACAGGCCGACGGGTCATAGAGAAGGAATGGCTATGGCTTCCACAGCTTCGATGAGGTGTAAGGCGAGACTGTACTGCCCGTGGTTCTCTGGTAGAAGCTCAATGACTTTATTCACTAGTTTAGCTGTCGTCGCAATTGGCACTTCTGTGTTTTGAAGATCCTGGGGGTCCTACAAATAGGACACAAAAATAACCCATCAGTTATACACACCTGAATACAAATGCTTTTCTTCAGAGCGAAGTCAGCTAGTAAATAAGATTGTCTCCTGAACTGGTATTGAAGGAAGCAGGCAGTGACCTTCCGGTGGCCTCCTTCCGAGTGGACTCACCATCGCTTTCAGCCAGGTGCAGAGAGTGGGTGACAGCCGGGCCAGCAGCTCCCTGCCTTCCCTCGCCTGGGTGTGGAGGAGCGCGTGAGCCAGCCTCTGCCCTGTCAGCACCAGCAGCTGAGAGGCAAGGACCTCTTTGTCATGAACCTGCAGGATGGCCTGCGGGGGGACACGGACAATCAGGGTAAGAGCCGGCAGGACTCGCTCGGTTCTGATCTGTGGCCGCCTGTACAGCTGACCCTTGAACAACATGGGAAATACACTCTCTGCTCTGGCCCACTGTATGGTAGGAGCATAATATGTGATACATGTAACATGCAGACTGTGTTCATCAACTGTTTGTGGTTGGTAAGGCTCCCAGTCGACACTAGGCTATTGGTAGCTAAGTTTTGGGGAGTCAAAAGTAGACGCAGATTTTCAATCGTGTGGGGCCAGCTCCTCAACCCCCACGTTGTTCAAGGGTCAGTTGTACAAGCAACATATCATCCAAGTCAAACTTAGCATTTACAACCCAAATTTCCATTTTTCAATTTGGTACGACTGCAACTTGTGAGTCATTTTCAAGCTTCTGCTGTTTTCTTGACTGCTAGGCCTGTGCAGAGAGCAGGCCTACACACTGCACTTTACTCAGCATTAAGCAGGAATTGTAATATTTTAATGTTCTGTTCTGTTTTGGTGCCCAGAAGCTCTAACAGAAGGATAAGCAAAAAGCTCTATGGAGACTTGACTGGTTCTTCACTCCAACCATCCACTTTCTCACTTGAGCCCAGTGAGCACCCCGAGGGGCTATTACCTCTTCCCCTAAGTGGTCCACTCCGTAGTTGTAGAGTTCCCCCACGTAATGCCTCCTCACAACGTCTTCGCTAACTTGAAGGTGATGGGCCAAGTCCACGGCCAGCACAGGCCACTCCAGGTCTTTCCCGGGAGGAGCGGCTGGGGCCGCGTCTGAGCCGTCCTTCTCCCTGGCGCCCGCATGCTGAGCCTGGACAGCGGCGCTGACAACCTTCAGCAGGAACTTGAAGGGAGACAGACACAGTGGCATCCTGTTAGTATGTTTCCGTGAAACATCCCTGTGAGGGGCTTTTCCATGAAAACTGCACTTCTCAAGAAGCGACACAATGTGAAGGTAAACTAGCTCTCCAGAATGCTGCCTAAGTAAGGGGTCAGCCTTTAAAGGCCAGCTAGGTTTTTGTTTTACTACCTTTACCCCAAGAAACAAAAACAAAGCCCAATAACTAATTTACCTGTTGGCGTACAGAAATGAAATTTGGATCCATTTCTCCACTGGGTAGTAACTGAATTGAAGTTAGGTCTTTGAAAAATGCATTTTTCCCCTAAAGAGAAAGGAGAGACCAAGAACACATGAGTATGGGTTAAGAATCATTTATGACTATCTTGTGGTTAATGTTTTTCCTCCTCCAACAAGAACATTTATCTGGGAGGCGGCGCCCAGGGACCCTCCTCCTGGCAGTCACTCATGTGGCTGGTGACTCGCTGCTAGCAAACCACTGGGCAGCCACGACAGCGTGTCACTTTCCCAGTTAGGTTACAAAGGGACTGTGGCCTCGGTGTGCGTGCTCGGTGTGCAGCTGCTCTGAGGTGAGCGAGCTGCCTGTGGAGGGCCCGGGGGGAGGGACTGAATCCTGCCACATGTGAGCTTGGGGACTCGCCCCCACAGCGGCCACCTGCCTACTGCAGACTCAGAGACTCTGAGCCAGAAACACACCCAGATAAGAGAACCCAGATTCTCAGTTCACGAAAATGGTGATCAACTCTGGTTTTCAGCCACTCGGTTCTGGGATAATTGATCATGCAATAACAGGTAACTAATACATGGCATGTACTCTGAATCCTTTTAAAAACACCTTGCTCGGGAGCAGATGTGTGTCTGAAGAGCCAAAGCAGAATCCAGGGTTCACGTTCCTCGGCAGGAAACGGAACACAGAGCGGAGTGGCCGCTGAACCGGCAGCCACGGGCTCTCGTCCCAGCCCGCCCCTTCTGTCCTGGGAGTCTGATGGGAGGAGGACCCACCGCGCATGGTCCTGCCCACGCCTGCTACCCCCGCTCCCAGGCGGCTCTGGTCCTGGGGTACTTGCCTTACTGTCGAAAAGCGACAGCGGCTTCACGGCCCTCAGAGAAAACCGCATGACCGCGTACAGGATGGAGCACAGCACCGAGTGGTGCTCCACCAGCGGGTAGTGGACGGGCTTCTGCTCCAGCGCCAGTTCCACGATGGAGATGGGCCCTTCGACCGCGAGCCACGCGTCCTCCGTCTCCAGGTCCGGCGCCTGCATCTCATCCCTGCGGACGTCGGCCTGCGTGTTCGAGAACCGAGAACCGTCTTCAGAATTGGTCAAGTCAGCGCTTGCACATATCACCAGGAGCAAAGTGCAAACCTCTAGTTCTCCCCACCCCAAAATTATAATTTCAAAACCCCCCAAGTCTAATTCTAATAAGAAATATCACTATTTTTAGGCTTAAGTCAAAACTGTGAATAAATGGAAATATTGCTGTAGTGCTTTCGTAAGTCCAGTGAGTTTCAAAATAATTAGCAGCTCAGCCAGTTTAGAGTGAAAATACACCTTTTACCTCCAACAGAGTCTGAAGGAGATCCAAGCAGGAGCCGAGGAAGGAGGTCATCGCCGTGTCGCTCATCCCCACATCCTGGTTTCAACAAGGAACAGATTTAGTTCCTGCAGCAAAACTGCTCCAGTTGCTCTCCGAGAAATAAAACGACTTTCCACACTGAACAGACAGCGCACCAGCACCTTTCAGTTCCTTTCTTAGGTTTCACTGGCTTTAAAGAAGATGGCACCACGGTTCATTTTTAGCAGCTGGTGTCCCGGGTGCACTGTACGGACACAGTGTCATCGGCCACCATGGACGGGGCACTGGTGCTCACTGGCCCAGAGTCACAGGGGACAGCCATTCGACAGCCACTTCATTGTGGTCCCACGTGACAGTTCCGAGGAAACAGCCTGGCCTGGCCTCAGAGTGCCTTTTAGGGACTGAACGGAACCCTCTGAACAAAACTCAAACCCTCAAGCCTGTGAACTAAACACCCGAGGATGCTGTGTGCAACGATCATTCCTGCTGACGCCCTTAAAGGGCCTGGCCGAGGGCCCCTGCAGTCACACGCTGTTTATTAAACCAGCAATCGGCACATCCCTAAGATGTTCAGAGAGAGAGAGAGTATGTGACATGAACTACAGTCACAGGGACTCGAGCGCATACCAGAATTCTTCAGCCATGGTGATTTCTGGGGACCGAGGGTCTGTAAGAGCTGAGTTTGTCCCAATATTTCTTTTATGTGCAATAATATTTCAAAGTTTGAGTAAAAGCCAGTGCCCACGGGCAGGAGTGTTATCTAACTCTCTGTACAAGTTATTACATAAAGGTAGCTCAAACCGCTACTCCCGGGTCTACTGCAATTTGAAGTTTGATGTCCGTGATCAAGTTCTCACTTGAACGACAGCAAAACCATGCAGCAGCAGCAACTTGTTACCCTCCGGTCCACAGTGCAAAGTTGCAGGCGTCTGGTGAAAGCCTGGCTGGCCCACGCTATCTGAGCGTCTGCACAGGCAAGTCAGGACCGGCCAGAGCTCGGAGCAGTTCCCCTCACAGTCCCACCTTCCAATTTCCTTATCCCCCGACATGCCATGAGCAGGTGAAAGGCAGAGCTCAGCCCTGCGTGAGGGGGGTTCTAGATCAAGTGCGGGATTAGCAACTACACATCTAGCTCAGGGCGATTCACTTACCCTCCGGCATAGCCTCTCCTTGGGTGCCTTTCCAACCTACGACAAAGGACAGGGATGCTGTATTTATTTAGTGACTTAAAAAGGCATCACACACACACAAAGGGCATCACTCTGATGCGGGGGGGGGGGGGGGGGGGGGGAATTAACCAAATTCTAAAAATACAAACACACCTACAAATGAATGTGGCAACTATAACACAATGCAGTTAATTGTGGGTGGAATTCTGTAAAAGTACATTATGAAAAAAATATCACTCTGGGCTCACAAATAATCCTTTTCAAAAACACAGATTTGTGAACTACTAAATAAGGAAGACTCTAAAAAATCTGGTTCTTACTTTGCATAATTAAATAACTAGGTTTCCTTGAGACTCAGAACCAAACTCCAGGCTACTAACAAGGAGCAGCTAAGAATTCTGCTGGCTGATGAAGACACAGTGACTTTAAATGGTCGGAAAGGAGGGACGATGTGAAGCGGACAGAAGCCCCACGTCTAGCTCGGGAAGCCAGCTGACTTCCGTGACACAGTGGATAATAAGACACCTGTTCACTGCACTGCGCAGGGTGGTGAGAGGCAGGTAACGTGACGTGACAGGACCACTCACAGGAGGCAGTGACGGTGGAAGAAGGGACTCCAGTACAAAGGACTCCCCTCATCAGCTCCTGCTGAGATGACAGCCTTCGAACAAGGAAGCTCAGCCCACCCAAGCCCAATATGTCTCACCCTGTCGCCGGAATCATTTTCCAAAATGCAAATCCGAACACCGCATTCCTCTGCTTTAAGTTGCCCCAGTGTCTTCGAGATAAATGAAAAGCTGCCTCTCACTGAGCTCTCACACACAGCCAGGCCGGAGGGTAAGCGGCTGACACGTATCACTAGAAAATCCCAAACCCACACCAGCCTGCAGCTCGGCCTCCAGCAGCTGCAGCTCAAGCTTGTCTTAACCACCAGTCTTCCTGAAGCACACAGACCGGCCCCCAGCCACTGTGCCTGAGGCCAGGAGGCTCCTGCTAGTGCTGACAGCTTCCGCTCCCCTAGCCCCGTGACATGCTTGTACATTAAGTTCGTCCCCAAATCTACGTACGCTGGTTGCACACACTGCAATTACACAACTGAATTCAACTGATGGAAAGTGAATGATGAAAACAAGGCAGCTGTGCCTATGAATGTTATGTTGACTGCTTTAAAAAGATCCATGGAGAGTAGCTGACGCCTAGGTGTACTGGGATAGACACAGGAAGCAACTACAAAGATTGGGGCTCAAGTCTAAAACTCTAAAGATTCTGCACTCAGACTGCACCACACCTTTTAGAAACAGGTCCTAGAACTCACGGGCAATGCATTATGGGTGAGGTGTATGCAGGAAAACTGAAGAACTACAATCGACCCCATTCCAAGAAGATGCCTGGGCTCCGCATCCAAAGCTGAGTGAGCGAGAGCACCTGAAGGCTTTAACTTAAAGCAGAGAGCAAGACCCTCCCAGCCCGACCGCCAGTCCTGGTCTACGGGGTCCAGAGCCTTCACCGTGGAGGACTTTCCAGGACGTGGGCTCCTGCTCGAGTCATGGAATGCCAGCAATGGGACTACGTCTCACTGCGCAGGAGTGAAATGTAGTGTCAAATAAAACAAGTCTAGCAAGGCCAATGGAATAATCTTTCTAATAGCAACTCACTCAGGGGACCAATAAGCAAGAAGCCAGGAGGGGAAATTTAGGGTTACCTTATCCAGCAAGTATGTGGCGGCAGAAAACCTCTTCACCAAGAACGTGTTCCACATCATCAGGGCGATGCCTGCAGCAAACGGAAACGCAGTGAATGGAGGCTCGGGTGTCCTCTCCCATCACACGGGACGAACTCGGCTTCCTGAAGCTTCTACCACTACACGGGCTGTGTGCTGAGATATCAGCTCTTAAGCCTCAGGCAATACGTGTAAAATTAATAAGAGCCTTCACTTAATAAAAATCAGAACGGGGTTCCAAAGGAGGATAGCCAAATGGCCAATAACTATAAGAAGACTCACATCTTTAGTTATAAGAGAAAGATGAACTAAAAGGACAGCGATATCGCATAACCAACAGAAAGGTTGACTTAAACATGACAATACCGAGTGTTGGCCAGGACATGGAGACAACTGGAATGAGTGCTCATACCTTGAGGGTGGGATGTTAAATTGGTAAAAGCACTTGGACAACTGGCAGCTATGAACTAAAGCTAAATAATAGCGCGTCTACCATACGACCCAGCGATTCCACTGCAGGAATGAGTACAGCTTCATTCATACAGCCAAACACTGGAAACAAACCACATGTCCATCAACTGACTGTTCTCATATACAGTCATCAAGTAAAGTGATAGGTAAAAAACATTAAAAACCAGAATACAGACAATATAATTAAAAAACACACCCGGGCTTTAAGCTTGCATATTTAAGAAACTACGGCATTTAAATGAAAATTTCTGAAACAGTTGTCAGGAACTGTCAGCGTAGCGTCAGTCACGTGCAGGTATACCCATACAGCCGCTCCTGCGTGGAGCAGTGAGGCCCGGCCCAAGCTGTGAGAAGCCAGGAGGCTCAGGGTGCGAACGGGGCGCCGAGCCCTAACCTGGAGAAACACTGCCTGACGTCAGCAGGTAGCAGTTTTATCACTGAGGACACACGGCTCTGGGGACCATAGTCCCGGATGAGTCACTTTATTTTATTTTATTTTTAATTTTTTATTAAGGTATTATATTTGTACATATCTTACCATTGCCCCCCCCCACCCCACTCCCATACATGCCCTCACCCCCCAGAGTTTTGTGTCCCGGATGAGTCACTTTAAATCTTATTTTCGTTTCTTGGAAGAAGGTGTGATCTCAAATGGCGAGTAATGAACTAATGGTCAAGCTCTCCTCGTGTAAAAGGAGGCCTTTGGAATTTCTGCAGTTTGACTTCATCCACCTACAGGGAGGTGGTCCCGGAGGAGAAAGCAGCAGCTTCTCTAGACTTGATCACATGGACGGACAGTGATACTTCCTCCTACCAGCCCCAAACCTTGTCTCGAACCTTCGGTGACCCACTAGCCAAGGCTCAGCTCCTCAACTCTTCTGGGAACTCACCTAAGTGGAACCAGCAGCCCGTTTATAATTTCTCTACAACTGCCAGCCCCTCCCTTTTCCGGACAGTATTTCTCTGAGACAGCCAGTACTTTGTATAAAACAATACACACTAAGGTTTCAGGTGGTAAGACCATCAAATAGAAACATAACAGGATGTGAATGTAAAGATTCTTGCCCTTGAGTCAGTTATGTTTTTACGCCTGTTTACTCACCGTTCTGAACATGTGCATTAAGGATGTGCTTCAAGTGTTCTATTGACCTCACAAAAAAACGTGCTTCCTTACATGAAGGGAGAAAAAAGAGAAAAAAAGAAGATAATTTAATAAGTGTTTCAAGTACAAATGGGGACTTCTTACATAAGCTTCTCCATAAAGCTACATAAGAATGCTCAGTAAGAACATAGAAGTATTGGGTAAGAAGTAATTTTTCCTATGATAATGTCATGCTCTCTTAGATCCACATCACCTATTTAATGATTGATTCCTAGACACCCCCAGGTCATAGATGCTGACATCCGGGTTCAAGACTTACTGTGATCCGTACATCACAGCAGCATTCTCCAGTAAATACTTGCATTTCACACAGATATGGAAACAGTGGATTCCCTGCTTTGCAGTATCATTCATTCATTCATTATTCAACAAATATTTGTTGAGCAACTACTATGCACCAGGTTGTGTGAGGCACCAGGACCACTGTAGTGAACAAAACAGATCCAAATCCTTGTCCTCGCTGAGGGGCCAGATGAAATATGTAAGTAAATTACACAGGACGGGAGTGATCAGTGCCAAGGAGAAAACACTGACGCAGCGAAGGGAAACAGGGAATATTAGAGGGGATGCTTGAAATTCAACTCTTTCTAATCAAGGTAGTTTAAAACTCAAATAAAAACGTTCCCCAGAAACTAGCCAGATGTTTGCAGAATAATTTTGTGGCCCGTAAAAGATTAAACAAACACATCACCTCGGTAATTTCAAGTGTTCTGAGCCGAACGAAGCTGTGTGTGCAAAATGGGCCTGGGATGGGGTTCCATGGGGCAGGGAGATAAATACTTAACAGGAAAACCCCAGCAAATAAGAAAAGCGGCCCCTCATTTCAGATGTAAGCAGCCCTAATAGACCAGGATAACGTTAGTCAAAATGCCAGGCACCATGCGAGCATCTTCTCTATAAACCGCTACGACCCCGAGGCAGCTGCTGCTAGACCCTCATTTGCTTAAAGGAGAAAACAGGACAAAAGCTTAAAAAACATTCCCAAAGCTGTTAACTGGTGGTGGTGGTGGTGGGGTGGTGGTGGGAGGGGCTTGAACTCAGCTCTGCCTGCCTTTGGTTTATAAGTGAATGCTTAAAACAGCGAGTCTCTTAAACATCACTTCCTTGGCCGGGCACCTGGAACTGATTCAGATTTTTGCAGTTATGATGCCCTGTTTTCGCCCTAGCATTCCTTTTCCACGTAGGAAAAGGACCCCATTTCCGTAGTGAGCCTACATGCGATTACCATTCAGACTGGAAAGGGTGATTGGAGGCTCCGGAAGGTCCCCTGTCCCTGATCTCTTCTTGGTCAAAGTTTAACGGATCAGACCACGCCTTTGTTGAAAGCACTTACATTTTAAAGGTCTTCCTTGAATACGTGAGTGATTACATATTAGACTCTTTTTGAGGAAGGGAGAATATCATCATTACTATATTAGCGTGATTGAGTTCATCAGGGAGATTTTCACTCAGAAGTGCAACCGACATAAGGACAGGAAAGGAAAGAATTCTGGCGGGAGAGGGAGAAGGCAGCAGGGCACCGACGAGGGAGGCCTGCGTGAACGACTGTGCCAGCAAGGGGGCCGAACACCACGTCTTTACATCTTACTCTATCCTGGCTTCAGTCCTGAAGGACTGGCACCATCATTACAAAAGGCGGAGGGAGAAAAAACGGGCTGAGAGAGGCAGTGCCTCCAGGCGGGGGGCCCTTCTCCCTACACTTCCAGACCGTGGACGCCCGGAGAGAGGTGGTCACCAAGAGTGGGAGAATGATGCCCGAGCAGAGCGGAGGCCCCGAGACCGACGTGGCCTCGAGTCGCCCGGTGCACAGTGAGGCCGTCCTGCCTCTCCTGCTGAGGCCGACGCAGGAGGGATGAGGGGAAGCAGATGCATCTGCACAGTCGCCCTGGGCGGGCATCAGGCTCTGACTCACTGTTATCACGGTGACCACAGCGTGAAGAATCTGCACTTAGGGAGGTGCTATCTCATGCAGGAATTCAAAAGGAAATAAAACATATACTTATTTCCCAGCCGGCCTGGCTCAGTGGTTGAGCCTGGACCCATGAACCAGGAGGTCAGTGGTTCGATTCCCAGTCAGGGCACATGCCCAGGTTGCGAGCTTGATTCCCCAGTAAGGGTCGAGCAGGAGGCAGCTGATCAATGATCCTCTCTCATCATTGATGTTTCTCTCTCTTTCTCCCTCTCCCTTCCTCTGTGAAATCAATAAAAACATTAATACACACACACACACACACGCATACACATATTTACTTATCACATCTAACAGGGAATAGGCAAATCACACTGGTTTTAGATACAGAGGACCCGAGGCTAAATCCCGACTTAGCAGTGTGCGCTTAGCAAAGAACGCAACTTCTGTGGACCAAGTCCAGCGTGAGGACAACGGCGATGGCTGCACCGCACGGTTTCCTGTGAGCGTGAGGACAATGCCCAGCGCCCAGTACAGAGACATCTGAGGGGAGAATCGGTGTTCCTGTAAGTTACTGGATTCCACAGCCCGAGTGTGCACGGGGTGAGCGCAGAAAGACAACCCCCGAGAGGTGCCGCGCCTCACCTCCGGGTCCTTGTTCCACTGCACCACGTACTCCCAGCAGCAGTGGGCGTGCAGCACGTCCGGCTCCAGGCTGCACGGGAACTGCTCGCGGGCCGCACGCAGCAGGTCTGCAAGGCAGAGGCAGGGCTGTGACTGCCGTCCCCACGGACGCCGGGGGGCTCCGCTCCGGGCGCCGACGGCCCCGCGTTTGTGTGTTACCTGGTATGGCTCCCAAGTCCACATCCACCTCGGACACCTCAGATAAACCCCGGCTGAGACCTTCCTTGGGTTCGTCTGGGTTTTCTGCATCTCTTGCTTCATTAGCCAGTGTTAATACTTCGGGGCTCAGGTCCTGTTTAAATACCCACTTGGCTACACTGTCTGCGATGCCACCTGCCGTGTGAAGAGAGAAGATGAAAAGTTGCAGCACAGCGTCTGGGGAAGGGAGCCACCGGGCAGGACCCGCATTGCCAACCACGAGTCTAAGTTCCAACGCTTGTTTTTCAGCCTGAAAGTGACCCAGACCCAGGAGAGTCACAGCAGTTACTACCTACCACTCCACCTGGGAGGGTAGGGCATTTGCTATCTAAGGGCATTTTTAGACTCACCTAGAATATTAGGCAAATATAAGTGCATATGCATACATGTCTGGATACTGCATACCTTCTACATGCACAAATTCAAAATAGACTTTACCAGACGGAGACAAAGGGACGAACACATCTTTGAAAAACACTTTCATTTAAATGTAAGTGAAAACATGGAGTGGCACAATACTGGTCTAGGCTTCTTAGGGCAATATATTACTTTTAAGAGTGAACTTGCCAAAACCGGTTTGGCTCAGTGGATAGAGCGTCAGCCTGCGGACTGAAAGGTCCCAGGTTCGATTCCGGTCAAGGGCATGTACCTTGGTTGTGGGCACATCCCCAGTAGGGGTTGTGCGAGAGGCAGCTGATCAATGTTCCTCTATCATCAATGTTTCTAACTCTCTATCCCTCTCTCTTCCTCTCTGTAAAAAATCAATAAAATATATTTAAAAAAAAAGAGTGAACTAACTTGCCTATATAGAATAATTAGGGGCAAAATGTAGTTATATTAACCAACAACAGGACGCTATATGCCATGTTGCAATCAATTTAGTCCAAAAACTTATAAATGCAAACTGAAAAACATTCACAATGAAGAGTCCTGTTTATTACCCAAAACGAATTACACCTCTTCTGTCATTTACTGAAATGTCTTCTGTCTTTCCTGCTATTTTGATTCAAATGTACACCTTTCCACAAAAGGAATGCCTCACAGTAAAATGACAATCACCAGGGAAATGGGAGAGCAGTGCGCTGGGCGATGGAATTTCACGTTTGGCTTCCCAGGCACTTGCAAATTTTCCTTCCGGAATCAAGGCCCTGACGCTGCTGCTTCGGTTAATATTAAAACGGTGTTCCCACACTTGCCCCGGGTGGCAGCGTGGGGTGCTGTGAATTTATAATGAAAAACTTCACATGTCTTATAAGGAATGAGAAAATGGGTTAACTAAATAAAAATCTATAAATACATGCGTATTTATAAACTCAGACATAGTCATCCCAGCATCACAAGCCTGACGGAGCTGCTGGGAAGAAAAGGGGACGATCAAGGTCATCCAAGATGTAAATGCTTATGGTCCTACAATGGAAGCCTGGGTCTGACTGACTCTGGGAGGCAGGACCCCATGTGACACACACTTTCAGTGGAAATTAGCAGGAAGAAGGGAAGACCTGCAGTCCTGGTCCCATGAGAGGCTTCTGGGAGGAGGTGGCACTTGAGCTGAGTGAGATGTAGAACTCGGGGTCCCGGAGAAGAAGAATGAGAAAGGGGGAGGCAGGGAGAGGGGAGAGCGCAGGCTCAGAGGCGGGGACCCCAGGGCTTCCCTGGCGCTGAAACCTAGCGACCAGCAGGAAGTGGAAAGGGGCTGGATTCAGCCAGCTGTGCCTGGAGAGCCAGCTGCCGAGTTCCCTTTGTCCGGCAGCTTCTGAACTTCTTAGGCTCAGTCTTAGTCCCTGAATGCTTAAACACATGGGCACCCCAAAGACTCGAGCTTATGGCTTCTATGCATCAATAGCTATGGCATTAGAAATTAAAATGCAGAAATTGTAAAAAATGCAGTTATAATTAATTTTAAAGTGAAAAAATAAACCCACCGCAGGTTAATGTTGTATGAAAACAACTATAAATTCCAAGCCCAACAGGATGTCCAGGGAGGAGTGGCGCTACACTCTGCAAATCTCTCTCCCGTCTGGCTCGGTCCGGAGTCTCCAATGAGCTCTCCCCCCCGCGCACTGGGCTCTGCTGTGCTGGGTGAACTGCTCGGGGAAGGAAGGGATGCACCCAGCCACCGAGTTGGAAAAGGGGGGACACTGGAGGCCCCCAACCATTCTTTAAGAACGGCTGCTTATTTTGCAAGGCTGGGGGGTGGGGGTGGAGGTCCCTGAGCAGGGAATTGGCAGGATCAGACTCTGAGAAGTGTGTGGTGGGCTATTTGTCTATTTTAAAATCTGAGCGTATTGCTCTTTCCTCATTCTTTCAGTCCTTTCCACAACAAACGCTTACACCACCACCACAGAGCTGCAGACACAACGCTCCCACAAGCCCGTTACCTCTCCCTCCTTCCAGGAGCTTCCTGACCGAGAGCCGGGGGAGCGGCTCGGCCGGCAGCGAGGGCGCCCTGGCGGGGCGCGTGTCCGCTCTGCTGTGCAGCAGCGTCTGCAGGATGAGGCAGTCCTGCAGCTGTTTCAGCAGCAGCTTCCAGTACTCGGTGTCCAGAGACAGGGCCTCCCAGGAGTCCGTGAGGGCCTCCGCGTCCGCACCCAGCACCGTCTGGGAAAACTAACAGACAAGGCCGGGTGACGACCTGGTGGGGATTCCGCATCACCACGAACTTGAAGGAGCTTTGAACCTGCGGGCTGATGGACAGCCGGGTACATCGCACAGATGTTATTACTCAGCTGGATGGAACACGAGGGTCAGGAGTGGGCGGGAGACTCGGGGCGAGGAGGACGGAGTGTGGACTTGACAGAGACCTGCCGTCGCCCCCTCTCCCTCGGGCTGTCTGGGCCACGCTGGAGAGGGCCGGCTTTCCTATCAGTACCAGGATCCTGACCTCTCCTTAGAATGCACTCACCAACACAGAAAACGTGTCTCCACGTCTCCCTCATTATTGCAAACCTCTCAAGATGGTGATATTAACTGACACTGAACCACCGAGACTGAGGATTTAGTGACTCTGCAGACCTAGTTAAGTGTCTCATCCAGGTTAATGTGGCTTCCCACCAGAAAAAATAATCTGAGCTATGGGATGTTAGCTCCCCCCCACACCCCCTCGTTTTTTTAAAGCATCTCCAAGAGGTGAGGAGAAACCACCCAGGAAGGGGTCAGCAGGGACCTTCTGAGTCGTTCGGTGCTGCGTGCCCCCCACACCCTGTGCTCATACAAGGGAGGTCGAACACAACCGCTGCATTTCCCGGAGCTGGAGCAAACCGGGGAAGCCGTGTCGTCTAACCCTGGCCTCTTTCACGTGGGAAACTGAGGCCACAGGACTCATTTTTAAGGGACTCGCCACCGATCACTAGCCACTGGCAGAGCCAGAGCAAGTTCGGCACTTGCCCCCTCGGGCCACGTGTGCTATGCTCACATGTGGGGGCCAGGTGTGCTATGCTCACATGTGGGTGTCGTCTAATAAACGGACTAGGGGCAGCACAGCACCCCTCACCCCCTCCTGACCCTAAGAAAGACAAGAATGCGGGCACACATCTCAGACCCCCGATGCTGCACCACACGAGGACGTGCGGTCCCTCCGCCGGTGGGACCGGCACGGACGGACGCTGCGCCCTCCACTTACCCTCTTCTCGGTTGCGCTGTCCGAAATCTGCGCGGCGACCGAGTGCCCCACGTGCGCGGAGAGCAGGGCAGCCCCGTTGTTCTCGGACTGAATGCAGGCCGTGCGCATCTGCTGCCACCACGGGGACACCGACTGGGAGTCCCACGTGTCGTCGAGGGCCACTGCAGCCAACGTCAGAAAGGAAGCTTAGTTTCCCAGTTCTGGGCCCGGTCCTCCAGGTTAAACACAGTGTTAGAACTAAACTCCCCGCGACGAGCCTGCCTATTGCTGCATGAAGTGGAAAATGGGTCTATAGTCTAGTTGAGTCAGAACATGCCTAGCCCACTTACCATATTTTCCGGCATATAAGACTACTTTTTAACCCAGGAAAATCTTATATGCCCAGTCGTCTTATACGCCGGAAAATACGGTACTTTTGCTGTGTTGGTCACCTTGCTTCTGGACCAACTTTAAATCCCTGCCTGGAATAGTTCATCACTGCGGAAATCTACCATCGAACGTGTAATATGACAGATCATTGTTCTCAGCAGAACAAAAGTAAGAAAAATAATAACCTCCAGCAGAGACCATGAGATTGACCTCCGAGCTAAGCAAGCGCGCTGTTCAGAAGACATTGTTTTTGGGGACAGCACAAAATGGGACTGTCATAAAGCCACGTCCTCGCAATGCACAAGGCGCGTTCTCTGGATCTGAGGCTCTAGGGAGCAAGACTGGGCAGCTGCCGTCTCCTGTCAGGACAAACGCTCTCCCTGCGGCTTCGCTAGCACCCCAAGCACTAAACTCGGCTTCCGAGAGCAGAGGCCGCCGAGCCCGCGGCCGTGCGGCCCCGGCCCCAGCACTTTACCTTTCATCCGGCTCAGGAGGGACAGCGTCGTGTGCAGACAGCGGACGGACTGTGGCCTCTCCAGGATGTCCTTTTCCTTAGAAAGCCACACGCTCAGGAGCAGAGACTGAAAGAGATGGAGATCCTCTTCAGTCTAGACAACATTCCACTTAAACTCTCACACTTGTACGCGTGATCCAGTGTTTCCGGGAAATGAGTGGGGACTGGGACATCACGTGACAAGGACAGAACGAGGTGCCCTGTCTGCCCAAGGGATCCCTAGTCCTCTGTGGAGAGAGATCTACTTCCCACCTCTCCACCGCTTCTCTGGTCTAGGCACTCACTGCCTTCCAGCTGGAGCCCCTGTTGAGGTGCATGTCACACTAAGTCCTCAGCTAATGTCATCACCAGGGCCTGCGACTTTAAGTGAAATGATGTGTAACAAAACCCCAACTGTACTGTAGGCTCTCACACACATACGAGTTAAGTTCCCTCGGCATCTTACGATGTGTAACAAAGCCATTACTAAGTCACACACATACGAGTTAAGTTCCCTTGGCACCTTACGATGTGTAACAAAGCCATGGCTAAGTCACACACATAAGAGGTAAGCTGTGGTATCTCCTCTGCTCTGCTTGGGCACTGGCCCCGGTACTGGCTGTTCTGGGAATGAGCCAGACATGAGCAGGACGCATGCTCAACGCGTGGCACACAGACCCGCCCTGTAGGTTCCCTCGGCCAGAGGGCTCAGCAAGGGCCAGGTCGGCTGCCGTGTCCCCTGATGGACGTGACCAAGTGACCAAGCAGGGTTCTTTTCAAAAGCTCATCTTATTGTACATTCAATTTCTTATTTTAATTCTTGGGCTCTTTTTTTGTTGTTTTTTAGAGAAGTTCCCCCTCTTCCCATTCGCAGCTGTGAACGGTGAGCCAGGGCACGCATCCATGTGCATGTGGGGCGGTAAGAGAACAGCTCGTGACGGTGCAGTAACTTCAGAATGAGCAGACGTCAGTGCTGGGGTTTATCCACGGGATGAATCTTCTGTCTACATTTCCTACAGCACAGAGACCGAGGTCTAACATAGACTCTGTTTGGGAATGCCTGATCATCCTGCAGTGCTGGGAGCAAGTTCATTCTGATATGAACATTGCTACTGATGGTCGCGGTCCACTGAGAATGCACGCATGCATGTCAGAGGATAACTTTCTTTTAGGCCAACCATGGACTATGCTGTTATGATCTATCTACAGGGAATGAGAAAAAGAAAAGACTATAACTAAATATGGGGCTTATACATTTTTTGACCATTTTTAGAAGGTTTTCATGTATGTTCTATGATATGCTTTAGACCAGAGGTCACCAACCTTTCGGACTTCACGGACCACCAGGGGTCCATGGATCACCAGTTGGTGACCGCTGCTTTAGACAATGGTAAAAAAAAAAAAAAATTAAGATGGACAGTTCCGATGACGTGAGCAAGAGAGAACAGCATCAGCAACAGGGAAGCTCACCAGCAGCAGCTGCGGGCTGAGTCCCGCCGCCTCCAGCGTGCGGCACATGTCCTCCGTGGAGCTCTCTCCGTGCAAACACTTCCAGAAGAAGAAGCTGCCTAGTGGGCGGAAACAAGATGCGTTAACCAGTGACAGCTTACCATCTGGACAAGCTTCCTAAACGGCACCCTGAACCCCCAAAGAGCAACATAATACGAGAGGGGGAAACTGCGGGTTCAATCTGCTTGACCTGGAGATGCTCTAAGTTCGTCCAGGCTTCCTTCGAGAGCGGGCGGGATTCCAACAGGGCTCTGTGATCCCCCCACCTTGGGCCAGTGCCTCTCACTGAGGTGAGTCCACCCACCTAGAGCCACGTGCTCCTCTTCACTCATCTTCTTGACGTTGACCACATCTTTCTCACACTCCAAATACTCTAGGAATGTTTTCACAGGCAGCACACCATCCTGATCCTCAGAAAAGCGGACAGCGGCCCTGCTGTTCTCTTGCTTGTACTTCTCTAACAACGCCTGCAGCTTCACGAGTTCCTTCTCATCCAGCCTCAGCAGTACAGCCAAGTCCTGAAAAGCAGGAAACAATTCTGAATGGACCACGTTGCTCTCTCTGAGTCTGCCATGGGGGTCAACCCCGTCCCCTGCAGTGAAGTGCAACACCACAAGCCAAAGGTGGATTTTTAATTAATGTGGCTGCTCCAGTGAATTCTGTTTAGAGCCTTACTCTCAAATGACTCCGCGTGAAACTTGACCCACATTCATGAGGAGGTTATTTAAATAAAGTAAACTAAAAGTACCATTTTTAGAGCATTTCCTGAGATTATACTTGTCTAAAACTTTCAGATTTTAATGAATGTGTTACCAAAAAAAACATTTAACAGGGTGTCAACTGCCACTCTTGTGATTCTGAGGAAACTAAGGGACTATTCAATAAGAAACTGACTCCTCACATTCAGCAGCATAAACACTGGAAAATGTGTTACATATAAATTCTCCATGTGGCTCTCGGGGGTACAGAGATTGGAAGTCCCTGATACAGCCTGCCTTTCAAATCACTCTTCTATACCAATGTGTAGGAACATCTCCTGATCCGATTGTTTTTCTAAATTAGGGAAAAGTACACACACACACTTTACAGATCATACTTTTGCCATAGCAAGCACAACTCGCTACCCTCATGTGACGTGAGTAAGGCTGCATCCTTAAACCAGAGCAGCTTTATCTATTTATTGACTAAGGCTGTTGTTTCTACAAACAAGCAGTAAACCACCAAGTGCTACCGAACGCATGCCAGAAGTCCATGCTATACTGAGTTTATAGACGAGCTTATGGCCCATGTCCCAGAGACAGCAAAATGAATTAATTCAGCCCTGAACTTCAGTTCTGTATGCACAAAATTAGCCAGTCAGCCTAGAGGCTGAGTGTATGTTGTATAAAGGATCTAAATAAATCTACAGCAAATAAGGTTTTAATTCCTAAAAAGTGCTTTAAAAATAAAAAAAGAACAATCTGACAACTGATTTTTAAACATTTGTAATAGTTTTATCTTTGCATATTATGCTGGGCTATCAGGTGGAAATGCATTCTGCAGGAGATTAGCAGAGCCATCTATGTAACTTCCTTTGGCAGGGCGTGAGACAGGTAGCTGGGATCTCATGAAAACATGAGGTGCTGAAGAATCTGAAATGCCTAGGCAATCCTGTGGACATAACTCAATCAACCTGAACCTTCCTGTTGCTTGAAATAATTTTACATGATTGGTGAAGTAGGCAGCAAAACAAAAGATCCTGGAAAATGGCTTTGTCATGTGCAATGGTAGTTACAGAATACTATGAATATATTACTGCTCAAATGCTTTGTAAAAGCCATCTATAATCCCAAAGATAAAAAAGATGCTAGAATGTGGAGGTTGTTTCCATTACAGAGAGAAAATCTTCTCACATTTTTATGTTTAAGAAATTGTTATTTGTGTACGCATGTTTAAAGTACATTTCAGGTGCACCAGATAATTTTCTTAAAGGAACTACCAGTGACCTGACATCAGTAAAACCAGACAGCTGGCCACAGTCACACAGAAACCGGAGTGGGACATACTTCTCTCAGTCCCCATTGAAGAAACTTCACTTCTCTGTATGAAACCTAAGGATTTTATATACACGCCTCAGAAATGAATGATACTGCGCTGTAATAAATAAAGATTACCAGGTGGTGTCACTTTTGTTTTATGGAATAAAAGCATAGAACATTTACTATAATTATCGTGAACACTTGGATGCACAATAGAATCTTTTAAATATACATTTCTTTATGTGTACACAACAGATGAGCTGCATGAGTTGGCTGACAACACAGAAAATGTGGTCTCTCTGTTTGGCAGAATAATTTTGCTACTTCAGTAAACTGACACTATTTTTTTTTTGTCCAGAAGTTGTATTATAAGTAGTAACCTTAAAAAATGAGTTCAGCCCTGGCCGGGTGGCTCTGTTGGTTAGAGCATTGTTCCGTACACCAAAAAAGTGAGTTCAGACCCTGGCTGGTTTGCTCAGTGGTTATAGTGTTGGGCCGTGGACTGAAGGATCTCAGCTTTGATTCCCAGTCAAGGACACATACCTGGGTTGCAGGCTCAATTCCCAGCCCTGGTAGGGGCAAGTGCAGGAGGCAACCAATCGATGTCTCTCACGTCGATGTTTCTCTCTCTCTCCCTCTTGTTCTGCCTTTCTACTCTCTCTAGAAAGCAAAGGAAAAAATATCCTCAAGTGAGGATTTAAAAAAAAATTTATTCAGGAAAATTAGAAGCTTCTAGGGTAGTGTCAATGCATTAACAATAAAATTTAATTTTCTGGCATAAATAATATAAATTTAGCTGCAAGACACAGAGAACCAGCGGGGGGTCTTGTAAAGAAAACACACCTGTATGCTTTATAAAAATTTTCCATTTTCTACTTCTTTACTACCAATTTGAAAAACTGAAAATAATTGAGATGATTTTGTGTAGTGGGAATGGGGGTACTCACGTTATCAGAGAAGGACGTGTCTGAAGGAGAGCCACGGGCATTTAACTGGCTGACAGACTCGTAAAGATGCAGCAGCTTCAGCTTACTGGCACAGAACTGGAGCAGCCCTTCGTCAACAGACTCCACCTCTGAAAGGCAACAGGCATTAGAGAGACGTTTCACAGATTCATAAGAGGCTTTTCTTCATTAAGTCTCTTACTATTACAAAATTCCCTGCTCTAGTTTATTAAATACTGGGAAGATTATGCTATAGAAGATTAATAAGGCAAAAATAATTTTTCTATCATGGCCAAATTATTTAAATTTTTAAATGAAATAAGGTCCTCTAATAGTAAAAAGAAAGAAGAAATATCTTGGTCTAATATTCCAATTTAGATAAATGACCTGGAAACAGCTTTGAAAATGTCCTCTCTCAGCCCATGACTCATCAGCTGCCTATTAGGCTCACACACTGAAGATAACACCATTAAAGCTGCTATCGTGGTGGTCAAAGATATTATGATTCAACCAGAAACTGTGGATTGTGCCAGATGTATCCTTAAGAAAGGTTGGCAAAGAGACCAAAAGTAGAATTCCTATCCATTAGGGTTTTTTCCAAGATTAAGAAAGCTCAGATGAAGAGCAACTCATACAAAGAAGAGGGAATAAAAAAGTACCCAAATCCTAAAGGTATGAAATAAGTTTCCTTTTATCTCATCTACTTTATTCCCACCTTAAAGTAACAGGAGAGCATGGTAAGCCGTGGATAGCTTTCTACTTCTATGACCAGTTATAGAATGAAGTGAGACCATAACCACCAATCGGTACAATCCGATTACCTTGACTTTTCAAAGTGTCCATGAGAGTTTGGGTGACGTTTCTAAGGCAGGAAAATGGTAGACGTTCATTTGCCAAAATGCTTTCCAAAGCCTAGAAGAAAGATAGCAATCCAAGTCATCAGAAGGCAATTATTTGTTTATATTTGACATTGATGCCTCCACTTGCACACACCACATTTCAAAGGGAAGCTCATATTTAAGCTGCATTAGTATATATACCTGTGAGTGAGGGTGCATCGTAAGTAATATGTAATCAATTTCTCATCATGTTGAACATGATATGACAAAAAGTTCAGATGAGAATAAAAAAAACAAAAGTGACTGGTGGTTAACAGAATAGCCAGGACCAATTAGAAAGAGAGTTAAGCTACTAACTAATAAGATGAGTGTGAATAAGTCTGTGCTATGTAAATACCAATGAAAAGTAGAGGCTGTTGTCATGTCAATAACAAAAGCTGACAACTTAATTACTGCTTAATTACTGCATATGGGCGGGACTGACTGAATCTAGGCCAGTCTAGATATATAGAGTGTCCCCAAAAATGTATACACACTTTGAATGATTATAAAGTTAGTGTTTATTAACATACAGTTCATTTTCAAAATTTAAAAGAACCTACAGAAATGAATAATTCTTTTGTCAATGCGTTTTCAAATTGATGACCGTTCTAGTCCAGCACTGCTGATGTGAAGCAATGGAATCGCAAACATCAAGAATCATCTCATTGGGTATTTGTGGGCCCTCAATTCATCAGCTGTTGCTGGTTTTGTACCATAAACTTTTATCTTTTATGTATCCCCTTTAAAAAGTCTAGTGGATAAATTTTCTTTGTTCAAAGCTTAGTCTGGCTTCACCCATTATTTCAAATCAGTCAAACCTGAAAAGGAGTGAAAATTAAGTGAGTTATCAGCTGTTAAAGTGTGTATACATGTTTTTGGGGTACCGTATATATACTCCCGCCACCTCACCGCACCTGCCCCTTCCTTCCCCCGGTAGAAATTTAAGAGCCTCTATCACCAGTTCCCAAATCTCTCTTCATGCCTAAAGAGGCAACCATCAGAATCCCCAATGGGTTGGACACAGCAGTTACAGCTCATACCATCATTTCATATTAGCACATTAAACTGGATTTTTATTGATGGGGTGAGTGTAAAAGGTTAGGCTGAGAATGTGGCATGAGACAAACACCAGCTGTGTTTGTGGGGGAAAACGGGCTTAGCAGGTGGCTCGAGAGGCTGGCCAGGCCCATGATGACACAGCTACCTGGAGGCTATACAGAAAGTGACCAAAGTGGCAAATACCCCGGGAGATGCCATCTGCATCTGCTCTGTCTACTCTGACACGAGCCGGCAGCTGGCTTGCTCTCTTCCCTGCTATTCAGTCTTCCCAAGTCAAAACTAGCTTCTTTTCTCCCCTTAGTGTCAAAAACAACACACAACTTTCACTATTAGGTTTTCTGGCATTTTTATAAAAGTCATCACTTCCTATACAATTCAGTAGTATAGTAACAACAACCAAAGTCAAGACGACAGTTTGCACTATGCTCACGTTTCCCAGGATGTGAGAGAAGAAAGATGGGGTCAAGATGAGAAGGCGTGTGTGGTTATGGTCCCCCTTTCTGCTACTGATTCCGAGCTGCCTGCCTAGATGTCCACCTTGTCACGAGAGTGTCATCCTTAATACCCGAGACTTTGCCCTGAGGAAAGGAGAGCCCTCAGGCTCCGAGCCTAGCAAGCCCCCTTAGGTATAACTGTAAGAGAAACACTTCTCCTTTTTTGAGAATTTTTATCAGAGCTTTTTGAGCCAAGCTGTCAGTGGGATGGAAAGTGGAGTGGGATGGAAAACTCGACTTGAAAGCCAAAGGGACTTGCCTATTATACAATAAAACAATACAATGTGTTTTAAAAAATAAAATGGCAAAAAGAAATCAGTAGTCATTGAATCCGCCCACTTATCTAGCCTGGCTTCAGACACTGGATTATAGAAATGACACATATAGTGAGGTCCGTACTTGAAGGAGCTTCACACAGGGGCAGATGAAAAGGTGGGGAGCCATGACTAGTATTGGCTCCTGGGTTCGATGAGCAGCGGAGGAGGAGCTTGCTGCATCCATGGGCGGAAGTGTCTGGAAGGCTGTGGAGCTAAGACCTGGCAACATTACGAGGGGAATGACAGGAGCGGTCGTGCAAGAAATCATGAGGCACCACGTTACAGCCGTGGAGTGGAGGCGGGGGAGCAGCAGGGTCCCTTACACAGTATGAGTGAGACATGAGTCAGGACAGGATTTCCAGAAGCCATTTACCATCAACCAGTGCAGCTGCAGAGGCTCCGTGCCTAGCAATTCCCCTTAGGCATAAATGCAAGAGAAACGCTTCTTTTTTTTTTGGAGAATTTTTAGAAAAGATTTTGAGTCAAGCTGACGACATATGCCAGGGAGCGAAACGTCCGATGTCGCAGAGCAGGTCCTGCTCACGGGCACCGGGAGACACACAGGAGGAAGGTCACAGTTCACGGTTCCTTAACGCCAGGACAACGGGAAACGCCCTAAGTGTCCTCTGGGGGAGGTGACTAAACTGCAGTCAGTGGAACCACAGGGCGTCAATGTGGGGGAGGCCCAGACACCTGGGGAAGGAGTGGCGTCACAGAAGACGTGGGGCATGACTCCTTTTATACACAGTCCAAGAGGCAGAGAGTGCCTCCGTATGCTTTAAAGGAGCCACATAAAAATAACGTAACTCCAAAGAAAAGCAACAGAGAAGCAACATTCTGAACACTGGTACCTGAGGGTCGGGAGAGGGGACGCGGTTGATGAGGGACATGGGGGGCTCCTCAGAACTCCTGGTGGTCAGCATGTGGGTTTATGTTATTATTCTTTAATCTCAACGGATGGTGTTACGGGGTGAGTGTGTGTGTGTGTAAAGCACATGCACTTGCCTGTGTGGTGGAATTACTGACTTTTTCAAAAAAGACGGGAAAAAATGGATAGCAGGAACTGCCACGTGGGAATATAAAAAAGGATGAGCATGAATGAGAACACGAGAGGAAGCCTAGCCTTTCGTGCTTGGAGGGGAACGAAGAAAATAAAGATTTCCCCGGAGGGAACTGGAGTAGCTGTTCAGCAGGAAACGTCATATATACACTCACCTGCTTTTTGGTTGCAGGGTACTTTATATCGAGAATTAATTCCTTTACTTCCGTTTCAACCGAATCTAGAAAGAGAAAATTAGGCAAAGTAAAATTTCCTCTTTTATTGCAGGCAAATTTTATTCTGAAAGAAAAAGGCATCTGTGCGAACTGCCCATCTGCTTAAGGGTTCCTGGGTCTCTGGGTTACTGTTACAGACGTGAACACACCCTGAGAGGGCGGCCCACTGCAAAGCACAGTGAGCACCCGCGCCTCCCTCTGAAGAGGAGCCGTCACAGCTCATGAACACGATCCAGTGTCTGACTGCTCCATTTAGAGCAGGGGTGGGGAACCGTTTTGGGTATTTATAACATCATTCACAGGCCATACAAAATTATCAACTTAAAAATTAGCCGGCTATATCTGGACAAACATTTAATTAATTCACCTTTAATGCCTTGGTAAGGCCAGACCAGAGGATCTTGCGGGCCTTATATGGCCCATGGGCCCCACGTGCCCCACCCGACTTAGAGAATAATATTAATTTAAGGCAGTGGTTGGCAAACTCATTAATCAACAGAGCCAAATATCAACAGTACAACGATTGAAATTTCCTTGGAGAGCCAAATTTTTTAAACTTAAACTACTTCTAACGCCACTTCTTCAAAATAGACTCGCCCAGGCCGTAGTATTTTGTGGAAGAGCCACACTCAAGGGGCCAAAGAGCCGCATGTGGCTCGCGAGCCGCAGTTTGCCGACCACGGATTTAAGGAATAACAGAGTATGCTTTAGTATTTTTACTACAAAACACCCACCAAGATTGGGAGATTTTGCTTTCAGCAAGGCTGCTAATTTCTTCATTAAGTGCATGTCCTTGGCCCGTTCGCTCTTCTTGTCACTGAAACAGTAAACACAACATGTTCTTACAAATGTGACATTGCTTCCTTCTAATTCTGACCCTCCAACTGTGCCCTGTCCTTTACACTCTTCCTGCTTAATACACTGCGGACCAGTAGTTTCACTGCTAGCTTTACCCAGTGGCCAGGTAAGTTTCTATTGAACGAGTACAAAAACATTTTACATAAATGTTAAAGGCACGCTTTAAAATTAAATACCCATTGCATTTTGAAGTTGTTTATTACATGTTCTTACAAGCTAATATCTTTTTAAAGTGTGATACTTTGTAAAACACCGTGTAATATGAAGCTAGAATTCTCACGATCCATCTGCAATGTGTTAAGTTTAAAGGTATCAGTCTCATAAGAAAAAAACACACACAGGAAAACAATAACTGCAAAACAACTAGCAGATGTGGGAGGGACAAGTTAGCAGCGGGGCGCCAGTGAGGGACCCCCGAGCAGCCTCACCTCAGCGCCAGGTGGAAAGGAACAGTCACGGTTTTCACACCTGCAGACACGGGATCCACGAGGCAGATCTGGTAGGTCTGTGGCTGCCAGCTCTGACTGGTGACATTATTTAAGCCCATTATTTTATAGCCAGGATACAGGAGCCTGTGTATATAAAGAAACCACACACCAATATGGTGACCACATCAGAGAAAGGAATGCCACTAGGGGCTTCTATTATAGCCTGGGACCCCAACATTATCCGCAATTCAGAATCGTCAATAAGGCAAATAATACAAATGGATACCAAAACGGAAGTGACGTGGGACTCGATTGGCAGAGTTCTGCCTGTTAAAATGTGCTAGAACCGGCCAGTGTGGCTCAGTGGTTGAGCATCGACCAATGAGCCAAGAGGTCGCTGGTTTGATTCCAGGTCAGGGCACATGCCAGAGCTGCAGGCTCGATCCCCTGTAGGGGGAGTGCAGGAGGCATCCAATGGATGTTTCGCAATGATACCTCAATCTCCCTATCCCTCTACCTTCCTCTCTAAAAATCAATACAAACATACTTTTTAACCCTTTGCACTCGCTTTTTTCTCGATTCCTTTATTCTAATGCTAACCGTGTCGAGTCACACTCGACATCCGAGTGCAAAAGGTTAAAAATGTGCTAGAAAAGGAAATGAACACAGGCCCGTGTTGCAACGGCAAACAAAGCATCCGCCACATCTGACATGTGAAGGCATCCTCCCTCCGGAGCCTCCACAGCGTACGGAAGGCAGCACCGAAGCTAACTCCTTCAGTCCCACATGACGCCTTTTCGAGAAGATTCCTTTGTTATCACATACTTGCAGGAAAAACCATAATAAAGAACATGTCGTGTCTCAAACAACTTGCAAACAAACACGCAGACGGAATCAAAGCTTTGCTTGGCTGAGGCTCTGCCGCACCAGGAAGAGGCGGCCTGCAGCTCACCTGCAGTGCTTCCCCACGTTGAAAGCGCCCACTCTGGGTCCCTGCTGCGTGCTCCACACCTCCAAAATCCCCCTCCGCGGCGCGTAGATCACGAGGAACTGAGCCACTCGACTGGGGCCCTGGGGACTCCCAAAGGGGGAGGAGTCCCCCTTTTCTGGGACTCTTTCGTGGAGGTCCTCTACAACCTGGACCCAGCCAATCTGGGCGTCCCGATACCCTGAAGACAGGAGAGAGGGATGCTAATTGGTAAATTAAAGTCAGTTTAATAGTAGCCTTCTCAAGCACTATGGGATTTTTGGGGGGGTGGGGAAGGAATTTAAGAAAAGCTATAAAACTTGGTTATTTTTAAATTATGAAATAGCTTAAACAGAAATTATTAATAATTATAATAAATACAGAATCAACCATGAAGTCCTATTAAATCTTGTCTTTTGCTCTGTTTGCTTCAGATCGCTCTTGTTTCTTTAAAAAAGAAACAGGTGTCACTGAAGCCTCGTGAGCTTCCTATCCGATTCCCTTCTCTCCCTCCCTTTAAAACACTCTGGGGAGATGATCAGGTTGGGTTTTGAAACAAAAGTCCATTTAAACTTTAAGGAAGAGAGCAAACTGATTTCCTGTTACTCAAGTTCCTTGCTGGTGGGCAGATGGAGGGAAAGTGTGGGTCGCAGAGTGAAGGGAGGAGGCGCCTGCGTGAGAAGATGCCGCAGCGTGTCTTCCTTCCTCGGGTGGCCGCTCTCACAGGCAATCGATGCCTCTCTTCCCAGCTCAGGGAGGAGAACAGACTGCACCGACAGCCGAAAGGTGAGCAGCAAGGCCAGCCACAAGCCCGCCACCGGGGATCTGGGCCGGCTGGCACAGCTGCGCCTTCTAGGCTCGGGGCAAGTCTTGCTGAGAACACGGCCTTGATGTTGCTTCAGAAGACGAACACCACGGAGGAATGATGTGTCTACTTCTGCAGACACCGAGGCACGTGGCCGGTGAGCACTGCAGGAATTCGTCGGCAAGAAGGTGAGAATGGACTCAGTCTGGTCCAGAGTAATTTAATGTCCTCGGGTCCATTATTCCAAGTGCAGACCAGATTGCACCATAACCGTGGTTCCCACCTGTGCTCACATGCTATGATTCCGGGTGATTCCCAACGATGCGGTGTCCACTTCTTCCTTCGTCAAAGACTTTTTACTTTGTTCAGGTCGACAATGTAACTTCATATTTTCAAGCCTTCCTAACAGTTAGGTAAGACCATGTGACTAACTTCTGGCTAGTGTCTTATCGAAAAAGGCTGGAGGGGCTTCAGGAAATATCTTCAAAGTAGACTGACTCCTTTCCCCTTCTTCCTTCACGGGATACAGACAAGAGGGCTGGAGCTCCAGCAGCCTTTCGCACCATGAGATAACCTTGGGGGGAAGCTACACGGAAGGAGACTGGGTTCCTGAGGACACTGTGTTGATTTCATATCTATCCTGTTCTTGGGTCTGATATTAGCAGCCAAATGCAACTCCCAACTGACACAGTTACCAATAAAGTGAGTGAACTGGCCCAAGCATATGGATAGAGAAATTAAGTCAGCCAAGATGGATTTTGCTAGATTTACTATCTTAAATCTGAAAGACTCAGCATTCTAGATTTGGGGAGATCATCTGACTCAAACATGGCCTCATGAAGTGGAATAAATGTAGCAGGGGCAAAAAAACTGAGTTCAGGAATTGACAATGACAGTGAGAATTGAAAAGTACATAAAAAAGAGGTTAGACGGGCCCATGAGTTCATCAAACCTAAAGACATATCAACTGGATTTCTGGATCAAGTGTTGCTAATCCGAGTTCATGTGTGTGTTTTTTTTTAAAAAAGCGTAAAGGATTAAACAGTGTTATCAACCAGAAGCTAAAGAATGATAATGTTGCTCAACTATTGGGGTAAAAAACAAATTAAGCTTTTTTTCCTGGATTTTTGTAAGGAAGTACCTTTCCACATGCGTATTGCAATTCCTCTGGCTACATCCAATAAAATAACTCTGCCAAAATCATCCGTTACTGCTGCCAGCGTGTTGCAGGGAGACAGACAAATGCTTTCACCGTGGCGTCTAGAATCTGGAAGCCCAAATCTGATATTTAAAAGAAAACAAAAAGCTCAAATCACATTTCAGTCTAGAAATATATACCACAATAATGAAATGTGTAAAGGACATAGGCTGAACCTATTTTTATTTACATAAAGAAATATAAACCTTGCATGGACTAATAATTACCCACATATGAAAGTTCGCACTATAAAGTTTCCTCCATTATAAAATAAAAACATCTATTTCTTATTTTATAGGTTTTCCATATAAATACCCACAACCTTATTTTTCAGAGAACATCAAGTACATCATAACCATCTCTCCCTGATTAAGCGATATGTCATACCCTCACAACCAGCTCAATTTTAGAAAACTTGGCTCCTATACAGGCATTTGCCGTCTAATTTAAGCTCTTATTCCTAACCTGTTTTCTCTTTGCTAAATGTCACATCTTGCTGATACCAATGTTAATTAGCTTGAAGGGAGAACGTCCCTTCTAAGTATTTCTCTCTAAGCTGCTCTTGGTCTATAAGCAATCGTACTAGAGCTATAAGGACAGTAAGAGTAAAGAGGTACTGAGAAAGGACCAGGCGAGCTCACTTTGATGACAGTCCCTGAGACAAAGGGCTCAGATTGGCTACATCTGTTAGGGATGCATAGGGCCTTTTGGTTTATTTCCTGATTCCTGAATGAATTTAAAATGTGGCATACTGTAAAATAAGATAAAAAAAACCCTAGGAGATAAACTTCAATAAGTTTTGATAACATAGTTAGTTACATCTCTTTAGGTGAAGAATATCTAAAAGGGGGAAGGGAGTGTTTCTACTTCCCTTGATGGTGGTACTTTATATTAGGTAATAAAAAATAAATTTAAAACAAAATCTAGCAAAAACCACCTCTTCTCCTCCCCAAACCTGACAGCACTAAGGATGGAGGTAAGCAAAGAGCCAAAGCCGGTATTCTGAAGAGGGCCTGAATGCAGGGGGCTCCTGTTTTCATTTTTTTTTTTAAAGAAATTACTAAGTTTTTTAAAATATATTTTTACAGCTTACTGACAAACCAAACTATTTTTAAAAAGAAAACCATCAGCTATCCCAAAGTTAATGTTCCTGCGACTTAGAAGCTAAGTTTATAGGTGTCTGTAAAACAACAACACACACAAATACATACTGAGCCCGTGATGTCACAGGGAGACAGCAGTGAATGAAATAGGCAAGAACCGCTGTCCTCATGGAGTTTACCTTCTACTGGAAAAATCATCCCACACCAGTGACTTTTAGAGGCTCCAAAGACTCATGAGATTAATGAATCAGCTGAGCTCATGGAAAGACCCTAAATCCCACAGAACGTTTCCAAAACGACCACCATTTGAGAAGAGCATGGCCGACTTGCCTTACGGCTAATGGGGTGGCTGGCTCCACCTTCGGCTTTTGCTTTTGGACAGCTTCTTCCTCGTGCCTACTCTTCCAACCAAGCCAACCGCTGGAAAGAGAGAGCGTGAGAATAAAACCAGGGCTCGCAGTGTCCAAGTGCGGACCGTCACATTAGAAGCCAAACCAAGCTAGACAAAGTAGATAACGGCTTAATTTAATTGTTATGTGATTACCTGGCGGCATTAAACAGAGCAGAAGTGAGTTTGCTGGCAACGGCGAGGGCAACGTGAGAGAGCAACGGCTGTGTGCTTCCCTGGAAGACAGAACACGTGCCAGCTGACCAAGGAACAGGGTACCTTTCTAAACCTTTCTAAACGAGTCCTGCTGTAAAGTTTGAAAAAGCTGTAAAGCCTGGATAGCAAGAACCTGTGCAGCTCTTTGAGGGGAGTATGATAACTTTATTCCAGGTCGCAATATCATCAAAGTGTTACCTGTGCAGTGTCAACGTCAAAGCCACTGGCATTTTATCTTTAGGAGCTCCCTCTTTAATTGTAACTCCGTTGAAAATTTTTTTTTTAAATATATTTTATTGATTTTTACAGAGAAGAAGGGAGAGGGAGAGAGAGTTAGAAACATTGATGAGAGAGAAACATCAATCAGCTGCCTCCTGCACATGCCCCACTGGGGATGGGCCCGCAACCAAGGTACATGCCCTTGACCGGAATCGAACCTGGGACCCTTCAGTCCACAGGCCAATGCTCTATCCACTGAGCCAAACCGGCCAGGGCTCCGTTGAAATTTTTAAACTAGGATATTAAGATGGCATTACTGTAGCAGGGCTGTGGATTTCCCAACCATACACAACTGGCTCTTTGCCCTCTTTAAAAAAATATACATATTTTACTAAAGTAAAAAGATAGGTTAGGCAATTCTGAGAAGGCTGCTTTTCAAGCGAGAAGTACGAGTTGCCAAATCTAACTGTCCCCTGTTTTAAGGAGCCATTTTTATCACGTGGATGACGACAGTTGGCAGTAAATTGTCCTGACAATCGTCACTGACACAAACCCGCGGGGGCTGGTCCACACCCCGAGCTTCTGACCACCGCACAGGAACTCGGTGTCCACGAACTTGGGGCCATCAGAAACCAAGTTCAATTGTTTTACACTGACTTCAATGCCTTTCAGTTAATGTAAAGAATTTAGAAGAAAGCGAGCTGAGGTTCATATGAGCTTAGACTGAAACTTAGCAACGTACACTGCTTAACCTTTGTAAGGCTCAGACCATATCCATTTTCAGACCAGTTGAACACTCAGTCTGCGGCCTTCCCCATGATCAGGGGGGAACCTCTTACCTCTAGAGCATAGAAGAAGCCAGTGAACGGATTGGACCCCACAGTGATATACTGAGACATGGCAGGTGGGCTGTTCTTAATGGCTGCGTTGAATCCACCGATATTGGAGGCAGTCTTCATTTGATCGAAAGGGGACAGCGTCATAATACCTAGTGATAAAGCGACAACAAGGCATGACCTGAGCGCGCTGAAAGGACACAGTCAGTGCAGGCCATTGAGTGTTTACTTCAATTCCATTCTAAGACACTAACCGCTCAATTTAACAGATAAAAGTCATTTTTGAAAGCTACAAAATTAATACCATAATGTACTTGTAAGGTTAAAAGTGCACCCATAAGTCCTCTAAGCTATGAAACATTCCATCTCCTCTTTGCTGCTCCCTCTGCTGAGAATGTTCTCCCGGCGCCACTTCCCGGAGCTGGCTCCTCCTCACCCTCATGCCTCAGTCTGAACACCACTTCCCTGGACAGGCCTTTCCTCACAGGTCCCCCTGGAATACCCTCCTCCTTTATCACAACTCTGATGATTTATTCATGATGCGTCTAACTCTGATGTTACCATATTAAAAGAGTTGGCTCAAAAGTTTACTGTTTGTCTCCTTATCACCAGAATGTACACTTCACCCATCTGCCTTGTATTTCTAGCACCAATAGTAGCTGCTGGGACACATCAGGCACCTGTTCATTTATTTGCTGAACGCACTAATCAAACCTTTGCATAAAGTCCATTGCACTTTTCTTTCTTCATTTTGTAGGCTTGGAGATAAGTGAATAGGGTCAGATTTTTCTCCCCATTCATTTTTCCTAGCCTGTTTCAATGTTCCAAAGTTTAATTAACAGCACAGGGATGCTACCCTGAACTGAACTCAACACTTTGGAATTTTGTAGCAATTTTTCTAGTATGTTAGCAAAAGAGTCAAGACAAACTGAATGTCTACCAGTAAGGTGTTAATACAGAGGATTCCATACAATCCTATGCAACAGTAAGCAGAAGATCTGTCCAATGTCTACTGTTTGGCCTCTAGATTCACACTCCTGCCCTTTCTCCCTGCTCACTGCCGGGGCCAGTGGGCCGATCCTGCAGACTTGCAGTTGGGGTCAGACAGCTGGGACGCCCCATCAGCAGGTCAAAGAGATTAAGGAGAATGAAGCCAGGATATCTACTTCCTGTGACCACTGAACAAAAGCCCATCCCTTCGCAAGGGCAAAATCCGTCTTAGCTCTGTCCACCTCTCTCCAGCTCCCCTGCCTGCACCCGAGACAGAGCCTGCTCTCAGGTGCTGAGCCTACTCATCATCTCCAAGTCCTGGCACTGCTCTGGGCCCTCATCTCTTAGGCCTGGGAGTGGGTAACAGCTGTGCTGTTAACCAGCCCTGAGACCCCATCCCGAATGGGTGGGTCTCCCTGTCCACACTTTATATATAGTTTCTCTGCAAATAAACCCCTTTCAATGACCCTATTTTAAGATGTCATCTGTCTTCTATTAGGACTCTGATAAAAATGTATATTTGGCAAAACTGATGTGAAAGCCTCTTTATAATATGTTGATAAGAGCTATAATAGTTAGTATGAATAATCCTAGTTTTGAAATCCTGTCTACATAACCATACATATGGTATACATACAACTCTGAACGAATGTTTACCAAAATGCCAATTATAAGTATCTCTAGATGGTAGAATGTAAGAGGGTATTTTTCCCTTTTCTCTTAACATATTTATGTATGACTTAATTTTTAACAAGCAAATATTACATTGATAAACAGAAAAAAAATATTAAAATAGCATTTTCTTCATCTCCACCCCATTTCTACCACCTTAATTCAGGAGCCCATTACTTCTTACCAAGATCATTACAGCTTTCCTACTGTACTCATTTTCTAGTCTGACCCTTACATCGCCACCTCTGAACTCCCCCCGAAGTGGCTGTCCTAACAGGCTGACATGGTGTCGTGCTCTTGCTCGCAGTTCCTCCGTGGCTCCCAGTGTGGCTGTGGGAAAGCTCCAAGTGCCTCTTGCATAGCACACCGGGCCCTTCACAACCTGACTCCTGTTTCTATACTTGGCCTCGCTCTTGCCAGTTCTCCTGGGCATCTACTGTTTTTCCAGGAGATAATGCACTTCCACCCTCATGCCTACATGGCAAGAATGCCTTCCCTGTGTCTGTTCTCTTGGTCAAGTCCTTCTTGTTCCAGTCCCGGATTAAAGTCCACCCCTCCTCCCCACTCCCTCAGTGCCGGGGCCTCTCCCTGCTCCACTGCAGCAGTCCACTGTCCACTCCAACGACTGTTAGGCAGTGGTCCTGTTCCATGGGTTTCTTCCCTCTACACTTCCTAGCAGCAGTGACCATGTCTTCTCTGCTCTATTCCCGATGCCCAGCACGGTGAGCCTTCAAATACTGGTTTCAAGGAGAAATCTGCTTTTCTCTATAGTCTGCTGGCTTAAAGGTTACATTTTTAAAAACACTAATCCATTGGGAAATTATATGGATTAAACTTGTCTGCAGAAAAATTAAATCAAATTGTGACAACACTGCACAGTCCCGCCACTGAGGTTAAAACTCTTAAAGACATAAACCCATGACAATCCCTAAGTCTGAACCAACTTCCACGTGTCTCACTAAAAGCAATGCATTTTCTTTTCATATAAGAATAAATCTACAGTTCGAATCGATGAGATCCTGCAATCAAAAGGAATAAAAAGTAAATTTCAAAAGAACTGAACTAGTAATGCTTACCAACACTAGCATGATCAATGATAGTGTCAATATCTTGCAGACCCCATTTCTTATAAGCTAATGGTGGTGGCTGTATGTTCTCATTGCCTGAAGCTGCAGCTGTCAAAGACAAAAATTAGACAAATCAAACTTCACTGTGATGAGTACAATGAAGTTTTATATTTTTTTAAATCACAAAAAATGTAATAACATTTTATGTTTTTATTGATTTCAGAGAGGGGAAGGTAAAGGGAGAGAGGGGTAGAAGCATCAATGATGAGAGAAAATCGTTCATCAGATGTCTCCTGCACGCCCCCTACTGGGGATCAAGCCAGCAACCTGGACATGTGCCCTGACTGGGAATCAAACTGTGACCTGGTTCATAGGTCGAAGCTCAACCATTGAGCGACGCCAGCCGGGCTATAGTGACTATTTTAAGTGTCCCCAAGACAATAAGTTTATAGTGGGCTAAATTTCAAAAACTATGAAATAGCTATAAAAATTCAACTGAATTCTGACTTAGTAGAAAAGTGTGTCTATTAGAGATGCGCATTTTGCCGAATCCGTGAACAAGCCCGTTGTTCCTGTGCTGGCCACACTCACCTCTGGCAACTGATAGGTTAAATAGGTTAAATGAAATGAGACAAACATCACCACAAGTTAGCTATTTCTTGCCAAAAATTACCTTTTGCTACCTGATTTCGACAAGCACGAAGAGACTGAAAAAGGCTAAATCCATCAATAGTCACAATGGCAGCAGGATATAAGATACTCAGCTCTTCATTCTACCAAAAAAAGAAGAAAATAATAAATCATCATTGCCAAATAAATGTATCCATTTTCCTATTAGAGCTGAATGTCATGACTAATGTAAAGTAAAAAATACTATGACAACAACTGTCAACCACCAACACAAAAAACAAGAACAACAACAAACAACACAAGCAGAGGAAAAGTAAAAATAAATGGAAAATTAATTTCAGGATGTTTTTGGCCAAGGAATTAAGATTCTTCTCAAATATAAACTTTTGTTCATGGTGAATAATGCTTTCAGGATACAAAGTGAGATTAACAAAAAAGGTATATGTTTTATAAAAATAAAATACAGTCATTGTGCAAATACAAACACTATATAAAAGTAGAAAGAAAAAAGGAAACTCACCTGAAATCCCTGGCAGGTCTCAGTATATATCCTCACATATAATTATACACTTTTGTGTGAGAATATACCACATATATTATCCCATAACATGTTTTAATTATTCAATAATATGTCAATGATTTTCCATTTTGCTAAGTGAATAAATAATTTTTCATTGTGGCTATACAGCAATTAAGTAGGCATTGCTTTACATTACTAATGAACTCTTTCACAGGAATTAATGGGTATTAATTTAGTCTTTCTTATAAGATTAATTTTTCCTATTGCTCCAGTCCTTATAGCCCTAGTCCAGCAGTCGGCAAACTCATTAGTCAACAGAGCCAAATATCAACAGTACAACGATAGAAATTTCATATTTTTTAAACTTAAACTTCTTCTAACGCCACTTCTTCAAAATAGACTCGCCCAGGCCATGGTATTTTGTGGAAGAACCACACTCAAGGGGCCAAAGAGCCACATGTGGCTCGCGAGCCGCAGTTTGCCGACCACTGCCCTACTCCATCTATAATGCTAGTGAAGTCCCCATAGGCACACAATATGTGAACTTCAAATCTTTTGGAAGCAGGGTGGTACAAAGAAGGTTAGAATATGTGGGGTGTCCCCCAAAATTGCATACATAGTTTGAATTATTATTAATTCCAATGGGTTAAATCTGAAAAGAAAGACACATCAATTGGGCTATCAGGAAAAAGTGTGTACACATTTTTGGGGGAACACCTTGCACATATGTTTTGATACCTAAACCCAAATTAAAACTATATAAAGTTATATAATATCACATTTTTGTTTTAAGTCACCATTAAATTCTAAACATAAGAACATTTCTTGGCTTCTGACTATTTTACTGCAGAACAAACATGCAAAACTTCATTAAGTAAGTAAAAGCACGACTGGTATTCTCTTTGCTCAGCTGTAAATTGGTTGTATCTCAAGAACGTGACAGTACAGCTAACCGTGCCACCTGATACAGAGGGAAGACACGACTTCAGGTAAAGCCACTGGTACTTGAATACGAACTCTCACATACCTGCTCGGTCACGCCCGGATGTCGTGGGATCTCGTAGGTCCTGCATTTAAGCTGCAGCACGGGGTCCTCATTCAGAAGCTGTGCGAGCAACAGCACACCATTCTAGGAGGAAGCACAGAGAAGGGCCCGGCTCGATTTCTCACCAACATACCTGAGCAGGTGCGGCCAGGCAGGGAGTACCGCGTCCCCAGCAAGTTCTCCACGGACACCAGGTCCTCTCTTCTCAGAAGAACACAGCTTCTCTTCTGTATCGCTCTAACCAGAACTTTCTACCACCGCCCCTCCCCTGCTCGGCCTCCACCCCCATAAAGCATCAACTATGCGCCCCCAACCAGCAGGAACGAGTCACATGAGTACAGTGGTGCCTAGCTAGATGTCCCAGTCACTGCTGTTTCCAACCAGTGGGCCCGGGCTCACCTCCGTGTAGAAGCGCACGGAACCCGAAGTGAAGCCCAGCACGATGCAGGTCCAGTCAGGGCGGCCCGTGGAACTCCTGCCACAAAGGAAAGTCATGACCGGAACGGCCCAGCAATCACAGCAAAGCAAACCAACCCCTCCCATCCATCCTTACCTCTTCTGGCTTGCCAGTGGGATGCACAGGGCGCTGGTGACATGCTCCCTAAGAACAAAAACAACAGCGTGAGCTTATCTCACGGAAGAACTGCTTTTACTTCTCTCTAATGTGACGTTCAAGGGCGGGGAGGAATGAGCTCTGTGGTCCAGTCTGATTCAGCGCCTCAGTAAAACTCCAACGTAAGCACTGGCTGGTTTGGCTCAGTGGACAGAGCGTTGGCCTGCGGACTGAAGGGTCCCAGGTTCAATTCTGGCCAAGGGCACATGCCCAGGTTGTGGGCTCCATCCCCCCAGTGTGGCGCGTGCAGGAGGCAGCCAATCAATGATTCCCTGTCATCACTGATGTTTTCTCTCTCTCCCCTCTCCCTTCCTCTCTGAAATCAATAAAAATATATTTAAAACAAACAAACTCCACTGTAAGTAGGACCATAGAATCCATTCCCACGAAAGGCAATGCCACAGTCACTTGAGGTTAATTTAAAAGCAGTTATTTTTCATTCTGTTTTGTCATGAAAAGCATGTAAGTAAAGAAAGCAAAACCTGTCGGCACACTGATTATGTACACAGAACTGAGACCGTATCCAAGTCACCAGGCTGTCGCCACAGCCCACTCCCCTCTCCTTTCAGATTTTGCAGAAACTGGCCCTGATAACCTATCTTTAAGCACAGGTTAGGGTGGATCAGGGGTCCTCAAACTTTTAAACAGGGGGCCAGTTCACTGTCCCTCAGACCGTTGGAGGGCCGGACTATAGTTTAAAAAAAACAACTATGAACAAATTCCTATGCACACTGCTAAGTCGGCTGCTAAGCAGGAAAAACACCCAGCGGGCCGGATAAATGTCCTCGGCGGGCCGCATGTGGCCCTCGGGCCATAGTTTGAGGACCCCTGGCCGGTGGATGGTCCCTAACGGTTCTTTTCTCTGACAAGTAGGCTTGAAAAATTTGTCAGGAGCTCAGAGACCAAGCTTCAAAATAAAATAACTCCTTAACTGACTATTATTTAACCAGCCAAACCTCAGGACCGTAAGGAGAAACTGAAACACTCTTGCCCATACACCAGGGAATCATTGAACGAAGTCAATCTCTTTGCTTGTTGTCTTTAAAGGAATTCAACCATTTTGTTTGCTTTGCACTCATGACAGAAATGAAGTGTCTTTAAAATGCTTTAGACTAAATGACTTAAGGAGAAATATTTTCATTTTTTGATAAGAATATCTACAATGTGCAGGCATGTACTATGGGCTTCCACTTGGCTTTCTTTTATCTGAATTCAAAGTCTAAAAAATCGTATTCATTCTGATCAGAGAGCTTTGGGTCATAAAAATGTAATTCGAAACAGTTTTGGCTCCAGGTTGAGGCTAGCAGCTCCATCATGTAACCATGTTAGAGATCTGGTTGTATGACTCTTACTGGGTCAGCAGGAAACCTTGAATTCACCAACTTGCTTTTTTGAAGTATTTGTGAGTTCTAAGAATTAATGTAGCCCTGGGGTGGTGAACACACAAAACAATGTAGAGATGACGTGTTATAGAACCGCACACCTGAAACCTATATAACTTTATTAGCCAATGTCACCCCAATAATTCAATAAAAATAAAAACAGAAATGAAAAGAAAAAAAAAAAAAAGAATTACTGTAGCACTGTCCCCTTTAAGGACAAGTCCAATGCCAGCAAAGCAGAGAAGACAATTATTGCCCTTGACTTTCTGGCTGAATAAAATTAGCACTGAAAGACGGCAGAAAAGACAAATGTAGAAAAGATGTTATAAAATTCTCTCTGACCTCTTCTTTAAATCCTCTCCAAACAGTTGTGTGTGTTTTTAAGTAATCACATGATGAGTCAAATTAAAACTTGCTAACTGAGTCATGCTCTACCACCTCAAAGTTGGAATGAACATACACTTTCCAAAAGATGAAACTTCTTAATAGATTAGCTTACAATTCAAACAATTTCATGTACGCATTTAACACACATAGAGGCAAAAAATTAACTGGTACCTACCCTTCTTCGACATTTAAAGAACCACTCCAACCAACAGCAAATTGCATTTCTTCCTTTCCTTTATCACTATATTTCCATTTTGCTGAAAAAATTAAGTTATCATGTAAAATCACGGTAATATACTAAAATAATTTATAAATTTCACTCTTTCACTTTAGAAGGATGAATACAAAATTTAATAGTTGTGTATTAACAGATTTGGGTCATAAATATAAGAGAATGTTCAAAAATTTTTAATAAGGTATTTATAAAACTCTATCCTTCGTCTCTCCTTCCTCCAATTAAATCCATATAATAAAGTTATTAATTCATATATACCCCCCAATCTATTTTATGTATAAAACTACTTTTATCTTTAGATGACAAGAAAAATTCCTATTAGATTTATGCTACTGGAGGCTAAATCTGCTTTATAAGGTCATCCCACAGCCATTCAATATAGGATCTTTCTGATCAGTGAGATTTTCCTATGCTCTATATACCTAAACCATAATTTTCCCCCCTTATATTTTATTGATTTTCTTTACAGAGAGGAAGGGAGAGGGATAGAGAGTTAGAAACATCAATGAGAGAGAAACATCCATCAGCTGCATCCTGCACACTCCCCACTGGGGATGTGCCCGCAACCAAGGTACATGCCCTTGACTGGAATCGAACCTGGGACCCTTCAGTCCGCAGGCTGACGCTCTATCCACTGAGCCAAACCGGTTAGGGCCCAAACCATAATTTTAACCTTCAGCAAACATCGTGAGCTGAAAACTTATGTCCCAAATAGGAAATTGCAGTACTGTGAGTTTTTAATTCTAGTTGACAACCTCCTCGCTCTTGTTATTACTGAAAAGGGTCAGCGGCCCTCTGAGCTCTAGCTGCCCTTGCAAGGACTGGGCAATGCCCAGCAATGTCTCTGAAGTGCCACAGAAAGATGGCTAAAGTGTGTGCAGCCAAGAAAGAAAAACTGAGATGGGGGGAAAAAACAGGAAAGGAAAAAAGACAAAGAAATATAAAAAAGGAAATACAAAGTTTTATACAATATAGACTGAGTGGCCAGATTATTATGATCTCTGAATGCATAATAATCTGGCCACTCGGTATATATATATGTATACATGTATATATATATATGTATGTATATATATATATATATATATATATACACACACACATACATACATATATATATACATATATATACATATATATATATATATATATACACACACACACACACACACACACACATATATATATATATATATTTAGTAGAAGCCCGGTGCATGAATTCGTGCATGGGTGGGGTCCGGCCAGCCTGGCCAGTGGGAGGGGACATGGCGGTTGGTTGGCCTGTCTACTGGTTGAACTCCTGGTCGAGGGGACAATTTGCATATTAGCCTTTTATTACATAGGATATACACTGAGTGGCCAGATTATTATGCGTTCAGAGATCATAATAATCTGGCCACTCAGTGTATAACATAAACTTCTGAATGCCACCATGTAATGCACCCAATAGAAATAACACCTTTTGTTTCTAATACATCTTCTGTTCTAGTCTATGCCTTAAAATTAAGGCCACTGGAAAATAACAGATACTCACGCACTAGAAATACAGCTTTCTGCTCCCGGGCTATCACCATAAGATCATTGGTTGGCGATAAGGATAAAATGCAATCTTGAAGCCAGGAAGTTTTTTGTGTTTTGCAAGTATTTCCTTCTTCTTCCTGTGGGTGAAATTGCAAAGACTGTACATGCAAAAATATTGAGAGTATTTCAACTTAGCTTGTCCATCCTGAAGAGCGAGGGGGAAGAAAAAAGGGAAAAGAAATCTTCCCAATTATTTTATAAAGTCTCAATAATATTTCTTATCAAAACATGCTAAAGGTGACCAGCAAAATATCCACTATATACAAACCTCAGCTTTGAATATTAATGCAAAAAATTTTTAATGTAAACAAATATAAACTAGCAAGACATGAAAAGAATATCACATAGGGGTCACTCTGAAAATGACCGAGTATTAGAAAATGCAGTAATAATCCTACGCCAGAGACAGCCAGGCTGTCTGCAGCCAGATAGCAAAATGAACTGTCTGATGATTATGGCTGTAGGATCTGTGAACTATTTGCTACATCTGACACTTTTTTCTTTTTACTTGACCTGGAAGGTTTTTTCATTTTTTTCAATTGAGAAATTATTTATGCATAAGTCAATTCCCAGAATGAAAAAAATCAACAGATCTTCAAAGGTCTGCTTTGGAAAGTCTCTCTCATACTCCTGTACTCCAGCTGCCCTGCTCACTCTAGAGACAACCCATACAATCAGTTCTGGTTGTATTTCCAGAAAGGCTTTCTGCACATGCAAGTAAATACATTACCTACCCTTTCCCCCTTTTTCTAACACAAATGGCAGCACAGTATATACAGGCATTCACAGAAGTAGGTTACAGAAGAAGACAAGTAATACAATAACTAATAAATAATACAAAAGTGTGGGTCTGTCCGTCAGATGTTTTAGATGTTTCGAGTCCAAGTACAAGTAACACCACCAACGTCCTGGAACAGCGAGATGAGGAAATCCCCTCGCCAGTCCGGGTCACAGTGAACTGGTGTTGAACTCATTTGCTTATACAATGAACAACAAAGCTGGATTTCCAACTTGTCAAGAAAGCTTAGGCTGGAGAGTGGGCTGGAAAGCCCTAAGGAGAATGTTCGGTGAGTACCAGCACACACTGGGCACCGACAAGATGCAAGCTCATCGCTTTGTTTTGTACCATGAAGGCATCTGCCTACCAGTTATGTTTTCGGAAAACTTCCCCCATAGTAAAGGGACCCATAGTCACCAATACTGCTCCCTGGAGGGTACTGATTCTAAAACAACACCATCATTGGACAAGCTAGCTAATTTCCCAAGAGAAGCATGAAATGAAAAAACAAAACAAAAACAGCACCACCCAAGACTACCTTGGTTTTCCACAAAGACTAGCCCTTACCAATTACTAAAGTGAACATTAAATGCACCCATTGGCTACAAGCATAACTCCTGTTGGGGCTTGGGGAGAGAATGTATAATTTTATTTAAATGTGGCCTAAACTTCAAGGACCTTTTCCCTTTGAATTGAGAGCGGTAAAACTTTTTCTTAATGTGCGCAAATATGGATTATGAAACATAGATTATAGGAAGGAATTCATTCTAAATAGCGAGGGCTGTCACATATTTTTAAATTTTTCTTTCTTTTGATTTTAAGCCCACAAATTTGCCAAGTGATTATTTTTTCACAGTGAAGCAGATGGTAAAAATTGCAGTGATTTAACCAGCCTTTCAATTAGAGCTAGCCACTACCGGGGCTGGTAAATTACCCCTCAGAAAACAGAGTGAGTGGCACACGGTGTTGGTACCTCAGCTGCGGGGATGACTATATTGCCACGGAAGTAGCTGAAATCGTTTTTCAAAGTTGTCACCTTTAGTATAATGAGTCCACGACTTGCAATTTGTATTGTCACTGTCACTGTGCTTTCACCGACATTTACATACTGCAGTGGAGAATCCAGTATAATTTAGGGGCTGCCAGCAGATGCACTGTAATTCGCACCAGTTTCCCATCTAAATCATAGAAATAAAATACCGTATTTTCCGGCGTATAAGATGACTTTTTAACCCAGGAAAATCTTCTATACGCCCAGTCGTCTTATATGCCGGAAAATACGGTAGTCGTCTACACTTTCTAAACCTAGAGATGTAAGGGCTTCAGCAATATTGCAACACAAAAAGTAAATAATGCTAAATAAGTAAGCTTGTCTCCTCCCACTCACCCAGTCTGCTATCAACGTATGCAATGTCCGGTGTATCTCAACATGTTTTGTTGTTATTGTTGTATTAGGTAGCAGGACTTTTCATTCCCAAACAAAATTCTATGCAACAGACTAATATGTGAGACAGATAAAAGCAGAGCTGAGGAGCAATGCAGCAGCTCTGGGGAGCCCTAGCGCTCGAACAAGTCTGACAAGTCCTGGTCTAGACCATCCTCCACACTAGAGACTACAGTTCTCAGATGCAAGGTCTAACTAAGGTCTTTTCAAAAATTAAAGTAGGGCAAGGCAAGAGGCTCTTTCTAAATTTCATTACTAACCTGATTACAGGTGACCCAACAAACAAAATTTACAAACACCATTAGTCACATAAACCTACAATTTCAATTTTTAAAACAACTTTTCTTCCTAACTTGAAAGGAAGTTAATGATAATTCAGTAACTCTTACAGTTTTACTTCCATTGGCAATTCAAGTAGGACCGATTCTATTATTATTTATTTTTAAATTGTATGTATACTATGATCCCATTTTAACAGAATTCTGTTTGCTCATTCATTCAGTCACTCAACCAGCATAAAGCTATAGCAAAATGCCTACCTTTATAAGCCCTTAAAGTCAATAACGAGACATTCAGGGAAGGTAGGTGTTGAGTTTGCTGTCTGTTTCCATTCTGATTAGGAGGCTACATCTTGGCTACCGCATATACTTTTGCGTTTCATACATTGGCCAAAATTTGCTCTTATTCTTGTTCTGTCTTTGGAGCTGGCTACGCCTTTGGAATGGTTCATAGTCACAGACAGTAGTGGAAATAACACGTATCCACTTAGTACTATTAAGCACCAAAATGCTCTTGACAAAGATTTTAAAATGTCAACCTGACACTGCAATGTGTCACCATCATTACAAAAGGAAAATGCCATAATCAAAGAGCATGCACACATTGATAAAGACTCACGGGTTCTTGAAGAGCGGGCTCGGTTTCCTCCCATGCTCCCCACCCATCATCTTCCCAGTTCGTTGATTTACCTATTTTAAAACAGATGAAAAGTACTTACAGGAAATATAGAGCTTAAAGTATTTGAAAACATTTTCTCTAAACATAATAAAGACAAGCCCTGATATACAGTAAACATTATATAGATGTACAGTATATAAATATAATGCTGATGTTAGGGAAGAAAATAATGGTAAACGATATTATATCAGGATGTTGCTTATGTAATAATAACCAGGAAACATATGTCCTAAATTTCCAAATCTATGTCATAATATAACTGTGCACGTTATTTGGATCTTAAGATACTGGACGTCAAGTTTCTCCACATTTAAACCAAACTGCAATAGTGACTTTAAAAAAAAAATCTCAAAATGACAGCATTTGCTACTTAAGACATTAGACAAATTAAATATACACAGTGACAAAAACACCTAAAATTTTACATAGATGTCTTAAAAAGTGAGTTAGTTTTGATAAGCTAAGGTATCAATGAAAACTAAATATTGAAATGACAGAGCTACTATTTTCCACCTTTTTCTGATATTCTGTGATTTCTGACACATGAGAACATTTTCGTGGATTAAAATAAGATGTTCAACAAACACTGTCACAAGGAACTAAAAATCCCATATAGATTTGGATAGTATGAGTCCTTACATTGTTCATGTTATATGTTTTTATATAATATTTTTGCATTTATCTCTTATGGTATCCCATCAGAAAGAAGGAATAAAACTATCATTTTTAAATCATCTACTCTGAGTCAAACAATAGATGAATTATAAGTTTAGGCCCCAGAATCAGATTGCCTAGGTTCTTAGCCTGGAACCAGCATTTACCAGCTCTGTGACCTAGAGCAAGTTACCCACATCGATAAGCTTTAGTTCTCTCACCGTAAAAGCTTGGAAAAGAACAGTACCTACATCTAGTAGGGCTGTTATATGATGTAAACCAGGTTGCATACTAAAGTCCTCAATGCCCAACATGTAAGCTGGCAGTGCTAGTCCTCAAGATTTAGCCATTACAACACTATAAAATATGAACAAAATACTGTATTGAAACCAACCAGCTTTAAGAATCTGAAGGGAAGAATCAATGAAAAAGATGGACTGAACCTGATACGTAGTATGCCTCCGGTAGGAAGGAAATAGATCTTTCCCATCTATGAGGTTTTACAAGTTGCTAAAATCGATTAGGTCTAGAAGGCAAAAAATGTTACAGTCTAGTATTTAGAATCATTGTTCAATTAGCTTCACAGTAATAATATTCTCTTAAATCTCTGGGATTTAAATACCAAGTAACTGGTTCTGAATACACATTGCTAGGTATATATTAAGTCCTCAAGGAGCACTATCTTCTGATTAACACTGTACAATTTACAAAAGGTTTCCAAATACATGTCCATTAAACAGGGCAACAAATGTTCTGCTAAATACCATGCGCAGCAGGAGCAGAGCCAAATACAAACATACTCCTTAAAGAATTTGTAGTGTAGTTAGTGTAGGGGACAAACATATAATTATAATACATGCTGAGTGTTGTAACTGACTACTATGGGAACTCAGACGAGGCAGTGAGAGAGATGAAAAAACATAGTGAGGAGTCATCTTAAACTAAGTCCTTAAAAAGTGGAACCCTGAGAATATACTTGAGAAAAAGGTCAGCACGAGCAAAGGCAAAGAGGCAGGCCGATGCATTGCGCATACAGGGGTTATCAGATAACAACTCACATGTATGCAGCGTTTCTATGTGCCTAAGTGCTTTCTAGACACTAGTTCACTTAAAGCTTCACAAGGATCCTGTATCATCCCCCCTTTTTACAATGAGAAAAACAGATCACTTAGTTTACACAGCTTAACCTACATCACAGGCGATTATGTGGTGGACTGGGGTTTGAGTCCAGGTGGCCTGAGTTCCAAAGCCCATGCCTGCAAGTATTCTGCTCTCCTCATTCTCCTATGGCTTATGAAGAAGGATACCATTAAGAAACAGTGGGGCTTACAGTTAAGGTCGAAAGTAAGAATGGTTATTGTTTTAATATAGAAACATTTCCTGGAGATTGAGATTTGGAGTTTTTTTGTGTGTACCTTGGAAAATTACAGTTTGTTCTCTGGCAAACTAATTCGGTTAGGTAATCTCTTTATTCTGCTAATTTTTCCATTGCACCAAAAACAACTGCCTTATTGTGGGGCTAGTGGCAACTAGGCCATCCATTTACACAGTTTTAGAAAACTCACTGGCTCTGGTATGAGAAAGCAAAGTAACTAGCAAAGTTCATCACTCTAAAATCCAATTTTTAAATTGTTATAAAAATGATGTATTTATCAAATTACCACAATCTTTGAAAACCATGCAGAATTTACAGCACTTCATGAAGGTCAGCTAGCCATTCATCCATCCATTCATCTATCCATCCATCCATCCATCCATCCATCCATCCATCCATCCATCCATCCAATAAACACAGCATCTTTTCTGTCTTGAGCACTGAGCTAAATGCTGGAGATACAAAAGCAAATAAGCCTTCAAACAGATTAGTCTGTGCGCATTACCTCTGTTGAATGATGTACAAAACCAAACCATGAAGACTGTGTTATTTCTCCTCCATCCTGGCATAAAAAGTACCTGACTCAATTCACAGATGACTCATCCGATCAAACAGAAGACAGCAATTTGGACTTCCTGCCCCTGCAGAGACCCAATATCTCTATATGCCACAACTCAACACATCCAGGAAGAGGAAAACCTTGGAAAAAATGCGTTCTTTTATGCAAGCTATCTGTGTTTATGACAGCTTAGCCATTTCTCCATGCCCCTGATGGGGGAGTTTCTATTAAGAAGTGGCAAAGAATTTAATCAGGCATCTCCCACTATCACAGGAATACATTTTCCAAGGAAGCCACGGTACAAACAGAGGTTAAAGGAAGGTGAAACAAAGCTATGACTCGGGTAGCTTAGAGATGTTTTTGAAGGCTAGCCTAGAATCCCAAGCCTCTTTATAATACTATAAGAAAACGCACTCCAAATTCTAGTCGTCTTAACAATGGGAAACATTTTAAAACAACCGTCTGCAAACTGTGCACTGCCTTGGTGGCTATTTCTGTGCAGTGCCAGTGATAGGGTGTCTGCAGCCTCCTGACTTCTGTTAAAACCATTTGACCCTGTTTTGCAGGCTGCTGAAGTCCAAATCTACAGAAGTGAGCAGAAAATTAAGAAAATGGCATTCACATTCACTGCCTTCATACAACCAGAGCTGGTCTCTTCTGCTGATTCCCCTCCTTCTCCAGGCAGCCCTAAAACCTCGGCAAGGACGAGATTAAAGTAATGAATTGTGCATGACTGAAGTTTCAGGGTTGGGCCCACCCACAAATCTAAGGCAGATCACTGGCTTCAAAGATAAACTTGAGGGGGGGGGGCAATGGTAAGATATGTACACATATAATACCTTAATTTAAAAAATGGGGAAAAATAAAAATAAAATAGGTAATTGTATAGAAAAAAAAAAGATAAACTTGAATACCAATAAAATCTGATCCTAAACATCCTTTTCCTACCATCCATCACCCTTCTTCCTTTTTCTCCACTCGGACTCTTCCCTCACTGGTGGGCAGGCATTAGCAGCACTAGCCAAGAAAAATACCATGCGAGCCACACAAGTAATTTAAAATTCACTAGCAGCTATATTTGAAAACTAGGTGAAATTAATTGTAATAATATTTTATGTAACCTAATAGTCCAAGTATTACCGTTTCAAGATGCAATCTATGTTCACTGGCTCATGATATTATTTTACTGTGTTTTCCACACTCAGGCTTCGTAGTCTCATGTGTATTTTACAACTTAGAGCACACCTCAGTCTGGGCTAGTCACATTTCAAGGGCTTGCCAGCACAGTGGTGGTGGCTAACTGTGAGACAGCCCCGGTTCTTACCCTTATCAAGTTAACTATTAGGTCTCTGGCTACCGGGCTTGGATAACCACCTTTACCCCTAAGGAGTTATATGACTTGGGGCCATTTAATTAATCTCTTACTGCCTTGGCTTCCTCTTCAGCAAAATGTAGTTAGTAATTCTATCTACTCATATATACAGTTAATATATGCAAAGCACTCGGAGACACCCTTAAGTGCTGATAAAATTACCATTCTCCAAATACAACATCCTCAATTCCTCCTTCTTGCTCTTTGCCTCTGCCTCACACACACTGTCTCTACTTCTCCAGATTCAGCTTTTACTCAAGGGCTCAGAGGAATCCTTTCGCAAGTTTGCTTGCATCCACCAATGATCTTTCTCCCTTGTGAAACCACAGCATTTGGCTGTATTTTTATTTCAGAACTTAATTACAAACTGCGTGGGTCATCTGTTGAATTGTCAACTTGTCTGATTTTTCATAAATATAGACGCCTCTGTCTATACAACTAACGATTAAGCCTTGGAGGGCAGGGAGTGGCATACTGTGTGTGTGCCAACACTTATACACACACATACCTAGTCTTTTCACATTCTAGCCATCTTTCCTTGAAATTCACCGAAAATCAAGGATGTATTGAAGATTAATTTGAAGTATTAAGAAGACTGTCCACTTAAAATATTTTTAGTCCAACTCCTTTGCTGAATAACCCTTTCTCTAATGTTATACCACATCTTGAATCATACTTGCTCTCTTTTTGAATAAAAGAGAATTAACAAAAAGCAACTAACTACCTCCTCACTGACTAGTAACTTGACTTTTCAGTCCTTAACTTTTTATACCCAGCACTAAAGAAGACTAGAATAATTGGTAACATAAGCATAAACCCTTGTTCTTACCCTTATCAAGTTAAATGTTTTGCCTGAATAAATGAAACCAATGACTTCAAAATATAAAATGTAACTACAACTCCTTCTGGAGAGAAGTTTTTCCCTGAATAGATCAGATTATACTAGTATGAAAAGACTGTTCGGTGTCTCACTTGATAAATGATATACTCACTGAACCCTTCACACCACTGAGAAAACACATTTTATCAACCATCAAAAAAATTACAGATGTCTTTTTTAGGGTTATTTCCAATGAGTGAGTTATTCTACTAACAAAAGCTTAAATAAGAAATTCAACTTCTGCTTTCTATAGCGCTTTTTAATTCCAAAAATACATTATTCTGATTTGCTTCTGAACAGTCTGTCCTCATAAAACTCATAAACTGCCTGTATGTTTTTCATACAGTAAGAACCTGAAGCTGGAAAGGAAATTGAATTCTAGAAGTGGGCAATTAATTTGACAGCATTTGCTTTTTCCAATATGAGTATGTCAAGATCAAGAACTAAATGAGACGCTGAAATCATTAAATGTTAGGAAAAGAAAAACTTAATTTAATCCCTATGGCCTAATGAAAGAGCTTATTAGCACAGAAGCAAATTCATTTCCGTTCTTCCGAGACAAGAAAAAGAGAGATTATGTACTTGTTTCTATAAAGAGGAAGAACCTCTAGAAGCTATGACTTGTAAATAATTCAGGGGATCCAACAAAATTTAGTTGGGCCTTCTAGGCCATGACAAGGAAAGTATCATGTAGCAATACAAAGTTTAAAAAAAGACTAAATCACGGAGAATCTGCTTCTGGATTGCCTATGCCTCCGAATTATTAATATTTTTCTATTTCTAGGGAGATGGATATGGGAAACTAAATTTCATATTAGCATTTTCTTTCAGCACATAAAAATGTGCAGCAATCTAAAATGAGGAGGCCATCCCATTTTCAACAGCTGGGGTTTAGCTCTTTCAAATCCCATGATTAAATCAGACTAGATCTGTAAGATCCCTTTTGGTTCTAGAATTCTGACTCATATTGTCAAATAGGTGAACTCCTACATCACATAAGAACACATGTTCTGATAGCCAATTCACAAAGTGACAGAATTGAAAATATCTTTAGGCAGAAAGAGGTTTATTAAATATGCTCCCTTTGCCCAAAAACGTGAAATCTTCTGACCTAACTTAACAAAAACAATAAAACAGACTTGAAGAAATTTAATATGCCCTCTTCTCTGTTGCATTATTTGGTTTTCAAAGTAAGGGCAATAATTTGTTAGAAAGAACTTACATATCTCTTATAATTATTTCCTACAACTTCATACTTATGTTACTGATTTATTGCATCCGAAGCAGCAAAGACAAGCATAGCTAATCAGGCGAGGGAGGGTGTGCCATTATGAAATGTAGCTGAAGGTGTGTGAATACTGCCAGCTAAGGCTAATTCTGAATATTCTAAAGAAGCCAATTCGACATCTTTCTTATTAAATCCATCCTAATATTCATCTACTGCTCTATGAGAAAGCTTTCCTTCAATCCTTCCAATACCAGCTTAATCTTGCTATTACTTGCTGCTTTAAAAAAACACACACACACAGAATATATACAATGATCTTAATACCATTGCGCATAAGAGAACCATTTTTCATTTGTTAGAGGAGCAAAAGTCAGAGCAATTGATAACATAGTAGGATGACAAATACGTATGTAAAGAGGCACTTCTGTTTGCCAAGGTAGGAATGCAATTTTGAGTTAATTTTTGTACATGGTGTAAGATCATTCCTTTGTACATGGATATGTAGTTTTCCCAACACATGTGCTGCTAAGACTGTCCTTTCCCCATTGAGTGGTCTGGCGCCCGTCAAAGATCATTTGACCACATAAGCAAGGCTTTATTTACTGCACCGTTCTACTCGTCTGTCTTTAATGCCAGCACCATACAAGTTTGATTACTGTAGCTTTGTAGTATGTTCTGAAATCAGGAAATATGAATCCCTAACATTTTTCTTCTTTTTCAGGGTCCATGTCTCATTTTTTATGCATGCTGTGATGCAAAAGAAAAAAGGTTGGAAATGACTGAGCCCTATAAAAAATGTCTTCACACTTTTTGCTTATATATAGTCCCAAAGAGTTTTCCCCAGTATGTATCCTTTGCACACACACAAAAAATGTAATTTCTGATATATTGTAAACATGGGCATTTAAATTTTAATATAAATTTATATCATCCTTTTAAACTTATTCAGTGGATTCTAAATACTATAGGGAAATGATACTTACCAACATCACTTAAAAAGTATGATGACCTTCTCTAAGAGTAATTTTATAAGTCCTTATTTCTCCTTGAATTCTGTTTTGCACTCCATTTCCTCCACAGAATACTATTCTAATGTAATATATTATTTATTTATTTATTTACTGCCCAACTCAGTTATAAGTATCAGAAAGCTCTGGTCAAGAAACCCAGCCTCACTGGAGAGCATGAATAAGTTCTTTCTAACAAATTCATGCCACTGTAGGTGAAGTAGGGACCCATACCATCACCCGTCTCTGAAATTTCAAAGTCTGAGACATTTTACTATCTGCTTAGTAGATATTAAATTTTGATTTAGTAGAAGCAATTATGATGGGTTATCCCTAATGTAAACCACTGGGAAACAGTAGGGTTCGATGTCTCCTTTAAAGCGACAGAGGACAGCCTCATTTTATAACTGAAGATAAAAAGTAACCAAGTCATGCTGCTATTCTCTGACAACTCAAATACCCAGGTACCAGCTAGCGCTATGTCTATGGCAGCTGCTCACATTAAAATAAAAGAATTATTAACCCAATTGATAAGCCTCCCAATTTATCACTTATCTGGGACAAATAGTTCATGACAAGTAACTTTCTTTCTTTTGGTTTTCCATATCCTCTAGACATTAGATGGGATAAGAAATTAAAACTATATGAACTAGGAAAAGAAATATTCTCATGATTTCCGCTTCCCAATAAAGTAACCATTTATAACACTAATAAAGTGAAGAAAAGCAAAGTCAAACACCATCAGCAATTTAAGGCAGGTATTATTTTTTTTTAATGTATTTTTTATTGATTTCAGAGAGGAAGGGAGAGGGATAGAGAGAAACATCAATGATGAGAGAGAATCATTGATCGGCTGTCACCTGCACGATCTTGGGGATTGAGCCTGTAACTCAGGCATGTGCCCTTGACCAGAATCGAACCCGGGACCTTTCATTCCGCAGGCCAACATTCTATCCACTGAGCCAAATCAGCCAGAGCAAGGCAGGTACTATTTATCCCACTCAACTAACTTCATTTTTACTCTATAGATTTCACCCTCACAAAAATTTAGATTCAGTGTTTTGTTTTGTTTTTGTGTGTGTGTTTTTAATAAAAAGCTCTTTACAAAACCTGGTGTTTTGCAAAAGATGGCTCGGAGGGATTACTGAAATCCATGGCCCTAGCCTTTCCCAGAATTCCAAGTAAACTACCCGCAGCAGGGCAAGCTATTTTCCTGATTTTTATTTGTAAATTAAAGCACCATTTAAACTATAAAATATAGTCTTGGCAAAGGGGCTCACTGGGTAAGAGGTTCTTTCTCCATTTACTTTCTACCTGAACTGATGTTAGCCATAATAATACCAACAAACATAAACCTAAGAATTTGATTTAAAAGGGTAATAAATTAAAAATCTTCAAACTCATAGGCATATTGCAAATTAACCTAGCTGTGTGGGGTATCATTATATCCCCAACTACCTGGATTGAGTTATAAGGCTACCCTTCGCTGTGTGACCTTGGACCACTATTCAAATTGTATGTGCCTAACATTTAGCACCCATAACTGTGCCATGCAATATGGCAGCCAATAGCCACATGGGGCTATGTAAATAAAATAAAAAATAAAAAATTCAGTTCCTCGGTGGCACGGGCCCCCTTTCAAAGGCTCAACAGCCCGATGTGGCTAGAGACTGCCACACTCGACAGTGCAGACATGGTGATGAAAACAAACAAGAGGACATGATTGAGAGCAGCAAATGAGACCGAGGGAGCAGGAGTGACTGCTTTAGATTCGATGGTGCAAAGGGCCTCACGGAGATGTTGACATTTGAGCTGAGACTTGCATGACAAGATGCAGTTGGCATGCAAAGACCTGCACAGCGCATCCAAGGCAGAGAAAAGGGCAAGGGAAGAGGCCTCTGGTGCCAATGCGCTCGGCTGGTTTAACCACACGAAGTATGTGTGAAGCATAAGAAGTAAGGGAGAGGAGTATGAGGCGCAGGAAGTGGCAGGAGGCAGGGCCTCGGGGGTCTTGTAAGCCAGGCAAGAATGTTGGATTTTATATGTAAGTGCAATTGGAAGCGCAGAGACTTCTAAAGAGGGGAACGTGACCATCGAAACGATGTCTAAGAATTCACTCTGACTGCCTTTGGAAACTAGTTACAAGAAACCAAGAGTGCAAGCAGGCAAATCTGTTAGAAGACAGGTGCCATTGCCCAGGTGAGAGCAGATGGTGGCTTGGACTAGGAGAGTACAGTCCTGTGTCTACTCTTCTTCACACATCGGCTCCTTGAAGTAGTCAACTTCCTTTTTTAACTCCTTATTATCCTGCAAATATACTTTCTGCCCCCACCTTTCCACCGAAACTGCCCTAAACCCCAGTCACCTCCACCTTCCCCAAACCAACAAGCACTTCTCTATCCTTACCTTAGCTCACCTCTGCTGCATTTGCAACAGCTGACCACTCTGACTTCTCATCCATTTCTCTCCTCCATCAGCTGCTGGGGCGTTCAGCTCACCTACTTTCCCTCTCTCTTCCTCTTGCTCAGCCTTCTTCTAATTAACCCCCACCTGACTCAAACTTCAGTACTCAGTTCAAGTCAACTATGCAGCCACCCACTGCAAAAGATGATTCCCGTCAATGATGGACCGCATATATGATGGTGGTCTATAAGATTATAACAGAGCTGAAGAATTCTCACTGTCTAGTGACTTTGTGGCCATCTTAACCTCACAGTACAACGCATTACCCAGTGTTTGTGGTGGTGCTGGTGTAAACAAGCCTACTGTGCTGCCAGTCGTATAAAGTATGGCACATACACTTACAGCAGCAGGCTGTACCACCCAGGTGTGTATACGTGCACTCTATGCTGTTCACACAACAACGCGACCACCTAACGGGACATGACTGTATGCATAATCCTTGAAACTCATCGGACACTGATAACTCTCAACATCTCTGACCCAGGAATCCTTACTAAGTTTTTGACCTGTATATCTGGTGTTGGACTGGACTCCCTACTTGGGCATACCACAACATTTAAAATGCAAAAGGTCCGAAACTTATCTCCTTCTTTCTCTCATTATAATCCCCTGCTCAAGTCAAAAGCCCAGAGGCATTCTCAACTCCCTCTCACTCATCAGCTATAACCCCCATCACCAGGTCCTGCAGATTCTACCTCCTTAACGCTCTCTAATCCAGCCCTTCCTCTCAGGTCCTGCTCAGCTTGCTTTGGTTCAAGCTCACATCACTTCTTGCATGGATTATTGGAATAGTCTCCCAACCAATTTACCGGCTCCCTACCTCTCCTGCCCATAGCTGCGGAAGTACGTAACAGCGATTCAAAAACTTCACTGACTACCGTACATTAAGTTCAAATCTGACCATCCACGTCGCTTCTCTGTTTAAAGCCTTTCGGAGGTATCCCACTACTCTCACGAGGCTTCTCATGATCCAGCTCCCTCCCTGTTACCTTCACAGTCCACCCCCCCCAACCCCCCACTCAGTCCCTCACATTCTCCTCTTTCAGGTTTTCTTAGTTCTCTAATGCCCTGTCATTTCAGCCATCCTTCCTCCGCACATGTAATTACCGCTCCCTTATTCATGGAACTACTACTTCAAAGGCAGGCTTGCGTATTACCACTTCAGCAGGTGTCCAAGTGCCTCATAAAAATACAGTATATGTGCATTTATAAACATATTCATACATGTACCTATGTCACTCGCCCTGCAAGGTAGCTAATTTATTTGTCCCAGTAAATTATAAGCGCCAGGAGGGCAGAGACCACCAACCTTGTTTGATTTGTAGCACTAGAATAAATATTCAGACAGTTCTGATTTGATATCCTGGAAATTAAAAAAAAAAACAACAGGGAGGAGCTTATTGGGTGGGCCTTTCATCACCATCCCAGCACAGCCCAAAGGGACACCACGGTGCTGCACAGCCCAAGGGGCTTCCGGTTGGAAATGTGAAGAAAACAAAACACAAAACACACGCCCTTTCCACAGGAGGCACGTAGGGCGCCGAGGAGCCAGGCAGTGACTAATAAACCTGACTTAGGACCTTCCACGACGTGGGCAAAGGCTGCGCACGCTTTGATGATGATAACTGGTGGGAAGGTCTCCCATCTCAATGAACTTACATGGAAATGTCACGCTACACGCGATTTTAGTTCTTGCTGTGGATGCTCGCTCCCTTCCTGACAGGTTATTACCCTCACTGAGGAGCCGCTTCCTCACACCTTAGGAGTCCCTCACTTGTCAATCAGCCATTTGGTCTCTACATCTGAGCGTGGGGGGATGAAGGGGGACTGGGAGAAGAGGGCGCCAGGGCGAAGATAAACACTTCTGGAAGGGGGGGGGGGAGGGTAGCAGAAGGTCAGGGACCCAGGGAGCGGGGAGCCGGACCCAGGGATGGGGGAGCCGGATTCAGGGATGGGGGAGCCGGACCCAGGGAGGGGGAGCCGGAACCAGGGAGGGGGGAGCCGGGGGTAAGGCGGTATCGGGTTGTAGCGCCGACAGCTGTCAAGGCGCGGGGAACAGCGGGTGGGAAGGCAGGCGGGGGAGATGGAGAGGACACTCGCGGGGAGAGCCAGGGGTGGGGGCGGGGGCTGGGACGGACGGAGACCCGAGGAGGCAGGACGAGGCTCAGGGCAGACGGCGAGGTGTTTAGGAGAAAGCCAGGCGAGAGGCAGGCGACACCCACGCTGCCGGGCGGAGGGGACTTTCGGGCGCGCAGGGCAGGGGGTCCCCGCGGGGAGAAGAGGGCAGGCGCGCGGGGAAGCGGGAGCCCCGGGGGCAGGGCGCGGCGAGGCGGGGGGCACTTACTGGGGTCCCTCCGCAGGGCGCCGAGGGGGGTCTCCTCCCGCAGCTGAGGGAAGAGGAAGTCGCGGGCGGCCTGCAGGTCCTGGAAGTGGCAGAACTGGACCACCGAGCAGGCCATGGCTCCCGGCAGCCCCGCCGGGCACTCACCTGACCCGACCACGCCCTGCCCCCCGCCACCCCACGGTGGCCGCCGCCGAGCCCGAGAGCTTCTGCCACGCAGGGGCGGGGACACCACACCGGAAGCTGTCAGCGCACGCGGCTCTCCCGCCCCCTCCGAGCACTGCGCAGGCGCAGAACGGCCCGGCAGGCGTGTCCGCGTCACGTGACCAGCGGCGGCCCTGGGGTCCCAAGCCGACGTGGAGGCCTGGGACCGACTCCAGTGCGGGTTGTGCGCCTCCTCCCGGGAACGAGCCCCTTTATTCATTCTGGCTTTTAGCCGGAGGCGATCTCTGGCTGTTGTCCGCGTCAACCCCTGTCACTGAAGCGATCTTATGGGTGCCTTGCTATAGGCAAGATCCTGACAGTGCAGAGAGCAATCCCTGTTAAACCAGAGGCAGGCCGGTGGGGGACGGTAGCATGCAGGTGTCTGAGTTTGCAAAGATTAATTTCTCTTCCGTCAAGGCGAGCTTGAAATGCGCCTCCTGCACATTCCCAGGGTGCTATGCACACCCCACACGGTACTACGTGTTACACTGTGACTCGCTTACGCTGGGGACCTGCATTGGATTTCCCATTCATTCACCCATCCACCCATTCAACAAATGTGCATTGCTCCTCGTTTCCATTCCAGACACGCGAGGCGTGGAGGATAGAGCGGAGAATAAAAGAGATGAAGTACTTGTTCCCATTTAAAGTTCTAGCAACTGGCACAGGTAGTAAGCAAATTCATTAATTACTTAACTATTTAACCGAAATGGAAAAAAAAAAAAACACCCCACAATTTAACCGATAATGCTAAAGAAAGAATTACTAAGTGCGGTGACAGAACGTAACAGGGAACCTTGCCTAGTTTTTTGCTGTTTTATTGGGGGTGGGGGTGGATGGTTGCCAGGCGGCTCAGGTACAGACTTTGTTGTGAACTCCTGGAGTCGGGGCCGCATTTAATGCCACTTTATGCCCACAGTGTCTAGCATAGGACCCAGCAAATAGTGCTGAACAAATATTTGCTGGAGGAATGAATGGAATAGAATGTGTACATAAAGTAAACAAAAGGAGCCATTTCTTTACAAAGCACTTTATATTTTTTAAAGTACTTTTCTATACATTGTCCAGTTGGGTAGTCACAATGTCATCTAGAAAGTCTGTCTTAGCCTAATTTTTCAATGAAGAAATGTGTCTTTGAGCAGACTCTTGAAGTTCATTTCAATTATTTTTCTAAAAAGTAAAAACCGAAGAAGGAATTATTTTAAAGTTAACACAAAGCACTGTAGATACTCGTATGCTTCCCCAAAGAAACCTAAAGTGGTTGTCCACTCTGTATGACAGAAAATGGGATGGAAATAAAGTGAAGGCACATAGGTAAAGTCCAGAACATTGATTTCTGTCGGGGCTGTTACACACTTCGTCCTAATAATATAGCTACTCTTTAGTGCCCAGGTTCCTCCTCCATTAATTCCTGTTTCTAGAGCAGGACGAATTTCACAAAATAGGATAGATCAGTGGTCGGCAAACTGCGGCTCGCGAGCCACATGCGGCTCTTTGGCCCCTTGAGTTTTTAGCAAAGGCCAGCTTCGGAGGACCCTAATTAAGTTAATAACAATGTACCTACCTATATAGTTTAAGTTTTAAAAATTTGGCTCTCCAAAGAAATTTCAATCGTTGTACTGTTGATATTTGGCTCTGTTGACTAATGAGTTTGCCGACCACTGGGCTAGATAATTCCTATGTTATCAGGTTAACAGAGAGCAGTTCTTCATCCATAAAATACCTGGCTGGATGAGATGTGCTGTAGGGTTCCTTAAGCACCAGAGACCTGTAATTCTATATTCAAAGCTTGCAGAAAAGGCAAGCCTTCAGTGCTCCCCTTTTCCATCTGGAAAAAAAAGAAAGCAGTGCTTTCTCAGATCATCCAGTCCTGATGATTAAACCCCAAAATACAACCCCAATCCCAAAGTAGAATAAAATTTAAATCTAAACTCTTAGTTTTATAGGATGAATAAAGGACACGTGACACTTTTTGGAAGCGCACTGGGTCACTACTTGGAAACCATTCAAGTTCCTATTCAGGTAAATGCATTTTGTGGAAGTAACTGCTCTTGGCCGATTCCGCCGGCCTTTGTTCTGCCCTCAGGCATTCATATATCTCTGTGCTGGCCATGGAGTTTCATTACTGCTGCTCCGATGGTGAAGTTCCTGACTTCCGTCCAAGCTGTATTGAAAAGGCTCATTCATGAATGTTTTGAAGGACTTCAGAGACCCTTCACAGAAATTACAGCACATTCATGAACTGCACTCTTCCCCCCAGGAAGTGGTAAAGCTGCCGGGGATGACCCTGGGGTTCTGCTGCCATGGTTTCTGGAAGGCGTGCCTTTTCTGCAGGCTTTGAATATAGAATTAGACAGTGAATATCGCTCACTGCCCAGGCCGAAGAAAGCACATTGCAGAAAACGGACAGGCTTTACACAGCCCGGCCCGGACAGGGTCGCTTGCCGAAGTGTGATTTCGGGGGCTAATTAAAGCGGTGTGACCAACATAATCACGAGAGGATGCTAACATGAACTCTCTCCAGCGTCCATCCCTGTGAGTTAGAACCCCGATCACTGTGGTTAAGAGAAAGATGCTTGCTCAGCATGAGTAGCAGCAGGTCCTTGCCACTCTTGACCAGCAGCCGGAGGCGGAAGGTGTTCACATCCAGGATGGACAGCAGTGTGTGATAGAAAGAGCAATGGACATGGAGGCAGTTCATGTTAGCATCCTCTCTTAGCGGCCTAGCTGAGACAGACCACATACGGCTCTTTGGCCCCTTGAGTGTGGCTCTTCCACAAAATACCATGGCCTGGGCGAGTCTGTTTTGAAGAAGTGGCGTTAGAAGAAGTTTAAGTTTAAAAAATTTGGCTCTCAAAAGAGATTTCAATCGTTGTACTGTTGATATTTGGCTCTGTTGACTAATGAGTTTGCCGACCACTGGTCTAGAGAAAATGAAGAAATTGAACTCTAAAGTCCATCCCAGGAATGTGTAGGTTTTGGTAAGAAATTGGGAAGGAAAAGGTCTGGGAGTTGGAGTTGCTCAAAAGGGGTGGGGGGGGGGGGGTCGGCCTAGGTAGGCACCTGAGGAAGAGGCTGGTGGGCAGGAGTGAACTTGAGAGGACACTGAGCATCTCTAAGTGAATCAAATGAGAGGCTGACATGATAACTGTGCTGCGGACCATCCTGGACGTCAGAATTGAAATGTGAGCAGAAGCAAGGTCCATGAACAGCTAGTTTTATTGGCCAAACACCCACGGAGGGTAAGTACCGTCTGCTTATTGAACTAGAGGTGCTGCGGTGAGCGCAGAGAGGTGAGAAGGACTAGCCCACCAGAGATACCACCTCACTGGGAAACAGACAAACACCGAGAGCTCTGACAAAAGCAGAGGCATGGATGCCGGTTGGTCCTCATACAGAGGCACGCTGGGAACATTCTACGGTACTTGATTACTGAGCATCTGCCTTTGCAAGCCTTCAGAACTCAGCTCCAACATCACCTCCTTGGTGAAGGACCTGACGTCCCCAGGCAAAATGAGCTTTTTACTATGCAGCTGTTCTAAAACTTAGCACCTTGATGACGGCGTACCCACGTTTCTGTCTCCCCCACTAGATGGTGATGTCCTCAAGGGCAGGGATTGCGACCTGTTTACCTTTGCGACATCTATCCATGCATTTATTCATTCATTGAATATATATTTTTAAAAAGCCTACTAGGCACCAGGAGCTAAATATATACATGGCTCATACCCAATACACAAAAGAAACATGTATTTGTACTAACAGGTAATAGACTGCAATGACACACAGAGGTGAATAGGCAGTTATAACTCCGTTTTGAAAATGCAATGTTGGGCAGAGTACAAGGGAGTGCGTAAGGGCACCTCACTTTGGGGATCAGGGAGGGCTTCCTGGCACAAGCATCATCTCAGCTGAGACCAGAAGGACCGAGTAGGTATTAGTCAGATATAAACCAGATGGAGGATGTCATGGGAGCAGAGAGGGTCAGTATTCTCAGACACAGAGGAAAGAGAGGACAGCGTTTATTTAGAGGGCTGAGTATCCTTCGACCTGTCTAGGGCTCAAAGAAAGTGTTACGGTGAAGCAAGAAAGATAAGGAGGGGCGAAATCATACAAGAACCCAAGGGCAGGGACTATGGCGTATACAAATTTGTCTCTTTCTCCAGTGTCTAGCAAAGTGCTTGACAAACAGGTGGCTGGCTAGTCAATGTTTGTGGAAGGGAGGAAAGAAGAAAAGAAAGAAGGAATGTATATAAATGACATGGAACCCGGATGGTGCCTGTCCTTGAGGGCATTGGACAGACAAGACGGCTGTCCAAGTATGGAAATCAAAACAGGTCCCATTTGATTAAATATCAGGAGAGAGCAGCGCAGGCAAACGTGGTGAGGTCTGGAGAGATCGCTGCGACCAGAGATGTCACAGAGGCCTGCCTACATTGCACTGCATCTGAAGATGAGTAGGGTTTAACTAGGAAGAAAAGAAAAAGGACATTCTGAGTCTTACCAGGTGGAGGTGAGGGCATGGAGAGAGAGGTAAGGTGAAGGAGAAAGTGAATCCTTTCTAAACTTGCCCTTTTCCAGTCAACTTCTGTTTAATTCAGCTGTTTGGAGGACATCAAGGTGTTCGCTGAGAGGCCCCATCTCGTAAGGCACGGGATTCTGCCCAGGAAGGTCTATTCATAGAATCAAGAGTTAAGAGACTCAGGTTCGTATACTTGACCTGCACAAATTTCAAAGCTAACTGAAGCACTGAATCTATTCTGAAAGCCATTTATTCTGAATAAAGGTTGTGCTTGAAAAAACAAAAGGTTGGATAATCATTTGTAAGCAGGAAAATAAAAACACTTGTTGCAGAATTTGAAAGACCAACAGTGTGGCTTTTATTTATGTTTTTAAAATATGTTTTTATTGATTATTATTATTATTATTATTTAGAGAGAGAGAGGGAAAGTGGGAGGGAGAGAGTGAAACATCGATTAGCTACCTCCTACGTGCCCAATATTGGGGACTGAGCCCGCAAACCAGGATGGAAAAGGTGACCTCTAGGTGGGTGAGACGATGCTCAAGCAACTGAGCCACACCAGCCGTGGCCGATGCTGTGACTTTTAAATTGTCCAGTCATTTCCTTTGCATCTACTAATCTTTCAAATAGTGGCTATGAAACAGTATTGCTATTCCCACCAAATGCTTAAAGAGTGATGATTTATATAGACAAGGCATAAAACCAAAAAAAGTTTATTATTTACTTCATGCTTCATGTAACTCTAGGAATCTCACACACCAAGTGCCCTTAACCTTTGAGATGAGGAAATGATCTGCCAGCCTTCATTTAATTAGAAAATAGACTCTGACTGTGTGGTATGCATAACTGTCGATTTAGAAAATCCCTGTCATTAATGATGGTATGAAACCAATCTAGAGTTTGAATGGGAATGAGCCACCCACATTTATTTTTTTAACATCTTACATTTATTAACTAACGTAGCCACATACTATTAATCCTTAAGCATCCATCTGTATTCTATTTGCATTTGTCTGTTCTCTTCCTCTTCCCTCCTCTCCCCATCATCACTACATCTTTTCACACTGACTAGATCTCTGTGAGCAGATTTGGTAAAGCTCAGCCATTCTAGCTAAACCAGATTTCCTAAAAACACATACCTTTTGGAGAACAAGTTTTTTGACATTAAGCCCTGTAAACCTGGCAAAATCCACTTGGAGATTATTTTTCCTAAAGAAATTGAAGTTCGAAAGTGCTGAGATGTTAAGCAATGAATAAAACAAGGGAATAAATAATTCACTCATGTATTAATAAATATTTCAGGACTGAGTGGAGTCCTGGTTAATGCATGTTAATATCTTAGTAAATGAAACTCTTTGAATGCTTTATGTTACAACTTCAACTATTTAGCATGACTGAACAGGGATCTATAGATAAAATATGTAACAAAAGTCAGTAATGAATATGAAAAGAGCACTTTAAGGATGTTTTGATAAATAAACTCATTAATAGTGCAAGACATTCCAAGGCAAACATATGCACTTATCATACCCTAGACCTGATTTCACTGTACTTGTTAGGACTCTTCTCACTTAAAGTAGACTGCCAAGGTGAATTCTGAACACAGACATTAGTTAAGAGGGTCACTGCCATTTACTAAACTCAGAGTCTCTCTTTATGTCGCATACATGTCCCTGAAATGCAGCCCAAGTTGAAGGCCTAATCCCTGGAACAGTTTTGGGGGTGCTCCAGCCAGAGGTCAGAGGGGTGTCAGGAACCTGGAGCCATTTTTGAGGTTAATTCTTTGGCTTGGGGTGGCATTAGATTCCCACGGAGAGCCAGGACAACTCAGACAAGCTCTGTGGTTCTCAGCTATACTGGAAGGGGCACTGCTTTCGGCCTTTGCTCAGGGGCAGCTCGCAGAATCCCAGTTGTAGGAAGGACATCCTCAGTTTGAAATGAGCCCCGGGCATCGCTGTCATTTCCCATACAGACACTAAAGCCGCTCTGGTCACCAACGCTGGCACTGCCCGCTGCCCCTGCCAGCTTACTTCTCAGGTTTTCCTTTCATTTCTAGCTCCTGCAATTCCCTTGTTCTCGTGCCCTTAGCTATGATTTAAAAGCATATTTGTTCTATTTTACCCAGCCCATCAAGGTGCTTGTAGCTGAAAGAGTGTCAGATATTTCTAGAGAACTCTCTCAAATTCTTTCCTAAGACCTTTAAATTTGGCTTTTACTCAAAACAAAGCTTGGAGGCATTTCCCCCCCCCCCCCCCCCCCCCCCGTATTGTGAAGGAAAAATATAATGAAAGAGCAGAGCAAGAAAACCTGAATGGGAGTGAAAGCTGCGCATGCTTTTACAAGGCTTAGCTCCTCGGCCTGCTTTTCGTATTAAGTAGTTTGCTCTTCTAAGTGCTCAGGGAGGCACCTACTGCAGTTGGAGAAAATGGATTTCTGCCTTCTGGCTTTGCATCTCTGCCCTTCCTCTCAGCCTCTAGTTAACAAAGGGATGTGTAATTTACCCACGGAGAGCCTTCTGTTGTCACCCGGTTCATTATCCTGAACTGGTTCTTCAACCCTACTTGTGATTCCGTGACATACCTGTCATTTAGTGCATTCCTGTTTTCCTTAAAGCAGTTTGAGTGATTTTTGATTATTTACAACGGAGAATTCTTACTGATATAGGATGATGACTTCTTTAAAAACGTTTCTTGTAAATTACCTGAAGTTTGTTTTCAGCACCAAAGTTTAGCCTAAAATGTCAACCACATTTTTAAGAAAACCCAATGTGGAAGTCTACACACAAAAAGTTAGAAAAATCTTAATTTTGAAAAAAAAAAAAAAAGGAATATTAGTCTTCCTTTATTTTTTTCTTTCAAAACAGAACTTTTTAATAACATTCATTTCATTTAAAAACAAAAGCTTTTTTATTTGTATTTATTTACTTATTAAATTTATTGGGGTGACATTGGCTAATAAGATTATATAGGTTCCAAGTGTACATTTCTATGATACATCATCTGTATATTTCACTGTGTGCCCACCACCTAAAGTCAAATTATCTGTCACCATTTATTTGACCCCCTTTACTCTTTATTACCCCCTCACCCCACTTCCTTCTGGCAACCACGATACTGCTGTGTCTATGCATTTTTGTTTGTTTTGTTTATTTGTTGCTTCCAGTTGTATATCCCACATATGAGTGAACTCATATAGGTTTTGACTTTTTCTGTCTAACTAATTTCACTTAGCATCATATTCTCAAGATCCATCCATGTTGTTGAAAATGGCAGTATGTCATCTTTTCTTGTGGCTAGATAGTATCCCACAGTATATATGTGCCGCATCTTCTTTATCCAATTATCTGTCGAAGAACACTTGAGCTGTTTCCATATGTTGGCCACCGTGAACAATAAGTCTTCCTTTAAATGATGAGATCTCTAGTGTGTTTAAAATGATTTCATTTCCAACACACTCTCTGTCTGAGACTTTGATAAATGTGCTGATTCAGTTCAGTCTGAGCTGCTTGTTCACTCATTCATCCAGCCATGTCTTCCTTCAACACTTCCCAAGAACCTGCTCTGTGCCAGGCATTGATCTGGCACCAGCTTCCTCCCTTCCTCCCGTCTCAGTATCCCAGCGCACTACACATTCTGAACAAAAGCGATGGATTGGGCTGGAGAGGCTTAGGAAGCAACTTCATCCACTTATTCATCGTTTCTGAGTGCAGGGTGTGCCCTGCTGGGGGTGCGGCACGGAGAAGCAGCAAGTTTTCGAGGCCACAGGCTGTCTCGCTTCCTCCTTAGCTCCTGCAGGAGGCTCACTATCAAATGCAGGTCTAGAAAAGTCTATGTTCCTAAAGCATGGCAGCCATTAAGACACATTTTGCCTTTTATGTCTTCCACATTTCTATTAAAACCATAATTACCCTTGATTCACAACCACAGGCCTCTGGAAATCCGGCTACTATTGGCCCCAAACCCTCTCCTCTGTCATCCACAGACTGATGTCTGTGAGAACAAGAAGATTGTATTTTATTCATCTTTGCCTCCTAAGAGCAAAGAATGGAGGAAGGAGCCATTTAAATAATGTTTTAGAATTTTAAATATTTCTCACAAAAAATGTTGCTTTCTGTTGCCTGCTTACGACCAACCCTACACAACTGACCTGGTGCCTGCAGGTACTCTCAACTCAGCTTACTTTCCTCAGCAAGACCTTCTCTGACGCCAAAGGCAAGGTCTGGACTCCCTGTGATGAGCTCGGGGAAGAGCCTAGGTTTCCACTTTATGGCACCTACTTGTGTTTAGGCAGTGCTAGCGTTCTCTGTTAGAATATAAACTCCAGGAGGGCTGGGCTGCCATACATCAGAAGCAGTGCCTAGCACACAGCACATGCTCAATAAACATTTCTGGAATAAGTAAGTTTTAATCAATAGCATTTGTAAGACTAACCTTTCTCTCCTTTTCATCCTCTCTTGTCCGCAGCTGTTTAACCCTCTTCTGCAGGTGTGTGTGTGTTTTCTATCAGTTTTCTATTTCTACTGGATGGATGCATGGTATCTTGATGAATCCATGTCAGAGTGGCTACAACATTTCCATGCGGGAGAGGCCTCTATGTTTGCACTTATCCAGGGCTTGGATTGACACAGCAGTGGCGTCCTTCTGTCCCCCAAACTTTGCCTTTTAACCTTGTTCCATGGGAATGTGCCAGTAGGGATCCCTGGAGAAAGTTGTTCCTCTAGTTCGAAACTGAGATACTCTGATCGCTTTTCCTACTTCAACCACTAGAGGGGGCAGTGGCATGCTCTGTTGCTGCACCTGAGTTGCACCTGCAGCATATTAGAGGGAGCTGGACCTCAGTGGTCTCCTGGGCCAACTCCTCCCCTTTCACAAACAAACTCAGAGACGAAGGGACGGGCCTATGGTTATGGAGCTGGTCAGTGACAAAACCCAGATCTCTTGCTTTTTCTTCCAGAATGCTTCACTGCAGCGCGTGGTCCCCGGCCTGCCAGTCCCTGGTGGACCCTTGCAGGGTCCGCTGACAAGGATCAGCTTTGACAATGCTGAGTCACTTGCCAAGAATTCCTTGGCCTGCCAATGTCCTCTTCCAAGTTTATTTATCGGTGGTCCGTATCTACGCATGTGGGCTGGAGGGAGGGGTAGCATGAGGTAATGGCAGTTGTGCTGAATTCCAGCCCTTGCAGAAAACAAGATGTAGTGGATGGTTCTGATGCTAGCTATGGCCTTTTGGTTATACACGCAAGCTTTCCTATTGCCCCTTATTCTTGTAACTGTCCGCCCTAACCCCCTCCCCCCCGCCCCCTTCACAGAGGCACAGGCCAGTAACACCAGTCTGCCTAATCATAGCTTCCTGTTCTCCCCAGACACAGCGATGGTTCAGGAGAGGGCACCATGTCCAGCTGTGTCTATTCGAGTCCTGCCCTGGAATTTCTGAGTTGGAAATTGGAGGAACGACGAACTATCTTGCCTCGGGGCTCACGGTGCTGGAAGGATGTGAAGTTAGATGACTGTGGCCATCGTTCTCAGCAAATGGAGAAGACTTGTTCCTGGAAGAGATGAGAGGTAAGCATCCCAAGTCCACTCCTTCAGCTCTGGCTCCTACAGCTTCTCACGTTCTGAGTCACCCAGTTCTTATTCCTAGCCATCTGAGCTTATCCATTCCTTTGTTTTGTTTGGTCTAAAGGCAGTCTGAGTTAGATTTGTGTCACAGTGAAGGATTTCGACTAGTACAGGGACCCCTCACCCTTGTGTAGGGTAATATCACCTTTCCTCTGACCCTAAACCAAGGGTCCAGCCAACAGTCCATCTTTTAATACCAGATTCGTGGGTGAATAGTAATTCAGTTTTTTTTTTTATTATATCCTCACTGTTGTCTGTCCTGGTTAGTTCAACCAGAAAGAACATGTTGCTAGTGAGGCCAAGAGCACAGGTCACATGGTTCAGTTAGTTCTGCTCTGTCTATAACACACCTGCCCCTAAAAACATCCAGCTGTTTTTTAACAGGTGACCTTGGCCATGATGTGAACCAGTGAGGCCCAGTGCATCGCTGCACTGACTCCGGAAGGGAGCAGGGGTTATGGAAGCAGCACCAGTCTGAGCCTTGGGCCATAGCATCCTAGTTCCACCTCCATCTTTTCCTTATTGGGAGACCCCCAGGTGAGTCAATTATCTTCTTTGGACCTCCATTTATCAGGTTACAAAAAAATATGATAGTTGGGCAACATGATCCGAAGATACAGTCTGGCTCTAAAATGACATTACTCTCGAAGACCAGCTGAAGGGATCCTCCATGAATGGCGAGTCAGTCCTACTGTTTTTGTACCAAAAAGATGACATATAACTCAAGTGTGTTCTCATCAGTCCTTAGGGCAAGCTGGGTAAGGAATCATTAAGCATATTATAAATAGTTATCTTTGCTTTTAGCCCCAAAATGCAGTCCTGCCCTCCTTGGCAAATGATATGTTCCCCTCAGGGCTCAGTCCTAAATATGCCAGGGAAAGCGAATCCTTTCTAAGGATTAACGATTGGGGAGCAGCAATTCTTGTCTTCAGGGGCTGGGGGGTGAAGAGCTTTCCTCCGTTCTCACCTCTGCTGCCCAGGCTCCCTTTAACACCTCCACCTCCCAAACGGAAGAGCTCAGGGTTGCTAGGAGACAGGGCTGAGGTGGCAGGAGGTGATCAGCTCACTGGGGAAGCCAGGAGGAGGAATCCAACCCTTGAGGAAGTAGAAAAGCAAATATTTCCTAGACTCCTGATCTAGTTTTAAAAATAGAGTTAAAGTGCAAGTGGGGATAGGTTGGGGAAGGAAAAGGAGCAAGCTTTGGGGAAGGCGGATAGATGAGAGGCAGAGCATCCAGAGGAGGCAGAAATGGTAGGCTGTGTAGAAGGCTCAGAAATGGTAGGCTTATTGCTCAGAGATGATAAATGCACAAGTCATTTTGATTGACACTCCTGGTGAATTGGATTGGGACCCTACATGGTAGACGAAGGCCTGCAGGACAGCTAAAAGCCACGTGGCCGGGGCCGTCCTTCCTTGGCCTGAACTTGTCTCTGGGAAGCACTCAAGCTAGTCCAAGTGCAGCTGTATCTGAATTGCTCTGGATGGCGAGAGGCTGATCCAATAGAGCCCAGTGTTACTATTAGGGGGACAAAGGTCAACTGGACCCTGTTGGGTGCCACCTAGGACACCAGGTTAAGACCACAGTAGGCGAAGGGTGGCTGCTTAGGTGGTCATGCTGTTAGCAAGGCCATGAGCTTGCCTGACATATGGTAATAGCACTTGGCCCACGGTAAGAGCTCAATGAATGATTGTTATTTCTATTGTTCTAGATATAATTATCCTTACAGATGGGTATTGAGTATTCATCTTCTCCTTGCACCCCTGGGTTTTGTCGCTATAACTATTTTGAGGTGATTATGGATCCCAAACGTCCTTACCGTGGACCTTGTCTGCTTTTAATGCCCCTTTAAGGGCTTCTTATCCCATTCCCATCCGTATATGAGTTACACACTCAGAGTGAGTTCCTTAGCCAATCAACAGTGACGATTCACCCCAACCTCTGCCCACATAACTCAAACCTGACAGACCAAAACACCTGACTCCACAAAACGCCAACCACATGCTACTACGTCTTGCTAGGAAAAAGCCACCTTCCTTTCATTTCTGACCTTCAATTGCGGAATGTTCTATGCACGTTGAATGTGTTGTCTGGCCTGCCCCAGAAGTCACCGCGTTTTGGTCAGGGAGCAATACCACCCTCAGGAGAGTCCGCTGTCTCCCTGGCTCCACTGCTGACCTGCACAGAGCGGCCTTTGTCTGAGGTCCTGGCTTGCTGCTCGGAGGGGCAGCAGCAGCAAGAGCGGCACGGGGACAGGGAGCTGAATTGGAAATCACACCCGGCCCTGATGTAATGCTTCCGAACGCGTGGTGGTTGGGTCACATGAGGTCTGACATCATCTGGAGGTGGGAGCTTCCGGGAATGCTGCCACCAGCAACTTTGCCCGGCAGATACCGGATCTCAGCTCTTACAGGAGACAGAACAGCAAACCGAGCAGGGCAAAACCAAAGCTATGTGCCAGCTTCAAAAATCCGAGGAGTCAAATCACAAGGGAGAAGAAAGGGCGTTGTAATACTTAGTCCAGAGACTCAGCATTCAAACTCACTGATAACCAAGAGGACCTTGGGAGGCTTATCGAGTTCAACCATCTGCCTCTAAGGAACATTATATCTGGAACTTCAAAGCACGTAAAACTCTCCAGGGGAATGATGGTGCATAACCCGCTTTGATAGGTGGCTCGAATGTCATTCCCCTTAGAGCAGTGGCTCTCAGGTGGATGAGCTAGATGTCCGGGAGGAGTGGCGAAGGGGGAAGGTTTGGGCTCATACCCCCAGCAGAGATTCTTCTGTGTGCTAAGTGGGTGGAGAGACAGGTTCTAGGGGAGAGGAATGTGGGGTTCAGTAATGAAGCTTCTGCAAACTCCCTGTATAAACTAAAGATAATATTTTAAGAATACAAAGCTTCATCTTTGTTAGTCATGAGGATATTTTTAATTACAAAAATTTCAAATACATAAAGAAATTACAGAACACTAAAAGAAATGCCTATATATATATATGTCCTTCACCTAGATTCATCAATTAATAACCTTTTCCATCTCTGTTTCATTTTTGTCTCTCTTTATACACACACACACACACACACACACACACACACACACACACACACACATACACAAGCTACACTAAGGATTTTGTAGCCTAAGGATCAAGGATTCTGGAAGATGGATGATGTAGTAACAGAAGCAGTGTTTCCCAAACGTGATGGAGAATAGGATCACTATTAAGTGGAACTGTATGCAGATGAGCATGAAACAACATGGAATCATGCACACCAAAATTCAATCATTATTCCTACCCATTTTTCTTCTCTGATGAAATGACCAGTTTGCTTAATGCACAAATAGCCCCAGCTAATGATAGCCTCCACCTTCGAGGTAAAAGCAACATAAAGTCCATTCTTTTCATAAATCAAAATGAAATAATATAGCATTGTTTTGATAACACAGAAAAAATATACAGTAGACAACGAAGAAAAAAAACCCACACGTATTGACATTTTCTGCTTACTAGTCACAGCACAAGGAGAGATGGGAAAAGATGGGGTAGGATGAAAAATAACTTTTTCTATGACCTTATTATGTTCATTATAATGTCCTTGTACTCTGAGGGAGCAACACAAAAGAGATCGCCACTATTCCAGTTCCAAGAAAATGATTTTATCAAAGATAATCCCGCTTCCCAGTACTGAATTATAAAAATGAGATCCTTTTGCCTCATAAACCTGGCTGCTCTTTCCAAGTTCCTCCCACCCACCTCTTCTCCTTCCTCCTAAGGCTTTTGAAAATAACGGAGCTGAGACACGTCACCCATCTCTCCTGGTCTCCATGTGACTTTCATATCTAGAGCTTCACCCCAGGCCCCGGGGAATAGAATGTTCCTCTCCCCAACAGATATGATGAAATGGCAAGAGGTTTTCAGGGAAATACTAAAAAATCTAATTGCTAGCAACAGGAACAACGATTCAACTTCGAGTTCTCCAGATGTGGGTGAATTCTGTCCACACAGATAGCATTTAAAATTTAATTAGAAATCCTTTGAGTTCTTCAGAAGAAGATCTTTAATGAACTGTGGGAGCGGATGACAATTTTAATTATTCACAATATCCTTTCCTTAGTAAGGTAGCTAGAGCGGAACAAGATAAATGCTGCTGATCCCAATTCCCTCTTCTTTTAAAATTAGACTTGATTTTTTATTTTATTTTTTAAAAATATATTTTTATTGATTTCAGAGAGGAAGGGAGAGGGAGAGAAACATCTATGATGAGAGAGCATCACTGATTGGCTGCCTCCTGCAGGCCCCCCACTAGGGATCGAGCCCGCAACCTCGGTATGTGCCCTGACAGGGAATCAAACCGGTGACCTCAACTGCTGGGCTAGGCTTGATGTTTTAGAGCAGTTGTAGGTTCACAGCAAAACTGAGCAGCAAGTACAGGGTTCCCAGAGCCACCTGCCCCAGCGCAGCCGCCCCCCCCACCATCAACAGGGCCCCCAAAGTGGGACATTCGTTACATATGCTGACATGTCATCACCCCCCAGACTCCACAGTTTGCAGTGGGGGTCGCTGTCACCTTATCTTTCGTGTGGGGTCTAAAGGGCAAGTTCAACACCAGTATCCACGCCAGGCAGCCTCCTGGGTTTCCCCACGTCTTTGAGAAGCCCTTCTGCTGGCCGGCAGTCCCTTCCTTCAGCGCCTGTGCCCACTGCTGTCAGACTGTCAGGGCAAGTCCACTGCCTGGGCTTCCCCAGCTCCCTCCCCACATCACAACTTTTAATTATGTCTTATTTCCCTGGGAAGAAGCTTGGTGCTTTTCAAGGTCACATGTAGTTATTTATACACAAATGTGAGCTCAGGCGCTAATGAGTGATACTGGACACAAGAGGATGCTATAGGAGGCAATGCTGACCCAGAGGAAGGACGTTCAAATCCTGTGAATCTCAAGAAGTGGCAGGCTCAGGCAAGCCAGAGGGCCGACAGTTCTGGGCTGCCACTTTGGAGTGCCTCTCAAATCATCCCAGGTAGGGGGCTGCCCACACCCTGATTTCAGCCCAGTGGTACTGATTCTGGGCTTCCGGCCTCCAGAATTACGAGAACATAAATGTCTGTTGTTTTAAAAATAATAATCATCATCCCAGGTAGGAGGCCACCTGCTCTACCTGTGTAAAGAGAGAGTCCTGTATTTTCCTGTCTATCATGTCTCCATGGCTTTAGATTTGAAACGCAAGGAGTAGGATTGTCTAGAATAACCCTTCCCTTCCCTCGCCCTCGCCCTCTCCCTCCCTCTTTCCACTCCCTCCATTCCTTCCTTCCTTCTTTCTTTCATTTTACAGGTGGGAAAAAGAACAGATGACTCACCTCAGGTCTCCTAGGGTGACGGACCTCGGGCAGTGTTGTGCTGGTAATGTTTAACAACGGGCTCTCTGGAAAAAAAGGAAATTTATGAGTTCAGTGTGAATTTTATTGATATAAAAGAAGTGTGGAATACAATTTGCAAATAATAAAATATACAGCACCCTTTATTGTAATTGCCACATAGCCAGTTGACCCTCACAAAATGTTCTTGCTGATTTTTGCTGAATTCATGCATTGAACCCATAGTTGTGGTTCAGCCATGCGTGATATGACAAATAGAGTTGCATCCCATCTGCTTTTCCCAATAAGTTACATCTGCTGTGTAATCTTCAGTTTATTTACTATTTATCAGCCTCAAACAAAGGACAGTTGGCTGTTGAACAATGCAGGGGTTAGAAGCACCAACCATGGCACAGACGAAAATCCACATATAACTTTTGACTCTCCAAAAACTACTAATAGGCTACTTTTGACCAGAAGCCTTGCCGATAACAGTCAACGAACACATAGTTCATTTTAAGTATTATATACTGCATTCTTACAATAAAGTAAGCTAGAGAAAAAACGTTATTAAGAAAATCATAAGGAAAATATATTTATCACTAGTAGCCCATTGCAGGAAGATTCCTGCAATAGGGCTTCCTGCTGCGCTCTCCCCCGCCCCGCCTGCTTGCCTCCCTTCTCCGCCAGCCCCCCCTGCTTGCTTTTCTGCAGCTTCGCTCCCTTCTGCAGTGCTTGGCTTCTTCCTACATTGTCTTGATATGCAAATTAACCGCTATCTTGGTTGGGTTAATTTGCATACTCACCCTGATTGGCTGGTGGGCGTGGCTTAGGCGTAGCAAAGGTGTGGTCAATTTGCATAGTACTCTTTTATTAGGTAGGATAGTGCAATTCAGACCCATGTTGTTCCAGGGTCAAAGGTATAACCATTAAACTGAGAGCCCTCTCAGCTCTAGTAATGTTTGTAATATAATTTTTAAAAATAATGCTTTTGCTTAAGAGCTGGCTTGCAAAATTCCTAGAAATTGAACCACTGGCCCTCATGAGCCAAAGGCTCTAGCATCCCTCTGTCTTAGGGGCTGCGGCCCACCTGGCTGGACTGTCTTTTCATCTTCAAAGCAGGGCTAGGATGCAGGACTCAACAGTCAAAAACCAAGTGTTGCTTTCTGTTGTGCTGGGCCAGGGAGAGGCTGCCGACACCTCGCTGAGTTTACATCTGGAATGCTTAGACCCCTGGTCGGCAAACTCATTAGACAACAGAGCCAAATATCAACAGTACAATGATTGAAATTTCTTTGGAGAGCCAAATTTTTTAAACTTAAACTTCTTCTAACGCCACTTCTTCAAAATAGACTCGCCCAGGCCGTGGTACTGTGTGGAAGAGCCACACTCAAGGGGCCAAAGAGCCGCCTGTGGCTCGCGAGCCGCAGTTTGCCGGCCACGGGCTTAGACCATCCAACAGAGCAGCCTGGGCCTCTGGAGAAGGTATGAGCCTCTGTAGGAAGTGACACCCCTTTATCTCCGGGCTCAGGCAGAGATGCTAAACCCCCCCCGAGGAGAAAGCATGGCTGAGGCGGGGAGGGAGGGCAGGAATTGAATGCAAGTGTTTTTCAATGTTTTCTTCAAGCCTCATGCCTTTCTACCCACCTGAGTCTGTGACAGGGACAGGGTGGCTGTCCAGGGATCAGCGGGACAATCACAGTCCAGCACCAGTTCCCTTACTGCCCTCTGGGCCCTCTGTTCTCCACTGGAGTCTGATTGGCCACAAAAGCTAGTTCTGGGGGTAAGGAGGTTAGAAAAAAAATCAAATCTATAAATAAGCTCTTTGCTTAGTAATCTCCCGTCCGGGCACCTGGGGGACTAGGCCTGCTCCGGTGGAAGCGTGGTCTCCCCTGAGACTTGCCTAAAAAGCACATGATTTCCTCTTTCAGATTTTCTATTGATCTGGCAGTCAGTCGACTGCCCTGAAGTTGAGTTGTGTCTTTTTGCCAGTCTGGCTGCAGCGAGCAGCATTTAATTTCTCCTGTTACTAATGCTACCATTATTAATACTCTAACTTCAGGAAGGAGGAGGAGCAGACAGAGCAGGAAAATGTGGGGCAAGGGAGGCGACAGCTAATATGAAGTGACTTTTTAAAAAATCAGAATATTTTTAAATTGAGGTAGAATGCATTTATTTATTTATCATTTATCTCTTTGTGGAATGCATTTAAAAGTCAGCATTTTAACGTGCATAAATCGGTGGCGTTTGTACATTCACAATGTCACGCAATCGTCATCATAATCTACTTGCAGAACATTTTCATCTTCCCAAAAGGCAGCCCTGTACTCAGTAGGCAGAAGGCGCTTGCCCTTCCCTCTCTCCCCCGCCCCTGGCCACCACTCATCTGCTCTCTCTCTCTATGGATTTGCCTAGTCTGGACAGTTCATATAAGTGGAATTATACAAAATGTGGCCTCTGTATCTTGCTTCTTTCACTTAGCTTAATGTTTTCAAGCGTCATCCATGTTGTAGTGTGTAATGCGTAAGTTGAGTTTGGATAAAAAAGGAGGAGAAAAGTCACAGACCCTCTTCACCTGGCTGGGTATCGCCTTTCCCCCAGTTTTACTTGGCGGCCCATGAGAGGAAATATTGCCATGGCAACCCTCTGGTTTTGTGCCTTATCCAGGTCCCAAGGAAATGGGAAAAGAGGATGAAAAGAAATGAAATCTAGCTATCCCAAGTGGATAGGTCAACTATTTTTCTTAAGTTTTGGTCATATTTTTATTTGTAGTTATATCTACTTAAAGAGCTTTGTGTTAGAACGGACTTAGCATACTGTTTCTTTGTTTTATTTTTAATAGCCCTGAGGAAGTAAAAGATAAAACCATGGCAACATATAAACCAAGGTAATAAACAAAAACCTACGAGCTGCTCACAGAGGAAAATGGGTGGCATCTCAAAGACTTCATCACTGTCAAACACGCTCTCAACTCCCGGCAGTTCCGACAAAGGGATGCTGCTCTGAGAATCTCTGCTGAAACCTTTCCTTGTGGCTCTGGAAAACAGAGTCACGTTTAGGTCCCTGATGTCACCTTTTTTGCTAAGCTTCTTCGTGGATTGCAAACTCTTTCTGATTCTTGTTTCTGTAACCTGAATTTCGGGTGGTTCAAAGGATTCTCCTCTGTGTAATAGTAGGGCTTCAGACACCTCTTTGTGTTGCTGTGTTAGTCAGAGTAATTAATGTTAGCTGCACTAGCAAAACCACCTTGAAATCTCAGTGGCTTCACACAGTAAATGCTTCTTCCTTGTTCACATCACAACTCAAAACAGGTCTGACAGCTCTCCTCCAGGCGATGACGTAGGGATTCAGGCTCCTTCTGTCTTTCGGGTTTGCTGTCCTCGATGGCCCTCTTGGAGTCCTGGCCATAGCATGTGAACTGAGCTGACCAGCAAGCAAGGAGAGATCAAGCAGAGGATACCATGGAGATTTTAGGGTCCAGACCTGAGAGAGGCCTACATCACATTCAGTCATGTTCCGCTGGCTGCTGCAAAGGGTCTGGGATATGTAGTCTTCTGTGTGCTCAGGAGCTAGGAACAGTATTGTTGAGCACCTAGCCGGTCTCTGCCATAATCATTCTTAACCTTCTAGCATGCTTGAAAAGAGGCGGGGGGTAGAAGGTTGCCTCATGTTGGTTCCCTGGTCATTCATGCCACACCTGTGCCTCTGCTTTGCATGATTCTGGGCGGGCAAACTCCACTCTATATCACTGATCACCATTCCCTTCCCTGCTGGACACTTTCTGCAGTTCTAGAACCTACTATCTCCCTTCAATCACCTCAGGATGAGAAAGTCTGATGCCCCTTTACCATTCCACACCGATCCTTCCCTTACTTATAGTCAAGAGAGGCCGGACTGTAACAACAAAACTTTACTGAAGGGTTTAGTATCACAGAAGGAAGTTACAAGAGGGGGTTTTGGGGACCCCCACTTGTAGCCAGTTGATCACAAGCACAGATGACAACCTGGACCTGTGATGGATGTCTAAAGGGTTGGGGGGACAGAATCTGACACCGTCTCCAGATAGATAGTGTCAGAACTGAGGTGACTTGCAAGACACCCACTGGTATCTGAGAATTGCTCAGTGGTATTGGGGGGGAAATCCTCATCAGAATTGGTATCAGAATCACAAGTGGCCATGTCCTCAATAATTGAGGTTTCCAGAGCAAAAGAATTCTCATCCTAAGATGATTTTATTTTCTATTTGCTAAAACACAGAAAATTGCTCAAAAGTTTGATATGAACTTTTTTTTTTTGGATTTAATCCTCTTCATCAAGATATCCAGCCAGGATCATAGGTTCAATTATGGGTCAAAGCTCAGATTACCTGACATCCATCCGTGTCTCTTGCAGGAATTCCTGTAGGGAGGAAAAGTCTGCCAAACGCAGAGCCTGAGGGCTCAGTCCTGAGAAGACAGCCAGAGAAGGTCTATGTTCCCCTGCACATGGAGCGCCAGGTGTCTTGGTCCTTTTTCTGTCGTTCTTGCGTCTACCATGGGTTCAGGGCAGTTATTTTTTTTAATTACTTTATTGATTAAGGTATCACATATTTGTCATCAACCCCCTCCCCCCGTTCCCTTCCCAAACCCCCCCACACGCAAGCACCCCTCCCCCTGTTGTCCGTGATCACTGGTTAGGCTCATATGCAAGCACACAAGTCCTTTGGTTGATCTATCTCCCTTGTCCCCACCCTCCCCTACCTTCCCTCTGAGGTCTGACAGTCTGATCAATGCTGTTCTTGTTCTTCAGTCTATGTTGTTCATCTTTTCCCCTAGATGAGTGAGCTCATATGATACTAGGAATACACTTATAGGAACCGAAAATGAGACAAGCAATAATAGTTATGCTGAGAGGCAAATGAATCAGTCTATAGTGAGTTTCTTTCTGGGCCAACAGTTCTTTTGAGTCCCGGTTTCTATGTCCAACAGTTGTTAATGTGTTCATAACAGCAATGATATTTCAGTTCTGGATGGTGGACAAATGGTGGTATTGCAGGTCCGACCCTCTCTGGTTTGGTCCTGGGCAATCTGCAGTGACGCATATCTGCTGACTGCTAGTATGGCAAGGCATCGTCAGCGTCTTCCATCTCTGGACTGTTTCTCTTCTGACTTCATGGCTGGAGCACTCCTGTCAATTCCTCTCTGTTGCAGGAATCCACATGTCTCGGAGTTGTTTTCCTCTTGTCCCGGGTAAAATTACCTTACACAGGGCAGTTCTTTATACATAGTCAACCCTCAGCGAATACTCATTGAATGAATGGACCACCGGGTCTTTTGAACCGAGGGCTGTTCCATTTTCGGCTCTCAGAAGAACTGCAGGTGATAATGTCCCAGCCAACTCCTGTGGTTGCTCAAGTCGCCGAAGCTGCTGAAGAAGTTGTTGGCACAGAAGGTTTGCGAGCTCAGCGTCTCTCAGATGGATAAGGAGCTCTGGTGGTTTCCACTTGCTCTTCTTCTGCAGCCCCCCAGGCAGAAGATTCAGGCAGGGCCAGTGAGGACAGAGCAGGAGGGCACTGAGGGACAGACAGCCACCTACAGGCCAGTCATGGGATGACTCCACACCAGGTCCTTTGTCAAATGTGTTGGCCTTAGAAGTCTCTTTCCTGAAGAGTCTGTTTCCAGAAGGTTCCTCTGTCCCTTACATAAATAAATTCCTGTTGAACAGCCCCCCAACCCCCATCCTTCGACATGCCTTGACATGCCCGATTCCTACCCAGTGAACCCCGCTTAGGCTCATGCTGGGTTCCCTGCATGAGTAAGGAATGAACTAGGAGGGGCTTACCCAGAGTAATCCTGCAGCTTAATTAAACTAGTAAGAGCAACCTTCACTGGGCGGATATAAAGAGGACCCTGTTTCTTGGATTAGTTTCCATTCTTCCTCCAACTTCAGCTTGGATTTAATATTTAGCCCCAACAAAAGCAGCATCCTTCAACAGTCACACCTAGAAATCTTGCGAGCGCAATCATAATTTAAGGAATTTTTAGGACAAGGTTTTGTTGGGGATTTGAATAAACAAAGCTTGTTGGGGAGTTCCAGATCTTTCTGCATATGGTTTTGCTCACAGGAAGAGTCTCACTTTCTGTTTTTATTTAGACACAAATGTACGAATGATCTGTGTTTCTCTGAATTCCCTGGCAAAGGTGCTTACTGAAATAACTGAGGGGCTGCCGGCAGTAAGGAGGAAGATACAACTTCCTGGCTTGATTTAAAAAAAAACCTATAAATAATCATGACTGTGTTGTCACAGCACAGGTGATAATTCTTGCTTGCTATCCTGGGGCTGACCAACTAATCTAACCAGCTCCTCTTCCACACACAGCATCTTCCCTCAATTTTGGGTGAAGTCCATCATTTCTGAGAATTTGGGGGCAGTTTCTGGCACTGTTGATTCACTGGCTATTTTAGCTGAAGCCACCACCTGTGCGTACCTGCCTCGGGCGCAGGCACAAAGCTAGGTGGCCCGATGCTACCTTAGGTAACTGGATCATCACTCCTGGAAGTGAGAAGCTGCCTCTAAATTATTCAGTGAGCCACCTTCCAGTCCATGGGCCTTTCACAACAGTCGGGAAAGCAGCAGCGACGTGCCGTGATGGTCTCCACACAGCAGGATTTAACGGGAAGGAAAAAAATAGGGGAGGAGGAACATCAGTTGGGAGATGCCAAGGAGGGCAGAGCGAGTTGGAAAGCCCAGGACAGCTCTCCTCTTTTCCAGGTGGGAATGTGGGAAGTGGGAAGGGTGCAGTGGTTCTCAGCCAGGGTTACTGCACCTGTGGGGGTATTTTTAAAATGTGTGTGTTAACATGTGTATTGTTCACAACGCCCATTTCCTGCTGGGCTATTTGCACCTTGAAGGCAGGGGTCTGACATTTCATTTCAGTGTGATATGCCCTGCCCTGGCACTTAGCTGGCTCTAGATAAATGTATGATGAATGAAATGTGCTCTGTTTGAAGTTCTTTTAGCTCAATCCGTCTGCTAAAAAACAAACAAATCACAAAATAAGTTTATTTCTTTGCCTAAGCTTCCAGTCCTTCCCATAGTTGAGGTCGGCCTTCTTTTGTCTAGGTTGAATGGCCATGTCAGGTGCCTCGTAGTTTCAAAGGAATTAATTGCATGGCGGATAAGTCTTTAAACATTTTGAGGACAGTAGAGATTCGAGCACTCCCAAGTTTTATAGGCCACCACTTAAGTGCTTCTGGGCACTACACATCTGATGCAGACATTTCATCAATGTTCTTCCTACATTGGGGCAGATATTTACAATTAGATATTTGTTTATATGATCAATACACTTTGGAAGCAACAACGCTCATTTCTATAGATCCATAGCTACCCTAGTGTCCTTGGGCTGCTTCATTGGACGGAGTCCTATGTATCTATGGCCTATTAAGAGCATTTACTCTCTTTTGTGACAGACAGCCAATAGGCCAGCTCCATTCCACGTACCTCAGCATGCAGGATGTTGTGAAGAGGAAAGAAGGCATGCATGGCAAGTTACGGGTGTGGAGAACTCCATATGGCTGGAGTGTTAAGTATGACCTGAGCTTAGGAAGAGCTAATGGTCAAAGCTGGATAGAATGGATATTTGTTGCTTATTTTAGAATCCATTCCTTCTCCATTTCATTCCTTGTGGTCTAGATGGGACTCCTGTTCTGGGAGTGGACACTGGATTGAGGCCCAAGACAACTGGTATACCATATTCTACTGGAACAAGGGTGGGAATGCGATCTAGACTGCTCTAACCAGTGTCAATCTCTGCACTTTTTTTTTTTTTTAGAATTCTGAGTTAAAGATACCCATTCTTTTCTACCAGGTTAAGGGGAGGGCCTAACTGGAATCAACACTGAGGAAGTTGAGTCACAGCACAGAAAAAAGGGTCCTGGAGGTATCATTTGGGCCCCTGCACCAGGATGATTCTGAAATTTCTAGTACATGAGCCAATACATTTCTGGTTTGGTTTAGGCCAGTTTGAATACTCTTATTACCAGCAACTGAAAAAAATCCCAATGTATACACTGGATTAGCCAAATGCCGTCGTCAAGTCCAAAGGCTGAGCACAGGGTGAAGGTAGGAGGACACTGGAAAGGTCTATGGAGTACGAACAATACCTGCCATGAAGCGAGAGGGTCTGTGATGATGCCCCTAAATGAGGACGTACACGTGGCTGGGTTGGCAGCTGAAATCCTACTTATCTTGCAATCCTTTTCCTTTTTAAGTTCAATTTTTGGATTAGTTTCAAATATTCTTATTTAAAACATAGCTTTAGTAATCTAAATATGGGATATAAAGCTTCCCAAGGCTAAATGACCTTCTGAGAAACATTTCAACCATAAAACCCAAAAATAAACCAAGTCCTTTTCTAAAAGTTTCAACCATCTGAAAATCAAAAAGGGGCATAGATTCCTATAGCTGCATTCACTCCAAATTTTGGCTCCCAAGAGCAAGGAATAGTTATTTTATACAGAGTTCTCTGACACTGCTCTCTTTCTTCATATTCTTCTTGACAAGTGGGTAGAAAATCTGTAGTAACATCTCACAGTGCGAGTATGAGATTATTTTAGATAGTCACAGACACAAGATAAATTAACCGTCAACCCCTAACAACTGCTCAGCTTCTATGGCCTCAATTCCATTATTATTTCCCACCCCTACTGATCAGAACCCAAGAGTAGCCATACCCCATCATGGAAAGAGCCACCGCTGCTTTTTCATTGACCTCCGTTAATGTGATTTTGACCCTCCTTCTTATGAAATAATAGCCCTGGTTCATTTACCTTGTTTTCATTACAGAGGCCCTCACATTAACTGCAAATGCCTCTATTTGGTCTCTCTGGGGTGAACAGCACAATGCTCTATAAGGTATCTCTTGGAATCTTGAACTTCTCCCCTTAAAATTGGGTTGCAGATGGAGTGAGGTGAAGAGAAGCAGGCAGGATTTTGTTTATTCCTGACAGGAATATCCTTGAAAAGAGGAGATAGGCGTGGAGGAATCAGGTTGGAATGTCCTTCCCTACTGATTTTATTTTGATTAGATCCAAGAATCCTAGCAGGATAATATGGCATAGGACAAGGGCCATAAAAAGGACACAGGCATATCAATGAAACATGGACAAGTATAATGTGTAGTGTAGGTGTACACCTAGCATCACACCACTGACTAAATAGGCCATTGTGTGTATATAATAGAAGTTTGTCTCAAAATAATTTCCCCAAAATGTGGTTTGTACTTCAAAGTTATTTCTAACTGTGAGAAAATATTTTAGACCTGATATCTTCCCAAGAGGTGTTAGAATCTTATTATTTGATGTAAGCAGGGCTATACCTTCTTCCTTCCTTCTTTCCCATCTTTCCTTCCTTTCTTCCCTCATTTCATCTTTTCTTCCAAGTATTTTTTGAGCATTTTCTGTGTGCCTGATACCCTACTAGAGCTGGGGATGTTACAGTGACCAAGAAACAAAACCCCTGTCCTCAGGGGTTCCACTCTAAAAACCTTGAGACATTTTAATAAATCTTGACTGTATGTAAAGAGTATGATGTGGCTACTGTGTAGACTACAACTAATCAGCCACAATCTTGATAATCCATCCCCTGACTTTACCAACCACGTCACAACACCCCAACCTTCTACCCCTGGATTTTGCTGCCTACTTTTCTCATTCATCCAGAATTTGCCATTTCAAACTAGAGGCAGCAGTCAGAAAAATCATAAAGCATCTTCCTACCTCCTTTTAGGTGAATAGGTTTGCTACGTTTTCAGCAGCAAAGTAAACCTGACCTCCTGATTGTTTTTTGTAAGTTTCATTTCATCAGCTTTATTATTAATAAAAATATCTGAGGCTTTTTGCAACAGCATGATTGTGAGTCCTAGTCTTAAGAGGCAATGTGAGATTTTTACCTTTTAAGCATTTACTAGGCATTTAGAGGTATTTGAGAGAGGTTATGGTGGGGCTGTGACTTAGGTGCCATTATAAATGAAATTAATATATTTTCTTTAACTTTTATTCTTAAATTATAGTATTAAAACAAGTTAAAATCAAGAACATTTTCCAATTGGCACTTTAACTGACTCTAGTTCAGTGAAAGTTTATAATAACAATTCTAAAGTACCTTTCCCATAATAAAAAAGGTCAAATTCTACTCAGTAGAATTTTTGTACATATTTTATCCTCTTCCAATTATCTAGAAACTAGAGGCCCGATGCACGAAATTCATGCAAAAGTAGGCCTTCCTTCCCCTGGCTGCTGGCACCAGCTTCCCTCTGGCACCCGGGTCCCGGGCTTCCCTCACAGCCCTGGCTTCATCCAGAAGGTCATCCGGAAGGACATCTAGTCTAATTAGCATATTACGTTTTTATTATTATAGATTAGTAATCTCAATATAAAACAAATGACATCTTTCTGTTGACAGGTTATAGCACACTTACTGCATTTTATTTTAATAATAGTCATAGTAAGAATAAGGAATAATTCTATCTACCAAATTACTTCAGAGTGAATTAATGAAAAAACTGAAGTGACATATTGATCATTCATGAAGAAACTCATTTTGTTTAGTAAAGAGAGAGGGCTAGTTTCTTCGTGTTTTTAGGGATTCACTAATTTATATGTTATCATTAAGGACACTCATTGTTGCAGCTCAAGACAAAGCCCAGAAATAGATGACAGAAATCTTGCCCCAACACCCCATACCACTTGATCTAATCCGACACATTTTTACTCCGTCTTCTCTGGCCAAAGTTTTGACCCATGATGATTTGAAAGTTAAAAAACCTTACTTTGTCCTTTTGGAGAGACTTAGGAGACCTAGACTTAGTTAATTTGATAGAGTGTGTTCAAAGACATAGAGGGGATCCCAGAAGCAAGGAGTCAAATCCAGTGGATCGATCACACATCAAAAAGGCTTTGGGTCGGAAGCTCTTCTATCTTAGATCTGCCTTCTGTGTAGAGTAAACTCTAAAGTGGAACTGGGACACAAAACACAACATCGCAGTTGTTCTTGCAATGGCAACGTCGCAACACATGAGCCAAAACATTCCTTCTTGAACCCTGCCACTCCTCAGACATAGCACACAGCTGAGCTCTGGCCACCTGACGTTTGTGGCAGCTGTCCCACTTGTCTGGAGGTGCCTGTTGGACAGGCATCCCGTCTGGCCATTATTGAGGTCTGCGCAAAGCCAAAGAGCAGGCAAGGTGTGAGGTGTGCAGGGTCAGGGGGACAGAAAGAAAATGGGTGGAGCCTAAGCCTTTTGCCTTTGAGATGCTAACCTGGAGCTGGGGACCAGAACACAATCTCCATGTCAACAAGCCAGAGTTCTCTAAACGTGGGGTGAGATCCAACAGAGGGAAAAGCTGAAGTTCTGCTGTAAACACTGGACCTTAACAAGACACCTTTTGCAATTATTTCCTATGGAAGACCAAAGGCAAACGATAGGAAAGTGTGCCTTCCTTTCCTTAGGTAAAATGATCTTCTTAAGGACGCTGTGTGGCACCTGAGATAATACCTGTTAGCAGAGCTGACCCCCAAACATGAAGGTGTTCAGGCCAGCGTTTGTCGAGAAGCAAGAGGGTCTCATGGAGGGTGCGATTCACCACGGAGGCAGCCAGATGTGTACATCCATGACTCTGCTTTCCACCGGCCCTTAGCTTCCTCGTTCTGCTCTGCTCAACACCCCTATAGCCTAGACCAGTGGTCAGCAAACTGCGGCTCGCAAGCCACATGTGGCTCGTTGGCCCCTTGAGTGTGGCTCTTCCACAGAATACCACGGCCTGGGCAAGTCTATTCTGAAGAAGTGGCGTTAGAAGAAGTTTAAGTTTAAAAAATTTGGCTCTCAAAAGAAATTTCAATCATTGGACTGTTGATATTTGGCTCTGTGGACGAATGAGTTTGCCGACCACTGGCCTAGACTCTCAACCACTGTCTCTCCCTTCCCTTTCCTGACTCTGACCTTGGCTCTGACCTTGATGCCAGGAAGGGACCCTAACCTCTTTTTGTGTTGCTAACCACACTGATCTGTATAAATATCGTTCTGTATTCACCTGGCTCTTCCTCTACCAGGCAACCAGATCCTTTAGTATCCTTCATGGTCAAGTCTAGACGCTCCTGACCTGGAGGCGCACTCAGAGGTTTAATGAGTCACAGCTTTCTCTCCTAGCAGGGTTTTAGCTTTCTCCTTTAGCAAAAGGTTTAGCTTATTTGAGGTTGACTGAAGAGCCTCTACAGCAGTGTGGTTCTCATTCTGTTTTTGTTGACTCAACACAACTGAGGGATATGAGCAATATCATCGATAATAGCGTCTCCTCAATATAGTGACTCTCCACGGGAGTGGACAGAGGAGAATGTTGACTAAGCCCCCAGGAGGGTATTCAAATTCTCCCAGCTTGGGAGGAAAGTCTTGCAGTAAAAACATCCGCCTCCTTTGCTAGATGCTTCTGATGTACTCCAGGGCAGCCAGCCTTCTATCCAATACCTGTTCCTCTTTTGGCAACGCTGCTAAGTAAGGGCTCAAGGAAAGACACCTTTCAATGGAGCTGGCCATTGTTTCACATCCCCCCACAGTAGCCAGAAAGGAAAGAAACCGGGGCACACGCCAAATTTCAGGTTGATCAAATTCTCTTATCTGCAACGATTAATTTTCTACAGCGAAGCTTATCTTATGCGACTCTTGGGTCAACCAGCCTGGGTTTGCATACCACAAGCTAATCTTATTGCAACCTTGTCTGCTCCCACCCGCTTCCCCGTGCTTCTTCCAAATTCCTGGCCACAATTATAAATCAGATGCCTAAGTAGGTTTTGTCTAAGCCGCAGTTCCTAGACGAGGGAAAACATTACCCCACGAGCCGTTAGTCAATATGTTGTGAAGACAGTATGCTGTGCTGTAAACAATATGGAAAATGCTGGATTAAATTGAGGGGAATTGTTCACTTACTCCAGGACTTCTTAGGATTTGCAATATAGTTTATGTTTCTTTAAATGTTAGGCTTTTTTTCATTGATTTTAAAAAGGGAGGGAGGGAGAGAGAGAGAGAGAGAGAAACATTGATGTGAGGGAGACACATCCATTGGTTGGCTCCTGAAAGCACCCTAACTGGGGATGGAGTCGGCAACCCAGGTATGTGCCCTGACTGGGAATCGAACCCACAACCTTCCGGTGCACCTGATGACACCCCAACCAACTGAGCCACAGTAGCTGGAGCTGTAATATGTTCATTTACATAGTAACTTGCAAAGAGGGACACAGGACAGCAGCCTCCCTGATCCACGGGGCATGTGTGCCAGGACCCCCCCCCCCTCCCATGGGTGCCTGAAACCCTGCATAGTACCAGACCCGATACATGCCATGTTTTTTCCTCCACGTACCTATCGATGATAAAGTTTAACTTATAAACTAGGCACAGTAAGGGATTAACAACAATAACTAATAATAAGGCAGGACAATTATGACACTATGCTGTAATAAAAGCTATGTGAATGCGGCCGCTCTCTCCATACCTTAGTGTCCTGTACTCACCCTTCTCGTTGGGATGACGTGAGGTGACAAAACGCCTTATTAAGTTGAGAACTTTCCTTTTTCCCCGCTTAAAGGAAGCTCTTTATGGCTTCTCTCGGGCACAGCCGAATGGCCAGCATCTCCACTCTTGCGCTTTTGGGGCCATTAGTAGCTAAAACAGGGGCGACTTTGAACACAAGCACTGCGACCCACAATAGTGCATCTGCAAACCCAGATGACGGCTACGTGACATACTGTGCGTGGGGCGCGTGCGTCGTGGGGCGCGTGCGTCGTGGGGCGCGTGCGTCGTGGGGCGCGTGCGTCGTGGGGCGCGTGCGTCGTGGGGCGCGTGCGTCGTGGGGCGCGTGCGTCGTGGGGCGCGTGCGTCGTGGGGCGCGTGCGTCGTGGGGCGCGTGCGTCGTGGGGCGCGTGCGTCGTGGGGCGCGTGCGTCGTGGGGCGCGTGCGTCGTGGGGCGCGTGCGTCGTGGGGACGCTAGAAAAGGGAAACGCCAAGTCCCCGGATGGGAGGGGTGCGATGCAGCAGGACTCGCGAGATGTCACCCCTCTAACTACTGACGGGCGTGAGATTTCATCACACTACCAGGAACCCCGAGCAATCTCAAGCTTTCATTATTTCTGGAATTTTCCATTTAATATTTTCTGCCCTCGGGTGACCACAGGTGACCGGAACAGCAGAAGGCGAGCCGGACTATCCTGTCAGCGTTCCCCTGTGTGATCACCGTGGACTGTGTGGGGGTATGTTTCCCACCGTAGCACTCGGTATTCCCGGCCCATTTTAAATCTTACCTGGGCACAGTGCCCCGGATGTACTAGTAAAAACGCCCAGGTGCCCAGACAAGGCCGTCCCTGGAAGGGGAATGAAGGCCCCGGAGGCCCCAGGCTTCCCGCCTTCTCTGGTTTTGTGTGTGTTTCTGTGACAGGTGGAGGGTGGCGCTCGCCGGGTGGGGAAGTTGTGACTCAGGTCTTTGGTAGGGTGGGATGTGGGAGAAGGGGCCGCTTTGTTTAGGAACTTTGCCTCTTCCATCCCCTTTCTGTGGTGAGAGAGTCTTGTCAAAGTAAAGCACAGACCATCAGTGAGAAATATGATTTCCGCCCTAGCCGGTGTGGCTCAGTGGATAGAGCGTCGGCCTGCGGACTCAAGGGTCCCAGGTTCGATTCCGTCAAGGGCATGCGCCTTGGTTGCGGGCACATCCCCAGTGGGGGGTGTGCAGGAGGCAGCTGGTCGATGTTTCTAAGTCTCTATCCCTCTCCCTTCCTCTCTGTAAAAAATCAATAAAATATATAAAAATATATATTATTTCAGAGGGCCGGGGGCGGGAAGAGATTAACCAAAGAATTTACATGCATATACCAGTATATGCATAACCCATGGACAGACAATAGTGTGGTGAAGGTGGTGAAGGTGAAGGCCTGGGGAGGGGGCAGGAGCTGGGAGGAAGGGGTTAATGGGGGTGGGTGAGAAAGGGGACATCTATAATACTTTCAACAATAAAGGTAAATTTAAAAAAAGAAGTATTATTGAATGTTTAAAATAGATTCTTAAGACATTAAATGTAAATATTTTCCCCCAGCTATTTTTCAAGAGTATCACTTACTCCTTTATGGCTGGAAAGTAAGGCTCTATGAACAACAACATAGCGGAGGGACATTAATTCTTCTAAATGTAACCGGAAGCTTTTTCAGGGTACGTTAGCTAAAAACACACAGATAAAACTTTTATGTGACTTCTTTTTCAGAATTGGTCGTTAAAGCCTATATTATCAAATCACATTATTAAATATTTATTCCAGTTACAATCAATCCTTGTTTCATCTTATAAAGTGTTTAAATTATTTTTAACTCATTAGCAATAAATAAATAAATAAATAAATAAATAAATGAAACTATAGGCTAGTGGCCAAACCTCCCTCCCTCCCCCCCCCTCTCTCTCTATATATATATCCTAATATGTATCCTAGTGTGTGTGTGTGTGTATATATATATATAAAGTTTGAGCTGACTGGGAGATGTAGTTTCAATATAATTTTATGTTTTATTATAATCAATATTTATAAAACACATTTACTTTGTTTTCATCAGTTGTGTTTATAATGATAATGCAATACAAAATTTTTTTAAACATTTAATACCTTAGGTCACAGGAAGTAAAATATTAAAATCTTAATATACGTATTTTTATTACAGGTATGATGAAGTGGTCAAAGAGATATAACCATAGAGACTTTTAACCATCACACATGTTAGGGTATATTTTGTGGAAAAGCAGAATAAATATATAGAATTCAAATAGAACAAGGAAAAATGTTAAATGCCCAAATACTTTTCTTTCTCATATTTGTAAAGTGAATGATGGCAGATACCAAATGGTTTTGATACTATATTTCATTGGATAAGGTAGCAGTTTAGGCAACATCAGTGGAGGTGCCGGCTGGTCTCAAGGCCACAGCTGAAGGACCATTTCCTGCTGTCATCGCCCATTCCTTGCTCTCGGCAGGAGCCACATCTGGACCTGATGGAGAGGACTTCACCTGCCTGGAGGCCTGAGATGGATGTGAAGACTGATGGGACTGTGTTGTCTGCTTGTTGGGAGAGATACCAGTAGAAGTGTTCTCATTAACAGTTAGCGCCTCACGTTACCACAGAAGGGCCTGCAGTGTGGCCCCACAGAGGTTCCAGCTTCACCAGGTGAGTCCACTCCCACCTCCTTCGTCCCCCCAGGCTAGGGCTGGGAGTGGCTTCTGCTGTTGCTAATTTCCCGGTTGATTGGTCATCCTCTTCCTACTCAGCTCTTCCTTCACCTGGGAAACCAATTCCTTGCATTATTTTTTTCTCTAAATGCCCACAGTGGTTTCCGTTATCCTGTTTTGACCCTGAGTACCATGGTGGCCTACAAGGTCATGGTGAGAGGGACCTCACTGACCTGTCCAGGTCCTCCAGGCCACTCTTGCTAATGGCTTTGGACATGCCTTCCACACTGACTTTCCCCTCTTCCTTGAATGTGTCAGTCTCTCTCCTACCACAGGACCTTTGCATATGCTGCTTCTCTTTTTAGAAATAGTGGAAAAGCTCTGCCCATCCTTGCCAGTTAACGCCGCTCAGCTTTTAGCTCTTATTACAAATGTTACTTTGCCAGGATGGACCTCTCTGATACCTCATGAGGTTAGACTCTGTTATGCCAGCTCGCAGACCCAGAATTCTTAGTAAGACTTCAATGGTATATTCAGCCTCCCTGCATTAGATTGAAAATTCCATGAGATTAAAGATCATACATTTTTTTCAGTCACCATGTTATCCCTAGCATCTAGCCCAGTGCCTGGTACATATCAAATGTTCACTAAATATTTGTTGAATGAATGAGTGAATGAATGAATGAATGAATAAGGAATCCACTCTCTCTGGAGCAGCAGTTCTTCCCTTTGACTGCACTCAGAAATCACTTGGGGGAGTTTTAAAATGTACTGGTGTGTGGGTCCCACCCCCAGAGCTGTTTAACTTAATTGGTCCAGAGTTTGGACTGAGTGTCAGGATTTTTGAAAGGTCCCTGGAGAATTCTAATGAGCAGCAAGGTTGTTGCAGACAGACTTTTCAGAGTGTCTATGTATGTGTGCATATATGTGAAGTGTGTGAGCACATGTGTGTGTATGCATATAGACATGTAGACATATTCACACCTTTCAGGAGGGCTTGGAATCTGATCAGTCGGTCTTTTTCCCAATGTTTAAACAGAGTAGCAATTTAACCTCTTTTATTCCAGTTCAGTTTGGGGCGGGGGGCTGTAGAATTTGACCTCTTGATTGCTTAGACGACATCACTTCTGAGGTCCCTTTCAATCTGGAGAGCTTCGCTTTTATTTTTTGAACTTTATGTTGCTGCCAAGTAAAGACAGTCAAGGTATTATGCCGCCTTAATTTTTTAGATAGAAGAACTCTTTTCAGCTTCAGGATAAATACTCTGATTTGCAGTAAACAAGCTTTGACATTTTACAATCCTCGTAGAAAATCTCAGTGTATTAAACTTCTCATTGCGTAGATTCCAGTGCTCTGTCTCCCCATCCAGATGCTACGTTCCGTTCCCAGAGTTCACAGACACTCCCCCCCCACCGCAACTCCATTTCCCCAAATATTTTAGCTCGTGCCTTGCCTGATATCGGTGATGACTCACTAAGCCGCCTTTGAGGCAAATCTTCCATTTGTTCCGTAATCCTTTTGGGCGGAGATCAGGCATCTGTTAGTGAAATAATTTCTATGAGGGAGAGGCCAGCGTTTCCAGCACGCAGCTGGTTAATGTGAGCAGATTTCCCTGTGGCCTCAATTGCAGGGAGGTCATATTCCCACCCTCCAAACACGGAGGCTTTCGTGCTATTTACTGTCCTCACCAATGACAGGAGCAAACTCAGGCGGCAGTTCTCAGGGATTTGTTTCCAGCTCCGTAGCTTCCCGCAAAGCATTCCCACTCTCTCTGTTGTCGGCTGATGCGCAGCAATGCACAGGTTTCCGAGGAACTGGTCTTCCCGTAATTCCTATCAGGAAACCCGAAGCACATTGAACATGCTTTTAAAAACCAGATACTCTCTTCCCTCTTGAGGTTTTAATACAGTCTCCTCCCTTGAAAGCATTACTGGCTTGTTGGTGTGTGTGTGTGTGCGCACACTTGGAGTGACAGGTGGCACCATCCCACTCTGAAATGGGCCCAGTGACTCTGGGCCACCACAGGGCAGATCAGAACCAAGTGGCTCTGGTGTCCCTCCAGACCTGGCACACACGCCACAAGTCCCAAATAGGCGAGGACAGACCTGCACTTGGCCTTCTCAGGTACCCAGGAAGTGCAGGTGGAAGGACAGCGGGGGCGGTCCGGCAGTTTTGCATCTCTTCCAGCTCTATTTTTAAATTCACTTGGGCTTAGAAACTCCCTTCTGCTGACTTCCTTCTAAATAGGTTGGCCATTCCATTGGCTTCATTATCCTTCCTTGAAGGTGTCTGAGATGCAGTTTTTCTCAGAGTAATCTGCCTACACAAACCGTCTTTAATGGAGTGTGGTTTTAAATGGCGTCTTTGGAAACAAGCTCGCTGGTAGCAAACAAGTCTTTGCCGTTTCCCAGATCGATTGTCGGGTTGTGACTGAAAGCTTTTGGAGTTCAACTTCCTTACCTCTTCCTTCGATTCTCAAACGGTTGTTTTTGACCGTCATTTCCCCCTGATCAGCCTGCTCCAATGGCATCACTTGCTTCCACAGGAGCCCCTCCTCGTTTGCCACACAGAGTGCTCATTGGGTCCCTTGGAGTTTTATTTATCTTGTTTCCTCACGTGATGTGTACACTCTATGGAGACACATTTCCGAGTCCCATTTCCTTGATGATGGCTTTGGTCCAGTGCTCCCAAACATGTTTTATAGAGTACTTGCTTCAGGAGATGTTAACAGATGAGTCATGAAAACTAAATTAATCACCTAGAGTCTGATTCTGTGGTCGATTAAGTTTGGGGAATGTTCTTCTTGGAGAAAGTCTAAGCATGCTAACCTGTTCAAGGGTTTGAGGAATTGAGCCATGAAGAGATGTGTTTACTGTGTCTAATCCAGAAATTCCTAATTTCCCCCATGGCACATCTAGTAACATCCAATGGGAGAGTTGTCTGTGGACCAATAATCTGGGGGAAAGCTCTTTATAAAAAAAACTAGAGGTCTGTTGCACGATATCCATGCAAGAATAGGCCTTCCTTCCCCTGGCTTCGCTCCCCGCCGCCCGGGAGCCTGCAGGTCCCCGCTCCTGGCGGAGCACCGCTCCTGTAGCTCCCTCCGCTGCTCCCCCTCCCCCTCATAGCAGGCATCCTGCTCTTCCTGGCCGCTCCACCCCTGCATATGCAAATTAACCCACCATCTTTGTCAGGTTAATTTGCATACTTATTCCTGATTGGCTGTGGGTGTAGCGGAGGTATGGTCAATTTTACATGTTTGTCTATTATTAGGTAAGATGTTGTTATTGATTTTAGAGAGAGAGGAAGGGAGAGGGATAGAAACATCAACGAACATCTATCAGCTGCCTCCTGCACACCCTCTACTGGGGATCGAGCCCGAAACCCTGGGCATGTGCCCTGACGAGGAATCGAGGAATCCAACCAGTGACCTCATGGTTCATGGGTCAACGTTCAACCACTGAACCACACGGGCCAGGTGAAAATCTGTCTTAATGGTTAGAAATTTTTTCATTTATTGACTGGAAATCAGCCTCCCTACAACTAAAATCCATTGGTTTTCATTCTTCCCTCTGGAGTTATTGAGAATAAGGCAAGTCCTTTCTCCATTGCTTGCCCTTTGGCTAAAAAAAGCTGCCATGTCCCTTAAAGGGCCTCTCTTGACCAACAAAACAAATCAATTCCCAGTTTCAGTCGCTTTGCTTGTGCCTTACAGAGCCCCTCACCATCCTCTGTACTTTTTCCCTGGCCTCCTGATGTGGAGTGAACAGACCTGGGCACAGTTCTCCAGATGGGGTTTGACAAACGCAAAATACAGATGATTGCCCCTTGGACAGTGGACACCACACTTCTGAAAATAGGACCCGTTTTTGCAGAGGCCACATTAGCTATTGCTTCATTTTAATTTCCTGCTCAACTAGAAGCTTCCAGGCATTTTTTTTCCCTTGGCTGGTTTCCAAACCAGTTTTCCCTCTGTGGAGTCAGACTGTCTAGGTTCAAATCCAGATTTGGGAAACCTACCTGCTGTATGACCTTGACCAATTAATGTAACCATGTACATCTTGGTGTTCGAGTCTATAAAATGGGCAGAACAGCAGTACCCAACAAATACAGTTAGTTGTTTGAGGATTGAGTGAGGAAATATTTATCTATACTAATAAAAGGGTAATATACTAATTAGACTGGGAGACCTTCCAGGAGACCTTCCGGATGTTCTTCTGGACAAAGCCATGGTGGTGGGGCTGAGGTAGAGGTGGTTAAAGGCCAAGAGGGGAGGGCAGTTGTGAGTGATCAGGCCGTTGTGGGGGGGGGGGGAAGTTGGGGGTGAGAAGACCAGCAGGTGGGTCAGTTGGGGGCGAGCAGGCCATCAGTGGGGGTCAGTTGGGGGTGATCAGGACAGCAGGGGGAGGGGCAGAGTGGAGTGAGCAGGCCAGCACGGGGGAAGTTGGAGGCGAGCAGGCCAGTGGGGAGGGAAGGTGATGGCGAGCAGACCAGCAGGGGGGGCAGTTAGGGGTGAGCAGGCCAGCGGCAGGGGGCAGTTGGGGGCAAGCAGGCCGGCAGGCAGAGTGGTTAGAAGCAATCAGGCAGGCAGGTGAGCGGTTAGGAGCCAGCAGTCCCGGATTGCGAGAGGGATGTCTGACTACCAGTTTAGGCCCGATCCCTGTAAACTGGCAGTAGGACATCCTTCGAGGGGTCCCACATTGGAGGGGTGCAGGCTGGGCTGAGGGACCCCCCCCCGTGCACGAATTTCGTGCACTGGGCCTCTAGTTTGTTAATGTTTTGCATGGGTCCTGGCATACATTAAGAATTTAATAAATTTCAACTAAAAAAACCACACACACAAAGTCCTTGTGCCAGCCCCACTTAGATCATCATTGGGATTGTTTGGGATGACATTACTAGAATTATATTTAAAATGATCCTGGAAACTTTTCCCTTTGATTAACTATGCTCCACTTTAGAATTTTGGGCCATGGTATTTACCTGTCTTGTCTCTGAGGGTCTGACTTCTACTTTCCACGCCAAGGATTCCCAGCATTCCCGTCCTGGGTTCACCAGCTAAGATGACCGGGTCACCAGGTCCTGCTTGAGTTCAAATAGCAGTTTCTCTCTTGACTCCCTCTGCCTTCTCTGGGAGGCCTGCTCCGTGAGGCCACCCTAAAAGAGAGATTGTCATTCCCGCAGGCAGATCTGTGCAACACATATAATTCAAACCAAATGTCAGGCCCAGGCCCAGCAACTCTGGAGCCCGGACAGCAAATCGGAGCAAGGCTGGAGGCGCTTTCTCTAGAGCACAGGAGCCAGGGGGTCCACATGGAGTCAGTTTGGGCTGAGCTAATGGCAAGCACTGGAAAACAGCTTTCTCCAAGGCTGCCGTCGTCATCTCGCCCTCGGTTGTTTTCAGAGGTACTGGCACTTCCAATCGAGGGGTCATATCTAGTGCACTCCCTGAGTGCATAGGAAAGAGCTCACATTTCCAAGTGGAGACGGGAGGGCGTTAGTCAGCATTTGTAAGAGACTAGCAGGCACACAGAGCTGGGAGCACACATTACTCAAGGACTCATAATGCCACCGCCCCCTCCCCCACATCCTCACCAGGCTCTTGGCTTTTCTTCTTTCTTTCTCCCTTTCCTCCCTTCCTTATTTCATTATCAACATCCCCCACTAGAGAAGTACATGTGTTACAGTTGGTGAACCTACCATGACACGTCATTATCACCCAGAGCGTAAACCCATAGTGTACATTAGGGTTAACTCTTGGTGGTGTACATTCTGTGGTTTTAGACAAATGGATAAAGACATGTATCCACCATTATAATATCATACAGAGTAGTTTCACCTAGAAATCCTCTGTGCTCTGCCTAGTCCTCCCCCCCTCCTCGCTAACCCCTGGCAAGCACTCATCTTTTTGTTGTCCCCATATTTTTACCTTTTCCAGAATGTCACGTAGTTAGATTCATTCAGAATGTAGCCTTTACAGGTTGGCTTCTTTCACTTAGTAATATCCATTTAAGTCTCCTCCATGTCTTCACGACTTGATAGTTAGTTCCTTTCTTTTTTAGTTCATTGTTTGGATGTACCACTGCTTATTTATCCATTTACTTACGGAAAGGCATCTTGGTTGCTTCCAAGTTTGGGCAGTTATGAATAAAGCTTCTATGAAGTTTTTGTATAGAAGTAAGTTTTCCACTCCTTTTGGTAAATACTGAGAAGCATGATTTCTGGGCTGTATGGGAAGAGAATATTGAGTTTTGTAAGAAACTGCCAAATTGCCTTCCAAAGTGACCACGCCATTCTGGATTCCCCCCAACAGTGAATGAGAGTTCCTGTTGCTCCACATCCTTGTCAGCATTTGGTGGTGTCGATCTTGTGGAGTTCGGGCATTCTAATAGATGGATAGTAGTATCTCATGGTTGTTTTATTTTGTATTTCCCTGATTACATGTGTTGTGGAGCATCTTTTCATATGCTTATTTGCCATCTGTATGTCTTTGGTGAGGTGTCTGTTAAGGTCTATGGCTGATTTTTAAATCAACTTTTAAATGTTATTATTAAATTTTAAGAGTTTTTTGTATATTTTGGATAATAGTCATTTACCGGATATGTCTTTTGCAAATATTTCCTCCCAGTCTGTGGTTTGTCTTTTCATTCTTTTGACTTTATCTTTCACAGAACAGAACTTTTAAATTTTAATCAAGTCCAGCTTATCAATTCTTTCCTCAGGCTATCTCTCCTGTTTCCAATTCTTAGAAAAGGTCAGGGTTAAAAGAACACAAGCTAATTTACAAGAATCCTACTCACTCCAGGTCTTGGGCAAGAGAGTGACAGGATGTTCCCGGACTGACATAACATGGGCTGAGATACAGAGAAGATAGGATTTTTGGCATCAAAAAATAACAACAACAACAAAAAAACAATGGGCCAACCTCTAGCCGGTTTGGCTCAGTGGATAGAGCATTGGCTTGTGGACTGAAGGGTCGCGGGTTTGATTCCCGTCAAGGACACATGCCCGGATTGTGGGCTCCATCCCCAGTGGAGGGTGTACAGGAGGCAGCCAATCAATGACTCTCATCACTGATATTTCAATCTCGTTCTCCCTCTCCCTTCCTTTCTGAAATCAATAAAAATATATATTTTTAAAATGGCCTAAGAGTGAGGCTGGTTCTCGGAAACATGGCAGATTTTAGGACTCAGAGCTGGAGGAGTTGTGATTGCTTCTGACTCTTGATTGGGCTGAGAAGATTTGAATCGCACCCACCCCGACCAGGATAGGCCCTGGGACTTTATTTTAAGAGGTTGGTGGAGAGGACCTGTTTGGGGACACAGGCTAGAGGCTGTAGGAAAAGGGGATTGGACAGGAGGATCACAAAGTGTGGGGAAAACTAGTGAGTATCTGTGGAGAGCTTTGAACCCTCTCCTCTGTGCTGATGTCCAGCATCACTATTCCTAAGGTGCTTTGAGACCCTCAGATAAAAGTCTCTGTCAAGTTCAACGTTATGGGAACCGTAATAAACACTGCTTTGTGGAAAGGCCAAATGCATTCCTGACCAAGTGTTTGTCATCTTTCCACTCTCTGAGCTCTATGTATTAACCAAACTGTGCCAGACAGTCAGCAACAAGCCAGTCTCCTTGTTAATCCCCGTCTAATTTTGACCTGTGCCCACCTCATGACTCTCATTGCATTTCTAGTAAGTGGTTTCGTTTCTTCACTCAGTCCCTACATCTGAATGCTGCTCAGATTCCTTATAACCTGCCCAGTAACCCAGCTCCTCTGGGATAGGGTCCTTCCTTGCCCGTCACTTCCCATAGCACACTTCTTACAGAAATTGGGACCTTCCTCGTTCTCCTAGTTCCCACGACTGGGTGTTCGTTACTTGCTGCTAGACCTCTTGGTGCTGATGGCTTACCTACCTGGACATCTCTCTTTTTAGAGGGATGGAAGGGAGAGGGAGAAGGAGGGAGGGAGGGAGAGAGAAAGAGAGGGAGGGAGGGAAAGAGAGAGAGTAACATTGATATGAAAATGAGACATCAATCAGCCGCCTCCTGCATGCTCCCTACCAGGGATCAAGCCCACAACCCGGGCATGTGCCCTGACTGGGAATCGAACCAGCGACCTAGAGGTGATAAATACACTTTACAAACCTTTTCCTATGTGAAGAGAACAGAGACCAACCCCCTCCAGTGTCAATGGCCAAGGAGTGGGGGGGTCCTGACTTCTACCCCCACCCCATTCCCCTGTGTAGCAGTGTCAGAGCAAGCCAGCTAAAACAGGTTTAAATAAGATCCCGTGTCTTAGAACACAATAGCTCAGATGTCAAATTTCCCATTGAAAATCACTTGTCACACCAAGAACTTGGAAGATCTGAAATGAAATTTAAAAAGACAATGGATAAATGCCAACAGCGACCTGACAGAGATGTTAGAGTTTTTTTGACAAAGATTTTAAAGCAGCCGTTATAAAAATGCCTCAGTGAGCAACTATGAAAATACTTGAAACAAACAACAACAAAAATAGTCAGCCAGAAGCCTCTGGAGAAAAAACGTTGTCACCAAGCATTTTGAAAAAACTACTGTCAATTTCTGCAGCAATGAAAATAAACTCAACGTTTTATTTTAACTGACTTGGACATCTCACTGTCAGTAACATAACTTGCGAGTTAAAAAGAGTAAGGGCGGAGCATTGTCTAAGCTAAATCATACCATGTCACTCCCACGTTGTTAGGAGTAGGCGAGGTATGTAATGTTGAAGTCACTAACCATCTTCCATATACCATAGCTTGTCACTGCGTCACCCAGACATGGCACTGAGGAAGGTCTGTCTCCCTCCCGGGTGTCTCCACTGTCTAACCTCGTGGCCATCAAGTCCTGGTCACTAGACTTCCCACTGGGTTCACATGGTTCAAGATGCCTTAATGCTGTCTCATCTTCGTGAGTTTTACCCTCCAGGAGGTGGCAGCAGGTGGCAGTGAGGAAAAGACTGAGGGCTAGCAATGGAGTGTGAGCAGCCAGCTCACTCTTGTCATCTGTGGGTCTTCTGTCATCTCACCACCTGGTGCGGGACCTCCCTATGACCTGCCTATTGTGTGTGGCCACTCATGCTGATTGGTTTTATTGTTATTGGTATAGTTTCTTGCTTTTGCCAGAACTATTTGGCTTCCTCTCAGTTCCCAATATTCATGATTCCACAGTTATACAGGAAGAGACCTAGATATCTATTCTTTTTAAAAAATATGTTTTTATTGATTTTAGAGAGGAAGGGAGAGGGAGAGCAAGATAGAAACATCCATGATGAGAGAGAATCATGGATTGGCTGCCTCCTGCAAGTCCCCCACTGGGGATCAAGCCCACAACCTGGGCATGTGCCCTTGACCTGAATCGAACATGGGACCCTTCAGTCTTCAGGCTGACGCTCTATCCACTGAACCAAACCAGCTAGGGCTGGATATCTATTCTTTATAGACATGGATATATACTGGGCAGAAGAAGGAGAATTTGGAAAGATGTAACATTACACCCTGACCTTCTACCAAAACTATTCCAGATGAATTAAAGATTTATTTACATGTTAATTAAGGACTAGGAGAAAATGCAGGTGGTTATAGAGTAAGGGAGCTATTTATGAGAATAACAAGAAAGATAGAAACCATAAAAGAAAATATTTGAATGGTTTGAATTATATTAAAAGTAAAAATTTCTGCATGTCTTGATTAATTCTGGGTAGTGATATTTAGGTGATTATACTTTATCTTATTGTTTCTCTATATTTTTAGTAAACATATAAAAAGAAAAAAAATGATTTTATGTGCCCCACACAATAAATAATATTGAAAGTCAAACATCAAACTGAGGAAAGAAAGTTGTAGGGTCTTGGTGATTGCTTTATGGAATGCAATATATAGATTTCTTATACATCGGTATAGAAAATACTCAGTTGCCAATAGAGAACTGGGTAAAAGTAGGAATAGAGCATTCACAACAGAGACACTACAAAGGAGCAATACATTTTTTAAAATGCTTAGTGTAATATCTATTTGAATAAATGCAAACTAAAACAGTAATAGAACCGATTTTGGTGGGTGCCTATCAAAATGTCAGAGATTAAAAATAATTTTATGCGTAGCTGCTAAATTGGTATAATCTTTTTGGAAAGCCATTTGGTGATGTGTCCAAAGACTTATCATTTGTTTACCTTTGGAATTGCAATTTTTCTGCTAGTAATTGATCTTTAAGAAATTACCATAAATGTGTCCAAAGTGCAGATTTTATCCAAAGAATTTTTTCAATAGGAAAAATTTCAGATGTGTCCCAAAATAGGAGATTGCTTAAGTACATTATGGTATACTCATAACATAAGAAGAAAAAAATACATATACAATATACTAGTATATATACATACATATACGTATATATATAAAACCCTTTATAAACAAATTTCCAGAATATCTTATATGAAAAATATACAGTGTAATTTTTTAAGTAAAAAAGTACTTAAAACACACATATATATGTAGTTGATATATTTTTGGTCAAAAAGAAAACGTATGTATAGAAAAAAGACAGGTACGATATACACATTAAGTATGAATAGTGGGTACCTTTAAGTGGTGGAAGTATTTGGCTTGTCTGCGTTATATACATTTTCTTCAATTAGCATATATCCTGTGGGAAAATATTTAAACTGGTTTTTGCACCATTGGCAGCCAGCATGAGCAGATAAAAGAGGCCGCCCTCTTTGTAAGGCCTGTCACCCCGCCACAAAGGGGCGGCTGGATTGTGCCGACAGCCCTAAGACCTCTCAATCTCAGGCCACAATGGGAGCTCAAGGAGACGTTTCAGAACGTTCCAGGGTGAACATTTCCTTCTCTTCCGGGCTCAGGAGGACAAACGCTACAGTAATATTTTTGTCCACCGATTCAGAGAGAAAAACCCAGCCCAGGAAAGACACTCCCTTGGTCTGTCCATTGTGAATTTCTCAGGGAACCACAGAGGGGGCGGGGGAGGGGTTCCATTTGGTTGCTTTTCGCTGAATAGCAATGAGCCAGGAGAAAGCCCATAACTAATCAGCTCTGTTGGAGGGGAAACACTATCAAGACTTTTTCCTTTCTATTTTACTTTAAACACACACACACACAACTTTCTTTCTTTTTTTAAATATATTTTTATTAATTTCAGAGAGGAAGGGAGGGGGGAGAAAGAGAGAAATATCAATGATGAGAGAGAATCATTGATGGGCTGCCTCCTGTACGCCCCCTACTGGGGATCGAGCCCACAACCCTGGCATGTGCCCTGACTGGGAATTGAACCGTGATCTCCAGGCATCCCTCTCCTTCATGTCGGTCAAGGTTGATGCTCAACTACTGAGCCACAAGTCTATGCACTCAAGTGCATAGACTTGAGATGGCCTGTTGCGCGGTGGTATTGGTGTTCCAGCCCGTTCTGGATGGGGAGCAAGAGGATAGAACTGAGACCCGTGTGCGGACTGCCCTGCATTGGTTTGCCTCTGAAGGAGCCCAATGCAAATAGCGGAGACAGCATCTGTGCTGGAGGAAAGGGGCTTGAATCGATCCTCTGTGGGGTGAGGTCTGTCCTGTCCAAGGACTCGGAGTCGAGCTTCAGACAGCTCTGGCTTCCATGAGAGAACCTTCTGGATTAGGACCAACATCTCAAAAGAAACAGCCCCTATTTCCGGTTAGATAACCTGCTCAGTGAGGGATGGCAGACAGCATGGACATTTTTAGTTCCTTGTCTCTCTCTGTCTTTTGCTCTTCCTTCCTGCTGTGGGTTGTTCTACCTCATTGACCAGGCAGGGGATGTGGTCTGAGCGTCCTTTGTTTCATCATCTGAAAATGTTGGGGGAACAGTCCTTGAAGCTGGTTGGACAGCCCCCGGGGGATGGGAGTGCAGGACCTTACTTGGACAGTTGTTCTCCAACACAGCTCTGTCCTCTGTGGGGCAAAGCAGCGGGACAAAGGAATGGAATTCCACTTTCTCCACTGGGAAAAAGGAAAGCTTGAAACCGTGAGTTTTCCCAGGCTTCTTCTGGGACGCCAAGGAAGACTCAGTTGCATAATCTCACAAAAATGCAAGCTGTAACCTACGCCTCCATAAACTCTCATAATATAGAGTCAAGGGATTAGGGAAGCCCAGAAACATATGCATGATTTCCTGACCTGAGCACAGTGAAAGACCTTGATTGCAAAACCTAAGTGCCTCCAGACCAAAGAACTACAGAAATGCAATTCACCATGGACGGTCCTAATGCCACAGGAGGTTCTTTCATAATAGCGATGGGGGAGAAACAGAGACACACGTGAGTGTGTCTTCCGTTGCACTGTAAACTCAGAAAGCCCATATTGGAAACTGCCCATTCATTCCTTCAGTAGAGATTGTATCTAAAGGCAAAGATAGCTTTTAGACATTTCTATTTTAATAGATTTGCTTCTCTGAGGCCCAAAGCCAAAATATTTTTTTATTGATTTCAGAGAGGAAGAAGGAAAGAGAAACATCAGTGATGAGAGAGAATTATTGATTGGCTGCCTCCTGCACGTCCCACATTGGGGATCGAGTCTGCAATCCAGGCATGTGCCCTGACTGGGAATTGAACCATGACCTCCTGGTTCATAAGTTGATGCTCAACCACTGAGCCACGCCGGCTGGGCCAAGGCCAAATTCTTGATAGTTCTGTATTTGGGTTTAAAATGTGTTATTTGTTTGTGATAAGAGCTGTCTGGCTTTGGGACCCTTAGCCAACTGCCCTGATGACCTCAGGGACAGTGGTGACCCAGTCTTGACCGACATGAAGGAGAGGGATGCCTGGGCTGGCAACTCCAGAAGGAGGGTTACCGAGGGAGCAGGGTTCTCCTATTAAACGAAACAGCTGTTTATTAGTCACCCATTTGTGCCTTATGCTATGTCAGAGCTGTACACTGAGAAGGCAAAGATAAGTATGACACAGCTCCTGCCCTTAAGAACGTCACAATCTGCCAAAACCGGTTTGGCTCAGTGGATAGAGCGTCGGTCTGCGGACTGAAAGGTCCCAGGTTCGATTCCGGTCAAGGGCATGTACATTGGTTGCGGGCACATCCCCGGTGGGAGGTGTGAAGGAGGCAGCTGGTCGATGTTTCTCTCTCATCGATGTTTCTAGCTCTCTATCCCTCTTCCTTCCTCTCTGTAAAAAATCAATTAAAAAAAAAAAAAAAAGAACGTCACAATCTGATGGGGAATAGACATAAAAATTAATGTAATAAAACAAGTGCTAATTTATTAATATGAACACTATTTTCATATGCAGACCTCAGGAGTAGGGGAAGGCCTTAAAAATTCTTCAGCAAGAACCAGGGTCCAAAAGAATTTACCTGGACTTATTACAGGGATCTTTTTCTCTTGATCTCTAAGTCAGTGGTGTCCACAGTAAGTGTGGGAACTCTAGGAACTACAGAAAATAATCATGCAGGTGCATTCATGAAATATTATAGTGTATTCTTTAGAATATTTTTGCATATTTTTAAATATGATATCATGGTTTATAGTAAATGCTGACCATTTATAAAAATAATGTACACATTGGAAAGGAGGTATATGCTCAGAAAAAAACTTGATGTGAGAGGATGAACAAGTTTAAAAATTATTGGGCTCGGTTGTCCGTCTCCAAGGCCCCAGATGGCTTCCTCAGGCTTTTGGGCAGTTTGGCTCTGTCTTAGTGACTGTCTTCCATTGCCTCTGCTCAGCTAAGAGAGGACCCTCTAACTACCTGCATCCTTTGTCCTTTGAAAGCTGCCTGTAGTTATTGGAGTTTCCCCCCTTTATGTCATCAATGGAGGAGGAGGTGGCCACCCAAATAGTTGAAGCGACTTGTCTGACATTATAGGATTAGTATTAGCATTGTGCTTTCTGGCAGAAACAAAACAGAACAGCCCCGATAATGGCTGAAGTGTTGTACCAATAAGAAACTGGCCAAAGTCTTAAGCAGAAAAGCAAAAATCACAAAACCTGTTGCTACAAGAACTATAAAAGCCATGGGCTGAGTGAGACAGGGTGAGTGAATCAGCATAACTATGTTGTAGTCCTACAGACCTCAGTTAAAATCCCAACTTTCACTTAGTACCTGTGAGGTTGAAGCAATTACTGAATGCCTTGTAAGTATATCAATTGCTGTTCTTGGGTTGCAAGGAATAGGAACCAGCTCTGGCTAACATAAGCACTCTTAAAAGGAATGTGTTGGAAGGAAATGGGGTCATTCCCGGAATCAAAGGAATAGCTGAAACTGAGGCTTTGAGAAGGACAGGATCCAGGGCAGGTCCAAGGATCTTGGCAGGGATGTTAAACATCTTGGATCTTTAGGTTACTCAGCTCTGACAACTCCACTTTAACTGCTTTTGATTCTGAATATTTCTCTACTCAGAGTTCAAATTCCCAGAATAGAGTCTAATTGGCTTAACTTGGTCACATGTCTATCTCTGTGGTTCTGTGATTGGACAGAGTTGGGATTTTAATCCCCAGTATTTACAGAATGAAGGGCAGGCTGGTACTCAAAGGAAGGAGAGCTGGGCAGGCAAAAACAAGTCATGTCTACTACATTAATCTTCAATTACCTCATCTGGAAAATGGGGGATAAAAATACAGATCTCATGTGGTGATTTTGAAAATTAATTGAACGAGATAATGTTTGCAAAGTTGTTAATATGAGGCCTAGCACTTAGTGTTTAGTACAGGTAGCCACCATTATTATGAACTAGAAGCCCGGTGCACGAAATTCGTGCACGGCGGGGGGTTGTCCCTCAGCCCAGCCTGTACCCTCTCCAATCTGGGACTCCTGGAGGGATGTCCGACTGCCCGTTTAGGCCCTAGGATCGGGCCTAAACGGGCAGTCGGACATCCCTCTCACAATCCAGGACTGCTGGCTCCCAACTGCTTGCCTGCCTGCCTTCCTGATTGCCCCTAACCGCTTCTGCCTGCCAGCCTGACCACCCCCTAACCACTCCGCTGCCAGCCTGGTTGATGCTTAACTGCTCCCCTGCCAGCCTGTTTGCCCCCAACTTCCCTCCTCTGCCGGCCTGGTCACCCCTAACTGCCCTCTCCTGCAGGGTTGATCACCTCCAACTGCCCTCCCTTGCAAGCCTGGTCCCTCTCAACTGCCCTCCCTTGCAGGCCGGGTGCCTCCCAACTGCCCTCTCCTGCTGGCCTTCTTGTGGTGGCCATCTTGTGTCCACATGGGGGCAGGACCTTTGACCTCATGGGGGCAGCTATATTGTGTGTTGCAGTGATGACCAATCTGTATATTACTCTTTTATTAGATAGGATATAGGCCTGGTGCACGGGTGGGGGCCAGCTGGTTTGCCCTGAAGGGTGTCCCGGATCAGGGTGGGATTCCCTTGGGGCGTGGAGCGGCCTGAGCAAGGGGCCTGTGGTGGTTTGCAGGCCGGCCACGCCCCCTGGCAACCCAAGGGGAGGCCCTGGTATCTGGAATTTATTTTCCTTCTACAATTGAAACTTTGTAGCCTGGAGCAGAGCCAAGTCTGCTGCTCCCTCCGGGGCGGCAGCCATCTCTGTGGCAGTTAATTCACCTTCTACAATTGAAACTTTGTAGCCTTAAGCGGGTGAGCCCGGCCAGGGTGTGTGGAAAGCTTTGCTTCCCCTGTTGCCGCCGGCAACCCTGGCCTGCTCTCTCAAGCTCCATTCTGCCGCCATTTGTTTGAATTTGTTTACCTTCTATAATTGAAACTTTGTAGCTTGAGTGGAGGCTTAGGCCTGCAATGGCTATGGAAAGCTTGGCTTGCTCTGTTACCTGGGAAACCTTGCTCATTGTGGCTGTAGCCATCTTGGATTGGGGTTAATTTGCATACTCGCCCTGATTGGCTGATGGGTGTGGCTTGGCTGGTGGGCGTGGCTTATGTAGCGGAGTGATGGTTAATTTGCATATTACCATTTTATTAGAGAGGATTACCGGAAATTATTAAAAGGTCAGTCTCTCCCTCTTATACAATGTTTGTAGAAGTGGCTTTAACTATGGAACTCTCATAGAGGGATCTGTTTGATTGAATGCTAATGATGCAATAAATATTTGGATTGGAATGGGATAATACAGTGAGAAATTTTGGTTACTTTTATCCCTGCTTTGTGCATGGAATCCCACTCCTTTTCATATTTCATTATTTCTAAACTCTGTGGTTCCAAGTGCAGATTTGCAAAAAATAAATAAAACACCCTCTCCCCGCTTGCTCTTTTCATAGATCTTGAGGGTTCTGTCCTTGGTTTCCATGAACTCTCCAAGGACATGCTAGGTTTGGGAAGGAGGGAGTAATCTGACCTTTGAGGCTAAACTACTCATAGGAAGTGTCAACACGACACTGAAGAGCTAGTCAGTTTTGTTTTAAAACAAAAGCAGTCAAACCCCCATAGACAGAATTTGAGATAACTAGTGGAATTTTTTAGTCAGTGGGCAGAATTAAATGCATATTTAAGCATCACGTCAATATAACCTCAGATTTGCCATTAATTTGTTCCATGGTTGATAAACAATCTCCAGTTGAATGACTGTTATTGGCTAAGTGACCCACGTCCCCGTAGTCGGTCATGGTTTGTGAGGGATAATGAGAATGGGTGGTGAGGGATCAGCTTGTGAGCACGGAGTCAGGGCAGGTGGGATGTTTTCTGGCCCCACCTCTGCTCTCAGCCACGTTTTGATCGCTCTGGCAGAGTGCTAATCTCTGCCCCGGGACAAGTTATCCCAGGACAGAAAGTCTTGTGAGAAAGAGCCTTGAGATGGGAGCACTGAAAGGGCTTGTTCAAGTTCAAGATGACCAGGAAAATACCCCGAGAAGGTCCCAGCCAGCCTGTGTCAGCTGCAAAATAAACAGATGGCTCTTGCATGCAAATGGGAGCCATGCTTATATGCGGGTGGATAAGTCTTGCTGCTGACACAGCAAAGTGGGAGCTGGGAAATCCAAGCAACAGGCTCACTTAAAAATCCTTATTTTTATTGAGTTTATTGGGGTGACATTGGATCATAAAATTATATAGGTTTCTGGTGTACAGTTCTATAATACATCATCTGTATATTATATTGTGTGTTCGCCACCCCAAGTCACATCTTCTTCCATCACCATTTCCCCCCCCATACCACCCACCCCCTTTTCCCTTTGGTAATCACCATACTGTTGTCTGTGTCTATGAGTAGTTGTTGTTTTGCTTAATCCTTTTACCTTCATCACCCAGCCCCCAACCCTCCTCCCCTCTGACAGCTGTCAGTCTGTTTTCTGTATGTATGGGTCTGAGCAACAGGCTCATTTTTGTCCAGCTGAGCTGAGTCATTCAGAAAGGTCAGAGCAGAGCTTCAGCAAAACAGGTCTGTCTTTGATCCGGGGAGTTTCTCCGAGCTGGATTTTGCAATCCCTTTCTCCCTCCAGCGGGTCATTGCCTTGAACAATCTCTGTCTCCCCTTCCCCCACCCCCACCCCCACTTCACCAGCTCACCCTGTCCTTCAAAACAGACAAACAATATTCCACATAGACATCTGGGGGAGATTCCAGGCAGTTCTGTCCCTCCTCCTCTTATGCTCTTAAAAATAAAACACACTTTCATTAGACATTCGTACACTAAAGATAGCTCATTTTGGGCATGAAGTAAATGACAATGAATTGGTGTCTTCCTGTCTGAAAATTAGGCAGTGGTTCATACTCTTTCAGGCTATTCAGTCCTTGGAAAAGACAGCAGATGAAGAGTTTAATAAATGGTAAATTTAGTAGATGAGTAAGCCACAGTTTTATCCAACTTGTAAGTCAAAATAAATTTACTATATACATACATCCACATACTCGCACGTATGTTTGTTCAGTAGATAAAATGCTTATAAGGGGCTCTTTAAATAGCAAGGTCCCTGAGTACATTTAAAATATGATTTGAATTACCACATGTGACTTGAACACAACCTTTGGGGAATGCATTCTTTGCTTAAATTGTGGCAAATGTGCAAAGACAGTGTTTAAATGTTATCAAAATCCTTGGCTGAAGAGTAGTCAGCAACATATATCTTTGGTTTACAAGAGGCAAAATGTGTTTCTAAAAGAAAAAAAAAATGTTTCCCCAAACTTTCCCTTGGCCTGTCTGTCCTGGATCCTCATAATTTGGCCCAAACCTTATCTTTCCAATCTCTGTTCTCATCAGACCCCTACACAATTCTTTTATTTCTGTTTCTTACAAAACACATGACTAAACATTGCAAAGTACACAAGACATCTATGAAAACCATGAGGTCCAAGACTGAACCTTAGGACGCTCTGTGGTCCTCAGGCTCCGGGGTTGAAAGAACCGCAGAGATTGGGGTTCCCGGTGGAAGATCATCCTTTCTTCTCCCCACTCCCCACGCCCTTTATACCCCCACTTCTGTAGAACACAGTGGCAGTACCACCAGTAAGGGAAGAACCTGGCCTGATGCTGAGAAAACAGGTCCTGTTTTAAAAGACATTTTAACCAAGTGGATCTCAGGGGTCACTGGCTTGAGTTCTATGTTAGGGTCAGAGCGCCACAGGCTCAGCTTTCCTCAGCAGCTAAAGTCTGCTTTGCTGACCAAGACTGGTCTGCCTAGTCTTCAACTTGGGACCCAGATGGCACTTCTCTGCCTTTCAGGCTATCTTGGCTATCAAAGCTTGAGTTCTCCCTTTGACCATAATGCAAATGAATCCTCTCTCTCCTACCTCACTTTTATAAAAAAAAAAATGTATTGATTTCAGAGAGGAAGGGAGAAGGAGAGAGAGAGAAACATCAATGATGAGAGAATCATTGGTTGGCTGCCTCCTGGGCGCCCCCTACTGGGAATCGAGCCCGCAACGCAACCCTGGCATGTGCCCTTGACCAGAATCGAACCTGGGACCCTTCAGTCCACAGGCCATCACTCTATCCACTGAGCCAAACCAGCATGGGCTCCAACCTCACTTTTGTCTCTGTCCCGGGGCAAGGAGATGCCAGTTGAAATGAACTCTGCCCTACTGCCCTAACCCTCATGCCCTTGTTCAAAAGCCAGACGTCCATCCTTCTGTACCATGGCCTAACTGTACCTGTGTCACAGCTTCTAGCACAGTGTTCTGCACAGAAGAGAGGGAATAGCTGAGTAAATTTCTATTTGAGTGGGAAAACAACATGTAAAAAAAGTATTTGTATTGTGGGGCAAAGAAACTTTCCTCTACCCTTCAAGTTTCTTTTGGCTGGTCTAATAAATCTACATAAGACAGATGAACAAGAGACAATAATCAAATTTAATTGCATATGTACGTATGGGAACCCCACATACAAGAGAGGTGCAGGGGTAGAAAGTTAAAATGAGGTGTATAAGGCATTCTGAGCTCAGGATGAGGTAAAGTGCCCTGGGGCTTCAGAGGAGAGGAGGGTCACTTTAGGACAGTAAGAGCAGATGTCCGGCAATTAGAAGTTCCCCTGCCCTAGAGACAGATGGGTCACAAGGTTTGTCTCTAATAATCTCTTGTGGGCAAGGCCCTTAATTTAAATTCTTCTAGGTAGTTAAGGCAGGGAAGTTTCTCTTGAGCCCTCAGGGTCTTGGTTGCCTTTAGCTCCAAACATTTTGCATACCACAGAGGTACATCTTAGGGTGACTTGCTCGGAGCCCTTACAGTATGATAAGCTGAATTTTTGTGTTTCAATTCAAATGTGTGAAAACCACACAGAGCAGTTGGTGTTCAGTGCTCCTTCTTCCACAGGCATCTCTAGGAGGAGAGACAACTTTTGATCATCACTCTGACCCCTCCCTACCAGGGTGTTCAGATCGGCAAAGTGAGCAGGTATGAGATTAGGGTCAGGATCCTGGGGTGTGAGTCAAACTTTCTATAGGAGCTTTGTAACCTGGGTCAACTTACCTTCCGTGAACCCCATTTCCTTCATTTGCTTGTGATGATGAGGTTTTTAGGATAAAAGGAGATATTTATGTGAACTTAGGACATTGTCACATATTATATGGGCGCTTTTTTTCTTCTTCTGGTAATATATAATCACAAAGAGCTTAACCTGTGAAGATCTCAAGGGTCAACTGGTGTAGCTACTTATGTCACGTCGAGACTAAAACCTACACTGGGTAATGACATGTGTATTTAAAAGGTTTCCAGAGATGAAATATTCACAAACAGCTTTGGTGATATGTTCAGAGTACTCAGAAAGAAATTACAAGCCCAAAATGGAGTCATTTGCTCCCATGACAGTAAACCAAGACTTAATTATGGTTTCAATTTTTTCTCAGGAATGTGACCTTTAAACAGTCGATCTGAAACGTCCAGATGAGCAGCAGTGAGGTAAGCTGCAGGATAAAGCTCCTGCTTTCTTCCTGTCCCCCTACCCCCACCCCCTTCCCAAGGATGGCCTGGCCTGACGCAACTCTTCCCTTTTCTCTTGCTGATACCTTCTTGTCCCATCCTCCTTCTGCCTCCAAAAACCTCCCTTTCTGGGAGTGCGCTTGTAGATTCTAGATGGATCCCTGCATAAAGCCAATTAGATCTTAAAATTTACTCCATGGAATTTTGTTTTTAACAGAAGATTTAATGACTTGGATCCTGGAGAGGCTTTGCATGTAACATTGTTTGTGCTGCCTTTAGGTCTTATGGCATCTATTCTCTAGCATATATTTATATAGCACCTAAAATAACTACCAACTAACTCCTGATGTAAATGAGCCCCTCTCTCTTCTGGCTACAGGGTGTGTCTCTAGCTATCCTTTTGGAGGAGTCAGGGTAGTGAGAGATGACAGGCAATGAATGATTACTTCTTGTCCTGTGGTCCACAATGGGGGTTGTACCCCTGGGACAGTGACAGAAAACATTGTCCCTCTTGACTTTCCCTGTAGTAACCCCACACTGGGCTTAATAAGGCATGAGACATTTTAATGAAGTGCTTCTGGTGATCGTTCCAAAGCTGCATAGAGTTGTGATATTGTGATTTATAATAAGAAATACATATTTGGTCTTCGTCCCCATTGCTGGCACAGACTCCAAAACTCTTGGGATTTCCTAAGTGATGAAAGCCATAAAAAACTCATGTCTTTTGTTATGTGAAGGAGGTGGTTTGGGGACTACGCCTAAGATAGGGGCCGGTTGGGAGAAGAACCAGTTCTGTGACTAGAGAGTGGAACTTTCAGTCCCATCCCCTGACGTTTGGGGAGGGAGAATTGAATCAGTCAGCAGTGGCCAATGAGTGATTCAATCATGCCTATGTAAGGAGCCTCCTTAAAACTTACAGGGTGGGATTTGGAGAGAATGACATGCCTGGAGAGGGCATGGAAGCTCTGTGCCCTTTTTCCATACCTTGTCTGTGCATGTCTTCCATAAGTGACATGTTTCTCTGAGTTCTATGGGCCACTCTAGCAAATTAGTTAACCTAAGGTTATGGGAACCTCTGATCTATAGCTGGTCGGAAACCTAGCTAACAGCCTGGACTTGCATTTGGAATCTGAAAATGTGGGGCCGAGCCCTTAACCTGTGGGATCTGATGCTATCTCCAGGTAGATAGTGTCAGAATTGTGTTGAATTGCAGGACTCCAAGCTGGTATCCCACCTCAACACACACATGTTGTAATTGGTGACCAGAACTTTTAGGATGGAGGAAGAATTGGCATTATCCCCAGGTTATTTCCATGAGCCCTCTTGGATCACACAAGGGTCAAGGTCTCACTGCCTAGACCTGCTAGAAGGCTTACCTTGATGTTTCCCAGGCAATATGAGGGTGCTTTGCAGACTTCTTTTCACTCCTGACCACTTCCAGTGCCCTCACCTATCCTCAGAATGCCCTTTCTATGGGAATATCAAATTCGAAGTCCACTCTCATGTGTTATAAGTTCCATAGCCTTCATCACTAAATATCAAGAGTGGGGGTAGGGGTGGCATAGGGGACCAGAACTACGCAGTTGGGTCCATGGTTAGAGTGAGTAAGGGGTAGAAATGGTATTCCAATCCATGCCTGACTAACTCCAGTAGTTTTTCTATTATTCTGACTGTGGTTGGCACTTTCTAAGTATGGTTGATTTGTCTGGTTTTCAAAAGAACCTTTAGGTCCTTGATGTTGGAAATACCTTCGTAGTTATGTGTTGTTACGTTTGAACAATCTCAGCTGTCTATAGTAAAGAGAATATGGGTTTTCTCAGTTAAAGTTTACCCTAACTGAAATGGTGTTTTAAAAAAGCCCTAATTTCTGATTTGCTAAGTGAATTGAATGCTTCAAATGGGGCCAAATTGATAGCCTGCAGGATAAATTCTGCTATTTATGCAAGAAATGGATACAGTGGCCATCCGCTTCAACCCTCACCTTGAAGGTTCTTTCCTATAGATCATCTTAGTCTATCTTGGTTGCTCTGAGCTCTGTTGCCATAGGTGGTGGGCCCATGTTTAGAACTGTGCTAGGAGCCTTTAGAACTGTATTTCCCAAACCTGCTTGTATATCAAAATCACTGGGGGACTTAAAGTAGGCAGATTCCTGGGCGTCCCCAAACTTCCTGAATTTGAACTTGACCAGGAATCTGTGTATTTTCTAAATTCTGCCCCAGGTTTGGGAACCATTGCGTTGGGGAAAGTTCTGTCCTCTGTGGATGATTGTTAATTTTGCTCTTGCACCATTGCTTGCGTATTTACCCCCTTCCACCTTCACACACTTACTATGAAGCAAGTGTCTTCCCTGTGTCAGGAAAACTGGAGGAAATGTCAGGCTTTGTCAACCGAAGTCAATATTTACTTGAGAGGCCTTTTGGCACGTCTGTGTTACTAGCAAATGTCTGTCCAAACTGCTCGGAAAACAAAATCTTAATCAAAAGGCTATATTTAAGTACCGCCTCGAGTTCTAAGCTGCATTCTCATTTTTGTTAACATATTTTCCTCATTACTTCTTCTCAGTGTGCTTCAACACTTGTTTATTTATTTCTCAAGATTTGTTCCTAGAGCCTGGAAGGCACACAAACTGAAGCATGGTTAGAAACAGATTGGGGGAAAATCTCCACCCTTTTGATAGAGACTAACATAATACACATTTTGGCAGTTGTTTAAGAGAAATATTGTTACAGTACAATAACCTTGTAGTGATTAAATGGAATTGGCAATGTTGCAAATCTATGGGGAGTCCAGGCAAGAAGGAAGATGTAGAATAAGTGGCTGAAATTCTTCTGCAGGTGTTGCGGGGGAGGAAAGGGAGGATGGAGAGAGAAGAATGTGCATATGAACTTGATTTTGGATGTTCCTAGCATTATGTCTTTTATTATTGCCTTATGTTTTTATTAAGAATATATAACCTGTGTGTTTGAGAGTCCTATTGTTATGTCATATAGGTGTTGACACTAGCCAGGGTCAGAAATCTGGGAAAATGCACTCTAAAGAATAGTCACATGTTTCTCCATAGTAAGGACTCGTAACATGTCAGATAAAGAGATTTAATAGCTGGAAATTGCATTGGTAGACCTGAGTTCTAGAATATGCCTTTAGGTTTCATAGCCATTCAGAGAAGTCTTACCCTGATATTGATTGTTGGACTTTTTTTTTTTTTTAAGGAATGCTCTTGACCCCAGTGAGGTCCATTTCCTGTTGTTTTGGCTCCTCTCACATGTTGATTTTCTGTGGGGGACCATCACCAGTGTGACACTGGCTTAGCAGTTGGGTAATGGGCAGCAAGGAAGCTGACATCTAAGGCTGAAAAGGGGGCAACCCATGTTGTACAGTGGTGAAACATTTGGGAAAACTGTCACCTCCCTTAATTTAAGAGGCAATTTTTGGTCCAGGGAGCTAGTTGGAAAATAGCAAAGTGTTAGTGAAAGTGTAGCTTTTATTGGCTACCTTTAACAAGGTGTGACAAACAAACAAAACTCAGGAATCACCTGACCTGTTTACAAGATATAATGTAAGGGAATAGAAGGAGTCCAGGAATTGGGAACATCAGATTTGAGAAAACTACCAGCTTCTCCATCCCAAAAGGTAAGATTTTGAAAAAAATCTTGATTGGCAAAGACCTAGTAATACTCCTCAATTGAACAAAATAACTTGGCCCTTTGACAAAAATCAGATTAGGTGTGTGTCCTTTCTTCATATTGTTTTAGACAACTTCAAGGTGGCCACCATCAAGAAGAGAGGGGGAGTGGGGAGAGAGGGAGGGAGAGAGAGACAAGAGAAGGAGAATGATGGATGATAGAGACAAAAAAGGAAAGAAATAAATTGGGTTTGAGGATTATATCTGGGAAAGAACTTTGGGTGTGGCTATTGGTTCATGGAACTGATTGGTGGCGAGTACACCGGGAGCCTGTGAAGAGTTTGAGAGGATTATATTGCCAGAGAAATCATGAGCCTGGATTTTCCAAGGTGTAAAATAACCCCTGGGCTTCCAAATGTGCTTCAGCAGGAAGTGGACTCCTGTGAAACCTCCAAGGGAGACTTCCCCCCACCCCCTTCACTCCACCACCCCCAGTGCTCCCTTCAGACACAGACAGAAAGATCAGTGACTGGGAAAGACATCCTAAAGGGCAGAGCCAGCAGCCACAGAGAATGAGGAGCGAAGGAGTTCTCCCCAGAGAACAAAATTAGAGCCCATGGAAGTTCTTCTCCAACCTCAAGGAAAGGAGCCTTCTTAATACCTGTCTCGTTGTGGGCAAATGTGTGTGTCACTTCTACTTCTTTCTAAATACCAGTATGCTTTCCTTCCCCTAAGCCATCACTGTGTATTGGGTGTGTGTTGGGGAGGGGCATTATACACTGTATTTTTAATCAAAAGCCACAACTCTCTAGATTAGAAAGGGCCACATCTGGACTGAATGCAGAGGGCCGTGCATCCCTTGCAGATCCTAGACGTAAGCTGGGTCCCCAGATTGATTGGATGGGCTTTGGGGGACCGTTGGGTTGTCTCCTGTGGATTGCCTATTAAATAAGTATTTGATGACCAGAATGGGGGGGTCTATGGCAGAGGCTGATTAATTGCTTATCCAACCACTCATTTTTCTCCTGGGCATGTAGTTAGATGACATGTTCTGTCCTACCCTATGGACAACCATGTCACTGAGTTTTGGGTGGATTTTTATGGATGCTGTTCCAGAGCTGGCTCATAAAACCTTCTGCACGATCCTCTCTTTTCCTTCATTTGCCAGTTTGGCTTAGAGGATGCAGCAGAGAACTCTGAGGGGACAATGGGGTCTGGTGGAAGGTGTCTGGATGGAATATCAGTGGGAGGCAGAACCCCCTTCCACCCTGCACTGGACAATGACATGAAGGAGAAATAAATACTGTGTTAAGCCACTGAGATTCTCAAGGCTCATTTTATAACAATTTTCCTACCCTTACAATGGAAATAGATTTAGAGCAATTAAGTCATCTGCCCAAGGTCATGCAACTATCAAGGACTAGAGCAGAAATAAAATTAAAGGATAAGCTCCAAACTTGGGTCTGTAGAAGAATGTGATCAGAAATACTTGGGAACTTTTTCAAAATACAGATTCTTCAGCTCGACTCCAAAAACGCTGCTTCTGTAGTTTTGGGTGGAGAGGGGAGTAGAGGGGCTTGTAAATCAATTTTTACAAGCTCCCTGGGTAATGTTTCCTAAGTGATGCTTAGAAGCACCAAATACAAGCAGTTATTCTAAAACATGTCAGCTGGATTTCTGTGGAGCGATGTCAGATGTGTAGGACGGTCATCTAATTTATTGTCCAATCTGAGACACTTCCGAGAGTGAAAGGGGAGCTATTAATAATTACGCTGGGAAACCAGGCATAAAACGGGACTTTCCCAGGGAAATAGACACGTAAGAGCCCTTCCACATGAGAGCAAAGTCGGGACAGCTGTGTTCTCTGCTAATACAAATTCTGGTTCCCGTTAAGAAATTCTCATTTTTTTCTAGAGAGTACTATCTTCCATCTGTGTAGGTCAAAGGTAGCCTTCAAACTAGGGGCAAAGCTGAATTCTGGACAAAAGTCCTAAGAGGCAACCCCGGATACTCGGACTAACAAAACTCAAGTGTCATGGAGTTGGAGAAGTGACGCCAGGTACCCACAACTGCTCCCACAGACCCAAGAACCACCAAAGGCTTGAAGAGTAAACCCAAGCAGTAGGAAATGGGGGGATAATTCTGATAGAGACCAATAGAAGCCAAGAAAGAGGTAAAGTGTGGAGCCAGGATTCAGGGTGGTGTGCCAGAGGAGCCGTCTTGACTGATTTTCCAAGGAGGCAGGCTCTCCTTTCCAAGGAAGCTGGTACACCTATAGCGTACAGATGATCTCCACTCGAGTGTGAAAAGGAAGCGCCAGAGTTTGTCTCATGTTCTCTCTCGGGACCACACGAAAATAATTATGACGTTCTCAAATAATTTGTCAACATGCCGCCACTTACTAGCTGAGCAACCTAGGATCACCTTAATCTCTCTGAGCCTTAGTTTCTCAACAACATAACAGGGATATACATCTCTCTGCCCACTTCAATAAGGGTGACTGGGTGGATCAAACCAAATATGTAAATAGCAGTGTTTCCTAACAGTAATGATTATTGAGATGAAAGATAGCGTCAGTGTTAACAATATTAACAAAAATGTGTAAAGTATAGAATCAGGTAATAATAAGTTTCCCAAGATATGTGAACATTTTCTTTGTGATTACGTTGATCCTTGAAAGAAGTAAGCTAGTGTTCTTGTTTATGTAAGTGCGTGCGTGCGTGTGTGTGTGTGTGTGTGTATGTGTGTGTGTGTGCATGTGTGCGCGTGCGCCCACACACATGTCCCTTTTACTTCATATATTAGTATTTATTGGGGCTGCTTGGTAAAAATGCAGATTCATCCTAAGTTTACTGAATCTCTGGTGGTAGGTTCCAAAAGTCTGGTGGTAGGTCCCAAGTGATTCTTACGCACCATTTTTTAGATGAACTGCTTTAAGCAGTGGGGCTCTAGGAATAAGCTTCCCTTGGCTTGGAGCTGACTGGTTATCAAATGTTGTTGTTACTTGACCCAGGAGGAGGAATTAGTCAATCTAACAATCTCTCAACACCTCTCCGGAGCTGATGGAGTTCTCTAGTGGGAGAATGCATTGCTGCGCATGAATCTTTTCCGATTCAAAGGCCAATTGTGGGTCATGGCACCTGATTGTTCACAAAGGAATGGGAGGGTAGGAAAGTCTCTTGCCTCCTTTGTGCCAAGAGCAGCCTAAAACCAACCACCTGGATGTTTCCATTAATTTCTCCAGGTCTCACTAGAGCTTACAGAGATATGAGTAAAATTCAGGTCCAGAGAATAACTGTTCTTTAAACAAGGTCTGATTCAAGGAAAAGAGAAGCATTAAAAATGCTTCTCACATCTCTCCCTCTGTTAGATGTCAAGAAGCTTTCATTCATTTTGGGTTAATTTTTACTTCATTCATTTAACCAATATTTATTTCTCGTTTGTTATGTGCTACAGACCCTATTGGACAATAGTGAGCAAGATCCTGAAATGGGGTTTGATCTCTTCAAACATTTAGAGGTAAGGGGAAGGAATTCCCTGTAGCAAGTATCACGAGAAAGAATAATAGACATCTTTAGGTCTTTGGGAAGTGGGAGGTTTGAGTGACAGATAAGCTTGTGGCAGCTGTCAAAGGCAGATCCGGAAGCTGTGAGGTATTAAATAACTTATTGTCGGTTTGAGTTCACAAAAATCATTGCTACGTCTTTGAACTCAAACCACTCTTTGCCCTCTGAGTTTGGAGTTTTCAAATTTAGGCCTGTGGTTTTCAAACTTCAGCATTTACTAGAAGGACCTGCAGAGCGTGTTAAACCACAGACTACTGGACTTGACCTCCAGAGCTTCTAACTCAGCAGGCCTGGGGTGGGACCGAGCATTTGCATTCCTAACAATTTCAAACAAAGGGATGCTGATGCTGCTGGTCTAGGGACCACATTTTGAGAACCACTGCAATGATTAAATGGACAACAGGCAAGTGAGAGCATTGTTGGTGAGAAAAAGAGATGATTCATTAGCGTGCTCACATGGTGTTTCCTCTGAACTCCTATGGCAATTACTGGCTGCACAATACATCTGGCAATTAATCATGTCTTGCCTTTTAACATGTCTTCTCTTTGCCTGAATGCTATTTACATATTTCTGTTGGGTTTATGCGTTAGAACCAGTCAGGAATTGGGGCCAGCAGGGGGACAACCAGTGGGAGAAAGAGGAGAGGGATCCAGGCCCAAAGGGGAGCAGGAAGAGGATAATTAAGCAGACAGAGGATCTGCCTGTGGGAAAGTCGAGTTAGAGCTGGACCTGAGCTACATCTAAAGATGAAGGAGGAAGAGAATCCACATGGTGTCCAAAAGATGCAGTGTGGGAAAGGCAGGCAGACACCGGAAAGTTATAGGGTAACCTCATAGCAGCTAAATGATCCAGCTGCCAAGTGAGAAAAAGGGTGGGCGTGGGGGGTTATGGAGAATATAATATACCCTAAAAAAGAACCCCGACATTTTTGGGCATTTTCTGTGGTACTGAGGAAGATGCTGTGTGTGTGTTTGTTGAAGACAAAGGGGACTGAGCAGGAGTGTTTAATTCATGGACCCAAGTAATTTGGGTGGGTAAGTTCCAGGAAAATGGATCAGGATCAAATGTTTGAGAAAACAGCATTTTAAAACATATCAAACCAAGAGGAATGGAGCTAGAGCCTGAATCTCTCCCAAGGGAAAGCCAGGGTGTGGGTTGGTTTGAAAGAAACAGAGTTGGGTTCTTGAGATGGGTGGTTAGAGTTTTGCTTAGACTGCGGCACCCTCCCTTCCGTGGGCCATTTGTGAAGGGCAGGGCAGCGTTTCTCACCTGTATGGGGCCGGCGAGCCCATCTGGGGTGCTGGGTGCTGAAAGTCTCAGGGAATTCGTGGGAAGCATGGCAACCATGAGATGTCTTGGATAAGGGGGTGAAGCCCCCAGAGGAACCATCACTTTTGGACTAGAACTACTGGTTTATGTCCAAAAAACAAACAAAAGAACTTCTGGTGAAAAAGCAATGGTCTCCTCCGCTGCTTCTTTCCACCCACAGCAGACACAACCTCTTTTCATTGTTTCTATGTTTAGTTTTTTGGGTGCATCCAAACATCTAAACAATGTGTTTCTACTCCTTTTAATTGAGTTATCCACATGTGTCTATTGACTCCTCAATATGAAAGTTGAATATTAGCTCACTAATATTACTCTAAATTTTCCCCTCTCTTCCTACCAATATTTGTTTTATTGTTTTTAGTTCTTCTATTGGTTACCTTCAAACTTGACTCTATAATATGCTAAAATTTCTATTTCTTGTTATGTCAGCTTTGTATATAATCGCTTGATTCTCCATTTCATAAAATGAATATATTTTCCTCTGTACTATGTCTATTATTTTTCCTCTCCCCATTCCATCTTGCATTCTAGCAAATCTTTCTACTTTTACATTGTGTCAAAAATTGAACATTTACTTTTCTCTTGCAACAGAAACCAAGTCTTCTGTGTGTGTCTGTAGTAGACTCTAAAAGTTTAAAATCAATATCTGCGTCACATTACTGTTCGATGCTATGCTGAGGGCTAGGATTACATACTTTCTGGGAGTCCAGTGATAAGATCCATGGGCTAATTAAAATAAAATATTCCTAGCTTCAAGGCCAAATGGATATTCTTTTTTTTACATTGTATCAGTTGCTTAAGATGGTTTTGTTTGTCTAATATTTGATCTATGTCTTTCTTGGATAGCTTTCTGTTTTTCCTGGAGTTGCTAACTTTCTGTTCCTTTTCTCATAATTTAGTATATCTTCAAGTTTTTCCAATCTTTAACCCATTTTATCTACTCTACAGCATATTTTTCCAGAGACATGCCTTCTCTTGGAGTCCTTGGTCCAAATTAGACTAGTTTCACAGCTGACATCCAAGAATTCTCCCTCTGCTTCCCTGAGCTGGATCTCTGGATTCCATGTCATCTCATTCTTGGTTTACCTCCTATTTGCTGGTGTCTATCATCAAGTAATATCCTAAGAAGGGTTGATGTTTTGTATCTTTGAAAATATTTTAATCTGCCCTCACAGGAGCTTAATAATGTGCTGTGTTTAGAGCTCTAGGTTAGAAAACTATTTCGAAGACAAATATTTGAACATCCAATGTTGCCGCAGAAATTTGATGGCTGACTAATTCTCATTATTTTTTAGATGACTTGGTTTTCTCTGAAAGCTTTAACATCTCTCTTTTGTCTTTGGTGTCCTGCAACTTCCTAAACAGTAGGAATGGGTGTGGGGTGGGAAAGAGCTCACCCCAAATTGCCTGAAATCATACATCGTCACCAACAGCAGCAGACCGGTGCTGTCCTGCAGGCTGGCGTGGTGACCCAGAAAGTCTGAGAAAATGCATATTTTTACCTGTACAGGGTGATGAGAAACGGTCACCACTTCATACTTACAACAGCATTAGAATTAGGTCTGTAGTCAATAAACACTTGGGGGAATAAATTAATATGTGTCTTTGTGTCTGTATGTGTGTGAGACAGGGACAGACAGAAAGGATTTAAATACACTTATTTCTTATTGAAGGATCTGTTCTGCATTTCACTGAAGTGTCTCCTGATTGAGTGAAAGTGGGTCATGTGTAATTAATTGGTCCTCGCCACACCAGCCCCATCTATGTACTGGCAGGCCCCTACCATCAGTTGTAATTTTCTTTTACATTTACTACCTTAAAAATGATACCATTAATATTAAACACATTCTTATAAGTAATTTAAATATTATAAATACAAAAATATTATGGACAGAAATGTGAATATTTTCATTCTCCTCTTCTGACTCATCTACTTAGTGGGGAGAACGTCAACATTTTTTTTTAAGGAGATTGTTTTATTTTTAATTTTTATTTTTTCATTAAGGTATTATATGTGTACATATCTTACCATTGCCCCCCCACCCCACTCCCATACATGCCCTCACCCCCCAGAGTTTTGTGTCCATTGGTTATGCTTATATGCATGCATACAAGTCCTTCGGTTGATCTCTTATCTCCCCCACCTCTCCCTAAACTTCCCGCTGTAATTTGACAGTCTGTTTGATGCTTTACTGCCTCTGTATCTATCTTTTTGTTCAACAGTTTATGATATTCTTTATTATCCATAAATGAGTGAGAGAACGTCAACATTTTGATGAACATCCTTCTGGTCTGTTTTAAAGACTGTGGGCCGTGTGTGTGTGTGTGTGTGTGTGTGTGTGTACACATGGCCCACAAAGTTTTGTTTGTTATTTGATTGTTTTACCCCTACATAATCATAACATACAGATTGACCATCCTTCAGCTTGCTTTTTCAGTTAATATAGCTTGTAGTGCGTTGCATGTCACCGCATGTAGCTCTACCTCCTTCTAATGGCTACTAGTATTTTATATTATGGATACAATACGTATTGTAGCACCCTGTCTAACCAATAGTGAACATCTTTGTATATTCATCTTTGTGAACATTTCTAAATGTTTCTTTAGAATGGGGAAATTGCTGAGTCAGAGGGTGTATGCATTTTTCAAAACTATTCTTTCCGATTGACTCCTCCCCACATTTTACATTATCCATCAGTTTCTGGTTAAACATTTGATATTTTCAGTTGTCTTTAACCTAGTGGTTCAGAATGTAGACTCTGTACCCAGGACTGGTTTTGTGCTCAAAACCTGCCCCATTACTTAGAGCAGTGTGCCCTGGGGCAAGATAATTAGCCCCTCTGTAGCTCAGCTTCCACAAGTGGAAAGCGCGAACAGGGCCTGCATCATCAGGCTGCTGAGAGGTACAGTGAGATGGTTCCTGCACAGTGCTTAAGCTTGTTCCTGGCCCTTGGTACTCGATAAATGTTCACTATTATTATTAGTTTTTAGGTTTGAGGGCCAATAAATAATGTCACATAACCCCCTAACCTCTGAACTAATTAGTATACAGTATATTCAAGGAGTAAAACAGATGATCAAAATGTCACCTTTGTTACTGATAATGTGTTACTGTAGAGTGTGCTTTATATTTCTGGGCAAGTGACTTCCTTATGCAGAATCCCAGAAGTAGAGGGACTTATCTCTACCCACAGGTGGCAAGGAAGTGGGACAGGCCTGTTCCTGTAGGATTTATAGTAGAGAGAGCTGACCACATGCTTCTGTGCTCAGCAGACCTCTTCTCTCTCATGCAGTATAGCAGTTGTTGTAAATACAATTCATTTGGCGATTAATCCCATGCAACCCAGTGCGACCATAGTAGAGGTCAGATGATGTCCGTGCCCCACTATATCCCATCAGCACAATGGCCATTTCTGGGCACACTGTTCACACTAATGACACACTGGTGTGCTTCCATTTCCAAAAGCCAGCACCTACACCAGCACCTACCACTGCACCTATACCTACACCAGCACCTACCACTGCACCTACACCTACACCAGCACCTACCACTGCACCTACACTTACACCAGCACCTACCACTGCACCTACACCTACACCAGCACCTACCACTGCACCTACACCTACACCAGCACCTACCACTGCACCTACACCTACACCAGCACCTACCACTGCACCTACACCTACACCAGCACCTACACCTCTCGGTAGAAAGGCTGCTCCAAGCAGCTGTAACCCACATTGCCTGCCAGTACAGACAGCAGGAAGCACCTGGAAACTTGTAAGTCCTCTCAAACTTTCTCCCCCTGCCAAGTGACTCATAACCTGTGACTGATGAGTATAAGTACGCCAGCTCCTTGCCCTTGACCGGACACTGTCTTCAAAGCTCATCTGCAACACCGAGCCAGAGTTTCCCTGTGTGGGCCTTCCCTTCCTCGCCCCACTTCCCCACGCCCCAAATCACTTTCACACACATCTGCATCTGGGGAGCCCTACCTAAGACAGAAACCTACTCTATTAAAGTCTAGGCTGTTCATATTTTTTTCTTATTTTCAGTTGTTTTCCAATGTTCAATTGTTTCAGTAAAGGGACCCGCAGGGATCTGAGCAGAGTGTGGAGAGTACAGTCCTGGCACTTTCGTGTCCTCCCGGGGGACAGTTTTGCACATAATAAGGACTAAACGAAACTATTTTTATTGCTTTCTCAACGTCATACAGTCTCAAATTAGATGAAAACACGAGGTGTTTGGAGAACATGCATACTTATCATGCAAAGAATGTTATACACAGTCATTAGAATTTTAAAGGTTTTTTTTTATGAATTCAAAACTAAATTATACACATTTATAAAGATCTCAGAGAAAATTCAGGGTCATGTAAATGTTGTATGAAGTTGTTATATGGGATTCAACAACTTATTACCTGCTCTTAAAGACATTTTAATGTTGAAGTTGCTTTTAAGAATTAGTAACTAGTGAATAGTTGAAATGTTGTCAGAGTGGATTCAGGACCAATTAATTTGGTTGCAGATAAAAGGTCCTAAGAAATCCATGACTTCCAACAAGGGAAATTAATATGATTTTATTTGCATGCTAAAAAAAGTTCAGTGTGGGTACCAAAATGTGCCTTTTCTAGAATATAGTAATTTAACTTTCATGCCCAAACTGGAAGTGTGATACTAACATAAATGAATCCAATAATGGCTATGCAGAAAATAATGGTATAATTGTAATGCCTGACATTTGTACATGCTTTATTACTTTTTAAATAAATTTTACAGCTTTTGTACCCAGATTGCTACATCTAGAAACTTTGTAACAGTTTATACAGGCTATAGTTTTCTTTACTTTGAATAGATTGATTGATGAATTTCAAATTATCAATTAACATTTTTATAACTAACTAGAGGCCCAATGCATGAAGATTCGTGCAAGAATGGGCCTTCCTTCCCCTGGCTGATGGCTCTGGCCGGAGCCGCTTTTCTGCCTTCCCACTCTGCCCAGAGGCCCTGAGCAGCTGGGGTGGTGCGGAATGCCTGCATCCCACCCTGCCCCCAGGCACTCGGACCTGCATATGCAAATTAACCCACCATCTTTGTTGGGTTAATTTGCATACTCACTCCTGATTGGCTGGTGGGTGTCGCGAAGGTATAGTCAATTAGCATGTTTCTCTTTTATTAGTGTAGATTAACTGGTTATTTGGCCAAACCAACTGGCTTGACCCATCGTCCTGGTGACAAGCAGATACTTCCTGAGACAATGTGCGTCAATGTATGCCTCACTTCAGCCAGGCTCAGCCAAGGTGAATTCAATATTCAGTCATTTAAGTGGATGACTTCAGTTGCTTAAGTGGACTCTGTGCTTGGTCACCCGATGGACTGTGTGGTAGTTTGATTCAGATTTTGCTGTTGAGATAGACCGGGAGTCTTTGTCACCCATGTCATGATCTTTCAGGCATGGCAGGAAGTTGTTTCTACATTGCTTTAACCATCACTGAAGAAAAAGAGATCTCAGATGCTATTAAAACAAATGAGCTGTGTTGACTATACATGACTGGTCCATGTACACACACAATCCTAAATAATAATAACATCTCTCATTATGGAATACTAACTCAAGTGCCAAGCATGAATCAACCCAGTACTTTTCATGTATGAATCCAGTGAATCCTTAAAATGACTCTATGAAGTAGATACCCTTTTTATCCCAACTTTACAGATGGGGAGACCAAAACACACAGAAGCAATTTATCCCAAATCACATAGCCAGTAAGTGGCAGAGTCAGGGTGTAGACCACTTGTGGTATCATTTCTCTGTAAATACTCACCTCAACATCTCAAAGTGAACTGGCCATCACATGATCACCTCAGGCTTTGTGGATCCTATGCACTCTAGTAGAATATAGCTACATGGTCTAAGTACTGGGGCCAGTGCTTCATTTTACTCCACATGTGTAGCCACAGCTTTATATTCCAGGTGCTGAGTTATTTATCTTTTCTGTGCTGTGCAGTGGGGACCCACCTTCTAGGAATCCTACCATCAGAAGGATCTTTTCTATGAGGGAAGTCAAAGCCTTAGGAGGGAAAGTCTGACTTTTTGGGGATCTTCCCATAAATGCCACTGATGCTGACTCCTATTGCTTGAAGAATTGAAGGTCAAGACCATGTCCTGTACCATTCATTGAGTTTCTCTTACACCTCTGCTAATCAGTTGTTGTTGTGTTTTTTGCACTTAGGACTGCATTTTGCTGTTATAGGAATTACCTTTGAATGACTTTGAGTAATTCATCCCCTGGAAAGTTAGTTTCCTTACCTATGAAATGGATGTAGAAATGTAGACCTCTGAATGTTATGGCAAAAACAAACCTTTGATGAACAGATATTTAATCGTTTTCATATGTTTTTAGATATGAACAGCATTCCATAGCTGACTGATGATAAAGAATTTCAACAAATGCCCTTAGGAATGGAAATACTCCCCCCCCCCCCCCCCTTATATAGTTTCTTATCTTAACAGCGAATCTCCTGGCTTTGATCCTTGTAATAAATTCACCTTCAGTTGAGCATATTGCATTTTCATGCAGTGCTTTTGATAGTGCCCATTCATGTTTTCGATAGCAATACATATTGTGGAATTTCAGGTAAAAAGAACTCTGAAATATCTTCTCTCTGCCCTTCCCTCTCGCTGGGGTGTTACCATAAGGCCAAGACGTTTTGGTTAACTTGTTCATGGATTTATCAAAAACATTGTGCACATAGGAGGTGCTCAAGAATTATCAGTTGCATAAATGAATCTGTACATGTACATATCCAGGTTTTAGGAATGAATCATTTTAAATATTAGCCTTTGGAATTACAAGATTCTGTTAGAATCCCTCAGTTTACCAATTGTGTGATCCAGGGCAAATTCTGTCTCTTTGAAATGTAGCTTCCTCATTTGAAAGTTGGGGGTGAGATCTAATTCACAAGGTAGGCATGAGGATGAGTAGGTCACGTGGGCAAGGTCATGTGGCCTGTCTCAAGTGCCAGTGCAGTCCCAACCCCTAGGAGTGCTGTTAGCTCTTGTCTATCTGTGATCTCCAAGCACCGCTTAGTCATTTACGTGAACAGGCAGGTAAAGTGTTATCCTCATTCTGCCAATGGGGAATGGTGGTGAAAAGAGGCACCATTGGCTAGCTCTTTAGCTGCATTTTCAGCTTGCTTTCCTCATGCTCCAGGATGCCTAGGGATGACTTGCAATTTAGAAGATTCTTTGAGAGCTGGAAGGGGGTGACTATGTCAAACCTCTCTACCAGTTCCTATGGTCTTTGTAGTAACCTCCAGTGGTGAGGGAGGAAACACGTGTTATCAGCCCATGGCTGGAGCTCTACCCATCTGGCAGGGGTGCAGGACCGAGCGGATGGAAGACACGATAGGAGAGCAGGTGACGACATGCTTGATGACTTTAGGACGTTATTTATAGCCCACGGCATTGGCCACAGCACTTTCCATTGCAGCTTTCCTCTGGAATTCCTCAGGCTGGGGAACAGCAGCTTCAAAGTCTCCTTTCTTAAAACTGAGACTGGCCTTTTGCTGACTGTGTTTGGCAGGTTTTGGGTAGTGGCTGGGTGGTTGACTCTGGATAAGCATCTCCACGTGGCGGCGTGGGCTTGCGTGGCCTCCCTGCTCCTGCTGGAGGGGATGCTGGGCTTAGAGGAGGCTGCAGGGAGGATTTGCTCTTATGTTTGCCATGTCCTACAGCCCCAGCCCCAGCCAAAGAGAAGCACCTATGTGTTGTATGTTACACTCCCACTGGAATGAGTGGTGTTGGGGAGGGGAGTGCCTAGAGACAGATAACAGGAAACTTGGGCTGATGTTTTCAAGGAAAGCTGCCTTTGCCAGCATTATTCTCGCACTAGCAGCAAGACTGCAGAGAAAGAGCAAACTGGTGACGAGTCTTGGCAGCACACTTTCCATCACTCGGTTCTTGCAAAATACGGCTCTAGATGCCAATGTCGGTGGGGAACTCTTAACCATCCTTTCGGTGCCATTAATGCTCCATTACTGTATCAGCCGTGCGGCCATCTGTTTAAAAGGCTCCTGGTTTTCATCGTGAGCCATCTCCAACACGATGCTGGAAGAACATATTGAACAAAAACGTTCCTGCTTGTGACCAAGGCAGCGAGGGTGACTCGATTCTTCCATTCTGTCATGACTCAGGTGGACTTGGCCACAAATGGCCCCTCATGAGCAGAGAGATGAGTTGGTGGAGGAAGGCAGGACCAGACAGGACCCAGAGTGGAGAGAGGTCAGCCAGCCACACGGAGATGGGGAGACCCGTATGGAGGGTGCAGAAGAAAAGAGAAGAGCACACAGGGGCCTGCCCACATCTGGTATGAGATGTGTGGGCAGGAATTCATATCAGCAGGGACCTGACCCACAGAGGAGGTGAGGGAGTCAGAGCTCAGACCATGAGGTTCTGGACATTCATGTCCTTCACGGCAGAAGCCCAGACAGAAGCTAGGGGTAGGAGCCGAAGTGTTACAAGCGGAAATGATATCAGGACCCCAGTCAAGAAGACGGGCTTTGGGCAGGATTCAAAACCCAGTGCTAGGCAGAGCTGGGCCATGGGCTCTGTGGGCAGAGTCTGCCTTTCTTTGGTCTCCATCTGTATGTGGATGCCAAGGACAGTGCCCTATAAGAACATGCATCTACTGAGTATTTGTTGAATGAAGAAATAGAAGAAAACAAAGCAAAAGCCCAGCCGAGTCATCCAGACTGAGCTGGCTGGGCAGACAGGTCTGGGTTAAGTAGGTGTGCAGGTGCGTACTGAGGACAACAATAGGTCTGAGAACCAATGAAGCCCAAACCTCACCAGTGGATGGACCGAGTTTGACTATCTTGCCCATGACATGACGGACTTGGGAACTGCTAGGGGCAAGGTCTTTGGTTAGAGGTGGGCTCCTGTGACCCCATTCCCCAAGGCTGACTTCTGCAGGGGAGCCTCAGGTGGTTCCTGAAGCAGGTTTCCTGCCCTTATCATGGAGGACACAGGCACTCAGGTTACATACATACAACCCGACAGATTTGGAGATTTTGAAAGCTGGAAGGCATTTTGCAGGTCCTTTATTTTTTTGTTTTTAAATATATTTATACTGATTTCAAAGAGGGAGGGGGAGAGAGAGAGAAACATCAATGATAAGAGAGAATCATGGACCAGCTGCCTCCTGCACGCCCCCTACTGGGGATCGAGCCCACAACCTGGGCATGTGCCCTGACCGGAAATCAAACTGTGACCTCCTGGTTCATAGGTGGATGCTCAACCACTGAGCCATGCCAGCTGGGCTTTGCAGGCCCTTTAATCCAACCTCCTAGTTATGCAGTCAAGGAAACTGGGACTGAAAGGGGATTAATGACTTGTTTGGCCAGAGTCCAAAATAGTTTCTCTATTATTCTGTTTGTTCACCTTCACATGGCTTTTGTTTTGTTTTGTGCCCCTACTAGATTGTAAGCTCCCTGAGGAAGCAATTATTATAACATCACCATCTCAAGTACACAATTTTATACACAAGGAGTCTCAAATACAGCTGTTGGCTGACTGACAAAATGAAGAGCAAATAAATAAAACAATGTCTTTTTTTGAAAGGCAAATAAATTGTTTTGAAATCTCAATTCCCAGGGTAGCTGCTTATCTACTCATGCATGTCCAGTGTTCAGGGCTCAAGAATCTTCCAGAGGTTGTATTTCAGGCACCACCTCCTCTGCTCTAGGGTCTGGTAATGGAAGCAGAGATGATCCTGGGGGTTATTATCTCTCAAGACCCAGATTCAAGCCCAGGCAAGAAGGCCCCTTGTGTCTTTTATGACAGGGGCCATAAACCAGAAAAATCCCAGTTCTTTTAAAGGGGAAACTTCATGTTTTGAATCTGTTCAAGTCATTCACACTATGCTGCAGATAACTGACAAGACAACCCACCCATTTAGGGCTAATTGAATTTACTTTTCTTTGAAATGGTATTAAAACAGCTGAAAATGCAGAGGCGACCTAAACAAAAGAATCCTGAAACTGTATTTGAGAATATATATTTTAATGAACAAAATTTTAGAAAGAAAACACAAAGACAGACCCTATAGGAATTCAGAAGTGGGGGAGACCCTGACGGGCTAAGAAATCTGGGGAGCTCCATGAAGAGGAGCTAGATTGAGGAGGAAAGGGTAATGTTGCCTTCACTCACTTTTTTTTTACTCTACTTGTAGAGTTATTTGGATTTTAACTGTGGTCAAAAGACAGGAATGACTCAAATTATGGGTTTTTAGGCCTGAATGAGTTCATGGCCAGGGTGTTTGAAGAATTGAGAGACTTTCTAGGTACACCTAGAAGTAAAAACGGCCCTGAGGAAGCAAACTCTAGTCCGAAGAGGCTCTGGGAAGCTGGAGGGCGGCTGAGGCAAATTCCAGAAGCCAGGTCACTGGAGAACTGCTCCCTTCCCAGTATAGTAAACTAATACAGTTCCCAGTATAGTAAACTGCTGTCCCCACACCCCAGAGCCCAGGACACGGGGCAAAAGACAGCCCTGGCCCCCGCTGCTAGTGGGTCTTTCCATGGGAACAGTCACAGTCCAGAACTAGTGTTGCTGTTTGATGTAAACAATAAAAAATAACTCCATGGAAGGTACAGTGCCAGGAGGCCGGAGACCTCTGCTAGGAAACATGTCTGAAGTCTGGAGGGGTGCGTAAACGCCATGGTTAATTTTTGACTTCCCCATTGATGAAACGGAATCAGAGGACAGCGTTTCTATGGTGTCAGGCAGTATTCCTATTCAGGCTGGGTGTCACCTGACAGGCCCAGGTGAGTAATGGCCTGGGCAGTGTGTTCCCCAGGGCTCAGTGTTAATTACACCAGCATCAGCCTTTCACACTTGTCCTGGATGGCTGTTCCTTCCAGCTGCCTCTCCATTGTTCTACCTTTCCCTTAATTGCAGCATTCAGGTGACTACTGTTTCTCACATTAACTCATTGCCATGGTTTCCATTCGGTGTGAGATGATGTCACCCTCGATGAGGAATAGAGCTCCTTTTACTGGGTTACAGCCGGTGACAGCTCCCTTTTCACCTCTCGACAATACAGCTAACGCTCACAGCAATCAGTTCTCTTTTACGTGGGTTCTGCCTTCCCCTGGATATGTGATTTCCAGTGGGTCCCTGGGCAGGGGCTCCGCAGAAATGAAAACTGGGTAAGATTTAGCAGGGATGGACCAGAGAGTATTATGTTAAGTGAAATAAGTCAGACAGAAAAAGACAAATGCCATGACTGGGGGTGGTGAACACACACTACAGTGTACAGACAATGTGTTGTAGAATTGTACACCTGAAACCTGTGTAATTTTGTTACCCAGTCTCACCCAATAAATTCAATTAAAAATAATAATAGAAAGACAAATGCCAGATGATTTAACTTTTATGCGGAACCTAAAGAACAATATAAACAAATAAACAAAACAGAAACAGACTCATAGATACAGAGATACAGACTGATTGTTTCCAGGGGGAGGAGAGCTGGGAGACTGGATGACAAAGGTGAAGGGATTGAGAAGTCCAGATTGGTAATTACCAAATAGTCCCAGGAATGTAAAGTACAGTGTAGGGAATATTATTAATAATATTGCAATAATGATGTATCGTGCTAGGTGGGGGCTGGAAATATCAGGGGGAACACTTTGTAACTGAAACTAATACAAAATAATATTGAATATAAACTGTAATTAAAAAATAAAAAGTTAAAGAAGGCAGGATATAAATGTAAAAGAAAGCTGGAGTATGCAGGATCTGTGGCTGGCAGCCAGGGGCGGGCTCAGTTTGGGATCATAGACACAGCCTCAGGCACAGGCAGGGAGAACAACCGATAGATGATAAATTCTACATCTTTTAAATGTTTTATTACACAGATAGAAAACTTTAAAATAAAGGTAAGTGAAGAGACATCAAACCGTCTATTGCCCGGTCGATGTGGCTCAGTGGTTGAGTATAGACCCATGAATAAGAAGGTCACGGTTCCATTCTGGTCAGGGCACCTGTCAGGTTTGTGAACTCAGTCCCCAGTAGGGGGCGTGCAGGAGGCAGTTGATCAATGATTCTCTCTCATTGATGTTTCTATCTATCCATCCCCCTTCCTCTCTGAAGTCAATAAAAATATTTTTTTTCTTTAAAAAGAAAAAAAAGCTGCCTTATTCACAGATGCTGCTTCCAACTCTTCTCTGTCTTTGAGACATTCTGATGACTTCTCTTTCTCTAAATTTCTTTTCTTTGGGATCTTTTTCTCTGCACTCATTGACTTTCTCATAGTTTCTCCCACCTTTTTATCCCATCAGCACAACATTTTCACAAGAAGCCAAATATAAAACATAGAATAGTCTTTAGAAGATCTGACAAGGGAAAGTATATTTAAGGTTTAACATTTTTGTCCCTTTCATAAAATGGTCACAACAAAACTTAGAAAAATGAAATATTTTAAAAGGAAACATAAAATGTTATTTTATGTTAATGTAAAATGTGACATCAAAAAAGTGCACCTTCAGTGAAAACAGTATTTTTGTGTCTTTTATTGTTTTCTCATAGATTGTCTTAATTGTAGGAATGATGTTGTTGGATCAAAATCCAAACATTAAATGTAGCATTGAATCTCTATTTTTCTTTTATTGCAAAAATCCTTATTGTACATGTGTGTTATAGAGAAAAAGCCCACTTTTCATATTTTGAAAAATCTTGGTACTCTTGACTTACCGTATATTATTCCAGAATAATTCATTGTTTTACTTTGGACAGCTTGCTTCCAGGCATTTTTAGAAAGCAGAGGTTGTGACCATTTTGATGGGTTCTAGCTTTTGATTATTTGATTGTGGAACAGTTGGACAATCTCAAGACTCTTTTTAGCCACAGATCGGTGGAGAATGAGTTTGTATAGTATAAATATTTAATATATAAGAAACATTAAATATTAATTTATGTTGAAATTGTAAGACAAAATGCATAACATATAGTAGCAGCATTGAAAAAGTGATAGGGATCAACCTGAAATCAATGCTGCTTCTGCAACGTAGACAAGGTAAGCATTCTGCATTCTTACATCAAGTAAGAATCAAGAAAAGTCTTCTTGGATATGGTGGATGATATTTGGGGTCATTATATTAAAGTATATTTTGCATTGCTCTTTCTAAGAACATCTAAATGAAAAACAATCACTAGCATTGGCCCAATTTACCTTGTTTTCTAGAGCATCAGTTAATGCCTTGAGACACAACAGTGTTTCAGGTCAACTCTAAGATGTCAAAGAACCCTTATGCCTGGTATTCACACTCTTGTGTAATCCCCTCCCCTGAAATGTGGGTGGAATTTGTGAATTACTCCTAACCAACACTGGTAGCAAAGGGGATGGGACGTCACTTCTATGATTAGGTTATGAAAGATAGTGAATTCTACCTTGTCAGCAGACTCTCTCCCTTGCTAGCTTTAATGAAGAAAGCTAACAAGAAATTGAATCCTACCCTAACCGGTTTGGCTCAGTGGATAGAGCGTCGGCCTACGGACTAAAAGGTCCCAGGTTCGATTCTGGTCAAGGGCATGTACCTTGGTTGCGGGCACAACCCCAGTAGGAGGTGTGCAGGAGGCAGCTAATTAATATTTCTCTCTCATCAATGTTTCTAACTCTCTATCCCTCTCCCTTCCTCTCTGTAAAAAATCAAAGTATATTAAAAAAAAGAAAAAAGAAATTGAATCCTGTCAACATCCACGTGAGCTAGGAAGCAGATCCTTCCCCAGTTGAGCGTTCATATAAGACCCCAGCAATAGCAGACCTCTCAGTCAATGTCAGTGTGAGAGATTCAGAACCAGAGGACCCAGGCCAACTGTGCCTGAATTCTCAGCCCATAGAAACCGTAATATAGTAGATGTATGTCCCCTTTGCATAGAGTGTACCTTTATCTCATACTAGAGGCCCAGTGCATGAAATTCATGCACGGGTAGGGTCCCTAGGCCTGGCTGGCAATCAGGGCCAATCTGTGGGGCGACCGGCGGAGAGATCTGGGGCCCCCGCTGGCACTTGCCTTGGCTGGCCTGGGGCCCGCAGGCTGGGGCCAGCTCCTGCGTTGAGCATCTGCCCCCTGGTGGTCAGTGCACATCACGGTGGTCATTCCACCATTTGGTTGATTTGCATATTAGGCTTTTATTATATATATAGGATGTAGGATGGCATCATAGGAACACACCGTGGACACCTGCCCTAATGTAACCCATCAGGGCATCACATGGCAGGCAGACATACTCTGTTCCTACCTGAGCTATCACCAAGGCAACTGATATATTTAAAATTGTGTTCTTGTTTGGTTCTTCACTTCGAACTTTTTGTAGAACTTTTCATGACATGCTAGTTTTATCCCTAAAGATTTTTTTCCTGCATCGCCTAAGAAGCATAAGAACTTTCTTATGGAATACCAATAATGTAAATTCGGATTTTTTATTTTGAGAAGGAAATCTCAATCTCTCCCCCACCCCTCTTTCTTCCACTCCTTGGAGTAGAGGAATAAAGGAGTAGGAGGGTCAGGCTTCTCTGTCTAGTTCTTTGTCACAAGCATCATCACTGTATTAAAAGACCTTGATATATACATAAAAACTCAGGTAATAATGACCATGATAAATGTAAGTGAAGTGCAAAGAGAAGATGCTGACAGACCTACCAAGGGTAAAATAATATCCTGTATTTCTACAGCTCACATCCGTGATATGCTAGGTTGTCAATAAGTATTAGCAGATTTCCTCGACCTTCTAAGGTGATGAATAGCTAATTGGAAAAACCCGCATTTGTGGTAGAGGCTACATAAAAAGCCTGCCTTCTCTGTCAAGTCACTTATTTGCTTTTAAAAAAATTATTTTACAGAGAAAGAGGAAGGAAGAGAGAGAGGGAAAGAGAGAGAGAGACAGAAACAGAGACATTGATTTGTTGTTCCACTTACTTATGCATTCATTGGTTTATTCTTATATGTGCCCTGACTGAAGATCTAACCTGCAACCTTGGCATATCAGGATGATGCTCTAACCAATCGAGCTACCTGGCCAGGGCATGTATTTGCTTTTTTGTTGTTAATCCTCACCCAAGGATATCTTTCCATTGATTTTTAGAGAGAGTGGAAGGGAGGGGGAGAGAGAGAGAGAGAGAGAAACATCGGTGTGAGAGAGACACATCGATTGGTTGCTTCCTGCACATACCCCAACCGGGGCCAGGGATCGAATCTACTATCCAGGTACATGCCCTTGACTGGAATGGACCCTTCAGTCTGTGGGCTGAAGCTCTATCCACTGAGTCAAACCGGCTAGGGCTACATTTGCTTTTTAAGAGTGACATTTTTAACAACTTTCAACTGTCAACTTTAAGAGTGACATTTTTAATGATCTGGTTCCTAGTTCATCTCTGGTTGGGAGGAGAGGAGATGATGCCACATGGTGAGGCCATATTTTGGGGACACGGTCTTTAGATGCCCTTAATGTTAATCCTTCTCACAAGACTGCCTCTGTTTTTGGCTAATATCTGCACTATAGAGCCCTTTTATCTTGCTGCACTGTGATATAAAATGTGGTTCTACATGATCATAAAATTGGTTTAGATGCACTTATTTCAAGACTAGTTAATGGCCATTTATTATTTAACAATGCCTCTAAGGTCACTGGCAGCCAGGGAGGAGAGGCGAACTTCTCTATCCTCTGTACTTCACTAAGAAACACATGTTCATTACTGAAAATATCCGATAATGGCTTTGGCTTATTTGTTAATTTAGGGGTTTATTGCATGGTAAAACAGGGCTGCGCGTATTTGGCTACCTTAATTGCTACCAAAGAGTCTTTTAAAGAGAACTACTTCGCTCTCATTACAGCCCTTGTTTCTGAAAGGTTGTAAGCTGCTACTTAGAGGTGCTCCCAGACTTTCCCCACATGAATTCACCTTTCGAGCCTCCCTCCTCAAGGTTCTCATCCAGCGCAGGCCGAGGCTGCTATTACACAACCAGCCAGCTTTCTCCTATTCACTAGTGACCTCCCGGATGTCTCCACCTATCGCTTCGATTCCAGCCTGTCGAAAGGCACTGCCGGGAAAATCGATAACAGTTGCTTCAGCATCTCCCTGATCCCTTATCCCAGGATAGCAGCTGACTCGCCTTCCAATTGACAGCAGTGCAGCCCGCCCATCGTTATGAGGTCCCAGCAACCGGCCTTCAGACGGCTGTTGGGTCAGGGCAGCCCCATTTTATCTGGGTGGGCTTTGTGCTGGAGGCAGACAGGAAGGTGGCCTCTATGCAATGATTTTTTTATTTGGGGCTAGAAGGTCTCTTGGAGTTTGTGTAGGCCGTCTTCATCCTCAGTCTTCATCTTCACATGGTACCTCGACACTAAAATCTTTCTCTCTTCCGCCTGCAGACGTGGGGCATGCAAACACAGGCCTCACCCAAAACACAGACTGTTAGAACAAGGAGGGAACTAAAAGGACATTTATCCCCACCCCACCCCACCCCACCCCACCCCCGGGAGAAACAGGGAGAGAAGTGACATCAGGTCTGTTTGTGCGGCATGGCGCTGGGCGCTGGGCACCAGGCACCAGGCACCAGGCTAGGGGACATGGTTTTGGCCTTCTGCAGCTCGCAGCCTGGTAAACAGACAAGCCAATCAGCCCCTCTTCTGACCAGGGCATTAAGTGCTATTCTGGAAGCTTTCCAGGGGCACTGAGAGCACAGAGGAGGGAATTGAAATTGAGTGTGTAGCCTGGCCGGCATGGCTCAGCAATGAGGGTCGACCATGCATCAAGGGGTCACAGGTTTGATTTCCGGTCAGGGCACATGCCCAGGTTATGGGCTCAGTCCCCAGTAGGGGGCATGCAGGAGGCAGTTGATCAGTGATTCTCTCTCATTATTAATATTACTGTATCTCTCCCTCTTCCTTCCTCTCTCTGAAACCAATAAAAAAACAAACAAAAACATTTTTTATAAAAAGAAAAGACTGTGCTAGGACCTGAAAGGAAGCAAGTCGCAGGCAAAATAACACAGTACAACAAGCATGTACATGATGATATTAATTCCTCAGGTGACTTCCAAGCCTTTGTTTTCAGTCTGTGCTTCCGGATAAGTATTTATCTGAGTGCGCTCAGAGCCTGTCTCCCCCACATTCACCAGGGGAACGTGTGACCTGCAGATCTCTAATGAGCAGGCTCTATGGACGGGCTGGGAATCTGTATTTTAATTCCCTGCCTAGGTGATTCTTGTCTACACTCAAGTCTGAGCACTAAATCTCTAGGTCAGTGTTGTCAACCCTTTTTGGCTCCATCCAGGTATGAAATACATTTTAAATATATTTTTATTGACTTCAGAGAGGAAGAGAGGAGGAGAGGGGGATAGAAACATCAGTGATGCGAGAGAATCATTGATCAGCTGCCTTCTGCACGTCCCTAGTGGGGATCAAGCCTACAACCCACCATGTGTCCTGACCAGGAATCAAACCATGACCTCCTGGTTCATAGGTAGATGCTCAACCACTGAGCAACACCAGACGGGCTGAAATACATTTTACATCAAGACCCTGTACTCACACACGACTAAAGTGTCATGAAATTATACTTGCCCTGATTGCCTTTGAGGCACCGGGGGTCATTTCCTTCTGTTCTAATTTGTTTTTAATACCCATCGTGACTCATGGCACAGATCACAGCTGGTGATTTGGAAAACGCAGTGTCTGGATGAAGAGGAAATGTTGCATGAGGTTTGAATCTCACATTGGAGACCCCAAGGTAGAAAGAGAGCGCCTCTTCCATGATAATTGCTTACATTAGAGGCTTTAAACTTTTATATGCAACTCTTGAAAGTCTGATGGGAACAGAAGCCCCATTTTACAGAAAAATTCACAGGCACACAGGCTCTCTCATCTTTTCAGGGAGCTCCTGGGTGTCCCTCTTTCTCAGACTTCAGTAAGGTAACCCTGAATTGACTTGTAGCTCTATGCGGAAGCAAGAATAAAGAGTGGGCGACCCCCATCATTCCAACATGGAGGGCGGGGCTTGAAGTTCCAGGAAATTATTTTCTTTTCATCTTTAAGTCATAAAACCTGGTCCCCACGGGCTGTTCTTCTTTATTTCCTAGTTATCTGTTATCACAGGAATGCAGTCATTAGAGAAAAATGTTGCCAAAGGATAAGGATGGCTGATTGAAAGCATTTTTTTTTAAGGACTCAGAGGTCATTAATGGACATGGCACAGGTCACCAAAAACAAAGGGTGGGAAGGAGAAAGGACGGCCATGGTCCCTGACTCACTTGGATCAGGAATGGGGCCGAGGAGGCGTACCTGACATTCCTCTGGGATGGGTTCCGCTCTGACTCAGCAGGGCTACAGCACGCCTCAGGAATCCCCCAGAGCCCCGGAGTGGCGTGCAACCTTGGAGTTGTTTGGGCAAGCCTGGAATATTTAGCTGTCTTACAAGAAGGCTGAGTGATTAAGTGATTAAGGCCACTCAGATGCAGTAGCTCCTCAGATGCAGCTCTGAACTTGAAATGGAGGGAAAAGATGAGAAGATGCTTGTCTGTAAATGCCCCGGCACTAGCTGCAAACCCCTCCATGCACGGTCCTGCTGTCAGCATTAGGAAGAGTTTTGGGCAGGACACAGGGAGGGGTGATGGTCAGTTTGGGAAGAGGGCGTTAGGGCAGCTGACTCCCACATTGTTCATTGTTGTTCAGTGATGAGCTAGGTAGAAATTGAGAATGCTTAGAAACACAGACTTCAACAGAGTCATTTTATGTCTGTTGAAAGTAATAATAAATTTAAGCTTTTATTTTTGTATGTCTATGTTTAAAATTTTTAACGCTTTTTTTACAAATTTATTCGAATTGCATCTGACAAGTGTTAGTTTTTGGCAGATTTGAAATTTGGAGGGGAAAACCCTGGCTTTTCAGCATAGATGGTGTGAGAAGCACTGTTCTAGAACAATACATGCATGTTCAGAAGCCTGGGAGAGATTCAAAGGCCCATCGACAAACCCCTCTCTCAGAACTGGGCCACACAGAAATGAACACAATTTTCAGCAGCACTTTGTTTTTTTGTTTTTTTAAATATATTTTATTGATTTTTTTACAGAGAGGAAGAGAGAGGGAAAGAGAGTTAGAAACATCGATGAGAGAGAAACATCGATCAGCTGCCTCTTAATATATTTTTACTGGGGGTGTGCCCGCAACCAAGGTACATGCCCTTGACCGGAATCGAACCTGGGATCCTTGAGTCCGCAGGCCGACGCTCTATCCACTGAGCCAAACCGGTTTCGGCTTCAGCAGCACTTTGGTTGCCATCTGAGAGAGCTAAGATGAATGGTCTATGTGCTATTTGGGGGACTTTCTTATGACGTCACAGAGATTTTATATTTTTACCATATTTGGAAGAGAGTACTTTTAAGCCTATATTTACATATTTATTTATTTATATCATTTGTTTATACTTGTACTTCACTAGGACTTTGAATATCTCTCATATGCTTCGACTATGAAGTGAAAATGGCTATCTCCATTTGATAGGTAGAGAAAATGAGGCAGAATAAACCCCACTGAGACGAAAACCAGGAATCGGCAGAGTTCCAGTCATTCCATTCATCTGGTATGGCTTAGCATCCAGACCCCACTTCCTCCCCGGAGGAGATTCTGGCGGGCTGGGGTGATGTTCCTGTATTGTTTATTATTTAAACCTCTTGTTATCACAAATACATGGCCCATAAACATAACAGGCAGAAACACAGAGCAAAGCAAACATGTTTCTTCAGCAACGCATTAAAGCATCTTACCAGAATGAGTTTCCGCACGTTCAACTGGGAAATATTCTTGCAATACAAATAGTTGTGGTCTTGTTTTGGGGAAAGAATGTCAGCAAACCCGCAATAATACATTTCAAGTCGAAATGAAAACAGTTCCGCTCTCAGGGAAAGAGAAAGTTTGGTGATTTTTCTTTTTGGGGTCTATAGACCCCAGGGAGTGAGCGCCGCTAGAGTTCAGAGCAGCTCACAGGCACGGAGAACTGAATGGTCCCATTGGGAGAAAACGATGAAGGCTTGGAAGAAAGCAGGCAGTGGTTCCCAGCGTTATTTTAAAGCCACGTCGCTAGAAGCTCCTGGTTCTATTCGAGGAAAGCTGGCTTTCACACATGAGCACACTTAGTGTGTCCTTACGTATATTTGTGTGTGCATGATTCCTCTGGGCTGCGTCCAACTTTGTTCCAGTCAAGCAAATCTACTTGTTTTCTCCTGTCCACGGCGAGCTCATTCTTGCCTCCCTGCTTTGGCCATTATATTCTCATCAGAGAATGAATGATTCACTCCTCTTCGCTGATATGGCTTCTTTCTGTCTTTTAAAATGCAGCTTCAGGCTCTACTCCCCAGAAGCCTGTTCTAATCAATCCCATGTAACTCATGGCCCTGATGGATGCATCTCACATTATATTTCTATGTAGTTATTTTCTTTTATAGGTGCTTTGGTGTGAGCGTGTGTGTGTGTGTGTGTGTGTGTGTGCGCGCGTGTGTATGTGTGTGTGTGTTCAGGTCCTGCAGCGGTGAGATGTGGTGGGTGGGGGCCCTGGTCTCACTGGGTCCATTGTGAGCTCCTTGACTGTAGGAAGGATTCCCTTGGTGGCCTCAGAGTGTGGTGGATCTGACGTATTCCCTAGCTGTGTGTGACTTTGGGTAACTCCCATAGGATTACCGTGGAGATGAAAGAAAATGCCACATGTGAACTGCGGGGAGCTCAGTAGGTGTCAAATAATAGGAAGCGTCTACTTGGTAGTGATTCTGGCCCAAGGCTTGGTGCCTGAGCTCTCGCTTCCTGATTGCTGGTTGTTTGTGTTGCTGTTGCTTAATAGACATGACCCACAGGTGCTCCTCTGAGATAGACTGTCATTAAAACGGACACGCCTTGGACACGCCTTGTCTTTCACTGACTACTTACCCTTCTCGGGCAGGTGGTTGTGCAGTTAGTGAAGCTGCGTGCACTGAGGTTTCGGGACCATAACTAATAATGGTAAAGCAATCATAGTAGTATAATAATAACAATAATGAGAAGGGAAGACAATAAAATAACATTACTGAGAGATAATTACGGTGCTTAGAACTATATTATGCAATTTATGGACTGACTACATAAATTGTGGGCCCAGGGTAGGGCCTCTTACTTAAAAAGTATTCAGAATTTCAACACAGCCAAAGAAGAGCATAACACCAAGCACAGGGTTCTTATGAGTGTGGGACACCTGTGACGCCCAGGGCGCATGCCCACAGGGATGGCACTGCTATTCCCATTGGGGCAGTTTAGTTCTTTTTGTCCAATTGACAAAGAGGACTGGTCTCCTAAATCTTCTGAGGGTCAGCCCAGCCTGTCCACCACTTCCCCAGTGCACCGAGTAAGGCACTTTCTCAAACTTCCACGCACTATGCCAATCGGGGGGTGATTTTATATCCAGTACCTCTGCTGTGTGGTGGCCTGTCTATTCTTGGTGTACACTGGTTGAATACTTAGAGTAATTTTTAGCATGATAGTTGCTTAAGTTACTTGAACTCCTCCCACTAAAAGAAAAGAGCTAAAGCCTTAAAATATAATTTGTTGACCTGGCCGGATAGCACAGTTGGCTAGAGCATCGTCCCAATATGCCAAGGTTGCCGGTTTGATCCTTAGTCCACAACTCTCTCCTATCACCCAGGCGAAACTTCTCTCCATTTCCCCACATAAGTGTGCTCCCCTCCTTACCCATCCCCGCACACACAAACACATACCCTCCAGGCTGTAAGTTACATCTTTTCATGATTCCTTTCCTAATTCTAGTTTGCTCTTGGTTTTAAGTCTAATCTGATTTTATCCACATAAAAACATCAAACAAGCTACATAAACCAATATGGCCTCTAGGGCAGGACCTGAGTTTATTTCACATTTATAGCAAATAGGTTCACAACAGTTACTCACATGGCTCTCTGTCCTTAACCCTCACCTCCACGCCTCAGTTGCATTCAAGTTCTCAGATTCAGAATGCTGACAGTGGTTTGTGGGAAGAGAGAGGAGGACTATGGGTACGGAGTCAGCGATCCTCCTGTAGATGTCTGGGAGTCCATGAGAAAGACCCAGAAATAAATGGAGAGTCCCGGGCTCCAGGTGGAAGACCCGTTTTTCCAGGTCAAACTTCTCCTGAAATGGATGCCACTGGGCAATCATTTCACCTTTTGAGGCTTGGTCTCTTCTCTGGGGAATGTACCAAGAATATTTGTCTGCATACCGAGACTTTAGTGTGGATTACAAGAGATAAGGTAAACACAGGCTTAGGAAATACACATAAACATTGGCTCTTTTTATTTTATTTTTATTGAGTATAATTGACATATAGCTTTATGTTAGTTTCAGGTATCCAATGCAACGATTTGATATTTGCATATGTTGTCAAATGATCGCCACAAATCCAGTTAACATTTGTCACCTTACTTAGTTGCAAATGTTTTATCTTGTGATAAGAACTTTTAAGATCTACTTCCTTGGCAACTTTTAAATATGCAGTACAGTACTATTATTAACTAGAGTCACCATGCTATGTATTACTCCCCATGACTTCTTTTATAACTGTCAGTTTGTACCTTTGACCCACTGCACCCATTTCACTCACCCTCCAGCTCCCACCTCTGGTAACCACCAATCTGTTCTCTGTATCTATGAGCTTATTTTTTATTAAAATTTTTTCTTAGATTCCACATACTCCATATAAATGAGATCATATGATATTTGACTTTCTCTGTCTGATTTATTTCACTTAGCATAATGCCCTCAAGGTCCATCCATATTGTCAAAAATGGCAAGATTTCATCCTTTTTTTATGACTGAATACTAAATTTATTATATATCTCACATTTTCCTTATCCATTAATCCTTTGGTGGACACTTAGGTTGTGGCTGTTTCCATGTCTTGGCTATTATAAGCAATGCCGCAGTGCACATGGGGTACAGATATAAGTATTTTTATTATCTTTGGATATATATATCCAATAGTGGAATTGCTGGGTTATATGGTGCTTCCATTTTTAATTTTTTTGAGGGACCTCCCTACTGTTTTCCATATTGTTTGCACCAATTTACATCTCCACCAATAGTGCACAAGCATTCTCTTTCTTCACATCCTCACCAATACTTATTTCTTGTCTTTTTGATGATAGTGATTCTGACAGGTGTGAGGTGATATCTCATCATGGGTTTGATTCGAATTTCCCTAATTGGTGATAGTGACCATCTTTTCATGTACGTGGTGACCATTTGTAACATTGGTTCTTAATGGAGATGTTGATGATGAGTATTTTTTAAATATTGTTTATTGATTTCAGAGAAGGGAGAGGGAGAGAGAGATAGAAACATCAATGATGAGAGAGCATCATTGATCAGCTGCCTCCTGCACACCCCCTACTGGGGGTTGAGCCCACAACGCATCCCTGGCATGTGCCCTTAACCGGAATCGAACCCGAGACCTTTTAGTCTGCAGGCCCATGCTCTCACTGAGCCAAACTGGCTAGGGCTTGATGATGAGTATTGATGCTCTTATAATGAAGCCTCTTTTTCACCTTTGTTTGTCTCTAGTACCCTTTGGACTAACAATTAACACTCTAATTTGTTCTTTATATTCTTGTGTCATTCTATCAAGATTGCACATTCTTTTTTTTTTTTAATGTATTTTATTGATTTTTTACAGAGAGGAAGAGCGAGGGATAGAGTTAGAAACATCGATGAGAGAGAATCATTGATCAGCTGCCTCCTGCACACTCCCTACTGGGTATGTGCCCGCAACCAAGGTACATGCCCTTGACTGGAATTGAACCCAGGACCCTTGAGTCGGCAGGCCGACGCCCTATCCACTGAGCCAAACCAGCCAGGGCAAGATTGCACGTTCTTTAACTACATGAGCCACATGACCATTTGTAGAAGTGATTATAAAACAGTGATAACCTCTCTTTAAAATAATCAGTTTTCAATGTTTTATGCTTATTCTAAAAAGGCTGTCATCTTTTAGTGTTTTCATTGCTTCTTGAAAGCATGATTCAACTTGATGAATATGAGGAAATATTGTTGAAACTATTCTACTTCTAATATTTACTCAAATGTGAGATTATCCCACTTAATCATCCATACTACCCATCAAAGTTGATTCTAAATGACTCGGCATTAAAAATAAACCCTCCAAAGACTATGACTTACCACCACTGAGAATACACAAAAGCTTGGTGCCCCAAGACTCCAGAAGCAATTACAAAAGAGGAGTTCGTTTTTGGAGGGAAGGTTCAGCTCTGATTTTGCAGTACAAATCTTGCTGTATTTATGTAAAAATTAGAGTAGTATTAAGCACGTAGTAGGTGCTCAGTAGTATGCAGTTGATTTGTGGCTTAGTGTAAAGGTGGAATTACAGTGTGATATGCCACAAGGAGAGAGCAAAAGAATGGTTAAAAATATTACAAAGGAAGTACATTTTTTCACATATACGTAAACCTGGATTCTAGCCATGGTAATCTTCTGAGATGCATATTCCACGATTTTAAAGCTTTTAAAAAGGGGGCATTTATAACGTTAGGAATTTGGATACTAGTTTTAGAACTAGAAAAAGAAGATAAGGCAAGTAGTGGGAAAAGTTCATCTGGAGCCTTGTCAATGGAGCTATTTAGCAATGGGGGCGAGTGCCCAAGGGGTGACTGTGGAGGGAGTTTGGAAAGATAAAGGGACACTTAAACTGGCCCTTCACTTATGAATGGCAGTCGACTAAGGCTGCCTGAAAGTCATCTGGGATCTGAAAACATGTTCAATGCAGAGAAATCATTAGATCTGTGGTACATCCCTCCATTCAGTGTCATTGTGGTTAATTGAGTAGCTACATATTCCAGGTCTTTAAAAGGCTCTGGAGACACAGTACTGGAAAGAATGCTCACAGTGTCTCCCTGTCTGTCATTATGAGAATGATGAAGGGAAGAGGAATATACCACCAACGTGAGTAATAGGGGCTTCATTTTTATAGGACAGACAGGGAAGAACTTCCCCAAAGTGTTTCTTTATATTAAAAAAAGTTCTTCTAAAATGGCTATAAGCATAGGTTCTTATTTATTACATGATTTCGCAGACCTGCTAAAATATTGACAGTTTACTAGTGGTTGAAGGTAAAGCAATTGCTGATGATGAAGCGCAGAAGTATCCTGGTGTCAAGATAATAAAGCTGAGATAATATTACAAAACGTAGATCAAATGCAAGTCACCTGGGCAGGAAGGCATCTTTATTATTGGGTTTAAAGTACCCAAGCTACTTGTGGAACCAGTTGAAGCCGTTTAGACAAAAGCTTATTGGAGAAGGGCCAAAATATCGAGAGAGAAAGCAATTACCTTTAGATTGGAGAAAAGATCTAGCTACTGCAATTCATTACTTGAAAAAAAATTAAGCCTGGGTGCTTCTGTTTGTTAAAAGAGAAAAATAAGCAATGTGTAACATAAAAGGTTATTTGTATTATGGGAGGTTCTGGTTTTGAACTGTCTAGACACTGCAAGTGCCTATCAAAATGTAAACTTCATGTGGGCGGGACTTTTATCTATTTTGTCTACTGCTCTTTCTGAAGACTTTTGAATGGTGCCTGGCATTAGCAGGGCTCAATGTTTTTTAAATGAATGAAAAGCAAAGTAACAAATGGTGTCAATACTTATGTAGAAAGGAAGAAACTCATCAAAATGTAAGTAATGTAACATTTAACATAGAAAACACAATTTACAGGGATTGAATAAATTAAGTTGAGTGTGTGGAAAGAAACTACAAAACTGATCATTTAATACTAACAAAATAACTATAAAATACAAGGGAACAGGGCACCCAGAATATGGTCCATGAAATCAGATAATCAAATCACAAGGCTGTTTAAAAGGGTGTTGAATTACATCATGTTCAATTTGTAAATGCCAAGTGAAAGAGAACTAAACTCTTACTCTAGGGTAGCTACCATAAGACTTTCAAAGGATTGTTTTGCTTCCTTTGTGACATTACAGAACTGTAGTTTGGACAGGACAATAATGTGGGTGTAGCCACTCCTATAGGAGTCTATACGTAACCAATATCCATTATTTGAAGATGATGCTGTTCATTTTCATCTGCGTTTTTTCCATGTTGCCAGAGACCGGTGTGTAACTCCCACCAGTAGTCACATCCACGTACGTGTCTTGTCCTTTGTTTTGCTGTCCTGACTTCACTCTCAGGTGATGCTGTGACGCTCAGCCTGCTGAAAGGCTTTGCTCGGAAGAGGCTCCTCCGAGGGGAGGTTCCGCCAGCCCTGTTGCTCTCAGCACTCCATCATCACGTGATTCCACCTCTGACTTTTCATCCTACCTTTGACTTGCTTCCTCCCAACCAGGGAAGTACTTGCTGTCAGTACACCTTGGTTTTTGGAGAGGCTCATTTAAAAGACTGTTTTATGAAATATCCATGATGAGCACTTCCTATGTATGGATACAAAAGAATGGTGACAGTAGAATCACAGAGTAGTAAAATTAACAACACTGTGTTAAGCTACTACTCGATAGGGGATAGAAAAGAGTCACGTTGCCACCCAATCAATAATATTTATTGGGAAAATAGTTTGTATACTATGTGAAATCTTATCTGCTTCTACAGTCCCTTCTTGCAAACTTTAATGATTCCCCTATACTATTTTCCACTCCTATGTGATGCTTCTTAGGAATTCAAAAGAATATGGAGGTACAGGAAAGTTTACAACATGGGATGGGTCAGTCATGGTCATTTAGGAAACTGGATAGCTACCAATTTCTAGGCACTGAGCTTGGTCTTGGGCAAAAAGAGTTCAAGAAGACATTCCCTTGACCCAGGTCGCAGTCCCAGTCGGGTGGGCGACCAGCCAGGCACACAGTGCGAGGAGAGCAGCAGCCCAAGAATGTCCAGGGTGCGGAGGTGGTGAGAGAGTGATGGATGAACTCTGTGGGTGTCGGGAGAAGCAGGGGTGTCGGGGAAGCCTTCCAAGAAAAGGTTTTTAAAGACCAACTCAGAGTCCATCAGACGGAAAGGAGGGAGGACATTCCAGGAAGAGAAAAGAGGTGACTCAAAGGTGCAGAGGAGTCAGCAGAACAGTGTGTTTGGGGAATTCCAACAGCACGGCCTTGCAGAGTCTAGGGCGCCTGTGGGGAGTGGAAGGAGACTAAGTATTACCTGGACATAGATTGTGCTGTGAGGTGTGGGGGGACGGGGGCAACCTGGACAAGCCAGTGAGCCGACTCTTGGGCTGACACTGACAGCTATGAAGACACGTGTAGGGCATGATCACAAGGACCTCTCAGGCCTTCTTCCACGGCCACATGCACAATGCACAAGGCAGCAGCCTCACACAGTTTTCAACCTAAAACACAGCTTTTCCATTTCGGTGGCTGCACATTTTCAGTGGTGACTGTTGCCATGCAAAAAACTGACCTTGTGAAGGACAGGAGAGCATAGGGACCCACTTTATTTTATGAAAAGAACTGATTGTTCTTTCCCTGAAGGACATTCACCATGTTCCTCTTTAGCTGGGACAACTCTTGGTTACCGTGCAGAATTGCCCAGCTTGTGGCTTTCTGCTGTGGGTTATATGGACGATTGCAAATTGTCTTGTATCCTCCAGAGTATGCCCTCAATAAATAGTGACCCACTGGCCAAGACTATCAGGCATTTGATACATTTAAAACCCGAGTTGAGTATGAACTCTGCTGAATCTGTCACGTTTGAGGAAGTCTTTGTTTACAAATGAGTGCCATCTGTGAACACTCATTTGTATGAATCAGCCATGTTTTCCACTTAGCGCTGTAAAAAGAATATTAGAATGCTAACTGCTGGAACTATTAGGTGAAGAACATTCCCTTTGAACAGTACAGTGCGTGCCATGTGTCCGAGTGGTGTTTGTTGAGTCAAAGAATGATTTATTAATAGCTTCTAATCAAGGCCTTTGATTTTTTTTAGCACTTCTTTATTCTCAGTTTTTACCTTATAGAGAAGTACTGCCCAACAGAGACAGGATTTAAGTCACATATGTAATTTCATATCTTTCAGTATCCAATTTGAAAAAGTAAAAAGAAACACTTGAAATTAATAGTATATTTCATGTAACCCCACATATCAAAATATTAGCATTTCAATATATAATCAATATAATATTAAAGAGCTATCTTGCACTCTTTTCCTACCCAGTCATTAAAATTCTGGTTTGCATTTTATTTTGGCAAACATATCTCAATTCAGATGAATCATTTTCATCAGAAATACTTGATCTGCATTGAGATTTCAGAATACTTAGAGTTAAGAAGTTAGATTCATGGATCTGAGTTTTTCTAACATATGTTAAATATTTCCAATAACTGAATAAAAGATCAGCTTGTAAATTGTTTATAACAAAACCACATTAAAAATTTGGTTCCTCAGTGACATGTCATGCACTCAGTAGCCACAAGTAGTCCTATACAGGACAGTAGCGCCAGAGGATTCTGCTTCATACAGCTGCTGGGAAGCAACGCTCTTCCAGCATTTTCCGTGTGGGTTTAGCACCCACAGATCTTATTTTTCTTTTGCTTTCTCAGTATTTCAATTCCCTCTCCTCCCCCGAAACCTTTATTACCCCAACACCTTAGGTTCGAAACCTCTAAATTCAACAAGCCACATTTGGCTCATGCGCCTAAAGAAAATGACTCAAACCTTAAAATACTCCTGTTGTCATTTCTCATAGTCACAGGCACAAGAAGCTGTATGTAGTGACATAAGAGAACTTTGCTTCTGAGCGTGCTCGTTATTAAGTAAGGGCGATGGCCACACAGCTCTGACTCAGTCACAACACTGCCTCCTGCCATCTCGCGGGGCGGAGAGCTCACGCAGGGGCACACACGCCTTTTCAAGAACACAGTGCCCTTTTCTAACCTGTGCAGAGAGAATGTTCCTTATGTAACAAGCCCACAATGGCAGGCATGAATTATCTGAACGCCATTTTTTAATAAAGCTGTTTCTCGTCTGTTTTGTTAACCAGAATTATGGAGTTGAGTTACCCATCCAATGAAGACTCCCTTTGAATGTAGCTCTGCTGTTATAAAACCTTTTTTTCCCCTTATAGGTTGATTTAAAAAATAAGTATCCCTGACTGTTGTTATGTGATTTTCAGTTCAGGTTCAATATGTGAACACAGTGTAGCACATAAAGCTAAGGGGTTTGTCCATGACTTGTTAAAAAATATATTTTTCTTGATTTCAGAGAGGAAGGGAGAGAGAAGGAGAGAGAAACATCAGTGAGGAGAGAGAATCATTGATCGGCTGCCTCTTGCATGCCCCACACTGGGGATCAAGCCCGCAACCTGGGCATGTGCCTTTGACCGGGAATTGAACCATGACCTGGTTCATGGGTCGATGCTCAACCACTGAGCCACACCAGCCAGGTTGCCCATGACTTTTAGTGCACACTTTAAAGTCATGGGAGCCACTGTACGGGAATCCTGGCCTCTCCTTGGAGCTCTGTCTCTAATTAGCCTTTATGCATTACAGGTATAATGAACCTTACAGGGTGAACAACACCACACATCACAGTTATCTTGTGTACACGACGAGCCAGGTACATCTGTGATCTTGACTAAGTCAACTCAATGGACTTTTGTAAAAATAAAGATGCTTGCCTGGGTCAATCCAAGGGGAAAGACATAGGATAATATGCGAGTGGGCATTGACAAGCAAAACCGAAGCTGTCAGCGGAAGGAATGATCACATTCCCAAGGGCTTGAACACCCTTTCACGGGTCCTTGTTTATTCCCCGGTTGTAACAGGGTGATCTGGGGTGGCTGCGGAGGTCGCTGTGCTGCTGACACTGTGAGCAGCCCCTATAGGCAGCGGGACTCTCGTTAATCAGAAAAGTACAAGCTCTGCCCTGGCGACCTCAGTGCTCTTGGTGATTCAGGGTGTCCGCAGAGGAACTGGGAAAGCCTGGCGTGCCCAGGTGGTCACCATAATCCAGTTTACAGCCTTGCAGTCCCACAGCCTGAAGTGGGTTTGAGGAGTAGCGATCAACATCAAAGGGATCTTGTGATTTTTATTTGCTTTGTGAAACTGGGAGGTGTTTACAAGATACAGTGCTGAAGAAATACTTACATAGAGGGTGTTCCAGAAGGGACTATATGCTGGATCTCTGTATTTGCTATTTTTAGGTCTTTTGGAACATGTTGTAAGGGTCAAGTGTTAACTTTTCAGAAGCTACCTTTAACAAGTCGGGATAAAAACCATCTGGTGCAGGGTTCTTTTTTCCCCTCCCAAATGGGTGGACTTCAGGAGAGAGGCGGAATTGCCCATCTTGAGAGTCTCATTGGAAGCTTATGAAGTGGCTTAAAAATGGGATCTATCCCCTTCTATTGCTCCTTTTATCTACCCGCCCACCCAGGAAAGGAAGTGAACAAGAAATATTGGAAGGATGGGGCAGAGTGTGCAAAATGTAAGCTCTCAAGTAAGACAGAAAGCCGCAGAATTGCTTTCTAGACGGCTGCCGGGCCTCTTAGATAGGAATGTGGGAAGTGGCAGGTGGGCGGGAAGAAGGGGGAAGCCACCTGGAGAAGGTAGGACAGGGCCCAAATCAGAGGCTGCTCTCCTCCGTCCAACCAACTGGCCCCAGTGACACTTCCTGGTGTCCCAGGAGGTGACGACCAGCCCATGTAAGCTTTGTGAGTCCTGGGGGCACCCACTCTGGGGGTGCTGCGGTGGGCACCGGTGACCTCTTCCACTGTCCCCATTCCTCAGGAGGCCGCGCCGTGGGGTCACCTGGGCGAGCTGCCTGGCCTGAGCCCCTGCTGGCGCCTCTAAGGGCTTTTGTGCCCTGTGCCCAACTATTAGGGTGACCCTGACCCCACAGGCTTCCTGCAGAGGGGGCTGAGAGAAGGCTCGGGAGGGCAATGATTGGGGAAGGTTGACATCAGGGGCAAAGGAGGATTTGAGAAGGGGAGACGTCCCGAGGGTGCAGGTCGGGGTGCAGGGCCAGGGTCAGAAGCATCTAATTCTTCCCCAACGAAACGGACAAAAAAGGGACCAGCGTCCTCCCTCCTCCCTCCGGCAAAACCCAAACGCAGAGAAAAAGAAAAGGCACCGAGGCTCTGAGACCACCGTACGCGGCGGGTGGTGCGCGGGACCAAAATAAACGGGGACGGCGCTCGAGCGAGCGAGCGCGGGAGGGAGGAGGCGGCCCCGCATCCCTAATGAGGGAATGAATGGAGAGGCCCCGCGGCTGGCGCCCGCCCACCCACTGGCCGCCGCCAAGTGGCCTGGGTGCTGCGTGCCGCGCCCGCCTCCTCCCGGCTCGGCAGCGGCGCTGAGCGCGGACCCAGCCGGGACGGCCCCGCGCGTGGCTGCGGCACGGCCCGCGGGCGCCGCTCTCCCGGGCGGGGCGCGGGGCGCTGTCGGGGCCGCGCTTGCCGGGCCGCGATCGGAGGCGCGAGTTCACCTTCGGCCATGGCCCCGGGAGCCTAGCGGGGCCCGGACGCCGCCCCCGGCGCCTCTGCCCGCGGCGCCGCACCCGCCCGCCCGGAGCCCTCCCTCCCCGGCGCCCGCGTCCCCGGCGCCGCCGCGGGCAGCGCCCCCTCCTCTCCCCTCCCCGCGCGGCCTCTTCCCCGCTCCGCGCCGGGCCGCTGGTTGCACCGCCCGCGGCCTGCGGGAGCGCTGCGCCCGGCCTCGGCCCGCGCCTGCGCCCGCTTCCTGCGCCCCCGGAGCCCGCACTCAGCCCGGCCCGAGGGACCCCGGCCCGATCCCGCCGCCCGCACAAAATGTCGGCCCGGACGCCATTGCCCACGGTGAACGAGCGGGACACGGAGAACGTGAGTAGCCCAAGCCGCCCCGCAGCCGCGCGGCCAGACCCCCCTGCGACCCGCGCTCACCCTCCACCCGGGCCGCCGAGTCCCCCATCGCCCCCGCGCCGCAGGGTCTGCGCTCGGCGCCCCCAGACCTCACCCCCGGCTCAGCCCCAGGCTGCACCCTGACCCTCCGGCGTGAGGATGGGGGACTGTGAGAGGCGCTCCCTGCCCGGAGGTGGCCCTGCCGGAGAGCAAGGGGGTGATGGAGGGCAGAGGCAGGGCAAGGCAGAGTGGGCATCCCGGTGGCTTTTCCGCGCCCGGGGCGTCTGCATCCCCACCCCAGGGCTGGCTCTGGGTCACAGACCCGCCCGCGGACTATTTCTCCACCCTTGCTTTTCTGGGTCTTTCAGTCCTTTGCACACATTCCCCCTCCCTTTGCCCCCGCCCCCACACCACCCCCTGCATTGCCCCATGACTTTGCTTTTTGTAGCATCGTGGTCACGCTGGGGTCGAGGTGGAGGGCGAGGATGGTAGTGGAGAGGGGTGTGCGTTTGTGCACAGAGTTTGCAGAGCTTATGCTACTCCTGGGCAGTGATGAGTGGAAGAATCGCACCCACGGCTTCTGTGGCCCTGGGGTCACAGCACAATGTTGAAAAGCCACAGGAAACCAAGCGCCTATTCTTCTCTTCCTCAAGTCTGCTGTGATAAAGCAGGGAAGGTTTTACTTTAAATATTTCCCCTCCTTCGTGGGGCGTCACAAGGTGCATTTCTTTGAAGGCAGGATTTTCTGCGTCTTTGATCAACTTGCCCTCAGGAGTTTTTTTCTAGATGCAGATGTCGTTTGTGTTTCAACTCCTGAAAACCAAAGGGACAAACAAGATCAGTTTGTATTTCCACCTTCTGAAAAGTACAGTTGTTTTGTGAGTGTACGTGAGTTCTTTTGTGGGAAAGACTTAAAACAACAACAGCAGCAGCAGCAACAACGAAACAACTCTCCTGGCCTGTAAACAGGGCCTATGCTGATTTTCTGACTTTTTTAAAAGAGCTTAAAGGGGTAGCGAGTTTTAGGGGGCCGACCAGATCTCTCGTTGTCTAGTTAACTCAGGGACTCTCCAGCTCTTGGTATACCCATGCCTTCAAAGGGTGGGTCAGATAAATTAAGTGCCTGCACGTTCTTAGACAAAAGAAGGAGACAGAAGAGATACAGACTCACCTCTGAAGTGTTGGAGGGAGGTGTGGTCAGATTATTTGATCTTGGAGCGTAGGGGACCACAGAGACTTCATGTGATTATGTGAAGGGAGAAGAAATTCTAGGAACAGTCTTGTTAGCAGAGCTAGGAGAGTGTTGCAGTGTGCTTTTGTCCTCTGTGGTGTGGTGCCTTTACAATGGTAAAGTCTGCTGCTATCATAAAGGATCACATAATTTGCATCGTAATTGTCGCTATAAAAACATGATATATAATTTTGATTGAGAGATTGAAGAAGGTCAGGGGAAAAGACCAAAATTTTGATAGAAGTTGATTTTAAAGCCATGTTGGTGCCGAATTTTTCTAACTAAAAAGATTCCTGTTAATTCTGTGTGTCATTTCGGTGTGCATGAAAAGTAAGACCTTTGTTTTAATTAGCAAAACACTGTGTGTGTTCATTAACCTCAGAAGGGTGGGATAATACATTGGCTTTATTTCCTTCTGGATTTTGAATAGTACATACAGCTCTTTCCATACTTATATGAATGAGGTAGTTTATACAGACATGAGATAGCGTTATAGAAATATGAATGCATCGTCACGTGTAAGACCCCAAAAAAGCATTTTTAAGCTAAGCAATAATCATGCGATAAATTTTGTGGTCCCTTCAGAAAATGATTATGCTGCATAAACTCATTTGCTCTGTTTCGGAACATGTTATTTCAAAGTCACTGTTATGGTCTTGTCCCTTGCTGTCATTGTGTTGTACATAACTGTACCTACAATTAGCTTACTTTACCCACATCCCGATTGCCTCCTAATTGCCATGGAACATATGTTTTATTTTACTGCCGCTAACTTTATCAATAAGTATACACTCAGCTTTGGTTCTGAGCTGGGAGATATAGTAGTAGTATTTAAGACAAGACCTCTCCCCTCAAGGAACTTACAGAAAAGGCAAATATTCCAAACTATACAATGGAAACCATTGTGTAAATAGGGCTAAATTGGTGTTTAAGTGCTATAGGTGTTTATCAAAGGGACCACCAATGAAGGTTATTTAAATCACCAATTGGTCCTGGCCATTGTGGCTCAATGGTTGAGCATCAACCTATGAGCCAGGAGGTCACAGTTGGATTCCCTGGTCTGGGCACATGCCTCGGTTGTGGGCTTGATCCCCAGTAGGGGGTGTGCAGAAGGCAGCCGATCAATGATTCTCTCTCATCACTGATGTTTCTATCTCTCTGTCCCTCTCTCTTCCTTTCTGAAATCAACAAAAAAATATTTTAAATCACCAATTGGTGTCCCTCATTATTCTCTGGTTGGTAGTAAATGTCATTATCCATTCTTAACTTCCCTCTCATCAGTGAACTCACAAACCTGTTTGATCACTAATAGATTAATGCCAGTGTGGCAGTCAAAATACACATTTGTGGTGTTTCCAGTTAAAATGACATCTTTTAAAAATTGGTTGTGAAAATTTACATTCATATGACAACAAAGGCTTCTCAGTCTTTTGGAATATTAAGGGCATAGCTAAAATCATTTCATTACTGCCGGGAAGTAAAATAAGCAAATGCAGTCATTTAAAGAACCATCTTGGCATTTTATTGAAATCATTTGCAGTTTATATAAAAACTTATTTAGCCATACATAAATGTATTTGGATGTTGTGTCCTTGGGTGTATGTAATATCTACCCATGTCACTAATATATATTGAGGATGAATTTTTAAATTCGAAAGAGGAATAGTATAGCACTGAGCTTCTATAGACTACTGCTGTTTAGAGTGAGAAAGAATTGGTTTTCTTTGGCAACAATCTGTGGGCACTTTTTCAGAAGTATTTTGTTAGGTGAAGGATTCGTATGTGCGTTAACAGGTCTCACGTGGCTAAATCTAACAGCACACCAATGATTCACTTGAGTGGAATAAGCACTTTATAGTGTCATAGGTAGTATCATGTTGCAGATAATATCATTAATTTATGCAAAATGGGTTTGATTTTAGGTTGTAAAGAGTAAGTCCAGAAAAAGAACAGGTATTTGAAATATTTCTTTTCTTCTGTTGGATGACTTGGATAATCCCAGCATGGATATAGATAATATATTGCCATTACTTTTATGCCATTACTTTTAAATTAAGCAAGAAAAAATTTTTTGTGTGTTTTTGGAAAAATTCTTCTTATGCTAATTTTTATGGATACCAAATGTCCAGACTAGCTTTCCGTGGGGAAATTTGAACAGTATGAAGAAACTTATTTGACTCCTTTTGGGAATATTTTAAAATGGACTTTGGTAATTTTAAAATGGGCTTTGAAACTCTGAATAACACAACTCTGGATGGTGATTCTGTTTATAGATCTGAAATTCACTGACCGTAACAAGTATTGGCTGAACTAAGGTGGCCATCAGGAGTTTGTCCCTGGGAATCACTGTTGCTAACCACTTCCCCCGGGATTGCTTAGCACCCTCACGTGTCACAGTACCTGCCACGCTGCATTCTAACTGTGGGTTTACTTGGTCTCCTTAATTCTGTACTTGCCAACGCCCAGCACAGTGACTGGGAGTAACACACACAAGATCAGTGCCATAACGTTCCCCTTTGAATTTTTTCATTTGTCATCAAAATATATCAGTTCCTGGCTTTGGGGGTTCTGATTAGATTATGTTAGACCTTAACTCCTCCACGTGCCTTAACTTCTCATTCACTTTTCCCGTGAGTTCCTTGCCTTCCCGCACAGCAGTTTGTGCGATTTGTTTAGACCTAAACTCTGTGGATTTATATCTTTCATTAATTTTGGAAATGCAGCAACCATTATCTTTGAATATTGCCTTACCCTTCTGTTCCATCTAGCATTTCTGGTGTGTGTGTGTGTGTGTGTGTGTGTGTGTGTGTGAGAGAGAGAGAGAGAGAGAGAGAGAGAGAGAAACATTGATGTGAGAGAGTCATGTTGACAGGTTGCCTCCTGCAGGGTCCCGACCAGGCATCAAACCTGCAACCCAGATATGTTCCCCTAGACCAGTGGTTGGCAAACTCATTAGTCAACAGAGCCAAATATCAACAGTACAACGATTGAAATTTCTTTTGAGAGCCAAATTTTTTAAACTTAAACTTCTTCTAATGCCACTTCTTCAAAATAGACTCGCCCAGGCCGTGGTATTTTGTGGAAGAGCCGAACTCAAGGGGCCAAAGAGCCGCATGTGGCTCGCGAGCCGCGGTTTGCCGACTACTGCCCTAGACCCTTCAGTCCTTGAGCCAATGCTCTAACCACTTAGCAAACTGGCCAGGGAGCCTATATGTATCTTAAACTCTCATTCACTTCTTCCCCTATGTTACTATGTCTTTATTACAATCTATAGTAAAATCTACAGTATAGTTACTGTATGTAATATCTTTGGTTAACTGACTGTCGGCTGTATTTAAATCACTGTTGAATTTGTTAGCATGGTAAAACACAGATAACCCGAGATCTACCTTCTTAACACATTTCTAAGTGTGTGTTACAGTGTTGTTAACTCCAGCACAGGCACAATGTTGTACAGGAGCTCTCTAAGACTTTCCATCTGGCATGACTGAGGCTTTATACCCATTGAACAACAACTCCCATTTTCCTCTCTCCCCAGCCCCTGGCCACCACAGTTCTTTCTGCTTCTATACATTTGATGACTTTAGATACCTCATTGAAGGGGAATCATGCAGTATTGATCATTCAGTGACTGCCTAATTTCACTTAGCATGTAACAGAAATCCTTCCTTTTTATGGTGGAAAAACTTCCATTGGGTGTATGTAACATTTTCTTTACCCATTAGTCTGTTGGTGGACATTTGGGCTAATCTATTATGAATAATGCTGCAATGAACACATGAGTGCAGATATGTCTTCCAGATCCTGACTTCTGTTCTTTTGAATAAGTATCTAGCAGTGGGATTGCTGGCTCTATTTTTAATTTTTTTGAGGAACTTCATACTGTTTTCCATAGTGGCTGCACCATTTTCCATTCCTACTAACAGGGCATAAGGTTCCACTTTCTCCACATCCTCACCAACACTTGTTATTGTCTGTTTTTTTTTGTGTGTGTTTTTTTTTTATAATGGCCATCCTAACAGGTGTGAGGTGCTATCTCATTGTGGTTTTGATTTGCAGTTCTCTGATAGTGACCTTAAGCATCTTTTCATATATCTATAGGCCATTTTTACATCCTCTTTAGAGAAACATCTATTCAAGCTCTTCGTTCATTTTTTAAAAATCTGGTGTTTTTTTTATATTGAATTCTAGAAGTTCCTTATATATTTTCGATATTAACCCTGTTTCATATATAAGTGGTTTGCAAATATTTTCTTTCATTCTACAGGTTGTCTTTTCACTCTATTGATTATTTCCTTTACTGTACAGAAGCTTTTTCGTTTGAGGTAGTGCCACCTGTCTATTTTTGCCTTGGTTGCCTGCCTGTGCGTTCGGTGTCATATCCATGAAATCATTTCCAAGAACAACATACTAAAGTTTCCCCCCTATGTTTTCTTCTTGGAGTTTTATAGTTTCAGGTATTACACCTAAGTCTTTAATCCATTTTAAATCGATTTTTGTGTCTAAGCGAAAGGCCCAATTTGTGGCTATTCCATTTTCCCAGCACCATTTGTTGAAAAGGCGATCCTTTCCCCCTTGTGTATTCTTGTGTAAATGATCATTTGACTGTATGTTCATAGGTTTATTTCTGGGCTCTCGGTTCTGTTTCCTTGGGCTATGTGTCTGTCTTTATGTCAGTACCATACTATTTAGATTACTGTAGTTTTGTGATATGTTTTGAAGTTATAAATTGTAAGGCCCACAGCTTTTTTGTTTTTTTCTCAAGATGGTTTCAGTTATTCAGGGTCTTCGTGGTTCTGTATGAATTTTAGGATTGTTTTTTCTGTTTCTATAAAACAATGCTATTGGGGTTTTGATAGAGATCATATTGATTCTGTAGATCTCTTTGGGTATAATGGACATTTTATCAATAATAAATCTTCAATCCATGAATGCAGGGTGTCTTTCCATTTATGTGTATCTTTAATTTCTTTTAGCAACATTTTGTAGTTCTTTGTGTACAAGTCTTTCTCCTTCTTAAAGTTTATTTCTAAGTATTTTATTGTTTTTTGATGCTATTGTAAATGAGATTGTTCTTTTAATTTCCTTTTTTCTTTTTCTTGCCAAGCTACTCCAGCTAGGACTTTCAGTACTGTGTTGATTATAAATGGGCCTCCTTGCCTTGTTCCTGATCTGAGAGGAAAACCTTTCACTTTTTCACCATTGATATATTAGCTGTGGGCTTTTCATATATGACTTTTATTGTTGATATAATTCTTGTCTCAGGGAGTTGAGAATTTTTATCATGGAAAGGTATGTGTGAAATACCTTTTCTGCACCAATAGAGACGATCATGTGAATTTTACCTTGTTCTGCTAATATGATGTGTAACACATTGATTATGGTATGTTGAACTGTCTTTATATCTTCAAGATAAATCCCAGTTGATATTTATTATGCTGTTAAATTTGGTTTGCTAATATTTTGTTTAGAATTTTACATCTATATTCATCATGGTTATTGGCTCATAGTTTTCTTGCAGTGTCTTTTTTGGGCTTTGGTGTTAAGATTAATGCTGGCCTCATACAATGCGTTAGGAAGCGTACCCTGGTCTTCAATTTTTGGAAGAGTTTGAGAAGGATTCTTTAAATGTTTGGTACTGGGCTTTCCTTTGTTGGAAGGTTTTTGATTACTGACTCAATCTCCTTATTAGTTACAGATATTTTCAGATTTTCTTCATGAGTCAGTCTTGGTAGATTGTATGTTTGCAGGAATTTCTCCTTTTCTTCTAAGTTTATTGGCATATAATTATTCATAGTTGTCTCTTATCATCCTTGTTATTTCTGTGGCATCAGTTGTAATGTCTCCTCTTTCATTTCTGATTTTACTTGAGTCTTCTCTCTAGTTAGTCTAGCTAAAAATTTGTTATTTGTTGATCTTTAAAAACAAACAAACCTTAGTTGGCTTTTTATATTGTTTTTCTATTCTCTATCATTTATTTTTGTTAAAATCTTTATAATAATTTCCTTCATTTTGCTAGCTTTGGGATTAGGTTTTTCTTATTTTTCTAGTTCATTGAGGTATATAGAGTTAGTTATTTAAGATCTTTTTTTAAAAAAAAGTAGGGCTTTGTTGCTATAAAGTTCCCTCTTACTGCTTTTGCTACATCCATAACCTTTTTGATATTATGTTTTCATTTGTGACAAGTTTTTTTCCTGTTGCTTTCAAAATTTTATCTTTGAGCTCATCCTATTTAAGTTTTTTTGGATTTCTTGAATCTGGATGTCCATTTCTTTTCTCATATTTGAGAACTTTCAGCCATTTTATTTCTTTAAATAAGCTCTTTGTCCTTTCTCTCTTCTCCTTCTGGGACTCCCATAATGTGTATGTGTCCACTGGTTGGTATCCCAGAAGTCCCTTAGACTTTCTTCACTCTTTTTTAATTATTTTTTCATTTTGCTCCTCTGACTGGATAATTTCAAACAACCTGTCTTCAAGTTTGCTGACTTTTTTCCTGCTTGGTTAAGTCTCTGGTTGAACCCTCCTAATGTTGTTTTCAGTTGAGTTATTGCATTCTTCAGCTCCCAAATTTCTGTTGGATTCTTTTTTCAAATTTCCTGTTTCTTTGTTGAAATTCTCATTTTGGTCATGCATTATTTACATGAGCTAATTGAGCATCTTTATGTCAGTTTTTTGGAATTCTCTGTCAGGTAATACACATACCTGTGTTTGTTTAGGATTGGCTTATAGAGATTTAATTTCTTCCTTCTATGGGGCCATTTTGCCCTGTTTCTTTGTATCCTTGTAACGTTGTGTTGGTATTCATGCATTTAAAAAAATTGGCTACCTCTACCAGTCTTTTCAGACTGGCTTGATACATGGAAAGATCTTCAGCATTCGGTGCAGGTGGGGATACTCAGGGCTCTCAAACCTTTTCTGTAGACATGTCTTCTCAACTTGTGTGCATGGATTCCTGAGTAGAGGGATTTGCCAGGTTCATTTTCTTAGGAGCCCATATCTCTTGCTCCCTCTGCTGTCTGCCTGCTGTACTGTGGTTCTTCTGAAGCTGCTAGCAGCACAATGAGCCGCTCTTTTTGTTCTCAGCGGCCCCAAGGCATCGTTTATTTGCTGATTCCCACCAGCACCCGGAACACAGCTGGACAGAAACCAGTTCTTGGGCAGTTCCCTGAAAAGCCAGCATGCTCCACTCTTCTCTTTACCCATCTGTGGAATTTTAAAATTATATTAATTCTGTTTTTTATTTCTAAAAGTTCTAAAGGTTTGTTTCTCAAGTCAATCTGGCATTTTCTTAAACATTTAATGTATAGTTATTTACAGTCTGTGTCTGGAAATTTTATTATTTTAAGTCCATGGGGATTTAGCTCTATTGTTTGTGTCTACTGATTCTCATTTACTGTGGCTTATTTCTTTTTTTATTTGCTGGTTCTTGCTGATGAACTCTCGTTTGCCTGATTTTTATCTGTGTGCAACTTGGGAGTCTAAATTAAGGATAACTTCTTCTAGAGAAGGAGTCCCTACTGACCTGGGACTCTCTGATCTCCTAGAGGGATCCTGGCTCAATGAGGGAGTTTTAGGTTCATCTCTCTCACCGTGTGGTGGGTCCAAGGCTTACCCCCAGGGCAACACTGGCCTTGGAGTTTGTTTTGTGATGTGTGTGTTGATTTGTTTTTGATTTTTCCTTGGATGTTTCTCTTTCTTCAGGCTCACCAATGCATTTTTTAAAAAGCACTTTTTATCTTAGAGTATACTTCACAATATTTTGTCTAATCCAGAAAGGCTAGAACAAGCTTTTGAAAATGGTGTTCAGAAATTTCCATACTTATGTAATTTTATTACTCAACTGCATATTGTTTCTGAAATTGTCCTGTTACACTTAAACATGTGAATAATTTTCTAACGAATTTATAAATTTTCCACATCAAAACCTTAGTACTTTTTGGAAGCCATTTGTCATGATTATTAAAATGATTAGTTTTCAAGAACAGTTCATTGTCACCAAGGAAAGTATTTACTAACATTCTTTTTATTAAAAATTTATAATAATTGGTGGATAGATTGAAATAGAAGCATCATAATAGGATGCAAACTTGTATTTATGTGAGGTGCTGTCTTTAGTCAGGATAGTCATTGAAATCAAGTACCAATATAAACTGGTAGTCCTTCAAATCTCTGTATCATAAATTGTTAAACCATGATTTTAAAAAATCAAGAAATATACTTACATTGCATAATTGGTAATGTTTTACTAATCAATGAAAAGTTTGTGTCATTAAAATTTAATGTTTCCAAAAACTTTTTCATATATATTTTTTAACTAGCGTTCCCGTTGCAGGAAAAATCCTGCAATAGGGTTTCCTGCTGCACTCTACCCCACCCTGCCTGCTCTCCTCCCTTGTCCCCCGCCCCGCGTTCTCCGCCAGCCCCCCTGCTTTTCTAACTTCTCCGCCAGCCCGCTCTCCTTCCTTCTCCCCTGGCCCCGCCTCCGCTCCTCCCTTCTCCTCCCCCCGGCTTGCTTGCTTCTCTGCAGCTTTGCTCCCTTCTGCAGCTCTTGGCTTCTTTCTACGCTGTCGCGATATGCAAATTAGCCGCCATCTTTGTTGTGATGATTTGCATATTTGTCCTGATTGGCTGGTGGGCGTGGCTTGGCTGGTGGGCGTGGCTTGGGCGTAGCGAAGGTGCGGTCAATTTGCATATTTGTCTATTATTAGATTAGATGTATATAATCTGTTAGTAAAGTAATACATCTGTGATTTATGTCAGCATTTCTAAAATTGTCCGTACTTAAACATTTTAAAGATTGGGGTACTTGATCTAAATTTTGAATACCATTCTATACCATAGAGTTTGTATTGTTCTACAATTTCAATGTGTGTAAACTTTATCTTTCTAACTCTATTGAATGTACTTGAGGTCAGGGATTATTTCCAACATTACTTCTGTATATCCTATTTTGGGACACTCAACAATTTAATAAATCAAGGTCATTTATTCTCAAATACAGTGAGTTGAACTTATGAACCAACTGGGAGATCATTTCAAATTCACATTCCTTAACCCTTGCTCACTCCCACTCCATGTTCTTTCTCAGTTTCTTTAGGGTGGGATCCAGGAATCTCCATTTTCATAACATCCTAGGTAATTCTGACACTGACACCCACTTCCTTGGCTTCGAAAAATAGTGAGTTATGTGGCAATGATTACATCGTAACTGAATCTCATCTTTTGATTAATATGAAAAAGAATTATGGTTGATGTTTATTATAGAAAGTGGGGTGAGGGAATGATGAACCCATCCTTTCAGCAGGTGATAAGAGCTGTAGAAAATAACAGGCATTTGTCTGGCTTAGAGAGCATAAAGGTACATGTGTGTGGCATTCGTGGGTCTATAGTTGTAAAGGGGATGATAAGGAATTTCATGTTACCTACCTTCTCCCAGCTTTACCATATTAGAAGGGGTGGATGACAGCAAATTAAAGGAGGTCACCATATAGTGCTTTTGGGTATAGGCTTGAACTTTTTATTTCTGAGAAAGTATTATTTAATATTGTTTTGACCACTGTATCCATTTGAGTTCAGGTTGTAAACCAATCAGAGCTGAGGAGCAGTGCAAAGTTTGAATGGAACTCCCTGGGAAGGATATAGTGACAGGTTTACTTTAAATCTGTAAAGCGTGAGTGCCTGTCTTTTGGGGATCAACAGTGCTGCTTTCACGGTTTCAAAAGAGGGTTTGCTTTTGTTTCCTTTTCTTTTGGTTTCGTCTCAATTGGAGACGCGAGAGCTCCAAAGGCAAACGAAACCTGTGCCCTGCTCAGGAGGGACTCGGGCCTGAGAGGGAGGTAGACACTGAGACAAACAGGTGGGGGAGAAAGTTACAGCTCCTTGTCATCTGAGAGCGCAGGACACAGAAGAAAGGCAGAAGGGGGAGGCGGAGTGCTCAAGCAAGTTCATGGCCTTTGAACTAGGCTCCAAACACCAGTCCTCCTTTGCCAAGCAGCTTTGTGGAAAACTGAGTTGGTGGAAAGAAGAGAGTGTTTGTTTGAAGGAGCAAGATGAACACAGGCCCTAGGCGTGAAGTTGAGAGGAGGAGAGCAGTAGCCTGTTGGGGGGTGGGCAGTAATTAGCTAGAGGACCAGTCAGGAGGACAGGCAGAACCCTGCAGGTCTTACCAAGAGCTGGTCCTGGAGACAGAGGTCACCACTGGACAATTTAAGTAGAGGGTCAGATGATTAGATTTGTACCCTGTGTGTGCCTGCATGTTTTAGAAACACTCAAGTTTTTGAATTTAGTGGCCTGCTTTTTCATGGTCCATGAAAGAGCTTTTAATATAGTATTTATAAAAACAGTTTATCTGGGGGTATTGGGAGAAGGGATAGGTAGGGGGCAGATGCCACTGCTGGTGATGAAAACTTTCTCCTTGACCAAACTTCAGGTTGGCTCCTTTGAGTTTTCCTAACTAGGCTTTGACCTTGGCCTTAGCTTCTGTCCTGTCCCTGCAGGGCCTGCACACCCAATCTAAGCAAGGAATTCTGTGGAAGCTACTTTATGAGAATCACCCACCCTTGTCTTGGTGGTTAGATATCTGACCACCCTGAGTATCTAATCAAGTTCCTCATCCCCTACCTTTGATGTCTAAGTTCTTGACCTGCCTTCCGCAAGAATCCTGTTGGGCTGGTTTAGCCAGAATCCCCCTACCCTTGATGTCTGCTTTTAGTAATTTTCCACCCACTGACCCCCTTATTCTGCCCCTTGGTTATAAATCCCCAGCTGTCATTGCTGTATTCAGAACTGACCTCTCTCCCCTATCATCAGACCGAGTTGCCGTGATCTCGGGTCAAGTCTTCCTTACCATTTTAACAAGTGTCAGAGAATAATTACTTCTTGAACACCTCTTAAGATTCACATTTCAGAATGAAATTCCATACACATTTCACTGTGGATTGAGAGTGAATTTAGAGCAACCCCTAGTAACCATAAAAGTATTCATAGATCAGAAACGAGAGTCTCTTTCGACCTAGGGCAGAAGAATAGGGTGATTTAAAGGTGTTAAGACAGGATTTAACAAATGCTAGGACTGGTAATTTATTATTTTTTATGGCATCCTGTCTTTGTGATTTTAGTTTATTATTTGTGTGTGGTGTGTCTGTGATTTTAATCGGTGGTGAATACAGTTGTCCTAAGGGAGTGGGGGGGATTATTTAGCTGCTGAGTAACTAGCTACTTTATCTTGGGTAGGTCATTTAACCATTCTTCCTTTCAGCACTTACTGGTGCATCTCATTTTGGTACTTATAAACTGTCTGGCATATTTTCCTCTATAGAAATTATTGATCGGCTGAATAGCATTGCTAAGTCATGCCATTGATCCTTCTGGCCACTCTAGATTCCTTCTGTTGACTGCTGGACTACCAAAAGCTAGAGGGAAATCAATCATGTACAGTGGCCACTTGTTTAAACCTGGGGGATTGACTTTCTAGTGAATTCTTAACTACTAGTACCCAAAGGACATGCCAAAGGGGAAAGCCTTGAATGGAGAAGGTTGGTAGGAGGTAGGTTGATTATCTGCGCTTTTCTCGTCTACCTTCCTCTCCAGGACCAAGGGGAGTCTTCGCTCATCTCTGTTTCGCCGAAATTGAATCTTTATCCCGCTGCTGATTCCACCTCGTGTGCACTTGGTGACAGTACTTTTAAACTGTACTGTCATTTTCTTAAACCTGCCCCACAGGTAATGCTGCACCTCCTGAGACCAAGAACCTTACAGCCGACTCGCCTCTCAGTCAAGCAGGGCAGGGCTGCCCAGCATGGTTGGCTTGCAAAAGTGTTCTGGGTTGCCTGCTGTATTGTGTTAAAAACAGCAAGAATATGTCAGTAAAATACATCCCCCCTCCGAACTTGAGCACAGTGCTGTGCACATAGGAGATACCTGGTGGGTGTTGAGTAAATATATGCAATTACGATTCACTCATTCTCTGGACAATGCTGACATATTTTAAGAATCCGAGGTGGTGCTATGCAGATACAATATTTGCTTTTTAAATTCTGGTGGGGTTTCCTCCCCCCCCCCCAGTTTTTTTAAATGAATTTATTAGGTGTTTTGAAGAGAGATTACCCCCCCCCCCCCCAATCTTCTGTATTCATGGTCACAAGTTAAAATCATTAGTTAAAAGTTTACTGTACTTCAAAATATTTATTTAGAACATATATTGACATTTAAGTTGATACGGTTATTAGCTTATATTAGGGAATGTTTACTGGATTTTGTTGGATTTACTCACTATATCTGAACTGAAGGTCCTAGAATGGAGCTTTGCCTGCAAGAGTGTTAAATTAAAAAGAATCTAATGATTTAAAGAACAAACATACATTGTAATTTTTGGCATGAGTTTGCTGTAAGGGTTTTGTACTTGTGGGAGTGAAAGGACTAGGAAGTTTCTAAAAGAACCTAATACCATATTTTTAGATATAATTTAAGCCAATGTTTTCTCCTGTCCCCTGGGGACTCGGTTGCTATCTCTGGCAAGCAGTAGTGAATGAGCTCCCGGAGGATTTTTTTTTTGGGTGTAGAGGAGAGTATTTTAGGGAGGAGTGCCTCTAAAAATAAAACACAGGCTCAGCCACTCTCTTTCTTCCTCCTGAAGAGAATAATTGCTCTTTGTACACTCCAACTCAGAGACAGAGTCTGTAGAACTTCTTGGTTGAGGCACATGCTCTGGAGTGAGACTGGGGGTTCAAATCCCAGCTCTGCCATTTATGAACTCTTTGACCTTGGGAAGCCGCATAATTTCTTTATGCCTCAGGTTCTTTATCTGTAAAAAGGAATAACAGCTATGCTCACCTTGCAGGATGCTTGTGAGGTTTAAATGATTCAACATGTGATACCCATAGAACAACGCTTGGCACCTAGTAGACGCTCTATAAGTGGTAGCTGCTGCTATTATTATTACTATTATTATTATTATTACACTTAGATAAAGGAAGTAAATATGCCAATGTTTTATGTCACTGAATTATACACAATTTTAATTTTTAAATTTATGGCCTGACGGGTGTGGTTCAGTGGTTGAGCTTCAATCCATGAAACAGGAGGTCACAGTTCCATTCCCAATCAGGGCCCATGCCCAGGTTGCAGGCTCGAACTCCAGTAGGGGGCATGCCGGAGGCAGCCAGTCAATAACTCACTCTCATCTTTGATGTTTCTATCTCTCTCTCCCTTTTCCTCCTCTCTCTGAAGTCAATAAAAAAATATATTTACATTTTTTTCTGTGTTTTAAGTCATAGGTTTATATTCCTTTTCATGCCAAAACTAATGGCAAAAATTGTGTTTAATTTTCATGCAAAAATTGTATTAAATCTACAATAGAAAGTGTACTTTCTGATTGGCTGCATCAAGTGTAAGCAAGCCAAGTGGGAGGCCGAGTGATCTGCAGGTGACTTGGTGAACAAGGATAAGAGGCCAAGGATGATGGTTGTTCGGTGACATCCATGTTCTTTGTCAGTGGGAATGGACATACATGTCAGTGGTGTTGTATAGTTCTTACTTTGTGACAAGACATCCCTGGGGTTAGTTTATTCCCAGCTTTAGCAATTTGTAAGGTGCATAGCTTTAGGCATCTTTCCTTACCTATAAAATGAGTCTAATACAAACCTGGCTGAGAGGTTGTCAGTTTTCAGTTAGTAGGTGTATGTATATTATGTACTTTGCAATAGTAGGTGTTCAGTAATGGTACCAAAGAAACCAGGAATCCAAACGAAGATGATGAGAAAATTCAGTTGCTCATCAGGAAATAGTCTTCCTCTTCAGCTGATTATCATTCCTCACCTGGTGAGGTGACCCCAACCTTCATTCCCGAAGAGTCTGGGCCATCAGAGGTCTTGCCTGTATTGGGTGATTGTAATTTTCCATGGACTAACCTCAGGACACGGGAGCCATTAGAGGTGCCCCCAGAGGATCCCTGCATTTAGACATACTTCTCCGTAAGCCGTTACGTAATAGCAACCCAGTTTCCCCTTGATGGTCAGGATCAGCCACCCGCCAGTATAATGACCCCCTTCTTTGCCCAGTGATTCATTGTGAAGCAATCTCGGTTTGCAATTTAATGGCACATTGCTATGATACCTGGTGGAAGCATTCCTCCCTCAGGTGCTGAGACTTTGGTGCCAGCGGAACCCAGAGGTGCAGAGACCAGAAGAAAAACATCCCTGGTGGATCACCAAGGGTAACAGTGACAGGAACCACTCCTCTTTCTCTCTCTTGATTCCCGGATCTGTGTGTCCTGGCCATGGGAGAAACAGCACCATAGATTAGTCACTGCCTCAGAGTGCATATTGCATCCTGGAAGACGTTACCCAGCTCTGCAAGGTGCTGTCACCCAGCTGGTGTCATCACAGAATCCTTAAAAAGCCATTCCACTGGTGTATCAAGCCAGCTGCCCCAGGGTATTGGGGAATAGAAGACCGGTGGATTCTTCAAGCACGAGCCATTGCCAGCTTCATTTGCTTTAAAGTCAGTTCCTTTCTTAGAAGCCGTGCTGTGCGGGATGCCATGGTGGTGAAAATGTATTCTGTAAGTCTCCCCGTGGAGGTTTCGGCATAAGTTTTATGGCTAGGGAAGCCAAATCCAGCAAGTGTTTATTCCAGTGAGATCAGAGCCCTGCCCCTCTTAGAATGAAAGTAGTCCAATATGATCAACCTGCCACCAGGTAATTGGCCAACCTCACCCCCGCCTCCTAGGAATTGTGGTGTCATTTGGGGAGCTCAGTATTGTTCTGTGCATGTGGCAGCTTAGCCCTGGTCCATGTTGCCGGGAAGACGCGTGGCTGGAGAAGGAAGCTGACTGGCATCTACAGCATGAGGTCTCGGTGGCTAGCATTCACACGGGACACAACGGTCACCGTGTGCTGTGTTCATTCAGGGAGATCTGCTCACGTATTTCTTGCGTGGTATTCATTTCCAAATCATGTTCCTTCTAAGTCCTTGATCATTCTGCCAAGCCACGAGCACGTCTGTGAATCTCTAGCTCCATACTTCACACTCTTTCTCTTTCTAGGCAAAGTAAACAGCCAGGTGCACTGCTGAAAGTTCCACCCACTGGGGAATTTTCTCTCTGTCACTCTTCCTTCAGTGCCACCCAGAGTGGGGCTCTAGTCCTACCACGTCCACTTTTGGGTGGGACCAACATATTTTGTGGAACCCGATGGTTCCATTCTGGGGTGGCACTGAAGAAAGAGGGACAGAAACATGATTTCCAGAGTATCAACAGTAAGGTGAACAGTAGAGTTCTCCTCAGCAATAATAAGTGTACTAAACACTGGGATAATGCCTTACAGACTGTGAGAGAATATAACTGTCAACCTCAAATTCTCTTCTAAATGAAGCAATCCTTTAAGAGTAAAGGACAAAAAAAGTATTTTCAGGTCAATGAAGATTGAGCTTTTTCTGCCTACATTTCCTTACTTCTTGAACTACCAAGTAATGCAATTTATGAAGAAAGACATAGAATCTAGAAGAAAGTAGTTGGACGCAAGACGTCACAAGCAAAGAAATTTCAGGTTGGTAAAATAAACACTGACTGTAAAAGCAACAAAAAGAGCAGTTGCTTATTTTTAGGATGTTGGGGGGAAAGTAAATACAAATGCTGGTTAAGAATAACAGGGAAAATGGCAGAAGAAACATTGGAGCCAAAACTGAGGTCTTGGGTTATGGGGAGGAGGATGGAAAATGGATTATTTTTAAATTTAAGGCATAGTATGCTGTTCAGAATTTAACCAAAAGAAACAGAATGTATATCAGCATGGAGTGGGGAAGAAAATTAAAGTAAACCAAATTCAGTGAAGGAGAAGGAAAGGAAAAAAATAGGTAAAATAATCATGAAATAAATATAAGAGGATTAAACTCTTCTTTAAAAGAAAGGGTTTCTCAGCTCATATAAAAACTAATAAAACCTAACTCCAGTGGAGGAGGAGCGTGATTGAGTTTCACAATGGTGAGGATTTGCCAAACAAATATGAAAGAGGGAGTGAAGGATGTTTGCATGGGAGTGGTTATAGTAAAGGATCATGGCATATCACCTGAGTAAGGAGATAAGTGATAACATGACAGGAATGAATGATAGTGAGAATGGGGAAGGGTCAGTGGATAGGAGGTTTTGAGGTGTTAGGAGGCTTTCACTATTCTGCAAGATATTGGGGACAACAGTTAATTGCATGAAATAAATGCTCTAAATGATTTCAGCTACTCTGACAAAACTTACTTAGAGAAAATACATGAAAGTAAAAAAGTCACAAAGAACGAAGTCAAGAGCACAGTATAACCATAGGTTGTTTGCATCCTTGCATGACAAGACATAAGCATTTTCTGGAAAGGTCCATACCATTCCCAAGCACATGGTCAGGAAAATGTTGATAATAATTGTCTCAGTTATAATTAAGACCCACTGGATTAATCTGGACAATGGTTAATGAAATTGGGCATGGGTGACTGAAGAGACAGTATGTTAATGAATGAAAGATCAAGTATTCTGCGTTTGGGGTTTGGCCAGGCAGCTGGTAGTTGTGTTCTGTTTGCTTCTAGATGTTCTGGATTTCAGAGTTTCATGGGTAAAATTTGTAAAAAGTAAATTAATAAATAAACAAATAAAACTAAAAACTTTTCTAAAATGGGATGAAATTGTTAACTTTTTGCCAAGTAAGTGGGGGAAAACTCACCATAAGCTAGCAACATAATTACTTAAAAGAAGGGGCAACTTAACCCCAAGCAAGTAGGACATGGTCTCCAAATAAAAGGAGGGCCTTTTAAGAGGAGGAGAACACTTGACAATCTTATCCTAACATGTATACATATGTATATGTTAACGTATGTATAACGTGTGTGTGCATGTACAACATATATTCTCCTTAGTTTCTGAGGACCTTTTAACCTTCCATTTATTTGGGAATATTTCAGAAACACCTGCCTTGCTTACTTGAGAACCTGGACAATAACGAGGCTTGCCTTTTGGTGCATACAATTATCAACAAAAACTGTGGTAACCTAGGAGTACCAAGTTCAATAACCCGCCCAAGGTCACACGTCTAATTAGTTGCAATGCCAGTATTTAAGCAGGCAGCCTGACTCCAGACCCATTCTCTTAATCATGAGGCTAACGTCTGTGGAAATGAGTAATCATATTTTCAATGGAAAGGTTTTATTTGAACGCAGCCATTTTTTTAAATTTTCTTTTTTTTGCGTTAAAACATAGATAACCTTGTTGATACCGAATGCCCTCCTTCAGTGTGCTGTCTTCCTTTTGGCCATTTCATTGTAAATCAGCACTCCTATTAGGAGGACAGAAGTAGAGAAAAGAAAGGGTTGCCAAATTAAAATGCATCACATGCTTATTTATTAAAAACATTAGTTTGGGGAAGGACAAAGTAGAAACCATTGCATTAAATGGCTTTTAAATAGCCTGTGGATTTAATTTCTCTCTGTTCTCTATGACTTTCATTTAATACAAATACTTTAGAGTTTTTCTGTTTTATGATTGTTCGGTTTGTAACAACTTTCTGTGGCTTGGAGTGAGACTATATTTAACTCAAGGCTGTGTCTTATCTGATGAGTATCAGAGACAGACTGAATCAAGGGTGTCCATTCATTGTCGGTATAACATTTACTCATTCATTCCACACATGAGAGCCTGTGACAGGCCAGGCGTCTATCATGTAGAAGGTGTTTTGCTGAGTGTGAAACAAGCAAATCAGCACTATTTCTACCCCCTGGAGACAGACAGTTGATTACTTAATTATAGGGATCATTGCCAGAAAGGTAAAGACCAGATGTATATGCAATTTGTTTCCTATAAATGTTACCCAGAGAGGTCCCATATGGTCCAAGGTGGGTAAAAGATCTACAGAATTACAACTCAGGGGGCCCGGGAGTAAGTGTCTAATGTTGGGAAACAGGTCCAGCTGACAGAAAAACAGCACCTGTGTACACCTGTCATCAATTACCATTTCGTGTCAAAACTGTTTATATTCGTTTTTCTCTCTAACCTTTCATAGTTAGGGCCATTTCTTGCAATCATGCTTATTCCTCAGCAGTTGTCGGTTCTCAATGATTATTTGTTAAACTAATCAATGTCATGTTGAAGTGTAGTGGTTTCATCTTACTCCTGAAATAATATTTTTTCACCTAAGAGAGTTTATTCAAATTCCAAAGAGGAAATTGTCCAACATAATTTCATTTTCATTCTCTTTGTTAGAAGATGAGATTGTCTCCTTTTTCTCCTTTTTATTTTATTTTATTTTTGAGAGAGGCAAATTCTGTTTATAATTTAGGACAGTACAAAGCTACCTATTTTTATGCAAAAGGATGTAAAAACCCAAGTGTACTTTCTGCTTTCCTATCTCAGTGAGGCATTGTTTGCACCGGCTCTTGCATTCAGAATGGAGTGATAGGTATGAAAAATGAATATAATTTAAGGGGAAATTTAGTACATTTAAATTGCATCCATCAGAAATTTTTCCATTGCGTTCTCACTGTCGCATGGATGACCAGTTTTCTTAGCAGTGACCGTCACTTGGAACCTGTGATGTCTCTAGGCAGCTGACACCTGATTTTAGATGATGCCACAATAGTGAGGTCCCTGTGGGAGCCACCGATATCCCGATAAGAATAACCACAGAACTTTATTTTAGCACTTGCTTGGGTAAACTGGTCCATAGTCTTGACTTGTTGAAGTGGTATTTCCCATGCTGAGACTATAAAAATAGCTGCTACCCTGTCATTTATTTTTCTAGTGTGTGCTTTTATGGCTTCTTAGTTTTTGTATTTTTTTATATTAATATCCTTAACTATTTGAGAATTAATTTTGATGTAAGGACTAATACAGTAATCTAGAGATCCAACTCAATATTTTTCTAGTTATTACAAAACCATTTGTTGAATAATTTATTATTTCCCCATTGATATGAGATATTAATAACATGGATATTGACCTATCACTAATTCTCCTTTGTAGTTGGGTCTATTCCTTAGATAAACTTCTGTAAAAATTTTGCCACCTGGAAATTCTACAAAATTCCCTCTTTTATTGTTTTGTCATGCATGAGTCACAATTTAATTGTGGTGATTTTCTGGTTTCCACTACGTCATGATTCTAAAAAATTCAACCATCTGGAACAAATCCAGAAATAAGTGGGAAAATGCTCCTTTGTCCTTGTTCTGGATCCAAGTGAATTATTGTTTTTTTGTGATTTTAAAGAAAAATTAGTTGCAATGCTTTAGGAAGTATATCACCTATACCACACACCTACCTGAAAAAATTTCTCAAACTAGAAAAAGTGAATCTAAAAGAGGTAAATGCAGGGATGTAGGAAACTATGGTGAATAATGTAACCAGTGAAAATTATAATTAAAATAATTTCTAATCATGTGGCTATGTGGTTTAATGGTATTCTTTAAAACATTTTAAAAAATAGAATAGGCATGTTTTACAAATCTGATTAAAAATGCAGAACAATTCTTGGTGGTAGTAGCAGAGCATCCTATGCTGGTAGCATCGGGAATCATTAATCCAATCACCCATATCTCTGACTACAAGTATTGGGCCAGGTACCTCGCTGTCTTAGCTTGTCTTGCTGTGATCATTCTCTGATTTCATTGCAATGATTATTCTGTGACTATGAACCTTTAAACCTATAGGCCCTCCAGCATATTGGCCTCTACTTCTCTCTATCCATCAACACTTTTTTGTCTTCATTTCTTTCACTATCCGGTTTACATTTCATAACCCATCATTTCAATAACTCGCCAATAACCTAACTCGTCTTGCCCCATTCTCTTTGTTGGTGCCTGTTTGGCAAACCCCAGACCAGGATGAACTCATATATCTGCTTCCTTCGCCCTTGCCGTGGACTTTTGAGTGTTGCTGAAGAAAATGGTACAACTGGACAGACTAGTGCCACAATAAATTTGTGGTCATCAATGTTAACTAGACCATCAGTACTGCCCAGCTGCCCTACTAGGCTTCTTTGATTAATGCGCTTTTCCTCTGCAGAAATTCTTTCAAATCTCTTCTACTCTCTGCAAACCTGTAGCCTCCCTTCACTCTTAGGAGGTGACCTTACCTCCAACCACACAGAGAAAGTTAAGAGCCATCAGATCGGAACTCCCTCAACTTCCTACTATCAAGTGTTGGTACTTTTCTGCATCTAGACCTGATTTCTCTTCCTTTCTGCTTGTTACGGGAGAAGAGATGTCTTTCTTCCTGCAGAAGGGCCATCGCTCCATCTGTGCTCTGCCTCTTCTCACTTTCACCTTCCCAGGAACTTGACTTATCTTTTCCCTCTCTTGTCTCAGCTGCTTCTCTCTCTCCACTGGATCCTTCCCTCGGGATTTCAACATGCTCAAGTCTCTCCCATCTCAAAACAAGCAAATAGACAGTAACCTCCCCCAGCTGCGCCCATGTCTCACTGGGGTGCCTCTTAGTTGAAGTCACACTTCTCAGGGGCATTATCTGCCTTCCCTGCCTCATTTCCCACATTTCCCCAACCCACCTCACCTTGACTTTTACCCTTAAAAATTTTAAATAAATACCAATAGAGTAGACACTGGAAGTAGAGCTCCCAATACAGTAGAGGAGAAAAAAAGAAAAAGGGAAATCTAATGAATATAGAAAAACTAAGGAAAAGAGAAAACACAAAACAATATGCAGATATAAGTAAGCATGCCAGGAATTACAGTGAACGTAACAGGTTCAACTCTTTGTGGTGTGATCTATTGACCTAATGTTCTAGAAAAGCAAGAGTATGGTATCAGAGCGGGGGGCATTGATAGCAATGGGGCACAGGGAACTTTTTGACATGATGAAATGTTTTGCACATTTACATTGTGGTCGTGTTTCATGACTTTATACATTTGTCACGGCTCATCTTGTATATAGAAATTTGGTGAATTTCATTGTGTGTTATTTATACCACAATGAAGCTGACAAATAGAAAGTTTAATAGAAGCATCATACTATACTACTTGGCTTTCAGTGAGTTAGTATTTATAAGTCATAATTACATAAACACAATAGTTTTTAACTGAAAATTTGATTATATTACACTAGCGTTCCCGTTGCAGGAAAAATCCTGCAATAGGATTTCCTGCTGCACTCTACCCCGCCTCCGCTCCTCCCTTGTCGCCCGCCCCGCCTTCTCGGCCAGCCCGCCTGCTTTTCCCTTCGTCCCCGGCCCCGCCTCCGCTCCTCCCTTGTCGCCCGCCCTGCCTTCTCAGCCAGCCCGCCTGCTTTTCCCTTCACCCCCGGCCCCGCCTCCGCTCCTCCCTTGTCGCCCGCCCTGCCTTCTCAGCCAGCCCGCCTGCTTTTCCCTTCACCCCCGGCCCCGCCTCCGCTCCTCCCTTGTCGCCCGCCCCGCCTTCTCGGCCAGCCCGCCTGCTTTTCCCTTCACCCCCGGCCCTGCCTTCGCTTCTCCCTTCTCCTCGCCCCCCCCCCCCCGGCTTGCTTGCTTATCCGAAGCTTTACTCCCTTCTGCAGCTCTTGGGTTCTTTGACGCTGTCTTGATATGCAAATTAGCCGTCATTTTTGTTGGGGTAATTTGCATACGCGTCCTGATTGGTTGGTGGGCGTGGCTTGGCTGGTGGGCGTGGCTTGGGCGTAGCGAAGGTGCGGTCAATTTGCATATTTGTCTATTATTAGAATAGATTAGGAAGATGAGAAGCGGGGCTGGGGGCTAAAAGATCATAAGTAGCCATAGTAGGAAATTGAGAGGATGTCTAAGACCGATGAACCAAGAATTATCAAATATGAGAAGAGAAGGCTAAAGGAAAAGGCTCTGGGGAGCAGGCGTGAGGTCTGGAAGGGTGGTACAGGAGACTGATAGCTTTTGATAGTAGCCTATTAGAGTTACTGGACATTTTTTACCATGTGCATATGTCGTTTTAATAACAATTAATTTAATAATTGGGGGCTATGAATTGCCAGAAGTAACTATAGAAAGACCAAAAATGGGCACTGAACCCAGCTTAGTTGAGAGAGGAACAGAAGCTCTGATATGATGGATGGCTTTTCCTGGGCTGTAATGTCTAAGCTGAATTTGAAAGGATGAGTTAAGAGTTCACCAAAGGATTCTTTCCAAATGTAATTGATTATTGAGGATGTTTCCTCTCTCTTGTAACTCTGTTAAACTCAAGTAGTGCTTCCAAGAGATTATATTGATTTACTTGCATTTTCTAGGCTTATATTTATGCCAGTGGTGAAAAGATGATATATATATATAAATCTTAAAAAGCATGGCTGGTCTATCTAGCACATTCATAATGTTGAATGAGTGTTGATAGGATATTCTCTTCTTGTTTCTGTTTTTATGACTTATCACTCAGTGCTACTCTGTTTTTCAAATTGAGATGATAAATTGTTTTGTGTGGGGTTTTTGTTTTTTTTTAGAGTTAACTTGGCCTTCTGGTTGTATACCTTATTTAATCTTGAGCCGAGTGTTTTAAAAATCAGAAAGTAGTAACAGATAAAAATGACTAACCTTGAGTCAGGCTTTGCATGAGACCAGCAAATGGAGTCATCTTTAAGGTTGCCTTTAAGACATTTCTGATAAAAAATTTTTAGACAAGTTTTCATCACGTAGGTAGGACAACATAAGTCTGACTTACTTTACAAATAAAAGATATCCTCTTCTTTTGCTAATTTGTCCTGCTCGTCTTCAGCTATTTTTAAGAAGCTAATAGGGAAGCGATGTTGCATGTATTTGTGATTCAATGTTTTCACAAAAACAGCTAGGAGTTTTATATATGTAGGAATGTAGACAAAACTAGACAAGGGCAGGAACAATCAGAGCTGGTGAAAAAGGGTCTGTTAGGCAGCTCTACCTGGACCCTCAGGTGCAGAACTTCAGGTGAACAAGGTCTGCTCGTCATTGCAGTTGTAGGCTAGTGTGAGACAAGGTGACGTCTTTGCCTCAAGAACAGCACTGAGGATGAATGCAGTGGATACTAGGTCCTGGAGGCAAGCAGGGCTTTCAGTAGCTGAGAAGGGGATCGGGCAAGAATTGATTAGAGGTATACCAGAAGTCCGGAGCTGATCAGTCAGTTGGCTGAGTTCTACACCCAGCAAATGAAAGTGTGAACGTGACAGGTTTCGAGAAATAGAACCATGCTCATGAGGTTGTTTGTCTTGGCATTAAAGACATTTTAATAAAGCAGTTCTAGACTATGATGTCATTTCAACTAAACAAATAACACTCTGAGAGGAGTAATGGTCTGTGGGGCGCCTATCTACCTAACCATTTGTATTTTTAAATCATAAGCATATGCCTGAAGCTGTGCAGAACATTTCATTTTAAATAGTTATATTCCCTCTGGCAAAAGGAGCTCAAGTGCAATAGAAATTAGAAATAGAACCCAAACTTTAAAATTGTATAGTGCGATGTATTTTCATTGAAGATGAGTCATTAATGAAAATTACTTATAGTATTTTAAACTGCTCTTTTATAATTGAATTAACATTGACATCTTGTAACCTTTTTCTTAGCATACATCTGTGGATGGATATACTGAACCACACATCCAGCCTACCAAGTCGAGTAGCAGACAGAACATTCCTCGGTGTAGAAACTCCATTACGTCCGCAACAGACGAACAGCCTCACATTGGGAATTATCGTTTACAAAAAACAATAGGGAAGGGGAACTTTGCCAAAGTGAAATTGGCAAGGCATGTTCTAACTGGGAGAGAGGTAAGTTTTTAAGATGCCTTTTAATATTTACTTGGATTATAACATTTACCTCTCCAAAGTCTTGTTGAAAAGCGTTCCCAGAGCTGATGCTGGGAATTCATAACAGTTGCGATATGGGATATGTGTGAATGGAACACGCTGAGTAGAGCTGTATCATTGCATGAAAAGTTAACCTTGAATGTTTAGAAAAGAATCATATCTACATTTTAGCATCTCAGAGATGGAGTCTGATGCAAATGAGCTTTTCTCAGACTTCTGTCTTTCATTAGTGGTTTCTGTAAATACTTCAGATTGCTACCCAACCTTAGGAACAAGGCTAGGATAAAGTCTTTTATTAAACATTAGGTATAAATGTGTAGAAAGTAACTCACTCATTTTTATCTACTTAGAGACCACATTAAACAAGTGTTGTTATACAGATGTTTTATAAGAAAATTGGGTTTCTAAAATCCCATGTGCTTTAAATTATGTGTATTTATATAGAAAAAAGTATACATTTAATAATTATTGTTAATATTAATGTCTTTAGTAATTTCTATGTTAAAGATTGAAAATAGTTAAATATCTAACATTCTATATAACATAATATTTACTGGACCCAATTAGGACATTGTGAGAAATCTCAATCATAAAATGTTTTTGATAAGTTTTGATTTTGCTCTATGCCTAATATTATTGTCACTTCCAGTTGAATTTAGTCCCCTCTGTCCATTCTGACCCCATAAGCTGTTCAAGTACACTCTACATTAAGCAGACTTAGAGGACATTAAGATCCACTTCGCTGGTCAGCTATAACTAAGCTTGGGCGTCCCATTTTTCTACCCACCTCGTCATTTTATTCACATAATACTTACGTTACTAAAAGTTTATAAGCCCCTCCCCTCTGATATTTGTAACTTACCAAGATCATGAGTAAAAGATTAAGATGTAGATGATTTTTATTTTTAAAGAGGAAACTTGGAAGTAATAACACAAGTGTAATTTCATTGATTCAGAATCAAATGGGTTAAAGATGTGGGTCAATGGTATATATTCTAAGGCTGCCAGATTATCAAAACTTTGCCATCCAATTATGTGAACACTAAATTATTTCTAGTTAGAAATGAAAGAACAGATGTTTTCTTTCTAAGATTTTATTCATTAAAATATGTATTCTCAAATACAGTTTAATGATTCTCTTTTTTAGGTTGCTGTGAAAATAATAGATAAAACTCAGCTAAATCCTACCAGTCTACAAAAGGTCTGTAATTATTTTAATAGTAATTAGAATGTGAGTTTCCTAATTAATACATGAGTTCTGTAAAGCCAGGTATCCTAAATTTTCAGCTAGGTGCAATATTGCATTTCATCAATCTATGAAGAAAAGACATGATGTAAAACATATTTATATTTAAATAATATTTTTGAAGTAGTTGTTTGAAAAATATCTACTACTTAAATGCATGTACCATATGAAAGGAAGTAATTTATTTAATTCAGTAGAATAAAACTTGGTTTAAAATATTTGAAGTATTCAGGATTCTGCTTCATTAAACATCTATGGATGAGTTAATATTCTCCATAAGTGGGTTTCCTTTTATAGCTTCACTTGCTTTTCTTCCTTCTGCTAAAAGGACTAGTGTTTCTTCTAGCTTACAGGAAAAGATGCGAATATTTTTTCAAAAAGTGGAAATATAAGAAAACAGGGGTGGGGGGAGGAATTAAAAGCAGTTAGGATGGGGATTGCCCTTTAAACCTGGTAGCTGTTTCATGTTGCCTTATTACTTGCTTATGTGGGAAAACTTGCTCAGATGCACATTTTAAAAATGAAGCAGATATTTTAACATTTCTGCCATATATATATATTCATTTTGTATAGTGATAATATCCGTTGTGATTTTTATTTGAATATAGAGGGATCACAGTCATATATGTACTAGTAAATGTTACATAAATAACTGGATTCCTAAAACAGAGAGAATCTTATAAGAAATATTTAATATGGTGTATTTAATTACACCTGCTGATTCTAACATTAAATTAAAAATTTGGGTCTGTGCCCTGACTGGTGTTGCTCAATGGATAGAGCATTGGCCCATGCACTGAAGGGTCCCAGGTTAGATTCCTGGTCAAGGGCATGTACCTGGATTGCAGGTTCAATCCCCAGCCCTGGTCGGAGCACATGCGGGAGGCAATCAATTAATGTATCTCTCTCACATAGATGTTTCTCTTTCTCTGTGTCTCATCCCCACTCTCCCACTCTCTCTAAAAATCAATGGAAGAAATACTTTGGGTAAGGATTAAAAAATAAATAAAAATTGTCCTGGAAACCAAGTCTCAGCAGAGTTAGAGATGGGATGAGAAACAAATGGTTTCTTAGTTCATTACCAGGATCCTGTGGTGTGTTGTTAAGCAGATGAGTTTCTCTGATTCTCCGCTTGAGTGTTCTTTTCTAACAGGAGTGTGTCTACCTGTTTTCTTTGACAGTTGTTTCGAGAAGTACGAATAATGAAGATACTGAATCACCCTAACATAGGTATGAAATTTATACATGAATAATGAAGTGTTTTCTTTCATTTGAGTGTATTTGAAAAGATATAATTTTAAGGATGTTTTATAGAAATAGAAGAAAGGTGATAACTAGAAACCTGAGCGTGACCTGAGAAAGTGACACTTTGGGTAAAAATAGATTATAAAGAAGTTAGCTGAAGGCTACTGCTTGTTACTACCTTGCTGTCTTCTGCTTTCCCCTAAAATGAGGGCTATGACTTGGAGTTGATCCATATACAGTACATGTTCTTTTGTATCTCTGTACTCAGTCTCTCTAAAGAGAGATTGCATGCCATTTAGATATTTATAAAACATAAATTTCAGATAATTTGATAATATGCATTATAGTTTTCTCATAGTTTATAGGCAGAATAATTAATTTGAATTAAAAACTAAAGCTGATTTTAATTTTAGTGGATTTATTTCCATAAATTCTGGGTTTCCTCTATATTTACAAATAAGTGTATTGCTTGCATGTATTACATGAAGTTATTAGATTTTAAGAAGTAGAAAGCAATTCTTTTTTAATCTGTTTTTAAAACACTTGTTTCTTGCACATTTAAAAATTTTATGTTTATTAGAAATATTCGTATGGTTATTTGTGGTGTATAATTTCAACTACATAAATCTGATAATTTAGTAGTTTTTTAACCATAAACTTTTATAGTATCACATATTTATAGAATTGTTCTTGTTTCTGTACTAAAGATTATTTAATGTTTTATGATAGGCCCATTATAACATAGTATCTTTTAAAGCTTTAGTTAAAATTTATTATTTTAAAATATTTTTATTATGATTTTAAGATTTTGCCTTTCATTACTTTATTCTGATTAGAAGAGGTAATGGTTCTTTAATGCCAGAAACTTTACTTTTTTTTGATCTAGCAGTTAGTTCCCAATCACTTTATGGTAAGTAATGTTCTTCCACAATAGTAATAATCCTTAAGAGAATTTTAAAATTTAAAATTGTAATTAATATTCTTTAATAAATATTCAAATTTTCCACTGGCTTAGTGTTACCTTACATTTTATTGAAACATACCCAGCCACGCCATTGTGGCTCAGCGGTTGAGCATAGACCCATGAACCAGGAGGTAGCTGGTTTGATTCTCAGTTAATATTTTGGGCTCAATCCCCAGTAGGGGTGTGCAAGAGGCAGCTGATTGATGTTTCTCTCTCATCGATGTTTTTATCTCTCCTCCCTTACTGAAATCAATTAAAACATGTTTTTTAAAAAAACATAACCAATACATGCTAACAATTACAGAGGTATATTTCTAATTTCTTTTTCAGTAAAATTGTTTGAAGTTATTGAAACAGAGAAGACCCTCTATCTAGTCATGGAATACGCAAGTGGGGGTAAGGATATGGGGCTTGAAAAGTTCTCTTTGGTGAGACATAGGATTGTACACACCTCAAGATTATGTCTTTATTGTTGTTAATGAACTTACAGTTTTGTTGAAATGCCTTTACATGATACCTTAAGGAAAATTCAGTGTTTGCTTTCAAGACCTAATGACCCTACATTTAAAAGTAGGATTTGGCGCTCATTTTAAAATTACTGAGGTACATTTTTAAAACTCTAAATTTGCATTGTTATCTATGAATGGTTTGATTCTCTTATCTAAATAGTATTATTATATGTCATATTATTATGATGACTAGAAGCTAGAAATCTCAAATTCAGAATGTATTTAATATAAAGACTATGGCAAAAGAATATTCTAGGCCAAATGTTTATTTCTCTGATAGTTCATATATAAAAGAACCTCAGTATAGGTACATTTTCAAGATAATCCATAAAATGTTTGAATTTAAACAAGTATTGATCTATATATTCTAAAAGCTGAACGGTTGAATTGACAGGGAAATAGTAAGATGCATTTGTAGTAGAATGTAAAGTGTATTTTGACTACATAGTGTCAAAAATAGGAATGATTTTTAAACACTGATATATATATAGAAAACCATTTTCGCCTGCCTTTCCCTCAAGTGAGAAATACTCTGGCTGAAAAGCACAGTTCCGTTAGGCGTAGGACTCAACGTTCTCAGAAATAGGTTTAAGGTGTATGGAGTAAATCATTCAATAAGTAGGAAAGGAATACTTGAAGGTTTTAAGAGCTCAGAAAATTGAAGAAAAGGGAAGGCAACTCTAAGTATTTAAAGTACTTTAGCTAATTAACTCTTTTGCTAATCAATAGAAAACCAGTGTTGAGTCCTTTTAGCTGATAAAGTACATAGATTTTCCTGGTGATTCAGATTTTATGTAGCTAGGATAAAGAGAATTAATTCTAGTTTATAAAACATCTAAATTACTTATTTTTATACTGTACCTTAGAGTTCAAAAAAATTTACTGCAAATTTTAAATATGTTTTAATTGCATTTTCAGTTTTTTATGGAGATTGAAAGTTTTAATAGATTTGGTTGTTTACAAAGCTTTTTTTCCATCCTGAAGATATTTCAGTGTAGATTTTTTTACTTAACCTGAAAACCGATGTTATTAATGTTTTATTATTTTTTTATTTTAAACCGTTATTCTGCCATGCAAATTTGCATAAAGTGAAGGTCTACAATAAAATTAACAAACCTATAAAAAACACATAGTGAACTATTACTCTATTTTTCCATCCTTTAGTTAGATTTGTATAACATTTTGTCAGCGTGGGAACCCTGAGCATTATTTTTAGTTGTTAAACTTTTTTTTTTTTCATTTTAGTCATCTTAAGTCTAAAAATAGGGGCTAGACATGCTTTGATAGGAGAAATTATAGACTGCTAAAAATCTGTGGACATCATTCTGTTTTGAACAGTATAATATATATATACTGTTTTAACAATGAATGGTAAGTACAGTCAACTCTCTATTGGTGCTAATGAAGGGGACCGATGGCTGGGGTGATGGAGAGCACAGTTGGAGGGGTGGTGTGGTATAAAGACGATGTACTGGAGTTCAGCCCCAACCTGGTGGTCCCTTATTCAGTTCTGATTCCTAGGGCTCCAATTTCTTTGGTCTTGCCAGTCAGCAATCTTGTAACAAAACCATCATGGTTCTGGCAGTAAATCTAGAATCCTTTTCTTGCCCTTTTGATCTATAAATGGCAGAGCTCCTCTGGAAAATACAACTCTTCATATTTTCCGCTGAAATGTCCAGATATTTTAGGATTGAGTCTGACATGCACAGAGAAATCTAACATGGACAAGCAGAGTGGGGTCAGACAGCTGCCTCTTGGCCACGAGTAGATCAGTTGATTTTGGTTCCCTGATGGGACGTAAAAATTTCTTTACGATTTGGTCCAAAAGAGCCTGTTAAAGTAGGTGTCAGTGCTGCTCTGCAATGGTGTGTTTATTCCTTCTTTCCCTCACGCAAACAATACCGATTAAATGTTTACTGCATAGTAGGTAATATTCTGGGTGCCTCGGACACCTGCCCTCAAGAAGATTACATTCTAGTTGGGGAAGCAAACCATAAACAAATAATATAATAAGTGAAGGACTGAGGCATGCCAACATTTGGGGCCTGAGTGTTCCAGGCAGAACTAAGAGTAGTCCCAGTTTTTGAACTCGTGTGTGTATCTTTCCCAGCCTCAACTCATGAATCTAGAATTACCTACTATGATGGGTCAACTAGAGCATCCATTCATTTCTCTGTTTTCATCATCCCATTTAATCATTTAAGTAATATGCTGCCTGACATTGTAGATGACTTAGATTCATCTGCCATACACCATTACATATTTGATTTTTAATATTTCACTTACATCCTAGGATTGATATTGCATATACCTGTATATGTAATATATCTGTATACCTAGATACAAACCTATAATTTATTGAGTGCTTACTGTATGCCAGTCACTGTGCTAAGCACATGCATTATTTCATTTAATCCTCACAGAAGCCATCTGAGATAGGCAATAGATAGAAACTGGGTCTTAATGAAGTCACCCAATAGCTACTTTGGGGCTAAACCAGGATTCATACCAAAATTGGTCTGATTCTAAAGTCTGAGTTTTAACCACTTTGCTGAACTTTACAAGAACTCTTTAAGCCATTGTGTGAGTTTTTAATATGCATGTATATCTATATGGTATCAATTATAATTAAAAGGACACAAAAATAATTTCTTCTTATACGGAGATATTTTATTTTTAATATTGTAACTAAAGATTGAGGTTTTTATTTTATTGTATTGACTAGAAAAAATAAAGTCACAAACACATAAGGTAGTAGAGCTAATAGAAAATTGCTACAGTTTCTAGTTGTCTTTAAATTATTTCAACAAGTGTGTATTGTCTATCCACTTTGTGTTCTGTCATGAAGCTGGGGATTCAAAGAAAGTACGGCTATGACGATGGTGCTCAAGTAGTCTGAAGTTCATTTAGGTTAATAGGAGATGCACAAAGGATGATTTAATTATATATAATAAGTAGGTACAAAATAGATGGAATGAGTATGGCATAACCAGAATATAGGAAGGAAAAGAAAGAAATCAATGTGTGTGGTGATAGTGAGATGGACTTTGACCAAGGCTTCATGAATTTAAAGAAGAGAAATCCAACATAATAAGACTTGTTATTTTATTTGAAATGTAGGCCCCAAATGCAAAGCCAAATGTGATTTGATTGACGGTGCTGCCCGTTCCCTTTATTAGAACAGATAATAAAGAGTTGACTGTATTCTTTTACATAAGACTTGACAAGCAGAAAGCAAGTTTTTCTTGGTTATGTTTTTATGACTTAATCTTTAGAGAGTTTTGCTAAATCATCAGCTGCTACAGATACTCAGTTCTATATGTAACCCCCCCTTTTTTTGTATTCATGGAAGAGTTTGTGATTTACGTAGAAATATCAGAAAATTGGGGGCCAAAAGCTTCTTTAGACACAAGCCACAAACTTGACATTGAATATGTTGTTCATTGAAAATCTTATGTATATTTTACTGCCTGCTTTACCTTTCTGATTCAGGTGAAGTATTTGATTACTTAGTTGCCCATGGAAGAATGAAAGAAAAAGAGGCCCGTGCAAAATTTAGGCAGGTACGGAAAGTAGTTTTCACCTTTGTTTTGCTGCTCTTTTTAGTGCTGTACAATGGACAGTGTCATAAACTGGACTTAAGGGTATGTGGTTTTTTAACAAGAAAAAGTCTTGCTTTCTTACACTCCTTATGAATGGAAAACTGACAAACAAATCTGTTCTTCCTGAATTTAAATTTCAGAGGTTATTTATAGATCATCATAAATAGTGAAATGCTAATAAGTGAGACACATTAACTCTTTGATAGTCTTGGAAATATAGGCTAGACTGAGATAGAAAAGAAATACTTAGTTCGTTATCCAATAATTATTGTCAAGTATTATTAGCTCTATGTATACAGTATATATGTGTACTGCTTAAAGGGGTATTAGTATTATTTTCTTTTATAATTAAAGATGTCTTGGTATTAGAACTCATATTTTATAGATTTAAAGATATGGTCAATTTTATTTAGTCAGGTAGGCAAAGAACCTTGCAAATGTGGCTGAAGAATGTGGTAAGATAGTTGCATTTCCAGAATATGACTTGTTACAGAAATGATAAAATAAGAAAAAGTAATTTAAGTTGATCTAGGATTTAATTTTTAAGAATAAAGGGATTAAAGTAATATACTATATAAATTACTATAAACATGACACATTAATAAATTGTAAATTGTTTTTAAAACAGTTTAAAATGCAGAAAGCATTTTGCAAGTTGTGTTCCAAACAGTCACGTAACAACAGAAGTTTCACAAAACAAACTCATTCAGTGATAAATTTGGAGCATGCTGACCCAAAAAGTTAACAGGGTACTGTTCAACTCCTGGTCAGGGCACATGCATGTGTAACCATTACATGTTTTCTGAGCAGAAATATGATGATGGATCTCTCCCTCTTCTTTCCTCTCTCTCTAAAATAATAAAAACATATTTTTTTTAAAAAGCTAAACAAGTTTTTTCTGCCCCTTTTCTTTAGGACTTCTCCAACTGTTTATACAGGGGTGGGCAAAAGTAGGTTTCCAGGTGTAATACAAATAAATAATACAATAATGAATCAAGAATAATATAAGAAAAAACTCTTGTGTTTCACATACTCACAACGGTAAACCTACTTTTGCCAACTCTTGTATATGCCCTTGATTCTGCAGTTGGATACAGCAAAGACCCTGGACAGTTTAAGGCCACTTGAGCAAACATTGGTCAGATAATGCCTCTGCATTCCTTATTTGATGGCCTGCAAGAAAATTATAATATTGACTCAGCTCTTCCAATATGAAGGCGACTAAAGCTTAGGAATTCCTGACCCACTTATTAACTAATTGCAAAGTGACCCTAGAAGTTGCATCTCACAGCAAAACACTGCCGTGCCTGGTCTTGGGAGCAGTGCAGGACTGACAATTCACGTTTGCACGATCTAGAGCAGAAGAACCATAAGGAAATCCCTGCATCCCATTTATGGATGTTTTGAGATGGGAGGGTCTGGCCTTAGAACAATGCAGTACAACCATGACTTATGGGTGGGGTTCTTGCAGTGAGTCAGAAGCCAGAATTTCTTTCACATCAGAAATTGTACCTGGCTAGATAAGTGTGGTGATACTCTAAACCACCATGTTTGACTGCTAGAGGTCAGAGGTCAAAGAGTTTGGGGAGAATGAATGCTTCATATGGATGGAACATTTTCTTTAATTATCTTTCCATTCCGAAGGCGTTAAGGCCCAGGGGATTCTTATTTCAGAAGTGCCTATAGAACATGGAGATTGTTCTGTCTGATGTGACGTGTATGTGTGGTAACCAAATCATTATCCATAGCGTGCCTCCTTCACTGTGTCAAGACAAAGGGACTCGGGAAAGATAATATCATTATCAGCACATTTCTGTCATCCATGATACAAATACAGCCTTATAGCATGAACATACTACAGCCCATGTATTATGTTCAATAAGATGTACTAATATCTACATATGACTATGCAGATCTCTGGGCTAATCAACATATTTCAGTGAACATCGGATATTAGAATTTTGAAGCAGATTGCTTAAGAGACCATGCTACAAATATTCATTGTCAGGCTCTGCTGTATTTGGGGGACTCACGCTTCAGAGCGATCCTTCTCCGTCATCATCTTTCTGCTCAGAAAGCATGCAGTGGTTATGTAGTACCTGCTGAGTTTGGAACTCAGAGACTTGCCAGCCTACCAAGGTGTAGTATGACCATTTCCCACCAACTTTTCCAAGAGTGTGCATTTCAGCCCTTTACCAGCCCCCCCCCGCCCCCGCCCCATCACCAAAGCTCCATGTTCTAAAATACTGCTGCCCTTCAAGGATGGCCTCGCTCAGGTATCACCACTCCAGGAGGCATTTCTAACGGAATCGATTCTTTATTTTTTAGGATTTCCCCACTTCTTTGTACTTCTGCTTCTATGATTCTGCCTTGTTTTATGGTTACCTATATACATGTTTTCTACTCCTAATCAGTCTGCCAGCTACGTAAGGGCAGGATCCATGCAGTGTTAATTTTTGTGTTTCCCTAGCACATTTTCTTGCACATAGTAGGTACTCAATAAACTGACTGTTAGCTCAAAATAAATTTACTTGAACTACACATTGCTCATCGTGTGTTGGTTTTGTTTTGAATTCATGTCTTCTCTGTCTTTGAACCATTTTAATACACATCAGGATAATGTTAGAATACTGAACCATCAGTTTCACATCTATTACTTAGAAGTTGTTGTTTTTTTAACCCATATTCCTATTAGCATGGTCATACTTCACATCACCTTTAGACTTTCAGAAATTTCATTGCTATCTCCATTTGTAAGTGCCTAACCAATATTCAACATTCAGACTGTGTTTCCATTTACCTGAATCCACAGAATTGAATGTTCTGCTGTGCATTACCATGGTTGTCCTCCTAGACAGCAGATACAATTGTATGTACAAAATAGCTCTTAGTCCGGGCTGGGGTGGCTTAGTTGGGTGAGTGTCTTCCCATGCACCGAAAGGTTGCTGGTTCAATTCCGGTCAGAGCTGTGGGTTCAATCCTGTGTGCAGGAGGCAACCGATCAATGTTTCTCTATCACATCGATGTTTCTCTCTCTCTCAAAAAAAAAAAAAATCAATAAAAACATGTTAAAAAACAGCTTACGTGATTGCTATCAGAATCTTCCCAATTCTGTATTTAATGTAGTAAATAACTATGAAAGAATTACTATAACCTATTTCTCATTTGTTTCTCTGGCTCTTAAGTCTGTTGGGTTTCTCCCTGTTTAGACCTTGTCCCCAAAGAGCCTTATGTATTGGTTGAAATATTTCACTGCATACAAAATCTAGTTGCAGTATAGAGTGCTTGGCCCACTGAATTAGTGACAGGTTTCAGATTAAATTTCACTTTTTAGTCTTTTCTTTCGATAATTGGGTTTATTTTTAAGGTACAACATGTTTCACATTTCTTTGTACATGAACACACAAAGGATGTTGCTCAGTACCCCACGGGGTAAGTTCTTAGTTGTCCTCACTGGAGAAACATGTGTTGAACACATTTGATATAATTCCTAAAATAGAGTTTTGCTTTTTGAACTTGAACCAACTATCTTGGAATACTGCTTCATGTTTGCCAAAGCTCTTATTACAACACTCGAATAAATAAACCATTTGACCCAAACTATCAAGTGTACACATTTGATCATGTAAACAGAGAAATATAACAACCCATAAAAATCTTCACAACTCGGACAAAAATATTTTAGCAAGAGAATTCCACTTTTCAGTATTTTTTACGTGTAAGAGTGAGTTTCACCACTCTAACTTTCATATGTATAGTTTTCTGAACTAAAGGAACAATGAAATTATTAAATGCTACTTTGAAATTCAAGCTAGTAATCTAAATGGGAGATGATAATTGGGGGAAATTGTGTTTTTTTTTAAACCATAAAATAATTTTTTAATCTTTTATCCAAATATTCATTTCAGATTGTATCCGCTGTACAGTATTGTCATCAAAAGTGCATTGTTCACCGTGATCTTAAGGTAAGCCCTGATTTTATAACATAAAATTTTTAATTATTAATGGATGGCTTATAATAATAGAGCTATGTTTGGTTGCCTCATTGTACCCGGCCCTATACAAGGAAATTAGTTGTTATTTAATCTTCATAGCAATTTCATGAGAGGCAATATTGTCACTGAGAAAATAGAGAAAATATATGAGTAGTCATCTAGCATTAAAGGCTAGAGGATTTGATTTGCCACGAACAAGCTTGTTCTATAGATAAATGTGAACTTTGTCCCAAACTAAAAACGTCTAAAGTCCAATTCAGTCAGAAGCAAGGTCTGGGCACAAATTCAGGTTAGTCTGATATAAGAGTCAGTTCTCATTCTTTACATTAAAGCTCAAAGACACATTGAAAACTTTTTCTTTGAGTGATGCTGATTTAGGATTTTGCAAAACCAGCATCTCATACATCAGGAGGCTGGGGTTTGGGGGAGAATCACTGCTTTCTACCATAATATACCTCCAGAAGAGAATCTAGTTGTAAAACAGCAAAAGGAAGCTTAGACAGACCCGCTCTAATGGAGTCTGCATTGCGTTGTACTGTTTTACTGAGAGAACAGAACTCTGTGGGGGAAGCATTCTCTCAGAGGGCGATGGATTGAGCTCAGTAGTCACAGAAGCCCTGATGGGCAGTTACTGTAGGTATCAGCCTTGTGTTAACCAATGGTCCTCTATTGAAGTAGAGTGCTGATGGATAAACTTGTTGGTTTAAGCCCAAAACAGATCAGTTTTATTTGATTGATGTTCTTTTACTAGGTCATATTAAGATACAGTTCCTTGCCCTAGCTGGTTTGGCTCAGTGGATTGAGTGTCAGCCTGTGGACTGAAGAGTCCCGGGTTCGATTCAGATCAAGGGCACATGCCTGGGTTGTGGGTTCAATCCCCAGTGGGGGGCATGCAGGAGGCAGTCGATCAGTGATTCTCTCTCATCATTGGTGTTTTTCTCTCTCTCCCTCCCTTCCTCTCTGAAATCAATAAAAAAATTAAAAAATACATAGTAGTTTATAGTTCTAGGATATAACCTTGAAGGGGAAAAAATGGGTTTCGGACAGTTGCAGATAGGCATAAAAATGAGAGCTCTCCTTGTCTGGTGCTAAAATGCAGCCCTCTGTAGATGGAATTCCGAGCAGGTACGCATCGACCTACCTGCTGGGCTTCTCCATTAGCTGTTACCTTGGAAAACGCGAGGCCAGAGAGACAGGTCTGGGGTCTGGAAGAGTGATAATGGCTGTGTGATGTTATGTAGGCTCTTCACATTGTCCTTTTTATTATTTTCCTCTTAGGCTGAAAACCTTCTCCTTGATGCTGACATGAATATTAAAATTGCTGACTTTGGTTTTAGTAACGAGTTTACAGTCGGGAACAAATTGGACACGTTTTGTGGAAGCCCCCCCTACGCCGCCCCCGAGCTCTTCCAGGGCAAGAAGTACGACGGGCCCGAGGTGGACGTGTGGAGCCTGGGCGTCATTCTCTACACGCTGGTCAGCGGCTCCCTGCCGTTTGACGGCCAGAACCTGAAGGTATCGGCCGAATCTGACGTTCACGTGCTACCCCCACGCAGGATCCTTGTGAACGCCAGTCCTAAGTGCTTTCTTTTGTCTGTTCAGGAACTTCGGGAGCGAGTCTTACGCGGGAAATACCGCATCCCCTTCTATATGTCCACCGACTGTGAAAACCTTCTGAAGAAATTATTAGTGCTGAATCCCATCAAAAGAGGCAGCTTGGAAGTAAGTCGTTTTTCGTGCTGCAGGTTTAACTTGTTGTTTTTATTTTTACATCCTGGTTATCTGAATTTTGATGAGTCTAGGTTTTTTATTAGAGAGAAACTGAAAAACTTCTGTGCGATTCCCTCTTTTTCATTTTCCAGTCTTTAACGAGGATGAACTGTGTTACCTTTCAAAACAATGCAAAATTTGAGCAAAAGCAAGACTCCTCCTTTTTGCCTTTTCTCTGTCCTCTTTGGTAAACCTCAAAATGTATTTTAACACCTTTTTAGCTGTAACTCAGATAATCTTAAGCATCTTATTGATGTCTGGCTAGTACAAGTGATGGTACTGCCATTCCTCCTCCTACTAATAACCTCTTCTTAAAAAATGAAAATATAAACTCAGAAGCACATGAGGGGCTTTACAAAAATGGAAACCATTTAAGAAAAGTTATTTCTGCCTGGCCATCCCAAAGTCCATCTCTTTTCTCTGTGCACCTAAGTGTAAGGTGTGTATTTCCATTGCTAATTTGCTTACTTCCTCATCATTCATCTGCATGAATTAATTTGTTAGAATGTCCCAGCAAGCAGTCACTTATGTCCATAGGCAGTGGTGGCTAAAGTAAACTTTCTTTTGTGAAGTTTGGAATCCTGTTTGTCTTATTGTCTCTCGTTTTGAAGTGGTTGAATGTTCTGGTTGGCCAAACATAATGTCGAATTTTTTTCCTAGCAAATAATGAAAGATCGGTGGATGAATGTTGGTCACGAAGAAGAAGAGCTAAAGCCGTATACTGAGCCTGAACCGGATTTCAATGACACAAAAAGGATAGGTAAGTATTTAAACGCTGTGAGAGGTGCTGACCCTAGCCTGTAAGTAAGGGTCCTTTAGTCTACCAAAATAGCATTTCAAAATATAAATAGGAAGTCATTTTTATTTTAAAAATGCCTGCTCTATCATTTTTCTTTCCCCGGATATACACTAATCATTGCAAATTTCAACTTCCTTAGTTTGTTCTCATGCATATTATAATCTAATTCAAGTGTTGGCAACGGTGATACATAAATTAAAACGATGTAGATAAATCTCATTCTTTCCTTTTAGCAGTTTCTAACAGGAGGAATGACTGATTGAAGTATCAGCATTGATCAGACTGATATCAGCAAAACATAGCATGTATTTCAACCAAAAACACAGAGGCCCTGAGCTAATAGGGCCTCTCGCTTTGTGCTTTCTGTGTCTCATCAGTGTCCATCCTCCCAGCCCAGCCCCATGCTGCCGCCAAACTGTTTTCTTTGTTTCTCTCTCCCTTCCCACAGCCTTTAGGAACTCAAAACAGAGTCATCTCAACTGTGCTCCTGTCTGGCTTAAAGACACAGGGAGGAACATTCTAGGGTGTTAGGACTCTGCTCAGGACAACTGTGGAATTCTAGCCTCCCAAGGAGGACTCAACCTGCCTTCAGATCAGAAAGCAAGAGTGTTCAGAGATGGGAGAGACACTCCATGGGAGGCTGAGGGTGTGCTGAGAGACAGAGGGAGAAGGGATTTTGTGTGTCACACACAGACAGATATTGTGTGTCTGGGTGGACACAGGAATTCAGTTCGGGAATGTGCTAGGCAAGAGAAAGGGAATGGGCCCAATCATATGTAACTCATGATATAGTCTCTGCATGAAAAATTGTGAACATACAGTATCCGAATATACGGTATCCATGTGTTAATAATCCAAAAGTCTTTATAATTGATATTCCACTTTAAAATTTCATACCTAATGTTGGCAAGCTTGGCCAATTTTTGTTCATTTGTTTACTAAAATAAACCCATTTTCATAAAATTTGCTTTTTTTTTTCCAAATTTCCAGATGTCATGGTCACCATGGGTTTCGCACGAGATGAGATAAATGACGCCTTAATAAATCAGAAATATGATGAAGTCATGGCTACTTACATTCTTCTAGGTAGAAAACCACCTGAAGTAAGTTTTTCACATTTTTAGATTAATATAAATTATTTCTTGAGCTAGTGATGGCTAAGTATCTATATATATAAAAGCCTAAGCGACCATTCAACCGTTCGACCAGTAGCTATGACACGCACTGACCACGAGGGGGCAGACGCTCCCACCAGTAGGTTAGTTTGCTGCTGGGATCAGGCAGATCAGGACTGGGTGAGACAGCCCGGACATGCCCTCCCGTGGTCCCACACCAGCCCCGATCATGCACCGATGAGGTCTCTCAGCCTGGACTGCGCCCTCTTGCAATCCGGGACCCCTCAGGGGATGTCAGAGAGCCGCAGGCCAGGCCGAAGGACCCCACGGGTGCACAAATCCATGTGATGGGCCTCTGGTAAGATAAAATGTTAGCAGATATATTCTGTGGGTATCAGAAATAATATAAAGACCCTACCATTTTTAATGTATTAGAATTTAAAACTCAAAAGGTGCAAAGTTATGAACCCATTTCATCTCAGTATCAAGAGATTCTATTATGGCCCTAGCCGGTTTGGGTCAGTGGATAGAGTGTCGGTCTGCAGACTGAAAGGTCCCAGGTTCGATTCCGGTCAAGGGCATGTACCTTGGTTGCGGGCACATCCCCAGTAGGGAGTGTGCAAGAGGCAGCTGATCAATGTTTCTCTCTCATCCATGTTTCTAACTCTATCCCTCCCCCTTCCTCTCTTTAAAAATAAATAAAATTATATTTTTTTAAAAAGAGATTCTGTTATGAAAAAGCAGGTCTAGTGCCTTAGCCCCCAGGGGTACCATTTACAGTCTAGGCCTTGAGATGGCACCCCCTAGAGTTGTGCACCCAAATGCAACGGCCCCGCCAAAGGTAACATGGTACCTCTGGGTGTGTAGAAAAGACAGTGACCAAAACAAGAGGAAGTGACAGCATTTACAAGAAAGTGTAGATCATGTCTTCAATGATTTGTGTAGGTGGGGACCCAGAGAAAAGTTGGTGACATTGTACCTTACAGACTGTTAAGTGGCTTTGATGCATTCCATTGGGAAATCTCGAGGCCGGGACAGATCTATCGTGAGCTAGATTTAGGAAGTAGCTGTATGCAAATGGCGATTGAAGCAAATGATCCTTTGCGACGGCAGATATAAGAGTTAAATCGAATGTCAAGAACAGAGCCTAAAACATTGAAGGTTTGTTGAAAATTTGACATCTGTGGGGAGCATTTTATAAAATAGACTGAAATCATTTGTAGTTAGATAGTAACTGTTAGGGAAGCAGTGCATTCAGCTGATGTAGGGTCATTGAGGGTCAAATGAATTAATGCTTCTGAAGTCCTTACAATGGTTCCCGTATGCCCTGTGTTCGCTGTTATCTATTATAATTTCATCAGTATCACCCTGCTGTTTGTCATTGGCATCTTTACACATGAGTTTAGGATACTCACTGGGATGCCAGGGATTCAGTAAACAAACATCTTTTATGTTAGAGAGAGGGATAGTGTTTCGATTCCCAGTACCTACCTCACTTAGTTCTAAGTAGGTGCAATTTCTTGATCAGAGCCAATAAACCAATAAACAAAACAAAAAAAATCCGTGCACACACGTGTGCATGTAAAGTTAAACTTGTAGATTTTATCCTGACGACCCTTTTTAAAAATATATATATTTATATTGATTTCAGAGAGTAAGGGAGAGGGGGGGAGAGAGAGAGAGAGACATCAATAAGAATCATCTTTCAGCTGCCTCCTGCACGCCCCCTACTGGAGATTGAGCGCGCAACCTGGGCATGTGCCCTGACTAGGAATCAAACCGCAACCTCCTGGTTCTGATCCATGCCGGCTGGGCTCTGTTGACTCTTAATCTCAATTTTTCCATCTATAAAGTGCAGATTAGTAAATTACAATTTTTTTGGTAATGATTAAACAAAGTAACCAATATAAAGAGCTAAGCACAGTCTATAACCGCCATTCAATGATTGGTAGCAATTGGTGTTTTGACTAAATTAAGGCTCCAAAGCCTTTCCTTCCCTTCCTGTTTGCCAGCGTGCAGTTCTGCACCCAAAGTATTTTTGTTTTTTAAGTTCTGACTGCTCCTTGTATGGCTTGGAATAGATGAGAAAAAACGAGAGTGCGTATCGTTTGCATAAACATTTTAGTGTTTTGAAACCCTGGTGGTCTTTCTTCCTCTTGCAGTTTGAAGGCGGTGAGTCATTATCCAGTGGAAACTTGAGTCAGAGGTCGCGGCCCAGTAGTGACCTAAACAACAGCACCCTCCAGTCCCCCGCTCACCTGAAGGTCCAGAGGAGCATCTCGGCCAATCAGAAGCAGCGGCGCTTTAGCGATCATGGTGGGGGAAAAGTCAAATCAGTGCAAACAGACCGATTCCATCCAGACTCGTGTTTTCTAGGCATCATACATTCACACCTTCATGTGCCTGTGTCACCCCTGTCCCCGCAGGCTCTCAGTGAATGACAAATAGGATCCCCTCTGCAGGGACCCACTTAGTTTTTGTAATTACACAGTTTCATCTTCCTTTAGAGTGAAAAATACGCAAATAAAGATATTTTTCACACAGAATATTTGTTCGTAAGGAGAAGGTAAGTCAATTGTTTTGTAGCTCATTAGGCTTTTTTTTTTTTTTTTAATTCTAGCTGGTCCATCCATCTCCGCTGCCGTGTCGTACACGAAGAGGCCTCAGGCCAACAGCGTGGAGAGTGAGCAGAAAGAGGAGTGGGACAAGGACGGGGCAGCGCGCAAACTCGGCAGCACGACCGTGGGATCAAAGAGCGAGGTGACCGCCAGCCCGCTCGTGGGGCCGGAGAGGAAAAAGGCGTCCACTATCCCGAGTGTGAGTGAACCGTCGGGTCTGTGGCAGCTTGGGGTGGTCATCTGTGGTCAGGAGTTTTCGCTGAAAGATTTTTTTTTAATGTTTCACAATTTTAAAGCGAATCGTGCGTTTCAAGAACATGCAAAAAGGGCCAAGCTTCTCATAAATGCAGTTTAGGAACAAAAAGGTAGAATATGAATTGTTACATTACACCGAACCTCACCACAGAATGGCACATGAAACTCTCCTCATTTCCTCGTTTGTAATATGTACTTCATGTTATATTGGCTCATTTAATTTTATGTTTACAAGTAAGGTGTTCGATGAAGGCAGACTCTGTTAGTATTTATAAATTTAGCTCACATCATTCACTTAAAACAGCAAACTAGAAGTTATATAATGGGAGCTAGAAGAGAGATTGAGACATTTTCCTATAAGGCAGCAGGAAAGACTAAAGAGAGAGAAAAGAACACTAAGATATATAGTATACAGTGTATCTATTAACTTTCTAGCTAGACCTCACGATTAAACCCATCATAAGCTAATTATGTCTTTTAAAGATCCGTGAAAGCTGGTTGGCCAAACATCGGGAAAGTTTTGTCTATTGGCATAAGGATTACACAGAAGGGGATTCATTCCTTTTGAGAATAATTTCTGTGCAGTTCAGTACTAGTCACTAGTGAATGGTGGGGCTGTGGGTCATAAGGAGAATCGGTCCCTTTTTGCTTACGCCTTTTTTCTCCAGAGCTTCTCAGCCTTGGCTTGCCTCCGGCTCAAACCTGAACTGAAGAAGTATCCTCAGAGTGGCACTGCTCATCCCTCATGCCTTTGACCATGAGCTGTATTCTCTTTAGCAGTACCCTTGGCCAGCCTGCCATGGTCTCTGCCACGGGTTTCCCGTTGGTGCTGATATTTACGTGGAGTTGTTTCTTGTTCTTGGTCTTATAAAGCTGCCTATACCCCTCGCCTGCCCTTGTCCCCACCCCCAGCTTACAGACGAGAATAAAAACGCAGCTTTCCAGTTGCTTCCCAACAACTGCTCGGCTGCTGCCTTGGGGCGGGAGCTGAAGCTGGGCTGAGTGTGTGCCCCACCTTTCACCCCTACAGTCCGCCTGAGAGAGAGGGTGTGACATAGGGCTCATTCATATACCTACAGTCCGCCTGAGAGACGGGGTGTGACATAGGACCCATTCATATACCTACAGTCCGCCTGAGAGACAGGGTGTGACATAGGACCCTTTCCTATACCTACAGTCCGCCTGAGAGACAGGGTGTGACATAGGACCCATTCTATACCTACAGTCCACCTGAGGGAGAGGGTGTGACATAGGGCTCATTCATATACCTACAGTCCGCCTGAGAGCGAGGGTGTGACATAGGGCTCATTCATATACCTACAGTCCGCCTGAGAGAGAGGGTGTGACATAGGACCCATTCATATACCTACAGTCCGCCTGAGAGAGAGGGTGTGACATAGGACTCATTTATATACCTTCAGTCCACCTGAGACAGAGGGTGTGACATAGGGCTCATTCATATACCTACAGTCCGCCTGAGAGACAGGGTGTGACATAGGACTCATTCATATACCTTCAGTCCACCTGAGATAGAGGGTGTGACATAGGACTCATTTATATACCTACAGTCCACCTGAGGGAGAGGGTGTGACATAGGGCTCATTTATATACCTACAGTCCGCCTGAGAGCGAGGGTGTGACATAGGGCTCATTCATATACCTACAGTCCGCCTGAGAGAGAGGGTATGACATAGGGCTCATTCATATACCTACAGTTCTCCTGCGAGCGAGGGTGTGACATAGGACTCATTCATACAAGATTCTGGTCAATGAAAATCCGACCGTGTGTGTGTGTGTGTGTGTGTGTGTGTGTGTGTGTGTGTGTGTGTGTTTTCTGAGTCATATGCAGCTTCCATTTATTTCTTTGACTTTCCACAACTGCAGCGAGGATTTTAAAATGGCTTTTCTTTTTCTTTTTAAAGAACAACGTATATGCTGGAGGAAGCATGGCAAGAAGGAACACGTATGTCTGTGAAAGGACCACAGACCGCTACATGGCCCTGCAAAATGGCAAAGACAGCAGGTAAGCGTCACAGTGCCTAGGGGTTCCGCTGTCATTGTGCTACAACCCCCTGCTGATGGGTCAAGAGGGAAGGAAATACAGAATAGTAAGATTGCAGCCAAATCATGTTTTTTTTTATATAGTATATTTTTATTGATTTCAGAGAGGAAGGGAGAGGGAGAGAGAGAGAGAGAAACATCAATGATGAGAGAGAATCATGGATTGGCTGCCTCCTGCACGCCCCCTACTGGGGATGGAGCCTGCAAATGGAGCATGTGCCCTGACTGGGAAACTGAACCGTGACCTCCTGGTTCATAGGTTGATACTCAACCACTGAGCCACACTGGCCTGGCAACAGCCAACCATTCTTACTAGGGGAAATATTTAGGGAAAACAGGAGGTAAATCTCTTAACCTGAGAATTTTCCACTAAAATCTTTTCTAATCCAATCTTCATAATTTGGATCTCATTCTCTTACATGCCCGCTGCTTCCTTCTTACCTCCTTCCCTTTCCCCCTCCCTCAAGTCATAACTGTATCCAATACCAAAGGCGTGGTTTTTCTTCCTCTACAGAAATGTGGCCATCTCAGCTGATCCTTGAGAACCAGGCAATTCTCAGTGTTTTATTTTAAATAATGATAAACCATATTGTTATTATTTTAAAAAATGTAGCTTCTTTTCACCATGAGTTATAATACAGAACTATTCATCAATATAATACAAAAGGGCAGGGAGTTCATTCTAATAAAATTCTGTGCTGAGTTCCATCCTTAGTCATTTCAGTAGACTATACAGACCATTCTTACATTTGCTTCCTCTCAGTTAATAGACACTTCATGTTATAGAAATGGATCTCCTTGGACTTAAGGTCCTTTAGGGTAAAAGAATAGTTGGGGATTGATTTCTGACTTCTTATTTTTCCTGTACTAAGCCCTCATCTGGAGTTTCCTTAATCTGCAACAGTTAACTTATTGATTCATGATAGGAACTGAAAGTGTTTTAATAATACTTCCAGCAATAGTATTTTTGCTGTAATTATGAATTCTTTTTGTATAACGGGCAGTGACCCATAGCAACACATCACACCACACTGTGATATCCCCAGTCACAATCATTTTATCCATAAAAATCACTTCAGACCATCTCCGAATCACTTATAGAAAGAGGGTAAGTGTGGGGTGAGGTCCTTATTTCCCCTGGAAGGTGATGGGAAGTTCACCCGATACATCTTTCCCAAGAACATTGGCTTGTCGGTCACTAATAATGCCATCTGTGCTAACTTATTTTAAGTGTTGTAGTCATGAAAGGTGTTAGTCACTTTACTTTAAAAAACGTAGTTCTGAAGTGTTAGTGACCTGCCGCTTCTCCTCTGCGTCTGTTTCCTGCGGAAAGCCTCACCGAGATGTCGGCCAGCAGCTTGTCTTCTGCCGGCTCCGCCGTGGCCCCTGCTGTCCCCTCAGCACGGCCCCGCCACCAGAAGTCCATGTCCGCCTCCGGTCACCCCATCAAAGTCACACTGCCAACCATTAAAGACGGCTCCGAAGCTTACCGACCCGGGTAACGTGCTGGCTGCATTTCATTTTGTTTGTAATATGTTTTTATTGATTTTAGAGAGAGAAAAGGTGAGGGAGAGAGAGATAGAAACATCAGTGATGAAACAGAAACATGGATCAGCTGCCTCCTGCACACCCCCTACTGGGGATCGAGCCTGGAACCCAGGCATGTGTCCCGACCAGGAATCCAACCGTGACCTGGTTCATGGGTTGATGTCAACCACTGACCTACACCGGCTGGGCATTTAATTTGTTAAAAAAAAAGCAAAGAAATAGTAATAAAAAGTTCTTATTGCCCTTAAAGAAAAAGTGGGCATAGCAAGTTCTGTCTAGTTTGGGAGTGGGAGCTTCCTGGGTCATTACTCTGAACAGTGCATCGTGACTTGTCCCAACAGGACCACCCAGAGAGTGCCTGCTGCTTCCCCGTCTGCCCACAGTATTAGTGCCAGCACCCCAGACCGAACCCGCTTTCCCCGCGGGAGCTCCAGCCGCAGCACCTTCCACGGGGAGCAGCTCCGGGAGCGGCGCAGCGCCGCCCACGCCGGCCCCCCCGCGTCTCCGTCCCACGAAAGCGGGGCCTTTGCCCACGCCCGGCGGGGCACGTCCACCGGCCTCATCAGCAAGATCACCTCCAGATTCGTTCGCAGGTCAGTCCCGCGGGCTCCGGTGTGCGGGGGCCTCAGGGATTACAAAGGAGGTGTGTTTGGGGCTTTTCTTTCCTCTTTATAGTGATGTTTCAAAGTGGTTTCATGACATTTCATTAGAGCTGCTCTTTTGCAGAAGTTTGAAGAAAAAATCAAGGAAGACAAAATCTTTTCCCTTAAGAGAAAGAAGAAAAATGGACAAAATGAGAATTAAAAATTTTTCTAGAGTGGAAAGAGCAAAACTTGACCTCAAAGATGTGTTTTAAAACCTTAATTTAGAAAAGGGAATTAAATAGGAGTTTACATTTATCCTTTACACTGCTCACTAATAATAGTTTCCCTCTTTCTCTTTCTTGTAAAAAGCCTATATATACAGCCACATAGATTTCTTATGTAATCCTATATAATAAAAGGCTAATATGCAATTTGTCCCCTCGATGGGGAGTTCGACCAAGGGCGAGGCCAGCTGGACCCCACCCATGCACGAATTCGTGCACCGGGCCTCTAGTTTAACATAAAATCTTAACCTCAGTAAACACAAAATGAATAGCAAACTTCTGATCGAGTAAAATAGTAAAATTGCACTCTCCTGAGAAAGCAAGCATGAGTGTGTAACCCACGTTGATGATACACGTTGCTGAACACAGTGCAGGTTGAGGTAAATTTGATGTTGGGTTCCTGCAGTCCCCTTCCCAAGACCTGCATGCCTGGCTGCTCCTGCGCCTCCTTCAGGTCCTTGCTGAAATGCCACTTCCCCAGAGGCCTCCCCCAACCCTCTCTGTAAAATCACAGCTCTTCCTCCAGGCACTGCGGTCCCTGCATCATTCCTCTGCATAGCCCTAACACTCTCCGAAATCATAGATGCACTTTATTTATTTGTCCATTGTCTCTCCCAACCAGAAGGTGAGAACAGGGACTTGTTTGCTTTCTTTTATGCCCAATCTTCTGCTGAATATTGAGCGCCTACCGTGGCGCATAGTACGCCATTCAATAAACGTTATTGGGTGAATGGATGAATAGTGTGGGAGGCAATTTAAAAAGCAAACGAAAAATTAAGTTGTAGTAAATTCTGGTAAATGCCAGAAGGAAGCAGGTCCTGAAATCGAGAATGAGGTTGAGGCAATGAGGGTGTTCAGACGCAGCCTCCAATGGCAGCTGGCATGGAAGTTTCTAAGGTTCCATGAGGCTTATTCATGGTGCTCATATTCGTATCCTCTGAACAGTTTTCTGGGCCGAGGGGGGAGAAAGGGAGGGAGAAGATTGTTTGTGATGTTTTGTCAGCAGTTTGGCAGGTTATTTTCAGTGTCTTGGTTTTAAACACATTTCAATCAATTTTGGATTTGGTTAGAGAAGAGAAAAAATGCTCCATTCTCCTCCAAGGTCATTGTCACCGTGTGAATGAACAGCCTTGGCTTTGCTAAAGTGCTTGCGCTTGGCTGTATCGTCTACCACAAGTGACTTCATGCAGGAAGACACGCGAGTCGTTGGTTTCAGTCCCGGGAATGAACCTGCTAAGTCCTTTGGCAAGTGGCAGACTGGTGATGCAGTTGCTCTCTCTGCGGTCATAGCATATTGAACTTGGGGGTGAGGGGGAGGGTGTTGGAGGCTTGGAGATAAAGAGAGAATTTCTCAAGGTTCAGGATATAGTCTAGCCTTATTATTTAATATTTTCAACTCATCTCTCACATGATCCATTCTTTCCCCTTATTTCTCCTTCTGAAGTCCATCCTGGGCTCAAGCTCTGTTTTTCTCTGGTTCTTTCTGCCTTTCTCACTTCCCTTTGGCTAAGGCCTGAAGAAGTGGAACCCACACACAGACACCCTCTGTGACCAGAACTGGGTGTGCTCGGGGTCATTTTGGGAGCCAAGACGCCTCACAAACTTTGGGACCAACCAAGTCGGTGCACCCTTAAATGCTTAGATGAAAAAGTGGGGTTTTCATAGGGGGAAAAGTAGAGGAATTGGGCTTGCTGAGCGTTAAGAAAGGAAGGATAAGAATAGGGGAGAGCTCATCATTCAAGTACTTGGTAACCAGTATTCCAAAGAGGAAGCCGGGGAGTGGCTCTTCCTGGCCCTTAGGAAGACTGTTCGCCAAAATGACCGCCTGAGAGAGTTGCTTTCAGGTCTTCGGAAAGCCATTTACACTAGAATCGTCGATCAAGGGAGATTGAGATTATTTTATTATTTCAAAGTCTTTTAAATAGCCTTTAGACCCATTTGCTGTGGGTAGGTTCTTTATACCTACTCTGTAAGCTGGAAATTGCATCACACCTGATGATTTCTTTTTTAATCCTCACCTGAGGATGTTTTTATTGATTTTTAGAGAGAGAGGATGGTGGAGAGAGAGAGAGAGAAACATCCACGAGAGAGATAAACATCCATCAGTTGCCTTCCATATGCACCCCAATGGGGATCGAACCCAGAACCTAGGTATGTGCCCTGACCAGGAATTGAACCCACCACCTTTCAGTGTATAAGACAATGCTCCAAACTACTGAGCCACCCGGCCAGGACAAACCTGATGATTTTTTCACCATAGCTCACTCTTATATAGGGATGCTTAAAACATTAACTTAAAGCTTCAAGTTGATCATTTTCCCCAGCTGTTTATTAATATTTTGCTATCACAAGCCACCTCTTCATATATTTAAACGGGTTTACAACTTGATACTCCTATGTCAATATTTAATTAACTTTGAAAATGACAAAGTAGTTAAAATTTTGGTAGATTTTTAAAATATCAATTACATTCAACAAAAGGACAATTAGTAGAGTTTTCCTGGTTTTCTTTCACAGGTGGATATCCAGGTAAGATCAATGTTTCTGTTTAAGATTGAGTTCATGTTTTTAGACTCACCCGCTTGGGTAGGCTGTTCGTTTGCTGTAATATTTTATCATGTGCATGAATCGTTAGCTTAACTCCTGAAATAAGTTAACTGCTTATTTAAAAATTGGTACTTATTTTTAGAAATACTTATATGTGTGTTGAGCTTTATTTCTAACTACGAGGTTAATGTGTATGTTTTCTAAAATTGAGCGACTACTAGAATTCTGTTTCATAACAAACACGCAGTTGAATCTTACTGTTGATAATTATTCAATAGTTTTAACTTTAGATTGAACTAAACTAAACCAAAAAATAAATTACAACTTTAAAATCATGTCTGAGAATTGGAAGATCATGTATAAAAAAAAATCCTAACCCATCACCCAGCATTTCCTCCCTGACAATACCCAGTAGACGCTCAATGAGTGACAGTTCAGTGTGGTTATGTTGAAAAACATGAGAAATAGTATTAGACTTGACGAGTCACAGCAACTGTCACGCTAGAAGTTGGCTCAACAAGTTAATGTTAAAATCATTTCAGATGTAGGTTTTCTTGATCTATTTTTCACTCTTATCATTAAATCTCAACCTTCACTTTGTTTTGAGGGATCCAAGTGAAGGCGAAGCCAGTGGCAGAACAGACACCTCAAGGTGAGGAGCCACTATTAACCCTTCGCTGCCAGGGCCTGTGTGTGCAAACGTGCTTTTGAAATACCGACAGCACTTCATAAACATGAGTAGAATGAATCACTAGCTAGTATGTGTATTTTAAATTTTTATATTGGGATGGGTTTCCCTCATGTTGCCTAGCATTTAATTACGTATAAGTTAACTAACTGTAAGTTTGTGTTTTCTAAACATGATTTTGAATTGTAAGCTTTGTAGAGAAATGGCCATTCTGTCCTGTAATAGATGTGTTGGCAGAAGAATGAATAGATTAAAACGTACTGATCCTTTTCTCACTAAAACGATGTAACTAATATTAGTCTTAAATAGCATAGGTCACTGAGGTGACCAAGTCCATAGGAAGACTTGATATTAGTGATAAACTTCAGGTGAGTGTTCAGCTATTGACCACGCGTAGAAATGATTGCCTGGCATGCTTTGTGGTTTTTTGACATTTAATACTGGTTGTGTCTTCGACCTGGCGACGGGGCTCAAACTTGAGCACAGTCGGAACTTGATTAAACAGATGGCTGGGTCCCACTCCCAGGGTTTGTGATGGGCAGCCGGGGGGCCTGGGGACCACATTAATGGCATGTCACTACTTGTGTTTATATGTATAAATGGGGGATTTAAGGAGCAAAGGCACTGAATTAGTTTGTGTGAACACATGCCCCGGCTTCCTTCAGGAATAATTTTTGACCAGTTGAACACATGCCTCAATTTAATTTCTACTTTTTAAAATGACTTGGGATATAAAACATCATGAGCTTTGGGAAAAACTTAACTGAACATTCCAAGGTGGTGCGTTTTACAAACTGCGCTGCATTTAGTGTAGTCATTATAGTTGCAGTGTTTCTTTATGGAAGTCGGTTCCCGAGTCACACCGGGGAAGGGAGCCAGAGGCGGGCAGGACCCATGCTGTTCACTCTCTTCTGCCTGTTCATAAACACAAAGGATTGATGTCCCTCACATAGTCATCACTTCTGAGCCCCCTTCTGAAGTCTTCCCTCTTTTTTCTCAGTTTCCCTCTGAGACACTGAGTAGCGGATAGTGTCACAGGTGCCTGCTAATATTTCAGTTCATTTGCATGGTTTTGTGTTTGTTTGTTCTTTTGCTTCTGAACAAACTTTTTGAATCCATCCTGTCTCTAAGGTACTTGCTAGTCATTGAATCCGCACAACCACCAGGAGGAAAGTGTCCCGTTTTACAGAAGACACAGTGGGGAGGCTAGGAGGGACCAGGCCAGTCCTAACAAGTCTCTGTCTCTGCAGAGAGATGTGGGGCGTGATGGTGAATAGCATGGGCCCTGAGCCCAGACCGTGTGGGTTGAGCTGTGTTCTTCTACCAGTTATTGTGATGATCTGTGTGACTTTAGAAGTGATTCTACCTCTTCGTGCCCTCGTGGTTGTGAGGGGCCAACGAGGAATTAGCACATGTGAGGCAGGTAGAACAGCTCCTGGCATGGAGTAAGTGCTCGATAAAGGATAGATGTCGTTATTGCTATCAACATTTCCAGGAGCTCCTGAGTTAACGTTGCCATTGGGGATGCCCTTGAGATACATCCAGAAAATGTCTCGTATGTGCCTGTTGTCTGAAGCTCACCCAGTTTCCTGGGTGGAACGCAAGGAAAATTAGACTTGAAATAAGACATCTGATTTCTAGTCTTTCTTTTAAGTCATTAGCTGTATGACCTTTAGAAAGTAATGTAAGTTTCCGAGCCATCAGTTCTGTTTTTAAAATGAGTGGCCGATCACGTGATCTCTTGGGTCCCTTCCAGCCCCAGCTTGCTGACCCATGACCTGAGTGTGCGTGTGCTCCTGGTAAATGTCCCTGCTTGGATCTGCACATTCCTGAAGGCCTGTGGCTCAGGGTCAGAGAGCAGAGAGAGAATGCTGGAGAAGATGTTGGGATAAATGCGCTCCATACTTAGTTCATAGTCTTTGGAGATTTCTTTTCTCTACTTATTTCTTTCCTTATTTTTTTTTTCAAGCTTGCATAGTTTGCAGAGCTTTGGGGGTTCAGATGCCTAGGAATTAGGGGGGAAACATGAGTATACACGTATCCATGAAAATTCATATATAAATGTATACGTGAATATACATTATAGGATAATACTGATATAAAATGTTTAATATGTGTAGATAGTAGTTTATACTTTCAAAGTGTACCACTACTTTAAATCATATGTAGGTGAGATGGGTTAACAAATGAAAATTATAACATCTATATTTGAATAATTGCTCATTAAATGTAATTACAGGGTACTCTGAATCATAAAATCTACTATGTTTACCTCTCTGTGATTCTGTGAAATGGGTTGTCTGGTTCTGTATTATTCATGGGAGATCTACAGTAAGGAAAATTCAGTGAGGTTGATGCGCTTAAGAAATACGTGTCAATCATCTACTCTGGTGTGAAAGCCTCAAGGTCAGCCCAGACCCTGTAGGTTCCAGGAATAGTATGGAGGCCAGTGCGTGTGTGGGAGAGAGCGAGGAGGACAGTCGCAGCGGTGAGGGGCGGGGCGAGGAGTTGGAGTGTAGGTATGTGGAGCCTTGTGGACTGTTTTTGAGGATGTCTTCAGCAAAGCGTTGACACGATTTGAGGAACCGATGCCCACACTCCTGTGTGTGGTACGACCTGGAATCTTTACCTCATTGCAATACAACCTTCTTTTTCTTCATTATCAGGTAGAAATAACCCCTCTGTGGCCATTGCTACTATCCTGTCCCAAGTCTTTCTCCTACCCCCAAAAAAAATATGGAAAAGGGGGAATTGTTCTTTATATTTCAAAATCGTGTACTTACAAGCACAGTGCTAGTGGCTCTCTTTTTGTACAAATGTACAGAAAATGAAGATTGGGCTTTTGCAAATTTAGACAGAAAACTGTGGAAGGACCTCAAAAAGTATTCAGTTCTTCACTTCCGGCTGCAAACTTGTTCCCCACAAACAAGTACATTTACGGAAATACGCTATTTTAGATGGAAGTTATTAACAAAGTCAAACAGAGGGCATCCTGGGGCCACTCTTTGTAACAGCAAGATGGCATGAGCCTTTGCACTTGCCTGATGGTAGTCTGCAAAGTAGGCTGTTTTATGGAGCACTGAATTCTGACCCCTGAGAGTTTGTGTGTGTCTCCGTTTCTGTGCTGAATGGAACTTTTCTCTGCGTTCTCTCCCTGTGCCCTGTTCTTCCAGAAGTACATCCGGGGACCCGAAAGAAAGAGACAAGGAAGAGGGGAAAGACCCCAAGCCACGCTCTCTGCGCTTCACCTGGAGCATGAAGACCACGAGTTCCATGGACCCCAGCGACATGATGCGAGAAATCCGGAAAGTGTTAGATGCAAACAACTGCGATTACGAACAGAAGGAGAGGTTTTTGCTCTTCTGCGTCCACGGCGATGCCCGGCAGGACAGCCTGGTGCAGTGGGAGATGGAAGTATGCAAACTGCCGCGGCTGTCGCTGAACGGAGTCCGCTTCAAGCGAATCTCTGGAACGTCGATTGCCTTTAAGAACATCGCATCTAAAATAGCCAATGAGCTCAAACTGTAAAGGACCTCCGCTCGGCAGGATCAGGGAAGACACATCCGAAGGAGGTACAGTTCTCGAATGTACTGGGTAATGCCTAATGCGATGGGCCTGCGAGTCACCCATGTAGAATTTGCCCTTAACACGATAAGGTTATACATAGTTATGAACTGTAAAATTAAAGTCAGTATGAACTATAATAAATATCTGTAGCTAAAAAAAGTAGGTTCACATGTACAGGTAAGTATATTGTGTATTTCTGTTCATTTTCTGTTCATAGAGTTGTATAATAAAACAGATGATTGCTTCAAAACTTGTATAGTTGTCTAGATTTCTGCACATAAATGTACGTTTGATGCTCTGAGTTGAAAATATTCTTCCCTGTTATTTACATTCTGGTGGGTTTTTAAAATTCTTACCTCCATCATGTAATTTTGAAGGTAATTGTGTCCAGAATTGAAAGTGCACAGAAGTAGTCTTTACGATTGTAGCATGGACTTTTAAAAAATTATTTTCAAGTCGTATTGAAATTGGAATCAGAAGCTGACCCCTAGATCGGCTTTATTCCACACAGAATTATTCCTGCTTATCTTTGCTCTTATCCTTGTTACCAGACAAGGTTTAGTTGAGACGTTACGACATGTTTACAGTGTTGGCACTTAGAGTTTTTAAAATAGAGTCCATGAAAATAAGTTATAGCTTTGCCTTGAGCTAACTAAGAAGTACTGAGGGGAAGTGAAAACTACATCCAATGTCTTTTGAACTTGAAAGTGTTTTCTCACCCTCTGCTAATTGTAGCAGCAAAATGGAAAAGAATCAATACTTTATCTGGCTATTATATCGCAATAGGTTTGCTGCCTTCCCAATACTGCAGTGTCCTTGTGGGAATATAATAATATCGGACTGTTTCATAGCACAAACTCATCTTCCCAGTGTTGGTCAGTGCATCAGTTAAGAAATAATGCCACCTCAGGAATTAACTGGCATTGGGGACGCCTGCCTCCTTCTCCCCTCACTCTCTTCATCCACCCCCGACACAGTGATTATCTGTGAGTCCTTAGGAGACTGTGGAGCAAAATATACTATTTATAGCAGCATATTTTTGATTTACGCTCATGTGGTCGTTCATTTGGTTACCACATAACCTCTCTGTTTTTACGATTTTTGCCAGATTTCTTGTATTTATTCCACGTTGTTATGCCTAGAACGCAGCTTTGTAATAGAGCATTTGCCTAGTTTCCTTTCATACTGAGTGATCCCTGCGATGTAAAACCACTAGTAAAGGTACATTTTCATACCCGTTACTTTATACGGAATGAGCCTTGGAGGTTGACTGTGCAATGTTACTGAATGTTGTAATGACTGTACTATCTTCATATGGGCCCCCTTCGCACACTCCGGAGGCAGAGAAAGTGTATTCAAGTCTTCTGAGTCTACAGAACACGAAAGCTGTGACAAATACTGTAATTCCCACCCACGTGAGACGGCTCTCGGTAGGGGACGTGCCATGCCCCGTGGCTTCCAGACTTGGGTGGATTTTACCTTCTGTACTGTACTGTGATGTAGCTCTCTTCTGTACCAGTTCTGTTCGAAAACCAAGTGTATTTTTTTTTTTTTTTGCCTTAGCCAAGGGTGGTGTTCGGAAAACAGCGACTGTGTAGCCCCTTTTTAACCTAGTGTTCATTCCCAACAATTGATGCAAATTCTTTTCACTTCCACTGGTGCACACTGAAACTTTACTTGAACAGTTCTCATAATAAAGCACTTGTCTTTTGCTCTTTGCCGGAATGTGAATGACCTGTTTTCTAGGACAGAAGGGGGTTTATTTCGTGTGTTCTCCATTCTGTCGGCAGGGGGTGACGCTCCGTAGGTTTTCAGGATGTTGTCATAGCAAGAAAACGGTCATCGTTTTATAGCAGTTCCTACTGTCTAAATGGTTTTATAAACACAGACATCACACCTTTTCCAACGTAGAAACTGGTGTTTTTTTATACTTTCTCTCTCTGGTCAACTCTTCTATGTTTGTGGGAAGGAAATTTACTTGAATATTTTTTATGAACTAACAATGACATCTAGATAGTCACTTTATTATTTTTAAAAATTTTTTAAATGTTTATTGTCGAAAGTATTACATATGTCCCTTGGAGAGTCACTTTAGATTTTCAGTGTTATATATTCATAACAACATACATTTTCTTGAAGATTCAGAGGAATTTTACAATATGTTCGCATCAATAAATAACCAGTTTATGCTCACTGGCTATGTGCTATCAGGCTGTCCTTGGTCTCTGTTTAAATATTATTTGCTGTAACATCCCTAATGTTAAATTAATTATTACGTAAAGACTGGGGCACAGTATTAAGTTGAAAAGTTAAAATTTGATAAATAAAATGAACTATGTCCCAGAACTTTGACCCAATCATATTCTCTAAGGTAGGATTTTACTTAAAATCCTAAAGGCCTATAATGAAGAGATTTTCACCAGCAGTACCATTTCCCAGTGTGGGCAACCAGAATCGACATGAGCAAGGCACCAATTTCCTGAAGATACGTGATTCCATTAGCACGTGTTAATCAATCAAGATGGTCCCAGCCTTGATTCTTAAAATATCTATTGAGGCACCTACTGCGTCTTAAGAAATATAAAGGGATTGTCAAAGATGGTTCCTCTTCTCCAAGACTTTGGTTCATTCGGGAAGACCAAGTGTAAACACAAACAAAAAAACACACCCAACCAGGAATGGATGGATTCTGAGGGATGGCAAGGATCCATCAAATGTAAGACGGAGGCCGGAAGAGACCCTTTTGGTGGAAGGAATACGTGAGAAGAGGCTTGACGTTAGTCATGGTTGTAAGACACGTGCCCGAAATGAACTACTTATTCCAGGGACTTCCAGGGCTCACGCAGGTTGATAAAGAGCAGATCACGTAAAGCCCTGACTGGCAGCCTCGGCTCGGACTTGGAAACACGACAGGCGATTCCCGCTGATGGCATTCAGGTATCTCTAGCATCAGTGTCACCTCTGTTCCCTCTTTAAAAAGACAGTTCCCTTTTCCACTTTCCCTGCAGCTTTCTTACAGCCTGTTTCTCCACCAAGTGAAAAATGCATTCTTTCTATTATTATTATTTGAAAATTAAATGGCCTCACAATGGGCATATAACAGACATCATTTATTTTCTTCCCAGTTGTTTGTAAACAGGCTGGGAAGGGTCGGCTGGTCCAAGCCCTTAGCTTCGGGGTGAAGTGCAGAATGAGTGGTAATGTTTTCTTTCTCTTCAACTAGAGTCCTATTTGTGAAAAGGTGTTACTTACCTATGGACAGACATGAATCCAGACTGGGAAATTGCTTCACATTTTAATTAATTTTTTTATTTTAAAAATATATTTTATTGATTTTTTACGGAGAGGAATGGAGAGAGATAGAGTTAGAAACATCGATGAAAGAGAAACATCGATCAGCTGCCTCCTGCACACTCCCTACTGGGTATGTGCCCGAAACCAAGGTACATGCCCTTGACCGGAATCGAACCCGGGACCCTTGAGTCTGCAGGCTGATGCTCTATCCACTGAGTCAAACCGGTTAGGGCTTGCTTCACATTTTTAAACGTCTTCATTTTGCCTTCTCAGAACCCCAGGGACCCACGTGGCCTGAGAAACCATGCGGTTCACACCCTCGTTTCTCTGCTGAGGAAAGCAGGCTCAGAGATGGTGTGAGTGATTTGGTCTGAAGTCTGGCCCAGCGAGGTTTTGCACCCCCCGTTTCTGGAACCCCATCTTTCTATGCTTTCCACCATTTTCATCAACAACCATCCTAGTGATGTGTTTGGCAGTCATAGATTCTGTTCAGTGTGAGACGGGCCTGTGATCAGACTGAATGGATAGAGTTCCAGCCAAAAGCACAGAAAGGCCACCATTTGTTCTAAACTTTTTTTTTCTTTAATATATTTTTATTGATTTCAGAGAGGAAGGGAGAGGGAGAGAGAGAAACATCAATGATGAGAGAGAATCATTGATCAGCTGCCTCCTGCAGGCTCCCTACTGGGGATCGAGCCCGCAACCTGGGCATGTGCCCTTGACCGGACTTGAACCCGGGACCCTTCAATCTGCAGGTAGTCGCTCTATCCACTGAGCCAAACCCGGCTAGGGCTCTTCTAAACTTTTTGACACATGGAAATTGTTGTTGGTTCCAGTTATTACCAGACACAACCACAAGGGGGCAGAGAGAAACCCCGTCCAGTATGAATTGCTCAGTCTTACCACCCACAATAGTTGCAACTCCATGGACCTGTACATAAAACAGAGACCCCATTGCCCCCCAAAAGTGCTTGCTCTCGTGGCCCACATTCGCTGGGTTAAATGAATAGCATGTCTTATTCTGTCTACTCACAGATTTGAGGTTAATGTCCTTCAATTCTTCAGCGGATTTTGCACTTTTTGGGTTATTTAAATGACTTTCCATCTGACTGCAAAGGCATCCAGTCCCATTCCATTGGACCCCTCATATCCAGATGTAATGCTTTCATAAGTTTTCTAGAACTGGTTGGAATTCTGCATTTTTCTCATATTGTGCAAATCTAGCAGGACCAAAAACCAGGGAGGTAATGAAAATGATACTTGAAAATAATATAGTCTTTTATAGCCATGTTCTTTTAATATCATACACTGATTTCTCTTAGAATACTGGGATGCACCAATGGCTTTTCATTGACTCAATTTATTTCCAGTATGTGTAGTCATGAGTGCTTTTAGGGTGATCAGAATGTCACAGTTTAGCCAAAGGAATCCTTTAACTGGCCCAGGTAGCCTTGTGTGTATATGTTGCTTTGCCACTCCCTATACATACACATATTAGAATATGCATATGTATGTAAATATATGTGTTAGAATGGAATACCGTTGGCAAGGGTGAATATATACCAATGCAGATTTTTCAGGTTTTATTAGAAATACTCTCTTAGCCCTGGCTGGGTAGGCATCTTCCCAATGTGTCAAGGTTGTGGGTTCGATCTCTGGTCAGGGCACATACAAGAAGCAACCAATGAGTGCATGGATGAGTGGAACAACAAAGCGCTGTTTTTCTCTCTCTTCCTTTCTCTCTCTAAAATCATTTAAAATAATGTTAGACATACTCTTTTGACATATAAGGTCATAATTCTGACCTCATTTCTTTATACAAATATTCTTCTATTCTCAATATTAAGTGCATATAGCTCAGTCATTTTCCAAGTCTTCAATGTCTTTTGGATAAATGAGAGAGAATCCGTTATATTGTGAAAGAATTCTTTTAAGTGTCAGATATCCCACTTCGAAGCTTTACCCACAGGGGACTTCTGGTTCTGCTTCCGATGGAAAATGATCCCAGAGACTCTGGGTCTGGGGCAAACACAGGTGTGACTCTGCACCGCAAACACAGATCCCATTCTTGGGCAGGAGGTGGGCGTCATGGCTGCAGGGACAGCCTGGAGGTGACAGAATTCCAGGGAGAGCCTGCCTCACCGAGGAGCAGCCAGCCGCTCAGCTCACATTCCTGGACCAGGCACTGAGCTGGGGGTGGGCAGAGAAGTGGCCTGGCCTGGCCCCGAGGAGTGACTGTGGGGGACAGAGGTGAGAAACAGTCACCTTTCAGTGACAGGGCAGTGCAGGCTAGGCCGGAATGTGGAAGAACCTGGCCGGTGTGGCTCAGTGGTTGAGCGTCGACCTATGAAACCAGGAGGTCACAGTTTGATTCCCAGTCAGGGCACATGCTTGGGGTGTGGGCTCGATCTCCAGTGGGGGGGTGTGCAGGAGGCAGCCGATCAATGATTCTCTCTCATCATTAATGTTTCTATCTCTCTCCCTCTCCCTTCCTCTCTGAAATAAAAATATCTTTCTTAAAAAAAGTCTTGCCGAAACCGGTTTGGCTCAGTGGATAGAGCATCGGCCTGTGGACTCACGGGTACCAGGTTCGATTCCGGTAGGGGGCATGTACCTTGGTTGCGGGCACATCCCCAGTAGGGGTTGTGCAGGAGGCAGCTGATCGATGTTTCTCTCTCATCGATGTTTCTGGCTCTCTATCCCTCTCCCTTCCTCTCTGTAAAAAATCAATAAAATATATTTAAAAAAAAAAGTCTTTATATGTCTAAAATGGACTTTGCTTTCAATTAAATATAACTTTTTATGCAAGTTGTTCCAAATCAGTGATTATTTTTAAGACAGCTTTTGTTGTGCTCTATAACTGAGGGTATATTGTCATGAATCTTAGCTCTCCCAGGTCTTAGCTCCGTGGAGGGCAGGTTGCTGATTCTCACCAGCAAGGAAAAATGCCTGTGGGTGAGCACTCAGCATCCTCCTCCCGTTCCTGTGTGCAGAGGCCAGAGACAAGGCATGTTCCGGAGTCCCTCGGGTACCGGAGGGAAGGGAGCAAATGAGCGTAGAATCCGTGCGCTCCCAGGAGCCTCAGAGGCAGAGTGCGGTAAAGCCATGCTCTGCTGGTGAAGTAAACACGGCCGGCAGGGGTGGGGTTTTTCGGTGCCAGATGTGGGGATCTGGTCCTCAGACCTAGCAGGAGCTCACGGGGAGGGAGGGGAGGATCCCCAGGTGGCAGCTAAGGCGGTGGGTGCGTCCCTGCAGCCAGCAGCCCTGGGGGTGTCTTCCTGGTGCCCCGGCTCCCTGACCGCAGTACAAGCGACAGCTCTGTAGTTGTTCTAGAAGTTACCGTGGGGATGGCCCAGTGGACAGCCCGCTCCCCGCTCATGGGAAGCCCTGGGTTCCCTGTACGAAATCCTGTCCCATGCAGCCACACAGGCTCAAGGCAGGAACACCAGAGATGACCCCGGCCTGATGGAGGTGGCGAGGGGGTGGGTAGTGGGGGCCAGGGGGCATTTGCTGGGCCATGGGCAGGAGAGAGTAGAGTGTCCCGTGGGGGATCCCAAAGAACCAAGGAACGTGCCGGTCCCAAACACCTGCCAGGCCCACGGGGGAAGAACTCTCCTGCCCTCTTACCTGCTTTGGCCACAGAAGGGCCAGAACCCGCCCAGCTTGGGAGCTGAGACACATCATTTGAGGTTCATTTATTTCGTGGCAAGTGACATGGTTTGGAAGTTCACGGTGCACTGACCTTTTGGGGTGCATGTCCCTTACCCCTTGGGCGCGCAGGTGGGGGACTCGGGAGGGTGGGCCGAGCGCGGTCATCCCCAGGCCAGGCCTTGGTGGGGCCGCCGCAATCCCGGGCCCCACGGCCAGGGGGCGCTGCGCCCTCAGGTCCCCCGCCCCGTCCGGGCTGCTGGGGTGGCGCCGGGGCTGGGAGCAAAGGTTGGTGCCTTCACACCCGCACCTTCGCCAGAGGGGCCGCGGCGGCGTCATGACGGTGGGTGCCAGGCTCCGGAGCCAGGTGGCGGGCAGCCTCCCGCGCCGCGGCCGCCGGGGGCGGGGGCGCGGGCGGCGGGCGGGGGACGAGGAGCCCATCGTGGAGCAGCTGGAGCTGGACGACGCGGCGGCCGAGAGCTCCGCGCGCCCGGGGACCCGGAGCGCACGGCGGGTGCACCTGGCCGTCCTCCCCGAGCGCTACGAGCCGCTGGAGGAGCCGGCGCCCGCGGGGCCCGCGGACAAGCCCAAGCGGAGGTACCGGCAGAAGCTGAAGAAGTACGGCAAGGTAGGCCCCGCCCACTGCCCGCGGTCGGGGTGCGGGGTGCGGGGTGCGCCCTGGGCTTCCCACTGGGGAACGGATTCCCGTCCCCGCCGTGTGCTTGCGCTCAGCCTCCTGCGCTCCCCTGTGCCCTTCGGCTCCCCACATCCACCCTCCCTCCAGCATTCCCAACTTACGTCCCCCCAAACTGTTCCGCTGTGACCTGGGACATGAAGGAAAAGTTTCGAATAAGGATGGAAACTAAAGCCGAGGTGTCCCCAGGCACCTATCCGCCAGCGCCCCCGCTGCTGGCTGGTTAATGACAGTCCCAAGGGTCGCTTACCAAGCCGGTTCCCTTCCTAGGTGTGGCTTACACTCCCCTGTGGGCTGGGCAGGTGGGGAAACTGAGGCCTGGGCGTGGGCAGGTGCGTGTGGAAGGTGACCCAGTTGCAAAGTATGGACTTGCAGCCCAGTGACTCCGATTCTGGCAACATCCTCCCCAGGAGAGCCCGCCAGCTGAGAACTGAGTTCTTGCCCCAAATATTCCCAAGGTTATTTCAAGGGCCTGGGAGCTGGACAAAGACACAAACATGCACCTGTAAAAAGAATGCCATTGGGCCGAAACCGGTTTGGCTCAGTGGATAGAGCGTCGGCCTGCGGACTGAATGGTCCCGGGTTCGATTCCGGTCAAGGGCATGTACCTTGGTTGCGGGCACAATCCCCAGTAGGAGGTGTGCAAGAGGCAGCTGATCGATGTTTCTCTCTCATCGATGTTTCTAACTCTCTATCCCTCTCTCTTCCTCTCTGTAAAGAATCAATAAAATATATTTAAAAAAAAAGAAAAAAAAAGAATGCCATTGGCCCCAGGGGTTGGGAGGCGAGGGGTTGGGAGGCGAGGAGGAGAGACAGAGAGAGAGGATGAACGAGTTTCCTCCTTGAGATCAGACTAGAAGCATTTGAAGCTACTGCTGCCCCTGCTCCCTGGGGCTGGACACAGCGCCCAGAAGAAAAGTCACAGATGAGTTCCGTTGTGGTCAAAGGCCAAAGGCCCCGTCTGATTTATTGTCCGGACTCCTGGGCCCTTATCCTACGTGGAACCAGCCAGGCCCCATTCCTGGAAGCTTAGGTGGATCATCCTCCCTGAAGGTATGGCAGCAGCTTGGGGAGCAGCCTGCAGGCAGGCAGTTATAAACACAGGAATAAACAAGATAAAGCGGGACTCGCAGGCGCCGAGTCTTGCCAAGACTAACCATTTGCTTCCCGGTTCTGGCTGAGCCGAGGCAGCCATCGTCGCTCTCAGCAAACGGCGAGCGGATCGGGTGCCCCTCTCAGCTCAGACGCTGGCTCCGAAGATGCTTTTGGGGTCCTTACAATGTGCCAGGCTAAGTAAGCACTTAGAGACACAAAAATGGGGGCCCTGCTCACTTCTGACCTTTTCAGTGAAAGACAAACTCGGATCACTTAATGAGGGCGCAGAGTGTGTGTGTGTGTGTGTGTGTGTGTGTGTGTGTGTGTGTGTGTGCTGGAGGTGCAGAGACCTGCGGAGAAAGAAAAAGGTACGAAATGGCACGTGGGAGAGAGAGACAGTCAGCCCGCTGGACAGACAGGGCGGGCTTGCCAGGCAGTGTGGGAAGTGACAGCGAGGTTTGTGGTTGCCATCAGGGATTTTCCATGAAACCAGGTCCCCTGGTCATTGAAGTTGGACAGGCCGCACGGTTGAGGGACAAGGTGGATGACGAGGTCATCCTGCATGAACGCTGAGGTCATCGAGAAGGAGGAGGGAGGTTGGGAATGAGGAGAGGAAGATGGGGGCCATCTATGTTGGTCATGGATGGCCGTCTTAGTTTTTCTGTTGTGATTGCGTTTGAATCCTTGGATGGCCCTGTCTGGTCTTGCAGAAAAGGGGCAGGAGGAGTGGAGATTGGAAAGGACGGCCTGCCCGGCCGGTGTGGCTCAGTGGTTGAGCATCGACCTATGAACCAGGAGGTCACGGTTCGATTCCTGATCAAGGCACATGCCCGGATTGCAGGCTCAATCCTCAGTGTGGGGCGTGCAGAAGGCAGCCGATCCATGATTCTCTCTCATCACTGATGTTTCTATCTCCCTCTCCCTCTCCCTTCCTCTCTGAAATGAATAACAATGTATTTTTTTTTAAAAAAAAAAGAAAGAAAGGTCGGCCCAGTCCTCACCCTCTAGGAGTTTGTAACTGTGTCTGAAAGGCAGACTTCTCTGGATGCGGCGATCAGAGCCTTTAAGGAGACAAACGTGTGGGTTGGTCAGGGCTCTGTCCTGCTGGTAGAGAGAGGACAGGGCGGGCTCTGGGATAAGGGACATAGAGGAAACCTTGACCCAGCCTTCAGACGATCTGATAACAGCTGCAACAGAGGAGGAGTCGGCTTTGGTTAAAAAAAAAAAAAAAAAAAAAAGAACAAAACCGGTTTGGTTTCTGAGCCAGCAGCCCCGCTGCTGTCCCCAAGATCTCTGAATGATCTGGAAATACGAGGAGCTTGAAAGCACTTTGCAGGGTGGCGACCTCTGTCCTGAGTCCCCACATGTTCCCGGGCTGGGGGTGGGTGTGAGACAAACACGGTAACTTGCTCATGTGCCCCGGGGACAATGAAGCAGAATGATTCTTCTCGTGCAGAAGTCCCCTGACCGAATTCTTTGCTTTTTGTCTTCATTCCTAACAATAGAACGTCGGGAAGGCCATCGCCAAAGGCTGCCACTACGTGGTCCTCGGCCTGCAGGGATTCGCCGCCGCCTACTCCGCCCCGTTTGCCGTGGCCACCAGCGTGGTGTCCTTCGTCCGCTAGTGGGAGCCGCGGCGGGCCCGGCGCCTGCAGTGGCTGAGCGTTGACCTGTGAACCAGGAGGTCACAGGTCACAGCTCTATTCCAGGCCTCTGCTCTCGGAGCCCTGCAAACACAGAGCATCGCGGACTTGAAGCCACAGAATACCTGGAGAGAAAAACAGTCTTTGCCGTTGGAATCGGATGCGTGATCTGAATGGGTCGTCTCTGCCCAGCTGCTGAGCTCTCTCACGCCTCTCTCCTGGACACGGATGGCTCCACTGGACAATCCCGCAGAGAAGTCCTGCCCCCCATCTCCTCCTCCGCCCCTGCTCACCCGGAGTTTAATTTCAGGCTTGAGAAGGAGGAAGAGACGTCTCTTTGAAGGCCACGACACTTTGGAGCTGGGTTGACAAGGCGCCGTGACTGTTCAAAGTAGATAAACGCTTGTCGTTGTCAGGGTGACATGGACGTGCAGGGGGGCTGAGGGGAGGGAGAAGGGCAAGTTCAGGTGCAGGCTGCGGGGTGGGCAGGGTTGGTGAGGGGGTTGCTCCTGGGGGCTGGCCAGACGCCCCTGCACACCTGTGGCTGGTGATGTCCTGCCTCAGGCACCAGCAGCATCGGCCCAGCGTCTCTGGGCCAAGCCATCGGGGGGGAGCTCTGTCTTGGGAGCGAGGGAGATGCTACATCTGGGAATGAGAGCGTAGGACGTAGAGAAGGAACCAGGAAGTAGGAGACAGGCGCGGGAAGGAAGTAGAAACAGGACCGGAAGGAGGTTGGAGGAGAGCCGTGGAGATGCAGGACCCGGATCTGGGCCTTTGGCTCCAGGAAGGAGCCCGGGACAGCTAGACGGCTGCTGAGCGCATGTTGTCTGCCTTTCTGGCATCCTTCCCTCTTCCGCGCTGCCCGCTTTGACCACATCTCACCTGGACTCTAAGGTCAAGGTGAGCGTGGTCCTGACACCCCCCAGCGTGACCCAGTGACTGACGGGTCCCCTGGACAGGGAGGTGGAAGAAAGAGGAGGCCCCTCACCCCATGCCCTCTGCCAGTTCCCGCCATGGGCCACTGTCCTTTGTTTGCGGAATCTCTGAAGGTCCAAAGTAGTTATTGCTGTGGGATCAGTGGCCACACCTGCCAGTTGCCCCTAGAAGTTTCCATTCCGTGCAAAGCCCAACCAGGTAGCTCTGTGGAGTGGGGAAGGTGGGAAGACAGACAGACGGACAGAAAAGGAGACGGGTCGGGGAGAAAGCTGTAGCTGGGAAGCTAAGACTTGGAGGCTCATGGTGAGGTGAACTTGGATCCAGTTCCAGCATCGCTGGTGTCTGTGCGGACAAGAGAAAGCAGATGCTCTTGTTCAAGCCCAAAGATGAAAGTTGATCATGGCTCGTTTTCACACATGAAGATATTACAGCATGCCTGGCCCCCTGGGAGCTGGGAGGGGGGATAGTGAGGGGAAGGATGATGAACAGGGAAGAAAAAGCAAAGCAGTGTTTAGTGGGAGAGTTGAGCCTGCTGATCCCGGGAAGGAACTAGGGAGGGAGGGAGGGAGGGAGGGAGGGAGGGAGGGAGGGGCTGGGCTGCTGGGAGTGGTCCAGGGATGCTGAGCAGCCCCTGAGACGCCCTCTGGGTCCCCGGGGAAATGGAAACTGAAAGGTGACCCCAAGAAGGACAAGAGCTACGGAGGCCTGTGCTGTGCCAGAAGACCTTCCCCACTTTGCGCCCCCACCCCACCCCCCACCCTACCCCGCCGCCCCCATTTTAGAGACGCTATCAGGCCAAGTTCACTTGGCTCTGGACTTCTGGAAGTCTGGTTAAGAATTAACCCAGGCATTCCAAAAGTCGGAACCTCACAGGGACTGTGGCCGGCGCCAGGTTCCTGGGTCAGAGGATGAACTTCAGACTCGCTCAGCCTGAGTTCTCCTGACTCCCCGAGGGGCCGCCCGTGCTGCCCACGACCTCTTACGCCTTTTCTTTCTCCCCAGTTTCTTTCAAATATCCAGGCCCGCACCCCACTGAGAACGGGGTGTCAGAGCTTTCTTCCTACGTGTTTGACCTCCAAGGCTTCTTTTGTATCCTGATCCCGGCCGATTATGTAAATAAAAACCCCGGTTGGTTTAACTTTCTGTGCGTGAAGATTTTTTTTTTTAATTTTTAAAAAATATTTTATTGATTTTTTTTTTACAGAGAGGAAGGGAGAGGGATAGAGAGTTAGAAACATCGATCAGCTGCCTCCTGCACACTCCCTACTGGGGATGTGCCCGCAACCAGGGTACATGCCCTTGACCGGAATCGAACTTGGGACCCTTCAGTCCGCAGGCCGACGCTCTATCCACTGAGCCAAACCAGTCAGGGCTGTGCATGAAGATTTTTTTGCGCCCTCACTTTGTGACCTTTGCATTAGCGAGATGCCTGCAGCGTCAGCCGCGGCCGGCCGAGGACTTCGCCCAGCAGGCAAGGGACCAGCCCGGTGCTGCTCGGGACCAGGCCCCGGGAAAGAGGCCCTGACTCACCTGGTGCTCTGGTTGGCTGTTAAAGGTGGGGCCATTCTCTAGAATCTTCTAGAAGCCCAGCAGGATGGGTTTCAGTGTGCAGGAGCCTCAGCTCATGCATTTGTTAACAATGAAAATTTCCTTGCCTGGCCCGTGTGGCTCAGTGGCTGAGCGTTGATCTGTGAATTAGGAGGTCACAGGTCACAGTTGTATTTCCGGTCCAGGGCACATGCCCAGGCTGTGGGCTCCATCCCCGGTGTGGGGCATGCAGGAAGCAGCTGATCAATGATTCTCTCTCATCATTGATGTTTCTACCTCTCTATCCCCTTCTTTCCTCTCTCTGAAATCAAGAAAAACATATTTTTATTTTTTAAGTATTTTATTTGATTTCAGAGAGGAACAGAGAGAGACACAGAGAGAGAAACATCAACAGTATCTATTGTTGATAGAGGGGACTTCTTTTTTTTTCTTTCTTTGTTTAAAGTATGTTCTTATTGATTTTAGGGAGAGAGAAAGGGAGGGAGAGAGAAACATGAATGTGAGAGCAGACCATGGATCGACTGCCTTCTGCACTCCCCACACTGGGGATGGAGCCCACAACCTAGGCCTGTGTCCTGTCCGGGAATTAAACAGGTGACCTCTTGGTGCATGGGAGGGTGCTCAACCAACTGAGCCACACCGGCCAGGGCAAGGTGGGACTTCTGATGGGATCTTAGTGGGGGTAGCGGGCAGTGCACCCCATTCCGAGGTTTGAAAAGATGCCCCGGGCTGCAGAGGGGACAGGCTGGGCCTGGGGTGGACATCGCTGCTTGAGGGGGAGGCCGGGCGGCTGGCTTGTTCAGGAGGAACGTCTGCCTGGGGTGTTGGGAGGGGACGGGTCCCCAGAGCCTGTGGAGAAAACAGAAGTGGCGGGGGTGGCCGAGGTGGGTGCAGGGGTGAGGGGAAGCGAGGAATCAGAATTCTCTCAGATTCTGGCCGGAGCCACAGAGAAGGCACCGGCGGGGGGAGGAACGGAAGGAAGAATGCAGAAGTCTTTCCAGCTCAAGGCCAAGGCTGTTCCGTTTGTACAATGCCTCTCTGCTGGGCCAGAAATACAATGTACAAAACCAAGACCTGGGCTTGCGGCTGCAGCCGCGGTATTTCCTGAGCCATTGTTATCGTTTCACCTTGGAGCCTGAGCAGCACCGTGACTGGCCCCGGCCCTGACCTTGGCCTCTTGGGGGAGGCTGGGACTTGCCGGACACTCCCCTTGGTCTCTGCTGGCGTGGGAGTCTGCTGAACAGACACATTCATCCCTGTGGGGGGCACGTGAGGCAGGGCTGGGGGGGGGGTGAGGAGGGGGGGTGCTCACCCCTGTGGCAGGGAAATCCAGGCCATTAGGTGTTTAGTTCTACGTGGGGGTTGATCCTCATCACAGCACATTGATACGCGTGTCATGGTTCCCCACTGTTGAAACGTGGGGAGAGGCCTCTCTCGTGCATCGAGCCTTGCAGGTCACAGCTCAGGCCCTGCAGATTCGAACCCCACCCTCGGTCTCGCTTTCCTTCTCCTCCCTCCTCCCTCCTCCCTCCTCCCCGCTATCTAACCAGTTGGTCTTTTTTTTTTTTTTTAAAGATGTTTTAAATATTTTTGTTAATCCTCGCCCAAGGATATTTTTCCATTGATTTTTAGGGAGAGTGGAAGAGAGAGGGAAGGACAGAGAGAAACATGGATGTGAGAGAAACACATGGACTGGATGCCTCCCGTACGAGCCCTGACCAGGCCCCGGGGGCCGGGGAGGAGCCTGCAACCCCGAGGTACGTGCCCTTGACCGGAATTGAACCCGGGACCCTTGGGTCCGGTGGCCGCCGCGCTATCCACTGAGCCACACCGGCCAGGGCTATTCAGGTGATCTTTACACTAGACTCTGTGTGGCTTCCACAACCACAATTGGCCCAAACTGTGAGGAGGACTCGGTGGAATTCCCTCTCCCTGGGGGAACGCGGGCAGCTTTCTACCCACATTCATGATGTTCAAGGCGTGGGCAGGTTAGTAAACAAATAGGATGAAAGGGCCAGGGAAATGGAGGCTATTTTGTGCATAACGTGGGTGAGGAGACACTTTGTTTAATCCTATTTTCGTGGGCCTGGAGGCCATCCCAGCAGGCAAGGACATTCTCTCCCTTCCCCAGACACCTATCCGCCCCCCCCCCCCAGTCCTTCCTCCTCCTCTCCCAGCCCACGCAGGCGGGGCGCTGAGATGAAAGGCCAGCCTGCAGCCAAGGAAAACAATGGCAGAGACACAGCAGCTGGGAAGGGAGCGGGGAAGCGGATTCTGCATCCTGGCTGATAACCTCCTCAGAGTCAGAGCTGCAAAGACAGGCGGGCTCGGTCATCGAAGGAACTTGGGGACCCGTTAGCCCGAGCCCCCTCGACGTTGCCCTTGATGTCCAAGGGATATAAGTGATCTTCCCCCCGCCTCCCACCCCCACGAATTCCTTGGAGCATCTATTTATTGATCAAATATCAGCTGAGATATGACTGTGTCCGAGATACACAGGTGGACAGACCCCCAGTCCCAGCTGGTGGAAGGAAGGTCACCTTACAGGGGGGGGGACCTTGCTGTGACAGACACATCCAACCTCTTTCTTCTGGCCGGTCCGGTCCTTGCTCCCTGCCTGAAGCCACACATTCCCGGCATCTCTCTCCGTCCAGGGCTTTGGCCTCTCCTCCTCCTCCTCCTTCCACAAAGGGCAAGTGTGGGAGGCCGCCATGGTGGGGGGCTGCCTCTTTCTCTCGGGGTGGGCCCTTTGGGGAGACAAGGGACTCCATGTCTCAGCCGAGAAGGGACTGGATGTCTCCGCTGGTGCAGGAAGAGACACCTTCTCCTATTTCCCACTCAGGGTGGCCCTGAGGGCCTGCCAGCATTCTGCCTCCTAGACCTGCAGGGACCTCAGTGTGACTGTTCAGATGCCAGGGGCCGCAGACAGCGTGGCTTTGCTTCTCCCCAGTGGATTGCCCAACACTTGGCCTCCAGGCCCCTCGCAGTCCCCACTCTTCACTGAGTTGGGTCAAGGGAAGCTGTGCTCAGGATTTACTCCCCAGGAAGGAAAGCTGCGCTTCCTGTCTCGGCCCCAGAGAACCAGCTGCAGGCACGCCCTCCCCGCCGTCCTCGCCAAAAAGGCTGGTGGCGGCGCCCCCTGGTGGAAATCTGGAGGAACTGCTGGAGACAGCCGCCCTGGACCCAAAGGCTCAGGGGCCTGGGGTTGAACTCAGGGAGGGCAGGGAACTGGGGTGTTCCATGGTTGGGGTGATGCCGTCAGATCCAGCTGACTGTTGTCACGAAGAATACAGATCTCGCAGGACCAGATATTTCGGTTTTTCAGGACAAGCGAGGAAGTGGCCTATTGGAAAAAAAAAAACGCAAAACCAAACCAAAGGCAAAAGCCAAAGAAAACGGGAGGTGAGCCAGAGTTTAGAGCCGCAAGCGGTGATTCCTGCGGAGAAGATGAAACATTTTTTTAAAAATATACTTTATTGATTTTTTACAGAGAGGAAGAGAGAGGGATAGAGAGTTAGAAACATCGATCAGCTGCCTCTTGCACACTCCCTACTGGGGATGTGCCCACAACCAAGGTACACGCCCTTGACCGGGATCGAACCTGGGACCCTTGAGTCCACAGGCCGACACTCTAGCCACTGAGCCAAACCGGTTTCGGCGAAGATGAAACATTTAAGGGTAGCTCATCCCAACCCATCAATGAGGCGCCGTCTTGTGAACAGAAACGTGTTATAGAAAACTAGAGGCCTGGTGCACGAAATTCGTGCACGGAGGGGGGTTGTCCCTCAGCCCAGCCTGTACCCTCTCCAATATGGGACTCCTGGAAGGATGTCCGACTGCCCGTTTAGGCCCCATCCCGGTGGGCAGTCGGATCCCTAAACGGGCAGTCGGACATCCCTCTCACAATCCAGGACTGCTGGCTCCCAACTGCTTGCCTGCCTATCTTCCTGATTGCCCCTAACCGCTTCTGCCTGCCAGCCTGATCACCCCCTAACCACTCTGCTGCCAGCCTGTTTGCCCCCAACTTCCCTCCTCTGCCGGCCTGGTCACCCCTAACTGCCCTCTCCTGCAGGGTTGATCACCTCCAACTGCCCTTCCTTGCAGGCTTGGTCCCTCTCAACTGCCCTCCCTTGCAGGCCGGGTGCCTCCCAACTGCCCTCTCCTGCTGGCCATCTTGTGGTGGCCATCTTGTGTCCACATGGGGGCAGGATCTTTGACCACATGGAGGCAGCTATATTGTGTGTTGCAGTGATGATCAATCTGCACATTACTCTTTTATTAGATAGGATATAAAAGTCAGCGAGGAACCTATTCAACATGTGTAGTCAGTCACTTCTGAGTTTTCCCACTTATATTTGCTTGTTATACTGATTTTTTTTTTACTTGTTATACTTTTTTTTTAAACTTCTGATATGAACCAGCAGAAACTAGGAGTTTTCAGTAAAAATTATGGGAGGAAAAACTCAAAATAGAAAAATTATTTTCATTAATTCTCCCCCCCCCACACACACACACATACACACTATTTGGGAAAATAAATCAATTATCCTGAAGGTACATATTCAACAGCTTCCAAAATACCAATGTCCATGAGGGTGTACTTGAATTTTTTAGGGAAGAAATTCCCATCCCTTAACCCAACATGCAAAGCCTGGACACTTCAGCCTCAATCTGTGTCAAAGCCCCACCCCTTACAATTTTCTATGCAGCCCTGACCATCATTCCCAACTATTTTCCTCCAACAACACTTCAGGCTTTTTCAGAAGTTCTATTGCTCTTTAAAATGCTCTTCCTCACTTTTCCATTAAAAAAAAAATATTGATTTCAGAGAGAAAAGGAGAGAGATAGAGAGATAGAAACATCAATGATGAGAGAAAATCATTGATTGGTTGCCTCCTGCACGTCCTCTACTGGGGGGTGGGGGTCAAGCCCGAAACCCGGGCATGTGCCCTTGGCTGGAATTGTACCTGGGACCCTTTAGTATGCAGGCTAATGCTCTATCCACTGAGCCAAACTGGCTAGGACTCTTTTCCATTTTTAAAAACTCCTATTCATGCTTCAAAACCCAGTTCACATGTTACCTCCTACCAAAACATGGTTGACATAGTACCTCCCCAAGTCTCCAAGCATAATAAGCTACCCACCCCAACCTGTGCGTTCAAAGTTCTAAGCCCATATCTCTAGTATAACAATCATTTTGCATAGGTTATAGTGATCTCTTCGTACATCTTTGAAATCTACCCAAAGATATAAAATTTTGAAAATACCTCATAGATTAGAAACTGGTAGGGTAGGTTTGCTGTTTTGCTCACCCAAAGCCTAGTACAGTGGTCGGCAAACTCATTAGTCAGCAGAGCCAAATATCAACAATACAACGATTGAAATTTCTTTTGAGAGCCACATTTTTTAAACTTAAACTATATAGGTAGGTACATTGTTATTACCTTAATTAGGGTCCTCCTAAGCTGGCCTTTGCGAAAAACTCAAGGGGCCAAAGAGCCACATGTGGCTCGCGAGCCGCAGTTTGCCGACCACTGGCCTCGTACAATGCCAGACTGATTGTAAGTAGGATAATTTAAAAATATACTTTAAAATAATTTTGCTTTTTTTAGAATAATAATCTTCGTGGCTCAAAATGAAAAAAGGTATAAATGTGTGTAGGACTGAAAAGTTTCCGTCTCTCCCATATTTCCAGCCACCCAGTTTCTCTTCTTATCAGTAAATGATGTTACTCTTTTTAAACAATTTTTATCCTCTGGATGAAGTCCACATTCCTTTCTACACAGTGTAATTCTCTCTCCCATCTGGTCTTGTTTATCTGCCCAGCCCTCTCCCACACCCAGACTTTGCCCTCTGCTTCTGAGCCCGCACTGACCTTAGCCATGTTCTCTGTCACTCTCTCCCCCCACTCCCTCTTCACTTGGCAAAACGTCCCTCATCAGCCTGGCCTCAGCGCCTGTCCACAGCGGGTGCCCAGTGTCCAGTGGGTCCCAGGGGCCCCCTCCCCCTCCCCCCTCCAGCGGTTTTCTCCTTGTAACCTGATGGGAGTCTCCCAGGCTCCTTGCCATCAGACACTCTTCCTCAATCTTTTTTTTTTTAATGTTTTGATATATGTTTATTGATTTCAGAGAGGAAGGGAGAGGGACGTGAGAGAGAGAAACATCCATGATGAGAGAGAATCATTGATCGGCTGCCTCTTCAACCCCAGCAGGTGCCCTTGTCTGGAATCGAACCCGGGGACCCTTCAGTCCGCAGGCCCAGGCTCTATCCACTGAGCCAAACCGGCCAGGGCGCAAGGTAGCTTTATTTACCTGCAGCAAGTAAAAGACATGGGACTCACTCCTAAACTCTGCAAGTTAGCCACGGCTTGCATACACCTTGGGTCCAATCCCAGGTGATTCTCTGCAGGTGGCTGCATCTGCAGAGTCCTGAGCTACAGTTGAACATTTAGCAAGAAGCCGCATGAAACCTTCCCAGACCTGGAGAGCCTTGTGGGGTCCCAGCCGGGTCATCCTGGGGGCTTGGCCTTAGGCTGCAGGAAACGATGCCAGACCTGGGGCGCAGAGCACACAAGTTCCCACCCAATGGGTTGGGGGAGAAAGTTCTGCCTTTCTCGGAGGATCTGCCAGCAAACGTAGTTCCTACTCGTCTGCAAGTCTCCCATTCTCAAAACCCCCATCGCTTTCCGGGGACGCCCTCTGCCTCGATTTCCCCCGGGGCTGCCTGCTGTGCCCCCGCATATAGGCGCGCGCGCGCACGCATCCTCCCGGCGCGTAACCGGTTGGGCCGCCCCGGCGCGCGCACGGCCGGTGCTCCCTCCCGGGGTTGGGTCGGGTCTGGCTCCTCCCCTCGGGGCCTGGAGAGCCCCGTGCGCCCCGCTCCCTCCCAGGTCCCTGCCCGCCACCCCTCCTGCCATGGGCGCCGCGGGCTCGCTGCTGCTGGAGCGCCTCGGCGGGACGCGCCGCCCCGCGCTGTCCGGGGCCGCCTGGCTCGGGGCGGCCGCGCTCGGCCTGGGCGCCGTGGCGCTGGGCACGATCGTCTGGCGGCGCGCGCGGCCCCGGCGGCGCCGGCGGCTGCAGCAGGTGGGCACCGTGGCCGAGCTGTGGATCTTCCCGGTCAAGTCCTGCAAGGGGGTGGCGGTGAGCGAGGCCGAGTGCACCGCCCTGGGGCTGCGCTGCGGCCGCCTGCGGGACAGGTACGGCGGAGCGAGCGCAGGATGGGGGGGGGGGGGCTTGTCCGCGTGGGACCTGCTGGAGTTGGGGTGCGGGGGAGACCGGAGCGGGGGGTTTACCTTTCCCCCATTCCCCCTCGGGAAGGAGAATAGAGGTTTACCACCTGGGTTTCCGGGGCTGCCTTTGATCCTGTAGCTGGTGGGAAGGTCAAGTTCATGCCTGAGCCAGATTGGGGAAGGTAGGTAGGTAGGGGTTAAAGTTCCTTCTGGGTGGAAGGACGGAGCCTGACCTGGTTATAAACTTTTCTGCCTTCGCTTTTGGCACCACTGCAGAAACATAAAATGCCATCGGCACTAGGGGGCGGCCTGGAGCAACGCTGAATCCCGGGCGTGCTTGGGGGCCGGGCTCTGGCCCTGCTGGGGCTCGTTCCCCACCGCGTCCAGGCCCAGGGCGAGGGTTTGGTGAAAGAGAAACGCAGCGGGCAGCCCTGGGGTGGGGGGAGGAGGAGGAGGGTGTCCCCGAGTGCGCCCTGGCTTGTTTCTCGCAGGTTTTGGCTGGTGATTAAGGAAGACGGACACATGGTCACGGCCCGGCAGGAGCCCCGCCTGGTCCTGGTCTCCATCGCCTACGAGGACGACTGCCTGGTCTTCCGGGCGCCCGGCGCGGAGCAGCTGGTCTTGCCCAGCAAGCTGCCTTCCTCCAACAGGGTGCACGACTGCAGGTGCTCAGCTTGGGGCCGGGGACCTGCGACAGGCCCCGCCTCCCTCCGTAGGCTCCTCCCTGAACCCTCTCTTTGCACAGGAGGGGACGAGACTGGTGAAGGAAGTGTTCATGAGCAGTCTAGACTGAGTTGGGATCTAGCCGGTGATCAGGTGTGATCAGGTGCAGGCTATTGCTTTAAGGTACCTGGGAATTTTTAAAATAAAAAATTTATATTTTTTAATTGACTTCAGAAAGGAAGGGAGAGGGAGAGAGAGAGAGAGACATCAATGATGAGAGAGAATCATGGATCGGCTGCCTCCTGCACGCCCCCCACACTGGAGATGGAGCCCGCAGCCCGGGCATGTGCCCCAACCGGGAATCGAACCGTGACCTCCTGGTTCACAGGTCGATGCTCAACCACTGAGCCACGCCGGCCGGGCCCTGGGAATTGTTTTAATCAGACGTGGTAAGACTCGCAGGGAAGGAAATGACTGTCACAAAGAAAGATTTTTAAAATATATATATATATTCTCCCATCCCTAGACACGGGGCCCCAAGCCACGCAGGGCCACGCGGCGGGGAAGCTCCAGGTTGGTCAGGAGGCAGAGGGAACAGGAGAGATGTGAGCGAGAGCCTTTACTGTGGTTTCCAGGGGAAGGACTGCGAGGAGGATAAAGGCTTAGGATTGGCGGCTGTGGAGAATGCCAGTGGGTGCTGGGACGTAGGGGCTGCCCCCTGGTAGCCTGGCGCCTGGCTCTGGGTGATTAGGGCAGGGGGTGGGGGCCTGGGATTTAAAAGCAGCAGAGGAGGTGGCTGGGGCTGAGGCTCTCGATTGGTTGGCATGTGTATGGAGGCCGAGTGGTTCACTACCTCTCGCCCTGGGAGGGGCACTTGCTTTAGAATCAGCAAAGCCCTGAGGTGGCAAAGCATCACGAATATAGACGATCAGAAAGTGTGATCGGTACCAACACGGAGGGAGCGGGAAGAGCCAGCCTTTAGGATGTCTCTTTCTGTTCCAGCGGAATGACTTCGATGCCGCGTTGCATCCTTGTCCTCTTCCAAAAGCATCCTGAATCCTTGTGGTCCCCGGTCCAGCAGCTGAGGCGTCCCGAAGCTCGCGAGGAAGGCAGAGTCTCGGGCTCCGAGGACCCCACCTGCTGCGCCGGGACCTGCCGATGCAGGACGTGACCCTGGTCTCTCTTATCGCCCTTGCAGGATTTTTGGTCTTGACATTAAGGGCAGGGACTGTGGCGACGAGGCCGCCCAGTGGTTCACCAACTTTTTGAAAACGGAGGCCTTCAGGCTGGTTCAGTTCGAACAGAGCATGAAGGGAAGGGCGTCGAGGAGCATTTTCCCGTCTTTTGTGCAGGACTACCAGGTGAGAAGCCAGAGACCCGCCCCTCCCCTCCCCCCGCCTGCCCACCCCGCCTGCCTGGCTCCCTGCTCTTTCTGCCTCCTAATCGGCCCACAAAGAGCCTCTCTGGGGACCCCAGTCAGAAAAGGGTAGTCTGGCCCAGGTGAGTGGTACTAGGGCGCCACCTGGGCAGGTGTTGGGGATGGAGAGGGAAGTGGGATGTGTGGAGGGTGGGCTGTGGGGGACCCCTGTGCAGGGAGAAGCCAGGAGCGACTCTCAGGCACTCAGGAGAAAACGGTTGGGGAGGTGAACGCGAGAGGTTCGTTTGGGACTAAATGCAGGTTTCCTAACATTTCAGAAGCAGGCTCTCCCCGGGCCAGCGCTGCTTTCACGGGCAGCGCGGGACGCTTTTCTCGGTTGCCGGGAAGGCACCTCCAGTGACGAAACTGCGCCCCGTGCCTTTGGCTCTGCAGTGACATAAGGTTTAAAATAGCACACACGCTCCTCGGGGTGTCTCCCCAGAACCCCGATCCCCAGGCTCCTTGAGTGCATGGCCTTGTACCTGCGTTGTTCTGTGCAATTTCCCCACCTGGAACAAGGCTGGCGCATAGTAGGTGCTTCATTAAATGCATGTTGAGGGGATGGTGGCAGCTGAAAGACATCCTTACTCCAGTGGAGCTGACTGGCTGCAGACGCTTCCCCTGTTTGATGATGATGATGTGGGAGGGGGATCACCTTTTGGGCGCTGGAGTGCGGAACGAGGAGGAAAGGGGGGTCTGCAGGGGGAGGTTGGCCCCAGCCTGGCTGCTGCCTTCAGTTTGTGGTCGGGGAGCCTCACCCGAGGCCCAGAGCTGACTTGGGCATTTCCAAGCTTGAAGCATCCCCTTCCTCCTTCTGCACTCGGGTGGTTTTGCTTCTAGACTTTTTTTTAAATACGTTTTTATTGATTTCAGAGAGGAAGGGAGAGGGAGAGAGAGAGAGAGAGAAGCATCAATGATGAGAGAGAATCATGGACCAGCTGCCTCCTGTATGCCCCCTGCTGGGGATTGAGCCCGGAACCCAGGCATGTGCCCTTGACTGGAATCGAACCTGGGGCCCTTCAGTCCTCAGGCTGACGCCCTATCCACTGGGCCAGACCAGCGAGGGCTTGCTTGTAGACTTTGCTTAGCTTTGCAGTTGGCCCAGGGACTGTCACGAGGCGGCGAGGCCTGATGGGGCCGTGCTCTTGGCGCAGGTGGCCTACCCGGACTGCAGCCCAGTCCTGATCATCTCCGAGGCCTCCCTGGCGGACCTGAATACCAGGCTGGAGAAGAAGGTGAAGATGGACCAGTTCCGGCCAAATATCGTGGTGACGGGATGTGATGCCTTTGAGGAGGTCAGTGGCTCCCTGTTTTTGCGCGTCACGCTCAGACATACTGTTCAAGACACTAGCCGGGGTGGGGAACCTTTTTTCTGCCAGGGGCCATTTGGATATTTATAACATCACTAGAGGCCCAATGCACAAAGATTCGTGCAAGAACGGGCCTTCCTTCCCCTGGCTGCCGGCACCGCCTTCGCTCCTGCTTGGAGCCGCCTTCCCGCCTTCCCACGCTGCCCAGAGGCCCGGAGCAGCTGGGGCAATGCGGAACGCCTGAGTCCTGCCCCGCCCCTGGCCGCTTGGTGCCTGTGTATGCAAATTAACCCACCATCTTTGTTGGGTTAATTTGCATACTCACTCCTGATTGGCTGATGGGCGTTGTGAAGGTATGGCCAATTTGCATCTTATTCTTTTATTAGTGTAGTTGATACGAAAGGATCAACTTAAAAATTCGCCTGCTATCGTTGGCCAAACATTTCATGGACTCACCCCTAATGCCGTGGCAGGGCCAGACCAAAGGAGTTCCAGGTCCTCATACGGCCCGCGGGCCGGACATTCCCCGCCCCTGCATCGGAATGGGAATTGCTGTCTCCTTTCGCAGGGCCAACTCCGACCCTTCAGGGTTGTCAGAGCGGAAAACTCCTTCCCCAAACACCTTTGAGTCCTTTTAGGAGATATTCCTCGGCGTCTTCTTGCACTGCTTTCTTGTGCTTCGTTTCATGGCTGGTACCACCCAACGAATAAACTGCTTTAAACACGAAGGAAACCTTGCCCTAGCCCAGTGGTCGGCAAACTCATTAGTCAGCAGAGCCAAATATCAACAGTACAACGATTGAAATTTCTTTGGAGAGCCAAATTTTTTAAACTTAAACTTCTTCTAACGCCACTTCTTCAAAATAGACTCGCCCAGGCCGTGGTATTTTGTGGAAGAGCCACACTCAAGGGGCCAAAGAGCCGCATGTGGCTCGCGAGCCGTGGTTTGCCGACCACGGGGCTAGCCGGTTTGGCTCAGTGAATAGAGCGTCGTCCTGCGGACTTAAGGGTCCCAGGTTCGATTCGGGTCAGCTTATAAATGTACCCCAATAGCTGATGCCCAGGTTGCGGGTTCGATCTCCAATAGGGGGTGTGCAGGAGGCAGCCAATCAATGATTCTCTCTCATCATTGATGTTTTCTCTCTCTCCCTCTCTCTTCCTCTCTGAAATAAAAATACATATATTAAAAAAATAAATAAAAATAAAATGAGGCTGTGGTGAAGTAAAGAGTGAGCTATGCAAACATCTGGATAAAAATAATTTAAAAATAAAAAAGATGAATGAAGCCTTAATTCAACAGATAGTGTTTCCTCTTCCTAGGATACCTGGGATGAAATCCGAATTGGCAGCACGGAAATGAAAAAGGTTTTGGCTTGCCCCAGGTAAGGACTCTCGCGAGACTTGACCCCTGGGGTGTGGCATGCCCATCGGTTCTTAATCGTCACCTAACCCGTGGCTTCTGCCTGACAGGTGCATTATGACCACGGTGGACCCAGATACCGGAGTGATAGACCGGAAGGAGCCCCTGGAGACCCTGAAGAGGTAGGACACGTGTCCCGTGTGTTTTTAATATGATCCCCGCCTAGAACTACCTGTGGGTGCAGGTGCTCTGTTTGGGCACCTTCCACTCTGCCTTCCGGTTGATTTGTGTCTATCGGTTATTGTGAGTGCTGCTTCCTCGTTGTTTCTGGATGCATCTTTTAGTGCTTTTGACAATTAAAAAAATACATATATATGTTTTTATGCCCTAACCGGTTTGGCTCAGTGGATAGAGCGTCAGCCTGCGGACTGAAAGGTCCCGGGTTCGATTCCGGTCAAGGGCATGTACCTTGGTTGCGGGCACATCCCCAGTAGGAGGTGTGCAGGAGGCAGCTGATCGATGTTTCTCTCTCATCGATGTTTCTAACTCTCTATCCCTCTCCCTTCCTCTCTGTAAAAAATCAATGAAATATATTTTTAAAAATATATAAATGTTTTTATTGATTTTAGAGAGAAAGAAAAGGAGAGGGAGGGAGAAGGAGAGAGAGAGAAAAACATCAGTGAGAAAGAGAAACCTCTATGGCCTGCCTCTTATTTATAAGTAACCTGGGGTGAAAGCTTAATTCTATGAAAAGCACTTAGATTATTATTTTTTAATCCTCACCCAAGGACATTTTTCCATTGATTTTTAGAGAGAGTGGAAGAGAGAGGGAAAGTCAGAGAGAAATATTGATGTGAGAGAAACACATCGATTGGTTGCCTCCTGCATGAGCCCTGACCAGGGCCCCAGGCCTGGGAGGAGCCTGCAACCAAGGTACGTGCCCTTGACTGGAATCAAACCCGGGACCCCTTGGTCCACAGGCTGACGCTCTAGACACTGAGCCACACCGGCTAGGGCCAAAGCACTTAGTTTATTAACGCTTTTTGGTTCCTGAGGATGAATTTTGGCTTCTTTCAGCTACCGCCTGTGTAATCCTTCGGAGAAGCAAATATACAAGTCGTCCCCACTTTTTGGGATCTATTATTCGGTGGAAAAAATTGGAAGCTTGAAAGTGGGCGACCCCGTGTACAAGATGGTGAGTGACGTGGGAAAGGGCCGGCTTTGCTGCGGAAGGCGGTGCCTTGACGTCGCGGCCACGCTTTCTCGCGTTCAGATGTTTCTACGTTTTGTGGGAAGAGCGAGCAGCTTGCGTTCTGACCTGTGGGGTTGGAAAATGCCCTTTATTTTTAATCCCCTCAGTCATCTGTATCCCCCCACCCAGGCTTGCCCATCCCACGCTCCCATTCCATATAAGAGGCTGGGGCCGCTACAATGACAGGCATTGTGTGCCCAGCTCTCTGGGGGGTATTATTCAGAATAAGACCATTCAGGTGAGCGACCCGCAAGAGCTACATACTTATTTTTTTCTGTCTCTGACATACTGTATATGTCATATGCTACACACACACACACATAGTCCCAAAAAAAATGTATACATACTGTAACAACAGATAGCTCAACTGATGTTTCTTTCTTTTCAGATTTAACATATTGGAATTAATAATTATTCAAAGTGTGTATACATTTTTTGGGACATCCTATATTTACACACACACACACACACACACACACACATATATATATATATATATATATATATATATATATATATATCTTACATATATCATGTATCTATAAGATATACAGTATCTATATCATAAGCACTTTCATAGCCTTCCAATCTATTCCAATGTCATTTAAAAATATATATTTTTATTGATTTCAGAAAGGAAGGGAGATAGAGAAACATCAATGATGAGAGAGAATCATTGGTCAGCTGCCTCCTGCACGCCCCACTCTGGGGATTGAGCCTGCAACCCGGGCATGTGCCCTGACCGGGAATCGAACTGGGACCTCCTGGTTCATAGGTCGATGCTCAACCAATGATCCATGCTGGCCAGGCTCAAATGCCATTTTTGATGGCTTCATAACATTACATCATCTTACAGTATTTGACAGTTGGACTATGCCCGGTTTTGTTAAGAAATAATATTGTAGTACATGTGTTCGTATGCAGAGCATTTAAAATGAAGTGTTTTCCTATAAGTTCCATTTTTAAAGTGGAATTGTTGACTCATGGGGTCTCGGCATGTTTTTTAGCATCTTGACCAATTGTTTTCCAAAGGGCTCTTCCCATCTGCACCCCGACATGTCCTGGGAGAGAGACCCCTCGCTCTGAGCTGTTGGCAGAACTGGGTGGGCGACTCCGTCTTAAGGCGACTTTTTCCCGTTAAGGTGATTTGGTGCAAGACATGGTTTCTATTTCCTGCATTTTGATAAGTGGCTGTTTTGTGGGCATTTGAATTACGTATGGCCAGTAGGAGAAATAAGCAAATAATCAGAGATTCTTGTTATTTTTTCAGATGTAAGCATCCAGGAGACTTCAATCAGGATTTTAACTACAATAACAACGCCTCTGATCGTCTTCGCCCTGGACATGAATCTTCCTTTTTGACTTTTTGGAGTTATTCCTGCTCTGAGTTAATTCAAGGAAAGTATTAGAGGTGATTGGGGGATAAGAAGGTTATATAGATTTTAGGTGAGGAAGACTGTTTAAATGAATAAAATCATCTATAGAATGATTTTGAATGGTACTGTAGCTCTTACACTTCTGACATTAATTCTGACGAGTGAAGGAAGTATAAAGAATCTGCTGAAAAGCTGCCCAATTTTTCCAAAACGTTTACATTTTATTACCTCCCATTCCCTGTTTGAGGCGAAATGAAGAACAGCAGGTTTCCTGATGTGCCTTTATAGATGAACACACAAAATTCTGTTAGTCGGTTCTTCACCCGAGGATATATTTTCAATTGATTTTTTAGAGAGAGTGGAAGGGAGGGAGGGAGGGGCAGAGAGAAACATAGAGGTGAGAGAGACACATTGATTGGTTGCCTCCCAAACTCGCCCTGCCTGGGGTGGGAGATCGGACCTGCAACCCAGGTATGTGCCCTTCACCGGGAATCAAACCCACAACTTTCAGGGGGCAGATGCTCTAACAACTGAGCATACTGGCCAGGGCTCTGTTCGTTGGTTTTACATGGCTGTTGAGTCCTAGGGACCTACCATTCATGTACTTTTGACCCGACCACCATGGAATCAGGTTGTACTTGAGTTAGGGCAGTTATTTTATAAACCTTGTTTTTATATTCAATTATGCCTCTCTTAAGCCGTATAAAAGTAATTGTGTAACTGCCAGATACACCGCCTGGAAATCCAGGTGTGATCAAGAAGAGAACTGGGTTGTAAAAGAGAACAGAAGTTTGAGAAGGGAGTGGGAAGAAGGAAGGTTGCCCATAGATTTTTTAGGCGCAAATCATTTTTTATTTTGGTAACCAAGAGAAATGAACCCTTTCCGTATGATGCAACAAAAATTCTCACTGAAGTAATAAATATGTGAATGAATTCGCCGACTTATAATTTTGTGGTTCCTTTCCTATTAATAAATGTTGTACTTCCTCTTTGGTATGTATGAGCCTGTTTCCAGGGAATTCTCATTTTAAATTAGAACTTCAGTCACCGCCGTTCACCCTTTCGATTGCCTGGCGGAGACACCGTCCCACTCCACAAACATTACCCCCTGTCCCTGGTGGGGGATGGGACTTCAGGGGGTACAGTCCATCTGGCGGAGATGGCCGGTGGGTGGCAGGGAGGAGACTCTCCAGTGGCCAGTAGGAGCAGCTGTTTCTGCCCTCATTTCCCTGTGTCAGGTTCTGGGACTGAAATTAACCCCCTTCCCCTGTGAGGGCAAGGTGGTCACTTCGCTATACCCCTGAGTAAATTGTGGAAATGATGAAAAATCACGCTACCTTTAAAGTCCACCATTAGCATAGAGAAGCGAAATCTTCCCTTTAAATTTCTGAACAGAGCCCGGCCTGTGTGGCTCAGTGGTTGAGTGTCGACCTATGAACCAGGAGGTCACGGTTAGATTCCCTGTCAGGGCACATGCCCAGGCTGTGGACTCGATCCCCAGTGTGGGGCGTGCAGGAGGCAGCCAGTCAATGATTCTTATCATTGATATTTCTCTCTCTCCCTATCTGAAATCAATAAAAAAATATTTAAAAAATTTTTCTGAAGAGAAATTAGGAAGAGAGAGAAATAGAAATCACAACATTTAAGGTCTCGGAGCTGTTTTTCTATAGAGAATATGGGGTCCAAAGTCCTGCGTTGTTCTGGGATGTGTTGTTATTCTATCATCCCAGGCCGCCCACCAGTTAACATTTGGGGGAAAGAAGAAGAGAGCTCATGGATGTACCCCAATAGCTGAAGCCACGCTGATCTGTGTGCCCTGAACACACTTCCTGGATTTGGGGAGAGGGAGAGGGTGGCCTGAGGTTGGAGAATGAATAGGACAGGTTTATCTGTTCCCAGACTCCCGCCCCTGGGAGGGTGGCGAGGACACCTGGGCGCACCCCACTCTCCCCAAGCCCGGGAGCTGCCCGCCGCCTGGTTTCTAACTCGAACTCAGGCTTTGCCTTGCACATTGTCTCTTTGGGCCCGTTTTAGGTTGGATCAACAGGCCACAAGCATGCCGATCAATCAATGGGCAGCTGGTAGCCTTAGTCACGCGCCCGGCCGCCGCGGGCACGGAAGGCTGAGCCACGCCCCCACCGCGCGCCCTGGCCCCACCCCCTCGGGAGGACGCGGCCCTCTGATAGGCCGGAGGGCGGGGCTTCCGGAGCTGCCCTCCAGGGCTCCGTCCCAGGGTCACCACCCCAGCAGCTCCCCCCACCCCCGAGCTGGGGCTGGCGCGCACGTGACCGCGGTGACCCGGCGCGCTCCCCGCACGCCCGCCGCCTGCAGCCGCTGGGCCATGGGCTCCTCGGCGGGGAACCACCTCTACGTGCGGGTGCTGCGCCTCCCCGAGCCGCCCAGGCCCTCCTGGCTCGGGACGGCCGCGCTGGGCCTGGGCCTGGGCGCCGTGGCGCTGGGCCTGGGTCTGGGCGCCGTGGCGCTGGGGAAGGTCCTCTGGCGCCGGGTGCGGCGCAGGGGGCGCCGGCGGCTGCAGCAGGTGGGCACCGTGGCGCAGCTGTGGATCTACCCGGTCAAGTCCTGCAAGGGGGTGGCGGTGAGCGAGGCCGAGTGCACCGCCCTGGGGCTGCGCTGCGGCCACCTGCGGGACAGGTACCGGCTGGCTCCGCGAGGCGGGGATGGGGGTGGGCAGCGGGGACCTGCTGGGGATGGGGTGGACGCGGGAGGCTGCAGGGGCGCTCACGGGTCCTTCCAGTAACCCAGAGCGGGTGGAACATGGAAAAGAGAAAGGGTTGCATCACCTGGAGCTGCGCGCACAGGGCTGCCACCTGCTGTCCCGGGTTGGATGGCTTTCCACCTCCCCAAGGGCTCCTGCGCATCTTGCGCTCCTGCTGAGCTGTGGCATGGGTCCCCGGGCATGTCCAGCAGAAGCCCTGAGCCAGGATTGCCCCCACCCCCACCCCGAGCCCCGCCTGGTTATTTTTTCTCACCGTCTCTTGAGAACTTGGGGGCAACTTGGAGCCATCTCCCAGCCCCATTCAAAGAGCGCTCCCAGGCCGGCCACGGGATGGGATGGAAACTTGACGCTCAGGTTTCTTGCAGCTTAAAAAGCGCCATTGCAATGTCATTGTACTGTATCAGTTAAAAAAAACAACAACAATACATGTGCTGAGCTAATGTTCTCCCTAATTCTCTCAAGCTGGTTTTTATGGGTTAAGAACCCGGTTCTGAGCCACGTGCCGTGGAGGCAGGACGCTGGTTCCTTGCGCCCTGGTGCGCGTAGAAGAGCGGTTCTATCCATGCCCTGTTGGGTAGGCACAATCCCTGGGAATTCCTGGGGTTCAGTGACGTGAACTCCTGGGGTTCGGGGAAGGCTGCAAAGTCCCCAGAGCAAGCGGCTTTGTCCTCCTCGGGGTCTGGCTCCAGGCCATCCCCGGCCTCATTGTAAGTCTGCACCTCAAACTCCTTCCTTCCTGAGCAGCCCTCCCAGCTTCTGTGGGTAACACAGGGCTGAGGGCTGTCACTTCCTTCCTGCTCCCCGATAGAGGGCATCGTGACACCTGGGGAAGGTGAGCCATGCCTCTTGGCTTCAGGGAGGAAGCCAGCAGCCCCAGCTCTGCCACGGTTTGCACGGAGGACTCCGGAGGATGGCGGCATTGACTTTGTGGGCCCAGAGGCCAAGGGCATTGCCCTTTCACTGAATCAGTTGGAAATAGATGTACTGAGCTCACAGTACAAAGGGCGATAGTAAGAGCTGGCGTTTGTGCCAGACCCTGGGGTACATGCTTCACTGTCCTGCTGCCAGGCAGTGTGACCCGGAGATGCAGTCCTCTGTGGCCGCTGACTCTGCGTGACCAGTGCCAGGACGCACGGGAAGGGGCCCCAGGAACGGTTTGGGGAGGTCAGGAACGGCATCATCGCTTGAGCTGGAAATGTAAAAATGATGATGAAAGGGTAGTTCAGGGAAGAGCTTACATTGACTTCCTTCTAATGTAGCTGCACACCTCAACCCCGACAACCGGCTGGGGTGATGACCCAAAGTACCTGCCATATTTTCTTACACACACACACACACACACACACACACACACATACTAGAGGCCCAGTGCACAAATATCGTGCACAGGTAGGGTCCCTAGGCCTGGCTGTTGATCAGGGCCGATCAGGGCCTTCCAGCTGCCAGCAGGGGCCTTCCTTCATTCCATGCCGCCCCCTGGTGGACAGCGCTCATCATAGCAAGCAATCGAACTCCTGCAGGGACAATTTGCATATTAGGCTTTTATATATATAGATTGATTTTACAGAGAAGAAGGGAGAGGGATAGTGAGTTAGAAACATCGATGAGAGAGAGACATCAATCAGCTGCCTCCTAGCACACTCCCTACTGGGGGATTGAGCCTCCAGCCAAGGTACATGCCCTTGACTGGAATCGAACCCGGGACCCTTCAGTCCACAGGCCAACATTCTATCCACTGAGCCAGACTGGTTAGGGCCATATTTTCTTCTTATGTCCACAGATCCCCATAGCACAAGCTCACCTCTGCAATGGTAATCATCCGATCCAGTGTGAACCGAAATCGCCCAAACATCCTTATGTGTAGCTCCCTTGGGAGCTGCGAGGCAACTTATACAATTGCATGGTTTTTCTTGTGGAAACGATTCTTTCTGTTGCTCTTATTTCTCCCCTTTTTTTTTCCCCCCTCTCTTTCTGGGAAGTACCTCTAGACCAGGAGTCCTGGCCAGAAATGCCATTGTCCGTATTAACAACAGACCTTTCGGTAAATTGCAGAATTCACAGTTCTGAATACAGAAACATTATCTTTTTTTAAAAAAAGGGGAGGGTGGCTTTGGCAAGGCGTGCATGGCATTGAATGTGGTCAGCTGAACTCCAAGCTCTGTGAACAATATAGCAAGAGCCTTGGTACCTCAGCGGGCGGGAGCCCTACTGTGGGTCAGGCTTGGCGGGCCTGGAGGTCTTCCTGGGAAATATATTATTGTCCTTTCCTTGGGGCAGGTTGAATGAAAGTGGTCAGACTTTCATTTGAGATGAAAATATAGTTCACATCTCTGATTTCTGTGCCACCCATCAAGGAGCTCAGCAATGTCCTGTAGAAATTATGTCAGGTGCTTGAGTGGCTATGAGACCCTTTGAAATGAACGGAAAGACTCAGTCTTGCTGGGCTGCTGAGCTGATGTTTCGGACAGACAGACAGACACACACACACAGTCACTCACACAGCAGGCCAACGAGGTGACCGTGCGTGACTGGAGGCCCTCCAGACGGGCAGCCTGTCGGGGCGGTCCGTGCACATCTTGTCTTTCGCAAATGGCAGGTTTTGGCTGGTGATCAATGAGGCGGGGAACATGGTGACTGCCCGCCAGGAGCCACGCCTGGTCCTGGTGTCCCTGACCTGCGAGGGGGACACCCTGACCCTCAGCGCAGCCTACATGCAGGACCTGCTGCTGCCCATCGAGACGCCCGCCACCAACCCCGTGCTCAAGTGCAGGTACGTTGATGGCCGTTCTTAAAGCCCTGGCGTGCGTGTTTCGAGAAAGTTCGAACTTCGGAGAGAATCCTGAGAAAGGTGGTCAGCAATTAGCTATGGGTTCCAAGTCCTCGGGATCATGAAGTTTTCAGAAACGTGGGTTCCCGTGGGGTTGACGGCCATAGACGTCCCATGTTGGAACACCCCGGGGACAAAGGCATGTTGACCTGTCAGCGAGGGACAGAGGACACCTCCAGAGGCTAAAGAACCAGCGTGGGGTGGGAGTGACTGGGGTGAGGGGCCTGGAAGAGGTGATAGTAGACCGATGGATGGCCTTGGACTGGCCCTACGCTGCCTGGAAAGATGACCCAGAGATGCAGTCCCAGTGTGAGATAGGGGAGACTCACAGATGGCTCTGTGACCCGTGATATTCAGGTCTAATAAAAGGAGGTTCCAGCCCTGACCGGTTTGGCCCAGTGGATAGAGCGTCGACTGCAGACTAAAGGGTCCCAGGTTCAATTCCGGTCAAGGGCATGTACCTTGGTTGCGGGCACATCCCCAGTGGGGAGTGTGCAGGAGGCAGCTGAATCGATGTTTCTCTCTCATCGATGTTTCTAACTCTCTATTCCTCTCCCTCTCCCTTCCTCTCTGTAAAAAATCAATAAAATATATTTAAAAAAAAATAAAATAAAAGGAGGTTCCAGAATAGAAACAGGCAGCTGGGACCTGCAGTCACCGGGGGTCGGAGTCCCAGTGAGCAGGAGAGTCAGCCAGGAAGCCCTCGTCCCCCCGACATCAGAGGGGCGACAGGAAGCAGTGATTCCGGGGAAACTAGCATTGCTTCTAAGAAATCAGGCGTAGAGTTGATTTTTTTATCCTCTTGTGGGGAGAATTAAAATGTGGTCTAATTACACTTTTGTTCCAGTTGCTGCATTTTGAATTAGAAATGCTAAAGGTAATCCATATTGTAGAGCGTGTCACATCAAAAAATGTAGTTAGCTGCAAAAGGTCCCAAGACCCCCGAAAGTTCATAGAATGCAACCAGTTATATAACCAATGTAATTTTTAGAATATCCTGGAGTTTTAAGCATAATAACATGCTTCTATTATAATTGGTGTTTTATTCTGATTGTAAAACAAATATATACTCATAGTTGAAAAACTGGAAAATACCAAAAAGAAAAAAGAAAAACAAAACCCATCTGAAATAACTATAGTTAGTATTTTGCCATATTTCCTTTCTGTTTCTATGGCTAATATTTTTAAAACCAAATTGAAATGATTCAAAAAAAAATTAGAGTCTTGAATGCTGTTATATACGTAAGTTGATAAATATTTTCTTATATCGTTAAAAAAATCTTCTAAAATACAATTTTTTATGTTGGTAAAATGTTTCCTTCTGTGGGTGTCATCTCTGCATTTTAACACGTCCCTACTTTTAGATATTTGAAGTGTTTTTAATTTTTTTCCAGGTGTGAGGAAGAATGTGATAAATATCTTTTCACTAGAGCAGTGGTGGGCAAACTGCGGCTCGCGAGCCACATGCGGCTCTTTGGCCCCTTGAGTGTGGCTCTTCCACAAAATACCACGTGCGGGCGCGCACGGACATTGCGATTGAAACTTCGTGGCCCACGCGCAGAAGTCGGTTTTCGGCTCTCAAAAGAAATGTCAATCGTTGTACTGTTGATATTTGGCTCTGTTGACTAATGAGTTTGCCGACCACTGCACTAGAGGTCCGATGCTCAAAATTCGCGTAAGGGGCTCGGCTCTCGCAGCCGCGATGGCTTGCTTTGGCCTTCTCAGCCCTGGCTTTGTCTGGAAGATCGTCCAGAAGGACATCTGGAAGGATGTCCGGAAGGTGGTTTGGCTGTCCGGTCTCATTAGCATATTATGCTTTTATTATTATAGATTATTATAGATAAGTCTTTGTTAATATCTCCTATTATTTCCTCGGGGGGGGGGGGAATTTAGCAGTGGTTTTGTTAGAATCAAAAGCTATTGAGCTTTTGATATATTCCTTTGCAGAATGGTTATACCAGCTATATAGCCACGAGCAATGTATTGGGCATATCTCTCTAATTACATTCTGACCTTTATGGCCAAAGATATTTTGCCATTTGTGTGGGGGAAATGGGGATTTCATGTTGATTTAATGTGCATTTTTAATATGCCTGCTGCAATTTGTATTTCACGTCTGTCTATCTCCTGGCTCCTGTTTGTCTGCCACAGTTAGACCGTTACCCATACTTCTTCGTGGTGAAAATTTTCATCCCTTGATTTTTAACCCATTTGCAATGGCGTGAAAACGTGCTGCATGATCCCGTATAGGCTTTGGCCCCTGCCCCAAAGACTAAACAAGAACCTGTTTGGAAATTGCAAATGAGCAATGCTCAGACTCTCAGGGCAAAGATGTCCAGAATCCGCTGGTCCATACGACCCAGAGTCCTCTACAAATTCAGTGCAATCCCTACCCAAATTCCAATGGCATTTGCCACAGAAATAGAAGACTACAATCCTAAAATGTGCATAGAACCACGAAATACCAGCTATATAGCAATCTTGAGGGGGAAAAAAAAAAAAGAACAAAGCTGGAGGATTTCAAACCATACTACAAAGCTACAATAATCAAAACATTACCGGCATAAAAACACTAGACAACAGATCAACGGAACAGAATCGAGAGCCCAGAAATAAACCCACGCCTACAGAGTCGATCAATATTTGACAAAAGAGCCAAGAATCATCACTGGGGAAAGGACAGTCAGTCTCTTAGAGAAGTGGTTTTGGGAAAACCGGGTATTCACAGAAGCAGGGACAGGCTAACATCATGTCTCCTGATGTGGGTGGGGCATGGTAAGGTCCCCAGATCTGCAAAGCCAGACCCACTCTTTGCTTCTGCCCCCCGCTGCAGGGTGCATGACCTGGAGATCCAGGGCCGGGACTGCGGCGAGGCAGCGGCCCAGTGGATCACCAGCTTCCTCAAGACCCAGCCCTACCGCCTGGTGCACTTTGAGCCTCACATGCCACCGAGAAAGCCCCACCAGATAAAGGATGTGTTCCGGCCCACAGACCAGGTGAGAGAGCGCCCTTGGCTTTGGCCCTCAGGTGACTGATGGAAGGCAGGCTTCCTGGGAGCTGAGAGCCCATGGGGCAGGGCGCATGTCTGCTGAGCTCAGCGCTGTGGTTTTGCCCCCAGGTGAGCGGCCACCCCCAGGTGGGTCCCCCCCCCGCCCCCGCCAGATGATTGCAAAAATGCAGCCGATCCCTTGGGGACATCATCTGAGTTTGCTGATTTGGGGGAGACGCTTGCATTTTTGGCCAGGAATATCACCTTGCTGTTTACATAAGCCTGCTGGTGCTCCTAGGTTCCAGAGCTGGTCTGCGGCAGTAACTTCTGCTCCATTCTGTGGCTGCATCCGTCTGGCCTTTCATTATCAGTTTTATTTTTTGTTTTATTTTATTTTTTAAACATATTTTATTGACTTTTTACAGAGAGGAAAGGGAGAGGGATAGAGAGTTAGAAACATCGATGAGGGAGAAACATCAATCAGCTGCCTCCTGCACACTCCCCACTAGGGATGTGCCTGCAACCAAGGTACATGCCCTTGACCGGAATCAAACCCAGAACCCTTCAGTCCGCAGCCTGACGCTCTATCCACTGAGCCAAACCAGCCAGGGCTTATTATTTTTTTAAATCCTCACCCGAGGATGTTTTTCCATTGATTTTTTAGAGAGAGTGGAAGAGAGAAGGGAAGACAGAGAGAAACATCGATGTGAGAGAAACACATCGATTGATTGCCTCCTACATGCACCCCAACCAGGGCCCGGGCCAGGGAGGAGCCTACAACCACGGTACATACCCTTGACTGGAATTGAACCCGGGGCCCTTCAGTCCGCAGGCTAATGCTCTGAGTCCGGCCTTTGTACAGTTTGCAGTTGGGGTCAGATCACCGTGGGGCACATAGGTGTGTGCCTGGCAATCCACAGACTTAAATGACGACACCGGCTCTTCCAGGAACAAGGCTGCACGGAGTCATTGTAACAGTGGGGTTGGGAGCACACTGTTGGGTAGTTCAGTTACTAGGGTCATTCAACAAGTCACCGTCAGCAAGAGTCTTTTTTTTTTTTTTTTAATTGATTTCAGAGAGGAAGGGAGATGAAGAGAGAGATAGAAACATCAGTGATGAGAGAGAATCAGTGATCGGCTGCCTCCTGCATGCCCCCTACTGGGGACTGAGCCCACAATCTGGGCATGTGCTCTTGACCAGAATCAAACCCAGGACTCTTCAGTCCAAAAGCTGATGCTCTGTCCGCTGAGCCAAACCGGCTAGGGCCAGCAAGAGTCTTTAACACTGATGTGCAGGTTGCATAAAAAATAAATATCCGTGGAATCAGTGAATGATTTTTTTATTCACACACAATGAGGTCATCGAGCCCACCCGCCTTAGTATCAGTTAAGATATTAACCGTGAGAAACTAGAGGCTTGAAAAGCTGGAGTGACTTCCCCAAGGGCACTAGCCCACGGACAGCTCCAAGATCCCAAGGTCATGTCCACTTCACTCCATCATGTAATTCCCATTATCTACAAGGCCTTCCGAATCACTGTGACTTTTCTATAAAAAGGCCCAGCCTGCGTGGCTCAATGGTTGAGCATCAACCTATGAGCCAGGAGGTCTCGGTTCGCTTCCCAGTCGGGGCACATGCCCGGGTCTAAGGCTCGATCCCCAGCCGGAGGTGTGCAGGAGACAGCCGATCAATGGCTCTCTCTCATCATTGATGCACTTGATGTTTCTCTCTCTCTCTCCCCCTTCTTCTCTGAGATCAATAAAAATACATTTAAAAAGAACTAGAGAAATATTTAAAGAGATTGTGGGAGGGAGAAGAGAGGGTTCCAAGGATTAGACCCGGCTGACCTCTGAGAAATCCTTTGTGTAATATCAGTTTGTCTCTTCTTCAGATCGCTTACTCTGATGCCAGCCCGCTCCTGATACTGTCTGAGGCTTCGCTGGCGGATCTCAACTCCAGGCTGGAGAAGAAAGTGAAGGCAATGAACTTCAGGCCCAATATCGTCATTTCGGGCTGTGGCGTCTATGCAGAGGTAACACGAGCCTTCCTTGCCTTTTTCCTTGGATTTAACTTTTTTTTAAAGGTCTGAGAGCCTTTGAAGTGACATTAGGTTATTTCTAAAGGTGCATTATTGATTGGCCCTGCACGACACAGCAGTTCATTTTTTTATTTCCCGTGTACCCCATCAGTGTTGGGGGGCGGGGGGTCACAGAGATAGACAAGGCAGAGATGTGCTTTGGGGAACAGTTCTGGGTCTGAGGTATCCTAGGAGAATTCCCAGGAAGCAGACGAGTTTCTGAGCCACGTTTCCTTAGCAGAGAGCCCGTGGGGCGTGGGGACCATGCGTCAGGGACGGGGTGTGCTCCCGTCTGGTTGAAGGTGCTTTGCTGGTTGGTCGGTGGCCTCTTGGGGAAGACTGGCCTCCCCCCATGGCTGCTGGAGGCTCAGTTTTTACATCAGAATTCTGGGAGGACACACACATGTGCTGCGTAGCAGCCTCTGCCTCTACTCATGCTTCTGGCCTGTTCTTCGAACCCTTCTCCACCCCGAGGACCCCTAACGAATATCCTTGCTGCCTTCTGCATAGTTCCACGTGGATGCTAATCTCAAGGTCAGGATGTCCGAGACCGAGGCTGAGTTTCCACCCAGCCTGGCCCGTCTCAGTGCCTGGCGGCTCTGACTCCCACATACCGACTCCCCTGTACTGGCTCAGGCCCCAAACTGGGACCCCCCCCCCCCCCCGCCTTTTTTCCCCTCTCTCTCCCTCTCTCTCACATGTCCCACATTCAAAAGGTGGACAGATCCTGGTGGCATTGTCCTCCTCCCGTCCTCCTCCTCTCCCTCCCCGGGCCATGTCGTCACCATCCTCTCTCATGCACTGGTCTCCCTGCTTCTACCCTGACCAACGCCACCATCGAACATGGTCAGAGGACGCCTGTAAGTCACATCCCTGTCACTCTCCTCCTCAGCCCTCTCCTGACTTCTCATCTCTCTTCAGGGAACACATGGGGTCTTTACGGCGCCGGTCAAGGCCCTGTGTGATCGATCCCGCACCCGGCCAGGTCCAGGGCTCCGTGTCCTCTCGCTCTCCTTTCCTCTCTCTGTCTCTGCTGCAGCCACACTGGCCTCCTTCCCACCCAGGACCTTTGCACTTGCGGGTGCTTCGGCCGGACATACCTGCCCTCACACATCTCTGTGGCTCCCTCCCTTAGCTCTTCCCTTCCCTGCTGGCCACCTCGAATCTTGCCCCTTGCCCCACTTAGAACCCCCTGACCTGACTTTTTTTTTTTTTTTTTAATGTTTTTATTGATTCACTAGAGGCCCAGTGCATGATTTAATCATGCACCTGGTGCACCAGCGGGCTGGCTGTCCGCGGGTGCCCCAGGCCTTCCGAAAGCCTCCGGCTGCTGCGGAGGCTTTCGAAAGGCCTTGCGCCGGAGCAGACAGCCGGCCAGGTCCCCCGCTTTGGCCTTTGATCGCGGGGGACCTGGCCGGCTGTCCGCCGGTGCCCCAGGCCTTCCGAAAGCCTCCGGGGCAGCCATGGCACAGACGCTGAGCTCGCGGCGCCACTGGCGCCGCGAGCTCAGCGTCCTGCTGGCCCAATCAGCTACCCCGGCCACCCTGAATCCCGCCCCCTGCGCCTCCTGCTGGCCCAATCGTGGGCGTAGCGGAGTGATGGTAATTTACATATTACCATTTTATTATGTAGGATTTTAGGAAAAAGGGAGAGAGAGAGAGAGATGTTGATTTGTGGATCTACTTAGTTATGCATTCATTGGTTGATCTTGTATGTGCCCTGACTGGGGATCGAACCTATAACCTTGGCACATTGGCACAGCGCTCTAACCAACTGCGCTACCTGGTCAGGGCACCCCTGGCCTTCTTTAAAAGCCCAGGTTACAAGCCCCCTCCTCTGAAACATCGTCTCTGATCACCTCCAGGCCCTGTGTCCGGGTAGGAGGGCTTTCATGAGCTCTTCACGTGTTTAACACGGCTCTGGGCCCGTAGCGTGCACTGAACGAACAGTAGTTTCTCCTTTTTGTTCCCTTTGCCAAATAGATTCCTTCTAGGGTACAATTTTTTACCTAATTTACCTGTGAATCAATTCCTAACAGTTTTTTAAAATGCATTTTTATTGATTTCAGAGAGGAAGGGAAAGGGAAAGAGAGACAGAAACATCAATGATGAGAGAGCATCACTGATCGGCTGCCTCCTGCACGCCCCCCACTGGGGATGGAGCCCACAACCCGAGCGTGTGCCCCTCACTGGGAATCGAACCCGGGACCTTCCAGTCCGCAGTCCAGTGCTCTATCCACTGAGCCACACCGGCTGGGGCCCTAACAGTTTTCACTGCACATAACAGGGTCTCTGGGAATATTGCTTAAATTAGGTTTCCTAACTGGAACTCCTTCCTCTCCTTTTGGATCTTTCATGTTTTCATGTGATGTCAGTGACCCCCGGTGGAGAAATGGACACAGTACAGGCTGGGGCTGCCCTGCACCGAGGTGTCCCGCTTTCTGGACTGTTGCAAAATAGGCAGTTACGAGGCCCATTTCATGGTTTAAAAGAAAAGCCTGCAATACACATACCAAGAATAATACACACTGCCCAGCCGGTGTGGCTCAGTGGTTGAGCATCGACCTATGAACTGGGAGGTCACGGTTCAATTCCCTGTCGGGGTACATGCCTGGGTTATGGGCTCGATCCCCAGTGTGGGTCGTGCAGGAGGCAGCAAACCAATGATTCTCTCTCATCATTGATGTTTCTGTCTCTCTCTCTCTCTCTCTCCGTCTCCCTTCCTCTCTGAAATCAATAAAAAATATATTTTAAAAAAAGAGTAATGTAGACTCTTAGAGGTGAAGTTCTGAGCATGGAGCTCTGTCTGGGCGTTATGATGCACAAAGGACTGGGCAGGTGCCTTGGAACTCCGGGTTTTTATCTTCAGCCCTCAGGCCGAGGGCCTGCCTCTGAGGGTAGGACGGCCAGGCTGCAATCAGACCTTCCTGTCTCCCCACGTCCTTCCTTCTAATGCCGCCTGGAGTCCCCCGCTCGCTTCCTTGTGCCTCTCAGAACCTCCGCCCGGAAGACTCGGTTCAGATCCCACCTTCCCCCAGCAGCCTGAAGATCTGCTCTCTCGACCCCCAGAAGACTGTCTCCTACTGTTACACCAGCACATGCCCTGAGATCTTCACGGCCTTTTCCCCGTGTCTCTGGGACTTTTAAAAAGAACGCTGGCTCTTCAGTGCTTCATGTTTGCATGTCGTATCTCCCCTGCTCGGTCGGAGGGCGCGCAGTCCATTGATTTGATTTGTCCTCAAAAGTAGACACCAGCGACCCCGGCCAGCCATAGGGAGCTTCCAGTGCAGATGCAAAGGGAACAAGGTTATCGGGCCTGCTGCTGATTTCTTCCTATCCGGCCGGAAGAGATCCAGACTCACATGTGCAGTGACCTAAGGGTCTCAATCCACCTCAATCGCACACAAAGCGATCTAACACAGCCTCTCCAGACCCCCTCCTCGCTTTCCCCCCCACTCCTTCTGCCCCCTTCTTTCCCCGCCCCTTGGAGTCCAGCAGCATCAATCAGGGTGGCTTCCTGTAGGAGGCGGGCTTCAATCCCAGTTGGACAAGTGAGAGGAAAGGGAGCATTTCATTCCAGGTGAATGAACTGACACATGGAAGGCAGAGAGAGGGGCAGGAAGGTGTGTGTCTTCACGGGACTGATGTAAACTCTGCCATCTCAGATGCAGGGGACACGTCGGGCCGAGGGCTCCCGAGTGCTCACGTGACCTTTGCGTCCTGTCCCCCTAGGATACGTGGCACAAGCTTCTCATTGGGGACGTGGAACTGAAGAGGGTGATGGCTTGTTCCAGGTAAGACCCTCCCGCCGCTGCCCGGGACAGGGAGGGGCGGGACCAGGCCACTGTGTCCCCGTGCGATGCTGTGGGTCTGTGTGTGCAGGTGCCTTTTGACCACCGTGGACCCGGACACGGGCGTCATGAGCAGGAAGGAGCCACTGGAGACCCTGAAGAGGTAGGAACGGGCTGTAATTTCTCTATGAAGGAGCAGTGAAACGCCACCACACACACATACAGCCTTGGAGCTGACGGGACCTAGGGACTCAGATCTGGGAAATACTCTGGGGAGGTGAGGGTGGGGCTGGACCCCATGTGTTCCCTGAAGAGAGATGAGAAGTCAGGAGAGGGCTGAGGAGGAGAGTGACAGGGATGTGACTTACAGGCGTCCTCTGACCATGTTCGATGGTGGCGTTGGTCAGGGTAGAAGCAGGGAGACCAGTGCATGAGAGAGGATGGTGACGACATGGCCCGGGGAGGGAGAGGAGGAGGACGGGAGGAGGACAATGCCACCAGGATCTGTCCACCATTTGAATGTGGGACATGAGAGAGAGAGAGAGAGAGAGAGAGAGAGAGAGAGAGGGAGAAGAAAAAAATTGTTGTTTTTTTTTTTCATTGAGAATTCATGATGCAGACAAACCAATTAAAAAAACAGACTCACATTGTTTAGCCATTTTGGCAAATTTTATCGCGGACCGAGTATTGGATGATACCGGAATGTATTAGGTGTGATAATGGCATTGCGGGGATGCAAGACGCGTCCGTGTGTTTGGACGAAGATGTTAACGGAGGTGGGGAAGTGACATGATGTCTGGGATGTGCTGCAGGTTATTTTAGGGGAAAAAATAATGACATGGCAGCCCTGGCTGGGTTGCTCAGTGGTTAGAGCGTCAGCCCAGGGACTGAAGGGTCTCAGGTTTGATTCTCGGTCAAGGGCACGTACAATCCTCAGCCCCAGTCAGGCTGAGGTGTGCAGGAGACAACGAATCGATGTGTCTACATTGATGTTTCTCTTTCTCCCTCTCCCTCCCTCTCTCTCTCCCCTACTCTCTCTAAAATAAAAAAATAAAATAAAAATAAATGGAAAAAATATCCTCGGGTGAGGATTAACAACAACAAAAAATAACATGGGGAAAAACGTGTCAAAATCTTGATTAATAGAATCTGGGTGATAACTGTGGATTCATTGCACTATTCTTTTTTTAATATATATATCCGAAACCGGTTTGGCTCTGTGGATAGAGCGTCGGTCTGCGGACTGAAAGGTCCCAGGTTCGATTCCGGTCAAGGGCATGTACCTTGGTTGCAGGCACATCCCTGGTAGGGGGTGTGCAGGAGGCAGCTGGTCGATGTTTCTCTCTCATCGATGTTTCTAACTCTCTATCCCTCTCCCTTCCTCTCTGTAAAAAATCAATAAAAAATATATATATATTTTTAAATATTATATATATTTATTATTGATTTCAGAGAGGAAGGGAGAGGGAGAGAGAGACAGAAGCATCTATGATGAGAGAGAATCAGTGATCGGCTGCCTCCTGCACGCCCCACACTGGGGATTGAGCTCGCAACCCGGGCATGTGCTCTGACGAGGAATCGAACCGTGACCTCCTGGTTCATAGGTCGACGCTCAACCGCGGAACCACGCCAGCCGGGCCCTGGGTGTTCTTCTCCGTGAAGCAGCAGGCAGGGTAGAACTGGGAGGTTCTGTGTCCCACCAGCCAAGCCACGGGGGAACTGACCCTCATCCTCTCCTGCACGTCTGGTTCTCTCTGCCACCAGCATGTCCCTTGGCGTCCGGCACCCTCCCCTGCGGATGCCAAAGGTGCCTGCCGTGGCGGGCACAGCCTCCCCAGAGCCCCCCGTGGGCTGGGCCGCGCCTCTGACTCTTGAGCGCCCCCCACCCCCTCCACGGGAGCCTGTGTTTACAGAGGATCATGGATCCAAACACAGAGCGAGGGTGGGCTCACGGGGTCACGGGGACCAGCTCGCTCTCCTGAAATTCCGCAGGCTCCCCGCAGCCCCCTGGGCCCCCCTCATTGCTCCTAAGCCCCCAGGAGACAGAGCAGCCAGCCTAGGTGTCTTCTCCTCTCGCCCAGGAGATTTAAATTGCCACGGAGGTAGTAATTTATGTTCCCCGGGGCAGGTGGTCATAAATCGGGCCGAGAAGGGCCCGGCCGCATGACATAAATCATGGGAAGTGAAGCAAACAGTGGTGTCCAGACGCCTCCTGGCTCAGGGGTGGGGTGCTCGGAGCCACACTGCTCCCCCCCACCCCACCCCCGTGTCCTCGTGGTACCCGAGGGCTGCGTCACCCCCCAGGCAGGTTCTCAGCCTGGAGGCCTCTCCGCTGGCCTTGCCTCCTGCTGCTGCCACCCACGGCGGGGCCCGGCGCCCGGCGCCTGGGGCCCGGGGCCCGGGGCCCGGGGCCCGGGGCCCGGGGCCCGTGTGTTCAAAACATCAGCCGGAGTCCCAGGGAGCCGTCCACTGGCAGGAACAGATGAGGAAGGAATTAGTCTTTCCTTTTGTTTTTTATTTTTATTGATTTCAGAGAGGAAGAGAGATGGAAACATCCATGATGGGAGAGAACCATTGACTGGCGGCCTCCTGCACGCCCCCTACTGGGGATCGAGCCTGCAACCCAGGCATGTGCCCTGACCGGAATCGAACCTGGGACCCTTCGGTCCACAAGCCTACACTCTGTCCACTGAGCCAAACCAGCTAGGGCCCTTTTATTTAAAAAAAAAAAAAAAATTTTTTTTAAATTTATTTCAGAGAGGAAGGGAGAGGGAGAGAGAGATAGAAACATTCATGATGAGAGAGAATCACTGATCGGCTGCCTCCTGCACGCCCCACACTGGGGATCAAGCCCACAACCCGGGCATGTGCCCTGACCGGGAATCTGAACCGTGACCTCCTGGTTCCTAGGTCAGTGCTGACCCACTGAGCCACGGGGGCCGGGCAGCCTTTTCTTTCTTATGTGATACTGAAAGGAAACGTTCTCCGGGTGGAGGGGCAGGAGGAGACTCTTGCCATGTTATTCCCACGCATCTGCTCACTCTTCCTGGGGCCTCTTGCGTCTGCTGCCAACAGAGGTTTTACTCATCAGCACATTCATTGGTCCTGCAAACGATTATGGGACGCCCGTGACATTGGGCCCACGCTGGGTGGGAGTAGCTGAAAGGACTCGGACACAGTTCCTTGCCTCCAGGGACTCCCCATCTTGTAGAACAGAGACAGGTGCCCCAAACTACCCGATCAGGCATGTGAGTGCGGGAGGGGCCGGTGGAGAACGCTGCGGAGGGGGGGCAGTTACTCTCGGTGGGGGATCCTGCGCTTCCTCCCTGGGTGGGGGACGGGGGGGTGGGCGCCATGGAGCTGGGCAGGTAGAGGCTGTGGCACACTAGACTGAAGAGTGGGAATGTTCTTCAGGCCCTGGCGAGCCATTGAACGCGTCCCGGCCCCGCAGTGATCAGACCAGAGCACACTTACAAAAGGAATACAGTCTAGCCCAGTGGTCGGCAAACTCATGAGTCCACAGAGCCAGCTATCAACAGCACAACGACTGAAATTTCTTTGGAGAGCCACATTGTTTAAACTTAAACTTCTAACGCCACTTCTTCAAAATAGACTCGCCCAGGCCGTGGTATTCTGTGGAAGAGCCACACTCAAGGGGCCAAAGAGCCGCATGTGGCTTGCGAGCCGCGGTTTGCCGGCCACTGGTCCGATGGTGGTTGTGCTGACAGACATGAGGAGTCAGGAGGAGGGGTGTCTGGGAGAAGGAAGGTGAAGACGGATGTCTAAGCTTATCAAGTACAGGGACCGTTACCTGGAGAAAAGATGCGGCGATGTGGCCACTGCTTGCACTTCTGCGGTGTGGACACTGGGGGGCGCTGTTCTGTTCGATGGGGATGATGCTCTCTGTGGGGTTGATTCTCACTCACCTCAGCTGAGAGGAAACCAGGTGTGGCTTGCGCTCTCGCTTCTGTGTGGCTGTCACTCATCATGGTCTCTCTCCTGCTGTAGTTACCGCCTGTGTGACCCTTCTCAGCAAAAATTATACGGAAAATCGCCTCTCTTTGGACAGTACTTGGTTCCGGAAAACCCAGGGACCATCAGAGTGGGAGACGCCGTGTACCTGCTGGACCAGTAACGGGAACCCCAGGGCCCGGGAGAGCAGGTGCCTTGGAAAATGCCCTCGGAAATGCCACCCCTTGACATACCGTGTTTTGGAGCTGCCGCCTCCGCTGTTTTCTTGAGATCTCTGATTTCCGGGTCTTTGCTCTGTGGATTTCCTTGTGTCTCGATGCTTCCAGTGTCCTGAGGCTCAAGGCAAAAAAAAAAAAAAAAAAAATACAGTCTCCATGACTGAGTCGGACTTCCGGAAGTCACCTGACTGACAGGCGTCTGAGAATTCCGTGTTTAACTATGATTGTGGAATAATTCTTTCTCCTTCCTCTTTATTCACCTCCCTGGAGCGCTCACCTCCGTCATGTCATTGCCACCCCTTAGGGAAAGAGAAAAGAAGAGAAGGAGGAAGAGTGGGCGAGTGAGATGAATGTTCTAGAAGGTTTTGTGGACCGCAGGTGTGGGGCACACAATGGGAATTAAATAGCTCCCCAAACAAGGCTGGAATGTCACGTGGCTTTTCTCCTCGAGCCCCAGCTGAGCTCCCGAAAGGGCAGGGAGAGGATGACCTGGGGGCGGGGGGAAGGGGTTGTGCCTGGGGGAGGGGTGCCAGGTCGGTAGAACTGTGGCTGGAGGCTGGGTGAGCTTGACCAGCCAGGTGTGACTTTGGGACATGGTCCATGGGGCTGTCGCCAACCGTGCCGGGAGTCCAGGCAGGTGCCCCGGAACTCTTGAGAGTGGGACCCATTCCAGCAGTGCCTGATGGTGGGCAGAGTGGCCCCCGTCATAGGTGTGACCAGGGTGTTGGTGCCACAGCCAACAGGGCACCTCCCTGAGTCTAATTGGTCCGTGCAATTCTGGAGGCGGGCCTGGGGGGATGCCCCTCAGAGAATTCCGGGACCAGGAGCTTTGGGAAGTCCTGCGCGCCTCACGGCCCTCCCAAGGCCAGCAGCCCGCCGAAGGCCCTGGAGACCTGCAGTTGGCGTTGAACACCACCCTCCCCCAGGCTGATCCCCTTGGAGACGCTGCTCTGACCTCCGGGAAGGGCCCGCCGGGGGCAGGGAGTCGGGTCGGCAGGAGAGACGCGTTCGTGGGAAGGCTGGGAAGTGAGTTCCTGGTCACGTGGAGGAGGCCTCTTGTGGGATGTGTCCTCCTGTCTTCTCTCGCGTGGAAGGATGGGACTAGGGCTTGGAAGGTCAAAGGGGAGGAGGAAAGGGTATCCTGGACCAGCTCTCCGTTCATGGGTCTTAGGTGGAAGCATTCTCTCTCTTTGGACTCGTTTTCCAAACCTGCATTCCCTGATGGATGGATGGATGGATGGATGGATGGATGGATGGATGGATGGATGAGAGGCACCATCCTTCTGTCTGCTAGCCTGACTTCCATGGCAACACCTCCCAGGTAGTGCTGCCTCCCACCACAACGAGCAGAATTACCCCAGGCCCCTATTGCCCCCGCCCTGTGTAAACTTGCGCCCTGTGCTAGGATCTCTCATCAGCAAGAACAGACACTATGTGCTTCCACCACGTTCTTAGAAATGAACTAGTGGGTTATGATAGCATCTCAAGTTACTCCATTCCAAGCAAGGGGAAGACTCTGGCTCCGCACCACCAATGTTTGGGGATAATAAAAATGCGTTTTTAAATATATTCTTAACTATTTCAGAGAGGAAGGGAGAGGAAGAGAGAGAAACATCGATGCTGAGCGATCGTGGTCATTGATTGGCTGCCTCCCGTACGCCCTACACTGGGGATCAAGCCCGCAACCCGGGCATGTGCTCTGATGGGGAATCGAACTGTGACCTCCTGGTTCATAGGTTGATGCTCAAGCACTGAGCCACGCTGGCTGGGCTAAAAATGCATAAAAAAAACCAATAATAATCGGAGGGATCTCGGTGTCAGCTCTGACTGCGCTGTCCTCGGGAGGAGGCCCAGGCCACAGCCTTGACTGCGATCCTGCTCTCCCTCGATCGCAGCTGTGAGGGGCCTGGGCGGGGGAGCCACAGGTTCCATGCTCCCTCCACTCGCCCACCCCGCCCCAGCTCAGGAGGAGGAGTTGCCTCCATCACACTATTACTCTTCCCGGACAGGCTGTGGGTTGTATTAAGCAACAGAAGGGGCTGAGAAACGACTTCCCATCCAGCTCCTTCCAAGGCTGATGGGCGGGTCAAGTTCACTCGCCTTTGGCTAGTGACCAACCTAATCGGCTCACCCTTGGTGGTCCTCGGGCCTGCTCCCTTCCCTTCCCAGAACATTCTAGACGGCTCTTGCTCCTCCTCCCTCCCTCCTAGGCCCACAGCCCCCCGATTCCCCCATTTCGTTCCCTGCTCTCTCCCCTCCACCAATCCCTGACCTGTGTCTCCCAGTCCAGACTGCGGTCCTGGTGGAGCCATGTGGGTTCTCAGTCAAGTCTAACTGGTGTCTCTCTCTCTGTGGGACTTGCTGGGAGCACTGTCCACGAAGTCTCGTTGTCATCGTTATTTCTGACGAATATTTTTACACCTAATAGAGTCTCAGAGCGATCGTCTTTGCTCGGCCTGGCGGGAGAGGGGGAGATCACCTCCCCCATGACCGGCCGAGCAATTAGAACGGCTTGTTAGTCGGAGACCCAGGACAGCGAGGACAGCTGGAGAGCTCGTCTCTGCAAAGCGGCTCTGGTTAACATCAACCCCGAAAGCTCTTTGTAAACACGTGAATAATTGATCGTCCGGCGCTCACATAGCTACCGCGGATCTGAGCCCGTATGACTCATTTGCGAGCCATTCCTGTCGTCTGGCTGCCATAACATTGGAGGAATGATGATGGTTTCTTGGAGATTCTTCTGTGGCTAGAGTTGCCAAGACCGAGGCTGTAATGGTTTGTTATGATGACCTTTGTCATTCCATTAGGGCTCAATTGCTTTAAAAAATGATGTGCGCGCACTTTCGGAACGTTTTTACCCTCTACGCTGACCTGACATCATAGTTTACATTACAGAATGTATTAATGACAGAGGAGTGTTTTCATGTCCCTGGGACAAGTTTTTAACAACCATAATCTGCCCTCAGTCATCATAAATACAAACGTATTGGTCAAACAGATCTCGTTAATGTGGCCAAGATAAATGCAAGCCTATATTTTAAGGCAGCTGAAGTCCTAGAGGATATATGGGGAGCTTTTTTGTGGGGCGAAGGGATCCCGTAGACCCGCTATCAGAAGGCTGAGAGAATGAGCGTTTCCCCCCTCTGGCTTTCCTTTGGACAGATATAAACGTCACGGGGCTGTCGAGCAAGATTGTTCTCCTAGTTTCTGGACCCCATTAATGCCCGGTGGGGTGAATCTCAGTTCTTAAAGCCGTATTCTTCTCATGACGCTCACAGGGCTTTCGAAAAGAAACAGTGAAGATGGCACGTCTTAGCGGGGTGTTGCTCAACAACCGCATTTCCTTGAGTCCCGCCGCATCTTAGAGCTTTAATTCTATTAATCCCCCCTTCGCCCCAGCTTTGTGCTTCCTGTGGGGGGAGTCCCGGGCCCTCAGATGTTTCTGACATTTCGCATCGTTCCAGTTGGCAATCCAGATGTTGGCAGGCGATGTTCTGGGCAGGAGCGGCAGGACGGATCAAACACTCCGTCTTCCTCTTCGTTACATGACACTCCCAAGTGCTGGCCTTCATCCGTGGTGGCCACGTTGTACGCTTCTCAGGCAGGATATAAATCCTTGCTGGAGGAACACTTTCGAACCGTGTTTTCAGTCTGAACCATGAACATGTGCTTAAGGCAGTCATGGCTCAAACACTACCTTCTGAGAAAGCCAGCTGTTTCCAGGGGTGAGTTCATCTCCCCCAGACACGGGGGACACGGCGCCACAGTTGACCTCCGTGTGGGTTGTGGTCACCTGGCAATGACTGATGAGGACTTCCAATCACCCCGTTTACCCTCCTTCGCGGAGCAGAATCTTCCCTCTGCGCCTGCTCTGGCCTTTGCCAGCATCACACACTGGGCTGGAGAAATGTGATTTTGCCTGGAGCCTCTCTGGGGCTAAGGATGGGGTTATTTTCAGAGTGTTACTGGTGTGAGGATGCTCTGTGATGTTCTGTGTGGTTTAAGCTTGTTTTTTTAAAAAATACTATTTTTGCTTTCAGAGAGGAAGGGAGAGGGAGAGAGAGAGAGAAACATCAATGATCAGAGAGAATCATGGATCAGTTACCTCCTGCGCACCCCCTACTGGGGATCGAGCCCACAACCTGGGCATGTGCCCTTGACTGGGAATCGAACTGTGTGACCTCCTGGTTAATAGGTTGACGCTCAACCACTGAGCCAAGCCGGCCGGGCTGTGGTTTAAGTTTTTTGATCTCTTTAATAAGGGAGGCACATACACCCAGTTCCGTGGTTGGCAAACTGCAGCTCGCTAGCCACATGCGGCTCTTTGGCCCCTTGAGTGTGGCTCTTCCACAAAATACCACGGCCTGGGCGAGTCTATGTTGAAGAAGTGGCGTTAGAAGAAGTTTAAGTTTAAAAAATGTGGCTCTCAAAAGAAATTTCAATCGTTGTACTGTTGATATTTGGCTCTGTTGACTAATGAGTTGGTCGACCACTGACCCAGTTCATAGCAGCACTGTCCTCAATAGTCAAAGATGGAAGCCACGCAAGTGCCCATGGACAGAAGGATGAATAGACAACGTGGAGTATTACTCAGCCTTCAAAAGGGAGGGAATTGTGACAGGTGTCACATATGGAGGCACCCTGAGGACATTATGCTGAGTGCCAGAGGCCGGTCCCAGAAAGACAAAGAGGGGTGATTCCATCTCTATGAGGTGCCTAGAGTAGACACATTCACACAGGCAGAGAGTGGAATGGAGGCCGCGGGGGGCTGGGGGCGAGGGGAGTGGGAGTGACCGTTGAATGGGGACAGAGTGTGAGTTGCGCAAGCTGGGAAGCGCCCTGGAGAAGGGCTGGTGGTGATGGTTGCGCAACAGGGTGAATGTACTTCGTGCCGCTCAACTGCACTTAAAAATGGTTAAGAGGGTAAATGTGAAGTGAAGTGTGTTTTACCACAATGAAGACATAATAATAAAAAAGAAAATAAAGGGAGACACATCAGAGGCTTGGGGTGGAATTAATTCCAGTGCTCAGGCCCCTTCCTGGAATGAAAGCCTGGATGGCTTCAGGAACCCCACCCCACCCAGAACTTCAAGAATTCTTCTTGCCGACACCAAAGAGAAAAAGACGTGGAAATGGAGTGTCTTTGAACTTCATCTCCATTGAGGGTGAGATTATTTAAGTTCAGGCCTTAATTTCCTCTTTGAACTCCTCTGGACCTTGACTTGTAAGGGGATTTAATTTCAGACTTGGGGACTCCCTGGTAATTTGACATTTAAGGCGGGGGGGGGGGGTGAAGTTCAAGTTCAGGACGTCTTCTTGTTGGGGTGCCTTGATGTTTCTCTGCAGGACTTCTGGTAGGTTGTGTTGGTCAGGGCAGCTAGAACTAATTTGATTTGGAAAATAAAAGAGGATCTGCATTTTCCATCTGGACCGCAGAAAGGCCTTGGAGAACGTAATGGACTGTACTGACCCGTCTTAGAAATTCCATTGCTTCTTTCTGTATTCCTAAACTACTACTTCTAGCCTTGTTTTTTTATCAGTAATAAAACAGATATTTTGATATAAAAATAAATAAATAAATATGCCGAAACCGGTTTGGCTCAGTGGATAGAGCGTCGGTCTGCGGACTGAAGGGTCCCAGGTTCGATTCCGGTCAAGGGCATGTACATTGGTTGCGGGCACATCCCCGGTAGGGGGTGTGCAGGAGGCGGCTGGTCGATGTTTCTCTCTCATCGATGTTTCTAGCTCTCTATCCCTCTCCCTTCCTCTCTGTAAAAAAATCAATAAAATATATTTTAAAAAATAAATAAATAGGACTTTTAAAAAAGATTTTTAAAATTGATTTTTGGAGAGTGGGGAAGGGAGAAGGAGAGACAGAGATCAATTTGTTGTTCTACTTATTTATACTTATTTTTGCGTTCATTGATTGACCCGAAACCTTGGCATAATGGGATGATGCTCTAACCCATGAGCTACCCCGCCAGGGCTTTTGTTTTCATGTTTAAGACAAGGTAAGGGTTCAGGAAGCTGGTGAGTGATTGCCTCGCACGCTCAGAGCACAGGGAGGTTGTGTGTGCCAACTGGTTTTTCTCTCTTTCCACCTCCCGGCCAAGCTTCAGAGGGAACTCTGTATGTGAGCTGGAAAGATGAATTTCAAGCTTCCTTGCGAGCTTTCAAGCCTTAAATCCTTCTCGAAAATAACCTTCTCTCAGGAATCTCCAGGCCCAAGGAATTATAAAGCGTTTCCTCGGCCTGTGGAATGGCCGAGTTAGTCACTCCGGCTCCTTAGGTCTTTGAATAGGAGGATGCCATAAATCTGAAAGTATTTGTTCTGGTTTGTGACGAAGCAAAACTGTAGAATGTTAAATCAGATGCTGTTACAAACATATGAAATGGCACTTCCCCACCCCCACCCCCACCTTGGGGCATTGTGGCATGAAGCTTTGGGGCAGTAAAAAGATGTTTTTATAGTCTTGGATACCGAGTCTGCTTTTAGCTAGCTTTTCTTTCTGAGCACAAACGCGAAGTAAAAGTTCTTGTGCGTAGCTGTCTGTTTTCCCAGCGATGTTGCGTGGAGGCGAACTTACCCCTTTGCAGGCTGTTCTTTGGGCTGAAACCAGAAGCCTGGGCTGTGTGTGTGTGTGTGTGTGTGTGTGTGTGTGTGTGTGTTGGGTGGAGGGGATGAATGTGTGTGGGGGGGGGGGGGCGTGGAGGGGATGAATGGGATCCTAGCACCCTGGGATGTTTGGACTGGGAGGCATCTTAGTTCACCAACTTCCTCATTGCCCAGGTCATGTTCATGGCCCTGTGTAGTGACAGTCTTGACCAGGGGAAAGTTTCATGTTTTCCCCTGGTTCGTGGTCATGTGGCCTCCAGGTTTCCACCTCCAAGTGATGGCCAAGCTGCTCTATGGTGCAGACAACGACGAGAAAAGGGCAATGAAGAAGTTATAACATATGGAGCGCTAAAAAGTCATTATAGTTTTCCTTGTGTTGGCGCTTATGGGTAATCTTTCTGTAGGTTCCAAATATATATATTTTTTTATAATAAAGAAAATAAATTTACATGTAAAATAAAACGATAGCCTCAGGATGTGTGTGTAGGTAATAATCACCTGAGAAGGTGATGGAGGATATTGGTAGCATTCTACCGAGCATGAAAGCCACATGCTCCAACATGGGAGCCATTGGCCACGTGGGGGTGTTGAAACATGGCTGGTCCAAACTCAGATATGCTGTATGTGTAAAATACACACCAGAATTCAAAGACTTGTCCAAACAAAAAAGTGTCAGCTATCTCGGCAAGTATTTTTAAAATCTTTTTATTGATGTTCTGAGAGAGGGGAAGGGAGAGGGAGAGAGAGAGAGAAACATCGATGTGAGAGTTAACATCAATGGGCTGCCTCCTGCATGCCCCGGTGGGGAACGAACCCAAAGCCCTGGGCATGTGCCCGGACTAGGGATCGAACTGGCAACCCTTCATTGCACAGGACAATGCCCAACTGAGCCACACTAGCCAGGGCCCAGCAAGTATTTTTATCCCGATGATATATTGAAATGATAACAATTTAAATAAACTGGGTTAAATAAATTATTAGAATTAATTTCATCTGTTCCTTTTTATCTTTTGAAGGCAGCTACTAGAAAATTTAAAATTACCATGTGGTGCCCAGGCAGTGTGGCTCAGTGGTTGAGCGTCGACCTATGAACCAGGAGGTCACAGTACGATTCACAGTCAGGGCACACGCTCGGGTTATGGGCTCGATCCCCAGTAGGGGGTTTGCAAGAGGCAGCTGATCAGTGATCCTCTCTGATCATTGATGTTTCTATCTCTCTCTCTCCCTCTCCCTTCCTCTCTGAAATCCATAAAAATATATTTTTAAAAAATTACACTGTGGGTGTTGTCTAAAGGAGAGAAGGTCAGCAGGTCCCTCGACAAGAATAGAAAAGACCTGCCCTGACCGGTTTGGCTCAGTGGATAGAGCGTCGGCCTGCGGACTGAAAGGTCCCAGGTTCGATTCTGGTCAAGGGCATGTGCCTTGGTTGTGGGCACATTCCCAGTGGGGAGTGTACAGGAGGCAGCTGATCGATGTTTCTCTCTCATTGATGTTTCTAACTATCCCTCTCCCTTCTTCTCTGTAAAAAATGAATAAAATATATTGGGAAAAAAAAGAATAGAAAAGACCCTTGAGCCTGTCTAACACACATATAGTTAAGGCATCATCTCCTAAGCGGCGGCATCTAACCATGGCTTTGAGAAAGGAGAGTGACTGATTTATGAGGTGTCCTTCTGGGGTGACAAAAATATTCTGGATCTGGACAGTGGTGATGGTCACCCAATATTATGAATATACATGTCACTAAGGGTACATTTTCTCTCACGTGTGTTTTAACAATAAAGACATAAAAAATACATACATGGCTCACATTATCCTTCTGTTCCGCGCCTGTTTGAAGCCAAGAGGTGGAGGGTGAGGCTTTGCTTAAAACTGTGTTTCTAGCCCTAACTGGTTTGGCTCAGTGGATAGAACGTCGACCTGCGGACTCAAGGGTCCCGGGTTCAATTCCAGTCAAGGGCACATGCCCGGGTTGCGGGCTTGATCCCCAGTGGGGGGCATGCAGGAGGCAGGCGATCAATGATTCTCTCTCATCATTGATGTTTCTACCTCTCTCTCTCCCTCTCCCTTCCTCTCTGAAATCAATAAATATATATGAAAAAAATAAAAGGTCAAAAAATATTTTTTTTTAAAAAAAAAGCAAAAACTGTTTCTAGAAGCAAGGAAAAACGTGGAAAGAGGCGAGAATGAGCGGAACACTGCCAGGGGCAGTGGGAACGATTTTCTCTCGCCCTTTTGTCAAAATATTGACGTGTGTTTCAGTTTCCCAGCCTGGCAGCTTCGCCCAGGCCTCAGCCTCCCGTGGCCCAGATCTCCTCACAACGTCTTCTTTATCTTTATCTCGTTCCCCATTCGCCCACACTTGGCCTGCTTCCCACTGCCAGGCTTTGCACCAGGACAGCTCTTCCCCCAGGATTCCTCCCGGTGTGTGGAGGAGTCAGGGAGCTGGACAGCCCAGAATGAAATAGAAACCCCGGCTCAGGCTCAGCAAGCCCCTGACCCCCAGATCCTGTTGATGAGGAGACATTCAGGCCTTTGGTGATGGAAGTCAGAGCAGTGGGGGGTCTGGGGGAATCAGGGGGGCAGGGGCAGGGCTGGGCCATAGGAGAGGGCTTCAGGCTGTGGGAGAGACTCTGTTACTGATTTGCACTGATTGCCTCCGTGTCCATTTGGTGAAACTTTAGAGAGCTTGCGCCCTGTGTACCTTTCTGAATGTGTGCTCCAAGTCACCACGGAGTTAAAAGAAAGGAAAAAACACCCGTGAGGAGGATGCCTGGCTGAGGGTTGCTCTAACAATCCTACAGCGGTCCATGCAGTGGGGTGTGCGGTGAGGATGGCCACCAGGGGGCGCTGTGTCCCCTTGCTTGATGGACAGGTGGCCTCTGGAGGCCCCTCCCACAATCCTCAGACTAGAGATTTGTGGGTGAGTGAGTGACCCACCTGGGATATTAACCTTCTCTCTCATCTCTCCCTTTGGGGCAGCCACATACATAGAAGACCAGCGAGGGGGGACATGAGGGAGAGGTGAGGCTGGCAAGAGGCTGGGGGTGCAGGTGAGACATTTAAGGCCGCTCATTCTTGGGAGAGCTGGGGATGCTTTGCAAGCTGTGCATAGACACCCCAAGCCCAGGAGGCCAGCTGGGGAGGGACCGGCCTGCGGGTTATCACCTACGGAAATCCTGTGAGTGGTAAAGACAGGCCTGGCCGGGCCTGCAGGAGTGATTAGGGGAGCAGAGAGGGGCCGGCATGCTAGCGGGGAGGTTATTCGCCAGATCGTGGCCCGGGAAACCAGAGGCAGGAGGATGGGGGCCGAAGGGGCCCGAAGCGGAAATGGGGGAGGAAAATAAATAAATGAGATAAGCCCTTTCATTTGCTTCCTCCCTCCTTGGCCTTTTGTTTTGGGCTCAGGCCTGAGGCCTACCCCCCTCCCCTCCCCCCGAGAGCTCCTCTTCAGGGACAACAGCCTGGAGGCGGGTCTTGAAAACCTAGCCTGGCCTGAGCTCCTGGCCCTGCCCCCTCCCCTTGGCAGTGACCTTCCAGGGGTCAGCGGTGACCTTTCAGGGGTCAGCTCACCTCTACCGGTGCCGAGATCCCGAGGCTACGTGTCACACACTGTGGAGGCCAAATGTTGGGGTCACTGTGGAGTCCCCAGTAAGAGAGCTCATTAACACTGCTGTTTGCCCCCTGCTGGGGATCGAGCCTGCAACCCGAGCATGCGCCCTAGACCAGAATCGAACCCGGGACCCTTCAGTCCGAAGGCCGACGCTCTATCCCCTGAGCCAAACCAGCTAGGTCTATAGGATTCCCTCTTAATTCCTGGTGTGTGCCATGTATGATCAGTTTTCTTTGATTAACCAGATCTGTTAAACTGCCCTGTGTACTGTTAAGAGTGGTCTGTAGGATTGTGAGATTCGAGTGAGGAGAGTCTAAAATCTACTTGACCTTGGCACTCATTGTCCATCCCATTCAGGGGGCCCTGGGGACCCCTGGGAGGGTCTGGTGGACATGTCAGGACTTTCTTATGAGAATGTAGGCTCTTTTCCGCTCTCCCCACACCTCTCGTAAGACTCCGTTCTATTGAATTTACAATTAAACAAAGATGCACTCACAAATAAGTCTGAAATAATCAGATTTTTTAAAAACAAAATCCCAAGTGTACACCCTGACCCTTGGTTTCTACTGCTGCCTGCAGTGGGGTCTACTCAGTCCTGTTGCACACTATGTAGGAGAAAAAGGAATGTCAGAAAGCATGTGTACCAATCTCAGCCTGAATGACTCTATCTTCTTAGCCATTGTCAGCAGTTCAGGATCCAACTAATGAGAAATACATTTTCCCACCGACATTCTCGGATGCAAAACACATTGTTCATACTTTGGGGCGGGGAAAACAAGAAGAAATAATAAAAATAAGATATTGTCAGAGCTTTGAAGTGTGTGTGTGTGGGGGGGGGGAGGGCACCATGGCGGGTTCCTGTGTTGATTTTCCTCAGGGCCACTCAGCGAGATCCTTATCAAGCATTTCTGAGCAGGAGACAATGAAAATGACCCAGCGTGGACGGATGACAAATGTACTGTGAAAGGAGTGCGGGGTCCTCATTGAAAACAAATAGCCCGAGGCGGCGAGCGAGGCACACTTCATCTTCCCCATCCTTTTTAGAGCTGGGACCCGGGGTTGTTGGCCCTGGAAAATGAATGGCGTGCCGGGAAGGCTGCATGGCCCCCTTCTCTGGCCCTGGCCTTGCACCCCGAAGCCTCTTTAATGAGTTATTTCTTACCGTGGCCCTTCCAGGCAGGTCAGCATCAATATCCCTGCTTCAGAGGCCGAGCTGGAGGGAGGCGAGGCTGCGAGGTGACTCGGTAATGGGCCTTCACGATGGGAGGGTCATGTGGCTGAGGATGGGGAGCAGCTGTCCTCAGGGTCTCTCCTGAGTTCAGAGGAGAGGGCGAGAGCAAACTTGAGCAGGGAGGGCGCGATAGTAGAGAGAAAAGAAGTTCCCCGTCCAGGGGTAGTGTTCTCTGGGATGTCATGAAGCTTTCTGAGGACAGGCATCTGCCTTCTGCCTCTTGGTGGCACAGCATCTAGGAGATAGACGCGTTCCCAGAAAATCAGTGTTCAGTTGCTCGATTGATGAATAGTATGGACAAACTCCATAGGTAGGCATCTTTCAACCAAGGCTGGGGACCCGTGGACCTTGGCCGACTTGATCTACCAAGAAGGAAGGCACAAGTGATCCTATGAAGTCATTACTGGTTTGGGGGTTCCGGAATTAGCTCCTGATAGCGGTTCTGTTCAACTCAATTGAAAATCCAGTCAAGCCCTGGCCGGCTTGGCTCAGTGGATAGAGCGTCAGCCTGTGGACTGAGGGGTCCCGGGTTCGATTCCGGCCAAGGGCACATGCCTTGGTTGCGGGCTCGATCCCCAGTGGGGGGTGTGCAGGAGGCAGCCAATCAATGATTCTCTCTCATCATTGGTGTTTCTATCTCTCTCTCCTTCTCCCTTCCTCTCTGAAATCAATAAAGAAATATATATTTAAAAAAAAAATCCAGTCAAGCCAATACTTATTGATCATTTACTATGTGGGAGGTAGTGGACAAGGCCTTGGGGCATTGCAGAAATGAATTAGTCATGACTCCTGCAAAAGCAAAAGATGGAATGGGAGAGAGAGAGATGCAGGTAACTTCTTACAATGCAGGCATGTGAGAATATTCTTCAAGGCCAACAGGAGGACGTCTCTTTCCTGAGGAAGGACTAGTCCTCCTTGTAAGGCCTCTCCCTTGATTAAATAAGAACCACTCGAGATAATGTCCCTTGGATTCAGTCAAATGAATTGAGATCTCAGTTACATCTGCAAAGTCTCTTCATCTTTGCTGTATAATGTTCCCTAACCAAAAGTGCTATCTTACCCTGTTTACAGGTTCTGTCCATACTCAAGGAGCGGGGATTGTACAGGACGTGTACACCTGGGGGTGAAATTTGGGGGCCATCTTAGAATTCTACCTGCCCCATGGGGCTCATTGCTGGTGCCTGTTGGCTTCCCTTGGGTTAAAACAGGACCCCATTGCCCTAGCCAGTTTGACTCAGTGGACAGAGCATCAGCCTGCGGACTGAAAGGTCCCAGGTTCGATTCTGGTCAAGGGCACATGCCCGGGTTACGGGCTTGATCCCGAGCAGGGGCCGTGCAGGAGGCAGCCGGTCCATGATTCTCTCTCATCATTGATGTTTCTCTCTCTCTCTCCCTCTCCCTTCCTCTCTGAAATCAGTAATATATTAAAACACACACACACACACACACACACACACACACACACACACACACACACAACAGGACCCATTGTGTAGGCAGGGACAGAGCAGAGTCTGCATGTACTTGGAATTGTACGTCTCCATTTCCTCTTTTGCAAGGCTCATCCACCACCCCGGGTCAGTTTTGGCCTTGGGTCAGCATTTCTGATGAAAGATTTCATGGGAAAAGGATGACATTTATGTCTAGAGTTGATTTGGTGATTAGCTTTGGTGATTATCTTTTAATTATCTCTGCTTCCCCTCTCCCCATTGTTGTTGACAGTCAAGACTCAGTTGTTCATATTATTTATTGAAAGGGCTCAAGAGGAAAAGACCAAGGCTAACGCCAAATAATGGAAAGGAAGCAGCATGTTTGAGGCCATCGAAATGCTCGTGGATGGGATTGGCTTCTGGACTTGAAGTTTTTATCTCTCAACAGTCCTGGGAAACTGCATTTCAACGCAACCAAGCAACTCTTAGAAGTGGCAGCGAATTGCTTTTTCAAGCGTTGCCTATTGGAATCCCACCTTGGGTTTTATTTTGTTCCGTTCAGTCGACCATTTTCCACGTGTACTTAGCCCAAAATCTTATTGGACGATGCAAGAAGGCTAAGCCTGGGAAACTAAGCTAATTTGTAAGAGAGCAAGTTAGGGATTTCAATCTCATTTAAAAATGTCCAACATTTCAATAGCCTTAGAGGACAGTTTGTGCCATAGTATACTCTGCCAAAAAGTCAACTCTGATGGTGAAATGAGCTTTGACTGAACAAAAACCAAAACAACACACAAAAAAGCAGGACCCCACCGTTCTGATCGAAGGCTGACCTTCACAGTGTCCGCACGACGGAAGAGAAGCTTGCTTATTCCTGCTGCTTCAGTGATTACCTCTGCTCAGAACGCTGCCAGCTCGCAAAGGCTTCGTCCTTGCAGCTGCTTGAGAAAGGATTTTTTTGTGTTTTTTTTACTCTGATGCTCTTATATTATTTATTATATTTATTTTTTTCAAAAATATTTTTATTGATATCAGAGAGGAAGGGAGATGGAGAGTTAGAAACATCAATGATGAGAGAGAATCCTTTTTCAGAGGCCTCCTGCACGCCCCTCAACGGGGATGGAGCCTGCAGCCCGGGCAAGTGCCCTAACCAGGAATGGAACAGTGACCTCCTGGTTCATAGGTTGATGCTCAACCACTCACTGTGCCACACTGGCTGGGCTATTTTTTTTTTTCTCTTTACCGGTATTGTTGAGAGTATTACAGATTCACACTCCCCCCCTCCCCTTTTCTTTTCTAGACAGCAGGGCAAAGGAATTTCTGTGGACTTGACATCTGGGCCCAGACTGGGACAGCGTGAGCCTGGACTATTCTCTCAGATTCCCTCCTCCTCACCCCCCCTTTCCAAACAGCCTGAGCCTCGAAGACACTGGTGACTTTACATGTCTTCCTGGGTCCGTAATGAAGATGCTTATAAATATTACCAGAGATTTATCACTTCGGTGTGAAATCCTCTGATACCAACAGGGAGTTTTTAAACACAACGGGTAACAAGAAGCATATGGTCAGAGATTCAAGTTACTGCCTTTTTTTTTTTTTTTAATTGTTGTCTGCCAAGGACAATATATTTTTTTTCCCCTTTCTTCAAAATAAACATTGTGCAGGAATGTGCCTCAGCAAATGGCTGGGGTTCTATTATATTTCATGCAGCTTTCTAAACAATTTCCAACCCCGGGCCTGGCCGAGTGTCAAACAGAAGGCAACCAACAATAGCAAAATCCCATTAAAGCCGAGAAGGTTCCTTCCTGAGGTGAGCCTGGCCAGAAATAGTCATCTTGGCTCATTCTCCCGTTCGGCACCAGGGACTAATAATGCGCAGTCTCTTAATGGAAATTATCTAATTTCATCCAAGAGTTCCTCCAGAGGGAGCCGGCTGACGCACTCGCAGTCAATATAACAACATTCTTCTTGAAGTGCCGGACAATGGGCCTTTGGAGGGACTGATAAACCACGTCAGCCAACGGACAAACACCGAGTAAAAATAGGCATCGAGGCACCGACACAGCCACCTCATTGCTCAGGAGGGAGGCCGCAGAGGAGGCGCATTCAGAGGGCTTGTTGGGAATAACTTCATCAGACCTGCGGGGAGAAGGATCTTGGAGAAAAATCAGAAGGGGCGTGGGAGAGAGAGAAAGACAAGACACATCGAGACGGAGAGTGGCGGAAAAATGAAGAAAGTGGTACGAGAAAGAGAGAAGAGTTCATTCTCCATCCATGGAACAAATAAGTATTCAGCAACTGTACATGGTCCCAGAGGGAAAGAAGGCTCCATTTAAAGATATAAAGGCCCGTTGAAAAATAGTCATTCTACTTAAAATATAAAGTGCTAATTCCATTACTTAAAGGTTCTTCATGAAAATAACTTCATGCTGCCCTAACTGGTTCGGCTCAGTGGATAGAGCGTCGGCCTGCGGACTGAAAGGTCCCAGGTTCGATTCTGGTCAAGGGCATGTACCTTGGTTGTGGGCACATCCCCAGTAGGGGTGGGGGTGCAGGAAGCAACTGATCGATGTTTCTCTCTCATCGATGTTTCTAACTCTCTATCCCTCTCCCTTTCTCTCTGTAAAAATCAATAAAAATATTTAAAAAATGATAATAAAAAATTATAAACTGTTGAACAAAAAGATAGATACAGAGGCAGTAAAGCATCAAACAGTCTGTCAAATTACAGCAGGAAGGTTAGGGAGAGGTGAGGAAGATAAGAGATCAACCGAAGGACTTGTATGCATGCATATAAGCATAACCAATGGACGCAAAATTCTGGGGGGTGAGGGCATATATGGGAGTGGGGTGGGGGGGGCAATGGTAAGATATGTACACATATAATATCTCAATAAAAAAAATTGAAAAAAAAGAAGGTAGTAAAATACACACACACAAATAATAATAATAAATAAATAAAATAAAATAACTTCATGCTTCTTGGGTATTAATACATATTGAAATATATACAGGGAAAAGGAAGTCTGAATATTATAGAAGATTGGAGTTCTGTGAAATTTATGTGTATGTATACACATAGATAGAACATATATATAAATATATAACTATATTTCTATCTCTCTATCTATATCTATCTGACCTGTAAACTATACCAATAGCACTTTCCTAAGACTAACGAGATCCCCCTGAAGTATAAAAAGGAGACAGATTCATATTGATTAAAAGTATAGTCCATAGAAAAGTTGTTCACCTCCGCATCTAACAACTTCAAAATATACAAAATAAAACCAATAGAAATGTAAGGAGAAACTGAGAAAGATAACATAAAAATAAGATTAAATGTGCAAAATTGAGTAGCAATATACAATAACATAATCATTCATTATAATTATATAATTATTAAAATACTAGAGGCCCGATGCACGAAATTAGTGCAAGAGTAGGCCTTCCTTCCCCCGGCTGCTGGCACCGGCTTCGCTCTGGCACCCGGGACCCGGGCTTCCCTTGCAGCTCCTGCTTCATCTGGAAGTACGTCCGGTCTAATTAGCATATTATGCTTTTATTATTATAGATAAGAATACATATATATATATGTAGCTAAAAGATATGTATAAAATTTGGTATTCAACAGAGACAACCCCTTATTTGTAAAAACATTGAAAAAATTAGAACACCTGTTGCTGGACTATACATCTATTCAGATTTTCTATTTCTTCATGAGTCAATTTTGGTAGTTGTGTCTTTCTAGAATTCTGTCCATTTCATCTATTTTATCTAATTTTGTTGGCATATAATTGTTCATAATATTCCCTTATAATTATTTGTATTCTTTAAGGTCAGTAGTAATGTCATTTCTTTTGCTCCTGATTTTAGTAATTTGAGACTTTTCTCCTTTTTTCTTGGTCAGTCTAGCTAAAGGTTTGTCACAGTTTTAAAAATATATTTTTATTGATGTCAGAGAGGAAGGGAGAGGGATAGAGAGATAGAAACATCAATGATGAGAGAGAATCATGGATCGGCTGCCTCCTGCACACCCCACACTGGGGATTGAGCCTGCAACCTGGGCATGCACCCTGACCAGGAATCGAACCGTGACCTCCTGGTTCATAGGTCGAATGCTCAACCACTGAGCCACGCTGGCCAGGCGGTTTGTCAATTTTTACTGATCTTATAAAAAAGCCAACTTTTGTTTTTATTGAATTTTTTTCTATTTTTTATTTTCTATTTTATTTATTTCTTGTCTAACATTATTTCCTTTCCTCTGCTAGCTTTGGACTTAGTTTTGTCTTCATTTTCCAGAGTCTTAAGGTGAAAGGCTAGGTTATTGACTTGAGGTCTTTCTGTAAAATATATGTACGTATATATATGTTTATAGCCATGCATTTTCCTCTAAGTAGCACATTTGCTATAGCTCATAAGTTTTGGTATGTTCTATTTTCCTATTCATTTATCTCAAAATATTCTCTATTTTCCCATGTGATTTCTTCCTTCCTTTTCTTTTTCTTTCTTTTTTTTTTTACCCATTGGTTATTTGGGAGCATGTTGTTTAACTTTCACATATTAATGTATTTCCCAAATTTCTGTCTGTTATTGATTTCTAGCTTCATGTGGTTGGAGAACAGACTTCTTATGACTTAAATCCTTTTAAATTTATGAGACTTGTTTTATGGCCTAACATGTGGTCTGCCCTGGAAAATATTCCATGTGCACTTGAGAAGAATGTATATTCTTCTATTGTTGGGTTGAGTGTTTTATAGATGTCTGTTAGGTCTGGTTGATTTATAGTGCTATTCAAGTCTCCGTTTTCCACACTGATCTTCTGTCTCAGTCTATCCATTGTTAAAGGTGGGCTGCTCAAGGCTTCAGCTATTACTGTGGGATTATTTATTTCTTCCTTCAAACTCTGTCACTTTTTGCTACATGTATTTTGGGGCTCTGTTATTAAGTGCATATGTGATTATAATTATGTCTTCTTGATGGATTGACTCTTTTATCATCATAAAATGTCTGTCTTTGGCTCTAGGAATGATTTTTGTCATAATGTCTGTTTTGTCGGATATTAGTATAGCAACTTGAAAAAGATATACTTTTTTAAAACTATTTTTCCTTTCAATTTGTTTTTGTCTTTGAATCTCAAGGATTTTTTTTTTGTAGGTAGCATAGTTAGAACATTTTTTAAAAATCCATTCTGCTGATTTCTGCTTTTCGATTGGAGTGTTTAATCCATTTCCATTAATATAATGACTAATGTAATTAATAAATAATAATTAATATAATTACCATCTTTTTGTTTTCTACAGGGCTCACGTTGGTTTTGTTTCTCTGTTCCTCTATTACTGCCTTATTTTTTTTTCCCCCTAGCCAGTTTGGTTCAATGGACAGAGCGTCAGCCTGTGGTTATTTTGTGTTAGACATTTTCTAGTACACCTTTTAGTTTTCTTGTCATTCATATATAGAGTTATTTATACATGGTTAATTTTATTCATTAAAATTAGAGAGACTGGAGAAGAGATGAACAAGGACCCTGGTGGCAAAAAAAAAAAAAAAAGAAAGAAAAGGTTCGAATCCAGTGTGCATCACTACGAACTGTGACCTCAGACAAGTTACTTAATTAAAACTTTGTTTCCCCAAGTAAAATGGAAATGCTAAGGACAGCTCCTTCCCGGGCTTGATCCGAGGGTCGAGTGAGATAATGTCTGGAAGTGCTGAGCGGAGTAGTCCCTGGAGACTGACCCAGCGAGGTTGGCAACTGGTTTGGAAAATTCTAAGAGAAATTTCAGAAGATTCTCCATGACCTTCATGACTAAATTACACATGTTATGGGGGAGGGACAGAGAGAGGAGAAGGAAGGGAGAGGGTAGCGAAAACCTGTTTACTTCCCAGCAGATTGGGATAACAGGCCGGGTCTGTGTTCAGTTTCCTGCTGTTCAGGACACCTGCCTTGGGGAACCTGCTGGGCTGTGTGGCTCAGTGGTTGGGCATCGACCTATGAACCAGGAGGTCACGGTTCAATTTCTGGTCACGGTTCAATTGTGTTCCCAGTGTGGGGTATGCAGCCTATCAATGATTCTCTCTCATCACTGATGTTTCTATCTTTCTCTCCCTCTCCCTTCTTCTCTGATATATATTTTAAATACACACACACACATATATATATGTATTTTATTTTATTGATTTCTGAGAGGAAGGGGGAGAGAGAGAGAGAGAGAGAGAGAGAGAGAGACAGAAACATCAATGATGAGAGAGAATCATTGATGGGCTGCCTCCTTCACACTCCACACTGGGGATCGGGCCTGCAACCAGGCATGTACCCTGACCAGGAATCGAATGTGACCTCCTGGTTTATAGGTCGACGCTCAACCACTGGAGCCCCTCCAGCCAGGATATATATTTTTTTCTTTTAAAGAAGCCTTTTAAAATGAGCCCTCAGGCTGCCTGAGACCCCGAGGTGTCTCCTTCCGGTGGAATTCTCCATCACACACGTGGCTGCAGTGGGAAGAAGGGTGGGGTGGGGAAAGAAGGAAACATCTGAAACAGGGAGGCATTTTCAGAGCCCGAGTCATGGAGCTTGAGTTGGGGCTTTGCCCGCGACCAGAATAGACGCCCCTCTCAGGTTGCCATGGAAAAAGGTGACCCGGATGTTATGACTCAGGGCAAGAGTGGAGGGCGAATAAACACTTTGAATAAACGTTTTCCTAGGCCTGCTTCCAAGCTACACCTCGTTGCTAGAATATGGTAAGTATTCAGGGTGATTCACGTTTAGCGATGCACAGGCACATGGATATCAGCCGAGGGCTTTCTGGTGAACTGGACACAGTCTGTGTCACTCATTGAATTCTGATCATGGGCAGCCTGATGTGGGAGGTGCCGTGTGCTCCGAATGCTGGAGAGAGGTTACAGGCTGGTGTGGAGGGCTCCAGCGTTTGGGGTTCCTCCTGACTTGGCCACGTTGGGAATGGGGGGTTGGGGGAGGAGGAGGTGGGGCACTTGGAGAGGTATCTGTGTTTTTAGCCATTAGGGAAGCAAGCATGAATGACTATGGCCACCTACTGTGTCAGAGCCTAGGCAAATGGGGCCCTCCCAGCAGAAGTCAGGGAAATGCAAATTGAGAGAATGATATCAGGTTGGTGAAAGTTAAAAGGACGGTGACATCTATGGCTGGTGGGGATGTGGGGAGAAGAGTAATGTCATAATTGGTAGTGGAAATGTGATTTGTCACAGCGCCGTTAAAGCTAACCACTCAGCCGAAACCAGTTTGGCTCAGTGGATAGAGCGTCGGCCTGCGGACTCAAGGGTCCCAGGTGCGATTCCGGTCAAGGGCATGTACCTTGGTTGCGGGCACATCCCCAGTAGGGGGTGTGCAAGAGGCAGCTGATCGATGTTTCTCTCTCATCGATGTTTCTAACTCTCTATCCCTCTCTCTTCCTCTCTGTAAAAAAATCAATAAAATATATTAAAAAAAAAAAAAAAAAGCTAACCACTCAATGAGAAATCAGATAAACCCCCTGAAGAGGAAATGTACCTTCATCGTGTTTTATTTTCTATAAAGTGAGGATATGGAAGTAGTACCATTATGTTCCAAACCTTGCCTTCTTCAACAGGCGTATGAGCATTCCAAATCACTTGCAAATACTGTTTTGAACCTAACAGCTCAGGTATGTGTGCCCAGTTACAAACAGACACAGCAGTTAGCCCAGTGTTCAAAAGTGTAAACTCAAAAGTGACTGATCACTTCGAAGGGCATGTGACCATATGTGCAAACTAACCATAAAGCTGGGTGTTCACTTATCATCGGGTGCTCTGTCTATAAATTCGTGACTGAATACAGTTGTACACATGTTCTATTACAATGTTTGTTTGTTTTTTAAATATATTTTTATTGATTTCAGAGAGGAAGGGAGAAGGATAGAGAGATAGAAACATCAATGATGGAGAGAATCATTGATCGGCTGCCTCCTGCATGCCCCCCACTGGGGATCGAGCCCACAACCCAGGCATGTGCCCTCGGCCGGAATCGAACCTGGGACCCTTCAGTCTGCAGGCCGACACTCTATCCACTGAGTCAACATGGCTAGGGCAACAGTGTTTTTTATAGTAGGGACTGTTAAAGGTGAAGTCACTGACTAGCCTGTCAGTTCTAGCACCTAAACAGCTTAAATTCTTGCCTTGGTCTCCATCTACACCCCCCACCCCAAGCTTTAGTCCAGGGAACAAAGTTTCTGAACCAGGTTGAGCCAGGGGGACACGGGTTAGCAGGATCCTGGTCCTACTGAGGTCCTCTGTGACCCCAGACTTGCCTTTCTCCTTATTTACAACTCTGATTCTCTTTCAAGACCCGTGGAAACTAGTATTAGGGGCATTTTTATACCCAACTAGTGGCCCGGTGCATGGATTCGTGCACATTGAAAGGAAATTAATTAGAAGAAATATTTTAATATCGCTACTCGCCCTTTCTCTATAATAGGAGTGTCAACCACATTCACGATCGACAATGACAGATCGAAACACACGCATGCGATTGGCACCAGTGAGAGCTTTATATGTATCGCACATGCGCGAGTCAACATTTATTTTTATATTTATTTATTTATTATAACGTTTATTTTTAAATTGCCAGGGTGTGTCATAGGTACCGGCCGGTCGGTCGCCTGACAGACAGATGTATGGTCAGTCACTTAGCCTTTTATATATATAGATACTCAGACAAAAGGGCCACTAATCACAAAACACCTGTATCTACACGAATACCTATAATACAGACATATTGGTGGGTGGCTATGAACTTCAAAAGTGAACTACTTATTTGTAGTCAAATAGGGCATTGAAATCCTGCAAAACTGTTGGGTGCTGGTGGGGAAATGACTGGCAGGGTACCTAGCTCTTCTCCCTTCTCACACTTACAGCACACGTGGGCAGAGAGGGCAGACCCTACAAAAACTCTAAAACGCCACCCTCCAATCTCCCTCTTCAGCCCCCGGCAGGGAACCCGTGCCCAGTGCTCCCACACAGAGACCTGAGTTCTCAATTCTCAGAACCCCCTTCTGTCTCCTCCCCACCAAGATGGCTCCTGGGAGGAAAGGAAGAGAGACCTGGTGCGCCCCAGTGTGAATTAGGGTCTTCCTAATACCTCGAGACACACATGAATGATGTGGTCGCCAACCTGCCCTTGGGTAACAGTCTTCCCGGGACCATCTCTGGGATAGAGTTCCATTCTCCAGCCCCTTTGCCTGGAACCAAGGTACATCCTGACTTGGGGGGCAGAGAGATTTCCCTCCGAATAAACTGTTTCCCCTAAAGAGATTGGCCGGGTGGTAGAATTTTGGCTGATGCGTCAGAAAATGTGGCCTGCTCTCCCGGGGAACACCATTTCCTAACTAGGCAGCCTCAGGCAAGCCACTTAACCTCTCTGAGGATCAACTTCCTAAACTGGAACCCGGATGATAAATTCCGATCGCCTCTGCAGGCCTGTGCTGGGTTCTGCTGGAGATAACACACGTAAACGGGTCAACGGGCCTTGAGGTCTGTCAAATGTTAGTTGTTACTACTGAAGGGTGTACGATTTTAAACACATCATACAAGATCTTTCCATACTGTGGGCATCAGGCAAGGAAACAGCTGCTGGTCGGAGCGGATTTTAGAAACCCGCCTTTTGGCCCAAGGAAGAGCCCCTGCTTGCATCACAACAAGGCTGCGGGCTGCCAGACAGCAATGCGGAGATGGCCCAGCAGGTGTCAGCAGAGAACCGGCTTTTGGTCCTAGGTGGGCTCCTCCAGGGATGGAGGGGATGCTGGGACCTGGTGCCCGAGGGGTCAAGGGCAGGGCTGTGGCCACAGAAGGAGATGCCGCCTGTGAGTCTGCCACACCTGGGGGATCAGAAAAAGGAAAAGGACTAAATCAAGTGACTTTGGACCTTGTGGTCTTGTCGCATGGTTATTTGCCTTTCTTAGCCCATATCGAAGTCTATCTTCCCAAAACTCGATATAGTTCTGGAATATTGAACGTCTCCAGGAAAGGAGAGTGGTGGGTTACTTAGTATAATCCAAAGGGTGTGTGTGTGGGGGGGGGGGGGGGGACGGGGAGGTGTTAGTCTCTAGAGTCCTAAACTCTAAAACTGACATCCACAAGGCATAGAAGTCCCACATCTACCACGAAACCCGAGCACTGGGCCCAGCATTCAGCTGGCAGAGTGACAGGCGGAATATATGCCGATGCCCACATGGCCAAACATCCCTCATGTCCTCACACGGCTGCGTGTACGTTGTCGCTTTCTCTTCCTCACTGTGGACATATCATTGTTTCCATCTCTTCCTTGGAAACCAGAAAGTACCATATTTGAAAGAATATTTAAAATGAAAAGGGGGGGGGGGGTTGTCTCATTCTATAGAGCAACGGCCTTTTATACATTATTTTGCCCAGAATCTGTAAGAAAAGACAAAAGCAGAGAGCAGATCCGGACAGCTGAGCCCTTGCAGAGTTCAATGACTCTGATCAGCAAAGCTTAGCATTCACTCTCGTTGCGCTTTTATGCTCAACTGGTGTGTTAGCTGGGTCCCCAGATTTAAGGACAAGAATTTGCACTGGTTTACGTATGGAGGCTCTGAAGACAGCTAAAGGGTGATGGGATCCATCTCTTGCTTCAATCAGTGCACACACCTCTGATTTAGGCCCCTTCTTCCGACCCCAAATCCCCGTAGACCACATTGTTACACTGTAAAACCGACCTTCTGTGGCACCCTGCGTTCCCAGGATGGGGCAATACTTTGGCTGTGTCTACCCAGGAATACAGAAGGGAGAACCATATGCCTTAATCCTTTGCACTCGCTTGCTTTTTTCTCGATTCCTTTATTCTAATGCTAACCGTGTGGAGTCACACTCGACATCCGAGTGCAAAAGGTTAAAGACAGTCATCAGAATTGACCAGCAACCCCTGCGTGATGGCCTCCCCTCCACCCCCCAAAGCTGTGGAATGGACCTTTCAGCATCAAGAACTCTCTCCAGTGCTCTTATTGCGGATTGTGATTTGCTGGTGCAGCTATGCCGTCTCGGGCGAAATCATCTTTACACATGAGCTTCCCCCAAGGACAGCGCAGCCGCATTTAAGCTCAAGTGCATTCGGTTCATCCAGGTCCTTCTTCACTCCTGCTGGAGTCTGGGGTATCCAGGCCCGGGAGCCCTGGCCTCTGGCCCCAGAGCCTGCCCGCCCCGCCGGCCCGCCCCTCGCAATTGCTCTTCCACCAGCTCGTTTTCGCCACAGCTCCGAGCCGCTCGGAGCGCCCAGATTAAAGGGGAAAGTCGCAGCTGTATATTTATATTTTCATTGCTAGAAGGGGATTGATTTCCGCGCATTTATTTTGGTCGTTGTAATACAACAGGGGCGGATTTGCGTCACCCGAGCAACTTGCCGGTGGAGATAAAGTTGCACAAATATGAAAAGGGGAAGTGCTAGGAGTCATTATAGAGTTTTTCTCCGGAAGAAATAAGGATTTCTGCAGTATCCTAAAATACTGAGGCAGCTTCTATTTTGAGACCAATCTCGCAGGCACATCCGCTCATTTAGTCCGAGTTGGAGCCCATCAAAAACAGGAGGTGACCTGAACTCCGGCCGGCCCGGGTTTCCTGCCGCTTTCTCGGTTGGAGGGTGGGGAGCGAGGAGGAGGGGAGTTTTGGGGCTCAGACCAGGGCAAGGGGAGGCAGGAATGAGGCCTGGGCCTGGGGAAGGGTGTGTGTGTGTGTGTTTGGGGGGGTGGGTAGGGGGTAGGCAGGGGGTCGTTCCAAAGGTGTCCCTTTTCGGAGCTCCAGATCGGCCAGGGCGCAATGAAGCCGAGGGCCAGGGAGGGCCGAGGGCGCGCGGGCCAAGGCGCAATTGAGAGTCGAGCCGCCGACCTGGCTCGATAAGACAGGAGCGCAAGGCTCGCTCGGGTAGCAATCGGCGGGGGAACCCGACTTCCCAGTCCCGCCTTCGCCCCGCCTGCCCCGCACACCTGGCCTCTAAGTGCTGCGGATGCGGGTCGTGGGCACCTCTGGGGAAACGGGGTGGGCCCGCATTCCGCCCAGTCTGCACCCCGCGCCCACCCCCAAGGGACGCGTCTTCTTTGGGGGGGTGGGGGGGGTTGGCGACCTGGGTTGAGTCCTAAATGCATCCCTGGGAACCCGGGGTTTGGGCAGAGGCCGCGGCTGGAATGTGGCCAAATCGGAATTGCAGCAAAGTTGGAAGTGACCCTAGAAAAAGGGACCCACTCTCGCGCTCGTGACTTCCCTGCGGTCCGTGAGGCTGCAGGGGCCGCGCCCTCCCACCGACCGACCGACCGACGGGACTCTGGCCAGATCCTCAGCCTTTGCGTGCAACGGCTCGACTGGAGCGCCTCAGCGGCCTGATGCTGGTCACTCCTCCTGTGGCTGGAAACGGCCGGTTTAACTGCGTCTCCCCAGGGCGCCCCGTGCCCTTCGCCCTTCACGTCCCTCCATTGCAGCTGCTGGAAATACCACCTTTGTCCTGGCTGCGAGGAGCTGGGCAAGAAAACCCTTTAGTGCAAAAGGGAGGGGAGAGAGAGAGAGAGAGAGAGAGAGAGAGAGAGAGAGAGAGAGAGAGAGAGCTGGGGTGTACTCAGTGATAGTTGGTTCGAGGTGATGGATTACTTTCCAGGAGAAAAGTCAAAGCTTAAAATGACAACATCTACAACAAGGAGCTAGAAACCCCCGAAAATGAATTTAATTAGCCCCCAATCCTAAACTGCCGATATGCACGGGCAAGTTCAGTTGCCTTCCCGGGCTTGTTTGCTAAAGAAACCTCAGTGCTGAAGTGAAATTTAAAATGCCTCAAAACTATATTGAAAGTTGTGTGTGTGTGTGTGTGTTTTTTTTGAAGAAAAAAAAAATGCCACAGAAGCACAGCTGCTCTGTTAAGAGATGCTTCTTAGTACCATCGAAAACAAAAGATGTTGTGGTTTCATTATTGTTATTATTTTATTTTCTTCCTTAAAATGTGCAAATGGGGCTCGTCTGGGTGGCCTGTGGTTTGTTTGGGAGAGGGGTGGGGAAATCCGTCCTGACTATAATTTAAAAGAGAAAACGAATTCTTAAAATAAAGATGTGGATGTTGCAGAACTCGCCCCACGGTACCCCCTTCCTCCCTTCCCCTCCGCCCCCCTGCGCCGCGCTCCTAAGACCCGACGCGCGAAAGGAACGCGCTGGCGGCCCCTGCAGCCTCTCCCGCGACCAGGCCCAAGGGGCTCCCAGGCCGGCAGGCGGTGCATTGAAAAGTAGCATTTAACCCCGAGGAAATCGGCTCTTGTGGGCACTTGCAAAACAACGCAGCCCACGTGATCGGGGATGTGGCGGAGGAGGGAGGTGGCGTTTCCTACAAGGTGCGGCCGCGGAGGGGACGGACGCGCGCGCCGCCGCTCGCCCGGATTTCGGGTCGGTCGGCGGCCCTTTTTTTTGTTGTCTTTGAGGCTTGGGGGAAAGTTTGGCTGCGTCCGAGGCAGACGTTGGGAGACATCCATCTTATTTTGTTTGAAAAGTTACTCGTTCAAAGTTGTCACCGTGTGACAGCTCCGAATAAAGCTAATTTACGACCGCTCCTCCCTCTCTTCCCGGAGGATTTTTTCGGAGGCGGCGAGGCCGACGCGGTGCTACATTGGGCGGGGTCCCCAAGGCCCCCCGCATTCCTGCCCCAGAGCTCAGGAGGGCTGGGCAGCGTGGGGCGCGAGAGATGGAGCCTCGCGGAGGACACCGATTTTCGGGATACAGGCCCGATTTTGAAAAGAAAAAAAAAATGGGGGCCGAGTGATGTCCAGGGATGGACACGTAGGGGCCCCCAGCGCGCGTTCCGGGAGGCAGCCCACGCACCGCGGTAAATTGTGCGGGACCATCGGTTTCCCCAGGCGAGGGCTCCGGGTCTTTGTGACCCCCCTCTCCTCGCCCGGTGCCGGTTCGGGCGCCGCAGAAAGCACAGGCGGGTCAGAGTTCCCCGGAGCCGGGGAAAGGGACGCTCGGAACCCCGCTCGGCCCACGCGGCAGCGGCAAACACTTTGGCGTGGCCGGGGGCGTGGCCGAGCGCGGGGCCACGCCCCTCTTTGCCAATTTCCCTCCACTCCGCGCTCTGATTGGTCCCCGGGGTGGCCAATGAGCGCTCAGATCGAGGTCCCTACCCTGAGTCGGACTCGAAAGCTCCTGCCAAAACTTTGGGAGTTTTTAGAGAGGAGTTTTTCCCCCCCCCCTCTTATTACTTTTTTTTTTTTAAACTAACGGATTATTATTGTTGTTGTTTTAAATTTAGCTCCTAGGGCTTAGCTCTTGGGGTTTTTCTTTCGGTGCCCGGCCCCTGTCTCCCCGGCTTCCCCGGAGCGTGCGGAGCCGCCCGCCACCGCGCCAGCGCCCCTAGCTCGCCTCCAGCCCGCGGGGGAGCGCCGGGTCCCGCGCCGCCGCCTTCCGTGGGGCCAGGGCCGACTGTGACCGGCCGGATCCGACCCTCGCCTCCCCACCCCCCCCCGGCCCCCCTCGGTGGTGCTGGGGGCTCCCTGGCTTCTCTTCGGAGCGGACGGAGAACCGAAAGCGGATCGTCCTCGGCCGGGCGGGCTGCCTCCTCCTGGACTAGGCGCGCCCCTCCCCGCGCACCCACCCACCCACCCATCCACCGGGCCCAGCCAGGCCGCGGCGGCCGCCGGGCGCACCCCGCCAGGATGTTTGCCGCCGGGCTGGCTCCCTTCTACGCCTCCAACTTCAGCCTCTGGTCGGCCGCTTACTGTTCTTCGGCCGGCCCGGGCGGCTGCTCCTTCCCTCTAGACCCCGCCGCGGTCAAGAAGCCTTCTTTCTGCATCGCGGACATCCTGCACGCCGGCGTCGGGGAGCCGGGGGCGGCCCCGGAGGGCCTGGCCGGAGCCTCGGCCGCTGCCCTCACCGCGCACTTGAGCTCGGCTCACCCGCACGCCTCTTTCCAAGCTGCCGCCAGATCCCCGCTTCGGCCCACCCCGGTGGTGGCGCCCTCCGAAGTCCCGGCTGGCTTCCCGCAGCGACTGTCCCCGCTCTCGGCCGCCTACCACCACCACCACCCACAGCAGCAGCAGCAGCAGCAACAACAGCAACAACAACCGGTGCAGCAACAGCCTCCACCTCCTCCCCGGGCGGGGGCCTTGCATCCCCCGGCCTCCTCCGGGGCGCGCGGGGTCCCCAACCCTCACCACAGCGGCTCGGCCCCAGCCCCCTCCAGCAAGGACCTCAAATTTGGAATTGACCGCATTTTGTCTGCAGAATTTGACCCGAAAGTCAAAGAAGGCAACACGCTGAGAGGTAGGTCTTGGGCCCCAGGCCTCAGGCCTCTGACCCGGGCCCTGACACACGCGCGCGGTCCATTTGGGGCACCTTTGAGCGTTTTTTACAATTCAGGACACATGGGTCAAAGGAGGGAGAAGAAAATCAATTGTGGGAAGACCCTGAAACACTAGGTTTAAAACTCACCTGCTCTATGTAAAAAATAAAATAAAAATGGAATGCTTAAAAAAAACGCTCTTCACAGAGTCAATGTCCATACAAATTGTTGTTGGGAACATTTGCTAAAGTGGCTATCCCTTGTCTTTAATCACATATCTAGAGAGGAAACTCTCTTATTTGTTAGGGAAAGCCCTTTTGGGGAGCCCTTTCCCGTCCATTTGTCTGGTTTAGAGAGAAATTCCACCCAAGGAATGTGGCGAAACAAATCTGACTCTCATCTCCCCAGAGGAGACAGCAGAGCGGGCTCTTCCGGCGGAGGGTTTAGGTCTGGGATTCTCCAGAGGCACCTGAGAGTGGTTTCGTGTTGTCGGCTTAAAGCCATTTCGAGCCTCGCCCCTTTGTCCACAATCGGGAGAGAGAGGGGCTTGGGGTGGAGGCAGGGGGTCTCTCTTGACTTTGCATCAGGAAAGTGGAGGGCTCGGGGGAGAGGGGAGGAGCACCTCAGCCCAAAGGGTGTGGGTCTGCCTGGGGTGTGTGTAACCGGCTCTTCTCTCGCCCCCGGTCCCCAGATCTCACGTCCCTGCTGACGGGCGGGCGGCCCGCCGGGCTGCACCTCCCAGGCCTGCAGCCCTCCGCCGGCCAGCTCTTCGCATCCCTAGATCCCATGAACGAGGCGTCTGCCATCCTCAGCCCCTTAAGCTCGAACCCGAGAAATTCCGTCCAGCATCAGTTTCAAGACACGTTTCCAGGTACGGGACGGGCGAGTCCGCCCAGTAGAAAACTCGGGACTGACGCCTCCCGTGGCGAGGGCGGTGCAGCCATCCCGGAGTGGGGGGTGGGGGGGGTGCGGGAGGTCACCACGTCGGGGGAGAGAAACCGAAAGATTTCTCCCCGGGGAGTTGGCTCGCTCTCTCCCTTTCTGCAGGCAGTCGAAGGGAAGGGGTGGGAGCCTGGGGAGCCCAGGAACTATGTGCGGGGGCGAGGGGCTTTCCCCAGCCCTTTCTCGGGATGGGGTGCTTTGAAAATGCAGCTGCAAGAGGCATTGCTTATTATCACACACACAGATTTTGAAATGACTTCAAACCCTTTGCCCCAGGAATTTGCATCTAGGGTCCTCGCCTGGGCGCATGAGCGCGCGCACACACACACACACACACACACACACACACACACACACACAACAGAGAGATGAGAGGCAGAGAGAGGGAATATCCAGGCTGACATCTCTAGCTTCTTCAGGCCTGGGGGACATTTTCGCCTGCCCTCCCCATGCCTGATGGCCAAGCATTAATTCCCTTTGGAATTAATGGATGGCCCGCTGAGCTTCTCAACTCAGACCATACACTTGCTTTAGGCCTTCCCATTGCCTTCTCAAAAGCTGTAAAATCCCTCCTTGGAGGAGGGCTTTGTGGATGCGGGGAGGGCCTAGGGTTAAGCAGACCAGTTTTAAGCAGTACTGTGAGCCCTAGGCCCAGGGCACTAATTCGGTCCTCCTGTGTGTCTCTCTCTCTCTGGTTCCCACCCCTCACCCCCACCCCGCAGGTCCCTATGCCGTGCTCACCAAGGACACTATGCCCCAGACCTACAAGAGGAAGCGCTCATGGTCGCGGGCGGTCTTCTCCAACCTGCAGAGGAAAGGCCTGGAGAAAAGGTTTGAGATTCAGAAGTACGTGACCAAGCCCGACCGGAAGCAGCTGGCGGCGATGCTGGGCCTCACGGATGCTCAGGTAAGCCCGCGTGCAGGCCCAACGCAGTCCGACCGTCCCAGGCCCAAGGACCCGGGCACCCCACCCACTCTCCTGCCGCGGAAACACGAGGCCTTGAATTTAGGGAGACTTTGTGGACTCCCCAACGTGAGGCAGGAGAGAGGAGAGCGGAGGCGAAGGACGGAAGGCATATAGCCCATCTCCTAAGATGCGTGCCCGCAGGCAGCGGCTGTTTATTTTGGCCGGCGGGCCAAAGAACCGCTGAGAAAGCACACAGGCCCAGGGAGATAATAATTACGGACCCGACTCCACTGCAATTCGCTGTAGGAAGCAGTTCATTTCAGAAGAGATAGAAATCCAAAGGCAAGGGATTGTTGTTGGCTTTTTTTTTTTTTATCTTCCATCCTCCCCGCCCCCCCCTCCTGCTGCTGCTGCAGGATTGTGAAATCCCCAGTTGTGAGGAAGTGAAAACATCATTTCAAACGGAATTACTTCGCCCTGGTCGGGCAAGCAGTCCGCCTGGAGCGGCCACAGTCCGATTTTCTAACGGCATCAGCTCCGACGGAAAAAATCTCAGGTGGGGGGAGTGAGGGAGAGAAGGAAAACGGGTTTCTTAGAATGCTTCAGAGCACGGCCGACGGGCCGGCTCGGGGCTCTGCCTACTTGAATCCTTTTCAAGAAAATAACAAATCCATCACGCCTGCCTTCGATGTCCGAATTCTTCCCCTCCCCCCTCCCCCAAATTCAAGAACTGGATTTTTTTTTTCCTTTTTGAGTTTTGAAACTAGAGGAGTCACCCTCTGCCACACCCCTGGCTACTGAATGTTCGAATGTTCTGAGCAGGCATAAGCCAACGGCAGGCACTTTTTTTTAATGGCGCCTTTTGGTGCCCCCGCCCCCCAACTTCTGGGTCTCTCTGTCCTCCATTGCACAACTCCCCTCCCCGGCACCACACTGAAGGGCCCAGCCGCCTTCCACCAGCTGTGGATGTTATTTTTAAAAGGGAAGCTGGAACTTGTGTGAACGGCATTGGGTCCCCCAGGGGATCGTCTGTATTTATATAGATTCCCCCGCCCCATCCCTACCCCCCTTTCTCCACGGTGCACAGGTTTGATTCCAGAGTTTTCTGAGCTCACAGTGGGGTTACTTTATCCTGGGCAGGGGCTCGGTGCCCTCATGCCGAGGAGCCGCTCTTCCCTGGAAGGTCCAGCGGTACCCCCACCTCTGGAATCCACTCTTTGAACCCCCTACCCCCCTCTGTGCTTCCTACAGTCCCTCCTTAAGAATTGCTTTTGGGGGGACTTGCATCGGACAGTGGCGTTAGAGGAGGGGGACGACTTAGCAGGAATTCGTAACATCGATTCACCTTGGTGCGCGAAATCTTGGGGATATATGTGCCTTTTTTCTGGGCCACGGGTCGGTCAGATTCCTGGGAAGGCCCTGACACAGGTGGGGTTCAGGGAAGCATCCATTTAGAGTAGAGATTCCCGCCCCCCCCCCCCCCCCCCCACGCCGCGTTTGCAAGGTTCTGCCTTTCCAACAAGTACCCATGCAATTTCGGGCTGGCGCCTGGAGAGCCGCGTTTGGAGAAGCAGGCCCAGTGCGTCCTGAGGCTGGGACCCCTGGCGATCTCCCGGTTTCTCGCCTCGGGCAGCCTCTGGGCCCCTGCACCTAGCGCAGGGCCTGGCGCGTCCTAGAGGCGCCTTGGGGGTGCGTCCCCGGTGCGCGCGCCGGTCGGATGGCAGCGCGCCCGTGTCTCACCGCGCTTTCCCGTCTTGTCCCCGCGCGCGCGCGCGGCGCAGGTGAAGGTGTGGTTCCAGAACCGGCGCATGAAGTGGCGGCACTCCAAGGAGGCGCAGGCCCAGAAGGACAAAGACAAGGAGGCGGACGAGAAGCCGGCGGGCGGAGCCCCAGCGGCGGACGGCGAGCCGGAGGAGCGGAGCCCCAGCCGCTCGGAGGGCGAGGCCGAGAGCGACAGCAGCGACTCGGAGTCCCTGGACATGGCCCCCAGCGACACGGAGCGGACTGAGGGGGCCGAGCGCTCCCCGCACCAAACCACCGTCATCAAGGCCTCGGTGGCCGGCGCGCTCGTCCCGGCCAGCAGCGTGGGGAGCGGGGGCAGCGGCAGTTTCGGCTTCAGCGGCCTGAGCAGCAGCAGCAGCAGCAGCACCGGCACGGGGATCGCCAGTAGCCTGGGCAGCAGCGGCGGCGGCCTGGCCCCGGAGCTGCTCCCTGCGCCCCAGCCCAGCCTCAGCAGCGCCCCCAAAAGCCCGGAGCCCGCCCAGCCGCCTCTCGGAGGCCCGTAGACTGGACCAGGGCGCAGGGGACCAGGCCGTGCGCGCAGACAGACTCCAGTCCAGCCAGCCTTCCAGCGCGGCTGGATCTCGTGCCTACTCTTTGGTGCTGGCCGCGGGGACAGGGCCAGAGACGCATCGGGGGAGCCTCCTTCGCCAGGGTCGCCTCCTGCCCCTCGCTGGCCGCCTGGTGGCACAGCCCACACTGCGCAGTGGCCTGGGGAGTCTCAGTGCCCCCCCCACCCCCCCGACGGACACTTTTCCCGGATACAAGCAGCTCACACTGTGACGTGTGACTCCGCAGTGCCTTCCCGCGCTAGGGGGGTCGCAAAGACGCGCTGCTGCACGTAGGACGCCACAACCTTGTAAATAAAAATGTTTACTACGGTTTGTAAAGAAAGGCTGCGTGGCTGGCCGGGGCGATGCGGTCACAAGGTCAGGTCAGGGATCTCTGCGCTGGGCCTTAGGCCCGGGCAGCAGGTCACAGCGGCTGGAGGGGGGACTAGAGCTTTGGGGTAAGGGCTGCAACCTCAGAGCCGCGTGGCTACAGAGATGGGGTAGAGGCTAAGCCGCTCTAGCAGTTCAGAGGGGTCTTAGCCCGCGGCGCTGGGTGACCCTGAGTGTGGCCTGCGAGCCAGTTGGCCATCAAATCCCCTTAGGGGCAGGTGGCTTCCCCCACGGAAAGTCGGGACTCCAGGAGTGTGCCGTGAGCGGCTCGCAGGCTTTGGGAAGACATGGAGTTGGGATGGAGAAGACGGTGGTGCCTGCGGGGTCAGTGTGGACACAGCCTGTACTCCCAGGGTGGCCACTCAGAGCCGGGAGGCAATTCCAGGGCAACACATCGCTTGCTCAGGTGTGGCCGGAGGTGTCCTGGTGGAAGGAAGGACAGGCAGACCACAGTGGTTGCGGCAGGAAGGCCAGGCCTGGGATGGCTGTAAAGATGCCCAAGCAATTGCATGGCAGAAAGGTGTCTCGTTCAAGGTCTCAGGGAGGCAGAGCCTGAGACCAGAACTCCCGCCTCCTGGCTCACCTTTGGCCAGTGATAGGGCTACAAAACTGCACCCTTCAATGAGCGTGCGAGACACACACACACACACACACACACACACACACACACTTTTCCCTAATAATTAGGTTTCTACAGGCACATGATTGCCCCCTCCCCCAAACTGATTTGAGAAGCAGTTTCCCCATCACAGTGCAGCTGGCATAAAGCAAACCTATTTTAACTCCCCGCTGCCAGTGGGGCGACCAACGCAAAGTTTTTTTTTGAAGAGTCAAACCTCTCTCCAAGACCAAAGGTCCTCCCCGGCTCAACTTCCCTCGCAACTACAGAATGTTTGGAGTTTGTTAAAAGTTCTTTGGGGAGATTTTAAAACAGGTAGACGTTGTTGTCGAAGAGCCTGATCACCCAGGTCTGTTGGGCACCGGGCTGTGGGAGGGCACAGACCGCTTACAGGCCAATGATCCATGGGGTGAGGGGTTGGTTGTCATGGAGAACAGTGCTTCTGCCAGATGTGAGGTCAGGGAGCCTAGGACCCCCTCATCCCCTGGCCAGGGTGGGAAGGCTCCCCAGTCTGGCTTAGCTTCTTCTCCACTTTGACCCATTTGCTCCAGCACATTGAAAACGTTCCTTCCGGATTTTCGGGCCCAGGGGCAGAGTAGACACCCCAGATTTAGCCTTCCCTGGTCGGGCGCATCAGACACCTGGGCAAGCCCCAGAGCACAGCCCAGGGATGAAGGCTGATCATTTCCTACCCCAGTCACCGCCTCCCGCCACCCCCCAGGCAGCAAGCGGAACCCCTAGAGGAATGTGCACCGTGGGGAGGGAGAGGGAAGACCAGGGTGGTCCCAGGCAGAAAGGGGAAAGAAAGGTTGGGGCCCCAGGAGGGACCTTAAGCTGAAGGGGACTGTGAGCCAGCTGTTACCCCTAAATGTGCCCCAAGATGGGTGAGCAGCCTCCCCACCTGCCCTGGGGTTCCAGCCCCGTCTGGGGTGGCTCCTTTATTCCTCCCACCGGCTCTGCTACTGGAACTGCCGCATTCTCTCTGTACCCCAAGTTTGCCTTTATTATGGAAGTCCGTTTTCTCCCAAGCCCCAAGCGCTGGAATCCTGGAACTAGGACTTCCCGAGAACATGGAATTAGGAGGCGCTTGAATCCAGCTCTGGCCTTAAGGAGAGTAACGTGGCGGGATGTGCATCTGGTTGAGGACCCGGCTGGGGAGAAGAGGGGGTAGAGGTTTTGCTTTATGCTCCCCGCAGCTACCGTGCCCATTGCGGGGGGTGGGGGGGGGGCGCCTGCAGCCCCCAAATCCCCGCCTGGGCCCAGTTTCCCAAAGTGAAGGCATTCTTCGCCCAGGGACTGTCATGATGTGATTTCGGGTAAAATTAGGCCTCGTCTCCGCCAGGTTCAGCCAGAGAGGGCGCGGCGGGCTGGGAGGCGGGTACCTTGGGGTGGGGGTCGGGGGCTCCCAGAGGCTGGTAGAAGGCACCCCTTCCTCCGCCACCCCCACTTCCGTTCCTGAACACGTTCCCAGTGAAATGCTCACGGGGCTCTCCCCATACGCAGTGGAGTTCTCCCACGTTTTCATGGACGGAGACTCGCAAGACCCAGGGAATGTGAAGTTCACTTGAAAGAGCAGTCCCAGGACCCAGGGCCTCTCCGGGCGGGCGGGCGGGCGGGGTGGGGAGGAAACCCGCAATTCGGCTCAGGTTGCCCCACCCCGGGACGGCTGGGGTCTTCCCGGGGGGGGGGGCGCTCGATGCCGGTAGGGGCGGCCGGGAAAGCTAGAAACTCCTGGACGGAGAACCAGATCGCTGCGCACGGAAGAGAAGGCTGCGCGCGGAGGGACCGCGGACGCCAGGCGCGCTCAAGCCGCAGCGCGCGGGCCTCGGAGCGGAGCAGAGGCGAGAGCCCGCCGCTTCCCGGCGCCCAGGCCGCGCCCTCTCCTACGAGCTGTACCCACTCTGCTCACTGCGGGACTCAGCCTCCCCAGCCTCCCCAGCCTCCCCAGCCTCCCCGTCCGCAGCGATGGGCCAAGCGCTCCGAGCAAGGTTGCGGGACGCAGAGGGAGGGACCGCCACCCGCGCGCGGCTCTCCGGGGAGGGCAGGCGGGGGTCTAATAACCTCGCTCCCCCATCGGGTGCACAGGCGCGCGCAGGGGCGCGCACACACACACACCACAATTACACACACACACCAAACACACACGCCCACGCCAGCTTCCCCGCTCTCCAGCTCTCCATGTGGCAAAGCAAAGCGCGGAGCCTTCGCCCGCTGCGTGCGCGCCGGGGCGCTGGTCTCCAGACGTTCGCTCGCGCCCAGCTCCGCAGCCCAAACCCCGCCGCGGGTCGGGTCGGCTTCAGCCCAGAGCGGTGCGGACCTGGGTCCCTGGGCTTGTGAGCAGCGAGTTGAGGTCGCTGCCCCGTCTCCACCGAGGCCGGAGCTGCCTGGCCTTTCGGCTCTTCAAGGGGAGGTGTTGTCTCCCAGGGAGGCTGTGGCCCGCATTCCAGCCTAGGAGATGGCTCCTGCCCTGCACCCGCACCCCTCACGTCCTCGAGAGTTTGGGGGCGGGAGGGGGGCAGTTACTCAGACTCGGATTGTCGCACATCCCTCTGACTCCCTGGGCCTCTGCGAGGGAGGGGCCGTAGTTCTGGGGTCTTCCTGGCGGCTGCTCCCTGGAGCTCGGGCCTGGAGTGGGGTGTTGGCGGAGGTTCTATTTCCTTGGCGGCCTGGCCGCCGGCCCCTCCGGCTCTAGGGGCCCCTAGGCTCCCTGCCCGAGCACGTGGCACAGTCTCAGTTTCCAGAGTCTTTGGGGTCTCCAGGGCCTGGCAGGCCCCGGGACCTGCAGCGCGGGGCTTTCTGGGGGCGTTTTAACCTGTTCCTGGATGGCACCCCCTCCTCTCAGGCCCTCAAACAGACTCCGTGGGCAGGAGGGGCCTGGGGGGCGGGGCTCTGAAGCAGGAAAGGGGGCAAGACTCGGAGGCTGAGGTCAGGCAGGGCTCCCTCCTCCCGTGTGCGCCCCCTGCCCACCCTCCATGAAGGAGCTTTGTCCTCCTTGAAGAAGGAAGAACAGAAGAGGGACTTGGAGCTGCGTCCTCCCTAGACAACCTGGTCACACTGATTTAAAGGTGACCCAGCGCACAAGGTCCTCTCACTCCCCCTTCTCCAGCCTCTGGGGGAGGGGCCTGCATGCTCCCTGGTCTGCAGGAAGATGCAGGTGCAACTCTGGGTGTTCAGAGGTGAACTGCAGGTGTTGGGGCTGGATTTCCCTGTTCCCGCCCACCTCGGGCTCTCAGCCACTCCTTGGGGCTTGTGATGGGATTGGCAGGTGCCCAAAGACAAATGAGCAACCTCTGCGCCTTCTTCTCAGGCACAGGCACGTGGGTATCCCAGGCACGTGCGTGATCAGGCACGTGGGTGTTACCGGCACGCAGGTGCTAAAACTTGCAGAACGCCCTCTACATCAGCTGCACTTTGCAAACCCGGCTGCACTTTTTAAGAAACTCTCCTGTGCCACACACACACCCCGGTCGAATGGAGCAAGTGTCTGCACGGACTGGCCCAGGGCCCCTGAGCCCCTCTGACAGGTAAGCTTGGAGCATTGCTGGCCCTGGGGCCCCTTAGCCGTCCTGCTCTCTGTCACCTTAGGAAAGCAGGCTAGATGTCCCAGCACGTACGACTTCCTCCTCCTCCATTTCTGGTTGAGGCACCCAAGGCTGGGAGGCTCAGCCTTGCTCACGGTCCCCTGGGGAGTGAGTGCCATGGGGTTAGAAGTCCACGGCACTCAAAAGAGGGGAGCAGGAGGCAGCGGCTGCACCCCCACCACCTGCTGGGCTTACCGAGCTCCAGGCCTCTGTAACCCCAAAGACTCTGGGAGCTGGGGGGCCAGGGAGCCAGGAAGAGTGCGCCTGATCCCACGTCTGCAGTAGGGAAACCCAGACGAGCCTAGGAAGCATTCGTTCATTCACCCATTCCTAACCTGCTGACCTTGGGGACTGATGTAGCCACGTGGCTTTAGTTTCCTCACCTGTCTAACAGGCACTAACCACAGTTACCTGGCTGACAAATTACCCTGAGGGTTAACTGCTTTAACCAAGGTGAAAGGCACGAGTGACATACAATCAGAACCACAGGCTTGCACGTCATTGTATTCCTTCATCCATTCGTTTATTTTTTTTAAATATTTTATTAATTTTTTTACAGAGAGGAAGGGAGAGGGATAGAGAGTTAGAAACATCTATGAGCTGCCCCCGCAACCAAGGTACATGCCCTTGACGGGAATCGAACCTGGGACCCTTCAGTCCGCAGGCCGACGCTCTATCCACTGAGCTAAACCAGTCAGGGCCCATTCGTTTAGTCACTGTGGTATTTATTGAGGTGCTTGTTAGTATATGCACAGTTGGGGGGAAAAAAAACCCACAAAAAAAACCAAAAACCAGAATGCAAAACAAGCCGTACTCTCCAAGAAATTGAATCCTTAGCCGGAGGCCCATGAGTGCAACGCATTAACGGGTCCCCAGGGAAGCCCTCGGAGGGGTGTTTGGACTGGCTGCCCGGTGATGACTGGGGCTGCCACGTGGTCTCGCTGACTCCGCCCATTGGAGCCTCTGCCTCTCCGCCCACTGGCGCTTCCTCCAGCACCTGGTGCACACAGCAGGTGCCCAATACTGAGGCTTGCAGGTGTGGTTGGGAGTTTTCTTTGGCAGGTGAAGAAACGCGTTTTTGGAGGGAAGTTTCCGCAAGTGTCTGGGGTCCAAGGAGGGAAAAACAGGTGCCCGCAATTGTGACCGTCTCGGGACAAATGGCCCTAAGTTAGTAACCAATCCATCGAGGGGAAGGTCTCCAATATGGAACAGGACACCACCGCCCCTGTACCAGGAAAGCCACGCTCTGTTTCTTGAGGGCAGGGCCGGCCCTGCTGGTGGTTGGAGAAATCCTGGCATCCAGCCTGGTGCCTCCACAAGTGTCCTTTGACTAAACGAATCACACGATGATTGTGGCTCAGAGGTTATTTATCGTCTCAGGGGATCCTCAGGAACCATCTGATCGCTTGGCTAGCTTTGTCAGCATGGGAGGAAGCGGATGACAAGGCGCGGGGCCATCCAGCGGTGACTCAGGGAGGATCCACAAGGGAGGATCCACAAGGGTCCCAGAAACTAAGACCATCACAGAGCAGAGCGAGATCTCAAGCAGCGTTCAGTCTAGGTGGCGACAATGCTCATTCTCACACTTTCCTATGGAGAGTCGTCATCCCCTCAGCCTGTAGATCCAATGACTCGTCCACAGTCATTCAGCCAGCTGTAGACCCAAGAATCAGGACTGAGGCCAGAGCTTTCTGGGCGGCCTTGGGTCCCCATTCCTGGGGGCGCTGGGATCTGCACCCCTGTGTCCCGGCCACAGGGAGGGAGTGCGGGCCGGGCAGAATCTGCAGCGAGCTGGCTCAGCCAGTCGGCACCCAGCACCGAGCCGCCTCCGCTGCTGCCCAAAAGTGTCCTTTTATTTCGCGGACTTTCCGACCCGCCCTGACCCCCAACTCGCCTGGAGCGATTTTCCTGGTCAGCAAATTTCAGCCTTGCTTTGATGTGTGAGGGCTGTTGAACTTCGTTCTGGGAATGGGGTGAAGAGCGTGTGTGGGGAGCTCAAGAGAGGAGCGAATGAATGGAGGAACGAACGAATGAACTCATTAAGGGTGAACAGGATTCCCTGTCTTGCGATTTTCCTGGGCCCTTCCCAGTAGGGAATCTCGGGCAGCACGCATGCCCAGCAAAGGGGACTCAGCACTCAACCCTGGCTGGCTCTCCGGGCCCCAGGCGCAGACCTCTCTAGAACCCTCTGCCAGGGGGTTAGGGGGAGGGTCCGCCTGACTCCATCCCTTTTGTTATTCGTTCAGATCCAGTGGAAGGTCCGGGTCCTCTGTATTCTTGCCTCCCCACCCCATAGGCTGAGTCCCTAGTCCAAGGTCAGTGCGGCCCCCAGGCCTCAGTCTCCATGGGGCTGATCCAGACCTTGGCACTGGCGGGTGGGCAGTGCCCGGAGGGGTCCCCACAGGGCCCTCTGCGGTCCTCGCAGCCACCAGAGCCAGACGCCCTCTCCCTGCGTCCTCCAGGATCCCACTACCCTGTGCTGACCTCTTTCCCGGGCGCGGTTTTGTGGGTGAACAAACGGGGCGAGAGGGAAGGAGTCAAACCAGCAACTTGCTCTGTGACACGTTTTGAAATGGAATGTCGACCATCATGGAAAATGTCCCATTTCCCTCAGTCTTCATTCTCCTCTGTCCTCCTCACTTTGGGCATCTCCACCTCTTCCCAGTTTTAGTCCCCCCCCCCCCCCCCCGCAGCCTGAGGGTTCTGGGGCGATAACATAGGGGGGGGGGGCAGGGTGTGTGGCCTGAGAGGAGAGACCGGCATCCAGGCTGCTCCCAGGTGGGGGACTCACACCTTGTCCAGGAACCAACGCGTAAGGAAAGGCTGTGACTTATTTTTATTATAAAATCCGAACGGCTGTGTTGTTAACAAAAGACCCGCAAAGGCACCATCCGCCCCGGAGGCATTGCTCAGGACCAAGGTGACATGCCGGCACTCGGTCACCCTCCCCCCATGCCCCCACGCACACCCCAGGAGCCCAGCCCCTTCCTGCCTGGGGCAGATTCTGGGTGGGGGACCCACATGGCTCAGGCTGCAGCCATCTGAAGGGACATTGAGTTGCACCCTCTGGAACAAAAGCGTTAGCCATGGGACCTTTCTCTCCCGCCTCTTCCCCCTCCGGTTTGGATTTCCCACCGCAGAGACGCCTCCTGCCTGGTGGTGTGTGTGGGGGGGTGCCTTCCCACTTTGCTCAGCGCCCTGGAGGCAGTTAGCGCTGTGTCCCCTCCGCTAGGTCCGGGGACACACCAGAGGCAGCGCACCCTCACACACAGGCAGCGGCTGTCCTGGCAAACAGGGGGCTCAGGGGCGCCCTGAAGCCATCACCACGGCTCCCATAGCTGCCCCGCTCGTTGCCTTCTTGCCTTCTGGCCGGAGGCGCCTGGACGGCAGTTTGAAGCCGCCCAAGGTGGCCGCGTGCAGGTGAAAACGGAGGAAAGAGACGACACTCTCTCCCACGGTTGAAGCAAGAGCGGAAAGTGCTGTGTTCCATTTGACCTGCACATGAGAGGATCTCACACGCCCTGACAGTGCCCACTCTGAGAAGCAGAGGGTGGGGAGTCTCATCCCGGTCCTGGGACACCCCGAAGGTTCTAGCTCCAGTCCCTCAACGGGTGGGCTTCTGTGCTTCTCTCCTCAAAGACAAAGGGAGTTCAAAGTTCAGAGACAAGCTTTGTGCGCTCTCTCTCTCTCTCTCTCTCTCTCTCTCTCTCTCTCTCTCTCTCTCATCATTATTTCAGGCATTCACCTTACACTGGGAGTGTAGCCGCCACCACGGGGAAATCTGAGGGATCCACTTGCTGCTCCTCCAGGGAAAGCGCGCCCCCCGTGCGCCCCGGACATCCCCAAGGCTGACCCTACCACAAAAGCGTCTCAAGCGCACTGCGCACTCCCTCCTCCTCCGCGCTGGGATGGGAAGATCTGAGAGGTCTAGGAGCCACAGACCTTGCCCCTGGGCAGGGGTAGGGGTGGGGGCGGGGGGTCCTTTTCCTTCCCCTTCTCACCTGACCTTCCCCAGGCCGGGCCTCTCGCCCACTCCGGTCCCTCCCGGGGCCAAGGGGAGCTCCCTGCGGGCTGATACCCAGTCCTCACGCCGCTCCAGGGATGCTTCGGGCTGAAGCTGCTGCGGGTACCAGGCGCGCTTTGCCGGGTACCAGGCGCGCTTTGCCGCAGTGACCGAGGCCCCAGCAAGGAAGCGGCGCCGGAGACGGTGGTGGCGGGAGGACTCGGCCTCCGAGCGCCGCGCCCGGGCGGGCGGGCAGGCGGGAATTTATGGTCTGTGTACACTTTCTGGCTCCAGCGCCCCGCGCGCACCAGAACAATGGGGATGGGGCTCCCCTCCCTCCGGTGCCCCAGGCGGCGAGCTGGGGCCGCGAGTCTCTCCTTTCGGCCGCGCCTGGAGGCGAGGCGCGGCTGAAAACGAAAGTCGGGGCGCGGGGACCGAGGAGGAAACCCTCGCGTCTACGGGGCGATTTGGCATCGCGCGCCTCGGGCACCGGGTGGGACTCCAGAACCCCGGTCGGCAGTCACGGCTCTGTCGCATCCTCAGGGTGTAATGTCGAGGACCTTGGGGTCCAGACTTCATTCGGATTATAGCGTGGCCCAGGGCAGGTAAAAGGACCACTCAAAAAGCCGGGCTAAACGAGAGAATTCCTGGGCCGTGGGTGGCGGAGGAGGCGGGGGCAGGTGACCCAATGCCAGGCCAGAGGAGAGGTCCCAGTGCGCGTGTCTTTCCTGCCGGGTTAGCAAGATGCGTCCACCCTCCCCCCCAGGCCAGGCGGCCACAGGAGCGGGGAGTGAAGCCAGGCGGCCAGGCCAGAGCCAGGCAGGTCCCTTCGCTCACACTGTCAGCAGGAGACTGTCCCCGAGTGTGACCGCAGAACGCACCTGTGAGGACTGGTTAGCCCAAGGCAGCTTAACCAGCGGTGCCGGGCACTGTTCTAAAAACCTTCCATGTGCTAACTCATTTGCTCTTTACCAAACTCCAGTTAGGCGGTTTACTCACGTTGTCCCCACTTTACAGATGAATAAACTGTGCCCAAGAAAAGTTAACTTGCTGAAGGGCATGCGGTCAGCAAGCTGAGTCTGGAAGAAGTCACATCTCTCTCTCCAGGCCTACGTTACGTAAATCATCTAGAGTCCTGATGAAACAAGTACTTATTTTGAGTTATTAAGAGTCATGCAGCCCCTAACCGGTTTGGCTCAGTGGATAGAGCGTGGGCCTGTGGACTCAAGGGTCCCAGGTTCGATTCCGGTGAAGGGCATGTACCTTGGTTGCGGGCACATCCCCAGTGGGGAGTGTGCAGGAGGCAGCTGATCGATGTTTCTCTCTCATCGATGTTTCTAACTCTCTATCCCTCTCCCTTCCTCTCTGTAAAATATATTTTTTTAAAAAAAGAGTCATGCATGCGGGTGAGAATAGGCTGAAAGCCCTGGCCATTTACCCACTGCGACCTTGGATGGACACTGGGGGGCGGGGACAGGGCGACTGCGAGCTGCCACCATGGGGTCCAGTGAGGGGGGTGGCGGAGGAGGCCATAAACACCTGCTAACTATGTAGCAATTGCCCTCAGGGTGTGTGAAACGCTCTGGGGCTGGGCTGTAGCCATGGTGAATTTGTAAGTGTCTCAGACACAGAGTCTCTCAAAGTCTGTGGCCCTCCGCTTTCTTTTATTAAATGAAATGAATTGTATTGTTGAGAGTATTACAGATGTCCCCCATTTTCCTCCCCCACTTCACTCCCCTCCACCCAGCTCCCACCTAGGTCTCTGCATCAGGAAGCTCCGGGAACCCCAGGCTTTGTTAAAACACATACTCCCCCAGGCACAAGGCTGCTGAGGCGGCAACAGAGTGATAGCCTGCCTCTCCAGGGACATGTAATTATTCTTTTTAAAACAATATATATTTTATTGATTTTTTACAGAGAGGAAGGGAGAGGGATAGAGAGTTAGAAACATCGACGAGAGAGAAACATCGATCAGCTGCCTCCTGCACATCCCCTATTGGGGATGTGCCCACAACCAAGGTACATGCCCTTGACCGGAATTGAACCTGGGACCCTTCAGTCCGCAGGCCTACGCTCTATCCACTGAGCCAAACCGGCCAGGGCTAATTATCCTTGTTGGTGTATTGACTTTTCCCCAGGGAGGTGAGAGAAACTTTAGCACCTCTGTGAGGTGTGTCCTGGGCGAGGGGGGGGGGGGGGGGGCATGGCATAGACGGAGGGGCAGTTTATTGGAGAAGACATGGGGGCAGCAAAAAAAAAGGAGCGGGGTAGAGGATGAAAGCACAGAGTGGAAAAGGAGGCACAAGAACTAGGAGAGAAGATGGAGGCCGTGAACATAAGTGGGATTTTGAAGCGTTTCTTACATTTTTAAAGGGGGTGGGGTGGGGCTTGGGGCTGGGCCATAAATTAATAGATTTATTCCTCAATCAGGAAGGAGCCATTAAGATATTTTTGGCTCGGTCTGTGGGAAAATAATTTCGTTGATTGAGTTGCCCCAGAAGACCCTCTGAAGCCCTGTCCATTCTGCCTCCGACAGCCCCCTCTTTCCTGCCGGCCGGGAGGGGGGAGGAGCGGGAGCCCCCGGGGAGGGGCGGCCTTTCCGTCTTCTCCAGCATCTTGAATTTCACTTTGCACGTTTCTCTCTGCTTCTCGATGTGATCCCCGCTGCCTCGGAGACTTGGAGCCTCAGAAGGAAAATTCTCCTGCAGCAAGCGCCACTGCCACGGTCTCGGGTCTCTTTCCTTAGGTCTTGGCATTGACCTTGACCGGGGCCCTTGACCCCTCCCTCGCCCCAGCATGTGGAAGACTTTGGGTCTGGGAATAAGAGAAACCAAACTATGGGGCGGGGTGGGGGGAACAAAAGGTCCCCCAAACGGAAGGCAGGCACCCCAGAGCGGGGTGAGTGAAGAATTGTTCCTCCCGCGCTTGGAGGAGCTGAGCGGTTCTTGTCAGTCTCTTAGGACTCAAAGTGTGGTCCTGGGACCCTTAAGGGTCTCTGAGATCCTTTCAGGGGATCCCCAAGGTCAAAGCTATTTTCACAATAAAAGGTTCTTGACTTTCGCACACGTGTGCAATGGAGTTTCCCGAAGGTCACGTCAGGCCTGGTGCGGGCCTGGCTCCGACGGCCTATGGAACGTGTGCAGAGTCCAGTGTCTGACAATGTTTTGGTTTGTGTTTCACCGCAATGCAAATGCATTCCAAAAATACGTCTTGGTTTTCTAGCTCTACCTGTGCCACGTGGTTATTTACATTTAAATGAATGAAAATCAAAGGTCACCAGGCATGTTTCCATGGCTCAGGAGCCACATGTGTCCAGTGGCTGCCACACAGGGTCGTGTGGACCCGCGGAATATTCCCACCTTCATAGAAAGGTCGCCTGGACTCTGCACGTGCTAGCTTCCTGAACTTGGACTCTTCTTAGCTCTGAGCATCAACAGTTCCTGACGATAAGCTAAGGAGAGGCAGCAGTCTAGCTGGACACAGAGACCACAGACTCTGGGGTGAAAATGGGCAAAAATCTCAGCTCAGCCCACATGCTTGGGGTTAATGTCTCCGTGGTTCAGTTTCCTTATCAGCACATTGGAATAAAAATAACGGTAATAATAATAATAATAATAATTCCTTCCTTATGGGATTTTGTGAGTGTCTTAAATTTGAAATGAGTGAAAACACTTAAGAACCAGTAACTGACATATTGGAAACTACTACCACATGTGTGCTAAATATTAGTGTTATTGCACATACAAAGTACAGAGCTTACTGGGAGACAATAAAGTTAAATTTCCCCTCTCATATATATACATATACATATACATATACATATACATATACATGTACATGTACATGTACATGTACATGTACATATACATATACATATACATATACACACATATATATACACACACATATATATATACACACACACACACACATATACATATATATACTGTGTTGTATATATGTGGTAAAATACACAACATAAAATTTATCATCTTAACCATTTTAAGTGTACAGTTCGGTAGTGTTAAAATGCTCAATCTCCAGAACATTTTCATCTTGTAAAACTTAAATTCTGTATCCATTAAGCAACTCCCCATAGTAATATTTTTATGCTGATGTGATATTGGTCTCCAGGCTTTAGAATTTTAGTTAATACTTTTGACTATAGTGTTAATAATTCCAGTTAAGTAAGGCCGGTGTGGCTCAGTGATTGAGTGTCAACCCAAGGGAGAGGGAGAGAAAAACATCGATGTTAGAGGGAAACACCGATCAGTCCCCTATGCACACCCCCTACTGGGGATCAAGCCCCAAACCCAGGCATGTGTCCCGACTGGGAATCGAACCGTGACCTCCTGGTTCCTAGGTCTAAGCTCAACCACTGAGCCACGCTGCCCGGGCCCGCTCCCTCTCTCTTGTCAGAAGGTTCCAGTCCCAGGAAATGCTGCTTCATATCTTGTCTTTAGGAACCCCACGCTGCGCTAGAGACTTCCAGTGGAACTGGGATCCTTGGTACCATCGCTGCCATCTCCATATAGAAACTTAAAAGTGAGCGTGGATCCGCGAGCCACAAGACCAGGCCTGGGTGATGGTGAGTGAGCCCCCCGGGTTGCAGGCCCCGCTGTCTGCACTGCAGCCCAACCCACACATTTCACAGCCTCTCCTCCCCTTCGCCACTTCCTAACAGGTACCCTTCCCTTCCCTCGTGGAGGCCCACCCACCAGCTGAGCCACAGCCATCCATCCAGCCCTTCTCTCCTCCTCCCCAGCTCGCCCAGCCGAGGCCCGAGCAGCCCTTCCTGGCGACCCCACTGGGACCGGCATCAGGTGTTTGGGGAAGATCCCGTGTTCACATTCCCGCCTCCTAATGATTGCCCTGATTTTTTATAGACATTTGAAACTAAAGACAAAACCAGCTGTTTCTTGAGGGAAAAAGGAGCAAAACAGGGAAAGAATCTCCCATAGAACCCCCCGCCCCCCGAAAGCCCAAATCAATAAAAGGAGTCTCTCCAATAATTCTCTCCAATGTGACTATTCCAGGAGAAACAGCACAGTGGGGAGCCCTATTGACGAGAAATTTATCATTAGTCATTTTATTAGCTTTAATGTAGCCAACAGGCGCTACCGGTAGTTTCTGCATTAAAGGATTTCCCCCCTCCCCCCCAAAAAAAGAACCAATATTCTAGAGGACAGACCTTTGTCATGTTCTTGGTCAAAGGACAAAGTTTTCCAAATGCCATCACTAAAGAGGACTCCACCGTGTGTCATTCATACCAATGTGCCACTTGTATTTCTCTTTGAAAGATTTCTCAGTGCTTAGATGCCTGTCTACCGTAACTATTATAATAACCCTCTGAAGGAGACACTCATCCGTCACGGGGGGGAAGCGATTTCTTTTCAGTGGGAACGCTTCCCGATGTCATGTTTGGACAGCAATGGCCATCCATTAGTTGGTAATTTAAGCAAGTTCCTTAACGTTGGGCAATTAGTTGAATGAGACAGTTGGCCTTTTGAAGTTGAATGGGACCGAGGGGTGAGCTCACTGCTCCTCCAGGAGACACTAAATCAATTTGGTGTAAAAGGTTGAGGGACATCGTTCCCCTCCTCCAGTTTCAAGGCAAGACCGGGCGCACGCGGATTTAGCTCCAAGCATGGAAATTAGACGGTGGCCCCTCAGGCGTTCTGGTAACCGCCAGGCCCCGGAGGAAGGAGCAGCTGCTCCGGCTGTCACCGGGAAAGATGACAGGCCTGGCTTAGGCCTTTCGTGGAAGCCAGAATGTCCTGGGGGAGCAGCCCAGGCCCCGGGCACAGCAGAACCAAGGGCGCATGGAGTGCCCGCTCTGGAGCAGATGGCAGCGCTGATAAATGAGTTGAAATGGTAGAGGTCCCTCCAGCGAGGGCCAGTGGGGCTGCCTGAGAGCTGCTTCCTGGAGGGCGATTTCAGGGCGGCCAGGCGGCCTTTAGATGTTAATCAGAGGCACCCACATGTTCTGTCCTCACCCTTCAGAGCAAGTGTCAAATGTCTTGATGAAATACCCCTCCGATTACTCAGACACGGGGAATCAGTGACCCTGTGGATAAACGACTTCAGGGCGAATGGAGAGAGGAGGGTCAGGCTCCGCTAGACCCGGGGCCACAGGGCAGGAGAAATTATGTCATCATCATGGGTCTTTGAGGCAGAGCCCAGCGAAGGCTCAGGAAGGCAACATCCTGAACCGGGGGTTGAGATGGGAAGGGGTGTGGGCATGGGGTTGAAGAACTCACCAGGACTGCACTCTGTGATGGCAGCCAGCTCTTTTTAAATTATTTTTATTAATCTTTATTGTTGAGATTATTACAGCTATCCCTCTTTTTTCCCCCCATAGCTCCCCTCCACCTGGTTTCCACCCCACCCCAGGCCCTCGCCACCCTATTGTCTGTATCCATAGGTACTGCATACATGCGTATAAGATATTTGTCTAATCTCTCCCCACATCCTCCCACACCCCCTTCCCTCTGAGAATCATCAGTCTGTTCCATTTCCATGTCCCTGATGCTATTCCATTCATCAGTTTATTCTGTTCATCATATTTTTTAATCGTTTGATTTTAAATGTAATTGTTGATAGATATGTATTTGTTGCCACTTTGTTGTTCATATTTTTTATCTTTACTTTTTTCTTCTCTTTCCTCTTCTTAAATAATACCCTTCAGCATTTCATATAATACTGGTTTGAAAACATAAATAGGTTTTTAATATCTCGCTCTCTCTCTTCTTCTGGCACCCCCATAATTCAGATGTTGGTACGCTTGAAGTTGTCCCAAAGGCTCCTTACACTATCTTCATAACTTTGGATTCTTTTATTCATTTTGCTCTTCAGGTTGGGTGGTTTTTGCTTCTTCATATTTCAAATCATTGATTTGATTCTCAGGATCCTCTAGTCCCGTGGTCGGCAAACCGCGGCTGGCGAGCCACATGCAGCTCTTGGGTCCCTTGAGTGTGTGGCTCTTCCACAAAATACCACGGCCTGGGCGCGTCTATGTTGAAGAAGTGGCGTTAGAAGAAGTTGAAGTTAAAAAATGTGGCTCTCCAAAGAAATTTCAATCGTTGTCCTGTTGATATTTGGCTCTGTGGAGTCATGAGTTTGCCGACCACTGGTCTAGGGCTCCAGGCTCCGGGTCCTCATAGGGTTAGTCTTCCCTGCCCGAGGCCTTCGTGGTTTGCCTTCCTTTAGTCGGAGTTAGAGAATCAGGGTGAGCTCTCTCCTCGTTTCAAAAACATTGAGTCCAGGAGACAATTGTGCATGGCCTTCGTTGGTCTGCTTTCTCCAGCCTGTGATTGGAGCGCCCAAGCCAGTTCGGTTGCCAAGGCAGTGCCACAGGGGGCAGTGTGCTCAGAATCCAGCAGAGGATGGGGGACTGGGCCACTGGGACCCCCAGGCGCCCAGGTGCATCAGCCTGCTAAGGCGGTGCTACACTGGTGGGCATCATTGCCACCACCAGAGGGATGTCAGAGGCAACATGTGGGGCGGCCGAGACGGGCAGTTCCAGGCGGTCCCTCTTCTCCGGATTTCCTTCATTTCTGGGCTACTCAGAACCCCTGGGATGGGGGCGTGTGGACACGAAGCTCCCCCGCACTTAAATCTTTATCATGGACCCGTTGGTGGCAGGCACTCCTGTACTAGGTCCGAGGGAAACACCAAATGCACAAGAGAAACATCGTTTCTGCCTTCAGGGAACGGAGAGTCCAAAGCAAATGCAGCCGAGAGGACAGAACACTGTGATGTGTAACGAGACACGCTGACATGAGGGGGTTATTGGGTGCTGGAGAAGGCCTGTGGGAAGGAGCCGTGTCTCAGTTGGGACCCTGGCAGTGGTTTTCAGGCAGAAGGAGAAGTGTCTGCAAAGATGGAGAAGACAGGGAAGGCACGGCATATCCCAGAATGTGTGTGGCCAGAATGTAGAGCAAGGAGTGCAGAGGAGGGGCCGGGTTGGAAACGTGGCAGCACAATACGACCTCTGCTCCCTACCAGGCCGGGGAGCCGCCCTCCCGGCAAGGTACGGAGGTTCTTGCAGGCCCCGAGTTAGGGCCTGTGGGAGGCAGAGATGGGACAGACAGGACTGCTGTCTTCCAGAGGCTCTCTTTGCCCATGACCTCTGTGCCTAAGGAGACACACCTATCTATACTTGCCCGAGGCTCTTTGTCACAATGGTCTTACACGCTGCTTCCAACACGTTCGGCCCACGAAAGCATGTCCTGATCACAGTTGGAGACGGTGCTTGAGCTGGCTGTCCCAGGCTCGTCGCCATGTCGCGTGGGTGACATATTCTCTCCTATGATCAAAGGGCGTAAAGGCTTAACAGGCTGGGCTGAGCTAAAGTCTCCGGTTGACATTGCTTGTCACCCCGGGACCTCTAATCTAAGACCTTTCTCGTTGGCTTTCGAGCTTTCGCCCCAACTTTGCCCAGGAAGTCGTTCCTTCTTCTTTTCCATTAGCCCACATCCTTTTTGCCCCCTTACGTGTCAAAACAAGGTGTACCTCTTCCAGGAAGTCCACCCTGATTAATTCTACCCGGTGTCCTGGCCATCTCCAGTGGCCTCTACCCCACATATAATTGATGTCTTTTAAATATGGGGTTACCAGTCACTTCTGAACTTTGGTTTTTATAGCTTCCTGAGTTGGGGTGGTATTTCCACCTCGGCTGCTGCCTATGCAGTGTGGAGACCCGTACACCAGGTGGTGGTAGTTGCCACGTGCTCTGATTATACATTCTGCATAGTTTACAGAGCAGCACCATGGGAGGGGAGAACCTGCTCATAAGCGAGGACCTACTGTGTGCTGAGGCTTTTGTATCACCGCCAATTTCACCCTGAGAAATCATTCACGTGAGGTCGATATTGCTGTTTTCATGTTCCTGTTAAGGAAACGGAATTTGGGAAGCGGGAAAGTAGCTTCCCCAAATACCCAGCCTCCATCGCCGGGAAGCTGGGGTTGGCATCTGGGGCTGAGCCCGCCAGCTTCGTGGTTAAGAGGAAACGTGCAGATTTTTCTCTAATGACGACAACAAAAATGAAGGCGATCACCTTTTCAAAGTAAACGGTTCCAACACCACCTCTGGGGTAATGTGGTGTTTTCCTCGCTAATTCTTATATTGTAGTAATTCAGAATTTTTGTAGATGGACAAACAGCTACCTTGGACTTTTTTTTTTCAGCTCAGGCTACTTTTCCCCTCAATTGTTGTCAACTCGGGTGTTTGGGTGATTTGCCAGGATGTCTGGGAAGGCATGTACACTGAGTGGCCAGATTATTATGATCTCTGAACACATCTGTCCACTCAGAGTGTGTGTGTGTGTGTGTGTGTGTGTGTGTGTGTGTGTGTATATATTAGAGGCCCAGTGCATGAATTTGTGCATGGGAGGGGTTTGGTCAGCCTGGCCAGGGGGAGGGGACATGGGCGGTTGGCCGGCCTGCCTGCTGTCAAATGTCTATAATAAAAGGCTAATATGCAAATTGTCCCCTGGTCGAGGGGACAATTTGCATATTAGCCTTTTATTATATAGGATATACACTGAGTGGCCAGATTATTATGCGTTCATAGATCATCATAATCTGGCCACTCAGTGTATGTGCTACTGAGACATGGAGAAGACTGGGAGAGAGTCCAATCAGGACCTTAACTCAGGGGTCAGAGACAGTGAGAAGCTGTGGGGCCAGGATGGGGGGGATCCCAAGTCTTAGGGGGCAAACCTAGGGTCTCAGATTAGCATTCAAGGCTGAGGAGACAAGTCACTTAGTTCCCAAGGTCGCAGAGTATGGGCAGAGCAAAGGGTGGCCCAGATCTGCCTTTGCTCTCAGAGTTGGAGCATTGGTTGCCTTTGGCCTTGGGGTCTAGTGGCCTGTGAAAGGTCATTGTCGCTCTCTGTAGTGAAAGGTTATTGTCACTCTGTAGAATGGGTCGGTTCCAGCCACAGGTGTGCTAGGACCCTGGGGCAGGAGGAGGGCGGGGCCTAGGACAGGGAGACTGAGAGCAGAGGGAGGCTCTGTGCTGTTTTTCTTTTCCAACTCACTTCTCTTTTCCCCCTTTACTCTCCCATCCAGATAAACAGCTATAGTAGCAGGAAAAAATAAAGTAAAAAGCTTTTAAGCATCTGATATCCAAAGCTGTACATTCCCCACAGCCAAGTTATTTGAAATTCTTTGTGAGTGCGTGTGTGTGTGTGTGTGTGTGTGTGTGTGTGTGTGAAATTTGCCATATTGCTCTTACTTTAAGGGAGGAATTCTCTGTTCAGTGACTTGAGAGCTGGGAGACAGGTTCTAGACCCAGGTCTCCAGGTAATAGGAAATATTTCTCTTTTTAAAAAATAAATTTTTATCGAATTCAGAGAAGAAGGGAGAGGGAGAGGGAGAGAGAGATAGAAGCATCAATGATAAGAGAGAACCATCGATTGGCTGCCTCCTCCCTGGAGACCGAGCCTGCAACCCCGGGCATGTGCCCTGACCGGGAATCAAACCCTGACCTCCTGGTTCATGAGCCATGCTGGCTGGGCCTTATTTTAAAAAATAACTATTAGATTCTTTCATCCCTTACTGAATATAATTGTCCTTCCTTCCCTGACTTGAAATATCACCTTTATAAGTAATTCTCTTTTAAAATAGAAAAAATACCTTCATTGAAGGAATGCATTACGAATTTGTTTAATTTTATGTAAAACATATTTTAGTTGCCAAGGTGTATGGACATAGTGAGAATGGTTCTGGGAAAGAAGTAGTGAAGGTGATAGTAACAGCGAGAGTAATGTAGGACCACGTGGTTACCAGTGGTTAAAAGATGAAAAGTGTTACTTCGTTAGTTGGGTGAAGTGTATCGCACCAAGGTATATCTGTTAGGAACTCACTGTTTTCTTCTTTCTTCCTTCTAGCAAACATTTGTGAAGTGGCCATTTCTGGACTGAATTCCAAAGGGGATTCGAATGTAAACATGGACTCTGTCCTTGAGTTTCTCATATGTGGTCAGGGAGCATTGAGCTGGGAAGGCTTTTAGCTCCAGTAAACAAAATACTCAACTCTCAACATGCTTAAGCTAGACGCGCGGTAACATGCATTTCCTGAGACTAATCCGGTAGCTTCAAGATGGGAAGGCTCTGAGTTAGCATCATTTTCATGGTATTGGCCTTCTTCCTTGTTGTTGCAAAAAGGCTGCTGCTGCTCGAATCATTTAGCCCTCACCATCTATGTTCAAAAGCAGGGGAGATGCTCAGCGTGGGGCAACAGAGCGCCTTATCATGGTGCCTCCTCCTCCTCTTCTTCTTCTTAACTGTATGACTCCTTTTAAAAAAATATATATTTGTATTGATTTCAGAGAGGAAGGGAGAGGGAGAGAGAGATAGAAACATCAATGATGAGAGAGACTCATTGATTGGCTGCCTCCTGCACGCCCCACACTGGGGATCGAGCCTGCAACCCAGGCATATGCCCTGGACTGGACTCAAACCTGGGACCCTTCAGCCCACAGACCAATGCTCTATCTACTGAACCAAACCAGCTAGGGCCGTGTTGTCTCTTCTTATCATGGAGGAAAATCTGCCCAGAAACCTCTAGCAGACTTCTTTCATCTCCTGGGTCAGACATGGGTCACATGCCCATCCTGGGCTGAGTCCACTTGTACAGACCAATGCATCTCTGGCCATTGGTGAACAAAATTTGGGTTCTGTGAATAAGAAAAGAGGGGACAGTGACTTTTGAGGAGGCAAATAATGGCATCTGTCACAGAGGGATGTTCACTTATATAAATAGTAGAGGCCCAGTGCACGAAATTCATGCGGGGGGGGGGGGGGGGGCGGGGGTGGTGGTGGTGGTGGAGGAGCGGGGCTCAACCCGGCCTGCACCCTCTTGGAATCCAGGACCGCTGGCTCCTAACCGCTCGCCTGCCTGCCTGATTTCACCCCTAAAACTCAAGCTGCTTCTTTTTTTTATTTTTAATATTTATATTCCTTCTTTATTTTTTATTTTAAAAGTCAAGCTTCTTGAGAACATGAGGTGTTTAGCATTATTCCATATCCTTTACAGAGAGCTAAGCATGGTAAACACAGCAAATACCTAATACTTATGGGCTTCTATACAAACACTTTCCAACCAGGAACGTTTTAATAGGCAGTCTCCAAAAACTTGATCTGGAACCCCTAAAAGTAGAGTGCTCAGATTTCAGGCATCAGGTGCTATGAGCAGGATTTCTATCCCAATTAAACCCTAATTCTTTTTTTTTTTTAAAAATATATATTTTATTGATTTTTTTACAGAGAGGGATAGAGAGTTAGAAATATTGATGAGAGAGAAACATCGATCAGTTGCTTCCTGCACACCTCCTACTGGGGATGTGCCCGCAACCAAGGTATCAGACTGGAATCGAACCTGGGACCTGTCAGTCCACAGGCCCATGCGCTATCCACTGAGCCAAACCGGTTAGGGCTAAACTCTGATTCTGAGCTCTCAATCATCTGGACAAACTGCCCTTCACTGTCTCCAAAGTTTCTTATTCGTCATGATCCCATTTTCCTCCGCTTCAAACCAAGGTAACAAACGGAACCTTTAATTCTGATCTTCCTCCCCGCGAGGGAACAGCAAACCTCAATCAAAATAATTTCCCGCCAGAAGTCACGTCCAAATACCGCGAGACTGAGGACAATAGGGCTGACTATGCACATGCGCAGTAACAGGCTCACGGTCCAGCCATAAGTGCCCAGGCGGCCTCCACAATCCCACAATCCTCTGGGCGCACACTTCCGGTGTTCCTAGCTCCTCCGTAAGCGGCGTTTCCTTCGGGCGCCTTGCATGTCCAGGGCCTCTAGTTGGAGAGGGTTTTTCTGTTCTTTGGCGTTGACAGCTGTTTACTATTTGGAATCAGTGACGTTTCGGGAGCACTGCCGCCGCCATGAGCTTGTGGGTCCCAAGCGACTCAGGAAACAACCGGCTGGCGCCGTCCTGGTCCGCCGTGAGGAAGGTACTGTGCTGCGCCGTCTTCCAATCGGATCTTCCTCTTCCTTCCCCAGCACACTCCAAACCTGCTCTGGCCGAGCACCCCAACCCCACAGACCCTTAAGATCTTCCCCCCTATTTCTTCGACTTTCCCCCATTAAACTCGCACCCTATCACGTTGCCTAGGGGCGCCCCTAACCGCTCCCTGTGGGGTGGGGCCAGCCTGGGTAAGGGGTCGTGATATTCTGGTCCTTAGGGCATTCTGGTTGCTGGCTTTTTATATATATAGATATATGTAATATATGTATATCAATATATTTATTAAAATATACTATTGTATATATTTTATATAGTATATATTATATATAAAAGTACTCTGTAGGCTGTAAATCAATATATACATTAAGGGTGCATATGCATCAAGAGTGTGTATACTATATATGCTATATATATATAATATTATATATATATATACACATATATATACTTATATACATACTTTAGTATATACTTATATTTATGTTTACAAAATATATATATATTAGAGGCCCGGTGCATGAATTCGTGCATGGGTGGGGTCCGGCCAGCCTGGCTAGGGGGAGGGGACATGGGCGGTTGGCCGGCCTGCTTGCTGGTCGAACTCCTGGTCGAGGGGACAATTTGCATATTAGCCTTTTATTATATAGGATATATACACTGAGTAGCCAGATTATTATGCGTTCAGAGATCATAATAATCTGGCCACTCAGTGTATATTTCATACAAAAAATACGCAGAGGAAAAAGGAGCACTAGAAGTATTCTAAGATTGTCCTGCTTCTTGCTACCTTGGGAAACCTAACCCATTGAGTCTCAGTTTTCTCGCCTGTAAAATGGAGAAATAAATACTTGCTCTGCTCACATAAAGGGTTGCATGAGGATCATGTCAGACGAATGCTTTGTGAACAGACGGTATTAAATACCTATCGGTGAGATTCTCACTGCCAACGTTGTCCTTGTTTGGGACAACCTCTGTGGTCCTGCTGACCTGTAGTTTGGCTTGGTCCGTAGGGCATGGAATGGGGACAAATGACAGAACCTCAACGGGGCTGGGAGCAGGGGAAGTTTGGTCACCAAACTGGGACAAGGAGAAGAGCCTGGAAGGTCGACATGACATTTCTGGGCACAAACCCTGAGCTGGACCAGCAGCTGGGGAAGCGAAGGCCGTCCTCTCTGCCGGCGGCCTGTGCTTGGGGCAGTTCTTTTCAATTCTGGGAGGGCTTAGGCTTGGAGGTAGGCGGGCAGATACCGAGGAGATGTCCCGCAGAGGGAACCCATGGGGGATGCTGACAAAGAGGAATGCCCGTCTCTTTACCGGATGCTTTCTCTCCTGGGCGTGGGCTGGTGCGTGGAGAGCTCCTGGGAGACAGGTGCCCCTTTCACTGGCTGAGGAAGACGCAGAGCTGTAGCCCCACATTTAAAACCCACTTGGGCCAGCCGGCGTGGCTCAGTGGTTGAGTGTCAACCTATGAACCAGGAGGTCCCGGTTCAATTCTCGGTCGGGACACATGCCTGAGTTGCAGGTTTAATCCCCCGTGTGGGGCGGGCAGGAGGCAGCCAATCCATGACTCTCTCTCATCATTGATGTTTCTATTTCTCTCTCCCTCTTCATTCCTCTCTGAAATCAATAAAAAATATATTAAAAAAAAACCCCACTTGGACCTGAGGGGAATCTATTGATGGGAGGTAGTTGGAGTGGGAGGTTGGGCAGGGGAGGGCTTGCAGGGGGACCTGGGTGATGAAGTTCAACCGTTTCCTTTGTGAGGCTGTGGGAGAGAAATTGTTCTGAATCTGCCCTGACCTTTTCAACTTTAGCCTGCGCGCTCGCTAAGCTGGTTGAAGCCCAAGTTCCTCTTCTAACCACAAAAGTCCTTTGCTTTCTCCCTGGAAACGTGGAGCCTTGCCATTAGCCACATCTGCCCAGAACTCCCCTTCGTAAACCTTGCTGAACCTCGGTCCACGTTTAACCAACCCGCTCCCATTTATCGCGGCGGCTTGGTAAACAGACGGCCCGGGGCGCAGTTAATAATCTTGTCACTTGCACCTTGTGGTCTTTTATATCTACCTCACCCATCCAGTTAAAGTACCACCAGTTTCTTCCCCGCCAGAGTGAAGATTAATGGGCCTTCAGCTGTCCCCCTAAAACACATGCAATCGTCACGTCCTGGGGAGAAACACAGTGGCTAATAAATTATGGGCTGTCACCATAGGGGATGGCGGGCGACTCCAGAGGTCCTCTCGGTTCACAGGGGTTGGAGCTGAGCATGTGCAGGGTCGAGGACGGGCAGCTTGTCACAGCATCTGTCCCTGGGGATGCTTGTGAGAGGTGCATTGGAGGTTGGGATGTTGGGACCATGGGGAGTATGTGGCCAGTGAGCAGTTTCTGCTGTCGAGGCTTTGGGAGGGTTGGAACAGGTGGGCCCTTTCTCACAATGGAGGCCTTCTAGCTGGTTCCATTGCTAATCCACACCCCCAGTGCCCAGGAACACTGTCTCAGGTGTCCCAAAGACGTGTCTTCTGATGCCTCAGAAGGCTTATGCCCTCTGCCTACTGGACTTGGTGTTCTAGGCTGTTCAATTGGTTGTAGCCTAGCCTGAGTCCGTCCTTAGAACTTATGGGGCTCCCAGGAGCTTTCCAAAAAATCGCTATACCACGCGCTCAACGGGGCTTGCGACTGTGTGGTGTTCCCAGTGGAAATGGCCCCCCAACACTCAGGTCTCCCCACCTCTCCTGCTGTTGTCGGGAGAGCTTGAAAGTCATCAGGGGAGGTAAATTCAGTTCTGTTGTAACAGAGTGGATTCACTGTGCTGTCGTTCACTCCTCTATTGATGGGTTGAGTTCTCAAAAGACATGCAACGTTTTAGAATAGAAGTCTTCCTGATACCAAATATTTCCCCCCATGTTCCTTAGATGTAAAGTCCAGAGTCCAGCTAGCAGAGCAGGTCTCTAGATCCAGTCTGTGCAGTTAAATGCGTTTCCTCATTTCCTTCCTTGATTGTGAAATCTTAGGAAAACACTAACCTTGCTAATGACACTGGCTCTGTTCTGGGAACCACTCCCTCTGCTGGTTGGGTCCCTCTGAAGGGAAGTGGGCCTCATTGAACCCAAGAGACCATAGTTAGGTAGTATGTCATCCTTCACCCATCAAAGAGTAAATGACATTACAGGACATAGAACTTTAATTCGAATGCTTATATTTTCTGAAGAGCTGTTTGACCTCGAGTAAATCATTTTTTTGTTTTGTTCTTTAGTTTCTCCATATGTAAAATGAAGATACAAATCACCTGCTATATATCTTCATAGTTTGGTTTAAAAAAAGTTACAAAATTCTATCTACTCCCAGCGTCGGTACCAGTGATATAAATGGACATTTGTCTGCTGTTTTCAGTTCACTGGGTGAATGGCATTCATATAGCGTGTTATATTGGTCAAGGTACTTAATACAGATGATCACCTATTCTTAGTCTCTACATAATATATTTGTTGTAGGTATAATGGTTGTATCCCTTTTATAGAGGATGGTCAACTAACATTCATGGTTTTCTATATGCCAACCTTTATGTTAAGCAATCCACATGTTTCAGCCAGTTGGATCTTCACATCCCCCTTAGGAGATCTCGGCCTTCCTATGATCCCATTTTACAGATGTTGGCATTGGGGCACGGAGAGGTTATTTGCTCAGGATTCCACAGGGAGGAAGTAGTGGGGCTGGGAATGCAATGCCGGTGCTTTGGCCCCGAAGTTCTCTCTTCTAAGATGTGAAATTACACCCTGACAGGAACCCAGCCAGCAAAGGACTCAAGTCCTGCCTCAAATTCCAAGTTTTTTTTTCTCTCTTCCTCTTGTTTACCTAATATCCAGGGCATTTATAAATAGTTTTAAAAATCGTTATGGAAACCCTATGTGCATCTGGTACATAAACACACACTTATCTCCGTATATTTAGACAACGTCCCTCAAATATGTTTGCACTGAGAACCTAGCAGACGCTCCCCATTCAGATTAGAAGGAGAGAAAAGTGATAAAGGGCCTCCGACTGGAGACTTCGCCCTCTCGACACTCCCCGTTTACGCTGAAATGTGCACTGTTTTCAGCAAGAAGTATGATCCCTGTTTTCAAAGGTCAAATAAATCACCTTTAAAGTCGTGAAAAGGTAAACAGCCTGATGCCTGGCCAGCTTCCCCGAGTTTATGAGGTCTTCTGGCAACAGGGATGGACAAAAAGCCCCATCAATCACCTCCGCCCCCCACCCCCAACTCCCAAAGCATTTATTCCGAGGCTGGGGGGGGGGGGGGGCGGGGATCACTCTGCCATCTAGGGTAATTTCCCCTGAAACTATTAGTAGGAAATATTAAATCAAATGCAAATGGGAACCCCCGGAGTAAAGATGCCTTTCCAGAAAAGCGTTTCCCCTCCAGCCAAATTCTACAAATGTAGCTGCGATTCCAGGAGGCTGGGAGGGTGGCAGGGGTCTTGGGGTGGGTAAGAGGAGGGGCGCCAGGGGAGTGGCAGGGGAGAGGAGTGGGGAGACATCTGGGCCAAGCCCGCGTGACAGGACATAGACAGAGTGGTTGTCACCAGCGAGAGATGATCCCACGGTGACGGCAGCGCACACTTGCCTCGTCGGTTTCCACTTTGCTGGCATCACCTTTGAGGGTCCCTGTAAGGATGCCCCACACCTTCCTTCAGCACGTTCTCGAGTTATACGCGTGCACGAAGGGCTCGCCGTAAATCTGTAAGTCATCCTGGCAGTGATTATAATGGACCCGAAAAGAGACGTCTTTTAAAGACCTTTTGATCGAGGCACTCACATTCTCTGCTGTTATTTCGCCATCACGTAACGGGAGCCTGCCCGGTGCAACGGTGCAACCCAAGCCCTTTAAAGAAGTGATTACAGTCGCGCCTCGCGAGCCGGGAGTGCGGCCGGGACTGTCCAGCCACAGTGGCTCTCAGGCCAGGCCTCTCTGTGGCTTAGTCTCCCCTCCAGTTTCTCTTCCAGGAGCAGTAACAGCCCCAGCCATCCCTTCCTCCCCAGGCTCCATGGCCCAGGGTGCCTGCCCCCGTCTGCATGTGGGGTCATGTGGGAAGGAGGAGTGCTGAGTGCTTTAGAACTTGGGAAGAATCTGATTTCAAAATTTTGTTTATTGCTTGATTGATTTTTTTAAAAGCCTTTTCTAAAAAAATTAATTTATTTTAAATATATTTTTATTGATTTCAGAGAGGAATATATATATATATATATATATATATATATATATATATATATATAAACATCAATGATGAGAATCATTGATCAGCTGCTTCCTCCAATGTCCCCCCATTGAGGATGGAGCCTGCAACCCAGGCATGTGCCCTTGACTGGAATCGAACCCAGGATCCTTCAGTCCGTAGGCCGACACTCTATCCACTGAGCCAAACCGGCTAGGGCTGGATTGATTTTTTTGAGATGGGAAGAAAAGTAAGGGAAGAGAGTCAGGAGGGAAGATGAAAACTCATTAAAAAAAAACAAACAAACAACTCTTGCTCTTCTTGAAATCAAATGGTGTCCTATTCAATCAAGCATTAAATCCATTGTGAAATCAATTCTGTCAATTATTCAGTACAAATTAAATTTGATTTTTGGCTCCCCACCCCCCCTTTATTTTTTAGGCCTGGGATTTGTCCAAGCCTGGCTGGCGAGACCACCAAGGCTTTTCTCATCAACCAGAGACCTAATTGTGGCCATTTATTATAGTCACTTATCTGATAGGAGCTTCATTATCTGTGATAGTTTTACGGGGACAAAATCCACCAGGCACCCCGTGGAGTGTATAAACATGTTACCTTGTGACAGGGTGTCTGTTACTTACTGTCAACACGAACGGGCCCTCGGCACATATCTGCGGCTTCTATGAAGGAACAACGAGTTTAATAAGCCCCCGTGAAAGCTGTAAGGTAAACAGCCGCCTCGGGAGTGTTTGCCTTGTCAGGCCTCTTAAACAAATAACGGTGATGGAACAGCACCCACTGCGCAGGCTTGAGGTGACCAGAGGGCGGCCGAGGGGAACCCGCTGCAGCCCAGTTATCATGACGCACGGTGCGTTTGGGTTTATGATATATTAGAAGGGATGCCACCCAGAAAATCTCCGCAAGGGAAGCTCACCCCGAATTCGGACCTGGGGATGTGGGTGGATTTGCCACCCATTTGGGAGCAAATCCGTGCTGAAGATGGGTACCGATTGCTCAGGGTTATTTATTTATTTATTTATTTATTTATTTAATCCTCACCCGAGGGTGTTTGTCCATTGATTTTTAGGGAGACTAGAAGAGAGAGGGAAAGACAGAGAGAAATTCGATGGGAGAGAAACACATCGATTGGTTGCCTCCTGCATACGCCCAGACCAGGGTCCAGGCCGGGGAGGAGCCTGCAACCAAGGTATGTGCCCTTGACCGGAATCAAACCCGGCACCCTTCGGTCCGCAGGCTGACGCTCTATCCACTGAGCCACACGGGCTAGGGCTCCTCAGGGTTATTATTAACTTCAGGGCATATCTAGTAGATGGCCTGGCTTTGGAAGGCAGCGTGTTGGGCCTTGGACAGCTAGCATGACACGGACATGCTCCTTTTGTTAGAAGGTCGCGTGTGTGATGGACAGCGGGTTTCAGTTTGGCCCCATTGGAATAAAACCACAGGCCGAGCTTTGAAAAGATGGCAGTGTATGCGGGCGGCACGAATCAGGATATGGGAGTTTTTTTACGTCGCCTCTCTCCATGGTGGTGCCGACCTATAAATGCGTGCCTATTTCCATATCCTTATAACCTGAGCTTGGAGCAGGGAGAGAGGCGCCTTTGCCCAAATAGGCAGAGGGTTTAAAACCTCCTTGCACCCACGGGGAGGAGTTGGGGACAGGGATCTGAAAGTCATAAAGGAAGAGCAGCCTCCCAAATTCCCTCCTCCTGGCTGCCTCTGGGATTCCTCCTGTGATTCCTGCTAGGAGGGATTCATTTCATTCCTCTGGGATTCAAGTGTTTTGTTTTCTAGTTGACCGTTAACATGTAAACAGCTCTGGAAAGTGAGTATGTTAACCCCTTATCGACTGAGCGGCTAGCGAACAAGTCATTAGAAGGCCCACGTTCTGTTCCCAATCTGTCACTTGCTTGGGAAACTTCCTTGCCTTTCTTAAGTCTCAGTGTTTTCACCTATAAAAGGAGGGTGATCTACCTTTTTTATTTTTTGCTGTATTTGGGGGAGCAGGGCCTAGGCCCACACAGTGCACTATTATCATTAGCTCCACAGTTATCTAAGGATCTGGACAGAATGAGGCACCACGTAGGGGAATTTGAAGGGAAAGGGGGAGTTCAGAGGAGAAAACTGGTCTGCAGCCGAGTTTCTCTCTCTCTCTTTTTAAAAAATTGTATTTTATTGATTTTATAGAGGAAGGGAGAGGGGGAGAGAGAGAGAAACATCAATGATGAGAATCACTGATCAGCTGCTTCCCGCATGCTCCCTCTTGGGGATGGAGCCCACAATCTGGGCATGTGTCCTGACCAGGAATCGAACCAGTGAACTCCTGGTTTATAAGTCAACGGTCAACCACTGAGCCACACCGGCTGGGCATCCAGTTTCTCAAAGTATATTCTGAGGACTGGCAGTTCCTGCTGCCTTTGCCAGGTGTTATTAAAGGGGCGCTGTGGGAGAGTGATGCATTTGGGAAAGTGATGTTAGGTAAGTTTCTCTAATACAGGACTTCTCAGAGCCTTTAATAATGCCTTACAATTATCCAAGAAAGGAGTTTAATACATAAACTTATTGAGCTGTGAGCTTTCTATCTTTCTCTTTAATAGTTTCTTGAGGATACGTATTCCTTAGAGTTGACAACGGAAAATGCTGGCCTAGAGCCTCAGGTTTTCTTTGGAATGTGGAGTGCCTGGTGGCCCTCGGTATCTGGGGGTCATGACCAATCTCCTGAGTCTCAGGTGGCAATGGAGTGAGGGTAAGGTTGACACATGGTGAATGCCCAAAGCCAGGAGAAGAGAAGTGAGATAAGAGGGAGATGAAGGCAGACACTGTCATCTTTAGAATTAAAATTAGGGCAGCTTAGTGAGTTGACTCAAATCCTTGGAAACTGGTCAGCAACCCTTAGAAGCCAACTCCAGGCCTATGCTCTGCTCAGAAAAGAAATGCATTTGGGAAATACTGGGTTAGGTACGTTCTTCTTCTTTTTTTTTAATGTATTTTATTGATTTTTTTACAGAGAGGAAGGGAGAGGGATAGAGAGTTAGAAACATCGATGAGAGAGAAATATTAATCAGCTGCCTCCTGCACACTGCCTACTGGGGATGTGCCTGCTTCCAAGGTACATGCCCTTGACCGGAATCGAACCTGGAACTCTTGAGTCTGCAGGCTGATGCTCTATCCACTGAGCCAAACCGGTTAGGGCTAGATATGTTCTTTACGGCAAGATTTCTCGCTGAATCTCCAAGAGGGGCACAAACGCCCATTAAGGCACAGTCACATGAGAGCAAAAGAGAACGGGGGTGGGGTGGGGAGCCCCATGGGAGTGACACAAGCACTCCTCATTTCCTCTGGTTGCCCTCTTCCCACTCCAGCCCCCCGTGGGCTGGGGGTCTTTGGGCGCGCTGGTCTGGTGCTGTGTTGCTGCCTGTCACAACCCCAAGAAGCACAGATAAAGGGGTAGAGAGAGGGAAAGACCTGTTCATAGAGCAAATGATCAACTCGCCTAAACCTCTGTGTCGTCGGTGCCTAGAATAATCTTTGCCTATAGTAGCTGCTTAATAATATTGGCTGAATTGAACCGAATGTCTGTGGCATCTGAAAAGGACATAACCCTGGCCTTTTCACCTCCATGGCTTTGTAGCACTGTTTTCCTTTAAGCAAAATGGAGCTGTGTAAGACAACAGGCATTGGAGAAACATTGGGTGCAACTCCACGTCCACCTACCATCGTCCTGTAATGATTTTACTCTCCCCTTATCTTCATTTCTAATAACTGCCCAGTGGGCCCGGAGTCCCAAACCCTTCCCACCCCAATACCACTGCCTCCCTGGACAATTCATAAGACTTATGTGACGAGAGGAGTCCTTTGAGGAAGTGACAATTCTTTTTAAATATAAATTTGAATCTTGATAAAGGACAAAGCATACCAGTGACCACAGGGTAGGGTGACAATTCTTTTTAAATATAAATTTGAATCTTGATAAAGGACAAAGCATACCAATGACCAGAGGGTAGGGTGACAATTCTTTTTAAATATAAATTTGAATCTTGATAAAGGACAAAGCATACCAGTGACCACAGGGTAGGGTGGGACTTGAATTGAAGACTTCTAGTGAGCCGGAAGCCCTGGGTCGCTGCGGCTTGACGCATACAACGTATGTTGAGCGTGACTACATCGGAATAGGGTGAGGGGCCTTTAAATAGAGCAAGCTCTTTAGCAGTGCTATGGATTTCATTGTGTCTCCTCCTCCCCTGCCTCCTCCCCTCCTCCCCTCCTTCCCCCAATTCCTATGTTGAAGCCCCAACTCCCAATGCAACTATTTGGAGATTGGGCCTAGTGGAGGTAATTAAGGTTAAATGAAATCCTAGGGTGGGGCTCTGATCCAATAGGATTAATGTCCTCATCAGAAGAGAGCAACCCCCTCCCCCCCCTCCCCATGCAACAATACAGCAGGAAGTTGGTCATCTGCAAGCCAGGAACAGGGAACTCTCACCAGGGACCAAATAGGCTGGAACCTTGACCTTGGACTTCCAGCCCCTAGAGCAGTGATCAAATAAATAAAATAAATTTCTGTTGTTTGAGCCATCAAATTTCTGTGCTGTTTTGTTGTGGCAGCCCAAGCTGACCCATACAAGCAGCCAAGCTACAGTCTGCTTCTGAAGTCTGCCATGAAATGATGGACTCCGAAGACCCTTCTTATCCGCGCTGATCTTGACTATCTTTGCCTTTCCCCTACTTCCCTCATTTACGAAGACTCCGCTCCTCAGACGTGTGTCCTTTGGGGCTGAAAAGGAGGGGCTTTTCTCCCCATCTGTTTCCCCTCCCTCCCGAGTCCATTTCTCCACGACGTTCAGTCACATTCAACCCCCATATATTAAGCACGTAGGAGAGGATGTGCCAGGGACCTGCCCACGCTTTGATGTATGGGTAACATGCCATGTTTTTAGAATGGCAACGAAAAAATACGTGCTGAGGCTCTTCCCCAGCAAATGGCAAACTACCCAGACTTCCTAGCAGGAAGTCCAGGCCGACGCCGTGGTTTGAAACTCAGGAAGGACATCTGTGATGAGAAAGCTCAAAAAAGCAGATGGTTTTTTGAGTTGCTGGGAGACTGAGTTGATTATTTATTTGGGGGAAAAAAAATAGAGCATATTTTTCTATATGTAGAAATACTCTTTTTAAAAAAAAAATTGGTTCATTCATAGCAGTGAGTAGACACCATGCTCTGCCACTTGAATAAATAATGGAGTTTGACATTTTCTTGGGATCCCTTCTCTCTTCTCAGGCCCTCTCTTCACCTCGTGTGTGATCAGGGAGTTGTCAGGTCAAAGATAGGAATCCTGCGAGAAGTGTCAAAGTCTCCATAGGCTTTGGCTTTTTAGGGAGGTGGGTGTATATATAAATAAAAATCAAAGATGGCACCAGGTATCTTCAGGTTCCTCATAAATGTCAGGCCAGGGTCCCAATGACTTATTTTTAACAACACGAACTGCTGACCCATCCCCAGAGAATCCGAGTTTTCTTTGGAATTCTCAGGAGCAGGGCTGCGGGCAGAAGGGAGGAGGAGGAAAACGTAGTGTCCTTGGCAGCCAGAGCCCTCACACCGATTTAGATTTTGGAACCCTTGGAGCAATTAGCAGGTCCCCAGGCCATCTGCAGGCATTAATGCGCTGGCCTGGCCACCTGCTGCGGAGGGCTCGCTTTCTCTGACAAGGAGCGAATGAGAGTGGAAGGTCACATAGCGGCGGGCGAGGACCTTTGCGAGCCCCCATTTACCGAGCGTCTACAATACGCCAGCCACTGTACCCCCTTTTTGCGTACGCTTTGCAACAGGAGTTAGCACTCGCACTATTGCATTAGATGGCGATGTCGGTATTATTACCTCACCCATTTTTAGGTGGGAAAACTGAGCCTCGGAAAGTGACTGGCCCAAGGCTCTATGGTTCGTAAGTGACAAAGCTGGAAGGAGTGCGTCAGGCTGTACTTGACCTACCCGATGTGAATATGTGTGCTCTCCTGGCTGATTTCTCCAGTTCCCTCCACAGCTCTTCATTTGCATGAGGAACTTACTACCATGTACAGTAGCCCAACTGCTGCTGGAGATACAATGAACGACCTGTGCTTCAAGGGGGCCCACGATTAATGGAGGTCCTGTTGTCCTTATTCTCCAAAGTTAGTAGACCTGGTGGAGACAAGACACACTTTTTAAAAAATATATATTTTATTGATTTTTTTACAGAGAGGAAGGGAGAGGGATAGAGAGCCAGAAACATGGATGAGAGAGAAACATTGATCAGCTGCCTCCTGCACACTCCCCAATGGGTATGTGCCCGCAACCAAGGTACATGCCCTTGATTGGAATTGAACCTGGGACCCTTGAATCTGCAGGCCGACGCTCTATCCACTGAGCCAAACCGGTCAGGGCAAGACACACTTTTTAAGTATGATAATATTTAGAGGTAATAGACACGATTGCCAAATTGCAGTGTGTAAGGACAAAGGGAATAAATAATGGAGTTTGTAAGGACAAAGGGAATAAATAATGGAGTCCCATCCGGTAGAAGGGACACAGAGTACAGGATTAATGTAAGCTACTGCAAACCTAGGGCCATGGAATCTTTGGGTCTGGGGGACTAAAGGCTATGAGGTCACACCCAGTAGATTTAAATTCCATGAGGGCAGGGACTGTGTAAAATGGTGCCAGAACATAGCAAATGTTCAAAGATTAATTATGAAATGAGTGAGTATATGAATATATGTGGGTCTCCTGACTGACTCTCTAGTCCCCTCTATGGCACATCATTCACATGAGTAACTACTGCCATGTGCTGAAGTAGTACTCAACTTTTCTATGTTTGGGGTCCATTTCAAAATATTAGAATAGTAGAGGCCTGGTGCACGAAATTCGTGCACGGCAGGGGTGGGGGTGGCGGGGGACCCTCAGCCCGGCCTGCACCCCCTCCAATCTGGGATCCCTCTTGCAATCCAGGACCGCTGGCTCCTAACTGCTCACCTGCCTGCCTGCCTGATCGCCCCTAACTGCTTTCCCTTGCTGGCCTGATCGCCCCTTACTGCTCTCCCCTGCCAGCCTGATCACCCCTAACTGCTCTCCCCTGCCGGCCTGATTGCCTCTAACCGCCTCTGCCTCTGGCCCCCGCCACCGTGGCTTTGTCCGGAAAGATATCCAGTCTAATTATCATATTACCCTTTTATTAGTATAAATTTGGCTACACACTTGAAGGGATGAAATGTTTTAAAGCCACACTCAACAAGCTAATAATAATAACACACAATTACTACGGTAGTACAACAAAAACTCACAGTGTTTGATTAAGCATCCAGAGCTTCTGGATAATTCACTTATTTACTATGCAGACATTATTGGTTACATGCTTTTCTGCTGCAACTCCTCTCCCATTACAGAGGCTAAAAATGCCAGTCACTTGCTTTCCCAGACTGCTGCAGGTAAGGCATGGCCATGTTACTTGGTATTGGCAAATGTAACATGAGGGACACGTAACTAAAAAAAGAGACCCATGGGAAATTCTTTGTTGAACATCATTATGTCTACCTGTGCTGACTGGAACACTGGCAGTCATTTTGCATTCATGAGGGAGATGCTTAAAGACTAAGTCAATGGGCTTAGGTTTGAAGACTGGAAAGATGGAATGAGTCTTGCATTTACTGATGTCATTGAGCTGCTGGACCAACCGCTGAGCCACTTTCCTCCAGACTTTCTGTTATGCAAGATAATAAATGTTGTTATATTTTATCCATTTTAGTTGGGTATTATGAGCAGACAGAACTACCCCTGAGTACTTTTGCTTTTTCAATAGAACTCCTTGTGGCCCAGTAGTACTTTCTGATACACTTACTAGGGGCCCGATGCACAAAATTCGTGCACGGGGCTCGGCCCTCACAGCCCCGGCTGCCTCTGCCCTTGTGGCCCCATGGCCCCGCCCACTGGTCGTTCCTGAAGGTCGTTCGGCTGTCTGGTCTAATTAGCATATTAGCTCTTTATTATATAGAATGGAATAAGTTTCTTTTCTTTTTTTAAATATATTTTTTTGATTTTTTACAGAGAGGAAGGGAGCGGGATAGAGAGTCAGAAACATCGATGAGAGAGAAACATCAATCAGCTGCCTCCTGCACACCCCCTAACTGGGGATGTACCCGCAACCAAGGTACATGCCCTTGACCAGAATCGAACCTGGGACCCTTCAGTCCATAGGCCGACGCTCTAGCCACTGAGCCAAACCAGTTAGGGCTGGAATAAGTTTCTTACATTTTCTAGGGATATGTGATTTTTCTTTGGTGCCAGCTTGGCATTGTCCCTTGCTCTCCTCAACATTGTTTCTCCACTCAGTTCAATGATTTAGCTGGTAGAGTGCTTACTACTGTGAAATGTTCATAGCTGTTAGATTACTTATACCCAGGGCAGCAAACACTCCTTTTTATCATTGTTCACAGTTTTTGGCAGTGCACCTGTGGAGTGCTTGGGGCAGGTATATCAGTATACCGTGGCCGCCTGGTTGAGAAATACCCCTGAGTTAAATGGCTCTGCCTCAGTGTCTTCTCTTCCCTAGATGGTAGTTTCCCAGAGGTCTGGAAGGTACCTTATTGGTCATTACATCCCCAGGGCTTAGTCAAGTTTCCACTGTGTAATCATAATAATGACTCATATACGTACACCGAGTGCTTAATTTGTGTTGGGCATCACTTTCATGATTTCGGATGTAATGACTCATCTGACTTTAAAGTATGCAAAGAGACGGTGACTCAGGATGTGAGCCAGGCAGGATGACTCAGCTCATTCTTGAACCCATTCTGCTCCCCTTTCTTACTAATATAAGCTTCCAAGTAAACGGTAGCTGAATTGAACAGACCTGAAATGGCTCCTTGACATCATGCCCTCCCTGTAATAAGCACTCAGTAAATATTTGTTGAGTGCGGTCCAGTCCCTGCTCAGTTACTCAGGCTAAAGCAAGGAGGAGTCTCTGGAGAGGCTGTGCTTTGAGCCGGGCTCCAAGGAGACAGCTGCTCAGGGGCACCCTAGAGCCACCTCCTCCAGGGTCACCTGCTCAGGTTCAGCCCAGGCCCTGACTCAGCAGACAGCAGGCCAACGGGCAGAAATGGCGACTTGAGCCTGGTGCCTGCTGGAAAACAATCCCTTTGGCAAATCTACATTTTCTGCCGGCAGCCTGAGGGCAGGAAGAACCAGATGGTTCTCCCTGTTGCTCAGGGTGGGGGCTTCCCTGCAGTCAATTGAAGTTTGCTCTCACCTTTTCTGCCCATGCCCGAAGCCGGGGGAGAGCTGGGGGTGGGGGAGTGGAGAAGGAGAAGCTCTTCCTTAGTGTCCATCACTCATCACTTCATTGGGAAGGTGATGGGTTGTGTGTTCAGGGTACAGCGACATGGTGGTGCAGCTAGGGATGGGAACCCGACGGCTTCATTCATCTAGCTCATGGTACTATATTTTATAGGACATCTATCAAAGGTCATATGGATGCTGTGTTTTATGAGTTTATATACAATGACACAAGGAGGATATGTAATTAAAAACACCTATGGGAAAGAGCTATCTATCTGTCTATCATCTATATGAAAGACTAAGTGACCGACCATATGTCCATCTGACCGTCCGACTGACCAACCGGCCGGTACATATGACGCGTACTGGCAATTTAAAAATAAACATTGACTCGCGCATGCGCGATATTTGTCCCCGTCTGACACTGGCCTGCCATTTCAATTAATTCAAAGACAGTTTCCTGTGATGCCAGCATTTGCAATGACTATTAATAAATCACAAGGACAAACTCTAGACAGAGTAGGAATATTCCTACCTGAACCCGTTTTCGGACATGGTCAGTTATATGTTGCTTTCTCTTGAGTTCTAAGAGCGTGTGACGTTAAAGTTATAAATACTTCATCACAAGGGAAATTAGTCAAGCACTCTGAAAGTGTTTTTACTCTTAATGTGGCATACAGGGAGATATTAGAATAAGTTTAACCAATTTATCAGTCATTGTTTTTTATCAATGTTGTTTTCATATCATGTTTTTGTTGTTTGTATATCCTATCTTTGTTGTTATATCATATTGTTATTGTTTATTGACCAATTTACATATTATTTTCATATACATTTTACTAATTTTCTTTCATCTCTGACACTTCTATTATAGAGAAAGGGCGAATAGAGATATTAAAAAATTTCTTCTAATTAATTTCTTTTCAATGTGTACAAATCCGTGCACCAGGCCACTAGTATATATAATATGCAAATTTTATAGAAATTTAGTTGAGGAGGATTTATCAGAAATGGAGGTAGAAGTCTATATTGCTAAGTGGTTGGCTAAGTTGGAGCACAGCTACGTTGCTGTAATAATGAGATTTGTGACTGCGTACCCCCTTGCCCATGCCTGATAAGTAGATGCTGTCTTGTAAAAACTCATTTTGTTGGCCTTAGCAGGTGGGGGCATATCAGCTGTCATACTGGGCAAGCCAGCAGGGTGCCTCTTCCATGATTTGAACCTGGGTGAGCACAGGCCCCCAGGGGTCCTTCCCCTCCCTCCCCATTTATCATGATCTTCTTAGTCCCAAACAGCTGTGCTAGGTGTTCCATTTTATCCACTGCTGGAGTGATTTAACACCTCTGAAATATGTGTGCCGGGGGATCTAGCCGTGGGCAACAACCATCCAAGCTAGTAAGTGATTGTTCCCGGAGCCCTTGAGTGGCTGGAGCTGTTCCCCCGAGACCCATGGGACATTTCTCTTTCCAACGCTCAGCCCAGTCCACCTGTGCCCGGGGGACTGTGTGGGCACAGGTGATCCCAGGTGCTGACCAGCAGCCCTCCTGGGGACCTTCCCTGCTAGGCTATTGTTTCCTGCCACGTGACCACAGCCTCTTGCTGTCTAGAGCTGATAACAGGACCATAAATCTCCCTTCTGGCTGCAGCTTGACACCTGAAACCTCAGCCCGGGCTTGATGTGAGAACACCAGATACCAGGAGGGGGGGTTTCAAGGTATCCAAGGAGGTGCAGGGCAGGCTTCTTAGGCTACAGGCAGCAGCGGGAGCATTCCTGGAGGCCCTGCCTACCCTGCCAAGGAGGTCTCTGTGAGTGAGATGAATGGCCTTACCTGTTGATAGCATCTACCTGCTGGCTGTGTATTGCGTTTCTAAACTTGTCAGCAGTTCCATAGATGCCTCTCTCTGACATAATAAACGAATGGGATTAGACAGAATCAGAGGAGAGCATGCTTGGGAGTGTGCTGGCCCTGCAGAGAGCGGCGGAAGTGATGGCTTACCGCTACCTCCAGGACTCGGTCTGAATGTCTTGGTTGGACTGTCAAGGCTCCCTGCCACCCGGTCCCTCCCAGCCCATTCAGAGGAAGAGGGTCGGCCAGTGAGGGCTCTCCTTTGCTCTGTGCTGCCTCTGATGGCAGAGCTGTCCAGGTAGAAGCAAGGTGGCTCCTTTTCAGGGGGTCGTCAAGAACGTGTGCATAAAAAGTGGACGTTATACTTGACAACTTCCCGTCTTGGGAGACTACGACTTCATCCTGTACAGGCCTTGAGGTCTTAACAAGCACTTCTCACCTGGGGTTCAGTAAGAGGATTAAGCCCTAACATGGAAGCCATCCATTGCTTGTCATGATATAACTCCTTTCCGATGGGTCTAGAACGGTACTAATTATGTACTGTGCTGGGGAGAGAGACAACAGTCACTCCACACAAGTTCTGTGGTTCAGAGGAGGAACCCTGGTTGAGAATGTCATGGTCTTGAAAGGAGAAGGCAAAGCTTTATCTAAAAGAAGGAATTGTTACCAAGGACACAACAGCTTCTAAAGGACCAGGTGCACAGGGAGGGTGGAGAGAGAGGGACGGAGTGAAAGCGTTTTTCAGGTGCAGATTGTCTCATTTTCTGAAGCACAGACACACCTATGCATAGCTGTGGAGCACAGTAGACTTCGGCGATCTTGTTCAAGGACAAAGTGTGGCCAATGGACGGCCTCCCCATGACCTTGAACTGATGACATTGGTCAAGTTCGCTCAACTCCAGGTCATGCCATCCTCTCACATCAATACGTACTATTTATTCCTTCTTCCCCACTGCGGGTCTCGTCCATCATGACCAATGGTATGACGACCTCCAGACAGGGCAGCCCATGGCGTGGCTCCTAGCGGGACCGCACCTTGAAGTAATTTCGATGCCTTCATCTCCATTAGGTTAAGCCCACAAAAGTAGTGTCAAAGGGGAATGGGCTGGGAGATCATGGTAAACACCCCTGATGCTTTGCAGCTGGGCCCATCATCTGTGCATTTCACAATAAAGTTTTATGACGCACCCAGACACCCAGCTGCCTGTGTTCGTGGGGACAGCGTTTCCCCTGCTGTACCACTCAGGTCTGCCCCGCCGGGGACTCGGTTCCCTTTCCGCCAGCCTCTTTCAAATGACAGTGAAACTTCATCATCACATAGCTCCTGGGACCAAATTTGAGGAATGCTCTGTCCAGAAAGATGTTCGACAGAGGTGACTTCGTTTTATTGGACACAGAGAAACGATTCCATGGTACCCAATAAACCATGGGTAAGGCCATTCAGAATGCTGGGAAGCATTTTAAAAGGGCCACACATCCCTTAGTTAATCACCAAAAACTCCCCCCAAAACAAAACAGTGGACCTGGAGATTATTATGCCAAGTGAAATAAGACAATCAGAGAAATGCCATATGATCTCACTTGTATGTGGAATCTAATGAATAAAATAATCTGACAAAATAGAAATAGGCATGGAGACATGGAACAGACTGACAGCTGTCAGAGGGCACAGGGCAGGGGCGGGGCTAGATGAAAGAAGGTGAAGGGATTAGTCAAAAAACCTGTGTACATAACACATAGACACAGACAACAGTGTGGTGATGGCCAGAGGGAAAGGGTGCTGGGTGCTGGGTGGAGGTGGGCAAAGAGAAGGAAATGAGGACAGAAGGAGACTTTGCTTTGGGCAGTAAGCGTACAATACAGTGTGCAGGTGTTTTATTGAGTTGCACACTTGAAACCTGTATGGTTTTGCAAACCAATGTCACCCCTATAAATTCAATTAAAAAAAAGAGAAGAAAATAAAAAAATTTCCAACCTACTTCAAGTGGGCCAAATCTCCTAGTCTCTCCTACAGTATGCACAGTGGTTAGGAGTGGCTTTGAAATGAGACAGGCCTGGCTTCACGTCTCAGTTCACTTCTTATTCTGAACCTGACCTCCCCATGTGTAGACTAGGAATAACTAGGCCAGAACAGGCAACCTCTGGGTCTGCCAATACCAAGGATGACCATGCACTGCACAGAGTGGCCAGAGGACAGCGCCAGCCTAGGAAAGACTCGTGTCCAAAGGGACAACATGGGCCACCGCGCCCACTTTGGCAGCTATAGACCTCGGGTCGGACGTAGAATAGAGGGTCAGCTGTGCTCCGAGCCCAGTTCCTTTCCCCAAAGCTCTAATATGTCTGGGTTGGTTTTTGCTGAAATGAGGAAAGCTCAGAATTGTGAGTCACTCAAATTGGGGATAATTAGAAAAAGTTATGAGACTTGGTTTTGGGAATAGAAAAGAGGCCTCATGCCAGAAGTTAGTGCAGAGAAAAGTGTTTATAAACCTGTGTGTGTGTGTGTGTGTGTGTAGGAGGGGGCAGTTAAAGATAGTTGGGCAGTTGATTAGGTAAAGGCTAGTGAAAGCTTTTTCTGTCTCAAGCTCCAAGTTTCCTCCATCCCTTCTCCACACACAGAGCAGGCGGAACAATGTGGAACCGTAAAATCAGAAGCTTTGGGTGGGCCATTGGGTGAAGGACTCCATGGGGAATAACATGCCTGTTGGTCTGCGACTTCCCCAGGGCAACGCAAAATGAATCTACAAGCATGTCATGGAAATGCTGAGGAAGAAATGTCAGGAAAAGGTCTTGGTGCAGGGTGCTCAGTCAGGGGCAACGTCTCCCCTGGGGACATTTAGGAATGTCTGGGGCCACTTGGGAATGTCCAGGCATTTTTGGTGGACATGACTGTGGCAAGTACTACTGACATCTAGTGGGTGGAGGCCAAAGATGCTGCTAAACATCCTCCATTGCAGAGGTACCCCCCTCCATCCCCCCATTAGGGTTATCTGGCCTCAAATGCTAATAGTGTTGAGATTGAGAAACCATTGTCTAATGAGAAAGGGATGGTAAATAGATATTTAAAGCAAAGCATAGAAAATTATAAACAATTTAAAAATAAAAACATTTAGTTTTGTGGTTCTAATGATTATTAGTCTGAAATGTTTAACATTTAAATAGTTTTCTTTTGCTGTTTTTGTGTTTTATTCAATGTGAACATATTTAGGGGAAAAAATTTTTTTTGTAGGTTGTTTCGGAACCTCTGTGTCCCAACACTAATTTTTAGATAAGATTTTATATTCCTTGATTTTTACACCATTGAGGTTTCAAGAATTGAATTCTTTTTTTTAAAAAAAGATATATTTTATTGATTTTTAGAGAGGAAGGGAGAGGGAGAGAGAGATAGAAACATCAATGATGAGAGAGACTCATTGATTGACTGCCTCTTGCACGCCCCCTACTGGGGATCGAGCCCACAACCCAGGCATGTGCCCCTGGCCAGAATCGAACCTGGGACCCTTCAGTCCGCAGGCTGATGCTCTATCCATTGAGCCAAACCAGCCAGGGCGAGAATTGAATTCTTGAAGTTGGTGGAGGATCTTTGTATAACAATTACTGAAAAAAAAAAAAAAATGAAGAAGGTCTGTTTGAATCACTGTGGTCAGAATTTGGGAGACAGTGTCTGCAATTGGGCCAAAGAGTGAAAAGGTTTTCTGAAAATTCAGGTCACCATTATTGTGGCATTTTTGCAAAATAATCAGGGTTGTCTTTGCCACGGCTATGCCAGTCTGAACCAAGTATATGCAGGTAGTAAAGGCTTTGGAGAAACATTTTTTTATAGGCCATTTCCCACCTCCTCCCCATATTTTAAAAAAAAAATATATTTTATTAGTTTTTTACAGAGAAGAAGGGAGAGGGAGTTAGAAACATCGATGAGAGAGAAACATCGATCAGCTGCCTCCTGCACACCCCCTACTGGGGATGTGCCCGCAACCAAGGTACATGCCCTTGACCGGAATCGAACCTGGGACCCTTCAGTCCGCAGGCCGACGCTCTATCCACTGAGCCAAACCGGTTAGGGCTCCTCTCCATATTTTATTACATAACGTTGTAAACCTAGGTTGAAAGAATTTAACAGGGACGACCACCAAGATTACATAATTAACCTGTGCTGTTTTTGTTGATCACATATCAATCTTTCCATCTCTCCATCAATCCAACTTAGATTTGGACACATTTAAAGTAACACGTCTCACCAGTTCTCTTGAGTCCTAAATACCTCACTATGCATTCATGAGCTATTTAATTACTAAATCCCAGTCAACCCAGAAAGTTTTTCCTCTCTCTTCAGGGAGCTCTCCCGGAGCTTACACATGGAGAGGTAGCCCCTGTTATCAGAATGGTGGATCCTTATGTAAGTTCATCAATGGGGTTATATGTACCATAGAAATAATATAGTGGTAGAAATCATAACTGGTGCAATATCTTGTCTATTACGCTGCAATCAAGTGGTTGCATGGGGTCCAACTCACCAACCACATGGTCCATCCTGAGTTGCTCCCTCCACCTCGTTGGAGGCGGTTTGGATAAGGTCTGCATGGAAAACTAGGGAATAGATGTTCCTGCAGTGCTGCTATTTTCATAGGAAATTCAATTCTGGTTCCTGGCTCCAAGCGCCTTTCTCTCCCTGTATTGTCTGACTCCTTGAAGCCATAGAATGTGCTAACAAATATGCCACAAGGAAATCGGATTCGGTGACAGAATGGCCCGGCCCCAGTCAATGACCTTGACCAGGGAGTAGATGGCCTGGAAGGACCTGCGGCCAGGTCCTGCCACGTGCTGCGGTGGCTGGCAGGGCTGCCTCCTAAGCTGCTGTCTGTCCTCTAGTCTGACCTTGGACCCTGAGCTCCAGGACCGCCCTCTCGTACCTGTTCTGCCTGACCTGTGTTCTCACAGCTCCCACGGCAACCTCACCGTCTCGCCTCCGATAGTCTCTCTTAGGATAAAAACAGATGCTCAGAAACACAGATTTTTTTTTCTCCTTCTCGATTTTGTATCATTATATTGAAAGACAAACTGCTTTGGGCATTAAGATACCGCTATCTCCATCTGTTTGTATCATTTAATTTCCTGCCAGAATTTTGTACGCTAACATGATTTTAATGGGCAAAACCAAAGCTATGGTCTCCCGTCACACAAGGCCGGTCCGTGATGTTCATTTTCCACTGCCTCTTCTCCAAGCCTCTGTCACATGAACCCCATCTGAGAGTTTCTATTATACTCTGGAGGGAAAACTTTATTTAAAAAAAAATTTTTTTTATGGAAGGCTGGGACTTAAGGGAAACCAACTCGCCTAACAGCTCGGGTTTGATTTTTTCCCTGAGCTTGCTTTTTTGGGAGATTCCCCAGAAACAACCTCAGAAATAGGAGTGCCTAGAATTCTGTTCGAATCTCTTTTATAACTTCCTGAAATTACTGAGATGATTAGGGGTAAAACAAACATCCCTACTGGGTGATGTATTGTCCTCATCTTATTCTTGCCAGTAATTGAACCAATAACCTTTCGGTGCCTCATGCAGGAGGCAACCGATCGATGTGCTTCTCTCACATGGATATTTCTCTCTGTCTTTCCCTCTCTCTAAAAATCAATGGAAAAATATCCTCGGGTGAGGATTTAAAAAAACACACACAAAACGATTCAACCTTCGTTATCTGGTCAGGGCACATGCCCAGGTTTGCAGACTTAATCCCCGGTAGGGGCCGTGCGTACAGGAGGCAGCTGATGGATGCCTGACCTGGAATTGAACCGTGACCTCCTGGTTCATAGGCCGATGCTCAACCACTGAGCCACACTGGCCGGGCTGGCTACTCCATTATATAAATAGACGTGGAAAGGGCAAACAGTGAATGCTGAAGAGCAGATGCAGAGTCACCAATCTGAAAATATGAAACTGGCATTTCATGAATGAATCCAGGCAACCGAACAGAGGTGGTGGGCTGCTGTGTGCACTCCATGGGGGTGGTGGGGCTGAAATGGACTCCCCCCCAAAAAAATCATGGAGATGGTTTTGTGTCCTGGCCCTTCTCAGGGCTGCCTCTTCTGCTCTGAGTCAAACACGACGATGGTCTCTTAGCTTTTCATGCTGCACACAGGGCTCATGGCGGTGGCTGGCTACTGAGTCAGGTCCTCCTGGCTGATTGGGCCAGCAGATGGATGATTCGTTCTTTTCTCTTGAGTTGCTGTTACACAGTGCTTGTCAGCATTTAGAATAAAGCATCGTGTACAAGAAACCAGTGGGAACCTGGTGGGAAGGCGACCATCCACGTGGCTCATTTATTTCAAATCACACCCCAGGAAATCCAGTTTATTTCAACAAATCCTGAGCCAGGAGTTAGGGCAGAGGGAGAGCAGCCGGGAGCGGCCCCCAAAATATTAAGTTCGAGAGAGCTGGACACGGCGGGCCCGGGAGACCCGGTGACTGCTGGAGTTATTATAGGACGTACACTCATCGGATGACATCCAATCCAGCCGTGTTTCCCTCCATTATTTCACCCCAGTGGGGTTACTTTCCCATCGGGGCTGGCCCGCAGAGCTGTCAGCTGGCGTTTTTGAAGGGTGATTTGTTGCCCTAATGATGATACTGAAATCTGTTTATGGTTGTTTATCTCGGGGTCATCTTTCTTCCGAGGCAGTTTTCTCCTCCTGGGATTCGATTCGGGCAGCTCTCTGCAATTCCCCAAATAGAACCACTGTCAGGATTTCGTAAAGGGTAAATATTCTGTCCATGTGCATTTCATGACTGATGACTGTATTATGGTCATCAGCCAACTATGTTAATAATGATTCCTTCCTGATACTCTGGAGATGATTTCAAGTGTACCCAGCACACTGATATGTATTATTTCCTAGGCTAATTATAGACAGCACAGTAATTAAACCTATTGATTGTCCTAATGGCAAAAAGTCATATATAGAAGGGGCAGTGGTAAAAAGTTTACAATGTTTAACTGCCCAGGGTACTGTTGCAAGCAATAGCCCCCGGAAGGTGGGTACTACCATCATCTCCATTTTCCAGGTGAGGAAGTTGAGGCACAGAAAGGTTAAGCAACTTGCCCAAGGTCACACAGCGATAGAGCATGAGAGCAGCATGGCGTGAGCAATGCTTGACAGAGCTTTTAGCTGAAGTCTCCATTAGGGCAGAGGGAAATGAATTTGCAGTGTAGGGGGAATTTATTTATTTATTTATTTATTTTTAGTATATTTTATTGATTTTTTTACAGAGAGGAAGGGAGAGGGATAGAGAGTTAGAAACATCGATCAGCTGCCTCCTGCACACCTCCTACTGGGGATGTGCCCGCAACCAAGGTACATGCCCTTGACCGGAATCAAACCTGGGACTTTTCAGCCCGCAGGCCGACACTCTATCCACTGAGCCAAACCGGTTAGGGCTGGAGGGGGAATTTAGCACTGAAATTAAGAGTGGTCCTGAGAAGGCTCAATATTTTCCTATAATCTTGTTCAAAATTTGCACTTGACAAGATACATGAATTTGTTTTTTTCCAGATTGACACCAAGAGAGTGAAGAAAGCTGAGGTTTCAAGATGGGCCTTGTGTATTTTTAAAAATATATATATTTTATGGATTTTTTACAGAGAGGAAGGGAGAGGGATAAAGAGTTAGAAACATTGATGAGAGAGCAACATCGATCAGCTGCTCCCTGCACACTCCCCACTGGGGATGTGCCCACAACCAAGGTACATGCCCTTGACCAGAATCGAACCCAGGACCCTTGAGTCCGCAGGCTGACGCTCTATCCACTGAGCCAAACAGGTCAGGGCGGGCCTTGTGTATCTTGAGGTCTCTGACGTACCACTCGCCGGGCACCCCTGGGAAAATGGGTGGCCCAGGTTGAGAGTCCCAGGCGTCGTGGAGAGAGCATGAAATATGTAAAAACAAAAAGTTGACCACATTTAAGGGAAAAGTAAACAGACCCACAAACCTGGAATACTCAACGTTCTCATGAGAGACTCAAGGATCCAGTCTGCTTTTCTCATATATAATACTAAAAGGCTTTTAATGTGGACAAAATGTTCTTTTTTCTTTTGGATAATTTCTTCGGAGTAAGGAAGAAAAAGTAAGAAGCCATACATGCACTTTGATGTGAATATGTACATTATTTCTCCAGAGAGAACATGTAGATATGCAGTGAATAAGTTTCTTTATTTCTTTTTCCTTGTTTTGTCCCTACTGGACCTCAGATGCTTTGAATCGACTTAATCATATCCCTTAATTCCGTGCATATTGTCATCATCTTTCCAAGGCCTCTGTCTTGTTTAAATTCATTTTATTTTCCTTCTCCCTTTTCAACTTCTACTCCCACTCAGCCTCAAAAATCCCACCTTTCTTGCCTGCCCTCCCCAAGTACCCTGGGCATGGCAGTGTTTTGAATTTCTCGACAGTAAGGTTCCACTTTATGTTTTGCCAATGAGAGCCCCAGTCAAAGGTCTGGGAGGCAGAACAGACACAGATGTCATTCATTTCCTTCCATGTGTGCCATGTGGACATCAGGGCTCAGACAGATGAGATCTTGCCGCGTTGTATTGCATCAGCTTGAACTTACTAGTGAACAGTGATTTGCTACGGGTTTTGACCTGGTTGACAGAAGCCGTCTAGTTCTCTGAGAGGGAGACACCGCCTTCTTGACCTCTATTCCTTCATCAAGCCCATCACTTTTTATAAGTACCCGACTCCTCGTAGTGAATACATTGCAATACATTGTGTGTTCGTGTTTTGCTGCTTTAAATCAGGGCCATATATGTGGAATCCAGGGAATTAGGGGTGCCTGTGGGTTCTTTCAGGCCAGTGAGACACTTAATGGGAGACTCTAGCAATCCAACGCAGGAGTGGAGTTTTGGGGCACTGTCCTAGCTCAAGAGCCATGGCCCGCTGAAGGGGTAGGTGTAGGACAAAGAGAGCATGCGCCAGGTAGTGGAACAAGCTAACATATGAACTATGACCTTGAGACCAGACGTGGAAATGACTGGAGCAGCCTTTCAGATTTTCTCATCTTGGGTAGATGTGCTTATGGCTTTATTTGTCTGAATTAAGCAATACAAAATTCCCCCCTCTCACTCCCCCCCCTGCTGTTTTATGTAAAGATTTGCTGTTGGTGATTAAGTATAGTGTCTTTAGATTGATGACATGATATTGAAGGGGAATTGCGATTGGACTAGATGACGGTTACAGCGATGATGCTATATTTGTGATGGGAGTGAATGTCTCTTTTTTTAAAATATATTTTTATGGATTTCAAAGAGGAAGGGAGAATGAGAGAGAGAGGTAGAAACATCCTTGATGAGAGGGAACCATTGATTGACCACCTCCTGCACACCCCCCACTGGGGATCAAGCCCGCAACCCAGGCATGTGCCCTTGACCGGAATTGAACCCGGGACCATTCAATCCACAGGCTGATTGCTCTATCCATTGAGCCAAACCAGCTAGGGCAAATGTCACTTTATTTAAAAAATATATTTTTATTGATTTCAGAGAGGAAGGGAGAGGGAGAGAGAGAGAGAAACATCCATGATGAGAGAGAATCATGGATCGGCTGCCTCCTGCACACCCCACACTGGGGATTGAGCCTACAACCCATGCATGTGCCCTGTCTGGGAATCGAACCGTGACCTCCTGGTTCACAGATGGATGATCAACCACTGAGCCACACCAGCAGGCGAATGGCTCTTTATTTGTACAGGGGATAATTGCACCTGGCTAGGCAGAAAGCATGCTGCTGCTGATTTTTAAAATAATATATATATATTTTATTGATTTTTTACAGAGAGGAAGGGAGAGAGAGTTAGAAACATCGATGAGAGAGAAACATCGGTCAGCTGCCTCCTGCACACTCCCCTCTGGGGATGTGCCTGCACCCAAGGTACATGCCCTTGACCGGAATCGAACCTGAGGCCCTTGAGTCCGCAGGCCGACATTCTATCCACTGAGCCAAACCGGCTAGGGCCTGATGCTCTTGTTGTGTGGCAGTTGAACATAGAAGGGTGCGCATGGGTCCCAAGCAGCCAGAGAATGCCTGCTGGGAGTCAGCACCGTCCCTACCCCCTTCCAGGTGCTCCTCGCATCTCTCAGCTGGGAGCTTCCGTGCTCCAGGTCCCCTCATTGGAAGAGCTGCAGTGTACGCTTCCCTGGCGAGAGGTGCCCTCACTAGGAGTGGAGGCCATTATTCTCCCTCCGTCGTGGCGGGCAGATGTGGGGCTTTGGCAGATGTGAGACCTTGAGGCTGCTCCCATGCGTCGTCTGCCCCAGTGCTCACGCAGCTGTCAGCATCGGTGGCATTTCCTCTAGTCCTTGCGGGTGACAGGACCAACTTCCTGTTATTTTTATGAAGTCTGGGAGTGAACTTGGGGACTAGCGGTGGGCTTCCCTACCCGTTACCCTTCTAGCCCTTCCGACTGTTTCGAAAGCACCTCAGTTTCTGCGTGAAATCCCTTCCTGTGTGGAGGTTTCTGTTTTCTTGCCTGAGTTCTCACGGATATGCCATTGGTAGAAAACCACCCGAGTGTGGCCTCACGTTTATGTTCTTGTGAAATATAGATTGTGGTTTTCTGTATGCATCGGCTGTTTTACTTTTTTATACCAGTGGAATTGCACTTTGTAGTTCAGAGAAAGTAACCTGTGTCTATAGTATTAATGTAAGCATTCTTTTGCACTTAACATCCGAGAGTTGAAAATAATGCAACTTACTGGTGAATGATTCTGTGTGTGTGTGTGTGTGTGTGTGTGTGTGTGTGTGTGTGTATCTACAGAAACATGTGCTGAGAAGTGAGGACAGTGACAATCACCAACGATTTTAGCTGGAGGGTCTTCTCGTCGAGTCATTTTCAAATGAAGGCTCAGGAAAATTCAATACTTGGCCAAAGTTCTCACAGCTCATCCTTGGCAGAATCCAACCTGCACCCCAGGGTCCTGACTCCCAGCCAAGGCCCTTCTTGGCACACCTCTGGCCTTCCCTTCGGGGGGTAGGAGGCTCTTTGGGAGGTGGGAGGAGGCTGAGGGAGCGTGGGGTGAGGGAGGAGAGTGGTCCATGGAGGCTGCGGGGAGGCTGGGGGGCTCTAACTAGAAACACTGCCTCCTTCCCAGGTCCAGCTGCGGAACCTCATTCTTGGCTTCGCATTGTTTCTGAGTGTGTCTGTTCCATGGCAGCTGGGTCCCCCGCAGCTTCGACTGCTGAGAGCGCAGCCCAGAGTTATGCAGTAAGTAATAGCAGACCAGGGGGCGGCCTCCAGGGGGGAGCTCACAAGTACCCAGGCCCCTCTGACCCCCACCTGCGGAGGCATCGCTGGGGACTCGAGCGGGCACCGTCCCGGTCTTTGGGAAGAAGGCCTGTCCTTCCCAGGGGTGTCCATTCCACAGAAAGTTCCAGAAAACGGGGAGATCTTGAAGGAAAGGCAGTTTCATGGAAATGGTTGTTCTGTGAGAGGCAGGGGCTGGGGGTGAACAAAGGGTGGGGAGCAGAGGCTTGTAGATGAGCACCTGGGGGCGTGGCAGGGGCAGGGGAGGGGCCTGACCCCAGAGATGCTCCATAAATATTAGTTTATTTAAAAAAAAAATAATAGCCCTAGCTTGTTTGGTTCGATGGATAGAGTGTCGGCCTGTGGACTGAAGGGTCCCAGGTTCGATTCCGGTCAAAGGCACATGCCCAAGTTGTGGGCTTGATCCCCAGTAGGGGGTGTGCAGGAGGCAGCCGATCAATGATTCTCTCATCATTGATGTTTCTCTCTCTCTCCCCCCTTCCTCTCTGAAATCAATACAACAGTTTAAAAAAATAATAATAGACAAACAGGGTCAGGGAGAGAGGAGAGCAGGAGACCTAAACCCAATTCGGTCACCTACTCCTTGTTTTGAAAAACTCAGACCTCCATTTCTTATGTAAAAATCAGGCATCATCATAAGACCTACCACACATGGTTGCTATGGAAACGAATGAGGCGATTGTTGTGAATATCCTTTTAAAACTAAAGAATGATACACAGGTATTGTTATGATGATCTATTGCGATTGCTTCAGCTAGAATGATGTACATCTGAAACCCAATTTCCTCCGCAGTCTGGTTTCGCTCCTGTCTCCCCACCCCACCCTCAGTCACACCCTTCAGGAGTCCTCTGGGTACCCCTGTGATCTATCGTATTCCCCACTCTATTGCACCACGAATCATGTACATGAAACTCAGGGGGCATGTTCTTGCATCTCTGCTATCTAACAGGGCATCTAGCACTTGGCAGGTGTTCAGGAGATAATTAGTAAGTCAGCAAGTGGAGTGAATAAATATTTGTACCTAAGGAAACATTTAAAAAAATGTATTTGTATTGACTTTAGAGAGGAAGGGAAAGGGAGAGAGGGATAGAAACATCAATGATGAAAGAGTTTCATTGATTGGCTGCTTCCTGCCCGCCCCCTATTGGGGATCTTGACTGGAATAAAAACCGGGACCCTTCAGGCAGCAGGCTGGCACTCTATCCACTGAGCCACACCGGCTAGGACGCTAAGTAAACATTTTAGACTCTCTAAATGGTACCATGAAGGTGGCATGGAAAGGAAGGGGATTTCTACACTCAGTATACACAAAAGGGCTTTTTCTAGCCCGGATGCTCATTCACCAGCTTGAGACCAAGAACTGGAGTAAGTCACCTCTCAAGTTCTATTCCTGCTCTAGGATTTTATGATTTAATGAAGTGCGTTGAGTAGCAAAAAAAAATTAAAAATAAATAAATGTAAAAAGTTCATCCCAAACTATAAAATACCCCCTTTTTGATTTTCACCAAAAGCTGGAACTATTTCTCCCTCATTGTTCATGTTTTACGTATTTTTAAAAGATAAAACGGGGACAAAAACAAGTAGCAGCATCTGCTGGCCACATTTCCCTCCCACTGACGTCCTCGGGATATTTCCTTCTCTGCTATTTTTTTTCAGATCGCATGCATCTGAGAATTAAAGGATAAATGCTTCATTTACTGCTAAACAGCTTTCGGGGCTGCCTGTGACAAGACAGAGAGAGAGAGAGAGAGAGAGGAGGGAGCAGGGCCTTAGCTTCCAGCTTCTAGCTCCAGGTGGGGGATGGCAAGCCCGCAACCTGGGCATGTGCCCTGACCAGGAATCGAACCGTGACCTCTTGGTTCATAGGTCCATGCTCAATCCCAGAGCCACGGGTGCCAGGCATCAGGTTCTTTGTTGAAGGGACTAGGGATGGGGCGGGCACCTGGCTGCACCTTTCTCCATGTTGCCTGTGTTACTGACATGGCAGCGGATAGTGGGGGTGGGGGGCCCCCAGGAGAGGCAGCAGAGCTTGTGGGATGTAGCGATCAACTGGCCTGTCTGCGTCAGGCTGTCAACCGCTTCTCCTTTTGTCCCAAGTCGGGGGAACGTTGACTCAATCAGCCGTGGTCCAGGGGCCTGAGCGACGCTCTCATGAGACGTCTGACTCCGCTAAAATTAGTGCAATGTAATCATGACTTCATGTTGCCCAAAATAACCCATCCTGTGCACAGAGGGGCTGATGTTTTTCAGCCGGTTTTTAGCAGCATCATCAAAAAGAGCGTGTAATCAAGTCTCTCTCAATCAGCCCTCCCGAGGGAGGGGAGCGGCGTGTGGGTGATGCAGATGACACTCAGCCCCGGCCTCGCTCCCATTTGGCTTTGATTAATGCGTGCGTTTCCGCGGAATGCAGGTGTTGCTCATGTTCTGGGAATCCAGACCATTTCTAACGCAGCACTGGAGGCACAAACAAGACTGGAACGGTCTCTGCAGCTGGAGAGATTGAATAGTTCTCTCCGGAGAGAGAGGGAGGGAAGCCTGCCCACCAAGGCAGGGAGAGCTCTACTGGTCGTGGCCACGAGAACACCACCCCGGAAATGAGTGGCCTGCGCCTCTTCCGTGGAAATGGACGGCTAAGTGTACTGCTTTCCATGAACCTATGCTGGATTATCTACACTAATAAAAGAGAAAGATGCAAATTGACTGTACCTTCACAACGCCCACCAGCCAATCAGGAGTGAGTATGCAAATTAACCCAACAAAGATGGCAGGTTAATTTGCATATGCAGGTGCTTGCATCATCGCCATGGCAATGACGCAGGCATTCTACACTGCCCCAGCAGCTCCGGGCCTCTGGGCAGCGTGGGAAGGCGGAAAGGCAGCTCCAGGCCCGGAGCAAATGCGATGCCGGCAGCCAGGGGAAGCAGGCCCATTCTTGCACGAATCTTCGTGCATCGGGCCTCTAGTAGGGGAATAAAATATACCTGGAACAGACGGCTGGATCTCAGAGGGAAGGGGGGTGGGAGGAGGGAAGAAATTAACCAAAGAATTGATATGCATATATGCTTTGCCCATGGACACAGACAACAGGGCGGTGAAGGCCTGGGGCAGGGTGGGAACCAGGTGGAGGGGGGAGATGGGGAGAGAAAGGGGGGGTACCTGTAATACTCTCAACAATAAAGATAAAAAAAAACAACCCACAAACCTCCTGCAAGTTTAGTTTTGACCCCTATTAGATTCCAAGTTCCATTGAAGGCCTGAGATGATTTTGTTCTTGTTTATCTAGCACCTTTCAAAGGGCTCAATAAAGAATATGCTGAATCCCAGCAAAGCAAGGGCTCTTCTGAAATTATATCTATTCCATTTTTTTTCTTAGAATAGTAGACCTGGATGTCTCTGCTCATTGAACTGTATTAAAGTTCCTAATTCCTCTCCTCTCCCCCTGCCCCCCAAATAAAGATGTAGGGCAAGCATGTCAAACTCACGGCCAGTGGGCCGCATGCCTCCTTTAAATGCCGCCCGCCGCCCTAACTGGTTTGGCTCAGTGGATAGAGCATCGGCCTGCGGACTGAAGGGTCCCAGGTTCGATTCCGGTCAAGGGCATGTACCTTGGTTGTGGTCACATCCCCAGTAGGGGGTGTGCAGGAGGCAGCTGATTGATGTTTCCCTCTCATCGATGTTTCTAACTCTATCCCTCTCCCTTCCTCTCTGTAAAAATTCAATAAAATATATTTAAAAATATTAATAAATGCTGCCCACCAGTCGTGAGTTTGACATGCTTGATGTAGGGGCTTGTCTTCACAGTGATGTTTAAGAACCCAAAACAACTTAGGTTTTTAATGGCTTCTCAGGCTCTTTCCAGCTGCCAGGTCTCTGAGCCAGTTGGCGCATGGGTAAAGGGTGTAATGATACTCTTTTGGTTATTGTGCACAATAAAGGGATTTTGTGGTGGGTACTCTGTAAATGGTGCCGCGCTATTAAGAGGTGCTTGACTCAGTGAGTGATGCTGACAATGGGAGGCTGTGCGTGTGCGCGAGCAAGGGCTCGATGGGAGAGCTCTGTACCTTCCTTTCAATTTTGCTCTGAACCTAAAGCTTCTTTAAAAAAAAAAAAGAAGTCCTTTAAAAAAAATAGTACTTGAACCTAGCTTTGATTTATTTTGTTAACAGGAAGTTGGAAGTAAGATTCCACCCTGGCCAGCATGGCTGAGTAGTTAGATGTCAGCCTGCATACCAGAGGGTCTTGGGTTCTATTTCCAGTCAAGAGCACATACCTGGGTTGCAGGTCCAATCCCACCCCTGGTTGGGGTGCGTGCAGGAGCAAGAGGCAACCAATCCATTTGTCTCTCTCACATCGACGTCTCTCTCTCTCTCTCTCTCTCTCTCTCTCTCTCTCTCTCTCTCTCTCTCCTCCCCCCGGCCCCCCATCCTCCACCCTCCAGTCTACTCTTTCTAAAAATCAATGGAAAAAACAGCCTCACTCCTTGGGTGAGGTTTAAAAAGCATGCAGATTCCCAGTTCCCCCTCCCCGCTTCCACCAGGATCCTTGTGCTGATGCTTTGTGTTAATATACCATAAACACTGAGGACTACATTTATCAGTTCTAACTCTCAGATGGGAAGTGTTCAATGCCAACAGGAGTGACTCAGTTATAGTTTCACTGATTTACCTGTTGTGTGGCTAACTCTGAGCCAGGAGGAAATCTGCCTCTGCATGGGAGAGATTTTGTTCAGGAATTACAAGAGATTGCTGTCTACAAGCTGGATAACAGCTCTAGATTTTCAATAAAGATGTCCCTACCAGCCAAACTGCCCATCTCTAGGAGCCGTCCTGTGGGGCACCTGGGGGCGGGGAGTTCTGATACCCCAAGCCACGTGGTGTGTTGGGTCAAGTTTTGGTGTCGTCAGTTGCTTATTTCTCTCCCCAGTCACCTCCGGGGGTGTCAGAGGGCTTATCTCATTGTGGAGTGGCAGGCCCAGCCCCAGGTTGAGGGTCACCCCAGCTTATCACCACTTTACATGGCTTCTCCAAGCAAATGGTGAGCCCTACTTGACTCGGGGTGAGAGTGCGTTGACGACTAACCTCAGACAAGCATCTGGTTTTCATTACCCAGGTAGCAGGCCAGAGCGGGGTGCTGCGCGGGCCGGTGTGCCCACTTTGCAACCATCAGGACCAGCTATCTAGAAAATGGGACATATCCTGTCATTCCCGCCTGCCCAGCGCAGAGGGGCTGCGGAATCTGCTGCTGTGACTTCAGGCCGGAGCACATGTTTACTGGATCTGTTGCACACATTGATTTACACAGAGATCCCGGGCCTGCAACACAGCCACCAGGCCCTGCACGCCTGCTGTATCTGCCGGGAAGCTCCGGCGTGGCTCCAGGCGATGGCCCCTTAATGCTTTTACAGTTTTGCAGGCTTTGGGGTTTGGGCTGATGGAAGTGGATGGTGGATCTCATCTGCAGTAAACCATCCTCACCCTCCACAGCGTGGGTGCCCTCCTCGGCGCTCCCCTCAACCCTCGGGCCTTGTCTCCAACCGAGTCTCTTCTCCAACCGCCCCCTCTTCTTTCTGGTTGTGGGGGGTAAGTCAGTGAATTAACACCTACTGCTCATCAAACATGTGCCGGGCATTTTGATCCCACTTCCTCTTGGACTCCTCACAGTTCCCGGTGCGTGAGGCCTTACCATCCCATCTGAAAAGCGCAACAGCGCCTTCCTGACACAGTGGGAGCACGGAGCCTCCCGCGGCCCCTCCAGAGGGAAGGGCGGGGATGCAACCTACCTGTAGGGTCCTTCCTTGTGGGATCTTGACAGTGACCTCTGAACCGTGGGTTAGAGAACTGGACTGACAACTGCCAGGAGTGTCCTGGGATAGGAACTCCCAAGAGGCAAGTCAACCGGACACCCCTGCTGTCACGCAACTCTAGAACTGAGATGTCTGTGGAGCAATAGAAGGGAACGCCATGCTGAGAGATGGCAGAATCAGCAGCAGGAATCAGGCAAAGCTTAGTGTGGGTTGATCATTAAAGGAGGCAGTGTGTGAAGGAGGAGGGGGTGCACAGGGCTGGCCTTAAAGAAAACTGAGGCAGAGAAGGGGGGTGTCTTTTGGTTTCCATTTTTCCTCCTTTTAACCCCTAAGTCCCTGAACTCTCTTCTTTCCCCTATCAATGGCTGCCTCCAGGAAAAGATTGGATGAGTTCATTCAAACAAACGTTGAAGTGGCTCATGTCAAGGGATGTGTTTCCAAGGAGGACATCTCACGCATTAGTGATTTGATTGGGGAAGTTGGGAGTAGACTGTCCCAACGCAGGGACAGGTTAACCGCCGAGGAGGGGCTGCCCAGGAGGAAGTCAGGTCTGGCAGCTGACCAGTGGGTGAGTGGGCAGGCCCTGGGGAGAGCCGCTCTGTGGCTTCTGAGGAATGAAGCTCTCAATCGGGAAGGAAACTTCCATGCAGAAACTGCTTCTAATAGCAGCCCTCGTTTTCCGTAGACGGGGATAGGAGGCAGGTTACCAGCGGGAGACTCGGGAAGCAGCACCACGTGGAAGAAAGGGCCTGGGCGTGGTTCCTTTTCACACATCTGGGGGCAGGGGTGGGTGAGATAAGTTACAAGAAGACGGGCTTGATGCTGAGCTGGCGTTTCTTAAATCCCTCTTGGCCAGACACCAGCCTTGGGGAGGAGGCCAATCCCCACAGGTGAAAGGGGAGGAGGGCTGAGTGGGCTCGGAGTTGGGCAGGTCCGCCCCACCTGGTGCATCCGAAGCGACTCCCAGCAGGCCTTTGCCTATGCTACCTCTGTCTCTGTCAAGGGGATGAAGCTGGGAAGTTGGAGGGCTGGCATGAGTGTATCGTGGACACACAACTGGTGTATGGGCATGGAGAACAGGTGGTAGAGTGGCTTTCTTTTGGGGGGTAGACTTGCCCTAAATTTGTCTCTTTTTACAGTAGTTATCAGGAATTCCAGAATTCCTGAAAATTTTACACAAATAAAGAGAGGAAATCTAAGTTTCCACTGTAGGTGCTAAAAAATTAATAATGTTCTTTTGTGCTTTAAAAAGTTTCCCATTTAGGGTGTTGATGCAACCACAAATAAAGGGAAATTTTTAGCCAATCAGTATCTAGGAGGTACTGGTAAAACATGATGCTTTCCCCCCCAAATTCAGCTAAAGGTAGTAAAAAAGGAACTTTAAAAAAGGGCATTAATCTACAAGAGAAATAAAATGGTAAGAACAAAATTTGGAAGCTAGAAAGGGAATAAACCAGTAAATGAGTCTGCAGTTTAGAGAACGTAGAAAATGAAATGTCCGTCCATAGGCAGGAAGAATCATTAAAGAGTGAGTGGCAGAACCTTGGGCGAAAGCATGCTTTATCACTAGTTGGAGAGTAGAGATCTTTTGTCCACATTTGGTGGATTAAATCCAACCAACATTTTAAGAATAAGGGACTTCTGGTGAGGAGCAGAGATAAGTAGAAGCCACTTTCCTCTGGTTCGGTGCAAAGAGGGGAGTGGGGGCAGGTTTAGAACCACTTCCTCTTCACCTTTCCTGAGAATTGCCACCCAACCCTGACCATCCTTCTCCCCCTCTGCATCTTGTCTGTCTTTGGTTTTTGAGGAGAAGATAAGGGAAGACGAACAAGATGAGAGAGAGAAGATGAGGTATTGGAAGATGTTTCTACCTCATCGAGGGGGTGTTGGGGTGGTGGTGGTGGGGAGATGAGATCTGCCACTTCCAAAGGGAGATGACAAGAGGGTCCTCCTGTTTCCCGTCCTTGAGTCTCCACGTGTGTAACTTAAACCAGGAAGGTCCTTTTCTGGACCCAGTAGGCGATGCAGGGGAATATTTGCTAAGGCAACTGAGCAAGGGGCTGAATCCTGTGACTGGGATTAGCCACCTCCAAATCAGTGTGATAAGGGAGTCCTGGTTTCGTTGGTCGTTGGCATTTTTAGTCATTGTTTATGTTTCCTTCAGCCCACATCTACCTCCCTAGGACTTGATCCGTGATTTGCAGGGCCTGGTGAAAAACGCAAACGTGGGCTCTTTATTATAAATTTACCAAGGATGTTAAGACATTGACTAGGGAACATTAAACCGAGCCTGGGACCCTCTGCGGGCGGGGTCTGTGCCTGCAGGTTGCACACCTTCATGCTTCAAGGTGAAGACTTCATGTGCTGGGCTTTGGCGATGAGTTTCTTTTACTTGTTTGTTGACTTTGCAAGTTCTTACGAAACCTTCTGGCTGGTTAAAGAGAAAAATGCAAGTATTGATGTACTCATCACCGGCTAAAGAAATAAATGGTGACCAATACATTTGAAATGCTTTCTCCCCAGAATAACCAATTTTCTGACCAACCACAGGACTCTATCATTCTGGCACATGTCTATCATTTTACTATCTATCTCTAAGAAAGGTGATTTTTTTTAATCCTCACCCAAGGATATTTTTCCATTGATTTTTTTAGAGAGAGTGGAAGAGAGAAGGAAAGACAAATATTGATGTGAGAGAAACACATTGATTGGTTGCCTCCTGCATAAACCCCGACCAAGCCGGGCCAGGGAGGAGCCTGCAACCATGGTATGTGCTCTTGACCAGAATCGAACCTGGGACCCTCCGCTCCCCAGGCCAATGCTCTAATCCACTGAGCCAAACCGGCTAGGGCAAGAAAGAAGAATTTTAAAGTGATGCAGGGGAATATTTGCTAAGGCAACTGAGCAGGGGGCTGAATCCTGGGAGACCGGGATTAGCCACCTCCAAATCAGTGTGATAAGGGGGTCCTGGTTTTGTTGGTTCTCGGCGTTTTTAGTCATTGTTTATGTTTTCTTCAGCCCACATCCACCTCCCTTCCTGCCTTCTGTAGAATCTGTAAACAACACGTGCTCTCCTGCAGAATACTCCTCTTGGATTTTGTTTGACTTCGTGCTTGCTCTTGTTAACGTGAAGTGCCACATGAAAGTCCTGGCTGTGGGTCCCTCTGACTTCCTTTCTCCCTGGCAACTTTTCTGGGTCAAGATGCTGGGGATCCGACTGGTCAGTGAGTTGTCACTTTAAAAAAATGATTTTAGAGAGAGAGAGGAATGGAGAAGAGAGAGAGAGAGAGAGAGAGAGAGAGAGAGAGAGAGAGAGAGAGAGAGAGAAACATCAATGAGAAAAGAGAACCAACGATCAGCTACCTACTGGGGATCAAGCCTGCAACCCAGGCATGTGCCCTGACTGGGAACCGAACCGGCGACCTCTCTGTACACGGGATGGCGCTCAACCAACTGAGCCACACTGGCCAGGGCGAGTTGTCACTTTTTAATGTTTTAAGTTCAATAGGATATGGGGACTTAGGAAGGCAGACCTACAGGGATATAAAATCTATTGGAATCAAAACAGAGGATGGATTTAAAAACTAGAACCAATTGGACTCAGAGATGAATATTCAGCAAAAGCCACCTTGGAGGATTGCAAAGAGGAACTGAGCGGGAGAGAAAGTTGTGCTGGGCTGTGCGGCTCTGTGCACAGGTTCATGGGGGAGGAAATGGGGTGAATATTTTGCCAAAAATGGGGGCGTGGCCCACGAGAGCGGGGACTCAGAATCTGCAGTTGTCCCACACGCTTGTAATAATTAGAAAATTAATACTTTGCATCTTCCCCCTGCCTTCAAAAGATTGAAATCCCCCAGGCCTTGTGCATCGAATGCTAGGAACCCCGTAGAACTCAGCAACAGTTAAGAAAGGCCAATGCGAATGGCTGTTTTTTTTCTCGTCTTTAAGGATTTATCGACAGACATCACAGCAGCTGCAGTTGGGTTAGGACGAGGAGTTCAGGGATGGATTCCGGCAGGCCTTTGATCTGAACTGACTGAAACAAAAGAAACCAACGCACCCCTAATCGCCTGACCAGATACCTCACACAGCACCGCTCCAAGCTCCTGTGAATAATAACAGGGTCGCAAAACGCCAATAATAACCCCCGGGATTTCCCGCGCAGACCCATTGCACATCTGACTCGTGCTGCCCCCCGAACTCGCTGTGGCCTAATTACTGTTAAAAAACAGCTGAAGATCAAAGTTAACACGGCCCCTGTGAGTCATCCTGTCGGGACTCACGTTACAGACGCAGCCATCCCAGGCGCAGAATTGAGCAGACTCGTGGAGAGTGGCCACGGACGACCGCAGAGAATGAGCTACTAGGGGAGCCCGGGTCTGGTTCCCAGAAACTCAGCCCAAGACAACTGTTGCATGGTAATAGAGGCTCCTCATCAGTCTTTTCCTTAATAAACACGTGCAGGGGCCATATGGAAACAGGATCTGCAGCTCCAAGTCTTCCTAAAATAGAGCATTCCTAATTGCAAGTATTCAACCTCCTTCAGAAACTCTCTCTCTATTCTTCCTTTTGTCCATGACTCCACTCGGGTTAGTCTGGCCCGGGGAGGAGAAAGGAATGGAATCAGCAACAAGAAAACCTTCTCCCACACGGGTCCCATCGCCTTCTCCAGGGAAGTAGTGGTGGCCTCCTTATAGAGAAAGAGAACTGGGAATCAGAGGCATCTTACCAGTCCCATGTTCCTTTGCCCCTAGCGCTCCGTGATCAACTATGATCTTCAACATGGCAACAGCATGGGGGAATGCATAGGGGGCTTGCTTGGGTTTAAACCTCGCCTCGGTCGCTGTTAGCTGTGTGACTCTGGGCAGGCTGTTTAAGCGCTCTGAGCCTGTTTTCTCACTGATAACTCGGGGGTGATGACATTCATCCTAAAGCAGTGATACCAGTCACGAGGGAGAAGGCCTCAGGAAATAATTTGATTCTATAGGAAAGGGCCTGCGGACGGGCTCGGGGTACAGATGGCCTGCAGTTTCATCCCGGGGGCACCAGGGACCTCGTCCTCTGCTGCCTGGCGCCAGTTGTGTCTGCTTGTTTATGTGCTCCATACAGATGTTCTCTGGAAAAACTATGCGAGGCCGGTTCTGAGGATGCTTATGCTGAAATCATCGATGCTTTCAAACTGGGAGTTTTACTTCTTTTAAACGTGGATTTGACCTCCCTTGCTTTTCCCTCTTACTCCTGGAGTCCCAGCTTAACTGCTCTCTGAAGCAAAGAGGTTTAGAAGCAAAAGTATCTCAACTGCCACACTGAAATGATCTCAATTGCTAAAGAAAAGCAAGATATATTGTAAGAAATATAACATGGCATTTTTTAAAAATGTAAAAATGGGTGAATCATGGTTTATTTGTAGAAGCAACAAATTTGGATGTAATCTAAATGTCATACGCTAGAGGCTCAGTTAAACAATGGAATGTCATGAAGCTGTTAAAAAGTAGTTATAAAAAATATGTAATGGCACGGGAAATTTAACAATATGTGGCTAAGTAAGAACTATATTTAACTGAAACATCAAAATATTAACAGATTTATTACACATGTATGATGAATTATGGATGCTTTGTTTCTGTATAATCATTTAAAAAACACAAAATATAGCCGTAGCCGGTTTGGGTCAGTAGGTAGAGCATTGGCCTGCGGACTGAAGGGTCCTGGGTTCAATTCCGGTCAAGGGCACATGCCCGGGTTGCAGGCTCGATCCCCGGTTGAGGGTGAGCAAGAGGCAGCGATCAATGATTCTCTCTCATCATTGATGTTTCTATCTCTCTCTCCCTCTCCTTTCCTCTCTGAAATCAATAAAAAAATAATAAAAAAATAATAAAAAACAGGAAACCTAGAATTTACCTCCTTAACTGTTTTTAAGTGTACAGTTCAGTACTAACTACACAGCATGTCTTAGACTAATGTCATTTTGTTCAATGCCATTTCATTGAGATGCGGTAGCAACTTAGCTCTTGTTTCTACCAGTTGGCCTGTGGTGTCACTGGTTTTGTTGCACATCGTTCTGATTAGAGTCAGAAAACCCATCGAGGACATGGAGGACTTACTGTATTCACATTGTCACGAAACCGATCTCTTGTAAGACTGAAGCTCTGTGCCCATTACACAACCACTGTGTTATGTTCTCTTTCCTGCAGCCCCGGCAACCACCGTTCTGTCTCTACGAATTTGACTTGGTCTAGGTGCCTCATATAAGTGGGATCATACTATATCTTTCCTTTTGGGACTGCATATTTCACAGACGAACGTCCTTGAGCTTCATCCGTATTGTAGCATGAGACGTGACTTCCTTTTTTTTTTTTAAGGCCGAATAATATTCCATTGTATGTATATACCACATTTTGTCATCCATTCACCCATTGATTGACACTTGTTGCTTCCACCTCTTGGCCTTTGTGAACAATGCCGCCATGGATTTGGGTGTGGGTGCGCCAGTATCTCTTGGGGATCCTATTTTAAATTGTTTTGGACAAATACCCAGAAGTGATATTGCTGGATCCTAGGGTAGCTCTATTTTTAATTTTTTGAGGAACCACCATACTCGTTTCCAAGGCAGCTGCACCTCTTTGTATTTCGACCAACAGTGTGCAAAGGTTCCCTTTTCTCTACATCCTCACCAAGACTTTGTTTTTTTAAAAAGTAGTGTTCTTTTTTGTACTTTGATATATTTCCCCATTTATTTTTAGCTCTAACCACTACTTTTATAATCAAGAAACCCACAATAAACGTAATGTAAAAAAAATAGGAGGGAGCCCTAGATGGTTTGGCTCAGTGGATAGAGCATCACCCTGCAGACAGAAGGGTCCTGGGTTTGATTCTGGTCAAGGGCACGTACCTTGGTTGTGGGCTCCCAGACTGGGCCCTGGTCAGGGCTCGTGCAGGAGGCAGCCAATCCATGTGTTTCTCTCACATCGACATTCCTCCCTGTCTTTCCCTCTCTTCCACTCTCTCTAAAAATCAATGAAAAAATATCCTCGGGTGAAGATTTAAAAAAAAAAGGATATGGGAAAAGACCACTATTTTCTGTGTCTTACTTACAAGGACTAATGCATTAGATGAAGAATTTCAGGCCATTTCAGGGAGAAACCAAGATGGAGAGAATTCTGCTATAGTGCCTCTCTCCATTCTCTGCTTTATTCTGAAAGGATTTGAAACGTCCTTCAAATATGAGATTAAGGGATAAAAAATGTGTTTTATTTTGGTCATCTTTTCATAGCAGCTCTTTCAGTCTGTAAATCAGTCAAAAAACCAGTATGTACAGTATGTATGGGTCCTGGTGAACATATACTGAGTGGTCAGATTATTATGATCTCTGAACGCATAATAATCTGGCCACTCAGTGTATATCCTATATAATAAAAGGCTAATATGCAAATTGTCCCCTCGACCAGGAGTTTGACCAGCAGGCAGGCCGGCCAACCGCCCATGTTCCATCCCCCTGGCCAGGCTGGCCGGACCCCACCCATGCACAAATTCATGCACCGGGCCTCTAATACACACACACACACACACACACACACACACACACACACACACACACACTGAGTGGCCAGATTATTATGCGTTCAGAGATCATCATAATCTGGCCACTCAGTGTTCATGCTGGTGAAGATTAGGAGAGGACGCAAAAGAGCACAATAAATTGAAGTGAAGGACATAGACTGGAAAATAATTTCGTTACTATTGAAAACAAACAAGGGAAAATACAATAGCCCAACAGAACAACATCTATTCGGGGTGCCTCGCTCGTGCTGCCATCCAGGAACCTCCTTCATCTCATTTCATCCTCACACTCCCTCTCCCTCTCTTCTGGGCACTATTATTTCTCCCTCTTACTCCCGAGGCAATGCAGGCCGAGAGCAGGGACTTGTTCAAGGTCACGCAGCTGAGGAGGGCCCGCTCTGGGGAACCCAGGTCTGCATAACCCAGAGCCTGTGCTTACAACCAGGATGCTTTTCTGTGTCAGACGTGAGTCCCCCGGTGAGTACAGCTCATGCAGCTCCAAGCAGGCAGGTGGGATGAGCCGAGGACTCTGAATTTAAGGATTCGGATGCTTCTAGGCTCTGCCTCAATATTATCCAGGAGTTTGTGTGGCCAGAAACCCCGTGGTCCTGCCCCCCAATGGCAAGCTCTGTTCTCTCTGTCCCCAGTGAGAAGAGGAATGGGGGTGGGGGGCCGGTTCAGGGAGTGGGGACGGCACGAGCTGTCAGGTGAGCCCGCCGGTGCGGTCCAGGGTGGAGGAAGCTGCGTGGACGGCAAAGGCTAGTGAAAGCAGCAATACTTTACGGCTGACTAATGAATTCCATTTTACAGCCCGACTCCCTTAAGTTGTCTCTTCCTGTGATGAATTCCCGTTCTCCTGGTCCCCTTTAAGCAGACGGTTGTTGATAGGGAGTGTTCCGTGTTGAATGAGTAAAACGTACTAATGCATGTTCTCTCCGGCCAGAGATAACCTCACTTTAAACATGATGAATGCGACCTTTACGGGGGGAGATGGGACGAGGAAAGGGGGCTTCGGCGTGTGCATCAGATACCTGGGGAGAAGCCCGTTGCCTGGCAGTGTTTTAATCTTCCCCCCCCCGCCCCCCTCTCTCCTGGCCATTTTTAATAACTTGATTTGTCAGTGTCCCTACGCTGATGCGATTCACTGATGTAAATTACCCAGCCGACTGCTTTGTATTTGGACCCAAGCCGCCTTCATCCCAGACTTCTTAAATGTTGGCCTAGGCCAGTGGTCGGCAAACTCATGAGTCCACAGAGCCAAATAGCCACAGTACAACGATTGAAATTTCTTTTGAGAGCCAAATTTTTTAAACTTAAACTTCTTCTAACGCCACTTCTTCAACATAGACTCGCCCAGGCCGTGGTATTTTGTGGAAGAGCCACACTCAAGGGGCCAAAGAGCCGCATGTGGCTCGTGAGCCGCAGTTTGCCGACCATGGGCCTAGGCCATCAGAACACAGGAGAAAACCACCAGTCACTGCGATTGCTATTTATAGGGATGCGTCCAGTCTCTAGAAAGTTCTAGAAAAAGGGAAGAAGGGCAGTGAGCTGGCAGACCGGTAAGGCGGTGCCCACACGATGCACGTGCCCACTTGAGAAGAGAAAGGAAGAGGAGAGAAAGCAGAGCTATCTCCGTGTGAGCAAATGATTGGCACGCCTCGTCTCTCCCAGCCCTCCCGACGGGTCCCTTCCACGCAGGCAGGAGAACATGTTAGAGAGGGGGTTACATTCTCTCTCCCAGAGCTGATAACCAAATAAAATACTGTTATATTTTCTGTCTAATAAGCACAAGAAGTTCCATAACTCCCTTGATTAAGCATATTATCCTGCTTTAGAAAGTCAGCGTGATTTATGCAGAAAGTGATTTGGACATACTTTCTCCGGCCACGGAGATTTCATAATTCCTGGGGCACGTCTGGAAAATCTCCCCTCGTCATGAGTCCAAACCAAATTAATGTCTTCCAGGGTGACCCGAGGAATTAATGAGGTTTGCGCTGTCAGTCCGGCCCATCCAGGGTCAAGTAAATCATCTGCTGGCTCGCGGGCCCCTGGCTCTCGGCTGCCTCGCTGACTCCACGGTCCATGATAACAACACTGCCCAGGCCTTTGAATTACGGCGTCCCCGACACTCTCCGTCCATCTGCCGGGACATATTTTAGGCTCTGCTTCTCTTTCTGCTGTAAACCCGGCCTTTAATGGAGCCAGTAATTGCTGATAAATGGGGTATCAATGAAGTCAGTGTCCTGGAGGTTTCCCCGTGCTTTTCTGCTGATGTGTGCTGTTTAAACCCCCCTCCGACGTGACTTAGAATTATTGTGTGCCCGGCTCTTTAACTCCCCGACTGGTGTTCTTGGCTGAAGACGTACTATTATTATTTTTTTCTTTCTTTCTTCTCTTCGGACAGACTAAAGCTGGAGGGTAAAGGCTTTTGGGGAACCTTGTTCTTACGAGAGGAGACTCCCCAACCTGCTGGGAGACTGTGTCCACCGAGCTGGCTGGAGTCTTTAGGGTATTTCTGTGTCTCCTTCACCACCCCAGGGCCAGGACCAGCTCCTTGGTGGACCTAAAGTATGAGATAATGGGGAGGTTTCCAAGGCTTTGAAAGCGACTTATCTGTACTGGAAGTCTGGAGGTTCAGTGTTTGTCACTAAACTTCATCCCTGTTTTCTCTTTTAAACATATTTTTCTTGATTTCAGAGAGGAAGGGAGAGGAGGAGAGAGAAGCATCAATGATGAGAGGGAATCATGGATCTCCTGCCTCCTGCAAGCCCCATGCTGGGGATCCAGCCCACAACCCGGCCATGTGCCCTGACTGGGAATCGAACTGGCAGCCTTTTGGTCCAGGGGACGATGCTCAGTGAACTGAGCTAGCTCTTACTGTTTCATATGTTACTTCATTTTTTTTCTTCTTAACAACCCTGTTAGGTATTTATTTATTATTATGTTCCAGTCACTGGAGTTTAGAAAGAGGACAGGAGGCTTTTTTCAAAGCCAGGAAGGGCAGTGTTGTGCATGAAGGAGACGTAGCAATAGTAAACAGGCCTCAAGAGAGAAAAAGCCATGTCGATAAAATAATTAGATGCCCCCTTATCTTTGACATGATATGTATGACCTATTGGTCCATGCGTGGAAAACAGTGTCATCACACTCATATTTTAGATTAGACTGTAAAACAAACCAACAGTGAACCGAAGTATTGCAGGCAAGTGGAGGAAGACCGAGGAGGAGGAGGTGGGGCTGGGGAGAAGGTGTGGGCGGAACTGGTGACCCAAATGGGGAACTGTAGGGAATTTGGTAAAAATTGGGTCAGAGGAAACCCTGATGGATAATTTTGATAGAACTTTGAAAATGTCAGGCAAGCTAAACCTCTCTGATGCTTCTTACCCTTTTCTTTTTTATTTTGTTCAGCTGGGAGCCTCCACTGAAGTTTTTCTCCAGGTGTGGGTTTCCCAGGTATTGGAAACCGGTGTGTGGCATATGCAGCCCTTTCCATTTAAAGTAAAACACGGAGTAGAAGGAAGATTTAGAATCTACCTTAGGGGACCGAGTTGGGAGAGGTTCCCTTTGAATTATGATCTGCTTCTTCTTTTTTCAAAAGATGTTTTTATTGATTTCAGAGAGGAAGGAAGAGGGAGAGAGATAGAAACATCAATGATGAGGGAGAATCATTGATCGGCTGCCTTCTGCACATCCCACACCGGAGATCGAGCTTGCATCCCTGGCATGTGCCCTGACCAGGAATCGAACTATGACCTCCTGGTTCATAGGTCAATGCTCACCCATTGAGCTACGCCAGCCGGGCAAGATCTACTTCTTTTGTGTTCCTAGGCCCTCAGCATTTATCCCTCCACATAGATGAGGGTCCCCCAGGGCCAGCTGGCAAACATGTGGGTCTGCGAGTGTGGAGAGAAGGCAGGTTTTATTTCTCTAAAAGACAGTGGGGTTATTAGGCACAGGGTTGGGTTTGGGTGTGCACTGTGAGGAGGAGCCCTTGAAATAACACCTGCAGGACCATGAGCTTAGAGACTGGAATGTGTGTTCACGCAGCCGTCTTCATGGGGAAGTACCTTCTTCATTGTTACCTCCTAGTAAAAAACCCTGAGCACGTCAACGGACACTTGGGGATCATTGACTTGGAAAAGGGGGCAACAGGGAGGATAATCCCTAGCTCACAGGACCATGGGAATGTTATATAGATAAAGCATGTGAGAGGGTGTTGAAGCATTAACAACTGCCAGCATTAATCATATTAGGGATCCCCTCCCCAACATTTTTCTATGTGAAAACTAAAACCAAGAGTCCCCTTAAAACCACAAGTAGGTCAGCAAAAGTGTGGAAGACACAGGGTTGCCAGTCAGAGACTACATTTCCCAGCCTCCCTTGCAACCTTGCGTAGGCCATGTGCCTTATTTTTAGCCAATGGGATGTGAGTGGCCCTGTCTTTTCTTGCTATCCCAGTGGCTTGAGCTGTGGTGGGTGCTGGAGCCGTTAATTTGAACTCAGACTGAAACCACACAGAGGTATGGCACAGTCATGCTATAAGCACGGAACTATCTATGCATGAACTGTAAAATGAGAGAAAAGTCAACTCCAATCTTATTAAACGTACATGTTTGTGAGTGCTTTTGTTACAGCAGCTTAGCCTGTGCCCTAACTAATACTGTGATGGGACGGGGGAGTGGAATGGAGAGCAACAAGGGCAAAGCCAGGCCAGTGTGCAGGTGGCTTGTTGGGGTTCAAGTTGGGGGATAGCACCACTCTCCATTCCCCCCCTCTTTTGAACTTATTTATCATTTCTATGTTTTTTTAAAATTCTCCTCTTCTCCAAAGCATTTTCTTCTTCTTCTCTCTCTCTCCCTCTCTCTCTCCCTCTCTCCCTCTCTCCCTCTCTCCCTCTCTCCCTCTCTCCCTCTCTCCCTCTCCCTCTCCCTCTCTCCCTCTCTCCCTCTCTCCCTCTCTCCCTCTCTCCCTCTCTCCCCCCCCCCCCCTCTCTCTCTCTCTCTCTCTCTCTCATAATGCTGTGGTGGGAAACCACTCATAGGCTTGCTCTTAGGAGGGAAGATTAGCAACCCCAATGGAGGTTCATGATATTATATTGGACGTAAGAGGAAAACCTTTTATTTCGAAAAATATAAGAGTGGAAAGATGGTATTTATTTTGTTACTCATTCATTTACATCAGTGGATGTTTATTTTATTCTTTAGGTTATAATCCACTACTACCGTTGTTATTGTTGGCTCAGATTGGCCCAGCTTTCTTCATTGGGGGCTCTTCGAGGTGGGCGCCTATATTCTTTTATTTTATTTCTAAATTTTGTAGCACTTCCTTTTTTTCTTTTCTTTTCTTTTTTTTTTTTTTTTGGCATTATAAGACACCCCAGACTCATCTTGTGTTTTTTCTACTCAAGCTTTTCCTCTGAGGATTCCCGGTTATTTTTATTGGAGAGCGATACTGAGAAATCAACATCAAGGCAGCAGCTGTGCTCATTCCTCCTCGGGTGCCATTACTTGCCTCACCTGTGCGGCAGACGCCGGGAGGGGTATGTATACAGCTCACCCACGTGTGCACACACACCTGTGTTTATCTCTGCATCTGTCTGTGTTAATGGATTATATTAAACACGAGTTCATCCCGATATCTTTGATTTGAATTCAGGCAGTACTACAGGATTTATCCTAGATTTCTGTTGATTGTTTCTTTATAACTTTGGTCTCTGACAATGATAAACCTAGATCTTACCATCTACATTATATTTCCTTAGTTGTTCAACCCTAATGTACATGCAAAGTAGTTTCAAAATGGTTTACCTGTACTCAGGGGAGAGACACCTAGAATAGAGTGGTCACGTACAGTTCGTTTTCTTGCCTTTAGTCTTAGCATGCAGTCAAAACACTGTTTTTCAGGGTTTTTTCCTAAGTTCCCCTTTCCCCCCAGTGCTTGCAGCGAAGCTTTGTCAGATATTTGTAATATAGTTAAATTTATTTGTCATGATCTTTATTATTCCTGGGTTCTCCTGAACATCCTGGTTGATTTTTTATAAAAGTTTCACATAGTTCACTCTTTGTGTTGTGCAGTTTTATGGGGTCTGACAAATTCACAGAGCCATTTATCCACCTCCAAAGCACCATAAAGAATAGCTCAGATTTCCTAAAATTCCCTGTGTGACTCCTTTGTCGTCATTACCCTTCACAATCCCCACTAACCACTGATCTCTTTTCCATTCTCACGCAGCATTGTGGGATTGGCTTGCTTCAGGGAGAAATGTATTTAGGGTTCATCCAGGGCATTATGTGAATTAATATTTGTTGAGTAGTGTCCAATCGTATGGATGTACCACAGTTTATTTTATCCATTCAGCTGCTGAAGGACCTCTGGAGTGTTTCCAGATTTTGGAAATTATGGCTAAAGCTGTAATAAACGTTCACATTCAGATTCTTTTATGTGAAGATAAGTTTTTAAATCACTTGAGGAAATATCTAAGTTTGGGATTGCTGGGTTGTAAGCTAAGTATATGTTTGACTTTATAAGAAACTGTCAAGTTTTTCCAAGGTGGCTGTACCATTTGGCATGACCATAAGCAATGAATGAGAGCTGCTGATGTTGCTCATCCTTTCCAGCATTCAGAAGTGTGTGTGTGTGTGTGTGTGTGTACCATTCTCATAGGTTTGTAGTGGTATCTCCTTGTGGTTTTAATTTCCATTTCCCTGATGACAATGGCATTGTTTATTTTCTTGTTGTTAAATTCTAAAAGTTTATTTTTAAAAATATGTTCATGATACAACTCTTTTATCTGATGTGTGATACAAATATTTTCCCAGCTTTGTGGTTTGTCTTTTTATTCTCTCAGTAGTATTTTTTGCATAGCAAAATGTCCAAATTTTGATCAAGTTCCATTTATGGATTTTGTTGTTGTTCAGGAATTGTGCTTTTAGTATGTTACATTAAACTTCTAATGTGCTCACAAAACATCTTTCGTTATAACATATCTAATTTATTGAATAACATGCTTGAGCTCTACTATGTTTTAATATTTATACAACAAATTTATATTTCTATTCACGCCTTATTTCTTCATGATATCTAACATAAACTAGATGTTACTATTCATTAGTGTCTCTTTAGAAAGTTTTTCTATTAATTCAGCTGCTGCTTCGAGAGGGGGGGGGCAAGTTTGAATGGACTTAGGGAGAGAAGGAGAATTAGGTCACGCGGGCATCCACTCTGCCTTGGCCGGCTCTGGGGACTGGAGCGAGTATAGTCACTTCACCTCTCTAAGCCTTAGTTTCCTCATCTGTTCTATTCTCACCTCCCATGGTTGTCATACAGATAAAACCAGGTAAAAGCTCACAGGCAAGCAGTTCTTTATGTTTCTGTGTTTTTATTTATATCTGCCCCCAGTCTCTCCCATATTACACGAGAGATCAGAAACAATGGAGGAGGCAGAGAATGATGGAAATTCTGTGGTACATGGGAATGTCACCACCGCAGAAGCACAACCTGCTTTCCGAGGCGTCCAGGTGTCCCTGGACCCGGTGGTCTCTGGGGACGGCGGGGGGTGGGGGGCGCTTTGGAAGGGCCCCTCCCATCTCCTCATGGGCGGGCTCTGGTCCTCCCTGATTGGCAGGTCATGTAAGATTGACTGGGATAGACAGCTTACCTGGGGCCTGCCTACCACCACCAATTCCACTTTTGGTTATAAAGCAGTGAAGAATAGAGACCATTAAGTACAAAGCTTTTCTGGGTGGTTCCCCTTCCCCCTGTCACTTAGACTCATACAAATCCTGGAGTGTTATTTCTGGAAAGGACTTTGGAGATACATGACTAGATTTGGGGATAGGGGCTCCCCGAGGGGTAGTGGTGTGTTTCCTGCAACATAACAAGAGGCTTCTCCCCCCCCGCCCCCATCACCCTGTGCTTTCCTACCCCCAGCTTTGATCCTGGCAGGGCCCTCCCACCCAATGCCTTCTTTTAAAAAATATTTTTATTGCTTTCAGAGAGGAAGGGAGAGGGAGAGAGATAAAAACATCAATGATGAGAGAGAATCATTGATCAGTTGCCTCCTGCACCCCTCACAGTGGGGATCGAGAGCACAACCCGGGCATGTGCCCTGACTGGGAATCGAACCGTGACCTCCGGCTTCCTAGGTCGATGCTCAACTATTGAGCCACACTGGTCAGGCCAGACGCCTTCTTTTCCATTTTTTCTTTTCTTGCTGAACGTCTCCTTCAAAATTCTGCTCCAATATGACATATTCTCTCTCTGACTCTCCACCCATCCCTCACCACCAAGAAGAACAGCTCTCTCATCTGACACTGCACCTTGATGTAGCTCTTTGGCTTGTGGTAAAGGTATGCTTCTGTGCATGTCTCCCTTGCTAAGGCATCAGCACCCGGGCGCAAGAAGGATGCTTCTTCCCATCCCAGGGACAGGTGCGCAGCTGGCTTTCATGAATACTCATCCCTTTGAACCTGACTCCACCCCTTTCCTGTGAAGGCGAGGAAGCGAGGGACTCGCAACATCCCCTTTTCAAAAATTCCCTTTTCCTGAAGGTGCATCCATCTGTATTCAGTACCCTCAGGAGTGGATGGTCTTTGCTAAATTATTTCTTTGACTTCTTTTTTGGCATAAAGAACCCGCAGTTCTTCATTGTGCGAGCTAGTGCTCGGGACTTAAGCAAGCAGACCGGGGGGATGCAAGCACGATTATGCTTCTGGTAGCCCAGCTGACCAAACTACAGGAGGCCCCCCGAATAGACTGTCTGGGATTTTCCCGTGTGGGGCGGACACAATTAGATCTGCAGAACATCGCGTCTGGAACAAAGGCCGACAGTGCGATGAATAGGCTGTTGCTACAGTTTCATCAGCGTGCCTACAAAGAGACCCACATCCTCTCGTTCACTGCGTCCAGAAACCCGAAATTTATAGATCTCTTCCTCTGCAGAAACTCCTAAACCAGGTTTATTTCCATGGACTTGACCCTTGGCGGTTAAGACTTTGCCTCCATTGGCAAACCTGGGTCCTGCTCTCCCCACAGAGGGCCATGCTGGCCGTCTCCTGAGCAGCCTGAGGAAAGAACCAGGAGCCTCCATATGGAGACCTCATCCCAGCTGCCTAATGGATTCAAAAGACATCCTGAATATTCATCATTTCTCCTTTTATGAGCACCTTGGCAATTCCCCGCCAAGGTGAAGGCTGCAGTAAATTCAGAGTGCCATTGAGCGAATACCAATTTATTTCCAATTCAAGTCTCGTTTTTTTCCCCTGCTCCTCCGCTCGGCATTGGGCCTCCTCAGATGGCCGTGAATGTGCGGCATTGTCTGGGCCCCGAGGAGGCAGGGTCCGGTGTGCAACTCCAGGGCTTGAAGGCGGTGTCTGCTCCCAGCCTGCTTGCCCAAGCGCCTTGCACTCACTCTGCATGTCGGCATCCCTCTCCCCAGGCCCCCCCCCGCCCCCCTCCAGAAGCTGAAGGCTTCGGGGGGGATGTTAAAATCACACTGGAGCGCTCGGCTTGGTGGCAGGCCTTTCATTAATAGTGTAAATCCACAAATATTAATTTTCAGCTATGTACAGGGTCTTCCCCGTGGGTGTGCTAGGAATCCATCACACTGTTCTCCAAAGCTACCGTTCCCAAGTGTGGACAGTTGTTCAATGGAGATGGATTCAGGGAGAGAAAGCGGCCTCCATTATTTTTATTCACTTATTTTTATCTTTTTAAATATATTTTTATCGATTTCAGAGAGGAAGAGGGAGGGAAAAGTAGATAGAAACATCAAGGAAAAGAGAGATTCATTGATCGGCTTCCTCCTGCAAGTCCCACACTGGTGATGGAACCCGAAACCCAGCCACGTGCCCTGACTGGGAATCAAACCGTGACCTTCTAGTTCATAGGTTGGTGCTCAACCACCGAGCCACACCGGCCGGGCCAATTTTGTTCATTTAAAGAGTTTAGGCTGGTTGACCCAGAGCAGTGACTAGAGAAGGTGGCTGTGATAGTGTCTCCCTCGGGGTCCACTCTGTCTCCCCCCTCGGGCCTATGCTGGCAGCTGTACCTGTTCTCACACCCACTTCACTATCACCCACGTAACTGCACGTGGCTTATCACTTTCCCATAGTTCTCCTCTCCTTCCTGGAAAAACGGAGGCCTGAAATCTCAATCCCCTTTTGCTTTTGTACCTTCTTCCTCTAGAGTGGAAACACATGTACTTCATATTTATCTGTTCATACTGATATGCTCTTTCAAAGCGACTTCCAAGTCTATCTCCTAACTTATTCTAAGGAGATTATTTCTCAGACAAAGCGAAGCAATTGTTAACCCAAAAGGCGTGGGCCAGCCAGTGCTGGCCGCCTGCCCGGCGCCTCCCCAGTGACCTACCTTTTCTCCGTGCAGGTTGTTAAACTTCCATCTCAGCTGGGGGACCGGGATGGCTTTGCTCTTTCCTCCTCCATGCACCCCAACTGTCTTCGGGAATCCAAATAGCTCTTCCGCCTATCACAGAAGTTGCAGGCCACGGCTCCCAGGCCACCTCTGGCCCCTGTACATGCTTTCCTTGGCCTTCACACTGTTTTGAAATATTCTTAGTGACTTGCCAACATTTACAAATTGGGACATTTCACATTAACATATCCAGACTTTTTTGGGAGCCTCATGGAAAATCTAAAGATCTGGACATACTGGCCCTTGCATTACTATTTGACAGTTGTCTGGAATGGAGCAGATGGGGGAGCCCTTACGAGTTTGCCGCAATCCCCACCCCTGTAAGTTTCATACCTGCTCCGCTCACACAGCCCACTGACCTGTCTGGCCTCTGTTGACATCGGAGTTTTGTGAGATTTGGGCTCATGCAAGAGAGAAAGTCTGCCTGGGAAGGTTATACTTCCTGATTTGTTGCCTCTCGCCCCTAGTTATTCTTCTCAGAGGAAGGAAGGGACTCAGTAAAGCATGGTGACTTTCACTAATTTGGGGGACCTGTTGGCTGTGCAGAAGGCTAGGGTGAAGAGATGAAAATCTCACTGCAGAAATACTTTCCATGCTCAGAGGCAGCAAATGGAGTTAGTTTTAGGTCTTAGGATTCTGCAATTTTCTAGCAGGACTGTAAGCAGGTTGATGAAGTGGGAACAGACTCTTAAGTGGACTATTGGGGGAACAGGACTGAGAAGCAATCCACCTAACAGAGCAGGGAATGACACAGGCCTAACTCCAGCTGGACAGGAGGGAACTCCTTCTGATTAAAACAGAATGCTGCCCGGCCAGCGTGGCTCAGTGGTTGAGCATTGACCTATGAACCAGGAGGTCATGGTTCCATTCCCAGGCAGGGCACATGCTGGGGTTGTGGGCTCGATCTCCAATAGGGGGTGTGCAGGAGGCAGCCAATCAGTGATTCTTTCTCATCATTGATGTTTCTATCTCTCCCTCTTCCTCTCCCTTCCTCTCTGAAATCAATAAAAAAAAAAATTAAAAGCAAAACAAAACAGAATGCCAATTACAAGGGGAGAGAAAATAGATAAAAGTGACCAATTACCCCAACAGAAAGGTTAAGGATGTTAAAATGATTTCTAAATCAGGATGCTTTGTACAATTAGTCATTAATCTTGTTCTTTGGGTTGATTAAGAAAGAGAGAGATGGCCCTTGCTGGTTTGGCTCAGTGGATAGAGCATTGGCCTGAAGATTGAAGGGTCCCACATGTACCCCGGCTCTGGTTCGGGCCCATGCGGAAGGCAACCAATCAACGTGTCTCTCTCTGTCTAGGCCAGTGGTTTTCAACCTTTCTAATGCCGCGACCCTTTAATACAGTTCCTCATGTTGTGGTGACCCCCAACCATAAAATTATTTTGGTTGCTACTTCATAACTGTAATTTTGCTACTGTTATGAATCATAATGTAAATATCTGTGTTTTCTGATGGTCTTAGGCGACCCTGCTAGCGGTTCTCAACCTGTGGGTTGCTACCCATTTACATTTTTTTAAACAGATATTTACATTACGATTCATTAACAGTAGCAAAATTACCGTTATGAAGTAGCAACAGAAATAATTTTATGGTTGGGGGTCACCACAACATGAGGAACTGTATTAAAGGGTCACGGCGTTAGAAAGGTTGAGAACCACTGGTCTATGCCCTTTCCTTCCAATGTCTCTAAGAATCAATGGAAAAATATCCTCAGGTGAGGATTAACAAAAAGAGAGTAAGAGAGAGAGAGAGAGAGAGAGAGAGAGAGAGAGAGAGAGAGAGAGAATCGGCTCCTTTGATTGAACAGCGGATGGCAGAGAAGTTGCACATCCTCTACATCCTGCAGGTGACAAGCTGGTGCAGGGACGTGCATGCCTTTGAGAATGGCGGGTAGTAGGGTGAATCACTGGTGCTTATAAGAAACCATCTTCAAAATGTTGACTTTTTCTTAGTCTGTTCTTCTGTTGAAGCACAACAGGCATTGGGACCCTCGAATGTGTTTCAGTAGGGAGTGCTGAAGAGGTGGCTTTGTACCCCTTCCAGATCTGAGAGTCCAGTGTGCTGGGAAGTGGGAAACATCCCATCTCCTCCCACCTGAGCTCTAGGGCAGCGGTTGCCAACCAGTGGTCCGCGGACCAGTGGTGGTCCGTGAGGTCCGAGAGGTTGGCGACCTCTGGTCTAGGGGATCTATTAGTGAACTGGAGGAATTGGAAGGAAGAAATACTTTGTACCTCTCTTGGTGGCTGATCAGATGACCACTCGAGCAGTCCAAGCTCCTCTGTCTTATTTTTAAATTCCCCGTCATGCTTATTCAAAATCCATCTGCGACGAAGTCATGTTTTAAACATAGGCCGGCTTCCTTCCTGCCTTTCGGATTTGGGAGCGTTCTGATGATCAGACAGACCCCACACTCTCTCCAGGCCACTCAGACCTTTGACTCTGTAACTCCCCCCCCCCTTTTTTTTTTTGGAATGGGTTCATGGCTTCTGCTTCCACTTCTCATTCAAAGTCACGGTCTGGTCCCTCTTGGCTTTTGATTTTAAGTGCCCTCCTTGTAATCCGCGCGGGCTGAGGGAGAACTGAGAGGTCGGAAGTGTTTTATGTTCCAGGCTGCAGGCCTTACGAGGTGCTGACAGTGTTCTACAGGGATATCTGCTCTGCTTTTCCTATTGAAATCGGTGGAGGGACCGGAGCAGCGTGCTTAACAGGGGCAGAGAGCACGTGAAACCGCCTTTGAGATAAAGCTGAGAATGTGACGATGGCGTGGATCAGAGGGCCCAGGGAGGGGGGCGGGGTGCGAGAGAGCAGGTTGGGGAGATAGGGAGGAAGGGAAGGTTTCTACACGTATCCATGCAGCAGAAACAGCCAAGGGGGCTGGGACATTGAAGACATCATAATGAACTAGAATAACCTTTATGATAAACATCCGCAGAGGCACTTGTCTGAATATGAGCAAGTAACAGCCACTGTGGGGTGGGTCCATTGCAGAGGGGCTGTGGCTGGGGGACCCGTGGTTGGGCTTGTGGGCAGAGGGTGAATTTCTTACTCAGGCTCTTCCCGATGTGCCTGCAGACAAGTCGGGAACCTCTTTGGGCTTTCTCTTTGTAAACCAACCCAAAATCTGTTTGTTCCTTCCTTTGTAAGACAGTAACAGCCTGGCCGGTGTGGCTCAGTGGTTGAGCGTTGACCTGTGAAGTAGGGGATCACATAGCTTGATTCCTGGTCAGGGCACATGCCCAGGGTTGCAGGCTCAATCCCCAGTAGGGGGCCGTGCAGGAGGCCGCTGATCAATTCTTCTCTTTCACCATTGATGTTTCTCTCTCTCCCTTTCGCTCTGAAATCAATAAAAATATATTTAAGCCCTAACCGGTGTGGCTCGGTGGATAGAGCGTCGGCCTGCGGACTGCAGGGTCCCGGGTTCGATTCCAGTCAAGGGCATGTACCTCAGTTGCGGGCACATCCCCAGTAGGGGGCGTGCAGGAGGCAGCTGATCGATGTTTCTCTAGCATCGATGTTTCTAACTCTTTATTCCTCTCCCTTCCTCTCTGTAAAAAAAAAAAAAAAAAAATCGATAAAAAATCGATAAAAAATATATTTAAGAAAAGAAGAAAAAGAGAGAAATGACGATAACAAAAAGTACTTTGGAATACCTTTTTAACCAGTCTTTTTTTTTTAAATCTTTTTTTTTTTTTTTTTGAAAAGCAACTTCACATTTCCTATAGAAAAAGTTTTCTTAATGAATCTTGGAACATTTTGGTTCCTTGATTTCTCCCCTTTTGTACGTATTTTGTTTCTGTAGCCAGAGTTATGTTGATGACATGTCCGTGTTCTGAATCCCCCATCGTGCTGTTGGAGAGAAAGTCCAGCCTGCCCCTTAGTCACGTTCTCTTTTTATCTGGAGCTCTGGAGGGGCCTGTACCACAGTCATGTACCTGGAGACAGTCAGCAAGCGCTTGATTTTCTGGCAGAAATCAGCACGTCTTCATGACCATTCAGCATCGGTTATTATTGGTTTCAACAACAAATACAACTATTGTAAAGTTACTTGGAGGACCGTATTATACTTAGTGCATCTCAATAAGCATTTGTCTGTTGGAACATTCATTCATAAATGAATAAATCTACTTTATGTCTGGGCCTGGGAGAGGCCCTGGGGACATATTAGGGAATTCCTTGTCCTTCTGGGGCTTATAATTGTAATTTTCAGATTATAAATTAGTATCTTTATTTGGGATGGGAGATAGAGTCTTACCTGTCAGCGCCACATGGATGTGTAAGAGACGTGTCTTAACAGGTGTGGATTGATTGGTGAACCCATCTGAACTTGGACGGGTCTGCAGGAGCTGGGTTTCTCTTTGTTGGTTTCTATTCAGTCTCCGGGATCCTTAGCGAAGAGTTGCCACCGAGCAGCTACGTGGCACTTCCTCGTGGGAGTTCTGGATTCAGATCACTCTCTGCTAACCTCCCAGTCCCGAGGTTACTATAGCAACTGCACTTTTGGGCTTCAAGCCTTTATAGGCTTCTCCACCCAAAGGCTCCTCGAAACTTAAATTTGGAAATATCACTAGCCCAGTGTGTTTTGCAAAGGGTGCAATTTATGCTAAGAGATGTTTCATGGACAAAAGCATGAAACATGAAACGTGTAATTTATGCTGAGAGATGTTTCATGGACAAAAGCATTGTGGGCTCGTGTAGGCTTGGGAAACACTGGGTATGATCGTCTTCCCAGATTTCACTGGTGTGAGACGTCTCAGAGTCTCTGGGCTCATGCATATTACTGTACATCTTTGATTGGGTGAGAACATACAGAATTTTCCAAGGATTTTTGGCCACGCAATGTTTATCCAAATAGTTTCTTGAAGCGTTTTCCGTGGGTCTGGTGTTTTGTGAGATCCATGTTGGAAAGCAGTGCATGGGCCCACACTTCATTGTACGGACAAGAAGCTCAGACCAAAGAGTCAGGCGCTTGCCGAAGGGTCCAGAGACAACTCATAGCTGCTGGGACTGGAACCTACATTTTCAGAAAGCCAGCCTAATGTCCTTTCCACCATGGCATTCTGTTTTTTAAATCCTCACCCAAGGATATGTTTTTATTGAATTTTAGAGAGGGAGGGAGGGAAGGAGGGAGGAAGAGAGGAGAGAGAGGGGGGGGGGAGGGAGGGAGGGAGAGAGAGAGAGAGAGAGAAAGAGAGAGAGAGAGAGAGAGAGTGAGAGAGAGAGAGAGAAACATCGATGTGAGAGAGAGGCACATCATCAACTGGTTGCCTCCTGCATGTGCCTCAACTGGGAATCAAACCTGCAACCTTGTTGGTGTACAAGGCGATGCTCCAATACTGAGCAACCGGGCCGGGACACTATTGTTTATTTATTCCTCCCCACCTCTATGGCGTCAGCCTCCAGTACCCCCTTATCTTTTCAGGGGTGTTTGGTTCCCTTTGGAAGAGTAGGAGTTGGCCCTTTCACTTCCTTGGGTTCTGACTGGTGCTTTTTCTCCAACACTCCCAAGTTCAGCGTTGCAGCCAGCTTGAGGCAGCACCTCCACTCCCACACCCTTACCCTGTCCTGGGACAAAAAGCCAAAAAGCCTTGAACCTTATAGGTTACTCATTATCCCTTCATCTCCATGTCCTGCCTTCCTACTTAGTTCCATCAAGCAAGACATACCCATGGGAAAGGACTGTGATATAATTTGAGGTTAGCAATATTTATGTTTACCCCGAGCTCCATTTTCCTTAGCAGATTTTGTCGGGCTACCAGTAGGGCCCTCCTCTTATCTTACCCCAACCTTCTGCCCCAAATTCCATCAGGATCTAACTTACTAGGTGTACCAGTTAATAATGCGGATTTTTTTCAATAGATGGAGTTACACATATGTTGATATATATGCGATTTGATATGTATGCTATTTTGTTGTATTGATAACAAGCTTCAAAACTTCATATGTCAAATTTTCTGAAGGTGTTAATATCATAGATATTTTCACGCTTAAAAATGTCGAATTTTGTGCCAAAAAAAGAGCATTTGCGGGAAGTTTTAATTCATTACTTTATTTTGAAGACACGTGCTGCGGAATACTTCGGGAAACTTATGGTGGTCATGCTCTATCTCAAGATACTTGTGGACACTGGTTTAAACGCTTTAAAAGTGATGATTTCGATGTGAAAGATAAAGAACATCCAGGTCAACCGAAAAAGTTTGAAGACCAACAATTACAAGCATTATTGGATGAAGATGCGTGTCAAACTCAAAAACAACCTGCAGAAAGATTAAATATTGCTCAGCAAACCATTTCCGATCATTTACAAGCAATGGGATAGATTTTAAAGGAAGGAAAATGGGTGCCACATCAACTGAACGAAAGACAAATGGAAAACCAAAAAGTCATCAGTAAAATGTTGCTTCAACAGCATGAAAGAAAGACTTTTTGCATCGATTTGTGACTGGCGATGAAAAGTGGATTTATTTTGAGAATTACAAATGCACAAAATCATGGGTTGATCCAGGTCAACCATCAACATGGACTGCAAGGCCAAATCGCGTCGGAAAGAAGACAATGCTCTGCATTTGGTGGGATCAGGAAGGTGTGGTGTTTTATGAGCTTCTAAAACCAGGTGTAACCATTAATACTGATCGCTACCGACAATAAATAATCAATTTGGATCATGGTTTGATCGTGAAAAGACTAGTATGTGCCAGAAGACACAGCAAAGTAATTTTGCTTCATGATGAGGCACCATCACACACTTCAAAACCAGTTAAAGACACGTTAAAAGATCTTGCCTGGGAAGTATTAACCCACCCGCTTTATTCACCAGACCTTGCTCCTTCAGATTACCACTTGTTCTGATCGATGGCACAAGCATTTTCTGAGCAGCACTTCAAAACATATGAAGAAGTGAAAAATTGGGTCTCTGAATGGTTTTCCTCAAAACAAGAAAAGTTCTATTGGGATGGTATCCACAAAGTTCCTGAAAGATGGGGAGATGTGTAGCTAGCGATGGACATTACTTTGAATAAAGCGCTTTTGAAGCTTCTCTTGAAATTATCGTGTTTTCTTTGATTACAAAATCTGCATTATTAACTGGTACACCTAGTACGTGGCATCTAGCTGACGATGACCATACCTGCCTGTGACCATAAATAAATATAAGAACATTGGTGTTAAATATTTTGTTAATGTCAAAGGAAGCTTTGGATCACTTACCTCACCCAGTGATTGTCTGTGTACAGCTGACTGGACAATATTTTTTAGTAATTTCACTTTACTTTGGTTATTTACTTAGCTGATGAATTGTTTTTGAGACATTGTTTAAGAGAACACATATATTGAATAAATTTGTTTGTTGGACTTTTTTCCCCTCAGTAGTTATTGAGATTCTATCACCCATGATTCCTGGTTTTAATATATTTAGGGTCAACATAAACTATTATAAATAGAACTACGTATTATTTTAATTAAGCCATTTGCTTAACACACGCAACTAAATTTACCTTCAGGGTGACATGAAATTTCTTCTTCAGTGTTTCTGCTAGAGATATTATCTGATAAAGAAAAAAAACACACGATCCTGTCCTTATCAGAAGGTGTGTTGCCCTCACCCCCCAGGCACGAATATAAACGAGGCCTTAAGTCCCCGCAAATGGATACAGAAATAAAGAAATTATTCCCATAGAGCCTGGCTTTTAAAGTAATCCTTTACTTCCCTTTGGAGGAAGGCGAGGTGAATTGGCTGGTCCCACCAAGAGACACATTTATTTGCTAAATCTTTGTTTTTGCTTTTTTTTTTTTTTCTCAGTATGATATTTATGATTGCCAAAGCTTGTTTAAGGCATTATGGCTAAAAAAAAAAAAAAATGTAGTCAAATGCACTGGAGCTCTTAAGACACTTTAATAGGCTATCAAAAAGCAGCGAAGATTTATCCAACGTCTCCCTTCCAGGAAGATAGATTGTTGGTTCAGCTGCGGCTTCTTAGCTTCGTCATATTTTATGCGCTTTGGCCATCATGGATTGCCACAAGGCCGAGTGCGTGGTGTGATTTAAAACGTGTTCTGATTAAGTATACAGAAGTGATCCTGGTCCCCAACGGAGGAAGGGGGAACATCGTAAATATACGTTGTTTAAGTGTAAATCCGACTTCGCACTCGTAGGTTGCCCTGCACTTGTATGTTTTATGCTCTGTTGGTGCTTGAAAAGAACAACACATTTCATTTGGGGGCATTTCCAGGCATCAAATCAAGAGCCAGGCAGGAGGGACCTACTTAGAACTCCCTCCTTAGAATTTGTAACGGGGCCGCATAAGGCAAGTAGGGAAGTAAGTCTATAGAACGGAACTCTCCCATTTGCGTAGAATGGGTACAGTCTCAGTCTACCAGTTCCAGGAGGCAAGAGCATTCACTTTTTTATTTCCTTACATCAAGGCTCCCACTTGGCCTGATGGGCAGAAATTGTATCTCGACCACTTGCTGGACTCTCCCCTTTTTTTTTTTTTTTTTTGGAAGGTTCCAGAATCTGGGTAACAGGCTCCTCATCTCCGGGCTCCCATGTTCACGTGGACATCCTTATGGTCAAGCCTCCTGGTGTCCTCGATTTCTGGTGGTTCTTTGCCTCCATGCTGGGGTTGGGGCGCAGCCATTCCTGCTGGGCCTGGGATTCTGAGCGTCCAGGGGTTCCCTCCCCTGGAAGTCCTGCCCAGCCATGGCCTGGCGAGGCCATGCCGATTCCTCAAGCACCACCCCAGAGAGTGAAGGGGTCCCCGGGGCTCTCGGGCCCTCCTTGGCCTGGCAGGATGACTCTAGGCCTCAAAAGGCTTTCCCTTCCCTCAACTGCTCTGGGCACACAGCGCTGCCCCAGCCTTCAGGATGCTTCTGCTTTGAGTTCTGCTCTTCATTCTGCTCAGGTCACTGAGTCAAGGAAGCCCAAGCGGTGTGTCCACCTGCTTGAAATGGGTGGCGCTAGTGACAGAGCAAAAATGACGTAGGCCAGTGGTCGGCAAACTCATTAGTCAACAGAGCCAAATATCAACAGTACAACGATTGAAAATTCTTTTGAGAGCCACATTTTTTAAACTTAAACTTCTTCTAACACCACTTCTTCAAAATAGACTCGCCCAGGCCATGGTATTTTGTGGAAGAGCCACACTCAAGGGGCCAAAGAGCCGCATGTGGCTCGCGAGCCGCGGTTAGCCGACCACTGACATAGAGAGAACAACAGCACAGCTATGGTTCAGTGAATTACCCTTTCACAGAAGTTTCCTCTCGGTGAACAGAGATGGTCAGACCACAGGAAAGGACAATGGCAGTGGCCCGAATTGGGAAATTGAGTTGATTGGAGGACTGTGATCACCCAGTAGAACAGTTCATGTGAAGTGATCAGCAAAATAAGCAAAGACTAGACAATAAATTAAAAAACAGGCCCTGAAATCTGTCTAGGGAAGGGAAATGTCGAGGGCAATGAAATGCAGACCCATGACTTGGTTTGCGTGTGGACAACAGTCACTTCTTAAGGGCCATTGTCCAACTGGTCCCATCATTAGGGGGTCCAAAGCTCCTTTGGGTTCCTGCCTAATATTCACTTCACATTCTCAGCCCTAATCCTAAAATTCTAGGGACCAGACGCTTTTGGATGTTTTCAGTTATTACAAAGGTAATATGGTACATGTACCTCCTAGTATATCACACCCTCTGCCTGGCCAAGGGTAGCACTTTTTAATAAACACAATATTTTAAACTATATATATTTTATTGATTTCAGAGAGGAAGGAAGAGGGAGAGAGAGATAGAAACATCAATGATGAGAGAGAATCATCGATTGGCTGCCTCCTGCACGCCCCCCACTGGGGATTGAGCCCACAACCTGGGCATGTGCCCTGACCGGGAATCGAACCATGACCTCCGGATTCCTAGGTTGAGGCTCAACCACTGAGCCATGCTGCCTGGGCAAAACAGTATTTCTTAACAAAAATGCATGGATGCTTCTACTAAATGAAATCAAGGCTGTAAGTAGGGTCACACCTGTTTGGATCAGGTTTTGCGGCCAATTAGTTTGTTAGAAGCAACTGTCAGTGCCGAGGCCGTTTTGGGTTTGGAGTTGCACACAGGGATGGCGGATCTTAAAAGAGAATCGGAAGGTGTTCCTCACTGGGCCAGAAGGGAGAAGGAGACATTCTCGATGCATCACCTTTGCTCATGCGGTATGAGTGTCATCTCTCTTCTCCATCTGCGTATTAATTGTAACAGAAAAACTGTATTTTTTTTCATATTATGTTAGTTAAATGGCATCAAGAACCTTTAAAACGAACTAGAGACTTTAGTCTTTCCCACTCCATTCGACAGCGAGTGAGGACCTACAGTTTCAGGAACGGTCATGAGTATTGAGGATGCGAGATCCGGAAGACGGACCTTGTCTTCACAGTGTCTCTCCCACGTGGTGGGAGACCGCGGGGAGTCCGTGAATAGTGACAGACAACGTAGAAAGTTCTAAATTAGTCAATACCCAGTCACAGGCCATTATGCTACGTGACATAAGCCAATCACAGAGGACAGATACTAATTCCTCTCAGATGGCGTATCACAGAAACAGAAAATGGAATGGTGGTTGCCCAGGACTTGGGGAGGAGAGAGAGGACAGTAGTGTTCAATGAGTAGGGAGTTGCTGTTTCGCAAGATGAAAATTTCCAGAGATCCATTGCACAACAACGTGATATTTACTTAACTCTGTGGCACTGTACACTTAAAAGCGGTTCAGATGGTAAATGGAACGGTATGTGTTTTTTACTATACTAATAATAAAAAAACCTGGTTGGGTAGCAAGGTTCTGATGGGTGTGGAGGCTTCCTTGGGGCTAGGAAAGAGGGTGTGCTGGAAAGGGGTTGGCAGTCTCGGCCGGGGCAAGTTTAAGGGCACAGACGTGTGGATGGCACACAGAACAGGAAAACAAGGCCAGAGACAGAACCAGTTCTGGGCAATTTTTTAAAAAAAGTATATTTTATTAATTTTTTTTACAGAGAGGAAGGGAGAGGGATAGAGAGTTAGAAACATCGATGACAGAGAAACATTGATCAGCTGCCTCCTGCACACTCCCTACTGGGGATGTGCCTACAACCAAGGTACATGCCCCTGACCGGAATCGAACCTGGGACCCTTGAGTCCACAGGCCAACGCTCTATCCACTGAGCCACACCGGTTAAGACCTGGGCAATTTTTAAACTTTGCAACCCCCCCCGCCCCCCCCCCCCCCGCCACTCTCCCTTCTTTGCTCTTTCTCTTGTTCCTTGAGTCGTTGCCACGTTACTTCCAGCTCTTAGAGCTGATGAGTTATGAATGGTGGTGGTTTCCCAAATGCTATGCATTCTTCCTTAGTTAGATTGGTTCCTAAGATTACAGCGTAGGGCATTTGGCACCGGGGCAGGTATAAATCCCTCAGCAATCTCCCCACACACCATTCCTAGGATGTAACACATACTTGCCACAGCCCGAGAGCATCGGCTGGCTATACATCCCGCCTCCTCCCCTCTGCGCACACGCAGCCCTGCGGACTCAGGCCTCGGTGGTGAATTACTTGGCCAGTCTCAGGGACAGTGGACAGTTTCACATTCCAGAAGAAAGTGAAAAGTCATCTTGCCTCCGTGGTACCCTAGGGAGCCAGGTTGTGGAGAAGGAATATCATGTTCTTTGGATGTGTTCCAAGATGTATCCAGGGATTTGTAAGATGACTAACGGCCGAGGGGACACTTCTGGTTGGTCCTGCCATGGGGAAACCGACAAAGAAAACCAGCATGGAGCTCGGTGGCTGTGATAGGGGCGGGGCTGCTTGGAGATATTCAGGAATCTCCTGTGTGCACGTGGTCCTGGGAGAACCGTACGTCGATGGGAATGGCTTCTTCCCAGCCTTCATGGCCCGCCTTTCCCTGTGGAAGGCCTGCCTCTAGGTCTGCAGGGTGGTTGTGCATTGGGTGGCTTTCTGAGCCCTTCATCTTTGCATGTACCCTAACTCTTCACCTTCCTTCCCTAAGGGAACAGGCCTACAGTGGAGAGGTCTATAATCATAAAAGTGTAATATGCTAATTAGACCAGACATCCTTCCGGACAAAGCCGGGGCTGCGAGGGGAGCCTGGGTCCCGGGTGCCAGAGGGAAGTCGGTGCCAACAGCCTCGGGAAGGAAGGCCTACTCTTGCATGAATTTCGTGCATCGGGCCTCTAGTATCTCATAAAGGATTTTCTCTCAGAAATATGGCATTAAAGTGATAATTCAAACAAACAAATAGGAGCAGGGGATCTCCACGGGCCTTGAAAGATGAATGAGAGAAATAATCAGAAGACGTCATGCATAGATTCCCACCAGCACCTACATTGTCCCCCTTCCAGCCTCACCATACGTGAACTATCTGTGCTCCTCTCCAAAGCCAGTGTGTCCACGTGTGCCTGGTCTATTTATATAAAACCAGGGTGTTGCTCCCGCAACTCTATCTCTTTATTATATCATCATTTCTCTCTGTTCCAGGTCATTCAAATTAGCTTACTAACATGTTATTACTCTTATTTTAAAAAATCCCTCTTTTGACCCCTTACCCTATCCCCCAACTAGCATCTCCCCCTTTTTTTTCTTTGCTATTCTTAGCAGGAAAGTCTCCTAGAAAGTCTTGTATCTCCTTGCTGCCTCTGATTCTTTTCTCTCATGCGGTCTTAAATTCATTCGGATTCGACCTTTCCCCCCTTCATTCCACTGAGCCTGCTTTTGTCAAGGTCACTAATGACTTCCATTTGCTAAATTCAGTGACCCATCAACACTATTTGACATTGGAAATACTTTCTTCTGCCCTGGATACCATTGTCTCTTGGTTTTGTTCCAAACTCATTAGCTACTCCTCTCAGTCTCCTTCGAATGTTTCTCCTCTTTGACCTCTGAACATTGGAGTTCCCAGGGCTCAGTTCTGGGATCCCTTGTCTTCTCTATCTACAACCATTACTTGTTGAGTCCATCTGGTCTCATGGCTCTAAACACCACCTGTGCTTATGACTACACCAAATTTACATGCCCATCTCTGTCCTCTCTCCTGAATTTTCAGACTCTTGTATCCAAACTACGTCCTCTATACCTCCATTTGGATGTCAATTGTATGTTTTGGCCAAAGTTGAACTCTTAATTTTCCTCTCAAGCCCTCAGTCTTCATCAACAGATTCGCCTCAAATCCTCACGCCGTCTTCCCCATCTCAGTTGATGGCATCTTCATCCTTTCAGTTGCTCAGGCCCGGGACATTGGCATCATCTGCCCTTCTCATTCCCACATCCATATTCAGTATCTGTCAGGAGCTCCTGCGGCTGTTTCTTCACAATAGCATTCGGGATCCAACCACTTTTCACCATCTTCACTGCTGCTCTTTTGGTCCAAGCACTGACATCTCTAATCTTAATCATTCCAGTAGATTTGTAATTGGTCTCTCTGCTTCCCTCTCCCTCCCTCATGGTCTTTCTCAACAGGGCGGGCAGAGAGATCATATAAAATGCAAAGTTAGTTCTGAGCAAACACCTCCAAAGGATGCCCCGTCTTCCTCAGAATAAAAGTCAGAGTTCTTATGATGGTAAGGGGCCCTGAGGCCTATACTCTTTCCCAGTGGTCGGCAAACTGCGGCTCGAGAGCCACATGCGGCTCTTTGGCCCCTTGAGTGTGGCTCTTCCACAAAATACCACGGCCTGGGCGAGTCTATTTTGAAGAAGTGGCGTTAGAAGAAGTTTAAGTTTAAAAAATTGGTCTCTCCAAAGAAATTTCAATTGTTGTACTGTTGATATTTGGCTCTGTTGACTAATGAGTTTGCCAACCACTGCTCTTTCCCCTTTGCTACCTCTGTAGTTTCCTCTCCTTCTGTTCCAACCCCCTCTCCCCCCAACTCCCACTCTTCTCCAATCTTATTGGCCTGCTTACTGGATCTCAATATCTCAGACATGCTCCCCACTGTGGGCCTTTGCCCTGGCTCTCTTCTCTGTGCTTGGGAACCTCCTTGAACTACCCACCTGACTCACTCCCTCAGTTTTCCCAGGCCTTTGCTCAAATTTCACCTGTTGATAAGACGTGCCTTGACCATCCTATTTCACATTGTCACCTACCTCATGGTGCTCCCAATCCCTCCCGTTTCCGTGTGTTATTTTCCTATAACTCTTATCATCTTGTAACCTATAATTTACTTATTTATTATGTTTATTATAATCGTATGTCTACCCCTAAGCCCCCTCAAGAATACAGCTCTATAAGGGCAGTTTTTGAAAAAATACTTTGTTTACTGGTATAAACCAAGCACTTATGTTAGTACTTGCTACTGAATAGTTTCTTAATAAATATTAGTTGAATGAATGAATGAAAAAAACCATATTAGCATAATATTTTACAAAGTATAATCACATCATCTCTTTTAATCCTCATAATAGTACTGTTGTGATTATATTATTATTATTATTAATCATTATTTATTGAGAGGCTAAACAAGTTTTCAGAGATCAAGCAGTTAGCAGGTGGCTGATGTATTGGTGTGCAGAACTGGCCTCTTAGAGACAAACCTACTCCAACTGGTTGGCACGTGTGTGTTGTGGTCAGCTACCTAAAAATAAATATACCTGCCTGTTCGTGGCCTTAGGAACATCAGCGGGTACCCTGAATTGTGCCCTTGAAAATTTCTGCTTTGGTGACAGGCTTTGAGGCCGGGAGTCTCATTAAAGGTTGGCCCGGATGGTCAAACATGCCATTTGTAAATGCCTCCATTTATTTCTAATGGAAAGTATTTCTTGAAATCATTAGCAAACTTCCCCGTGGTGAAATTCCCAAGACTGTTCTTACAGACTTTTCATTTCCTTGAGCGCTACACATGCTTCCCTGAGAATAAGCAAGTTTCCCCGGAGGATCTTGCAAGATGACTTTCTCTCCATATTGCTTCTCGGTATCCGTAGGCGAGTCTCCGGAGCATGCCTAGGCTTCCTTTTGAAGCAGGAAATAAATGCTCATTTCTTGAGGTAGTAAATCTGCATATAATATTAAAATTAGTTCCTTTGGGATGCCTGGGAGGTGCTGACTCAAGGCACCATTTAGCCGAGTACTTGGTGGTTGCGACAGTGACAGCGTCAAAGGACTGCTGATGGAGAAACAGAGTCTCGGGGGAAGCCATTGAGGAGTGAGTCACCGTTTGGGATTGGGCCAGGAAACAGCTCTCTACCTCTGTCTCCTGATCCTTGGTGTCAGTGGCCTGCTGGACCAAGTACTGGGGTTTGTCCCCAGAACCTACAGAACCTGATTATGTGTTGAGTGGGGAACTCAGGGACCAGGTACTTCCTTTGACTTCTTGGATAAAAAGCAAATGGATTTTGCTCTAAACAATGACTGACTGGGGATAGTTTGGGAGGGCAGTGAGGGGGGTGGGAATCATGGCGTTAACCTCACATGAAATACACAGCGTTAGTGAGCTCAGCTTTAGAGACTTATTGGAATGGCCGCTCTCTGCTGACTCCTGATGCAGGGAGTTCGTGGAGAATGGACGCGCTGAGGCCAACTGTGTCTTGACTGGCTACTCTCAGTGGAGGCTTATGGGATGTAGAACCCTCATTTGTGGGAGCGGTTGGCCTTTGGGGCCAAGGAAGAGCTTAAAGGAACACCTTTATTTTTAGGGCGTGCTTTCTCTTACTCTATAAGTCTCTGCTGCAGATTGAAGAGCTTTCTCATTTCATTGGATCTCAAATCTCTCTATATAAAAGCCTAATATGCAAAGTGTCAATCGCTTGCTATGATGTGTGCTGACCACCAGGGGGCGGTGCAGAATGAAAGAAGGCCCCGGCCGTAGCCGGCAGCCGGCAGCCATTAGGGACCTTACCCATGCACGAATTTTGTGCAGTGGGCCTCTAGTACTTTTATAAATGGAAATGTCTTGGAGATCATCTAGTCTGATCCTTTTACTTTCCTTTTTTTAAGATTTAAATATATTTTTATTGATTTCAGAGAGGAAGGGAGAGGGAGAGAGAGAGAGAGAGAGAGAAACATCAATGATGACAGAGAATCATTGATCAGCTGGCTGCTTCTTGCACACCCTCTACTGGGGATCAACCTTGCAACCCGGGCATGTGCCCTGATGAGGAATTGAACCATGACCTCCTGGTTCACAAGTGGATGCTCAACCACTGAGCCACACGGGCTGGGCTCTTTATTCTATTTTTTGTTTTGTTTTGAACTTTTTTTAAAAAAAATATATTTTATTGATGTTTTTACAGAGAGGAAGGGAGAGGGAGTTAGAAACATCGATCAGCTGCCTCCTGCACACCCCCCACTGGGGATGTGCCCACAACCAAGGTACATGCCCTTGACCAGAATCGAACCTGGGACCTTTCAGTCTGTAGGCCGACGCTCTATCCACTGAGCCAAACCAGTCAGGGCTGTTTTGTTGAACTTTGAATGAAGGGGAAGGCCTCCACACTTTGGCCTGTTCTTTATGCTCTCATGGAGACTTCAGAAACAACTGGAATTTCCTTGACAATATCCCAAGAGAGAGCTGGTTGTCTTTTGAGCAGCTGATCCCATCATGAACAGGATCCGAAAAGCCATCTTGAGGAGGTTATTTTATTTTTGCTGAAGTTAGCTAGGACAAGGGAAATGATAGATTTGAGGAACACAAAGGAAGCAGTGCTCAGTGAGAGCATCTATCCAGGCCCTGCAGGTAGAAGAGAGAAGACCAGGCCTTGGGCTTGGATGTCCACCATGGACCATCAATGAAAGATGCAACCCTCCACATCCCTAGGACCCAGGCAGAGCATGTAGTTGAAGGACCACAGCTGGGTTTGTTGTACACACCGTGTATGTGTTCATTGGCCTGAGACCAGTTCTACCACTTAACCTGTCCTTGCCCCTCAGCCCTGGTGGTTTGTGCATGGAAGCACGCACCCTGTGCTTCCCTGCAGAATCCTGTGTCCTCGCAGGGCAAGTCGTGCGGTGGGCTCGCGGTGAAGTGCGAGGGAAATGTGTACACAGAGGGCCCCTCTGAAAATGACTTTAGCACAGAGTTTATTTAATACATCCTCCAAATTGTATTTTGAAGCCTCTGTTAACAAGAAAGCACTCTCTCTTTTTTTTTTTTGGAGCAGCGGGAGTGTTTTATAAATGGAATTTGCAGACCGGCAACGCTCCCATTAATTCTCCCTGTCTACAATTACTATCATTACATTCTTAAAGCACTTTTAAAATAAACTACAGCATGATGTAATGTGCACACTTGGAGCTCCAGCGATGGGACAACGAGGCCGCAGCATCTGGCTTTGGAGGGCTATCTGCGAGGGAACATCTTGATGGCTATAATTACTGTCATGTTATGGGAACTTGAAAAAAAAAAAGGCGCCAGAGTTCCAAATAAAACATAAAATGGCTTTGATATAATAAATGTTACTATCATTGTTTAAACATGTTGTGACCCGGCTGCGAGAGTTTCTGAGAAAGATTTTTTCCAGCGCTTGGTAGTCATTCCCCCCCCCCCCCCCCCCCGCCACTCCCCCCACTTCGTGCTCTATTACTGCAGATAAGGATAAAGAAAATCCTTAGGACAGACTGGCTTTAAATCAGTGTAACACAATGCCAGCATTGTCTCTCTTCAAGATGAACTTTGAAATTAAGTTTGGCATGAGCTTTGCCAGAACTCCAAACATCTTTGCTCCAGAGACACTTTATCCATCCTATTAGGGAGCATTAATAATTCAGATGTTATGGTTGTGGTTAATTGCGCTCATTAGGATAAGGCAGGGGCTGGAGCATTTTCCTATAGGACACACTTGTATGCATTACACCCCTAGCCGAGGCATCCGGAATAGCTTGGGCCCAATCCAGAGGAATCGGGATGACACAAAACACACATATGTTGTACATGTTATCATCCCATGGGAACCAGTTTTGGATGAGTCTGTGATGATCTTGGACCCAGGTGTTGGACCAATTTCTTCGTCCAACGTTATGAAGAATCACTTATATATGGAAGAAGTCATTATTACGGTACTGATCTATGGAAGTAGTCATTCGGTTTCCCAAGAAAGTTTTATGATGTGCGGTTCATCCAGCCTTGTGAAATCAAAGTTATTGTTTCATAATGAGTATTAGCAACTTGAAGGAAGCTAGTGCATCTTACTTAGGCACTTGATTAGCTTTGACAGAACCCACATGGCGTAATCTGTTCTGCTGATCATTTTTTCTCTACTGGTTTGCTGATCATATCTTGCATTTTGAAGATGGACCATCTGATGGAAGAGTTGGGACTTAACTAGGAAAAATTTATTTGACCTGATCTGGATTTTATCATAGTCAGTGAGTTGGTAATTTTTTTTTTTACACGGGTCACATGGATCGACTAGCTGTCTCTACATGTTCTCTTGGGTCATGACTTCTTTTTATTTCTTTATGTATCATGTTTCCCTTTTTCTCCAAGTTTTGTCCATGTCTTCCCTGTGGCTGGTTAGCTGTTAGACCACAGACTTGAGGAGGAGGATGGTTCAGTCTCCAGGTGTAAGTTTCTTTAGCCTCAACCTACTTACCTGGGTAAGTTCAGCAGTCAGCACTGGCCAGCTCACTAGAGCGAGCATAGGAGATCATCCCAGGCCAAACCACAGTGGGGGACTGTGGTTGACCCTGGTAGCTCATCCCACTTCTGGAAAAACCAATCCAAGCTGAGGCTCTACTGATAACCTTTCTTTAGGTAGAGTCCCGGGAGCGTTGTTAATGTCTGTGTTTCTAAGCCTGCTGTCCAGAAGACCCTAGTCACTAGACCAGAGATTTTCAACCTTTTTCAGCTCATGGCACACATAATCTAATTATTGAAATTCCATGGCACACCAAAAAAAAAAAAAAATATATATTTTTTGCCGATCTGACAGAAAATAGGTATAATTAAAATAGATATCATTTGGATCCATTCACACCGGATGACTATTGTTATGTTGGCTGTTGTCATTTTTTTATTTGACAATGTAAGGGAAAAGAGGTTAGTGCCCCTGACTAAATAGTCAGGTATTGCATGTTTTAAAAATCCTTGTCACACACCCACTGAAAATCTCTGCACCAGACACTTTCCGAGGCCTGTTCTTTCTCAGAAGTTGGACTTTAGTTGTCACGATCCACTATCATGTTAGGATGGAGAAAAATTGTTTGCAGGGGATATGTGGTCCATTGATGGAGGGCTATTTGCATGCTACCCTAAAGTCTAAGTCAGGTCTTTGTGGCTTTGGTGATTCAACTTTGAAAATGCTCAGTTCTTGACTTTGTCTCATAAATATGCTTCCGTTCTTTGAAAAACTGCTCGATCTTTGTACTGCTCCGTCCACCCGTTGATTGTTTGCAGTGTGGCTCTTGAGCACTGGATACTCAATGATAGTCCAAAGGATATTTGTGTAAAGGGTCTTTCTAGAAAACAAATGGCACCTTCTCGTTGAAATAATATCGTGCTGTTTCAGCAGTCAGTAGGACTTCCTAAACAGACTTCACCAGCACGAACTGAACATTCAAACCACTTTCTGTTTGTTGAGGCGTTTATGGCTCTTACTCAAGACAAGAGGAATAATAACAAGGAAACGACTCTGAATACAGAACATTTTATTACACAAATAAAAAAAATAAGAGCATATCTGTTAGCTCTTGCCAACTTTTGAAATATGGGTTCCATTTGTCTTTATTACGGCCTATTCCCACAGTGCCTTTTCCCTATTTATTAATTTTTGTATGTTACTATTAAACAGAAATATGTGCCTACTGAAAGTAGTCAGAGCAATTGCAAGAAACATGACAAATGAGAATATATCAACTTATCTTTTTACTATTCTGTCAGTAAATTAAGAGGCATGCAACTGTTGCAGCTTATCATTCCTTTTAAAAAAGTCATGTGCATTATCATGGTAAAATCTGTAATAATCACGATGACTCATAGATATGTGATTCCCCTTATTAAGAAAAAAAAAAGAGACAGGAAATCCAATATAAATGAGCTGTTTTCCTCAGTAGTGTAATAAAACTTGGATGCCGGTATATGAGTTTTTGATTATATCATCCACTGATAATCTGTGGGTTCATTTCCTCCCAGGGAAGAATCAGTCTCCTTCCTTCCCCACCAGCCCCCACTAGGCCACTAACATTTCAGCTGGGGAGGAGGCCTCCCAGTCACAGCCACCACAGTCTAGTATATTTTAAGGGCTGTAAATTCTCACCGTCAGATTTGAGCCAGGGGTGTTAAGCTCCAGAAGATACACATCTGCTTCCTATTCAAATGATCTTTTGTTGTGCTTCTTGGTAGAGAGCGAGCTGTAACACCACAAAGATAAATCCCTATTGGGGAGCGGTAAATTAAGGTGTTTCTCAGTGGTTGAGCTCAGTAGTTGAGCTTCGACCCATGAACCAGGAGGTCACAGTTGATTCCTGGTTAGGACACAATGCTCAAGTTGGCGGCTGGATCCCCAGTAGGGGGCGTGCAGGAGACAGCCAGTGGGTGATTCTTTCTCATCATTGATGCTCCCATCTCTCCCTCTCCCTTCCTCTCTCTGAAATCAATAAGAACATATTTTTTTTTAAAAAATGACTAGAAATGTATCTGGCCTTCATTCTGTTCCTAAATTATTTCTTTGCAGAGTTATGTGATAATTTTTTCATGGCTCCTTAACGAACAGGGTGAGTCACCACGAAATCCCTAATGGGAGTAATTATTTTGTAACCTGAGTCACAGCTCCTGCATGTATCTGGCTTCTAAGTTTGGATTTCCAAATGTCAGGTTTTCCTAAATAGGATCATGTGAATACAGAGCCAGAAAACAAAAGATATGCCTAAGCAACTATTCGGGAGGGGTGCCTGTAGTCCCGGCCAAGGCATCAGCCCATGAGCGTTTATTAAATACGCATAACGGTAACCAAAGAATACTTAGCGTTAGAAGTATATTTATGTTCTCTCTATGCAAATACCTCACCAACAAGGGGAAAAACGATAGACCAATTTTACAACTAGCAGCAATTCGAAGACATAAATATAGTCAGCCTTCACTTTACTGATGGGTTTTGTTCCAGCTCTTTTGGAATTGCCATGCATTTTCGCATAGACACACATTTATAAAGGGTAGTTCGGTTTCATATATGAGTTTGCCAGCCCACAGAATCCGCTTAACCCATATGCAGCTGAACACTACTATGAAAGGAGTTGCTCACCAAGGTTCTGGGTCTTATTTATTTCAAAATGTACTGAGTACTTACTGGGTGGGAATACACAAGTGACATAGGTCCCGGATGGTAAGGCCATCACGGTTGAATCAGGCAGTAACTTTTCCATTTCTTAGTCTAAGTGCCGAGGTGGAAGGTAGAATAGCGTGTGTGCGAGTCCATGAGACAGCCAGCCGAAGGTGAAGGGGGTCAGGACCAAGCTCTCAGAAAAATGTCTGAGCTCATATCGTTTTGCTGGAAGACAAGATTGGAGTCCGGGAAGGGAGGGAACGTGGGGTTTCCTTGGGTATGCGAAGGGGCCTCAGATCTTAGCCTATTGAGGATGGGCAGGGAGGTTGATTATCACATACGCAAAAGGGAGATCCATAGGAGTTGACATATATGAGTTTGCCTGTCCCATTTGAAGATGAGACGTTAAATAAGGGACTGACATGATCATGTTTTTACTTTAAAATTTCATTTGGTCACGTGTTAATACTGGACAGGAGGAGCTGTAAATACAGGGCACCCGTTAAAGGACTGGCTAATGTAAGTTGGGGTTGTTTATGGGTCTTATTTTTTTATTATTTTTAATTTTTATTGATTTCAGAGCAGAAGGGAGAGGGAGAGAGAGAAACATCAATGATGAGAGAGAAGCATTGATCAGCTGCCTCCCACACGCCCCCTACTGGGGATCGAGTCTGCAACCCGGCATGTGCCCTGACCGGGAATCAAACCATGACCTCCTGGTTCATAGGTGGACACTCAACCAGTAGTATATCTTTCCAGTTGATTTCCAGCCCCCATGACCATGCATGTCAAAGTGGAAAGCAGGCAGACCAACGTGTCTTCTCTTCCCTCAGGGATTGCCTCCCATTTTGAAAAGACAGAAGCTCCAGGGTGACAAAGGGGGTCAGTTTGCTGCATGAGCATCTCTTTGTTGTGGCTTCCAGATCTCAGCCTGGTTTCTGGGAAACGAGACGATGTGGAAGTGAAAGAGACTCGGGGCCCCACATGCCCAGCGGCCGCGGAGCTGCAAGTACACCCAGGGCGCGCTGCCTATTTAAAGGAGAAAGGAGAAGTGCGAGGCTGCAGGCAGGTTGGCCGTTATCTCGGGGTTCCTGCCGTTCCTTCTGCTCCGGAGCCACTCACTCCTCAGTGGCTTGTTGAGATCTGGCTGGCTGACCCAAACAAACAGACAAACTAATGATTTGTGGGAAGCTACCTTGTCCCATAGCTGCCTTTTCCTTGTTCTGAGCATGCTCACATAGATCCCTTTGGCAGGAATTACTCACAAGGGCCTGTCTACACAGCACATTCCTGCAGAGAGAGGTGGGGAGGCTGTGGAAGTGTGTCAGCTATCATTCCTCTACTCCTCTGATGGACCGATGGATGCTTTGAGTTGTCCAGGTTCTCACGTGCTTTTTCAATCCCTGTAATTAGGTGAGCAGACTGACAAAGCATGTGGCCTGTGGGGCAATGCTTGCAGATCTCTGTACTATTGGATAATAAAACATGTTTCCATGGTCAGAAATCCTGATTTAGGTGAAGGAGGATTGGAATCACCTTGACGATCAATCCTGGGGAAGCGCCTCATTTATTTCATCTTGTTCGGTAGGTCTCAGCACAGGTTACTCCAGTCCGAAAGACACTTTAATGGAGCAGCTACTGAAAGCGGGTCTCTGCGTAGGTTCTCAGGTGTGCGGGTTTTGGGATCATTGTGGGAGTAAGTCAGAGGAATATGGAAACTGCGAGAAAAGCAGAGAAACCACATCAGAAAACAGACGACCTGGTTCCTGTCCTTTTAGGGAAAATTACAAAATTAACTAAAGATATTCTTGAGTAAACCTCAGTGGGAATGCATAGACTGCAAACTGTGCACATGTGCATTTGAAAGAATGCTTTGCTCGATACTACGGGATAACCTTCCTGAGTCGGGAATGGTCTGGGAAGACATGGTAAAGAGGTGAAGAAGTGGAGGGAGGTATTTCTGTATGGGGGTGGGTTGTGTAGGCAGGCCAGAGTGTGCATAAAGCGGTAATTGGTTATTGGGAGAAGACCGGGCTGGGGAAGGCAGGACAATTTTCTAGTGAGAGTAAACTCTGCCTGCTACTGTTCAAAGTTAGGTGTAAGGCAAGGCCATTGTTCTGCTTCTATTCTCCTGTCCAATTTGCCTGAGGTGTCTCATAGGAATAATGATAACCAACAGTCATCGTTATCCTTACTTTATCCATGTGCTGTGTGTGAGTCATCTCATGTGATCTTCAGGCCAACACTGGGTGTTACTATATGTCATCATCATTGCCATTTTATACATAAGGCATGTGTCCATCAGGATGAGTTAGGTTATGATATGTAATGAGCAACCCTCAAATCTCAGTGGCTTAAAATGTACCTGCTACCATGGATGGGTTACATTCTACATGGGGTAGCAGAGGGGGCTTGGCTCACTGAAGTCATACAAAGACCCAGGCGGGCAGTGGCTCCATCTTGAAATACGTTTCTATTCTCTCTGGAGGAGGAGGAGGAGGAGGAGGGGAAAAAGGGGAAAAGGAGGAGGAGGAGGAGGAGGAGGAGGAGGAGGAGGAGGAGGAGGAGGAGGAGGATAGAATATGAACCTGGTGACTCGGCTCTGAGTTTTTGTTTGAAAGTGATGCATGGTATTTCAGCTAACAATTATTGAACAGAGCAAGTCGTATGCTTATGTGTAACTTCAAAGGGAAGGGATGTTCTAACATGTAACTGGGAGGAGAGAAGAGTCATATCCCTGAGCAGCTGTAGTAACTTACTGCGAGGAGCCTTGGGCACAAAGAGGGGAAGTGACTTATCACAGGTAGTGTGGTTCCGTAGCCCTCTCCTCTGCAGAACCTACATTTTGCCTTATATACAAACTGGGGGGAGCTAGAGGGGATGGTTGATGGAAAGACTGTGATTAGAAATGAGATTCACTTCTTAACACCTTGCTCTCTGCTTCTAGATTGTAGTGATCAGCATAGACTCTTTGAAAACATGATGTCATAGTGTATCTTTGGCCAAGTGAGAAAAAAAGAAAAGAGATTGAAGGTGAAGAGATCGAAGGTGTAGAATGCTGAAACTGTATTCAGATACTCCATTTATTTGTCAGAAATGCTGTGGACGTGTCCTTGTCGGAGGATGTTGGAAAAGCAGTCATTTAGAAATAACAGATTGTGCCACAGTTGGCCTCCTTTGATCCTTAAGATGTTTAAAAAATGAAGAAGACGATTCTGCTGCTTGCTTATTTTGGTTATCTTGGTGCCTGAATTGGAGTTACCTAACTGAGGCATCAATTGCTGGGTCTCGGATAGAGGAAACCATCGATGAGAATAAAAAGAGAGAGAGAAGGGCCTCGAAGGGACAGAAAGGCCCCCAAAGAGAAGTAAATGCTTGGAGGAAAAGAATGGAGAGTGTGAAACAAGGGGGTGGGGTGAGAGAGTCGGACATGAGTAGGCCCACCCACATTTATATTTCCTCTTCCAAGAAAATCAAATTTCTGGGATAGAAGATCAAAAATAAAAAACATCCTCTAGAAAGAAGCTGTTAAATCACTGGGCCCAGCCAAGAATTTGAGCACTTCTGTGATCTAACCCCGCCTTGTTGGCGTTGGCAGACCCTCTTTCTGGAGCACTTCTGCGGAGTGACTGAAGCATCCGGGGCCAGGGAGAAGTCAATGTAAGAATTGGATCCTGGCTTCTCCTTTCTGAGTGAGGCGCACAAAGGCTCACATGGCTTCCTATGGCCCGTGGGTCCCCGGGTGTCCAACATAACGCCCAAAATAGCATTTTGTTTTTAATGGCCACGGGTGAAGAACTATTTTCTGTTCCAAGAATTGAGACTATGCTATAATTGGGAATTTGCAGAAGGGCCCCTTCCAAATATGATATTGAGACCTAGATTTTAAGGCCAAATATATATTATATGGGTGGTACTGTAAATTTTGTGAGCAAAGTGAAAAAAAAATAAATTAAAATAAAAAAGGAACTTGCTCTGTGGTATAGTATAGTCAGATACTATTTTTTTAAATATATTTTTAAATTGATTTTAGAGAGGAAGGGAGAGGGAGAGATAGAAACATCAATGATGAGAGAGAATCATTGATTGGCTGCCTCTTGCATGCCCCCTACTGGGGATCGAGCCCGCAACCCAGGCATGTGCCCTTGGCTGGAATCGAACCTGGGAACTTTCAGCCCGCAGGTTGACGCTCTATCCATTGAGCCAAACCAGCTAGGGCGTCAGATACTATTATAAATGAAGTAACATTTCGGTGAATGAGATAGCTTTATTTTATGAAAGAATTTTAAAGATTTTAAGGAATGATGCTTTATTGCACTTGCTGTGCTGACCTCTCTTCCTCTTTTCTTTTCGATGGTAATATTGAAGGAACTTAATTTAGGTCAGGCATTGAGGTAAAGAAAAAAATTAGTCAACAATATAGGATCACTTTTATTTTCTTTTTCCTTTTCTCCTCCTTCCCTTCCCTCTCTTCTTTCCCTTTCTTTTCAGGACCATTTGAGAGTAAGTTGCAGTTATAGTACTCTTACCCCTAAATACTTCAGTATATATCTTCTTAGAACCAGATTATTCTTGTTTGAGAAAAAGTACCATTGGTGCAATACTATTATCTAAAATACAGTTGAGAGTCAAAGGTATTTTCTTTCAGAAAATGCTCATTTAAAAAATGGAATAGGGTAATAAGAAGGGAGGCCTTCTAGAACTTTCCATGCCGTCCTTTCTTTACCTTTTTCTTTTAGATAACCCATTTCTTCTCAGGGACTGGCACCCACATTGTTCTCCATCTCTACTGGTCAATGCTTTTAACCACCAGTACTCTGGAAACTTTCCCACATGCCTTAAGGTCTCTCTAGGGTCTGGTGCTGAGTCTTTCTGGCCTTATGCTCATGGATGCTGCTGCTGACTTCCTATCACCCCATTTCCCAGGGACCATTAGCAGTTTTTTCAACCACCTTCAGAAATATAAAGTGGAAAGCAGGCACTTTATTTTAAAAGATCTCCAGGAGCCAGAAAAATTATTTAAAGAAAGAGGGCAAATGGTGCCTTCTTACCTTATTGTGGTAGGTTTCTGCCTGTCTGTGAGCAAATATGAACAATTTAAAGCTGTTTAAAATTCAATTGGGTTTTACCAGTTTGGGGAAGCCAATATTTTCTTTTTTTAAACATTTTTATTGATTTCAGAGAGGAAGGGAGAAAGAGATAGAAACATCAATGATGGGAGAGAATCATTGATTGGTTGCCTCCTGCACGCCCCCTACTGGGGATCAAGCCCACAACCCAGGCATGTACCTTTGACTGGAATCGAACCTGAGACCCTTCAGTCCGCAGGCCAACGCTCTAGCCACTGAGCCAAACCAGCTAGGGCAGGAAGCCAATATTTTCAATGAGTTTTTAAAACTCGTTTATGAAAAAAAAAGAAAAAGAAAAGCAAGTTACAGAGCAATGTTTATGGAATGAGTTCATTATTATAAATAAAGACAATTTCTCTCTATATGAACATACGCTTGTATGAACAGCGAAACAATAGAAGGATATACATGAAATTAACATCAGTTACCTTAGAGAAGTGGGATTGGCTTTTAAAAACATATACTGCCATATTTACACAGAGCACACATTCTCTTTGAAATAGAAAATGAAAGAATAAACTGATGAACAAAATAGATCCAGGAACTTAGAAACATGGAACAGACTGTTGAATTGCAGAGGGAAGGCAGGGGAGGGTAGGTGGGAGGAAAGAGATCCACCATGGACACATGCAATAGGGTGATGAAGGCCTGGGGGAGGGGGCTGGGGTGGGCTAGAAGAAGTCAATTGGGGGAAAAGAGGGAACATATGGAATACTTTCAACAATAAAGATTTAAAAAAATAAAAAGATTTTGAAAAGCAAAGTATTCAGAGCGAGCACACAGACCTGATTTATTACAAAGTTCCCAAGTACCAGAAGAGGAGGCTATTGGTGCAGCCTCAGGCAAGCACATTGCTTGACACATAGTGATTGATTGCTGAATGAATGAATGAATGAATGATTAAGTGATGTGGGATTGTACCTGCTCTATTCGAAAGAACTACATTTTGTATAAATCCATTTCTCTGGAGAAATCATCTTGGTATTATTCTTCAATGCGAGGGCATGTTTTGCTGATCGGAGGAGAGAAGCGGATTTGGAAGGAAGTAAGATTTCATTTTGGAGAAATAAAACTTGAAAAGCCCATTTTCAAGAAGTGAAATGAGGCTTTCTAGTTGAATGCTAGGAAAGGCATGGGCATGTGCCCTCTGGGTTTTCTGTATTGTTGCCCCCAAGTGCCCTCTGGGTCTTACTACTTCTGGATTCCACACACTCACCTTCTAGCAGCATCCTCTTTTTTCAAGATGCTCTAAATGCCAGACGGTGCCCAGGGCACCACCCTAAGCTGGTAAAATACAAATGGTTAAAATAGCCCTGCTCTGTGTTTGTCTCTTCTCAGCACAGACTCCAGTAAGTCTGTTCCATTATCCAGCAAATTGTTTGACCCTTCTGGTCTCATACAGGGAAACACAGCTTTACCCCCAAAGAAACCCTTCATCATTGGGTTCAGTCAGCCTCTACGAGCCCCTCGTTTCTGTTCGAGTTCAGTCTTGGAAGCATCTGACATGAATTTTCTTTCTTTTTTTAAAAATTACTTTATTGATTAAGGTATCACATATTTGTCCTCATCCCCCCCATTCCCATCCCAAACCCCACCCCACGCATGCCCCCACCCCCCTGTTGTCTGTGATCAATGGTTAGGCTCATATGCAAGCACACAAGTCCTTTGGTTGATCTATCTCCCTTATCCCCACCCTCCCCTACCTTCCCTCTGAGGTCTGACAGTCTGATCAATGCTGTTCTTGTTCATCAGTCTATGTTGTTTATCATTTCCCCTAGATGAGTGAGCTCATGTGCTACTAGAAATACACTTATAAGAACTGAAAATGAGACAAGCAATAATGGCTATGCTGAGAGGCAAATGAATCAGTCTATAGTGAGTTTCTTTCTGGGCCAACAGTTCTTTTGAGTCCCTATTTCTCTGTCAAACAGTTCCTTATGTGTACACGTCAGCAATGATATTTCAGTTCTGGATGGTGGACAAATGGTGGTAATGCAGGTCCGACCCTCTCTGGTTTGGTCCTGGCCATGAATTTTCTTTAAATATCAGTTACATTCAATGGAAATGGCTTCTTTTCTCCTCTCTCCTTCCCTCATCCTACACTGTGCTGGCCTTCAGTTCTAGCTTCTAATTGTAACTTCTTTGAAGTCAGCTCATCCGGGGCCTCACACAATGGAGTGGGACATGAGGCCATGCCAGAAAGGCATCAGAGCAAGGAGGGGTCAGTGCCTGAAGCCCACACCTCTCTCCTCCTTGGAGCACCCCCATCATCACCTTAGATATCCCACATCACCACGAGGGGAAATGTAAGCCATCCACTCCTTCGTACCTCCTCAAATGCTTCAACACAGGCCTGGAAAATCTGCGGGCTCCTTGCACGTTCACAGATAAATTCCTTTGCGCCTGGCTGAGGTGAAATGATATAGGCTCAGTGGAAGAGTCTGGTTCATGCCAGCGGATTGTTTGGGAGTAGTGAACGCCCTCTCTGATCACCCTGAGACTCCACAAAGGCTGGCTCAGCCGCATCCCCTGTTAACCTAATGTTCCACGTGGGGCATTAGTACACTCACGGCTGGAGCCTCGTAGTTGGCTTGTGAGCACTGCTATGGGCGAGGCACAATGCCAGCGACCGGGTGGCATTGACAAGGGCTGGCCCCAGCAGGTTCAGTGTGTGGGGCTTAAGAAACCTCAACTCTAGTTTTTTTCCCACCACCCCTTTGATACAAGACCTCAGGAAAGCCCTGGGCCCTTTGCTCACCTCCACCCTGTCCACAGTCAAGGGCAAATACCATGGAAGAGTGAAATACTCTCAGTTATAGGGATGGGAAAAATGATACTCTCATGATCAGATATTCAAGTGAAATGTAATGAAAATAACGAGCTCGTGTACTTTTAATACATTTCATATACCACACAGCAATTTACTGGGACGTGGACTTAACACACCACACTAACTGCAAGATAAGAATCGCCGAGTTAAATGCGGGTTCACTAAATATGTTGGAACCCTTTTATGGTGTTGACTCTGAGGAACTGGGCTAACACCCTCTTTATGGGCGCATTGAGAGGAATTGGGCTTTTACTGTATGCAGTTGTTATGTTTCAAGGGACATGATTTCACTGGTAGCTTTGCCAAATTTTTGCAATAACAAGATTCTACCGTATTTCTATTTTAGCACCACAATATTATGTACCGAAGTTTATTTGCAACAAACTCATAAAAAAGGAATGAATTTCCACGAAACCCAGGTTACTCAGGGTTTAAGTTATAATCCAGCATGAAGATTATGTCAACTCTATGCTTCTCGTCTTCATCTTCACTGTTTGTCGTTTAGGTACATGTTACTGCTTAGCAGTTCTTTCCCCAAGAGGAGTCAGTGGAATCTAATGAATTAATTTCTTGTGAGAAACACTGCCTAGATGCTTTTATATTGTGTGTGTGTGTGTGTGTGTGTGTGAGAGAGAGAGAGAGAGAGAGAGAGAGAGAGAGAGAGAGAGAGAGAGAGAGAGAAGAGAAAGAGAAAGGAGGCATTGGTAATATTTCTGATATCTATAAAGTTAAATTCAAATTACCTGGACCTCAATCACTTCTTCCTTTTATCCATTTTAAACAAATCATCAAGAGATTGTTGTATTTTATCATCATATACAGACTATTAAGGACAGGAATAATCCATCTGTAGGCTATGAATAAACACACCATATGTGGAGAATATGTATAAACCTTGAGCTAACATAGGGGTTAAGCTGTCTACAGAGATATCTCAGCTTTGGGAAGACATGTAAACCTTCTGGAAAAATGATTAAAAGGAGAAGAATCCTATTGTCAAAAAGGAAATCTTAACTTGGGAGAGTGAAATTTGTGTGGGGCTGGTGCTATCCATTTTATCTCTGATGACATTGGGATTCCCTAACTTAGAAGAAAAAAAGAGAAGTTGCAGAGCAAAGGAGTTGCTCAGTCCTTCCAATGAGTTGTCTACATTATGTTAAGCATCCGTATGTTTGATTGAGTTCTTTGTCTTTGCAACACTTACCTGGAGAGAAGTCCCTGTTTCACTGGAAGAGACGGACACTCTTGGGCTTATACAAAAAGCTTAACATGCATCCAGTTCTACATCGGTGTTCATCTCACCAGAAATCCTGGTTTTATCTTTTCTACCAAGTTGCTACTGGGTGTTGGGCCATGTGGACTCTCTCCTTTTTAAAAAAATATATTTTATTGATTTTTTTAACAGAGAGGAAGGGAGAGAGAGAGTTAGAAACATCAATGAGAGAGAAACATCCATCAGCTGCCTCCTACACCCCCCCCCCCCCCCCCCACACACACACTGGGGATGTGCCTGCAACCAAGGTACATGCTCTTGACCAGAATCGAACCTGGGACCCTTGAGTCCACAGGCCGACGCTCTATCCTCTGAGCCAAACCGGTTAGGGCTTTGATGACACAAAGAGGTATATAAGCACCGATGACACTCCCAGTCTGGGCCCGCTGCCTATGAAAAGCGCTGACCCAGCCAGTCCTCCACTGTGGGGGAAACCAGCCTGCACTCTCATTCAGCACAGAGCAGATCAGACTCACTCAATGGCATCATTTGTTCTCACTTTGCCGCTGGCTGCTTTGGTGCTATTGCCAATATGCCACGGCCATCTTAATGTTGGGTGGTTAACAGACTCGATAACAGTCACCCCCACTTTCCACCTCCTTAATGAAACTTTGGCTTGGTCTCCTAGGAACAGCTCCTTTTAGCCCAATGGACAGGGAAGTGGATTAATAGCTGTTAAAAAAAAAAAAAAGAGTACACTTTAATGGAAAAATGAGGTATTTTCCATTGTGGTAAAGTGTCTTTTTTCAATCATAAAATTGCTCAAAAGAGGAAGCAAAAAGAGGAACATGTGTTCATTTGTTTTAACTTGAGTTCGTAAAATGAGTTCTTGAGAAAGCTGGTAGCCATCTATTTCGAAGAATGATGACTTCTTTTTGACATCTAAATACTGTACCGTTTCTAGAATATAATTGTCTCCCATAATGATCGGAATTTGTAAACATGACTATAGATCAGCAACTAGTAGTCCTGTGGGCAGTTTCACATGCCAACATATAAAGAAAGAAGGAGGGAGAGAGGAAAGGAGGGAGAATACTTGCAGATTTTGAATATTCACATGATAAGATCAGAAGCTTCAGAGTAAGATGGGACCCCTCCTATTGTGACCAGTTGACTGATACTAGGAGAGTATTGTTGCTAGCAGGTGGGGAGATATTTTCAAACACGGTGTTTCTCAACCCTTGTAGTCCAGAAGTGTGTATGGATGTTCACATTAGAGCACATCCATGGAGAAAAGACAGAATCAGACTTGTTATTCAGAGACACCCCCCCCCGCCCGCCATGTTCCCAGTGCTCCCTAGTTGGGGAGTTACTTTGACTACAGATTATTACTCACAACTGTCCCATGGAGAGCTAAGCTTTGGGCTACAGACTGTGGAAAGCCATTGCACAGAAGCCACCTACAACATCCAGCCGCCAGCGTGCCACTAGCAGCAGGAGGGAAGGAGAACAGGAGGTACAGGTGCTTGCTAACCAGTTGGAAATTATGGTCCTAACAAGACTGTGAGTGAGGTAAATGGTAGGGGTGTAGGGTGCTATGGTCTCCCCAGAGTTCTGTTTTGAGCCCTTCCAGCTTTGGCTGGAGACTTCTTCTTGCTGTGCTAACTCTCCGGTGTCACAGTGACTATGGCAATGCCAACAATAGCCCCACAGCAGCCATTTGGAAAGTGAGCCCTTTCCGTCTGTACCTGCACCTGTCTGCCTGGCAGGGTTCACCCTCTTTTCATTTCCCTTAAGCAGATTCTTCTCGAGTGTGAGGCTAAGGAGAGGACGGCCAAACTTTCTCGGTTGCGTGTAGTGGGGCACGTCTTTAAAAAGTTGGGGATGACTTTAAGTGGCATCAGGAACCTGCTCAGGAGTTGGTTGTCCCTGCTGCTAGTTCTCCAAGTTCATGTGTAAGGAACTCAGAAGAGGGGCTGGGAAGGGGGGTAGCTCATCAGCTCGCGGAAGATCATCTGACTCTAAATAGGAACTTGTCACGGGGGGTAAGTAGCATAGATTGAGCTCTTTCTATGTGCTATGTTCTAGGTCACCATCTTATTCAACCCCAATCCATCAGCAACATTTCAATGAAGATACTGTTACCCATAAGAATGAGGGCGGGACTTGGGCTCACTTGTATACCCAGCGCACCTGGTATGTTTGCATTTTGAATGATTTAATATTATCCTTACAGATGAAGAAACAGAGGTTTGGTGAGATTTAATGCTCTGAGAAGCTCACCCAGCTGGATAATGGCAGAACAGGAAACCATGCCTAGTACCCGGTAGAGGTTTTATGCTGTTATGAGGAGCTGTGTGTCCCCCAATCCCCATTCCTGTGGCCCCAGGTTGGGGTTGGGTACAAGAGAAATTTGCATGAGACTCGGAAGGTGGGATGAAGCAGCAGCCATTGTGCTCAGAGGTGGGGCTTCCCCAGTTTCCAGCTGATCTCCAGAAGGTTCTATGAGTCCTGGGCTAGCACCTCATACAGCTTTGTGGCAAAGGGTGCCAGTTCTTCTGCAGGTTATCTGTATTGTCAAGGTCAGAGAGGGGAGCCAGACACAGGTTCCAGGTTGTCCTTCGTCTCCCGGCTTCAAGTCCAGCTTATCTCCGCTCTGCTGACCTATAGTGACTCCAGGGTCACTAACAGAGGCAGCGGGTCAGACTCCCATAGACTTCTTCACCGGCTCCTGCAAAGGTGCTGGTCTGATCCCTGCAATAAAGCCTTTACTTCACATCACAGATGGTGGCTCTGCTTTCCCCATCAAACCTTCGCTGTGACCTTCCGTCAGACTCCAACATTCTAGAACACGATGCTAACTAGGACTGTGGCGTGGTGGGGGGCACGTGGGATGAGTTGGCTCCAGAGGGATTTGAGCCATCTGGCTCTGAGAAACTGAGGACTTCCCCAATCAGATGCTCCGAGGTCACAGGTGGGGGTGCAGTCAATGCAAAAGAGAAAATTAAGAAGTCATTTCAATGTTTCTGTTGAGCCTAACAGAGTGCGGAGTGCGTTGTTTCACGGTGAATCCTGTTTCTCAGATAGGCTATAAATAATATTCAGTGGCCACGTGTGGGCAAAATAAAATGACCTCCCCCCTGCACACACCGATTTCCCAATCAATGCTTTTCAATATCTCAATCACAGGCTTCATTTACACACCAGCCATCTGTGTCAGCTAAGGTGTCCTCTCTTCCCAGCTCCATGAAACACCTGGGGGATGCTCGCTCCCCACTTTTCATTCATCTGGTGTCATGGAGATCCAGGCATCAACACGTGTCTCTTTCCCCTTCCGTTCTTTTAAAGGGTTATTTTATTTTTTTTCTAGTGTGCTTTTTCTGGAAAACAATTTTGCAAGGTGCAAGCGACTCAGATGAAGTGCTGAAATCTTGGCCAGAGGAAAAGCTAAGCAGAACCAACCAACACGTACTTCAACCCCAACGGCAACAGTTCTGAGGTTTACCCTTTGCCATTCTGCACGTTCTTCTGCAGCCTGCTTGCACACTGCGGACCCCGGGACTTTCCTGGGTTTCGCTACCTTCTGCTTTTGGGGTAATATTGGTTTGACCACCAGAAGAACAGCCTTAGAAAGATCCAATTTTCTTACATGGTAGCAGAAGGGCCTTATACAATCCATTGTTTTGCTTAATTTTTTACGAGCCTTCTCTGGCTCCTTAAAGTATCTCTTCTCAGCCCCAAATTCCCTGTATCTCTACCCACAATCCCTTCAGTATGTACATTGTCTGTCTTTTTTTTTAAAATATATTTTTATTGATTTCAGAGAGGAAGGAAGAGGGAGAGAGAGATAGAAACATCCATGATAAGAGAGAATCATGGATCAGCTGCCTTTTGCAAGTCCCCCACTGGGGATCAAGCCCACAACCCCAGCATGTGCCCTTGACCGGAATCGAACCTGGGACCTTTCAGTTCACATGCCGACGCTTTATCCACTGAGCCACACCGGCTAGGGCTACATTGTCTATCTTGCATGAGACAATATACCCACAGATTGGCCCTCCTTGTTCTACATGGGTCAGGGTTGCCCGCTAAAGTACAAGAGGCACAGTGAAGTTTGAATTTTATCCAAACTATCAATTGTTGGTATAAGTATATCCCAAACTTTGCATGGGACATACTTATATTAATAAAAATAATGGTTGTATAGCTGAAACTTAAAAATAATTAAAATGTTTTTATTGATTTTTCAGAGACAGGAAGGGAGACGGAGAGGGAGAGAAACATCGAATGGCTGCCTCCTGCACACCCTGCTACTGGGGACTGAGCCCACAACCCAGGCATGTGCCCTGACTGGGAGTCAAACCAGTAACCTTTCGGTGCATGGGACGACACTCAACAAACCGAGCCACACTGGCCAAGGTCATAGCTGAAATTTAAATTTAACTAGGCATCCTGCATTGATTTGACTTGCCAAGTCTGGCAACCTTGGTGGGGATGTTTCCTGCCTCCCACGCCCCCCAAAGCCCCCCACTTTCTAAATCCTACACATGGACAGGAGTGCCAACAGTAGGCCAAGCTCTGGACAGCTGATGGGGTTCTCCTTGAGGAGTGTGTATCTGCCTTCTAGCCTTTGGATGTGTTTCTTAGTTCCGCCACCAAAATAAAACATGAATAGGGCGTTTGATAGGAACCTTGGTTTTCTAACGGCTTTGGCTGTGGAGCCGGAGTTAGAACACCCTACAAGCAGCAGCCAGCTTTCCCACTTGCAGTGCTTGCTCACACTCGCACACTTGACAAGCAGCTTGAAGGCTCTCTGGGTTACACAGCTTTTCTTCTGTTTCCTTCCTCTTCTTTTCAGAGTTGCCAGTCCCCTTTTTTCTTACCAAACTAGTGGTCTTCTCTGTCCAACATCTGAATGGGACCGAGCATTTGTGTGTCCAGATTTGGTGACTTAGCAATGGCTGTCTGAGCAGTTCATGGAAGGCATTCCTGACCAGGACTGTAGATTCTCTTTCTTTCTTTCTTTCTTTCTTTCTTTCTTTCTTTCTTTCTTTCTTTCTTTCTTTCTTTCTTTCTTTCTTTCTTCCTTCCTTCCTTCCTTCCTTCCTTCCTTCCTTCCTTCCTTCCTTCCTTCCTTCCTTCCTTTCTTTCTTTCTTTCTTTCTTTCTTTCTTTCTTCCTTTCTTCCTTCCTTCCTTCCTTCCTTCCTTCCTTCCTTCCTTCCTTCCTTCCTTCCTTTTTTTAAAAAAATATATTTTATTGATTTTTACAGAGAGGAAGGGAAAGGGATAGAGAGTTAGAAACATCAATGAGAGAAAATCATTGATCGGATGCCTCCTGCACACCCCCTACTGGGGATGTGCCCACAACCAAGGTACATGTCCTTGACCAGAATCGAACCTGGGACCTTTCAGTCCACAGGCTGACGCTCTATCCACTGAGCCAAACCAGTTAGGGCAGGAGTGTAGATTCTAATTACCCAGGTCATGCAGTATAGACAGAGAGAGGCTCATGAGTCACTGGGGAAAATCATGGTACAGAGGAGCATAAAGGCTTTCTGAAGTCAATTATAGGTGCTATTTATTAACACTTATCAGGCTTTTCAAGATTCTGAAACTAACATATGCTGATTGTAGGAAAAAATGCGAACATAAGAAAAACACAGAGAACAAAATTTTAAAAAAATCATCCATATATTTGGCATCCACAGATAACCACTCTGCTAGTATTTTTGGTGTGAGTTTTTAATATTTTTCTATAAATATATCTGTTCTTGGAGTAAAAGTAGCATGCCACACGAAAATATTCCGTGACTTATTTTTGTTATTATTTAACGATGAATTGTGAACATTTTTTTCAGCATCAAGTTGGCTTGTTTATCACTAGTTCTCAGTGGTGTTGGGTTGCAGGTCTCAGATAAGAAAGTAATGCAGGTTTTGAGCAGTTATCCAGATACTTTTGGATAAAATTTCAGACTCACACAATGAATCTGTAGTTCCTACAGGGCAAATAGGACTTGTTTTAAAATATCACAATGGATTTTAATTACAACCAGCACGTGGGACATTTTGAGGCTCCCAGTAAGAATTATTTTTGAGCCCAGCTGGTGTGGCTCAGTGGTTGAGCAGTGACCTATGAACCAGGAGGTCTTGGTTTGATTTCCAGTCAGGGCACACGCCTGGTTTTGGGCTCGATCCCCAGTAGAGGGCATGCAGGAGGCAGCTGATCAATGATTCTCTCTCATCATTGTTGTTTCTAGCTCTCTCTCTCCTTCTCTCTTCCTCTCTGAAATCAATAAAAATACATTTTTTAAAAAAGAATTATTTTTTATAAGCTAATGGGCAATTAGACATTTGCCATGTTGAGACCTTAAGTGCTGAGCTTTTTGCCTTTGTTTTCTTAGAATCTAGGTTTAGGTTAGGGTAAAGAGGAACCATTAGCAAATTTGCAGACTGTCCTCTGTTTACATGTACGCTCTGAAGTTGTTGAGCTGATGGGTCTTCTCTTGGTCACGAGCCAGCAGCAGTCATGAGCGAGAAACCTTGTTTGGATTTCGCAAGAACGTGGTCACAAGTCTCGTGTTTCCTGTAGGAAAGCTGAGCGAGCTAGCGCCCTCACTCTAAGGCTGCAGCTCGCTCTAGGCACACGGGCTCCTGCTGGAGAGAAACACTCGTGCTCCGGGGAAACGCAGAGTCAATGCGTTCATCCCTGAGTGCTAAAGACGTCGCCAGCTACTAGTTCTCTTTTCTGTGTAACTTTTAGCCTGTTTCTTTCTTATTTTTTAAAAATATATTTTATTGATTTTTTTACAGAAAGGAAGGGAGAGGGATAGAGAGTTAGAAACATCGATGAGAGAGAAACATTGATCAGCTGCCTCCTGCACACTCCCTACTGGGTATGTGTCCACAACCAAGGTACATGCCCTTGACTGGAATCGAACCTGGGACCCTTGAGTCAGCACGCCAGCACTCTATCCACTGAGCCAAACCGGTTAGGGCTTAGCCTGTTTCTATAGTCAGAAGGAGATGAGGCAATTTGGGAAAACACAAGAAGGTGTAAGTTCTCTAAGTGAAGATTATTTGGTCCTACTGGCCCCCCTCTGGGACAGGACTGGGGGCATTTCTGTAGCCCACGCAATGCAGCAGCATGCTGCTGAAATATTATTATTACTATTATGAACTACAGTGATGATAGGTGCTATTTCTTAGACACTGGCCATTGGGTTGGGTGCTTTACCTAAAACACTGTAGATTCTTACCGCTCTGAAGAGGAGGGATCGTTTTTCTCTTACATGGAAGAGGCAGTGAGCTGAGTGGTTAAGAGCCCAGACCTTGGCTCTCCACAGTCTGGATTCACACTTGTTGGCCTTGTGACCTTCAGCAAGTTACTTAACCCCCTTGGGACTCATTTCTCTCATCTGTAAAATGGAGGGGGAAATAAGGATTTGAAACCAAGCCGGCCGGACTCTCTACACTACCAGATACTTGAAGGGTTCAAAAGTCAGAGCCATCTTCTCCTTGTTCTTAAACAAGTGAAAGCATTTTGTGCAAATGGCAAAGCTGCCAAGGATGATGGAAATAGCCAGAAATAGGCAGTGAGAGGTTTGAGTCCAGGCTCAGTTACTAATGAGCTGTGTGGCCTTTGACCAATGGGAGTGATGTTTACTTAGCCCACTTTGCAGGGCTGTTGGAGATATTCAATGAGATCGTGTAGGTGAACTTGCTTATACAGACAGCCATTACTATGCTTTCTGTTGCTGCCATATCTGACTGTTGGCTCTTTGCAGAGAGGGAATATTTATTAAATTCTACTCTGCACTAAGTAGGTTGGCATCAATAGCATTGATTCTGCAACAACCCCTGGCCTAGGGAGGGTCAGTACTTTGCCGAAGGCACCATCGTTGGTGATGGAGCTAGAGACTGCAAATGGAGACGACGCCCCATTGTGTACCTACAAAACAGCTCTCTATTGCATCAGCACTAAACACATTATTTTCTTATTTTTAAATCTCTGAAAACTAGGGTTTCTCTAAGACCTGACGTGAGTAAGTTTTAAGACTACTTTAGCATTTTATTTTGCATAGATTTTTCTTTTCATGTGTGCACACAAGTTTATATGATACAAAAATCCATGTCAAAATATCTTTAAAAAAGCACTTGCAAAGTGATTAGAAAGCAAAGTGACATAGTGTCACCAGCAGCCTTTTGTTCTTGCTTTTGGGTCGATAAAATAAAGGCGCATCTTAGGATGGACAGTGTGCTCATTTAAATGACCTAGAATGATTGCTTATTTAATAAATGCCTAAGAAGTGTGAGATGCTTTCCATACATGATCTCTAGTCTATTGAGATTAAGTAGATAGCATCATTACTGTTCATTTGTTACAGATGAGGAAACTGGGATGGAGAAATGATAAAACTTGCCCAAGACCACACACCAAGTACTTAGAACTAGAAATAAAACTAGATCCATCTGGTTACGGAGCCTGAGCTCTTTTCACTATACCATACTGCTCGTTGCTTCCAGAGGGAATATAAATTTGGTAAAGTAGTCAGAAGCACTGACTTATTTAGTATCTGGCCTCATATAATCCCATGACCACATCTGAAACCAAAAATTGTTATCCGAGACCTGATATCTGCGATATGTTTGGACAACTGGACAGACTATTTTGGATGGGAATCCAAAATCTCATATTGTGGGTTGTATATTTCCTCGCATATCCTCACCCCTCAACCGTAAAGCCACAGGACTTTCTCGAAGGCGCCGGGGAGGCTGTGCTGCTGGGATGGGATGGAAGCTACAGGCTTGAACAGAAGTGGCCTCTGGGTTCTCTAGCCTTTTGCTCCCCAGTTGAAACGCCTGGGCCTTACGAGCTCATGGGCTTCCAAAGGGAAGCAGCCTGCACAGCATGAGGGCCCCATATCCATCTGGAACATACCACAGAACTGTTGCTACAAACAGGACCTTTCTGAAGGGTGTGGTGACTCTCACCACCATGGGGACAGTAGTGAAGTTGTTAGTGCAGATTCAAGAACTCTGGGAAGGTGGTTGCAGGCCACATTTATTTATTTATTCATTCATTCATTCATTCATTCAAACAGGTATTGAAAGTCAACTATGCATTGGGAACTGGGTATCTCAAAGGCAAGTTGGAGGCAGCCTTACCCTTGAAGAGCCCACATCTAGGGGGACAGAGGGAGATAGAGCTGAGGTCCAGGGTTTCTAGATAAGGCAGCACAGGAGGAGCTGTGTGAAGGAGAGACTAATACTTAAAAAAAAAAAAAAAAAAAAAAAAAAAAAAATATATATATATATATATATATATATATATCTCCTACCTAATAAAAGAGTAATATGCAAATTGACTGCACCTTCACTATGCCTAAGCCACGCCCATCAGCCAATCAGGGTGAATATGCAAATTAACCCAGCCAAGATGGTGGCTAATTTGCATACACTGAGGGAGGGAGGAGTGAAGACTGAAGACACCATAGAAGGAAGAGGGAGGGAAAGTAGAAAGCAAGGCGGCTGCTGGAGGGAAAGTGCGGGCAGTGCGTGCGGCCACAGAGGCGGGCAGCGGCGGGTGGCGGCGGCAGGCGCGGTGGGTCAGGGGAGTGGGGGGCGGGGCGGGGCGCGCCGCGGAGGCAGCGGCAGCGGAAGCAGCAGGCGAGGCGGGGTAGGCGGGGCGCGCCCCACCCCGCCCGCCTCAGCAGGAGAGGTGGGGGGGTGGGAGAGGTGCCGGTGGCAGGAGGGAAGCCCATGGTGGGAGGGAAGCCCGCAGGAAGTCTTGCAGGAATCTTCCTGCAAAACGGGCCTCTAGTATATATATATAATTGATTTTTTTACAGAGAGGAAGGGAGAGGGATAGAGAGTTAGAAACATCGATGAGAGAGAAACATCCATCAGCTGCCTCCCGCACACCCCTTACTGGGGATGGGCCCACAACCAAGGTACATGCCTTTGACTGGAATTGAACCTGGGACCCTTCCGTCTGCAGGCTGACGCTCTATCCACTGAGCCAAACCAGTTAGGGCCAGACTAATTCTTGTTGGGGCTTCTCAAAGTCAATGAGCAAGGCTAGCTTTCAGATAGGAACACAAGAACTGAATTTTGATAAGGCCTATTTCTGTGGCCTTCAAAATCATATCACAAGTAACAGTACTCATTCATCGACACACATTGATTGAAGAGAACTATGACTAAGAAATATGATAGTCTTGGCCTCAAGTAATTGCAATCTAGTAGGCCTCTGTTACACTTCCTAAAATAATGCCTTGGGAATTAAGTAGAGGGCCTAGGAAAGCCGTCTTCCAGAGCCATACCTTAACTACGTTGTAAAGGTGTCTGATTCATCCCTTCACCCTTTCTTCTCTGTGGGGCATCCCCTCTGCCCACCCTCACTAGCCACATCGCCCTCTTCCCTCACCTTTTCTTCACATGTGCTCTTCCTGGTTCCCAGGCTGCACAGAGAAGCCTGCTCTCAACAGTGTGAGCACTGCTGAGAGAGAGGTATGTGATGTGATGGGAACATGACAGCCAGGGGATTCTTAGGACCCCAATGCCTAGGGGAGACGGGGAATCATTTTCTAATACAATGATGTCAGAAATGGTGACAGGAGGCTGAAGGAGAGTTTGGTGGCAAGTTCTTACTTAGTGCTCCCCCCAAACACACAACACCGGAAGGAACCATCCTACTTTTCCTAAGTTAGTTGGGCTTTGATTTGAGTCTGGAAGAAAATCCTGCTCTACAGCTTCTCTTTGGGATCTTACTGTCCCCCAAACAAGGGTCCTTTTTTAAAGGTGAGAAATGGGAGAAAGAAAATCTTGAGGTTAGAGGATAAGAAAGCCTGCATTCTTGTGGGTGAAAAGCGTATAAAAAACTCACTTTCCCAGAAGGAGAGATCTTTAAAATGAATTCTGAATGTAGCATTTTAGGATGAAAGTCCCAGAAATTTTGCTTTTCGCCTTGTCTTCTGGAATTCAGAGTTGCTGCTAAGAAGGGAGATACCTATCCAGTTCCCAATAAAATAGTTCCCAAGAACTCTTTTCTACTCTCTTAGAAACTTTTTGCCTGCTGTTCTAAAATTTCAAAATGTTCTTGGTTAGTCATATTTCTTATTGGACTCTTAGTGGGCATTTCAATCTGGATTCTTAGTACTAGGACATTTCCCCATCTTATCTTTTTGCTAATTTTATATTATATATTTTTTCTGTTCTCTTTGAAACTGATATTAGTTGAATTATGAGCTTCCTGAATGAATTTTCTCATTATCTTATGTTTTATGCCCTCTTTTCTGTCTATCTTTTGGATTTTCTTCTGGAAGAATTTCTTTATTTTATTGTTCTACTCTTCTATTGAACGTTCTTCTGTTTCTCTGTGTGTGTGTCTCTCTCTCTATATATATAATTTCAAGGAATTTTTCTTGATCTTTGAATAGTTCTTTTTATATAGTATCTTGTTTTTTTGTCTCATGAGCACAATATTTTTTTCTCTCTTAGATATTAATAATAGTTTTTTGAGGTTTTTGTTTTATTTTGTTGCTCCCTGCATTCCCATATTTCTGGGATTCAGGCTTCAGATTGAATTCAGGTCTTCTCCATGTACCTTTGTTTTGGGCCTGGGACAAAGGTTCAATGATTATTCAAAACATGTTCTCATGTAATATCAAGGGAACACAAAAGACTAGGCCCTATAAGCACTTTTAAGGCATCTGCTCACATCACATCTTCTCATATTCCATTGGCCAAAGCAAATAACATGGCCAAGCCCAAAGTCAGGTGAGCAGGAAAATGGTATCTGATAGATACTATTTAGAATATGACTGTGAAATTTTAGGACATCAGGCAAAAAGAGAAGATAGGATCTTACTGATAACATACACACACACACACACACACACACACACTAACATGTAAGTACAAGTCATAAAGCATGCATATCTATACGCCTTTAGCTTTAAGGATTAAATGTGTTTGGTTTGGCAGATATGGGCCATAAGAATTGCTTATTTGGTTTATAAAAGGACAAGAAAGAGGAATAACTTCTGCATTTTAGTTTTCATGGTGGTCATGGCAAAGGTTATTATCTTATCAAAGTTCAGAAAATGGGGCCCCTTCTCTTTGTTTATCAAGGATTCCAGGACGCCATTTGTTTTCCAAAAACAATCTCTCTTCATTTGGGTTCTGATCCACTATTATATCTTCCTATTCCTTGAATTGACCAAAGAGTCATTTCCATTACTTGAGCAGTAATATTTTCCTTCAACCAATGCACATTGGAGCCAATGAACACACTCTTTTATGGGAAGAAACCTACTAGGGCTAATGTAGGTGGCATGGTGGGTGAATACCCAGCCAGCTGCTTGCCCGTGGAGGTCTTGTTGGAAAGCTTGGCTCAGCTTCCTAGTGGAAACACGTCTAGTGGTCTCATCCTCTTCTCAACATCTGTTCGCTTCACCGAAACCACTGCAGGTCTTGGCACCGTGTCCTGGCTTGTTGGGAGAGGCCCCCGGCGTGGTAGGCGATGCATTCTGTACGTTAGGAGTGAGGCATGTGGGGAAGAGTTTATAGTGTCTGTCCACATTGGTTTCTCACAAAAGCATGTGAAGGCCCACCTATTTCACGTTGTGAGCTCTTGATGGAGACAGGGCGTCCTGGCTCAGGGTATAGATTTCAGAATGAGATGGCTTGCACATTGGACTCTACCTAAGACGTGTGAAACTTAGGCAACAGGGACGGTTTTGTGTTGATGTGCTGCATGTTTGTTTGTTTGTGTGGTGATTAGACTTCGATTCCTTGGGGTGAAGCTCCAGGCACATAGAAAACATACATACACACGCACTCGGTGGGATAAGGAACATACCAGAGTTTATGAGCATTGGGATTTAATTCTGGGAAACCTTGTTCTTTGGCATCTGCCAATATGCCCTCTGGAATGTATGATGTGCCCACAATGTGTCTCCGACCAGCCATGCTTCCCTCTTTCCACAGTCACTAGCGTAATTTCAGCCCTTGTCACCTCACACCTGTGTTAGAAAGACAGCTTAGTCCCTTGTCTCTCTGGCTCCTACCTTCTCCAGTTCACATCTTTGATTGATGGAAGAAGACGCCAAGACATGGTTCTTGTCACATCCCTCTCTCCTCCCCCTCTGCTAAAGAACTCCGCCACTTCTTCACTCACAAGAAGGTGTTGTCCCCGCATCATTTCACCAGGCCCTTGGGGGAGAAGGTGACCCCAGAATGTCTCCCTATTAGGATCACCTGGGAGGTATTAAGACAGGCAGTTGTCTGTCTCCCTTCTCTTGGTGGGACTAAGGGAGCCACATTTTAAAAAATCTTTTCTTGCCCAGCTGGCGTGGCTCAGTGGTTGAGCCTCGACCTATGAACCAGGAGGTCATGATTCGATTCCCTCATGACGAGGTAGCTGGGTTGCATTTCTTAGAAATATTTTTTAAAAGTGGAATTGAATCATGACCTCCTGGTTCATAGGTCGTGGCTCAACCACTGAGCCACGCCAGCTGAGCAAGGCACATGCCTGGGTTGCGGGCTGGATCCCCTGTGTGGGTTGTGCAGAATTGATGTTTCTATCTCATTCTCTCTCTCCCTTCTTCTCAGAAGTCAATAAAAATATCTTAAAAAATATTTTCTTGAAGTCTTATGTATAGATAGAAATGTGACAACTAGGATATTTTCACCTTGCATCTAGCACTTAGATCAAGAAATAGAAACTAACAGCAAAAAAGGTGGCCACTATGCTGACTTCTAAAGTAAATCTCTGTATTTTTTAAAATCTTTCCAGGTTATGAGCTTGGTTTTGGGGGCAACTCATTGTTTTATGAGAGTTAACAAGGAATAGTTTGTGGTGAGGTTATTTCCAGGTTCTTTTTTCATGTGCATACGGTTTTTGCCCAACCAAGTAGTAGGCTTTAAAGATCAAGAATTTCTTTAATTTATTTCACATTCATTCCATTACTCTTTCCTGCAATATACCATTAAAATTGTTCTTGCCTTTGTTGACTTATTTGAGACATACTTACTGTGATTATTATAAATTGATTCTAAATACAGTATGTATACATCTCTTCTTAGGCATATTGGAAACCTGATCTTTAACAAATTGACTTATTTTGTCTTTTCCCCCTCTGTACCTCAGTAAATGGATAAAGAAGGGACTCACTCATGGCTGTGAGTTTGAGGCAGTCAAGTCTCAGTTCAGGGACCCCTAAATCCAAGGCTGAGCCTCCTAGCACTGGTATCTGCACCCCGCATTTTGAGGCTGCACTAGCATTTCTTAGAAATATTTTTAAAAAGTGGAAATGACATCTAATACAGTGCTAGGCACATGGTATACAACCAATACACATTTACTGAATGGAGTCAGTTTGAGAGAACTCATTGAAATAATGCCAACACGGTATCTCTGATTGTAAAAAACTCACACACAGTTCCTTGCATGATGTTTTAGTGACTGAAAGGTGTGAACTGATCATATTACTGCTTCCAGTGATAACTGCTCTTTGCCACCTCACTGGTCTTCAACTCGATTGGTTACTGCTGTGCGTTCGAGTGATGAAAACAACTTGTTCTTCCTGGGGTCTTAGGAAGGTGGTCATTTCTCCTCTAAGACATCATAACTTTGCAGTCAGGAACTGGGCATAAAACGGATAAATGTTGGCTCAAAACTGGAGGTCATGTTTTTAGCGATCTCTGTCATGTTGGCACAAATAAGAAATAGCCCTCCAAGATCCTGGTGGCAGGCTCCTTTTTATATCATACGGAGAGATCGGGTGTTTAAAAGAGCCAAGCACAGGATCTGGTCCCTGCTACAAAGGAACCTAAGAAGCCACAGTGAGGCGATAGAAGATGAGTGATGAGTGACACGTTGGTCCAGGGCACCAGAGACTGGGAACATCATCTCTGGCTGGAGAGGGCCAGGCAGCTTCCTGGGGAAGATGATCCTTGAAATGGATCTTGAAGGATGGTGATGCATCTGACAGGTGGTGATTGGGGGAAGAAACAAAGACAGGGGGGGGGGCGAGAAAACGCAGGGCAGTTTTGATGGCGAGCTTGGCTGGAGCAGAAAATTCCAATGGGGCCCTCAAGGTAGATAAATCTGACGAGGTAGCTGGGTTGCAGACTGCGTGGAATTCTGGGCCAAAAAGTTAGGAAGATTTTGTAAAATAGTAAAGGCCTGCAGTAGTGAACATCGAAGAAAGTTTACTAATCTTAGACGAACTGATTTGGAAAAATTCCATCAACTTGGTGATTGCAGCGTAGGCGGTGAGGGTTTTGAGGTATCACGGAGGCCTGGATTCTGAGCTGCGGTGCCATGCACAGAAATCCTCCGTGTTTTTCTGTTACAGCCACGCTGCTGGAGACAGTCCTCTGTGTTCACTGTCTCCCCTTTCATCTCAAACCGCTGCTCCATCTGCTGGCATCTGCCCTCTCTATCTCATCTAACGCTCATCCATGCCACCCGGGCTCCCAGCCTGCCAGGTCTAACAGAGCGCTTCTGTCTTCAAGTATTGATCTCTTTACCGTATTTGCACTCTTTTTAAAAAATAAATCTTTATTCAGATTATTACAGATGTTCCTCTTTTTCCCCCAATATCTCCCCTCCACCTGGTTCCCCCCCCCAACCCCTGCCCCTACCTCCCCTCTCCACTGTCCTCGTCCACTCTTTCCCACTCCTTTTCTGAAACTCTGCCCCACTGGTTTTTAGTATTCCTTTTCAGCATGAAAAACATTGCAAATCCCCCCACCCCCCAAAAAAATCTGCAAAGGAATCAGAGGTCTTTAGCAGAACAGAGCCAAGCACAATGCGTAAAAGGCAGGATGTCAACTGTCTTCCATCGAATGCATTAGTGCAAGGTCTTTGCTCTTTTGTTTCTTTCTAAGAAAACTGGAGGATGGTGAGTATAACCCCGAGTTTGCAGGTATGACAATGTCTAATTAATGAATTGCCCTAAAGAGACACCAGAATGTATGAGGTGCTAAAACATATTGTGCAAGCAGAGATTACATTGGACCGAGTGATTTATTAGACGAGCCCAACAAGTGATATCATTGGCTCAGGGGAGTAGCCCTGGACTGGTTTATAAGATCCCTGAACTTGGAGCGATCGCGTTGTAGATATTTATTGTTGTTTTAACTGCAGGAACCCAGCGTAGCTTCTAGGTTTCCAAACTCTGGAATGTGACGTTTATGAGGCCTGCAACTCCATCGAAAGCGATGGAAGATAGCAAACGATCGTGGCCAAAGGAGGGAGAGTAAATAGATGTTCCCTGCCCTGGGTTTTATTGAGCTGCCCTTTTGTATACACATTCGAGCCCATGTTTATTATTTCCCTTAATGACTGCTGTATCGCATTCTCATTTTGCAAGTTAAAACACGTTTTTCCCTTCTACCACTGCGGCCACATGAAGCTCACGTGGGACTTCAAGCCCAGCTGCATTCTTTCTGTCTGTTCCTGTGGCTTCCAAAAGCAATAAAGATTTCACAGTGAAGTTCGGGTTGGAGATCTTAGTGTTGCCTGAAGTGGCAGAAAACCAATCTCTCTCTCTCTCTTTTCTTTGTCTCTCTCTCTGTCTCTGTCTCTTCAAATAAACAGAGACATGTTGATCAGAGGAGATAAACTTGTATCTGGTTGCTCTAATAAAGAAGCAACTCCAGGAGCCACTGGGCAGAGGGCAAGCCCACCAAGAAGACCCCCTTAGGAACTGCCTGAGAAACATGTTTCCTCTTACAAATGGGTGGACTTCAGCCTCCAGCCCGGGTTTCGGAGCCTGGATTTCGGTGTAAGAGGTTTTCTTTTCATTTACCTCAAGGGGGTGTCATGACCTCCTCAGGTTCAAGTGTATTTACAAATCACCTCATTTTTTCCAGAGGAATATAGGCCTCGTGGAAGGTTTACTGTTTTTCTTTCTGGTATATGTGAAAAGCAGCCTGAGAAAATGCACCACAATTCGGCCCCTGGGCAGAGAGTAGGGGATGGATAAAACCTCTATGTTTATAGTGAGCAGGGAATTGAAACGGGGTACACTATGGCATTATTAACGGTTGTCTCCATGCTGTATGTTAGATGTCCAGAATTCACTCATTCTGCATCACCGGGTCAAAATGAATAAAGTTTGATCAAAAGGAATCGAAATGAACGTTTCTCCATTTCCCCATCACCCAGTCCTTGGTAACCACCATTGTGGTACCAAGTAGATTATGCAATATGTGCCTTATCTGTGTCTGGTTTATTTCACATAGAATATGTCCTCCAGGTTCATCCATGTTATCACAAATGGCAGAATATACTTTTTAAAGGCTGAATAATATTCCAGTATATTTATAGTTATAGTTATATATGTGTATTTATATGTATACATATATCACATTTTCTTCATTTATCCATCACTTGGCACTTTGTGATTAATGCTGTTCTGATTAATGCTGCAGTGAACATGGGGGTGCAGATATCTGTTCGAGAGCCCGATTTCATTTCCTTTGGCTTTATACACAGCAGTGAGATTGCTAGATCATGTGGTAGTCCTATTGTTTATGTTTTGAGAAACCTCCATACTGCTTTTCATGATGGCTACACCAATTTACATTCCCACCAACACCGTGCAAGAGTTCCCTTTTCTTCACATCCTTGCCAATACTTACCTTTTACCTTTCTGATGGTAGACGTCCTAGCAGGTGTGAGGTGATGGCTCATTGAGCGTTCATTTGCATTCTCTTGATTAGTGACGTTACGCATCTTTTCATGTACTTGTTGGCCATTTGTATGTCTCCTTTTGAAAAATGTTTACTCAGGTCCTTTGCCCATTTTTTAATAGGGTTGTTTGTATTCCTGCTATTGAGCTGTTTGGGTTCCTTATGCACCTCTTTTGGGTTTTAACCTCTGAGCAGAGATGTGATTTGCAAAGATGCCCTCCCATTCTGTAGGTTGTCTCTTCACTCTGCTGATGGTTTCCTTTGAGTTCCATGCAGTCCCCGTTGTCTGTTTTTGCTTTTGTTGCCTGTGCTGTCGGGGTCAGAGCGAAAAAATCCTCACCCAGACCGATGTCAAGAAGTTTTTCCTAGTAGTTTTACAGTTCCAGGTTTTACACTCAAGTCTTCAATCCATTTTGATCTGCTTTTTGTATATGGTATGAGATAAGGGTCCGGTTTCATTCTTCTGCACATGAAGATCAGCTTTTACTCACACCGTTTGTTTGTTTGTTTGTTTGTATTTATTTTTTTAAATCCTCACTGGAGAATTTTTTTTTCATTGATTTTTAGAAAGAGTGGATGGAGAGATTAGGAAGGGAAAGAGGAAGGAAGGGAGGGATGGAGGGAGGGAGAGAAACATCAACGTGAGAAACACATCAATTGGCTGCCTCCTGCATACCAGGGCTGGGGATTGAATCGTGCCCTTGACCCAGAAATTGGACCCGAGACCCTTCAGTCCTCAGGCTGATGCTCCAACCACTGACTGAAACCAGCCAGGGCTACTCCATTTATTAAAGAGAGTCTCTTTCCCCCACTGTGTATTCTTGGCAAGCAGGCACACAGTTTATGAAAGTTCTTGTCCCGCTGGCTTCACGATTTCTCAAAGTAAAATCTCAAACATTATAGACTTTTAAGAGAGGAAGTAGTTTCAATACTAAGATTTCACTATTAAAAGAAATTAGAGCTTACTAGTGTGCTGGGGAACATGAGACATTTGAATAGAGCTGAATGCTCTAATGGAAACTCAGAACAATTTAGAAATTTCTTGGGATTCAGTGAACACTCCATAAATGATTATTAAAAGCATAACAGACCCTACCAGCCATTGGGATTGGCGATAAGGTTTATCATTGGGTTGTGAATGAGATGAGAAAAAGCTAAGATTCTGTGCCTTATTTTTTTAATTCAAGTAACAAATTAACTAGTGGCTGGAGCTGGTTGAGTAGCGGAGAGAGAACAACTGGCTGTTCATCTTAGTTATATAGCAAATACTCCTTTTTGGGTCGTTAACAAGGGTTGCTCTATGGTGGAAAACAGTTATGGAGCAATTTGTAATTTTAACAGCGCTTTCCCATTCCTGGTCTTATTCGTTCCTTATAGCGACCCTGTAAATCACAGGCTGTATTAGCTTGGCTTTAGAATCAAGCAGCACAGGGGAGGAACCGTAGCTCCAACGATGATTGGTTATGTGACGTGGCACAGATTACTTAAATTTCCTGAACTTCTGTTCTTTTTATATGCAAACTAAGATAATCATCCTTTACTCTGGAAATTAGTTTATGATAAATGCTTAGCATCATATTGGGAACATTGCAGGTGCTCAGTTTATTGGGGACAATTATTTTCATTACTAGAGGCCCGTTGCATAAAGAGATTCGTGCAATAGGCCTTCCTTCCCCTGGCTGCCAGCACCAGTTTTCCTCCAGCACCCGGGACCCAGGCCTTCGCCCTGGCCGCCACCTTCAGTCTTCGCTCTGGGAGGAGTGCTGTTCCTGCAGCTCCCTCCCCCGCTGCCTTCCCCCCCATAGCAGGTGTCCTGCCTTGCCCGGCTGCTCCATGCCTGCATGTGTGCTGCCCAGAGGCCTGGAGCAGCTGGGGGGGCGGGGCTGTCGCTATCTTTGGTGGGTTGATTTGCATACTCACTCCTGATTGGCTGCTGGGTGTCATGAAGGTACAGTCAATTTGCATGTTTCTCTTTTATTAGTGTAGATTGTTCTTGACTTCACTGGGGAGGGGTCAATGATCCCAAGTTTATAGACCTTGAGGCCCAAGTTGTTGAAGTGACTGCTGCTCTGTCTCAGGTGCACACAGTTGCACCCTGAGCTCCAAGAGACACCAGCTGAAGAGTGAGAACCTTGGCGCTGGCAGTCTCATGCGCCACCTCGATGGTGGCATGGCTGACATTTTGTATATCCTGTCTCATTGTGATGCTAAGACCTCAGAAGAGCTTGGGCTTCCTTTTTAACTCCTTTTGCTGCCCAGAAATAATATAGGACCCCTTGATATGATCATTTTGAATTTTCTTCTTATTTCAGACACAATAAAAAATTCTAGTAACGGATTATTAGACAATGATCGATAATGTCTGCTTTGTGATCATTGCATTAAATGCTAGCCTGCTGTGCAATGAGGACGGCAGGGGTTGAAACTAGTTAGTTATTGCCCTGGGATTAACTATCCAATCATCTGAAAACTGAGTAACTATCATGTGGCAAGCGATTTATTTTTCTTTGCGAAAAAAAGTTTATGTTACTCTAACATTCTCTGAGATCAAATTTTAGGACTCTTAAGAACCTAGAAAAGGTGATAAATATTTGTGGTTCTTGACTTATTCCCCAGGAGGAGAAAGCTTTTTTTACAATCACAGCTAAAATGGAGAGAAGTGGTATATTGTTTCCATCATATAAGCCTTTGGTTTGGACCCACGAATATTTTAGGCTGCTTCCTCTGGATCCCTAAGTTCAAATGAAGCCTGGTTTTGTCCACTCACTTAGAGGAAAACTTAGGAAATTAGAATCTAATAGTTCCTGAATTTTGCCTCAGGGAGCTCACATTTTTACTTTAGAGCATCTTGTCTTGAAAAGTCAGTGAGTGGGGTAGTCTTTGATGTTTGCCTATTTTCCTAAGAAATTTATGGTTAGTGATGATAAAAATATATTCCGTTTATTAATTCATTTGGTCATATAACAAAAAATTTTAAAGTGCCTACTATGCAATGGGGTGCCAGTAAGCCTACTCTTTGGAACAAACAGCCTTGAGTTTCAGCATTTGGTGATTTCTGGGGCTGATTTCAGCTCTCAATGTAATATCACTGATCACAGAGTTGGAAAGAGGTGAGGGAGCAGGATTGGTTCTGCCAAGCTGGTCTGAGCCAGCTCCAGCCCAATCCTGACCCTATGTGTCACATACCTTAGAGATACATACATACATATATATATAATATTCCTGTGTGTGTGTGTGTTAGTACCAAATGACAATGGGAAAATTCAGCTAAATATCAGAAAGAGAGAAGGTGGTGTGACTTATTTTTTATTCAGGTGATAAATTGGAGTTCTAATTAATTACAGTGTAAACAAAAACTGGATGTTTTAAATTCTATACACTGTCTCCCTTTCCATGATCAATACAGATTGCTCTATGGTTTAAACTAGATCAGTAGAAATAGAACTAGTTCATAATTTTCAGCCGTGTTTGAAAAGAAGTTGGAAATGGAATATATAAGATATATATATAAATATATAAGATATATATCTTATCCCTTGGACACAAGCCATTGAACAGTGTGATCTACGGTGTGGGTTTAGTTAGAACTATTATGGTGGTGGGACGAGTGTCATTACATTATTACAGGTATATTTTTCATCTCTGTTGGTCAGAGTGGTCTACTAAAGTTAAAGCTCTGGCCCTAGCTGGTTTGGCTCAGTGGAAAGAGCCAGTCCTGCAGACTGAAGGGTCCTGGGCTCAATTCCAGTCAAGGGCACATGCCCAGGTTGTGGGCTCGATCCCCAGTGGGGGCATGCAGGAGGCAGCCAATCAATAATTCTCTCTCGTCATTGATGTTTCTATCTCTCTCTCCCTCTCCCTTCCTGTCTGAAATCAATAAAAAAGATATTTTAAAAAAGAAAGAATGGAAAAATTTACAACTTTACTCATATGATAGGCAAGAAATGGTATATCATTTTAAATTGCCGTAAGAGTGCTAGTGAGGTTGAACCTTTCGGTATGTTATTTGTTCATTTGCATTTCCTTTTCTATGAATTATCTGCTCATATCCTTTGCCTATTTATTTTTGTAATTTAAATTTCATTTTTCAATTACAGTTTATATTCAGTATTATTTTGTATTAGTTTCATGTGTACAGCATACATACATTAAGCTTACATATTACTTGGGGAAGCATTGTCTTAGTAACACCCCTTTAATATCAATGACAGCAAAGTGCTTTATCTTACAAGTCAAAGCAAAAGGAAACCCAAAAGTTGAGGTGTAGAAGGCCCATAGAAGACCGTGGAAGTGCATGGAGAAACTAAACTTGGGTCAAGGCTTACTGACAAATTTATTAGCTGTAACATCTTGACCAAGTCCCTTAAGATTTTTGGACTGATCCCTCATCTGTAAAATGGGAATGATACCTTTCCCTGCTTACCTCGTAGGGTTGTTGTAAAGATGAAGGAAGAGATCAATGACCAATGCCTTTTAGGACATTTAAAACACATATATATTTTTGATCCCTATAAGGTTCAATATTCCTCTCTGATGAACACACCCTGAAAAATACAACTGCTTTTCATTTCCTTCAACTGGAGAATCTATAAGCTATGTTCACTATCTACGTAGTCCTTTAAAAATCAAATTGGCCAGTATTTCCCCTTTCCCCACTACAGATGCAGGTCAATTACAAAGACCAAAACGTTTTCTTGCTGCAAAGAATGCCTTTGTATTTTGTAAGCAGGAGGCCTGTCAAGCAAATTGCTCTTGGCAGGAAAGCAGATCATATATCTTGAGCTTATCTACCTCCTGGAGGCAGTGGCCAGCCGGGATCTCCCTTGGATACGCACAGGGAGCTGTGGCAGAGCCTCTGTGCAGTCTGGGCTGGGGCCTCGTGGCCCCAGGCATCTGAGGAGCCCTCCCTCCCTCCCTCCCTCCCTCCCTCCCTCCCTTCCTCCCTCCCTCCCCAGCCTGTGGTTTAGGAAGCTCAGCCTCTTCCCCTCCAGCGATGACTTTTCTGCTGTCATTTCCAAACTACCTACTACTGTTTATTTGGAATCTAAACATCTGGGAAGCTTTAAGAGACCAAATTTGTCGAGGGCACAGTCTGCACTCTCATTTTCTCTGCGCGAGACGCATGGCAAGTAAACATGTTGATAGCAGGATTTATTAAAATGTAGCTTCTGCAGTATCATCTGGGGTCGGGGAGACTTAGTTCAATCGGCACCATTTATGATGGAATTTTAGGTCTGGAAGAGAGAGAATGATCGCCAGCTTAACCCTTTCGTTTTTCAAAGAAGGGGCCCAATTCAGAGAGATGGTGGCTTTTCTCTGGGACATTGTGAGTCAGTGGCAGGGCTGGGAGCAGAAAGGAATAGCTTCTTACTAGTAGATTCTCTCCAATGACTGGTACTACGCCATTCTGAAGGTGACACTGATGCAGTGCAAAGAGTTAAAGAGTGTGCTTGAGCCCTAGCTGGTTTGGCTCAGTGGATAGAGCGTTGGCCTGTGGACTGAAGGGTCCTGGGTTCGATTCCGGTCAAGGGCACATACCTGGATTGCGGGCTCGATCCCCAATGGGGGGCGTGCAGGAGGCAGCCAACCAATGATTTTCTCTCATTATTCATGTTTCTATCTCTCCCTCCCTCACTTTCCTCTCTGAAATCAATAAAAATATATTTAAAAATCTATAATAATAATAAAAGTGTAGTATGCTAATTAGACTGGACAGCCGAATGTCCTTCCAGACGTCCTTCCAGACGACCTTCTGGATGAAGCTGAGGCTGCGAGGGCTGAGCCCCTTGCACAAATTTTGTGCATCGGGCCTCTAGTAAAGAGTGTGCTTGACAATCCAGGAAGTGTCAGAGCCAGGGACAGTCTCCTAAAAACACCTGGCTCACCAAGTGTTCAAACCCAGTCTGCTAAACGTCTGAGAGAAGTGGAACCATTGGGAACGCCAGGTTTGTACCTTCAAGAGTCTCTTCTTGGGTCTTGGATATTTTCTTTCTCATTTATCGGAAAATATTTAATAGGAATAAGTGTTTTTACTTTGGCCGATAGTGGGAAGTACTGGATCTGATCAGAACCTGAGTTTCAAAAATACAAATAACCAGCCCTGTCCTGGTGGCTCAGGTAGTTGAAGTGTCGTCCCTTCTACTAAAAGGTTGTGGGTTCAATTCCCATTTAGGGCACATACCTGGGTTGCTGGTTTGATCATCCCCAGTCGGAGCACGTATGGGAGGCAACCGATCCATGTTTCTCTTTCACATCAATGTTTCTCTCTCTCTTTCTCTGCCCCCTTCATTTCTCTCTAAAAATCAATTTTAAAAAAACCCAGAAAAAATATATATATACTGGTATATATATTTATATACAGATTTTACCATCTTCTAGCCAGTCTGACCAGTTCTATAGAGTGGTTATCATTAAACTTGGGGACAAAGAAGACCTACCTGCCCATATCCCTTTGGCTGGTTTCTGGATTCTTCTTAACCTGCCCCCATCTGACTTAGCAACTTGCACGCAGTATCTACTTGTCCCTAACAGGAAGCCTGCTTTCAGGGGATTCAATTCCAACTCTGCGAAGTCTTCCGAAACCTTGCGAATTTTGGTCTCCACGTCTCCTTGTTCATGCCCTTGGAATACCCAACGCCTTCTTCTCACAGGCAGCGTTAGGCAGCTCCGGCCTCTCCTGGCCCTCAGCTTCCAGGACCCTCCCGTCCATGTCCCACATCTCACGCCTTCGGGCCTTGTCTCCCCCAATTCAGTTTGAACGTTGGAAGGCTAGGAAATGCAGAATCTTCCTCGTGAGTAGCCGGAAGACCAGTCGGCTCATGTAAGGGGCACGAGCGAATTGAAAAGGAGAAATGCAGTTGAAAGTGGGGAAGAGAGAGGGTCAGGCTGAGTGGCTGCTACCGCTTCCTGTCCCAGAGCTTGTGGCAGCCAGGCCTGGAGCAGCCCTCTCCGTATTGATTCTTGAATTCTCATTACCTCAAGTTCAGTGACAGCCCTGGGGGCTTCTCATTTCCAAATTTCTCTGGCTTATTTCACGGTCTCTTTCCTCTGAATGACCTTGCTTTTTCTTTGCGTCATGGCCACGGTTATGTGCTATATACATTGCCCCTCTCGCCTCAAATAGTTTCAGGTGTTTACTTTCAAGATCTACAAGGACTATCGTAAGAAAAACAAACGAGTACAAGTTTGCCAGAGGTCAACTAGAAATGCCTCTTTTCTAAGCTTGTCACTCCCAATGACACATCTCTATCACGGCCAGTCGCTTCGTATTATCATAATCTGTGCCTGTGTTTTTCCCTTGTGAGCTCAGCGTTATGGAGTTTTTACCTGCCCGGCACCTAACACAGGGTCTGGTGTATAGCAAGCCCACAGTAAATGTGTGTAGGACATGAAAGACATCTTAGATTTCTTCAGGATACGTGCTGCCGAAGTGAGCACAATCTTAGGTTTCTTTACAGAAATGTTTCATAATAAGTGAAAAACTTTTCTTTCTTTCTTTCTTTCTTCTTTCTTTCTTTCTTTCTTTCTTTCTTTCTTTCTTTCTTTCTTTCTTCCTCTCTTTTAGTAGTAGGAAAAAAAAATGATGGTTTGGACACCTCAGGGAACAAAATCATGTCTTTATTTTTCTCCACCTCCCAACCTCCCAGTTTCCCCTGAACATGCCCCTGAATATGACTTATTTTGTGTGCTTTGTCTGCGTGGTGGCGAGCACCCGTCCTTTCTATTTAAGGTTACGTGTAACCATTTTCTTCTATGGAAAGAAGAAGGCCGCTGCTTGCTGCAATGGTTTGCTGAGGCTGGTGAAATGGGTTGGTTTTGTTGACAAATAGCCTCGGTCTGAATTGCTGACATTTCTCAGCCCTCCGCCGGGTTGCACAACATTGGGCAACCTTACGTGGAAGTAAATGAGTTTATTAGCGACGAGCTGTGTGTTTGTGGCTGGGTCCGTGCTCGGTCATAAGCATCTTTTGCGGGCACGTACAGCAATAATGACACCGCTCTTTTCCAGCTCCCCCTTTCCCATAAACTATGCCATTATTCATTTCAGTGGGAGCATCTAACCTCAAAGAATGTTATGAGAGTAGCTCGATGAAACGGAGTAATGGACAGTAGGTTCAGAGTAATCCTCTCCTGGCAGGACCCTGTGATAGCTGAGCAGCCGGCTTTTGCTATGTTGGTGGTCTGTCGTATTTCTACTTTAAACCATTCACATCCAACGCAGCTCTGCCACGCCGGACCCAGGGGTTTGCAGGGACTGAAAACAGCACTGTGATTTCCGGCGGTGGCCCTGGTCACTGGGGGGTGAGCTGTGCCTCTAGGGTGGGCTGCTTGAGGAGACTCAGCTGAACCGAGGCCCCTGAGCACACGATTCGGCATAACTGAGCAAGCCACTAGGGGTGCTCAGCCCTCAAATGCAGGAGCCCACAAACAAGCACAGAACCCCACAGAGCTGAGCTCAAGGATGGCTGGAATGGTTGGGCTGGGTGGGGGTGAGGTAGAGTTAGGGAAGGTTAGCGGCGGATGGAGGGGAGGAGAGGCCTTTGAGGAAGATAAGCCCTGGATGAGAGAATGGGAGGTCTGGTGATTATGGTCTACAAAAAGGAGTAGAGAGAATGTTCTAGTTTGCCTGGGGTGGGTCAGATGGGAAGTTAAGGAGGAAGGAGCAGTGAGTTGTGGGAAATGGAAGGGAAATGAAACCATTACATAAGCAGACCCACTAAAATTCCCTCAAGGGAAAAAAACAAAAGTGGCATCACACTGACTGAGTCACCAAGGAGTTATAGGTAAGACATTAAAACAGAAGCAGAACCCTTACTGGTTTGGCTCAGTGGATAGAGCGTCGGCCTGTGGACTCAAGGGTCCTGGGTTCGATTCCAGTCAAGGGCATGTACCTTGGTTGCAGGCACATCCCCAGTAGGGAGTGTGCAGGAGGCAGCTGATCGATGTTTCTCTCTCATCGATGTTTCTAACTCTCTATCCCTCTCCCTTCCTCTCTGTGAAAAATCAATAAAATATATTAAAAAAACAAAAACAAAAAAACAGAAGCAGAGTCTGGGCTCCATTCAACAGACATTGATTATTGTGCGTCTGCTCTCAGCAGGATGGGGGGTTAGGTGGTGTCGGAAGACCAAGGTCAGAAGGGGCCCTGCCCTGACCTCAGTGTAGTCAGAGATAAGCTGCAGATGGATTATCTCAATACCTGTGCTAAGTGCTGGGCTAGAGGGGTGCCCAAGGTTTTATGGGAACGGGGTAGGACCCCATTTGACCTTGACAAGGGTGGAAGGTGAGTATAAAAGGAAGCATAGGGGTCACTCTAATCAAGAAGTCTGTGTGGGGTGGGGGAGCGGAGAGGGAGTGGCCAGGGTTCCTGCAGGTAGAAGGGATCGTGTGAGGAGAGACCTCATGCATGAAACCACGTGATTTTTGCTGAGGCCGATTTCCTGAGTTTGAACCTCTGGCTCATCAAGTGTGAGTGGAGGTGGGTGGGTGGTGGGAGGTACATCCGGGAGCCCAGGCAGGAGCTGTGTTTCCACCAGGGGAGCTCGTCCTGTGGGTCGTGAGAACCCACCAGGTGCTGGGAGCTGGGCACCAGCATCTTGGGGGTGAGAGGCGGGACGGTCCAGAGACTGCTGAAATGAGAGGTTCCTAGGAATTGGCTAGAGTGATGCAGTGAGAATGGAAAGGAGTGATGGGTCCTGGAATCATTTTTCATTTGAGATTCTGAAGGAGCTGGGACTGTTAGGACACGGAGGAAGAGAGGAAGGAAAGAGTCTGGAATTACCGTGACACTTGCGGCTTTGAGGCTGACTTCATGGCCATGCCTCCAACCACCCTCGGGTTTGACAGGTGGAGGCTCCTCATGGCATCTATTCTAAAAGGAGATTGGTGCCCGGCTGGCATGGCTCAGTGGGTGGCCATCGACCTATGAACCGGGCCACGTGCCCGGGTTGCGGGCTCGATCCCCAGGGTGGGGCGTGCAGGAGGCAGCCGATCCATGATTCTCTCTCATCATTGATATTTCTCTCTCTCTCTCCCTCTCCCTTCCTCTCTGACATCAATACAAATATATTTTTAAAAGAATAAAAGAAGACAGGCAGCCGAAACCGGTTTGGCTCAGTGGATAGAGCGTCGGCCTGCGGACTCAAGGGTCCTGGGTTCGATTCCGGTCAAGGGCATGTACCTTGGTTGCGGGCACATCCCCAGTAGGGGGTGTGCAAGAGGCAGCTGATCGATGTTTCTCTCTCATCGATGTTTCTGACTCTCTATCCCTCTCCCTTCCTCTCTGTGAAAAATCAATAAAATATATTAAAAAAACAAAAACAAAAAAACAGAAGCAGAGTCTGGGCTCCATTCAACAGACATTGATTATTGTGCGTCTGCTCTCAGCAGGATGGGGGGTTAGGTGGTGTCGGAAGACCAAGGTCAGAAGGGGCCCTGCCCTGACCTCAGTGTAGTCAGAGACAAGCTGCAGATGGATTATCTCAATACCTGTGCTAAGTGCTGGGCTAGAGGGGTGCCCAAGGTTTTATGGGAACAGGGGGTAGGACCCCATTTGACCTTGACAAGGGTGGAAGGTGAGTATAAAAGGAAGCATAGGGGTCACTCTAATCAAGAAGTCTGTGTGGGGTGGGGGAGCGGAGAGGGAGTGGCCAGGGTTCCTGCAGGTAGAAGGGATCGTGTGAGGAGAGACCTCATGCATGAAACCACGTGATTTTTGCTGAGGCCGATTTCCTGAGTTTGAACCTCTGGCTCATCAAGTGTGAGTGGAGGTGGGTGGGTGGTGGGAGGTACATCCGGGAGCCCAGGCAGGAGCTGTGTTTCCACCAGGGGAGCTCGTCCTGTGGGTCGTGAGAACCCACCAGGTGCTGGGAGCTGGGCACCAGCATCTTGGGGGTGAGAGGCGGGACGGTCCAGAGACTGCTGAAATGAGAGGTTCCTAGGAATTGGCTAGAGTGATGCAGTGAGAATGGAAAGGAGTGATGGGTCCTGGAATCATTTTTCATTTGAGATTCTGAAGGAGCTGGGACTGTTAGGACACGGAGGAAGAGAGGAAGGAAAGAGTCTGGAATTACCGTGACACTTGCGGCTTTGAGGCTGACTTCATGGCCATGCCTCCAACCACCCTCGGGTTTGACAGGTGGAGGCTCCTCATGGCATCTATTCTAAAAGGAGATTGGTGCCCGGCTGGCATGGCTCAGTGGGTGGCCATCGACCTATGAACCGGGCCACGTGCCCGGGTTGCGGGCTCGATCCTCAGTGTGGGGCGTGCAGGAGGCAGCCGATCCATGATTCTCTCTCATCATTGATGTTTCTCTCTCTCTCTCTCCCTTTCCCTTCCTCTCTGACATCAATACATATATATTTTTAAAAGAATAAAAGAAGACGCGCAGTGCATCTACTTCATCCCACCCACTGGCGGTTTGATTTTCAGAGGAGTGGAGGGTCCTCCCGGGTCCCAGCTCCATCTGTCCCAGGTGGCCTTGTCACCGCAGGCAGGTGAGTGGGCCTCTGAGTGTGGTCCCTCACCTGCAGGTGATGGTAGTGATGCCTGCCCTAGAGGATGCTGTGAGGATGCTGGAGATGGATGTGAAGGCCGGAGCACGGTGCTCCCAGTGGACAGCATCATTCCTGAGAGGTCTCTCCATCCACTTTCTCTGCTCAGCCCTTTGCCCAGCGCGGGGAAATGGTGAGGCTTTGTCCCAGGAACCCCTCTCACCAGGAATGCTCACAGAGCAGACACTCGGAACCAGCAGAGACGACTCAGCGTTTCGGAGCATATGTGTGTGTGGGTTGAGCGTTGAGTCAACATTATTCTAACACCTTTTGGTTCCCAGACTGTTTCCAGTGTATGGCAGTGGCAGACAGAGGCCCAGAGCCCGCGGAATCCCTTCTTGCTGCTCTAGGAAAGCCACAATGAGATTTTTCCCCCCCTTCCTCCTGGCAATTTCTTTTCTTTTTTTTTTTTTTAGGTTGAAAAATTTAAGCAGATTTAAATGTTTTCTATTAAAACGTGAAAGGACTAAGGAAATCTTCAAGAAAGACACTGTTTGCAGTTCTGTATATGGGAAAGTCAAAATGAGGCTAAGAAAATGATACTTCCCTCCCCCCAACAAAACGAAACAAAACAAAACAAAGAAAACAAAACAAAAAGTTTCCTATAAGCCACAGGGCTCCGAGTTCACAGATGAGGAAGAGACAGAAGTTCCTGAAAGGCCCCTGTGACTGACATCGATTCCCGTTGGTGAATGTAGAAACTCCTGCTGACCTCGGCCAGTGTTTGGTTCTTCCCGAAGAGCTAGAAGGTTCCACATGGATTTTTTTTTTTTTTTAATGTTGGAAAAACCAGTCAGGAGAAAAAAACAAGCAAAGTTCTTTCCCCCTCTTCTTTTAATATCGTTTTCAGTAGCACAATGCATCGAAAGTAAGGCATGGTTTCCTCCGTGTACTATGGCCTCGGGGCATGATTTAGATGGAAAATTTAAGTAAGATTAATGCAATTTATTATCCGACAGGATATCCCTACAAGCCACACTATTTGGCTGAATTTTAGATTCCCGATCTAATATTTCAGATGAGATTTCCAGATGGGTGTCTTATTCCTGTATTCGTTTAGTCAGGGTGATATAGAGTTTGTAAAACAGGAGAGGTTAAACCAGTTTTCACACTTGATTCATCATTGAAATTACTTTGTTACTGTTTGAATTCATTGACTTTTGTTTATTAAGTAACTCCCTAAAAGCCAAAGCCAACACAAACTGGAGGCACATTTCCAGCTTCGCTAATTTATTCGATGACTTCTTCAAAGGAAACTTTTGAAAAAAAGCAGGAAATTTATGGGCGCATTGAAAAGCTGCTCAATGCTTGCTCCTTGCCCCAAGAGAAAGGAAAGACTGGGTTTATAAAGACTGGGACACACACACACACACACACACACACACACACACACACACACTCTCACCCCAAACCCATATTCTAATTTCCTGGAACATTTCAGGGCAGATAAATCTTTACAACAAATTGGATGACTAATTAACAGAGCTTTTGCTACGTCCATCACACTGTCCGAGGTGACGAGCCACTCATATATTCTGCCACTTTATAAACCACGAGCAAGTCAATTAAGGAAGGCGAATTCCAGAGCACCCAGTGGGGCTGCTTTGAATGGAGGGACACACTATGGGGAAAGTGCCCTATAGACAATGACCCGCCCTCCACAGCCCGCTCTCGGGGAGCCAGGGGGGAGGAGGCCTGTTGAGAAAGGAGACAAAGCCCCACACCAGCACTTCTTTCTGGGATATGAAAATTTCCTGAAGTCTGGGTTTGGTAAATTGATTACAATCTCTTTTCAGAGACCTATCAGAGCAAAGTCGTGGGCTGCAGACATAAATTTGAATTCCAGAGTCTCCGACTAACCCAACTCATAAATGAATTCCTAAATGCTGACTGAGCCAGAAGACCCAGCTTTGGAAAACCACTTGGCAGGAATCATTAGTTTCAAAATGAGATGAACTGCTCTATTTAGGCCTCATTCAAAACTTTACAGAAACGCCAGATTTCCATAAACACAGGTTTCCTTGAATTTCCAGGGCTTTGATTAACTGGTAGATGAGGGTGTCTCACAAATGGAGATTTGTATGCAACATTCAACTTGGATGGAATCGGAGCTGGAAACCAACACAAAGCATTCCCTCTTCCTACGATGTTGACTCTTCCCTTGTTTCCCAGAAAGCTCTTTTTGTTACGAGAAGTTTGGAGAATTCAAAGTCCGTCTATGGGTTAAAAAATGTGGCTATGGATCACCTCCATGTCATTTATGTCATCATCTGTTAAGCTCTCCAGGGCTGATCGGCAGCCCGCTGCTTTATGGTGTGTCTTTAATGCCCCATAGGAACGAGAGAATTAAAAAAAATACACTTCTGTCTCTGCTGAAAAAGTCATAAAGTTGTGGCTTCTCCCAAGTAAAGAGCTTGCTTGCAAAGAGGTATTTTCTTGCTTTAATGTGTTTTTGTTTTGCTGTTTTTCTCCATTGATCTGGGCACATTGGGCAGAGAACCTACAATTAATGCCACATAGATCCCCAGTGAAAACTTGGGTGGTTGCTTTTTTTTTTTTTTTAATTTCCATATTCAAGTCAATAAAAACAAAATAAAGTTGGAGGGTAAATAGCCCATTTTTTTCTATTCTAAAAAGCTGTTTCCTTCCAAGGGAGTTAGTTTGGAGCCCAGGACTGACTTGAGTTAGTGGATGTATTGCCTCCCTGGACTTTTTTCAAAATTTCTTTCAATGCCGGTCATTTGTCTGCAGGGTTTTAAACGTCAGAGGTTATAAAAGAAGAAAGTATTAGTTAAGCTAGTTAGACTTCTTCAAACAGGTTGACTGTTTAGTTTTTACTAGAAGGGCTAAACGGTATCCAAAGACCAGATTTATTTATTTAAAAAATATTTTTATTGATTTCAGAGAGGAAGGGAGAGGGAGAAAGAGAGAAACATCAATGATGAGAGAGAGTCATTGATTAACTGCCTCCTGCACGCCCCCCACCGGGGACCGAGACCACAACCTGGGCATGTTCCCCGACCAGGAATCGAACCGTGACCTCCTGGTTCATAGGTCAAAGCTCAATCACTGCGCAACACTGGCCAAGCCAAAGACCGTATTTATGAAGTATAGGTTTAAGCTTCATTTACGACAGGCTGAAAACACCCACAGTTAGGAGCGACTTGGGCTTCAGTTTAAACCTGTTTCCGGGTAGGAGAAATTCACATGCTTGTGTCTGAATGAATTGAATCACGCTGAGTTCTAGATGAATGCACTTCCAGTTCTAGACACAGAAGGGAGTGAAAGAGGAGTCACCCTCAGCGCAGGCCACAGGATGGCCAGGAGCATCCCTGGAGGCAGAAGGATGTGGATCTAGCCCAGGGATGACTGAGCAGCAGTCCGGGTAGGAGTTTTCCCAAGCATGAGAGGTTCAGGACTTGCCTCGGAGATTTGTCATGACGATGACCCCACCTGCTCAGAGTTTGACTAAGGCTGTGCCCGCAGTACCCGGTAGGCAGCTCAGAGCCAGCACTAGGGGTCAGGCACTGTTCTTAGATCGATACCTGTTGTGTTCCGTCTCCTGCCGCTCACCCCCCTCTTCCTCATCAGAAACATCATCGTCATCATCACTCCCTGCCCTTAGTGACTAACTTAGAGATTGACCAAGGCCAACACAATTTGGCCAATTTAACTATTTTTTTTTCTTCTCGTTCTCTCCCCTTCCCCCCACTTTCCCTTCTCTTTCAAGAACCCAAACCAAGAAGATACGTTTTCAGAAATGGTCCCCGTAGAATCCAAGGCAAACATCTATGTGTGAGGGGCTTGGCCCCAGTGGGATGAGCAGATGCAGAGTAATTGGCAAGTCCTGCTGGGTCTGACTCCCTTACGGGGCTTCTGGGCGTAGCTCTTGGACCCGTACAGTGCAAAGATCCTGAGAAAGGCCACCCCTTCATCCGACAGAAGGAGATGCCACGGAACCGAGGGTTTTGAGCAAGGACAGCAGAGGCATGGGAACACTGGGTGAAAAGGGGATGAGGAGTGTGGATGATAAGACAGCGGAATCCACTCAACGCTAAGCCTGAATTTCCATCCCACCCCATGGGCAAGATTCATTGATCACAGGAACAATTTCTCTGGATTTCTCAATTTTCTCTGGATCTAGGATGCCTCTCATGTCCCATCCTCTTCTTTTCCTTAGGAGTTCCTTGTCGGCTGCTGCTTGCCAGCTACTGGATAATGGTGATCCGCCAGCATCACTGCTCCCCGGAACGTCCATGAGGGAACTGCATTCCTGCACTACAGGTAACGCATAGTGGTTCTCCTCTATCTTCCCTCATTCCTTGGAAGTTCTTTTGTTGTTATTGTTGCAGGCTTTCTGTATTCTAGGCCAGTGGTCAGCAAACTCATTAGTCAACAGAGCCAAATATCAACAGTACAACGATTGAAATTTCCTTTGAGAGCCAAATTTTTTAAACTTAAACTATATAGGTAGGTACCTTATTATTATTAACTTAATTAGGGTACTCCTAAGCTGGCTTTTGCTAAAAACTCAAGGGGCCAAAGAGCCGCATGTGGCTCGAGAGCCGCAGTTTGCTGACCACTGTTCTAAGCTCTGTACTAAGCACCAGGAATACATGGAATTTGTAATCTGTGGAGGAGACTGACTCAACCACATCTTCTTAAAGAAATGTAACCTGCAAGCGAGGTGAATTCTGGGAAGGCAGACCACATGGCATAGCACATCACCATGCATTTAGCTGCCCAGGAAGGTCTGGGCTGTGACGAGGGAGCTGGGCCTGGGTGCAAAGCAGGAATTGACTAGGGGAGCGAAGAAGGTTCTGGTGAGAGAAGCAGGTTGTGCGAAAGCATGCGTTCTCCCAGCCAAAACCGTGCTGTGGTCTGTGTGTGAGGTGCGGTGGAGGTGGAGAGAGTTTCCCTTTCATCACCTCGGAGTTGAAATTTGTCACCCGGGTCTTGGAACCAGTTCTGCCACCGGTGCTCCAAGTTTTAAATGGCCTCTTAGGTAAAAGGGCTCTTTTATCTCCTGGATCTAAACCTTCACTATTTCTCACTCTAAAATAAAGAAATAAATAAAATCAGTAGGAGGAGTAGGGCTGGAACACAAGAAGCCAACAAGCACATCCATGCCTTGCTTCTTCCATGTCCCAAGGGAGTCCATCTCTCCTTCCTTCAGACAAGCAACACCCCACCCCTACCCCCCACCAGCCTTCCTGTAGATCATTTCAAACTACAGAAACACGAAGCGTTCAGTTGAGTTTGCCTTTGGGGACATTGCCACTTAACCCTATAGGAAGTTACATTTCCCTCCATTACAGAACCCACCAGATTCCATCTTCCTTGTTTTCATGCCTTGAATCGTAGATTTGACCTATTTTATTGCTTCTTTCCTTGCAGCTTCAGTTCCTCTAACATTCTGACTCCCCCACCTCAGACCACACCTTGTGCAGCCTTGAGTAACGTGCCTGCCTCCCACTCTGATCCATGGCCCTGGACCCCTGTGTCCCTGGAGGCTATTTGAAAGCTGGCACCATCCATGGTTCATCTCCAGGGAGGCCTGGGGACCCATCTCTCTGTGTGGTGACCCTCAAATCATAATGTTAGGAAGAGCAGCTGTTAAGTATTTTTTTAATGAGGTCTTTTGTTGTTGTTCTGGTTTTAAAAATAGCATACTAGCTTTAGAAAAGGGAAAATACAGAAGTAAGAAATAGTAGTATTTAACAAATCATCCGTACATGCAGAAATGACTAGTATATATATTTTTGTGTATTTTCTTCTAGTATATGTATATATATGTTGTATTGAGTTGTAAGAGTTGTTTATATAGACTATGTACCAGTATTTTCATGGGCTAGAAGATTTACAAATCTTATCTTTCAGTCTGTAACTGGCTTTATATTTTATTAACGGTGTCTTTTTTCACATAATTACAATTTTATTATGTGTTTTTAAAAACATCTTTATTGTTGAAAGTATTATATATGTTCCCTTTCCCCCCCCATTGACCTCTTCTAGCCTGCCTCCCCCCAGCCCCCAGGCCTTCCTATTTTCTGTGTCCATGGGTTATGCACATATGCATACAAGTTCTTTGGTTGATTAACAGTATCTTTTGAAGAACAATAGGTTTTAATTTTTAGGAAGTCCAACATATTATAGATGTTATAAATTATAAATATATTGTAAATTATAAATACCTATTATTATATATTATATTTTATGCTTATTTAAAAAATTTTGCCAGATCCAAAGTAAAGATTTTTCTCCTTGTCTTCTTCTGGAAGTTCTATAGTTTATATTTCTACAGATACTTCTATGACCCATTTTGAGATAGTTTTTATGACAGTGTCATAATAGACCATTTATATGTATACTCTGGACTCTCTAATCTACCTTTATATCAATGCAAATATCATATTGTCTTGATTACTGTAGATTTATTCTAACTCTTAAAATAGGGTAGTGTAAGTATTCCAACTTCATTCTTTCTGTTTTAAAGCTATTTACGTATTCTAGGTCTTTCGAATTTCCCTATGATTTTTGGAATTTTTGCCAATTTGTGCACAATAGCCAGGTGGTATTTTGATTGTGATGATTTTGTACTAGTCATCAATTAAGAAAGAATTTACATCTTAAAATTATTTTCTTTTTTGCTATTATTTGCCAGTGAATATACTCTTATTATTTGGTAGGCTCTAGAGTGATATCCCTGTCTGATTTCTAATATTGGTAGTTGATATAGTCTCCTTTCCTCTAGATGTTTATCAAGTTTGTCTATCTTCTCAAAGAACCAGCTTTTGATTTAATTAATTTTAATATTACTTTTCTGTTTTCTATTTCATTGATTTCTGCTCCATTTTTTATTATTATTACTTAGCATTTGTTATTCTTTTTCTTGTCCCTTAAGGTGGATATTAGGATCATTGATTTGAGTGTTTCTTCTTTTCTAATATAACTATTTAAAGCTATACAGTTTCTTTTATGTATTATTTTAGCAGGACCCCACAAATTTTAATATGTTTTCTTTTTCTTCTATTTTAAACACTTCTCTTTTTCTGTTGATTCCTCATTTGACCTGTGGGTTATTTAAAAGTGCATTATTTAGTCTTCAAATATTGGGAGATTTTGCCAAGATTTTTTTCTGTTACTCATATTTCATTTAAGTCTATTATGGTCAGAGAACATATTTTGTATGGTTTGAATATTTTTAAATTTATTGAGACTTGTCTTATGGCTTAAAATATTGCTGATCTTGGTAAATGTTCTGGGTACACTTGGAAAAAAGTGTATTTTGCTATTGTTGGGGAGAGTGTTCTATAAATGTCAATTAGGTTGTTTGATAACATTGTTTGTCTTCCATATACTTACTATTTTTTTCTGTGTTCTATCATTTGTTGAGAGAGGTGTGGAAATATCTGACTATATTTGTGAGTTTATCTATTTCTCATTTCACCTCTCTGAGTTTTTACTTTATGTATTTTTGAATCTCTTTTACTGGCTGAATAAATATTTAGGATTGATATGTATTCCTGATAAATTAACTGCTTTCTTATTATGAAATTACCCTCTTTATCTCTTACCAGAAACCAACTTTGATATTGACATAGCCACTTCCATTTTGTTTGATTAATACTAGAATGATACATCTTTTTCTATCCTTTTCCTTTTAACCTGTGTCTTTATATTAAATTTTTATTTTTTATAGTTGGCAAGTGTCTTTTTTTTACTTGTTTTATGTTTGTTTTTCAATCTATAACCTCTGTCTTTTCCTTATTATGTTTAGATCATTTACATTTAATGTGATTGCTGTGTATTTTCTATTTGTCCCACCTGGTTCTCCACCCCTTTTCCTCTTTTCTGCCTTATTGTGGATTTGGTTGCATATTTTTTGTTCCATTTTATCTTCAGTATGGACTTATCTGTTACATCTCCATTTAAATACTTTTTGTGATTGCTTTTTTGGTTTACCATATATATAACTAGCTTATTACAGTCTACCTGCAGGTCATATTATACCATTTTGCATAAAGTATAAGAACTTTACAAGAATATACTTTCATTTCTCCTTTCCTACCTTAGTATTATTATCACCATACGTTTTACTTCTACAAATGCAATAAGCGCAACAATGCATTTCAACATGATTTATGCTTTCAATAGCCAGTTTTTAAAAAGAGAGTTTAAAAAAAGCCTACAAAATGATTTATGGTGAAACATATATTTTGCCTTTCTGGAACTCTAGTTCTGCTGTGGCCCTCAAATGTGTTGCGTAAGGAGCTTCTAGCCCTGGAAGTAATTACCACAAGTGAGGAGACCATTGACCCAGATGAAGTGGAGCAGCTGGAAACGAGGGCTTCCCCATGTCCCCTCTACAGCAGGCTTTCCCTGCCCTGATGGACCTCCATCCGGGACCAGGGGCCTTCGGGGCAGGGAACCAGCCACTGGGCAGAAGGGGCTGCCGCCATCACCCGTCTCCATGCTGGCCTTGCACAAGACCGGGCTGTCACTCACATGGCAGCATTTATATTTTCTGTGCAATAAGCCTAAATCCCAAACACTGGAAAACATGTCCTCCAGGAACCGTTTTATGAGCCACCGAAGAGAAGGAGGCAGGCCGTGCTGCAGGCCCCAGAGACCACAGAACGGGCTAGCTCTGTGGTGAGTCACTCATGTCCAGGGCTCCTTGACCCCTCGGAGGACGGAGGACGGTCAGGCAAAGTGCCCTCCGAGAACCGAATCGTTACCGGCTCTGCAAAGAGGGCCGCCGGGTTTCTGGCCAAGCGCTGTGCTCTCTGGCCCTGGAATGGGACATCTACACGGAGTGACTTTCACTGGGAACTGGCCGAGCATATAATTATATCATGAGTCAAGCTCTCTCCAGGGAAGTAAGATGACCAGAGGAAAATGAAATAACATTATATCCCACATGAATAGAGGCCCTGGCGGAGAACGCTGACTCCTGAGAAAGATACTCAGACCAAGAAATTTCCCAGCACTCACGGCTTGTCCTTGGGCCCTCCTCTTAAACGTCGAGGGAGGATATGGGCACCATCTATGTCCTGGCCTTAAACTTGGAGAAGCAAGGGACCCGGCACTAAACCGTCAGGGACAGACAGCCCTGATAACAAACTGGAGCCATTTGGCTGGAAAACTCCTGGGATCCTTGGAGCTCCAGCAGGGCGCTGCTGACTCAGGAAGACATCAGGCTGACAAATGTGGTGGGAATGAAAAAATGCGTTCTCCTCGCTCCACCACTTCCAAAGGTATATTTTGATGGATCCAAGAATAGCAGCCTGTCTGTCTCGCTGGTGCTGGTTCTCCCTCTGGTTCCTTTTTGGTCAGCATCCAAAGAATTAGCCTCCTTGCACAGTGGCGACCTAGCAGCCGAAGCCAAATAAGTATGAATGGCACTCGCTCCCCTCCGCGAGATGATATAATTAGCCAGGGGACTTTTGATCAGTTCACCAAAGAAAAACAGTCACGGGGCAGCCCCGGCCTGGGCTATGTGGTTAGAGACATCAAAATAAGAATGATACTCTTTTAAGATGATTTCCAAAAAAGGGTGATTTTTTTTTTTTTAAGACAAAAAGTGCAAAAACAAGGAAACGAACGCTCTGAGTGGGGAAAAAAAAGAAATAGATTTTGCAATTGACCTGCCTTGGGTCATCAGCCATATTTCTGAAGGTAACAAGCAGCCAGGTGGCATTTGTGGGAGAATCCGGGCCGTACAGTGCGGGGCCGGGGAGTCGGTCCAGGTTAGAGGTCAGTGTGTCTGTTCCGTGTTCAGTGTTCAAGGTGAACATGAAAGTCATTGACTCGGAGGTGAAGTGTTGATATAGAAAGAGAAGCATTTGAAACAGAGTGAGTTTCGGTTTCATGTTTACCCCTGAGATGTGGCTGTCGGGGCAGGGAACAACTTTTCCTTTCAGTTCGAAGTGGGCGATAAGGTTCACAGGAACACACACACAGGAATAAGGATGGAGGCAGCTTGGCATCAGCACTGTCCCTGTGTTGCCTGGCTGGTATGGCTCAGTGGTTGAGTGTTGACCTATGAACCAGGAGGTCACGGTTGGATTCCCGGTCAGGGCACATGCCTGGGTTGCGGGCTTGATCCCCAGTCTGGGGCGTGCAGGAGGCAGCTGATCAATGATTCTCTCTCATTATTTTTTTAAAATATATTTTTATTGATTTCAGAGAGGAAGGGAGAGGGAGAGAGAGATAGAAACATCAATGATGAGAGAGAATCATTGATTGGCTGCCTCCTGCATGCCCCCTACTGGGGATCGAGCCTGCAACCCAGGCATATGCCCTTGACCAGAATCAAACCCACAACCCTTCAGTCTGCAGGCCGATGCTCTATCCACTGAGCCAAGTCGGCTAGGGCTCTCTCTCATTATTGATGTCTCTCTCTCTCTCTCTCTCTCTCTCTCTCTCTCTCTCTCTCTCTCTCTCTCTCTCTCCCCCCTTCCTCTCTGAAATCAATAAAAAGGTATTAAAAAAAAACAAAGAAAAACATTGTCCCTATATTAATATCCCTGAAATGATGGTACTGAATCACCCTGTCAACAATCATTGGCTGCCTGTTTAATATTCATGTAATTATTAGGGGGTGAAGTAGAGCATTGTAGGGATTTGAAAAGAAGGGCCTTGTAAGAAAAAGCTTGTTGTGGTCCATGCACAGTGTACTGTTTCTGAATGAGAATATTCTGCTCCCTTCCTCACTGCCTGTCCAACCTACACTGAGCATCTTACTGATGTGACGAGTGTTTAGAATGTGTAGCTACCTGATCTCAATGGATCGTCATGTGGGGCGCCATCTTCACATCCCTCTTCCATGGACCATAGCTGTTTTATTCTAATTCTAACCATTAGAGACTCAGTCTTTTGAATCTAGCAGCAATTTCTTAGTTTTCAAAGACATCTATTATCATATTTCTTCGAAGATGATTTTTTTCTCCGGTCATTCACATTTCTGAAATTGAGATGCATTTTGAAGTGGATATGTATATGTAACCTGGAAGTTGTTTTCAGCCCCTTTGTGTGGTTATGAAGCTGAGAAAATTGACTTGATATTGAGTACGTAAAGTAAAAGGTAGAGAGGTGTCTAGGGTAAAGGACCTTAAGATGTGTTAGAGACTGACTTGTGTCCCCGCCGCCCCCCCCTCCCCTGCCATTCATATATTGAACCTCTAACCCCTAGTACCTCAGAAAGTGACTGTGTTTGGAGATGTCTTTAAAGAGGTAAAATGAGGCCCTAACTGGTTTGGCTCGGTGGATAGAGCGTCGGCCTGCGGACTCAAGGGTCCCAGGTTTGATTCTGGTCAAGGGCATGTACCTTGGTTGCAGGCAAGGGGGTGTGCAGGAGGCAGCTGATTGATGTTTCTCTCTCATTGATGTTTCTAACTCTCTATCCCTCTCCCTTCCTCTCTGTAAAAAAAAAATCAATAAAACATATTTTTTAAAAAAAGAGGTAAAATGGGGTCACGAGGGTAGGCCCTCATCCAGTGTGACTGATGTCCACATAAGAAATCAGAGACATACAAGAGGGAGATCATGTGAAGAACAATGGAGACGGTGGTCATTTAGAAAGAAGCCAAGGAGAGAAGCCACCGGAGGAAACCAATCCTGTTGACACCTTGATCTTGGACTTCTAGCCTCCAGAACTGTGAGGAAAGAAATGTCTATTGTTTGAGCCACCCGGTCTGTGGCACTTTGTTGTGGCAGTGCTTGTGAACTAATACAAGGGTTTCTTAGTTAAATGCTGGAGTGAAGAGGGCTTGATCACCAGGGGCCAGTGGGACGAGATCCACAAGGCCAGGAGGAGACAAGGGCGAATGGAGAAATTTAGAAATTCTTTATCTACGTGTCAATGAATGGCCATTTCCCAGATGTCAGATCTCTTCACAAAGAGGCATCCCAGCTCCTTCTCTCACTTCATAACATGACAGTGGAGTTTGGTACCTGCATGGCCATCCTTAGTTTTGTCCTTGTGTTTTTTCATCGAAAAGAAACCCTCCCTCATTTCCAGAGCTTCGTCCTGACTGGTCAGATTTTTCCTTCCACTTTCAACTCACGGTTGGCTGTTTCTATAGAAAGCCAAAATAATAGGCCAATTCTAAGTCACTTGGGAAAATACACTGAGTGGCCAGATTATTATGATCTCTGAATGCATAATAATCTGGCCACTCAGTGTATATTCCTATATAATAAAAGGCTAATATGCAAATTGTCCCCTCGACCAGGAGTTCGACCAGCAGGTAGGGCAGCCAACCGCCCATGTCCCCTCCCTCTGGCCAGGCTGGCCGGACCACACCCATGCACGAATTCATGCACCAGGCCTCTAATATATATATATATATATATACACACACACATATATATATACACACACACACACACACACACACATATATATACATACAGTGGGTGGCAAGATTATTATGCGTTCAGAGATCATAATAATCTGGCCACTCAGTGTAGATCCCTGAGATTGATTGGCAACTAACATCCAGGCACCATTGTAGACACTGTCCTGAAAAGAACCTTTTTTTTTCCACCTCCCTTTCTTTGTGGAGTCACAGCTCCCCCCCTGAATATTATCTTTGAAATATTGTCAAAGCAGTATTTATAGGATCTCTGCAAAATAGCTTTGGAAGCTCTTGGTAGGGGAAATGTGGTAGGGAATCAAATTAGATTGGGTCACAAGGGAAAGTGTCTGTAAGAAATACGAATGGGACCCAGGGGAAATGAAAATTGAAGGGAAACCAGACTCGAGCTGCAAATTCTCTCTTTTGCCAAGTTGGACTCGGATTATGTCATCATATGTAATTTCAAGGAATGGGCAAACCAATTTGGATAGAAGTAAAAGTGATCTGACTCGTTTTCTCAAACATGAATTGAACCAGAGAGAGAGAGTTTTCTTTCAGTCCCTGATGTCTTCCCCGCCCCCCCACCCTCCGTTATTCATTCTCAGAAGCCTCATTGCTTTTCATCCTAAATGAGATGCAAAATGCTAGAATTGCTTAGAGATAATCATTTCCAGGTTGTGTACAACTTCCTCACACCTTAATATTAATATTTTCTCATATTGCATTCAACTAACGATGAAATTGTCCTTATTAACAGCTGCAGGATATAGACGGCCTGTGTATGTCTTCTCTTCTCACTTGTAATCGCATGTTGCATTTCTTCTGTATTTCCTAAAGGGCATAGTGTAGTCCCGACTACTTTGTAGATGTATCAGTTTGTTATTGCTGCGTAACAAACCAAGTCAAAACTTACTGTCGGAAATCAATACGAAATTATTTGGCTCATGATTCTGTGGCTCAGCATTTTAGGCTGGGCTGTCCTGGTAGTACTGCTAACTTGTACCAGGCTTGGCTGATCTCAGCTGGGGGGCAGGGACAGGGTCATTCACGCTTTTGCTGTCAACTGTTGGAATAGCTCAGGGCTCCCTGGTTGTCAGCAGGTGGATGGCACATGCTTGTTTCCATGGCAGCTGCGTTCCAAGAATAATAAGCAGACATGCTTTAATGTACAAGTGCTTTTTATGTCCCTGCTAATATCCCACAGGCCCAAAGAGGTCACATGGCTAAACCCAGAGTCAGTGTGAGAGGACACTGCCAAAGGGCACGGACAGAGGAACAGGAGGAAATTGGGGCGGTTTCTGCAGACAGTCCATAAGAGTAGGTATTTGACAAAAGACACCCGATTTTCCCCACTGTCATAATTCATTGTGCAAATAAATAGAGTAACTCTCATATTGCCAAGAGGCATATATGCCATTATTCCAATGGCATTTCTATTTTATTTTTCCTCTGAGAGCAAGAAATTATAGGAAATGAGCTATTGATTGGATGTTTGTGTCCCAACAAATTCATATGTTGAAGTCTTAACTCCCAAATGAGGCTGGAGATGGGTCCTCTAAGGACCTAATTAAGATTAACTAAGGGTGGGGCCCTATTCAGCTATGATTAGTGTCCTTATAAGAGGGGATACTAGAGCTCTCTCTCTCTCTCTCTCTCTCTCTCTCTCTCTCTCTCTCTCTCTCTCTCTCTCTCTCTCTCCCTTTCTCTCTCTCTCTGCATTGAGGAATGGCCACATGAAGATGCAACAAAAAGGCAGTTCTTTCTAAGCCTGGAAGAGAGCTCTCACTAGAAATCAAATCTGCCGGCACCTTGATCTTGAAGTTCTATCAGAACCTTGAGAAAATGGAAGTGTGTTGTTTAAGCTACCCAGTCTGTGGTGGCAGCTCTAGCTGACTTAACTCAAAACAATAGAGGAGAAAACTTCCTCTTCTTACACTTTGAACAAGATATAATAATTTGAGAATATTTTAATTTTTTTGTGATACAGTCAATCAATTCACCAACCAATCAATGACACTGAAACCACCTGTACTCTGTACTGTAAAAGCAAGTTACCTCAAACGTACACACGTTATTGTTATGTGTTATATGTAAAGGTGATATGTCAATAATACTTCAAAAAAGCTGGAAGAAAAGTGTGTATTATGTACTTAACCACGTCCTGGCATTGCACACATATTACATTCTTTAATCTTCTCAACAAGTTTGAGATAATTATTATTCTTGCAATTTTACAGATGAGGAAACTTAGGTTTAGAGAAGTAATTATTTGTCCCAAATAACATGGCCAATACTTGGCAGAGTGGGCGCTAAAATCGTGGTCTCCAGTGCTGCTCAGAGCTCACTACTCCCTATGCATGTTGTCACTCCCAGAGCTGCCAGCCTGTCCAGGAAATAACATTTCTACAGGAGGGCTCCCTGCACCTCTGCCCTGAGCGCCTTCTTCTTCTTTTTCCTTTCTATTGCTGCTGCTTTAGATGCTCATTTTTTTTCTTTTCTTTTTGGCTCCAGGTCTGGTGCCTGGTCTAGTTGACCAAGAGTTTGACAATGCTGAGTAGGTTTGGCTAGGGATGAAGTTAAGCAGTCCTTTTCAACAGGGGTCAAGTTGACCCCTGTCAACCAATCCAGCAGAAAATGACAGTGAGTTGATGCTAAAAATTTTCATCAAATGTGGAAGGCATTTTGAGGGTCAATGGGACAAGAGAGAGCTTTGACTCATGGTGTCTACCATAAGCCAAGTAGCATTTCGGAGAGTAGATGGTAATTAGCTGATAGGGGCATCTAAGGTTTAAAAGGGGCGGCGGGGGGGTGGGGTGGGGTGGGGGAGGCTAGCTGGTTTGGCTCAGTGGATAGAGCGTCGGCCTGCGGACTCAAGGGTCCCGGGTTCAATTCCGGTCAAGGGCACAGGCCTGGGTTGTGGGCTCTATCCCCAGTGGGGGTCATGCAGGAGACGGCCAATTCTCTCTCTCTCTCTCTTTCTCTCTCCTTTCCTCTCTGAAATCAATACAAAAAATTAAATATTTTTTTTAAAAGGGGGAGGGGGTTGGCTAGAAGGAGATGGGTTTTAGGGTTTTTAAATGTCTTACCTAGATATTCTGAGTTCTCTGAGACATTTCAAGTAGGTCCTTTACATTCTTCTATGAATCTCAACCAGGGCGAATTCTCCGCTTTCTTGAGGAAAGGGTATATATACCAGGAGGGAAATCTGATGATTAAAACAAGCACCGAAAACACTTGACTCTATGTGGAGAAGAACCCACTATTACGGCAATTATCAGGGTCTTTGTCTCCTTCTGCACATACTTATTTGAGGAGCATTTGGACGAAGAGGATGTGGGAAATCTAAAAGGACACATCATTGTTTACTCTTTAGGGGAAAGAGCCCAGAGCAATTACCCAAGCCACCGGGGCAATTAGAGACCCCGCGGGAGCTCTGGTAACATGTTTGGCTTCAGTATAAAGTGACTGGAAGGAATGAGTCCACCATGGTTAGGCCAGGAAATCTCAGATCTCTTTGCCTTTGGGCACCTCGTACCCGTCTACCAAACAGCGGTGTCCTAGAGTCTGCATGTGGCAGTTAAGTCTGTGTCATTGTTTCCCATCTTCCCGTGTGGCCTGGGAATTGCACTAGGTTTATTATTGAGGAGGAGCATTCCTGGGTTGGAACACCAATTTGCAAGATAACAAGAAAAGAGGCCAACCTGACTTTTGGGCCTTGTAAATCCTGCCTTGTCACGACAGCCTATTGAAGTGGTGGGAACTGGGAGTCCAGCTCCGTGAGCTCAGTAGAGCCCGAGGCCCCTGACTTGAGTGGCATTGGCTAGAGTCCTGCTCAGTTCATTTCCCTTCTTACCGGGAGACATTCCCTGCAGGGCTGCAAGGCAGCCATCTTGTGATGTGTCCAGGGCACTTCTACTTCTTCCTTTCCAATCTGTATACCTTTTATTTTATGTTCTTGTCTTCTTGCAGTAACTAGAACGTTCATTATGAGGTTGTATAGGAGTGGGGAGAGAGGTCCTCCTTGCCTTGTTGCCAATCTAGAGAGAAAGCATCCAATTTCTTAAGCATCATCCTACCTAATAATAGACAAATATGCAAATTGACCGCACCTTCGCTATGCCCAAGTCACGCCCACCAGCCAAGCCACGCCCACCAACCAATCAGGACGAGTATGCAAATTACCCAACAAAGATGGCGGCTAATTTGCATATCAAGACAGCATAGAAAGAAGCCAAGAGCTGCAGAAGGGAGCAAAGCTGCGGAGAAGCAAGCAAGACGGGGGGGAGGAGAAGGGAGGAGCAGAGGCGGGGCCGGGGGAGAAGGGAAAAGCAGACGGGCTGGCGGAGAAGGCGGGGCGGGGGAGAAGGGAGGAGAGCAGGCAGGGCGGGGTAGAGTGCAGCAGGAAACCCTATTGCAGGATTTTTCCTGCAACGGGAACGCTAGTGTATGATATTAGCTGTAGAGTTTTTGTACACACTCTTTCTCAAGTCTAGGAAGTACTTACCTATTACCATTTTGCTAAGAGTTTTTTTTTTTTTATAAATATAGGTTTGTATTGATTTCAGAGAGGAAGGAAGAGGCAAAGAGAGATAAGAACATCAATGATGAGAGAGAATCATTGATCAGCTGCTTCCTGCACACCCCCTACTGGGGATCGAGCCCACAACCTGGGCATGTGCCCAGACCGGGAATTGAACCGTGACCTCCTGGTTCATAGGTCGACACTCAACCTTAAGCCACGCCGGCCGGGCTTGCTAAGAGTTTTTAATCATGAATAGGTGTTACATTTTGTCAAATACAATTTCTGCATAACTGATATGGTCATATACATGTTCTTCTTTAGCCTGTTGATGTGGTGGATTACTTTAATTGGGTTTGAATGTTGAATCATCATTGCATATCGGGGATAATCCCACTTCATTGTATGTCTAATGGTGTGGCACACACTGGGATTCAATTTGCAGACATTTTATTGAGGATTTTTGCATTTATGGTCTTGAGAGAGATCAGCCGGTTGTTTTCTTCTCTTGTAATGTCTTTATCTGTTTTAGGCATTAGGGTAATACTTGCCTCACGGAATGAATTAGGAAGTGTTCCCTCTGCTTCATTTTTTCTGGAAGAGATTTTGGAGTGTTGATAGAATTTCTTCCTTAAATATTTGGTATAATTTACTAGTGAAACCATCTGGTTCTGGCACTTCCTTTTTTTGCAAGTTTGCTAATTATGAATTGTACTTTTTAAATCATTAGAGGCCTCTTCAGATTATCTGCTTCTCCTTATGTGAGTGTTGGTAATCTGTATCTTTCAAGGAATTGGTTCATTTAATCTAAGCTCTTTGAGAGCTTTTTGTTCCTAGTATTCCTTTATTATCTTCATAATGTCATGGGATCTGTAGTGAGGATTCCTCTTCCTTTTCTACTATTGGTCCTTTGTGTCTTCTCTCTTTTTCCCTTGATGAGTTTGGATAGAGATTTGTCAATTGTATTAATCTTTTCAAAGAATCAGCTTTTGATTTAAAACTGCTTTTCTATTGTTTTCATTTGTAATTTAATTAAATTTTGCTATACTTTTATATTATTTATTTTGTTCTTGCTTTAGGATTATATGGCTTTTCTTTCTCTGTTTTACTTAGGTGGAAGGTTAGATTTTTAATTTTAGGTCTTTCTTCTTTTCTAATACATGTGCATTTAATGCTATAAGTTTCTCTCTAAGCACTGCTTTTGCTGTATCTCACAAATTTTGATAAATTATGTTTTTATTTCCATTTAGTTCAAAATATATTCAATTTCTTTGGCTGCTGCTTTAATCATGTCTCTTTTTTATACAAGTATGTTATTTTATCTCCAAATATTTTTGAAGTTTTATAGCTTCCTATTATTGATTACTAGTTTAAAATCATTGTGTCCTATAAAATACTATGATTCTTATTCTTTTAAATTTGTTAATGTAGTCTGTCCTGTGAATGTTTCACGTGAACTTGAGAAAATGTGTATTCTGTTGTTGGTGGGTATAGCATTCTCTATCAATTAGATCAAGTTGATTGTTAGTGTTACGCAGGTCAATTATATCCTTACTGATTTTCTGCTCGTTTAATCCATCAATTATTGGAAGAGGAGTATTGAAATCTACAACTAAAAGAGTAAATTTGTCTATATCTCCTTGCAATTCTATCAGTGTTTACCTCCAACATGTTGGGCACAAACATATTAAGGATTGTTATGTCCTATTGGAGAACTAACTCCTTTATCATTATGTAATGACCCCCTTTATACCTGATACTTTTTCTTGCTCTGAATTTTCCTTTTCTGAAATTAATAGACCCACCAGCTTTCTTTTAATTAGTGTTAACATAACATATCTTTCTCCACCCTTTACTTTTAACCTTTCCATGTTTTTATATTTTAAGTGTGTTCTTTGGACAACATATAGTTGAGTCTTATTTTTTTTATCCACTCTGACAATCTCTGTCTTTTAATTGTGTATTTAGACCACCCACATTTTAAGTGATTATTGATATAGTTGTATTAATAGCTACCATGTTTTTAACTCTTTTAAACTCATTGCACTTGTTCTTTGTTTATTCTTTTCTTCATCTCTTTTTCTACATTCTCTCATTTACATTGAGCATTTTACATAATTCTATTGTTTCCTCTCAGCATATTTATTATACTTCTCCTTTTAAATTTGTATGGTTCTCTAGAGTTTGCAATATACACTTACAGCTAACCTAAGTCCGTATAACACTTCACCTGTAGGGCAGTCACCTTATAACAATGTAGTTTCAATTTCTCTCTCTGTCTCAGTCCCTTTTAACATTGCTTTCATTCACTTAATTAATATGCTACAATCACTCAGTCCCTTGTTACTAGTATTATTTTAAACAGTTAACTTTTAAGTCAATTAAGAATATGAAATATTAAAGGTTTTATTTTACTTTTATTTTCTCCTTTCTACTGCTCTTCTTTTATGTAAATACAAGTTTTTGACTCAGAAGTTTCTGACTTTATTAAGTTTCCATTTTATAACCTTTTCCCCATCCTAAAAAGATCCTTTTAACATTTCTTGCAGGGTCCACTGGCGGCTTTGAATTCCCTCCGTTTTTGTTTGTCTAAGAAAGTTGTTATTTTTCCTTCACTTTGGAAGGATAATTTTTGTTTTGGAACACTTAAATATTGCGCCCCATTCTCTTTTTCCTTGCATGATTTCTGATGAGAAGACCACTGTAAGTCTTCTTCTTGTTCCTCTGTAGGCATGGTGTTCTTTCCTCTGGCTTATTTTAAGACTTTCTCTTTGTCTCTGGAATCCCGCAGTTCGAGATGATATGCCCATGTGTAGAGTTTTGGGTGTTATTCCTGCTTGTTGCTCTCTGATCCTTCTGGATCTGTGGTTTGGTTTCCTCACTAATTTTGGAAAATTCTCAGCCATTATTACCTCAAATATTTTTCTACTCTGTTTTTGTTTCTTTTTTTTCCGCTGGCATTCCAATTATACATGGCTAGATCTTTTGAGATTGTCCCACACTTTTTTGATGTTCTGTTCTTTTTTTTTTAAAAAAAATTATCATTCTTTTTTTCTCTCCATCTCAGTTTGGGAAATTTCTATTGCTATATCTCAAGCTCACTGGTTCCTTTCTCAGCTGTGTTGGTCTCCTGATGAGCCTACCATTATTTATTTCCATTTTAGTTTTAGTTTTTTTGTGTGTAAAAAAGCAGACAACAAAACCAAGAACATCTGAGCTAGTATCTCAGGAGTGAACCCCCAGAATGAGGTCCAGAATTGCTAACACTGCCTATGATTCTTTCTTAGAGTTTCTATCTCTGCTATGTTATCCATTTATTTTTATACACTAGAGGCCCGGCGCAGGAAATTCCTGCACGGGTAGGGTCCCTAGGCCTGGCCGGCGATCAGGGCCAATCTGTGGGGCGACTGGCAGGGTGATCGGGGGAGAAGGGGGCACTGGTAACCACCTTGGCTGGCCTGGCGCCACCCACTCACCAGCCCCACCCTCCACTGCCGCCACCATTCGGGGCCTGCGGGCTGGGGGCAGCTCCTGCATTGAGTGTCTGCCCCCTGGTGGTCAGTGTGCATCATAGTGACTGGTCATTCCGCCGGTTGTTCAGCTGTTTGGTCAATTTGCATATTAGTCTTTTATTATATAAGATTGTCATATTCCCCCCCCCCCCCCCCATTAGAACTCTTAAATATTAATCATAGTTATTTTAACTTCTCTGTCTGGTTAATTCCAAAATGTGTGTCATGTCTGGGTCTGTCCCTTCATACTTGTTTGTCTCTGCAGCCCTATTGGCTTGGCTACCACTTTGGCCCTTAACATAAGAAGAGACCATGTGACCCAAAAGGAAGGAGGGAAAGACCTGGAAGCATTAGGGGAGGAGAGGCCTGTAAGGTGTCTCTGTGTCTCTGGCCTGTTTTTGTTGAATTCTATCCACAAAGGAGAGAGAGAAAGCAGCTGGGGGAACAGCTCCCTCCACTCTTGAGTTCATTGTGGTGATGTCGTTGAGTGCCCTTGCCAAAAGGGTGCCATCTAAACGGTCAAGCCCTTCAGGTGGATATGGGCATCCTCCTTGGCCCCCACAGTCCGTCCAGTGCAGCCATCTCCAGTGTCAGACTGAGTTCATCCTGGCCCTCCACCCACCTGCTGTGTGACTCTGGGAAAATTACTCCACCTCTCTGTGCCTCAGTGCTCTCATTGACAAATTGACCCTCAAAATGGTCTTATGTAGATGAGATGGAGACGCCTTTATCCATAAAAACAGGACTTGATATGTGGTAATCACTCAATGAATGTTAGCTATTACTGTAACCAGTCCTTCTCCATTTTACACTCATCAGTCCTGTCTTCACATGACGAGTCCAGACTCATTTTGAGCTTTCCTGAACGGAGATACATAGCCACAGCCTAGGGGCGAGGGATGGTTTTTGGTTCCGCTTTAGAACCCATTTTATTTTTTAAAAATATGTAGTTTTATTGATTTCAGAGAGGAAGGGAGAGGAAGAGATAGAGACATCAATGATGAGAGGGAATCATTGATCGGCTGCCTGCTGCATGCCCCCTACTGGGGATCGAGGCTGCAACCCAGGCATGTGCCCTTGAATGGAATTGAACCCAGGACCCTTCAGTCCGCAGGCCAATGCTCTATCCACTGAGCCAAACCAGCTAGGGCTATGACCCACTTTAAACTGCTGGCATCTTAGTTTAAATCCAACCTCAAACTTGTAAGGGTTTTGCTAATTTACTCAGTCCAGCAAATAGCTCCTTGTGCCCAGTACCTACCAGGTGTGGTACCAGATGTACCTTCCTGATTTGGCACTGACTCTCCTGATACACTCCTTCCACTCCCGACTCACCAACCCTCCCCTTTACACGAAATCCTATTCTTTGGCCGCTGCGCGTCATGTAATTGTAGCATTTCATCTTGAAGCCCTGCCCAGAGACCTGTGGGCAGTAGGCATGTTTAAGAAATCTAATAAATGAAGGGAAAATAAATGTACAGAGTGCAAAGGAAATGGGCCAGTACTATTCAGAGCAAAACCCCAAAGTGACTGCCGGCTCGCTAGAGCAGGAATCGTTTTGGAACAAGCCGGTAATGTAAACACGGTTAATGCAAACAGGCTGCTTAGTAAATACACAGATTTGTGCTTTCTGCCTTTCTCCTGGGCCTTTGCTTCCTCAGAGGAGTTTTATGACCCTCTTCTGGCGAATAAAGTGCCTTGACCTGAGGCTAAGGTGGGTCAGCTCTTTGTTCCATTGGCTCTCGGGTGACCAAGGTTGCGTGGAGGCTGTGAACTAATTTAATTTTCTTTACTAGCTCCATTGAGAAAAGTAGTGTGCCTATGAGTCTACACAAATGGGGGTGGGGGTGGGGGGGCTCTCAATGTGCTTGCAAGCCCTCCTTTCCCTCTGTTGACTTGGTCCCTGGATGTGCCTTGGTGGGCTTGGCTTCTGTCCTGCTCCTGTCTTAATGTAATTAATTAAGTGGCTCCCAGAGCAGCTAATCACATGGATACAGTTTCACCCAATTGGCCACACCACACCAGGGCGAGAAGGCACTCCTGCCTGTGTCCTTCATGCCTTTTACGAATGGATTAAAAACGATCTATCTATCCATCTTTATAGTTGATAAATAGGAAGAATTCCTACTGAGGAGTTTGTTTTGTTGGTGTAATGCCTCTTGAGGAATAACAGTGCCTTATATTCTTAGGGTCCTTTGTATTTGACAAAGAACACTCACACATCCAACCGTTACAACACTGGTTCAAATCCCGCCTTGGCTAGTGGCTCGTTCTGGAATGGGAGGCAAGTCGTTTATCTTTCCTGAGCCCCAGCTTTGCCTGCAGTAATTGGAGACCATCATTAGAGAGCATCCTTACAGGAATGTGTGAGGAATGTGTTACAAAATGCCTGTGAAAATACTTTGTGAACGGAAAGTGGTGTATAAGTATTAGTTGTGATTCATCTTTCTGGCCATCTCAGGAGGTAACGGAGGCAAGTATTTTCACTCCCACGGAAGAAGAACACTGAGCGTAGCAAGCCCTGGTTGGGCCCTGCCCGAATGCCTTTCTTTCATGTGGAAAGTTACCTGAAGCTGGTTCTTGTACTCTTGGTCAGCTTCCGGGGTCTTCCCGTGTGAGGGTGTCCTTTGACCTTGGGGCAGGCCAGAAGTACTGGAGAGCTAACAGTTCTGGAGTGATCCCCAATGAATGAGGGACAGGAGTAGGTGGGAAAATACCCCACTTTGTCTCCTCTTGGTGGGACAGTTCTGAGTTGAGTTCTACTTAGTCTTTCAGAGAGTTCTGGGCGGGTTGGGAGGGTGGATGGAGCCCCAGCTGCCCAGAGCAGTGAACAGCTTGCTGATGATCCCTGCCCTGTTTCTCATCTCCACTGAATCATAGAGCTTCCTGAGATCGCCTACTGCCACCACCACCTCCCAGAAGCCCCCTGCTCCAAGGTCATTGTCTCAGACCTGCATTTAGGAGAATCCAAATAAGAGAGTGAGGCTCTCAGGGATTTAGAAATTCATGCTCAGTCACATACCTCTTAAGGGGCAGGAGGGGTTATAAGCCTTCTCTCTGAAATAAAATATCACCTGCAGAACCACCCCCAATACTTTATTTAATTTTTATGGAAAACATAGTGATTAATGAAAATAAAAGAACCCCAACCCCTTTATCCTTAAACTTATTAAGCACAGTTTGAAAAGACAGGGGCAGAAGCACACATATTTGGCTGGATAGATAAAAGTTGAATAGCCAATAAAAATGAGATCTGAGAGGCAAGACTGGAGAACGTATTAAAAATTTTTAAAAATCTGCCACCATAAATTTAAAAACAATCATCTTCATAGGAAGAACAATAAGAGAATGGCTCTCCTGCCTCGGGAAAGTGGCCTGACATTAATCAAAGAAAAGAAGGCAAAACCATTGGAATTTGTGCTTCTGTTTCATTTATTTTTTCTTCGAGGAGAACAGCCTTCAAAAAATGATAAAATTTGGCATTCGCTTGCTTCAGATTACACTGACATTTGGGGAGGAGCAACGAGGAGGTCACTTAACAGCCCCGAAGCATTCCTGTCTCAGGCCTAGATACCAGTCAAGTTCAAGTGCTGCAAAAACTGGAAGATATGATAACAGAACCATTTCAATAATTATCCTCTGACCGTGAAGGCTTGGAGAAGGGCCCGAAGTTCTGACACAGGGATCTGTAATACAGAAAGGGTGAACCAATACATCGAATGTTGTTGTTCTAGATGAAACAATTCTAAAATGGATCGTTAGGATACAGTAAGTTGATATTTAGAAAAAGGAATTGGTCCCTGCTAGGGAAGGTTTGCCGAGACAGATGATTATGATCCGCCTTATTTTCAACTTGTGACTGCATTATATGATGTGAATCGGGGCGTGGCGTACTGAATATTGTTATACATAAGAGCGGATGTTGACCTGTAGCTTTGCGTTGACTGGCAGTTTTGTTTGTAGATTTGTGCCTTTCAATGAAGAAATGTCAACTGAAAGGCGCCATCACTTATTTGGTGGACTTAAAGTTCCTCATCATATCGTTAAGCTCCTGTTTCAAAGCAGGATGGCTATTTTTGCTGTGATTTAGTTGGGGAACAGTGAAGTTTTGGTGTCAGATCTGGGTTCACTTTCAAAGTCAATCATGAAACTCTTAGTTTCCTCCTCTACAAAATAAGGAGGAACAAAAAGTTATTTCATGGTGTTCTTTTGATGAATCCATGCAATAAAGTATGTCAAAGAACTTTCATAGATTCTAAAGCCGCCTAGTTGGCATGGCTCACTGGTTGAGCATTGACCTATGAACCAGGAGGTCATGGTTCAGTTCCCAGTCAGGGCACATGCCAGGTTGTGGGCTCAATCCCCAGTAGGGGGCGTGCAGGAGGCAGCCGATCAAAGACTCTTTCTCATCATTGATGTTTCTATCTTTCCCTCTCCCTTCCTCTCTGAAATCAATAAAAATATATTGTAAAGCCTTAAATCAATGTTAGTGATTATTGTATCTTAACAAAACTGTGTTTAAATTTCCAATCCTTATGAGAAAATCTAAGTCCAGCTACATCTCCACTTTCTTGTCTGTATCAGAATAAAAATACAAATAAATAAAAACCCAACTCATTTTTAGATTAGGCCCCAAATCACTTGATCTGGTTGTTTTATGGAAAGAGTGCCCGTCTAAGGGGTCAGCAAATGATAGCCCGCGGGCCGAATGTTCTTTAAATAAAGTTTTATTGGCGCACAGCCATACCCATTTAGTGATGTCTAAGGGCTGCTTCTGAGCTACCTTGGCAGAATCCAATAGCTGTGACCGGGACCTTATGGCTTACAAAGCTAAGAATATTTACTATTGGGACTTTTATAAAAATCTTTGCCGACTCCTGGCCTACACTAAAAAAATGTGCATGTAATGTGAAACAGCCATATATAGCCATTCTTAGGAAAGATCCGTTTCAGCAAAGATAAGGAAATTCTAGAGTTTATGAATTACAGTAATCAGAAATGGGAGTCCAAATATTATAGACAGCCCACACATTTTCTCTAATAAAAACGCAGGAGAATTATTAAATGTTGTTAGCGTGTAGCCAGAGAGCATAACAAAGACTCGTGACACTGGAACATGGATGTGAAAATTTCATTAGTGTTGGAATTCAAGGAGTTGGTCTGAAGGACCATTTGGGGAGAAAGAGTCCAAAGAGAAACTTAGTGAGCTTTGGGGCTGCTTGGCTATGATTTTCCCTTTTCACTCTGATGGAAAGTCTGGATCAGTGTTCTCACCAATCTAATCATGTTCTTGAGTTTAAGAAATTCCCCCCCGAAGCTTCCAGAAGCTTCCATGCCTTAGGCCACCGAAAAACTGTATGACTTGCAATAATAGTTGCTTTGTGCTAACAGCCTGGCACACTAAACTTTGTTTGGCTTAGTCATAACTGCTGAACCCAGCCCTGCCCATATCTCCCTGCCTTTGCTAAAATAGGAACCAATGTCATCCTTTGCCCCAAATTTACACTGAACCCAAACCTTCCTTAGGAAGTTTCCAGAGAATTCAGTGCATTTCCAAGAGCCTTGCCAAGCAAGCTGACTACTCAGATTTCTAATTCATTGGTCAAGGCTAAATGAAGACATTAAGAAATGTATTTCCTAAGATTTCCCAACCAGCCAGAGATGGTGGTGGTGTGGGTAATGCTGGGAGCTTAGCCATTATCAGCCCTTTTTCAGTGGTGGATTCTGCGTGTGAGTTAGAGGCAGTAGATTGCTGAATTATGATAACAAAAACTCTAACCCTGAATTTATTATATAATTTGGGGATGGGTAACTTTTTGATTAATTTTTTAAGTATACGATTTTTGTGCTGCTGAAAATAAATTGTGTACAAGATGTCCATCCACACCATTTTTCTATGTGAGGGACCCAATGAATTGTACTGGGGAGGAAAGGCATCTTTGGAAGGATTCTGTAGAAAGTGACCTTAACCTAGATCTAGAGAAATATGTGTGAACTTGAGTCTGAATAACATTAAACTAAATCATAGAATTTTAGAGCTGGAAACATTTTTAATGGTTCATGCCAACCTTTACCAACTTTAACCCCATTTTGTAGGTGAAAAAACTGAGGACGATGAGGTTGTTTTACTCTAGTCAAGCATCTAGTTTCTGGAAGAGCCAAGATTGCAACCTGACCCTGAAGTTTAGAGACGTTTCCTCTACACAAAATTCCTAAGCTAATTGCGAGGGAGTGTGCCTGGGAAGGAATTCAGTTAATGGGGTTCGAACTGAGAGGGCCATTTTGCATTCAGGGAGCTTGGCCAATGCTGAGGAGGCCGAGATCGAGGTAATGACAGTTTGGAAGGGATCTAAAAGGCAAGTTATTGCCGTACCAGAAACAACGCAGGCAATTTTATGCCAGTGACTGATTGGAAATAGAATTCATCCCTTTAATTAGCAAATTCTTAACAGGCTAAGGGCGAAAACGAATGCTAATAAACATGTCTGACATCCTAGAACCTGTCAAAATCCGGTCAGGAACTGGGCCAGTAGAGCTCCTGACAGGGAAGCAGGATGACTGGAATAGTGTCAGATAACATGTGTATCTATTTCTACCACGTGATTGAGAAACACTCTTAGCAGCAGGCAATGTGACTATCATATATGTATGTAGGATGAAATAATAATCATAAGTACAAATTCCCACCACATGATCAAACTGTTGAAGTAATTTAAACAGTCTGCATACTATTTGTGGGGAACTCTCAGCACGGTTTAGTGAAATCAATAACACAGAACACTGGTTGGTTGTTACAGTCTATGCTACACACTGTGCTGGGTACTTTATATGTGTTATCTAATTTGATATTCGCAACAATCCTGTAAAGTAGACTTATTACTCCCCACTTTACAAATGAAGCAACGCAGGCTTATAAAGTTTATGTCACTTGTCCAAAGCGTCAGAGCTCACATGTGGCAGAACGAGGATTTGACATCTGGTCTACCATCAACCAAGGATTCGTCCTTAACCGCAGTGGCTTGAATGAAGGCACCAATTTATGTTTTACTCAGGAAACAGATAAAATGAAGTGGTTTAGTGGATTTTTCAGGGAGAGTATTGTCAGTCTTTATGAAGGGCATAAAGGTATTAAGAATAGCCTAAGAAGATACAGTCTGGAAAATTTCTTTCAAGATGACCAAATCGGTTATCGTGAGCAAATCATCTTTACAAAGTGTCTGGGTTTTGAAACTCTCATGGAAGTATCCTTTGCCTCTGGTTGTTCTCCAACCATATAAACTTTTGACTGCTGCTGGGAAGGGCATGGCCAGAGAGTCGGGAAAGATTGTCATTTGTCCCTTCTTTGAGTTTCCTTTATTCTCTTGGTAGTCAGAGGAGGCCACTGGTGAATGAGACTGAGATATAGATAGGGTTCCTCAAGGGCATCCCTGCCAGGATGGGGTCCTTTCAAGGACAAAGTTGCTGTATCTGTCACAGAAGGCAGCTCTGGCGTCTCTCTTTTTAGGTGTCCCTCGACTTTCACATAAGTATAATTTTAAAACCTGCATTCCAAAAAACTTTTTTTCAGGAATGCTTTTGTACTTAACACCTCTGTGAACTCTGTGACCATACACCCTCATCTGGAAGGTCTATTCAGAGGTGGCTGAGCAGGCTGCCAGATTCAGCCTCCGAACCCCATCATTTCTGCATTTTAAATGCCTTTTCCCTCCCTGGAAGCTGAAATTAAATGTTCAGAGGCATTTGGATTAGACTTGAATTGCTTAGTCAAATCTTAGTCGCCTCTCCACACACATAATCTCTAACCCAGGAGAGGGTGTTTGTTGGAACCCAGGGACTCAACCGAAGTGGGGGAGGACTTGAATCACAATGTTCCAAGTCAGAGGCAGGTTCAGCACAGCTCACTGTTTTGAAAGTATGAGGCCAGGTCGTTGCAGTGTTGGCTAACAAAGGCTGTTGTTTGGAGTGTTCTCCACAAGCATTTTCCCATAAGGAAAGCTCTTCCTGTGGGACCGTCCCAAGTGAAACCTTTTTAAGGTTCATTGTCAAGTTCTAACATACGATGATATTCAGTCTTCATCATGGTCACACTCTGTGGTTTCTGTGCATATGTGGGCATACCCTCCTAAAGAATTGATTTAAGATTCACACGTTTATTGAGTTTAATGGATATTTACTATTTTTAGTCTGCTCAGTACCTCTATTACACTTTTGGGAAATTCCACTCCCCAATTGTACCTAGTTCTAAATAAAATAAAATAAAATAAAATAATAAAAAATAAAATAAATTAAATAAAATCTATATATATAAAAGCTAAGCGACCGTTCAACCTATCGACAGTTTGATTGTTGGATCGGTAGCTATGACATGCACTGACCACCAGGGGGCAAATGCTCAACGCACTGGCTTGGAAACATGGAACAGATTGATGACTCTCAAAGGGAAGTGGGGGAGGGCGGGAAGAGATTAACCACAGATCTTATATGTATACTAGAGGCTTGGTGCATGGATTCGTGCACTGGTGGGATCCCTCTGCCTGGCCTGTGGGGATCAGGCCGAAACCAGCAGTTCAACATCCCCTGAGGGGTCCCGGATTGCGAGAGGGCACAGGCCAGGCCAAGGGACCCCACCAGTGCATGAATCCATGCACTGAGCCTCTAGTAATATAATAAAATAATAAAAATAAAATTAAATAAAATATATAAAATAAAATAAAATAATAAAATATATATGCACACACATACATACTTCAGAGAGAGGGAGATGGAGAGAGAGAGAAACATCAAATGATGAGAGAGAACCATTGATCGGCTGCCTCCTATACCTACCCCCCCTATTGGGGATCAAGCCCGCAATCCAGGCATGTGCCCTGACTGGGATTGAACTATGACCTCCTGGTTCATGGGTCAATGCTCAACCACTGAGTTACCGCAGTTGTGCTGTACCTGGTTCTTGTGGTCAGGAGCAGTGTTTGTTCTAGCCACCCCACCCCTGCCCTGGACCCAGCCACAGCAGTGGGTAGTAATGCAGACTGGGCAATCCTGGTGACCAATTAAGGATGAGACTGTGACTCAGGCAGAGCTAAATTACTTCAATTTGGGTAAAAAACCTGCAGTTTGGCAGTGTTTTGGTGGGTTCTTTGGATATAGCCATATACTGATCTTTATTGTGACAAGGGACATGTGTGATGCCAGAAAAAACAGGAGCTGTAAATGAGAAGACCCCGGTGGGAGTTCTTCCCAGCTTCATCAACAAACTGGTCACGGAGATTCCACTTCCTCCATGATTCAAAAAGGATGATGGTACCCATCCTGGACATCACCAGGCTCTGAGGAGAGTAAAAAATAGGCCAACAAACAAGAAATGACCTTGAAAGTCATCAGCTGCTAGGTTGGGAAGTGGGTGCCATTGAGGAAAGATGATGGCCTTTGGATCAGGTAGAGCAGGGCTCAAGCCCCAGCTGGAAAGGATTGGGGTCAAATTGCTTAACCTCTTTGAGTTTTAGTTCCCTCATTTCTGTAATGGACATAAGAACATCGACTTCACAGCTGTAGGAGGAATGGAAAAGCTGGTGGGAGGCTTCAACAAATGTAAGTGAAGCTCCGTGTATGTGAGTTCTCCCTTCCGTTGTGGAAAAGGCGGCAGTTAAGAGCGTTGCTTGTTTTCTACTGGAGTCTAGCTTTTCTCGCAGAGTGAGGAGGATGGAGGGGTGGGAACTGGCTGTTTGTTCTCACTGCCGCCCTTGGAGTCTGCCAAGCTGAGGAAGACAGATCCTCTCCCATGCTCCTGTGTGCCACACTGTGAGGGTCTCCTATCTGTTTTGGTCCTATTGCTGCTATCGCTGTGGTTTCTCCAGCGTCATTTTGTCTTCAAACTTGCTTATGTTTATTTGAAATTTTCATGGATCATTTTAGAAGTCTCCCACCTGCCTTTTTCTATATCCGCTCCCCCGCTCCCAGCCCCCATTTAGCTCTTCACTTGTCTTTTTTTTATTTTTTTATCTTCTTATCAGGTGTGTTGTTTGGGTAGAGACTTTGACAAATGTCTTATCTGTTGCATCCATCCTGGATTTCCCAGCTTTGTACCATGGAGACTTTTCGGGTATTAGATATAGTTTCCTTCCCCTCCCCTCCCCTCCCCTCCCCTCCCCTCCCCTCCCCTCCCCTCCCCTCCCCTCCCCTCCCCTCCCCTCCCCTCCCCTCCCCTCCCCTCCCCTCCCCTTCCTTTCTCTTCCCTTTTTCCTGCCTTTACTCCATCACCTCTTATTGTCCCTCTGACTCTGCACCAAAATTTTCCTTCACCTCTGGGTTAAACGTCATCATCCCGTGATGCCACCTCCAGAATGTACTCTGGCTTCTTCCCAGGAAGCCTTTGCCCTCATTGGCTCTCCACCACCACCATCCCATGAGCCCAGTGCCCTTCTCATTCCTACAGGGCATCTCCAGCTCACAGCCATTGCAGGGGGCACTTCCCCTTTTTCTGGGACCACAGGTTGACATCACCAGGAGGATTTCTTAGGAAGCAGAGCTTAAGGGAGAGAAGTGCCACAGAAAGAGCAGAAACGCACATTCCAATGTGATGGCCTGCATGGAGCACCTTAAAGTGGCCGCCTCGCGTTAAGTGTTTAATAGTTAGTACTCCTCAGCGCTGGTTTCTTATGCAATGCTAATTGGGGAGGCTGGGTTGAGAATATCTTGCAACATCTGGAGACTGTGAAACTTAATACTGTGCTGATCTAGTCGCATGATAGTTCAAGCTCAACGGTAGGAACAGAGAAAGAATTATGGCTTTGATGTTAGAAGTAGAGAAAGGAATGTTTTACTCGCTATGATTATCAGTCATTCTGGGGCAGAATCACCGGCTCATCTTTTGGAAGACGTGGTAACAGTTTCATGCCTGGCTATAATCCCTCCTTTCTCCTTATTACTTTTAACTAAAAGCATGCACCAATGTTATCTATATATATTTAAAGCTCACTGATCAGCTTGAACTTGATCTAAAAGTGTTAAAAATAGAGGTATTGCCCTCTGCTGTGTTCAGATGGTTTTTCTTTATTTCCTGTTTTTCTGTTTAACTCTGTGCTTTCATGACAGTGCTTTTTACGGACCGATTTGCATTTCTTAAATATTGCCTGTCCTCTATCAGGGCCTGTGGGATCTGGAAATCAGGAACCACGTTCAGGTCTTTGCATTTCCCCCAGAACCAACCTAGCACCTCATATGGCGCAGGTACTCTTTAATGTTAACGAAAATTAAAAATAAACCCGCCTGTGCCAAGCTGAAGGACCAAAAGCGAACTAATGTTCAATGTAAGGGAGTAATTCACCATGTTACAGACACGCTATTGACGAGCGCTCCCGCTGGGGTGCCCGCGCCCGTTTTTATGGATGTGAGAGAGCAGATGATTAAATATTCAGGAATGTTATGAGCCGGTAGTTAAGCCATTTGGAACTTGACATTGGCTTTGCTGGGACTCTTTACACCACGGAAATCAGCGAAGGCTGCACACCAGGGTTGTTTGCTTCTTTTGAGAGTCAGTTGGCCAGCACTCCATGGACAGTAACCGCAGCAGCGAGCCTGGATCCCTGGTAGAAATGGCAAAGCTTGAGGACATAATTGAGCATTGGCTGTAGTCAAGAATTTCCTAAACAACCAAACTTTGCAATTTTCAGAAGTGCAATGCATGGATTGTCAGTGGGCAGTTCGACAGTTTTCTAAACAGTAGGGGTGAAGGCAAGTAGGACAATGTGCTTACAGCGCCTTCGCTGAAAGGGTCAGGTCTTTCTCAAAAACAAACTCAAACCAGACAACAGCTGGAGAAAGCAAGGCAGACAGCTTCTCACAGGCGATATCCCCACAGGGCAAAGCTAGGTCAAGGTATTTGTGGGCATTGCGATCTGTATTGTGATCTGTCCTATTGGCTTTAAAGACTTAAGACTTGTATCTTTCCTGGCATTGACATGATGAAAGTCTATGGCAGTATTAAGGAGCATTAGAAAAATACAATCTTAGCCCTAGCCAATTTGGCTCAGTGAGTGGATAGAGCATCAGCCCGTGGACCGAAGGTCCCGGATTTGATTCCAGTCAAGGGCACGTACTTCGGTTGCAGGCTCTTCTGGCCCAAGCCCTGGTCAGGGCGAGTGCAGAAGGCAACCAATCAATGTGTTTCTCTCACATCTATGTTTCTCTCTGTCTTCCCCTCTCTCTTCCAGTCTCTCTAAAAATCAATGGAAAAATATCCTTGGGTGAGGATTAAAAAAAAAAAAAATCTTAGAAAATGTTAGAAGGTGTATTTGAAGTTATGCAAAGCATATTAAGTACATATCAAAGTAGTATGGGGAAATTCTAACCCACTTCTCACTTTCCAATTTCTAGCACAGTGAATGCTGCAACATCTGAGCGCTTCCTCAGTGACCCTTCCCTGCAAAGACTGTTTAAAGATCTTTCCTGTTATCGTACCTGCTCATTCATTAACATTTTATTTTCACACACCTTTGTATTCGTAAAATCCTTCACACCGTGGAGAAAGAAGTGCTAGTCAAGTCCACGTAGATTGTGAGACTGTTCTGAATGAATGATGAGAAAGCGATTTTAAGATGTTTTTGAAAAGAAATCAAAATATTCTTCACAAGGCGTCAGATTTGTATATAATCTGAATATAGCAGAATATTGTCGGGCTTAATTTTATTTTTAAAAGTCCTTATGGCCTTGCCAGTGTGGCTCAGTCATTGAGTGTTGGCCCATGAACCAGGAGGTCATGTTTGGGTTCCCACTCAAGGCACATGCCTGGGTTATAGGCTGGATCACTCCAGTAGAGGGCGTGCAGGAGGCAGCCAATCAATGGTTCTCTCTCATCATTGATGTTTCTATCTCTCTCCTCTCTCCCTTTCTCTCTAAAATCATTAAAAATATATTTTTAAAAAATCTTTATGATGTTGAGACTACAAAATAAATCACAGAAGAGAGCTTAAAGATATCCCATTGTGTGTAAATATGGTATTTTTGGCTAAAACCTTCTGGCATCCTACAAGTGGTTCACGAGGTGCGGTAAAGAATTCTGGGAAGGCTGGAGTGGCCCAGTTGATTCAGAAGGTCACAGTAGTACGCAGCGTGCAGCTCGCATATCAAACTGGTTGTGACTGTTGAAAAGCGCCAGGCAGGGACACTCAATCACCCAGTGGAGCCATCTCCAGAGACCTTTCTCAGGCTCCCCACAAGTGCTCCTTGCTTTTCAGCAGTCCTCTGCGTGCATAAAATTAACAACACGCTACCAGGGCTTCTTAGATCCTAAGTGGAGTCCCTGAAAGTGACATTCCTTCCCACACGTTTGCAGCCTTCCGGTGAGAATTACTGCTGGACTCCACTTATTTGAACAGAAGGTGTGGGTTTAAAGGCGTGAACAATCAAGCCAGCAATGGATTAGCTGTCTTTACTCACGTATGGATGGACGCTTGAGTCACCCGTGGGCTGCCTCTGAACCCTGTTTCATGAGCTGCTAAATCTTCACCAATGCATCTTCGGGAAGGCTGATGTGGTCTGTACAGCTGTCTCTACTGTATCTTCCAGCTGGGCTTTCATTTTTCAGCTGGTTGTTTTAGTGCCGTGGTCAGCAAACTGCGGCTCGCGAGCCACATGCGGCTCTTGGGCCCCTTGAGTGTGGCTCTTCCACAAAACACCACAGCCTGGGCGAGTCTATTTTGAAGAAGTAGCATTAGAAGAAGTTTAAGTTTAAAAAATGTGGCTCTCAAAAGAAATTTCAATCGTTGTACTGTTGATATTTGGCTCTGTTGACTAATGAGTTTGCCGACCACTGTTTTAGTGCAATGAAGGTCCAACACTCACCACCTCCTTCTGTGAAGACTTTTAGAGCAAACTCTGCCAATAGAGAACCAGCTATTTCTCACCAATTTGATGTTTTAAATAAGAAAACATAGAGATATCCAAAGGAAAAGCTGAAGCTAGTTGAAGACTAACTTGTCTGTAGAGGAATGACGATGGTGATGGTGGTAGTGGCTGTGATGATAGACATTTAGTAAGTTACTAGAGGCCCAGTGCACGAATTCATGCACAGGTGGGGTCCCTCAGCCTGGCTGGCTATCGGGGCCGATTTGGGGCTGGCTGGCTAGGGGAGAGACCATGGGAGGTTGGCCATCCAGCCCCTGCATTGAGCATCTGCACCCTGGTGGTCAGTGCACATCATAGCGACTGGTAGACTGATTGTTCGGTCGACTGGTCTTAAAGGTTGCTTAGGCTTTTATATATATAGATTAACCACTAATGTTACTATAGTAAGTCATTTAATCATCACATAATCCTATGAGATAGGTACTATTTTTATGTCCATTTTGTGAAATGAAATCACCATGTCCAAGATCAAACAGCTCATCACTGGTGTAGGTTGGATTTTAATTCCAGCAATCTGGGTGCAGAGCCTACCTCTTAAGGATTACCCTTAAATACTCCAAATGAACCTTTGCTATGGTGCTCCCAGGAATGACAGGGACAGCATTTGGGCCAATATGTCTGTGTTCTCCAAATGACAGACCCTACCCCAAGCCTAGTCTCCTATTTTTCCTTTGATTTCTGTATCTCACCCGATTTCACATGGACAATATAAAGGAGAATTTCTATTTGCTTGATTTTTGCAATAAGCTTAGAGTTTCCACATGTTGCAAATAAAAATACAGGGTACCCACCTAAATTGGAATTTCAGATAAATAACTAATACTTTTCTAAAGTATATCCCAAATATTGCATGGTCCATACGTATATGAAAAATTATTTGGTGCTCATCTGAAATTTTAATTTAGGTGGACTTCCTGTATTTAATCTGGCAACCCTATGTAAGCTGAGCCTCAAACCCGGATGTCAACACCATAAAAAATCACTCAACGATCTCATAGAGATCGTGGGGGAAAAAAACCCCAACACCTTGCCATAGGTTTGTCCGGTTGGGGATGAAGTGCTGGTCGAGTTTGTCTTGGGACTGAGCTAAACAGATCAGGCGTGGCGTTCCTGTCAATCACAGCTCTATTCCCTGGTGTTTTGTGAGTTCCTGTTGAGAGTTTGGGGAGGTGTGCTTAGAGCACAGGTTATTTTACTCTGATGGATGCACAGCACTAGAAACCCGTCACTTGAATTACAATAAAATTCCTAAATGTTGTTTTAATGATGTGAGCCCCACATTGCAAAAGGTCCTCTTTGCCGTGGCCTCTAAAATAATCGACCTTGACACTGTTCAGCATGGGACACATAACTCAGGTCACAGTCAATTAGCTCTGGGTGGACTTGAGCGCAGTGGGAGCCATTGTCCAGGTAATGACAGGGGCTTGCAGGGCCCATGTATCTGCAGGGGGCCTCACCTGTGATTGAGGGCCACGCCTCATTTAAGTTTGCATGCCCAGCACTTAGCCCTGTGCCCGGCACATTTCCATCTATAATAATCACTTACTAAGCACCTACGGTGCATTCACGCGGGGTCAAGGGGGCAACGACTTAGGTCCCTTCCCTGTTCCCATGGAGATTCCTTGGCTTCTTTGTACACAGATGAGGAAACTGAGGCCCAAGGATCGTTACCCTATTGGAAAACAGAAGACTGGGGCTTGGAAACCAGCTTTACCATTTAGTCCCTAAGCAAGCAACTCAACTTCTCTTAGCCTGAGTTTGCTCATCTGTAAAATGGAGATCACATTGCCGCCGAGGTTATAAGGTGAAAATGAGAAAATGGTCTAGAGATCAATCATTATGTGATTGTCAAGGATAATGTTCAAAGACATAGAATTGAGGTTGCACAATTGAGCACTTCAAGCTACAGACACAACTATGTACACTTGTTAAGAGCATGGGTGCCAGAGCCTAATGTTGAGGTCCTTCTATTTACTGACCACATGACCTCTTGGCAGGGTGTTTAATCTTCCTGTGCCTCGGTTTCCTCATCCGTAAAATGAAGACAATCCAGGTCCCTACCTCAAAAGATGATTGTAAGCATTAATAGAGTTAACACATGCAAATATCAAAAGCACTCAATAAGTGTCATTTATAATCGGTATCCATTGCAACATCTGGGTGTGGAGGGATCGATTGGTTGTCTTTAGGCTGTTAAAGCCTCCAATCTGTATCCTTCCATTTCAGCAAAGAGAGATCCATTTTAAGAATAGAGCAAAAAGAGATGTAAGTTCCACTGTCTGTTTCTGAAATAATTACCTGGTCAAGGGATGTTTTTATGATTATGTACTTTGATCGGAGACTTCTGAACAATCCCCAAATAAAAATATCAGCAATGGCAAGTGGAGAGAAATGGAAAACTGATTTATTCGTTCCTCGTCAATAAAGTAAGCATGCAGTAGCTGGGTTGTAAATACCCCTGCAAAGTGAGATTTACAAGACATAATATTGGAAGACAGATTTATCCCAGTTGAAGGCGCATTGCCGTTGAAGCAAGCTCAGTGGAATTTATAAGGCGAGGCCTTTGCATAAGGAGAATCCAGAGGCCTTGGGGAGCCAGACGCAGGAGGTTAGCTCAGCACAAGTTGTATTTGCATCTCCAGGAAGGCCAGTCAAAAGCGCTTTCTGGAAATATTGCTGGGAAAGGGGAAAAGAAAAAAAAAAAACCAACCCAAGGAGGGGCATCAGCTTTGTCTAAAACTTCCTTTTACTCAGGACTGTTGGGTTTATAAATCAAAATTATGTGTCCAGTGAGGAAATGGGAAGTAAAACTCTTTCCAAAAGAAAAAAAAATAAGAAAGCAAGTGATTCATTTTGGCCTAAGTAATTGAAAACACAGAAAGCACAAGTGCTCCTGGCTGCCCGGCCATGAGCTTACCTGTCGCTTTGCTGTTGAGAAGCAGACTTCACGGTGAGGCCTTGGAAGATGAGCTCTGTCGCTGCAAATCTTTGAACTATTTGGTGAAATCAGTTGGAGCCCAATCCTTGGATACTTACAGGATTTTTTACTTCCTCTTCATGTGGGGCAGAATCCAAATAGAGCAGCATGATTGTGTTTACCTTGTGCAAAAGAAAGAAAAAAGGAAAGAAAATAAAGAAAGTAAGAAAGAAAAAAGAAATGAAGGAAGGAAGGAAAGAAGAAAAAGAAAGAAAGAAAGAGAGAGAGAGGAAGGAAGGAAGGAAGGAAGGAAGGAAGAAAGAAAGAAAGAAAGAAAGAAAGAAAGAAAGAAAGAAAGAAAGGAAAAGAAAGAAAGAGAGAAAGAAAGAAAGAGAAAGAAAGAAAGAAAGAGAAAAAAGGAAAGGAAGGAAGAAGACCATCCAGGTCCTTACCTCAAAGGATTATTGTGAGCATTAATAGAGTCAAAAGCACTCAATAAGTGTTATTTATAACTAGAGGTCCGTTGCAGGAAGATTCCTGCAAGAATAGGGCTTCCTGTGGCCTTCTCTGCTGCCCTGCCTGCTTCCCTCCCTTCTCCTCCGCCCCGCTTGCTTCTCCGCAGCTTTGCTCCCTTCTGCAGTGCTTGGCTTCCTACGCTGTCTTTAGTCTTGGCTCTGCACCTAGATATGCAAATTAACCGCCATCTTGGTTGGGTTAATTTGCATACTCACTCCTGATTGGCTTGTGGGTGTAGTGGAGGTACGGTCAATTTGCATGTTTCTCTTTTATTAGATAGGATCAGTATAAATAAGGAGGGATGGAGGAAGGAAGGAAATAACTAAGAAAAAATGGGCCAAAAGGTAATTTTTTCAGAAATACAAAGTCAGATTTCTAAGTTGCACACCACAATGTCTGTTGGGCATTTGGTTGACCTTGAGGGCTGGCTCACTTCTGGCTACAGGACCCTGAGTGATTGAGACTGGGGAATGTGTGCCAGGAGCCCTTTGTTCGCTTAGGAACCAAATAAGGAAACAATAGTAGCTGCAAGGCCAGTGCCCAGCCACGCCTCTGCAGGGCTCAGCAAAAACTGAGAAGGGAATTAAAATGTTCAGGCTTGGACTTAACATGGTTCATTTTTGCAAAAATGGTCTCACCCCATAATGAGTGAAAGGGAATTGTATTTTCTATAAGTAGAAAAGACAAACTTTTTGTATTTTGTTTTTAGGATTCAATACCTGGGGGACATCATGGGAATAGGATGGTGATAAAGTTTATTTAGTTAGTGAAGAAGTTTTGTTTTTTAACTGAACTCAAGTCAATTCACAGAATCATTTTTTTTCTTCTGGTCAACCAAGAGGCCATGAGCCCCAGCTTTGCTTAAGAACTGATTTCTGGCCCAGGTGGTGTGGCTAGGTGGTTGAGCATCAACCTATGAACCAGGAGAAGATCATGGTTCGATTCCCCATCAGGGCACATGCCCAGGTTGCTGGGCCGGTCCCCAGTGGGGGGAGTGCAGAAGCCAGCCAACCAAAGATTCTCATCAGGGATGTTTCTATCACTCTCTCTTTCTCCCTTCCTCTCTGAAATCAATATAATAAATAATAAAAATTAATAATAAATAAAAAAAGAAGTGATTTCTGAAGGGATGAATTCAGGTGTGTGTCCCTGACATCCAAGAGAGGATGGCGACCTAGACACTGAGCTTCATGGGTGTAGGTTTTTTCATCTCTGTCTCCCCAATGACTGTGGCCTTCATTTAAAGTTCTTATTAAATGAGGGCGGCAACCCAATCCCGGGTCCAGTGTTGCTGAGGTGTGTGACGTGAGTTCCTGAAGCAGGCCTGTGGTGGATGGGTCCCCCAGCTGGGTTTAGGGCCCCACTGCAGTATAGTTTAGATCACTTTCCTTTTTTTAGAACCGGTTTAATCAAGTGCAGCTAACTTCCCCTTTCCGAGTTGGGGACTAGGCAAGTCAGAGCTTTGGCTTTCTAATTTATCAGCCAGTAAATTACAACAGTAAAGGTCTTGTGTAGGCCAGGGATTTTCCACACCGGGTGAGAGGGAACCTGGGGGGCCCGGCAGAGCCCATTAGATATATGACTCATGTTTTGGGTAGCATTACATGTGAACTTGGAAAGGTCAAGCCAAGAAAAGCTATTTTCCATAAAAATAAATTAAAATGTTAAAAGCTCTCCTCCGTGACACTGGAATTTTGAACGCTGCTATGAAATTATTAATCAGAAGGCATACCAATTTGTACCAGTGAGGCATAAGGGATAACTAAAGAAATGGGAAATAAGGCATATTTTAAAAATCGCAGACAATTAGAAAAATAAATCGGAACCAGCTTAAGAGATCTAATTTTCACATAGCTCACAGATTGTCATTCAAGGCAGTATCATTTCTCTCTGTTGTCTAATATTTGGTATAATTTATATTAGAAAGCAATAATTGGCATATGTTTTGTGTTTCTAGTTATACTTCCATTCTGAGCTTGAAACATTGGTTTGAGTAATTATGGTTAATTGCATATGGTTAATTGCATTATGGTTAATTGCATTATGGTTAATTGCATTATGGTTAATTGCATGATGGTTTAGGACATTAAATAATTGCCCAACTTGACTCTGAGGTGTGAATAAGAAGAAGCATTAAATTCAGGCATATTTGAAAATGTGATGCATTTGCATAAAAACATACAAAAATCCTATAATTAAGGAAGAATTCCTAGTTAAATTAAAAGCGATAACTAGATGGCCGGAGGCCCCTTCCAATTCGATGAGTCTCATGACTTGGGAAGGGAAACAGAAGCAGAAATGCAGTGCACACGTCTCCCAGTGGCTTTCTGCGCTTCTCGGTTGGCATCGTGGGCATGTGTTTCACTTGGGACAGAGGGCGTCACTCCCTCTGTTTTGTTCCCTCCAACTGGGTGGCCACGTCCTCATGGATGGCAGCGAGCTCCAAGCCTTCCAGTGCGTCCGGTGAGGTTCTGCACGCAGTCGGGGGGAGAGGGGGTTCATGCAGCAGAGGCAATGGACTCTGATTTGGACCAGAAGACACGCCCAACGGGCTGACCCTTACCTATGAGGTCTGGACCGCTTCTCCAACCGATCTCGAATTTGACCTCTGACCAGGAGGGAATGAGAAACATAGTCGGTGTCTAAGAAATCTGGAATGAAAGGATGAAAGAGTCAATAAAAGGGGCTACAGACTCCTCTAAGCTTGGAACTAGATGGAGGAGGCTCCGGGCCTTTCTGGACGGACATGGATTTGAAATGTGTTCTGTTTTTTCAAAAAAAGCCCAAGTAGGCCCTATCTGGTTTGGCTCAGTGGATAGAGCGTCAGCCTGCGGACTCAAGGGTCCCAGGTTCGATTCCGGTCAAGGGCATGTACCTTGGTTGTGGGCACATCCCCAGTAGGGGGTGAGCAGGAGGCAGCTGATTGATGTTTCTCTCACATCGATGTTTCTAACTCTCTCTCCCTCTCCCTTCCTCTCTGTAAAAAAATCAATAAAATATATTGAAAAAAAATTAAAAAGCCCAAGTATGTTCTGAAGAGGTCTCAGCAAGAGATGGGAGGTGGCAAGCAGTGGCCGAGTCTCTGGGAGGCTGTTCAGTGTAGGATCCGCTTTGGTCTTATTTCCTGGTCTTGCCTGAGAGGAAAGAGATGATGGAGCCTTCTGAGGAGATCGATCTCTTCATTTGAAGCACAGAATGTTGGTACTAGAAGGCCATGGAGCCGAGGAAACTGAGACCAGAGAGAAGTTACTCCACAAGTCGGAACAAGAACACTGATATTTGCATTTCCTCGGTCCAGTGTTTTTGGCTTGTTTGTTGTTGTTGTGTTTTTCTTTTTTGCCACTTTGCTTCGAGGACTCTCTGCTTGCCTTAATCTTTATCCTGTTCCCCTTGACTCTAAGGATTCTTGTGTGTGTGTTTTTCTCTCCTAAACCACAGGGTGTTTGAGTACTCACTCTTTTTTTGCTTGTTTTGTTGTGTCCTGTTCTAGCTCTTCTGGGAGATAAGCTCATTCAATTTATCTGCAGTTTCGATCATGAACAACCATCTCTTTTAGATTAGACATGTCTCATCAGAGGTCACCCCATCCTACATTTTCCCAGGGAGAGTCCGTGCTCTGAAAGGTGACCCCGCCGTGGTGGGGAAGAGGAGCACAGGGGACTCCCATGACTGTGATATATGATGATATTTCTGAAGAAAGTCAAAGCCATTCAGAGCCCAGGTTTTGATGAATGGCAGGAAATGGCGGGCTCGCAACCATTCCAGATTCCCAGGGGCTGATTGTCATCGGGTGACGATAAGAATTTTAACCAGAGTGTTATGGAACCAAGACCAAGGCCAAGACTCGGTCAGGAGCATTTTGCTTGGGTCTCTTGTTCTATAGCATTGCCCCTGGGAGAAGTGCTTACAACAGTGTTGAACTTACCTGAGACTCATTTCTAATGGTCTGCCCAGGCGAAGAATTAGCAAGGAAAATAGCCTACTGCAAAATACTCTGCTGGGAATATGGAAAATACTCACCACCCCCGCCCCCACCCCTACCGCATCCCTCTTCTAAGGGGACACTTTCTCCAAGGAACCCAACCCTCACTATAGAATCATTAGCTTGGACACAAGGCTGCCAGGGAAAGGACCAACATTTCTTCTGTATATCAACGGGCCTCTACCCTTCAATCACGTTGCTGCTGCTGGCCAAGCAATAACAGGGAAGCTCAGTTGGTTAGAACATCATCTCAACACCCCAAGGTTGCAGCTTTGATCCCCAGTCAGGCACATACAAGAATCAACCAACGAATGCATCAGTAAGTGGAACAACAAATCGATGTTTCTCTCTCTCTCTTTCCCTTCTTCTTTCTCTCTAAAAACCAATAAATAAGATTTTTAAAAATATATTTTATTGATTTTTTTACAGAGAGGAAGGGAGAGAGATAGAGAGTTAGAAACATCGATGAGAGAGAAACATTGATCAGCTGCCTCCTGCACACCCCCCACTGGGGATGTGCCTGCAACCAAGATACATGCCCTTGACCGGAATTGAACCTGGGACCTTTCAGTCTGCAGGCTGACGCTCTATCCACTGAGCCAAACCGGTTTCGGCTAAAAACCAATAAATAAATTTTTAAAAAATTTAACAACAAAAGCAACAGCAGGGGCACACCTGACCACTTTCAATCTTTTGGTGGGAAACCAGTCAATACCAAGAGGATATTTGCACGAGAACAATAACCCAACTGAGCTGATGGAAAACATTACCCCGCGATAGACTGTGATCGCTTGGTTTCATGAGCACGGTCAAGGGTAATCACCAAAAGGAACAACAGTGAACAAAAACTTGGGAAGAGTCTGGCACCCAACGGTTTCTCCTTCGTCTGCCCCTTTGAACATGACCCAATCCCTGAAACTCTCATTATATCATTTCGAGGGTGTTGGTGATCTCCGCCATCTCCTTGGTAAGCTCTTCTCCATCTGCCTTTCTGTCCAGCACGGTCTTGGGGACATAGTCCATATGCCATACACATGTTTTAAATCGATCCCTCTCTCGGGTGGTAAACCCCAAGATAGGATTGCCTAGGACAAAACCAGGTCTTCCCCTTTAAACGCAGTTATTAAATGATCCAAAGCAGAAGATATTTTTATACAAGGCTGTAGTGTTTTAATAAGGCCAGCTATTTAGGAAGTGGTGGCAATGTGCAGCCTTCCAAAAGGGGAAGCCTCGGAGGTGCTGTGGTAATAATGCAGTTACTTAAAGAACATTTAAACTACAAATATCTCTGCGGTTTTTTATTTGGTTCCACGCTACAGTCACTTTGAGAAATTTCTCAAACCTTGGCTAATCACTTTAAAACGTAAGGGCTTAGCAAATTGTTACACTTCCCCAAATGCTCTGGTTCTTTCAATCCCCATCACCCACCCACCCTTTTTTTTTCTTGTATTTGATAAAAGGCAAGTAATTGGATGCCAAGAACAACTATTGAAGAAAATGGAATTTGAGCAAACAGATGGGAAAATAATAATCGAAGATCTGAAGTTGCAGTGAAGTTTCATCTATTGATATGGAAAATGAGCAATACATAGTGAAAATAGAGGGGGTCCCTTCTTCTGAGGGCGAACGTTTGGTCCATTGAAATAGGGAGATGTGTTTGGTTTGGGTGATGGAAAAACAGAACTTACTGAGAGGGATTGAAGCCCTTGTGTTCCAGTGCGTGCTGAGTCACGTTAGAAGCAGCAGCTGGAAGTGATGCATGTGTGTGCATGCGCGCGTTTGTGTGTTTTAACCTGATTTGGAATGACATTCACCTTTCTCGGTACCTCTTCATCTGGATGAGCATTGACCTAGAGTTGAAATCTTTTGTGCAGCCCGGTGACCGGTGGTGGAGTGACATCATATGGACTCTGCTGGCTTTCTCAGGGAGCCAGAGTTAGGTCCCTGGGCCAGGAGCGACATGGACGTGAACTGCAAGAGCAGCATAACCATGCCTTTCTGAGCTCCGCATCTAACCTACAGAAGAGTGAGCCCCAATGGCCTGCCTGGTCTCACCTTGGCCAAGGTCAGCAGAAGGCAGTCACTTAGTTGTTTCCTGAGCGTTAATCTTATTTGACCAACTAGATTTTGAGTTTCTGGAAGGTAGGCACTGTGCCTTATACTTTACAAATGTTTGGCACTTCTTTGGAAAATCTGTCTCTGAACCTGGCACAGTACATAAAAGGTAACTAAGAGACACCTGATGAATTAATGAAAGACAGCTTCAGATTGGAGACTCTACGACTGCTCTGTTGTCACGAGCCCACTTTGCAAAGGGTTCCAAGGCTGAGGCACATTCGTTATGCCCTCAGGCCTTCTTCCCGTCACACTGCCTTCTCAGATGTTCCCCAAGGTGTAAATCTCCCACGCCCACTACAGGAGATGTGTGCTCCTGTGTTTAGCACAGTGGGCTAGTGGCTACTAAATCAGACCATCCGAAGCAAAATCTTTACCCTTAACAGAATCCAGAACCTGAGCTGGAGGGCCTATGGTACTGCTTACGTTGATGTGTGGGTTCATAACAGTGAATACAGTTCCATTTCATTCATTTTGATAATATAGTTGACATACTTTAAGTACCTACTATGTGCAGTGGTCCAAACCCGCACATGCAACATCACTTTTTCTTATAACAGTCTTTAGGGGAGCCATTGGTGTTTGTCTGTTGTAAGTGAAGACATTGAGACCCAGAGAGACTAGGTTAGTAATCAAAGGGATCAGAGCTTGAAAGTAGCAGGACCAGGATTTGAACTCGGGTCTCTCTGATTCCAAAGCCTATGTTCCTGCCACCAAACAGACTGCTGTTCTAAGATCAAACAACTGTAAACTCAAACGTTCAGTTTATCATGGATATATAAGTGTCTCTCCATTGCTTAAAGAGGTTGCAGTTTTATTTTTTTTGATTTATTAAATATATTTTTATTCATTTCAGAGAGGAAGGGAGAAGGAGAGACAGATAGAAACATCAATGATGAGAGAGAATCCTTGATCAGCTGCCTCCTGCACGCCCCCTACTGGGAATGGAGCCCGAAACCCAGGCATGTGCCTTTGACTGGAACCGAACCCGGGGACCCTTTAGTCCGCAGGCCAACACTCTATCCACTGAGCCAAACCAGCTAGGGCAAGAAGTGGCAGTTTTAAAGAATGATTCTGGATGCTCTCCTAGGCAACTATTAGAATTCCTTTAGTGGACTTATACAGTTTTCAAGTTTATAAACAACGATGTCCTTTTCCATCTCATTTTATCTTCACAATAGCCTATGGGTATATAAAGCTTAAGTAACATGGATTCCAGACACACATGGTAAAAATGAGGTCACGGGAAGGAAAGTAACCTGCCCAAGGTCATCCCGCAGGAAAGTGGCGGACTTAGGAACTTCTTTCAGGTCTTCTCACTCTTCACCGTTTCATAAACAACTCCCTGTGTGTGCAAGACACTTGGCCTGTGTGCCTGAAGGCTGACATGAGCCCGCTGTGGGCTCAGTGGCCATCATACACAAACGTCATGGAGAAGCATGGAGGCAGTCCCAGGCCCTCCCTCCCATCCTGCACTCTGTTTACGACTTTAATGTGCCTCTCAGGGTATTCCCTCCTCCAGGAGACAATCCATAGCGTTAGTTGTTCTACGTGCACATAAAAACACTGTAGTTTGGGGGTTTGCCGTTCAAATAGCCTCAGCGGTTGGTTCCCCATCATCTGCCTTCAGATTCCTTTGTTGGGTGACATCTTTGTGACAGCAGGAGGCTTCTAAGCACACGTTGGAATGGAAACAGGTTCCTTGACTGTTCCCACAATTGTGTCTTCGTGGATGCTTTGCACCCCTGGCTGCTGGGGCTGATGAGCTGTGCCCTCCCCGCCTACATTTCCACCACAGCTTAACCTGAAACCTGGAGAGGCTGGGTGGACCCGTGACTTCTCCTTAACAGTGGGTGGCAGGAACCCAGAGGTTTAATCCCAGACCTGTTACTAATTTCCTGGATGGCTTTTGGGCCCGTCTATTAATCTCTCTCTATCATCGTTGGCTTCTCGGGAGGAGATAGCGAGAATAATGGGATGGTTTGTGCATTAACACATTTATGAGCCTGGTGTGCTGTGTGAAAGCCTGGTTTTCTGGAAATGCTCAGGGGTAGCAGGTAAATCAAGAGAAAACCGGTTTCTTTTTCTCTAATATGACAGGTTGACAGGATCTATCTTTTTGTGACTGCTGTAGTTAGAAACCAGAGCTGAGATGGATAAAGAGCTTAAGGTATGAGAAGCGCTGTATTTTCAAATGCGGAGCCCTGAGCTATCTAATAATAATCACAGAGGTACCTTAAAGAGAGGGTGAGTACATGAGGGGATTTCTCTCATATCAGGACTCATAAAATGAAAATCTCCTCTTTTCTCAAGAGGAGCGTTGTTATTATTCATGGGGAATGGGAGCTGGGACCGGTCTCACTAGGACTCTGGCTGGAAGTACTTAATTTTTTTTTTTTTTTATACAACAGAGCACTTTGGTTATGAATTTTGCAAATATTTTACTGCATCAGCATGACTTATATGAGACCAGGGAGGACAAAATAACCTCCGAGATGTCATTCTGGATAAACTGCATTGCATATTCTCTAAGAAATGGCCTTGCCTGTTTTGTGTCTATAAATTCTTTAGCCTCCTAGGAAGAGATGGGAGAGCTCTAAGGAGAACTCAAGTCCTGCGGGCCATGACCTTGTGCAAGTAGAAGGGAAATGTGGTTGGGTTATAAAACTGCAGTCCAGTCCCATCTTATTTGTGAGATGTAATTCTACTATTTAAATGCATTGGCTTGTTTTTACTCTTTGGCATTTTCTTGATTCAGGGACTATTGTTTTTGACATGAGAACTGGGGGGAAAAGAACAAATACTCAAAAATAGTTCCTTTTTAAAGGAACCAGGCAACTCGAGAGGTGTTGCCTTGTAAGGTAAAATGGAGTGTCTGCCTTTTCAGTGAATTCCTAGTCAACTGAATCTAAGTGGACCATGGGGTGATATGAGGAAATATAACCCAGGAGGAATCTGGGAATAGCTGGGAGCAGACGCGTTGCCTTTAAAAGGCCATTTTGCAAAGTGCTCACACCATGTTTTCAAAAATCTCCCATAATGGAAAATGACATGGAGAGTTTTTGTCAAAAAGCCTAGATATTGCATGATGGGTGATACACAGTGTCTGAAATGTAACAAATGCAAGAGCCCTTTAGAAGTCTATTTTTTTGTTTGTTTGTTTTTTTTTCTTTTCAATTGACTTACAAAATTTATTAAAAGCAACTTAAGTTTCTGTTGTGGAATAAAACTGCTAAAAACCATTAAGGTAACTGAACAAGATATAGAAATGTCCATGTTAAAATACAAATTTGTGAATATATCATTTCCACAAAGACATCAAAATGCCAATTAATTGGGCTTGGTCCACAATGCAAAGCCACATGCATGTAGTAATGATTAAAAGCATATCATTTAACATACCTAATTACTTATGGTGTAAATTCTTCACATCTGTCCTTAAACATAAGTTACCTAGAATGCTATGTTTAGCTTTACTATTCGGTAAATATATGGAGGTTTGATTTTACATTTATTTCCAAACTTGAATAGTTGATTCTTATACCTTGTTTATTTCACTGTGTATTTTAAAAACATAAAATAGCATAATACTTGATTTCATAAATATTATATTGTTTCAGTATTTGTTTTAAATAAGTTACACTTAACATTTTCCAAGCCATTTATCTATAAATCACTTATAGTCAATGTAGTCAAGAATCTCAGGTATGATACTGATGTGAACTTCTGTGCTGTACATCACAACGCTCTTTGTTGAGACTCAGAATATTGTGGGAGACATACAGTTTAGAGTAATTCAAACATATATTCATGTAACTTCCAAATAGAAAATGCCATTTTATAAGTTATTTCTGCATATTGTAGTCTAGGTTATTCAGATCTATCTTTTTGTCAAAGACGAAAAAGTGCTAGGTAAGACATTTCCATTGAAAAATCAACTTAAAATATTTGAAGTACTAAAAAAAGAGACAGAAAGTTCTTAATTTATGGATGGAAGCCAGTATCCAAAACAGTAGGTAGAATATTGGGACACTCAGGCTGCTTATGGCTTTAAAGTATTTGCCAATCCAACACACTTGGATTTTGGGTTAGTGGCTAACTGGAGTGAGAGAGACAGAAGTGAAGGCCCACGGTGTGCTGAAGACTAGGAGTTTTATAGGATACTCTCACTAATTAAACAAGAATGCAAAGAGGTAGGTACTTAGAGCTGAAACAGAGCTAAACTCACTCTCTTCCCTTTAATATGAGCGAACATAGGAAAGACTTCATTGGTGCTAAGCATAGCAGAAGAAGAGAATGAAAAGGAAGAAAATAATTAAAACTGGTCCCTGAGATGGCTACAGGCTGGTAACAGATTTATACCCTGGACACATATAACCTGGGTTAACCCAAGATCCTCAAGCCTTGCCTTGAGGTTGTCCCTGGCTCGAAGTGTCCCAGATATCTGGCAGAAGTAAGTACTAAGCCTCTGTGGTGGAGGAAACTATTCACCCAGGGTTGCAGATTATTTTTCAAGGTCAATGATCAGCATGAACTCAAAAATAGCTAGGCACCAAAGGAAACAAGGCAGTGAGAAAAAAAGGAGCAGAAATAACAGACAGTAGGAGACATGGGTCAGTACAGATATCAGATTTTGGAATTATCAGACATAGATTATAAAACAACTATGCTTTAAAAGTTTAAATGCTAAACCAAAAGCTTGATTTAGTTCCTACAGGAACTAGGAAACCATAAAAAGTGACTGAGAAAGATTTAGGGTTTTAGGATATCATAATGTAACTGAAACCTGCTAAAAGGTAGAAATGACATTGCTTCTCATGCCTGGAACTTTTTCCTGGATTTTGATCAGTGATGTGATTCTCAACATGGTTAGTGACTTTGTAAACCCCACGGAATCAGGTAATAGAGTAATATTGCCTTTATTTGGTCTACAAGACAGTCATCTCAGCAAGTCAATGAAAACAATTGTTCGCCACCCTTTCTCACATAACACAAACCTCCAAACAACCATAAACAAACGGAGCTCAGTTTAATGGTTTCTGGCTTATAGTAAGTGGTTATATAAATGACTAGAGGCCCGGTGCATGAAATTCGTGCATGGGTACGGTCCCTAGGCCTGGCCAGCGATCAGGGCCGATCAGGCCTTCGGGCTGTCTACAGGGCCTTCCTTCATTCTGTGCCGCCCCCTGGTTGGTCGAGCTCCAGAGGGGACAATTTGCATATTAGCCTTTTGTTATGTAGGATAACTCTTGTTTTATTTTTCACCCCAAAGGATATTGTTTTTATGCTTATATGTCACTTAAAATCACAAAGGAGACTAAGTTCTGCATTCTTGTCATTGAACAGTTCATCTTCTTTTGAGTGTTAATTGTCTATTTTTGAACATCAATATCAGAGTATGTTTTCTGAGCATGTGTATGTATGTGTGCATGTTTATAGATGCATATATGTGGCATATCTGGTGTGTGTCTCTGTGTGTATGTGGAGTGGCATATGGTTGCGTATGTGTGTGTATGAGTATGTAGGTGAGTAGGTAGTGTGTGTGTGCTCGCACATGTGTATGTGTGTGTATGCATGCATGTATGTGTGTGCTTATAACCTTTACATTTCTGAAATAAGACTCAGCCCTTTGGGTCATAAATCAGGAGTTCCTTTTTTTCTTAGTTTTAGACTTACTGCTGGCAGCCTCTTGTAACCAAGTTCCTCCAAACACCCACACACAATGGAAGAATGGAGAGCTGGAGAGTTGGGCTTAGTTCCTCCAGGCTTATGGGGAGGGAAGGGCTCTAATATGCAGTGCCTTTGAGTCTTATCGAGGCTGAGCCATTAGAGGTGGAAGGAGTCAGACTGCACAACTCTAAAAGCCATTTTGGTATGTGTCCTAAGAAGGCTGAGATTCATGGCATACATTTACGGAGGAAATCCTGATATGCTATTTCCAAATTCCTGAGCTGTGTGGTGGGAGGAATTATTAGGTAATTTCTACTTTAGGTGAACATTAATCTCAGTTTAACAGCAGGTTTAGTGAAATAGCAATTTAAAAAATAAAAAAAGAGCAATTTAGTTTATAATTTTTTACCAGGACCATTAAGGAAGTGATATGCAATCATCCAATTATGTGTCTAGAAAGGGTTGTTGCATACAATGTGGCCCATCTCCTGCACAGAGTTATTCAGTGGATTGACATCTAGTCCCTTTAGCATTAGGGTTATTAATAAAATTCATCAGAGGATGTCTTCATAGTCTTGTGAAGGAGAGGAGAAAGAACAAGGGGAGGTGGGAGGGTAAAGGAAGAGAAAAGAAAGCATGGAGGGAGAGGTAGACAGAGGACAGCTATCATCATGGTCAGCAATTTTACAAACAGCCAAGCCCAGAACTAACATATATTAACCCGAGTTTAGTCTGCGCATGGACATGGACCTAGAACAAGGCCTGGGGATGCTGAATAAAGGCTAATACTCGAACTGAAGCCAGTTTTCCGTCCCTCTCTTGTGCCTGGAGCCCAGCAATGACTTTCTAAGTGTGAAAGGTTGTGTGCGCTGCCCCACTTCTGCTTTCCAAATCTTGTGTGAAATATTTGCCTGGCCCAGAGTCATTAGAAATTATCTACAGAGAAGTAGACTCTTGCAAAAGGAATTCTAGCTTAAAGATATCACAGTGTAGCCCGGCCGGTGGTTGAGCGTCAACCTGTGAACCAGGAGGTCAAGGTTTAAGCTCTGGTTGGTCAGGGCATATGCCCAGGTTGCCGGCTGGGTCCCCAGTGGGGGGCATGCAGGAGGCAGCGGATCGGTGATTCTCTCTCATCTTTGATGTTTCTGTCTCTCCCTCCCCCTCCCATTATCTCTGAAATCAATAATATATACAGATATATTATTGCTCATCATTGTGCAAGCAGCTTTCTGTGGTAGCTTTCTCAGAACTGAATGCTCAGTCACAGTATATGTAGATTCATTTTGACTACATAGCATCATATTGCTCACCAAAAAGGCTCTACCTGGCTATACTCCAAGCTAGAGGTGAGAGTTCTCTACTTTTGTCAACCTGAAACAACTTCTCTACTTTTGTCAACCTGAAATTTTTCTGAATACCCAAGGGTTTTAACATCACTGCATATCCTTGTTAACGGTTAGAATTTCACATTTTTTGATTGTCTGTTCATACCCTTGGCCATTTTCCTACTAAAATTTCTACCTTTTCCATATGGATTTTTTAGAATGTATAGGTAAATGGTGTTTATCTATATATTGGTATTAATATATATTGTTTTAGGTGTTAAAAATATATTTTCTTAATTGTCATTTTTTGTTAAATCTGTCAATGGTATCTATTGTTAAGCAGAAATTCTGAATATTGTTGTAATCAAATACACCGATTTTCCACATAATAATTTCTGCTTTTAGGTTACTCACATGTCTTTTGACTATCCAAATCCAGGCCTTAGTCTTCCTTTTGGTACATTAATTTGGAAGGATTTCATGAAAAATTCCCAGAAGAGATTAGTTGAACATGAAAGATAAACACCATTTACCTATACATTTTAAAAAATTAATAAATTCATCAGCAAAGAATAAGTTAAAATGGAAATTATAAAACATTTAGAACTATGAGAAAACAAATAAAGGTCCTATTATCTAGGGAGGAAAGCCAAAGTAATTCTTAGGGGAAATTTTATATTCTGAAATGCATTTACAAAACAAAAAAAAGTCAATGAATAAGGCTTTTAAACTTAAAAAGTTAGAAAAAACAAACAAGCAAACAACAAAATGAACACAAAGCGATTAAGAATAAGGAATCGTAAAGAGAAGAGCAGAAGCCAGAGAGTCAATGAAGAGAAATGTAGGAAGCCCCGGTTCTGTTATGATTGAGACAGAGAATTAGTCCAGTTGTTGATAAAAAAGTTTAAGACATGGAATAATTAAAGAAAAAGATATACCTAAGATATTTTAGTGCAGCTTTCAACCTATAGCCTACATTTATTCACCCATATTTTTCTGCAGATCGGAGCTTTAAGTCTTATGTTTAGCAAGGTCATCGATGGGAGTTCCTCATTGACATTTTGCATAAGTCATACCGGAAAGGCAGCATCTCAGATGTCCAGTTTCATTTCCTTTGAAGTGAAACTACTAGTTAAAAGTATTGATGAAACAATATTTAACCAATTGCTCACTCACATCTAATTTTAGCCACTTCCCTTCACCGAGGCTTTCCAAAGCATCAATTTAGGTTTGGTAGGAACAACAGTACTCTCTTTTTCATGCCTTTGGTTTCTGTAGCATTTCATTAAGTTGCATAATAATATCAGCCAGGACAGATATCATGAAAGGATGTGTAAGCTTTCAGCTCAGTTGATGAGAACAGAAATATGTGGGTGTTCTGAAAATGTTCTTCAGAGCGAATGGGTGTCATTGAGTGTATTTCCAGTAATTCAGTTATGGGGAGTTGGACTCAATATTATAAAGATGTTGATTCTTCCAAAAGTAGCTTATAATTAATGTGATTGCCAGAATTTTCATAGGTCATCATAAACTAATTCTCAAATTCATGTGTAGGAGTTTTAATGAAGATAAAAGTGATAGAGAGCAAAGAAAGAGAATGGGTCTACCAGATATCAAAACATATTATGAGTTTATGGTTATAGGTCAGTAGGAGAGAACAGATCAGAATAAAATAGAATAAAGAAACAAAACATGCATATATAGGGATTTGTAATAAAAAGTGAGATGTGAAGAGTGTCCATTTTTATTCTTCAAATTGGCAAAAATTAAGCAAAGATGTGAAATGTAAAGAATGACAGGAAGATTGTGTAAAAAAGCTATTTTTCTCATACTTCGCTGATGGGAATATAGCTTGGTATTCCCTTTTGGAAGGCCACTTAGCAGTATGTTCATTAAAATTTAAAATGCACTTCATAAGATATATAGACATCGAATCATTACATTGTGCACCTGAAACTAATATAATGTATGTTAACTATACTTTAATAAAAAATAAGTAGATAAAAAAACTCTATAAATTAAAAAAAATGCACATACCCAGTAATTCCCGCCCCCCCCCTTTTTTTATATCTAACCTACACTTGCACATGTGTGGAATGAGACAGGTATAAGAACGGTCTTTGAAGTAAGTGAATTAACCCATCCGTCGTGGAATCTTAACATTCTTTGCATTCATAAAACACAATGCTCTATGACAGTTCAAAGGAATAGAGTGGGTCTTTATACAACAAAGAATGAACAACAGGAGGAGGTGTACTACACCCCAAAAGGACTACTGGGCTTTTCCCATTGATACAGGCAGCAATCTGGGGAAAACATGTTGAGTGGCTATTAAGGAAGAGCCTAATCCAACAGGACTGGTGTCTTCCAGCCGCACACACAGGCAGGGGAAAGGCCCTTCAGTATTTATTATTCCCGTGGATTACAATTCTGGCTTCAGATCAGAACCATGGGGAGGGAGGCTTTCAACAATTCTGTTGCCTATGTCCCGTTTGAGGGATTCTGACCTCAATAATTTGGAATGGGGCCTGCGCTTTGGTAGGTTTTCAAGCTTGAACGTGCTCCTTGGATTGAGAACCACCACTGAGTCTGTAACCTCTTGGAGGGCGGGGGTTCTCCTGGTCATTACCGGGCCAATCACAGGGCGTGGTGTGCCGGAGCCACTTCCTAGGAGTTGGTTGAGTAAATGAACTCCTTTATTTTGGCTCAGGTTCAGTGTTTCTAAGATGCAAAGTCAGGGTGGGCAGAACATTTTCTTAAAAAGGAAGGTGATGCTGGAAGTGACACATTTATGAGGTGACAAAGTCAAGGGTGAGCGTGGCAGGGGACCCTGAATTAGGAAGTAAGCCAACTCCAGTGATAGCTTACCACTCAGAGTGTGGGGTTGAGGAGCCCCCATAGGGATGTCAGGCCTTTTAAAGTTATTGTAAGAGAGAAGCTTTGCCCCGATTATATTCCAAGTAACCCCCTTCTAGCGATGAGCAGATTTGAATGAAACAGTTTCTTGTTTAGTCCAGTTATGTGTTGGAAAATATTGGATGTACATGGAAGTAGGAAGCCAAACTGATGGAAGTCCAGGCATCATAGCAAAGAGGATTATTGGGCAACCTCTACCACTCTCAGAAAAATGTTATTTTAAATAATAAACTTTCAGCCCAGCCAGTGTGGTTCAGTGGTTGAGCAATGATCTATGAACCAGGAGGTCATGGTTCAATTCCTGGTCAGGGCACTTGCCCAGGTTGCAGGCTCGATTCCCAGTAGGGAACATGCAGGAGGTGGCCGATCCATGATTCTCTCTCTTCCTTGATGTTTCTCTCCCTCTCTCTCTCTCTCACTCTCTCTCTCACTCTCTCTCTCCCTCTCCCTCTCCCTCTCCCTCTCCCTCTCCCTCTCCCTCTCCCTCTCCCTATCCCTTCCTCTCTGAAATCAATAAAAATACATTAAATAATAAAATCTCAAATGCTAAAAAGATCAGGACAGTCTCTGAGGAAGGCCTGAATAATGAAGAAAGAAAGAAAGAATGGTCCATCAAAGCTCTTGGCACCAGAAGGGGCAAGCAGTTACCTGAGAGGCAGGTTGTCGGAAAGGCTACCTTGAGTCGGACTTCTGGAAAGATCCAGCAGGGCAGGTCCAGCCCAGTGTCCAGTGGCCTGAGGCAGATGCCCGCTGGAGCCAGTTCAGAGCCGCTCAGTAGAGCCTATTGGCCAATGTTGAGGAGATCTGTGAGCCAGTTGTTAAACACAGCCATTATTAACATGTAAATTATAAAAGCGTACACTGGAATGAATTACATGTAAAATAAGCTAATAAGTACTCAAACTCTTTACTTTCTGATTATTGGAGCACATTTCACTGCTAGGTAAGCTCTGGAGATAGTTATGTTTATTATAACTCTTCTGGGGGAAATACTGTAAAATGGTGTGTTACCATGTCCTTTTTTCCTCCTCCACATTCAGTGCTATCCTGGTGGCAGCTTGATCATTTACACCAAGCATGTCAAACTCGTGGCTGGCGGTGGCCCACCAGCTGGCTGTGAGTTTGACATGCTTGATTTACACCATGGAAACAGAAATGAAGCAAATAAGAGTTTAATTCATTGATTTGTTGACCATCTAGTCTTAGAAAAATGATGGAGAAAATGTTAATAATTCATATCAAATAAATATTCAATAAATTCATTTAAAAGAATGTGTAGTGTCTTTAGCTATTACATTATGAACAGCACAAAAATAGATGCAATAATAATTTCAGGATTTGAAAATTAGGCAAAGAAGTCACTCAAGTAATTGACAAATGAGTGAAGTTCTGATATGTCCCAATTGGTTCGCTTTCCTTTTACTCATTAATAACTTGTTCATAACATAAAGAAAAACATCAACCAACATTTATGTGAAAAGCACATTGGTTAGTCAATTGAAGCCATTTATTTTTCTTAAACGCCAAGACATTATAAGAAAGGAATAGATTTGTCTCACTTGAACACAAAAATTCTGTGTAGTTAATGGATGTTCTGAAAGATGGTAAGACAATGTGGAATTAATAAGAAGACTGAGAAAAATAGAAATAAGGTTAATAAAACAAATGTCTGTGGAAATGTAGGTGTGTAAAATAATGACAGATTTTAGACTGAGAAAGATATTTATATAATTATTCTCTTTGGCTAATTCTTTTATCATACAAATAATTGCTTTTTAATGTATTTGTTGTGTATTGTGTGATATTTATATGTCAGTTGGTATTAGATGAGGCAGAGTGTTAGGAAGGAGCTTTCTACTGAAAGGAATTTATAGTTCCCAAAAGTTATTTAAAATAATATGTACATGTCCAAACAACCACAGAATAACCCCTCACTAAGGGAGACAGATAAGTCTTGGATCTTTATTTTCAATGCTGGGCTGTTCAGGGTTACAGTAGAGTAAAGAAATTAATAATATTGGATTAGATGTAGACTTTTATGACATATTTAAAAGCTGGGGAAAAAGTATAGGAAATAAAGTAATGCTTTTTTAAAAAAAATCAGTATTTTGAAAGGAATTGAAGTGCTGAAAAAAAAAAGAAGTTGCTTTTGGACAGTCGGTAATCTTTTCGGCAGACATGGAAAGGGGAAGCCTTTATGCCTTTGTATTTTTAGTTGCTAACAAAGGACGACTGTGCGTGAATGGGGAGGACATTAACCCCCATCTGCCCTCGAACATAATCTGCGATCGCATCGTGCCAGCGATACCGGTGAACACCACCAACAATTAATTATCGGAGGTTTCTCAAACATCTGGGCGTTTGGCACCCAGGCCCCAAACATCTGGACGGCGGTCTGAATTCTCCACTTGTTTTCCAAGTCTGACATTGTGTGAGAATAATAATAGCTAGGGTGCCCCGAGCCAGGCTAAATGTTTTACCTGCACTAGCTTGCTCCACCCTCACGACCACTGAGCGCGTCCTGAAGTAAGGATACATTCATCTTCCAGATGAGGGTTCCGAGACTCAGGCAGGGGTGCACGGAGCCCCGAGGGGAGTCCATCGGCCTGGTGCTCAACTCAGAGCTGTTCACTCCATTCCATTTTGCCAGAACAACTGCAGAGGGTCAGGGCCTCATTGGTACACGTCCAGCTTGTGGCTACGCTGTCTAAAGAAAGGGAGACGGTGTGACATCTAAGTTAAAAGTATTACTCAGAAATATCACTGCTGTTAGCCAATTTAGGACTTTTAAATATATATATATTTATATTGAGTTCAGAGAGGAAGGGACAGGGAGAGAGAGTTAGAAACATCAATGATGAGAAAGAGAGAGAGTCATTGATCGGCTGCCTCCGGCACGCCCCACACTGGGGATCGAGCCCACAACCTGGACATGTGCCCTGACCAGGAATCAAACCGTGACTTCCTGGTTCCTAGGTCGATGCTCAACCACTGAGCCATGCCTGCTGGGCCAATTTAGGACTTTTGAGGAAGATTGTCCTTCTCCTGAATTACTCCGATTGGCAACACAGACATTCAAATTCTCCTGGTCAGTGTGTGTATTCCATGTGTTACACTTTGGGTAAGAACAACAACAAAAAAACTAAAAATACTTGCATCTCCTTCGTCAGGTTAAAGAATGAAGAAAATGCGGGGGGGGGGGGGGGCGGGGGGAAGTACACAGAAACGCATCGAACACGGATCAGAATTCATGCCTGGGTTAGAGATGAATACTCAGCTCTTGTTCCTAGTTAGTGGTTATAGTTTTAACTGTGTGACCTTGAGCAAGTTACTTCATCTCGTGAGCCTCAGTTTCCTCATTTTGGAAACACAAATAAATACCACAACCTGCTTCATTCTACTTTGTCCAAGGATGGGATAAAATAAGACCTGTAAAATGCTTCATGCACTGCCTGGCTCAGAGCATGGTTTCAGAACATTTGTCAATATTATCATAAACATACGTTATCACTTCAGCTAGTGCGGGACAAGACTGGAATTCGGAGCTACACCTGGATGCTTACCTCTGCCCAAAGGAAGCTGTTGGAAGGCAGAGAAACCTCATTCCACTTTCACCCTCCCTCCTTGTTTATATATTTTCCCATTCAGAGGAGAAAGCAAGCTTCACTTCCTCTGTTACTACTGCCCCCTGCTGGCTGGGGAGGGAAAGAGGAAATGTTGGAAATAAACTCAATTTGTCTTCCCTTTCTCTCCCTTCTCTTTACCAGAACTTCACATTTCTTTAGAAGCTGCATAACCCTGGCCTCCTATGAAACTGAGAGCATGAAGGCGACCATTGCCTCTTTAGTACTGGAAAATGTTATGGTTATGTAGAAACGATGTTTCGAAGAACAAAAAAGACTCTATGATGAAATTGCTCCGGATAAATAATGTTATGGCCTGAGACACTTTTTTTTTTTTTTTTGGAGGGGGGGGGAGGGGAATGGGGCTGTATTTGTTGACTTTTCAGCACAGACAGATGGTTTACCCATCTTCAGCACTCAGAGCTCACCGAGGCGCATTATATAATCTCAGTGCAGTTACCCAACGAAATAAGAAATTCCTCATTTGGCAGATGGAGCTTGCATATCGAGTTCATAAACTTTGGTCCTTCTCCCAAGTCCAAAATCAGAGACGACCTGCTCCGAGGCAGGTTCCCATTTGCACTTAATTAGAGAGTGTGTTTTGGAGGTCACGGAGAACCAGTGGAGAGCGTTTTCATAATAACTTTCCTCACAATGAAATTATTTGGGAGGCAGCTCTCCAACTTTTTCTGGAATGAGGGCAAGAAAAATGGGGACAGGGAGGGCGGTTATTGGATACCTTATCTGGAACTGCCCGAAACGTTGTCTGCGGTCCAAGGAACACACGGTACCTTCTGGATCAAGGGGAAGGAAGCCAAATGCTTCCTATAGTCCCAACCATTTTCCCAACTGCGCCGTTTCGCACAGTTTTAAGGATTCCGAATGCTGGGGAACAAAAGCCTTCTCAGAGTGGTGACCATGCCACACTTAGAGAAGTAGGGGCCACACGTATCCTGGTTAAGGAAAATGTGAGGTGTGGGTTAGAGTAGGACAGGTAGCCAGATAGTCACTCAATGACTGCATCGTCTTCTGCGCTTGAGATTCTCAACAATAACACGATGGGCCCCCAATATGTTACGCTTTGCTTTATAGATGCATGGCATCATTGCAGCTATAGGAGAGGGTATTCCACTTGTGTCTTGCCCTAAAAACATTCTAGAGAATGAGAAGATGGACTCTAAGTCACAAACTCAGAATAGAAAATCCCATCAGAGAGGGTTAATTTCCTTCATAGATTAGGACGTCAAATTCTGATAGGCTGGTTCATTCTTAGTACGTACTTTTCTCTATAAAATAATATCTTAGCTCCTTCTGAATTCTGTTTGGGCTTTACAATTCCCATTCAGCTCGGAGGACAATTATCTAAATTGTGGTAGATAAGCTTTTATTGTAATATAGAGCCTTTGGCTGCAATACCCTGAAAAGATCTTCACCCTCATAAACAGAACATGGTTAACCTTTTCATCTTTTTCTTAGACACACGCGCGCACACACACACACACACACACACACACACACACATGCGTGACTTGAGGTAGGATTGGTTACAGTTGTGCTAAGTCGGTCCCATGATAAATTGTTCTGAGATGAAGTCTTGAGGCTTCGAAACCAAATTTCCCTCAAAGGCAGTTCATATGTCAAATTGCTACAATCACCAAATGACTGAAGTGTAACCATAACCAATGTAGCATGACCAATGCATCAGAATGAATAGGCTACGTCTCTTTAGTCTCTTAATTTGATAGGGATGATGACAAGGAATTTGTCATACTTTGTTTCTAATTTTTGGCAGATCATCCAGATTACAGCCTTCACAGGTTACCTGGATATAAATCACCCCTAAATTCAGTCCAGCTGGTATTTTTTTTTTCTGTGTTAATAGAAGTTACTTGGTTTTAGATGTTAATTCTGTGAAGCTTTGCTGCTTCAGGCTGCTGTCTTGGGTCATATTCTATATGGTTAGGCAGCCTCTGACATGTCCACCTGTGATCCCTCCTCTGGTATGAATGTCTTTGTGTGTTTGTCTTCCGGTTCAGTATGGGTTGAACTTCCTGACTCAGTTCCAATGAATGGAATATGGCGGAAGCTTGAGGATGACCCTACCCAGGTTGGGTTATAAAAAGACTGTGGCTTGCATCTTGGATGCCCTCTCTTGAGCTCTCTCTCTTGTGGATCCCTCATGTTGGGGGAACTCGGCTGCCCATTTGGGGTACAATCCTATGGAGAGACCCACATGGCAAAGAACTGAAGAACACCTATATATAGCCTGCCGACCATTGGGGTGGCTGCAGCCCTAGCTCACGCCTTCATGCCAGTTTTGTGAGAGACCCTGAGCCAGAATACACCCAGCTAAGCCACACCCAGATTCCTGTCCCACAGAAATTGTGGGATAGTGACGATTTATTAATCAAAACTGCTAAATTTGAGGCTAATTTGTTACACAGCAATTGATAACCAATACATATTTCTACCTGTACTGATGGTAAATATCACAGAGGAACTATCCCTAAGCATAACCAGTGTTCAAATATTGACTATAACGGTTAATATTTTTTGGCAGGAATTGTAAGCCAGGCCTCTCTATCCAATAGAATAAAGGCTGGGGCTGTTTGGTTCCTGAGTTAATATATATATTATGTATGTGTAAGGGTAATTACACATACACAATATATTTACACATATACAAACCATCTTACATAGGTTTAGGGTCATCCTCAAATCATATAAAGAAAGGGAAGATGACTGACTTATAAATGTAAAGAAAACTATCTGAAGTGTTTTTTGTTATATATATAAAATTGATTTCAGAGAGGAAGGGGGGAGAGAGAGAGAGAGAAACATCAATGATGAGAGAGAATCATTGATTGACTGCCTCCTGCATGCCCCCCACTGGGGATCGAGCCCCAAACCCAGGCATGTGCCCTTGACCATAATCAAACCCAGGACCCTTCAGTCCGCAGGCTGACGCTTTATCCACTGAGCCAGACCGGCTAGGGCTGAAGTGTTTTTTTGAATCGATTTCTGATAACATATCCAGAATTATATTTTTCTGAGCATTACAAAACTTCTGTTTCTATAGCGTTAAGTCAGATGGTCTTTCTGCAGTCACTTGGATGATGTAGAGACTCAGTGAGAAGGGAAATGAGACGTGATTTTGTCTATCCGTTCCCCTACATGACACAGAAGTGTCAAAGCACTAATCGCTTAGCCTCAGATAGTTTCTTGCGAAATAGGGTAACGCGGGGAGTTCTGCCCAGAGCAGATTTTTTTTTTTTCCTTTAGAAAATCTAACAATAAATGTCTCGGGGTCAGAAGGATGCGGTTGATCAGAGCTGGGAGCCCACAGAGCTCGTCCCAGACGCTTTCAAACAATATTGTTTGTCCTCCCCTTCATTTCCTCGGAGGTGCACAATACTTCTTCCTCCCCGCCCTGCTGCTCTCTTTCTAAAATTGTTCTGGACCTTTGGGGGCCTTCTAAATTAAGCACCGTTATTTGTTCTTTCTTCTGAGCACTTTTCCTGGATGTGATAAACAGTGAATGTGGGATTGCAGACATTTCCCAGGGGGTGCTGAGCCTGCCCCTCCCAGACTTCTTTCTCTCAAGTTCACTGCCTTCTTTCCTCCTCCATCCTCTCCCTCTGTGTTCACATTCTCTGATGACTCCCCCCCCCCCCCCCCCGCTTTTCATAATTTGCCGAAAAGCTAACTGGGGTGAAGAGAAGGAAGGGAAGACAACAGCAGCAGCAGAGGATCCAGGAGTTTCTGAAAGATGGAGCAACTTGGTTTGGCTGTAATCTTGAAAAATTTAAGATCACAGCTTCCAGGTATAAGCAAGCCCAGTTTGGTGAATTCTTCTAGGTAATTAGTCTCTTGGAAATTTGCTGGGTTGTCGAATCTTTCCCCCTTGAATCCTAGGAATGTCTGAAATACCAGACAAGCACTCTTCCCACAGAGTTATGCTAGGAGGCTTAATGAACAGAAAATATTGGGTGCCGCACATATCAGAAGTGAAGCGAGAGGAGCGTACCTGGCCAGTCACATTGCTGAGACACGTCTGTGTTTCTGTGCCCACGAGAGAAGACGAAAGGCATGATGGGTAAATCAGTTCCCTTCGCCATCCCGCGGGTCCTGTCATTTTCTCCAGTGGTTACGTTTTGTGACTGTGTAGGGCAAGCCATCATTACAGATTGTTTGTTTGGCCTTTCTTCAGTCCACAGGACTTTTTTTATGCCCTTCTTGAATTTCCCAAGGGTTGAGGAGAAGCCGGGTTGATTGGCTCAGTGGATAGAGCATTGGACTGCAGACTGAAGGGTCCCGGGTTCGATTCCAATCAAGGGCATGTACTTTGGTTGCAAGCCCCTCCCCAGCCTGGGCCCTGGTCAGGGCGTGAGTAGGAGGCAACCAATCAATGTGTTTCTCTCACATCAATGTTTCTCTCTGTCTTTCCCTCTCTCTTCCACTCACTCTAAAAATCAATGGAAAAATATCCTCGGGTGAGGATAAAAAAAAATGTCACTGTGCCCCATGGCATCAGTTCCCGGTCTGGAAAATGGAGTAGTAATTCTGGTCCTACCCAATTCCCAGACTCACGATAGAGGTAAAAAAGGATGCTATATACTGAGTGGCCAGATTATAATGATCTCTGAACGCATAATAATCTGGCCACTCAGTGTGTGTGTGTGTGTGTGTGTGTGTGTGTGTGTGTGTGTGTGTGTGTATTAGAGGCCCGGTGCATGAATTCGTGCATGGGTGAGGTCCAGCCAGCCTGGCCAGGGGAAAGGGACATGGGCGGTTGGCTGGACTGCCTGCTGGTCGAACTGCTGGTCAAGGGGACAATTTGCATATTAGCCTTTTATTATATAGGATATACACTGAGTGGCCAGATTATTATGTGTTCAGAGATCATCATAATCTGGCCACTCAGTGTATGTGGCGGGCTTCCGGAAAAGTAAAATTTACCCTGCAAACACAAAGCAGTGGATTGCAGTGCTATCAACATTTGGATATGAAACCCTCTGGTTCAGCAACGTAAAGAGAATGAAATAGATATATTTTTTTTATGCTTGGGAGCTTTTGAATTTATTCCCCGCCCCCCCCCCCCGCCCCAAACTCTAAAACTCATCAACTTTAGTCTGCTTCTCTGTATCCCAGCCTATCAAGCTGACATCACAGCAGTGGTTAAAATAAGACAACAGACAGTGGCCTAGGTGTGTGTGTGTGTGTGTGTGTGCGCGCATTTCAGGAAGTGCATGTACCTTTGACCTCCTACATATGTTCCTCCAATTAAAAAAGGAATAATGACTCATTAACCAAACAAGGCCGAGGAAAAAACTCTACTCATTTAATGCGATCGCAGTGAGTTCCTCACTGTTTCCACTTCACCGCTGCTTATGGGAGTTAAAACAACAGGCTAAATGGAGACTTTCAGAACCCCATGGGACCAATTAATGCCACGTGACTTCCTCCCGGCCTTCCATGAAAATAACTATATTATAATGGTCTGCGATATTAATATCAGCTTTGGAAAAGTCAGGCAGCGGCTCCATGGGGAAGGAAGCGGCCTGAGCAAGAACTGTGGAATGTGCACTGCTTGACAGACTGGAGGCACACAACGTTTTATAAGCTACATCACGTAGTTCAGTGAGGCGGGGGCACCAAATGGGCTTGTGGGTTAATTAGGGTTAAAAGGCCACCAGGGTAGTCTACCTCTGATCTCAAACTCCAAGAGAGTGTGGTTATTGGCGGAAATGTTGGAAATGAACGTTCTCAGGAAGAAAACCTTTCCCAAAGCGTTTCCCCTCCCCCACCCCCACCCTCCACCCCCCCCCCCCTGCCCTGAATTGCTCCAGATTTCTGCCCACCACAGAGGCAGGATGTATTAGGACAGCTCTGTTTGTGTTGGAGTGTAGACCTGGGATGAGGTCGGGTGGGTACACCTCCCAAGTGTGTTGAGTTGTTCAGTGGGGTTTTTTAATGACACCAGAATGTAGGGCAGAACCAAAGGGAGTAGGAGCCAACACATCAGTGGCCTTGCTCCAGGGTCCTTCAAATGCATCTTTGGGGGGTCCTAGGTCCATGCCCCACCCAGGTCCCATCCCAGACCCATCCTGGCAGAGTCGTGGAGAGCTTCAGTGTTCTCCCTGTGGCTAGTCAAATGCTCCTCTCTAGCACATGGCAACGGGCCAGTCACTTTTCTGGTTGTAAATTGCTCTAGTGCGTTCACTCCACTCAAGGGTGGTCCCCAAAGCACAATGGAGAACGGAAATTCCCCTGGGATCAGAAGCTTAGTGGTCCATCTAATTATCCAGGAGCATTTGCCAGAGGAAACAATCTAGATCCAATTCCTGGACAGTGGCTAATGGTTTGGTCAGATAATCAGAAGCTTAGACAGAAAAATACCGGAGAATTGGTGATGGGGAAGTTTAGGGAAAAACTGAACAAACTTCTTAGAATGAACCCAAAATATTAGACTATTTGTGTCCAATCATCATGCCCGCCCAAAGGCCCCCATTGTAGAGAGACTTTCAGGGATCAGGAGAACAAATCTACTTTCACTGGGGATGTCCAGGCCTGAGCAGCATGGTGGCATGACACCCAGGTGCCGGGAGCCAATTCCAGCATGTCATAATTACAAGAGTTTTATCAAAAGGTTGATGAATTTTGGGGGCTCAACAAGGGCTGAGTCACATATGTAATTACCTGTTGGAACGGCTGGAAAGGCACTTCCCCCGAACCTGAATAGGATGATTGTTTACTGCCAGACAGCTCAGGGCATCTTAATCTACATGTTATTGCCTCTGTTGGCCAAACACCTGAACAACTGTAGACTATTCCTCAATCTGACAATGCTTCTGTAAACCCTACCCTTTGAAGTGTATTATCTCCACCTTGCCTTAGGACAAATTGTGTTAATAAAATGCAAGGGGTCCTGAGACAAGGAGAATCTAGCTCCTTTAGCTAAAGCTCCTCTGACCCCCAATGCCATTCAAAATTACCTTTCTTCTCTGGACTCCTTAATCATCTACGCACAGCCTTTCTCCAGATTGCTGAACCGCTTATTAATGCTGAGACAAGAACCCCGGCACCCAGGAGAGCCAGTCAACTACCTGTTAGAAATTGATTGCACTGGGCCATTGCCCACAGAACTAGTTACCTGCTTTATATTTAGGATTGTTTTCACTGTCCCATTGTGCTTCTGTGAACACTTTCACCAGTGGCACTTAAGTTCTGAAGTATCATAATAAAATCCCTATTCTGTGTTCTCTCCTTTGATAATCATTGTGATTTTCTTGACATTTTCTTTCCAAATATCTTGAAGTAACATTTAAGGACTCCTAAGATATGATCCTGACATTCAAATAAACTTTTAAAATAATTTAAACAAACTGACCTAAAAGTAAAATTAAAATTGTAAATGGATCGCTTATGACTAGGAAATTGGCTTTGCAGAAGAAGAAATAATGGGCTGATGATCATAGAATTCACTGTTGATCTAACCATGTGTCCCACTATCCGTCAACAATGGACCCTACAGAAAGATGGAGTGATCTGTTGAAAACTCAGACATAGGACCAACTGGCTACCCCTTGGCAGACAACATCTTGCAAATTTGGGGTGCTATCCCTCAGGATGAATCGTTTATTTTGAGTTAATGGTGAATAGGACAAATATAACTAATTTCATAGGATGTATGAATCTCATAGATTCAACTGAGAGTCTATGAACCATTTCTCGCTGTTCTAGAACACACAGATTCAGGAGTATTGTGGAGGAAATATGGAGAGCCACTCTCAATTACATGTGATGACCCACTATAAAAAAATTGCATTCTGTCCCTGGGCTCTGCTGGTTTTACTACTCAATGGAAAGTTGCTTCTACCAGGAGATATTCCATGAATTCTATAAAATTGGGAGTGAAACAGCCACTTGGACATTCAGGGATTCTCATGCCACTGGAAAAAAAAATCATAAAAAGAGGAAGTTGAATTTTTTTTTTTTCTGGGTTGATTGATCTTGATTACTAAAAAGGAGAGGAAGGACCATGCATACAACCCAAAGACATCTCTTGTACTATTATTTTGAAGGGTAAAGATGCATAGAAGACTACTGCAAGCTTATGCCAGCAGAAACACAGGCTCAGATTCCTAAAGAATGAAAATTTAGGTTTAGGCTGCCCTACTGTGTACTAGGTGAGGCAGAGTGAACATGAAGTGGTAGTGAGGAGAAAGCTGTAAGTACGAGCTACCATATATATAAAGAAATGCCTATTGGAATGTGTTGGTGGTGGCTATAATTCCTATTTAATCTTCATTTTTAGAAATTCAAGATGGGATTGTAACATTATGTAGAAATATTTTTTGGAAGTATAGGTTTGGGAGGAAGAGTTTATGGAGTTGAAAGGCCATCAAAGGGATAGATTATAATAGACTTGACTATCCATAACCTCAACATTTTCTTTATTAGGGAGGAATCCCTCAATTGGTAGGATACTAGGACCCCATTTTCCACTAGGAAAACAAAGGAGGCAGATATGTCCTCTCCCCATTGCCTGACATCAGTATGTCCACGTGGCCAAGACTTGGCCAATCACATTTAGGACCCCACCCAGAACTTTGAAACCCAAGGGACTGATGCACAAACCAAGGGGCAGATAAGCTATTTCTGAAGTCAAGGACATTAGAGTGGAGAGTCCTGAGGTGGGGTCAGCTAGTGTCTGGGGTGGATGTGGTTACAATGAAAGCAACAACACATGTCATGAGCTGGTGACATTTTAACCAGATTATTTCAGCCCTGTGATCTCAGCTATGTTTTCAGCTGCCCAGCCTTCCTGATTCCCATCCATTTTCTGAGTCAGGTTCTCCAGCCTTCATGTTGATTTGGAAGTTACCCAACACCCTTCCAGAACATTTCCTTTCTGCTTATGGTGGCCAGAGTTCATTCTCGCTCATTGTGCAGGGGTATGACGGCCCAAGGTGCCATTCATTCTACCTGGGTGACCTCACTGCAGCCCTGTCTCGTGAAACTGGCAGCCACGGTTGTCACTTTGGGATTGGTCCCTGTCTTGATGCAAAGACTCCTCCTTTCACCAGCTTGTCTCCCCTGGCTTTCTGTCTGACAGCATAGCTTATCTTTTCTTTTTCTTGCTTTTCTTTTTTTTAGGAATTGTTTGAGACAATATGAGGAAAGCATCCCCAGGAAGCAAGCAAAATTGTCCTTGAAGTTAATTCCAGCTATTTTGTGGGGACTGATTAGATGAACTCTGACTATCTTGTTTCAAGGTGAGTTTCTTTCCCACCTGGCTAAAGGTATGCTGATTTGCCTTTTATAATGTAAAGTCACTTTCTGGACACAACAATTAAGTCCAGTAGATTCAACCTTCTTCCCAGACAACCCCTTGGGACATTCAACATTTTATCTCCCAATCAAAATGCAGGGGGTTTGGGAGCCTTAGCCAAAGATGCATAGTTTTAGATAGACAGAGACTCACTCAGTAGTACAATTTAGCTTAGACCTCTTGAACTGAAAGGGGCTATGAAGAATAAAGTAAACACAAAATGATTTTAATGACAAAAAATGATAATTCATCATTTAAACTTTTCCTTCAATATTTGTTGAGCAGCTATTATGCACTGGAGATTTATCGTATACTTATTTTTGGGATATAGGTGGTAAACATACAATAATGGAATCTATTTCAGTGGTGAGTACTATTCAGAGAAATAGAGCAGGGCAAAGGCTTCTGGGTGTGATATGAATAAGCTTATACATTCAAGGCACTGTGAAAAGGCCAGTGTAAGTAACAGGGGAAATATTAGATGTAGTGGGGACCAGAACATGCAAGATCTTGAGATCATTGAAACCATTGTAAGGATTCAATAAGTGAAATTTGAAGGTATGAACCAAAGCATGACATTATCTGACTTACATCTTTTCACAAGGACAAGTAAATTTAAAAAAAAAATAGGTAAAATTTACTTACAGCAAAATTACAGATATTAAGTATTCTCTCAGTTGAATCTATGAAATGCATATATCCTATGAAATTAGTCATATTTGTCCTATAATTTCTTTTAAATAGAATTTTATGGCATCTACTCTCACATGGCTGGCTTCTTCTACACTGCACAATGTTTTGGGGAGTCATTCATGTTGTTGTATAAATCAGTTATTCATTATTTTCATTGCTGAATAGTAATATCCATTGTATGACTATGACACAGTTATTTATTCATTGGATTTTTAATTGTTGTTTGGGGGATGATTTTCTTTGTTTTGTTTCTTTGTTTATTTTTACCATTACTAGTAAAGCTACTATAAACATTCTTGCCATGCCTTTTTTTTTTTTTTTACATATTTGGATATGCTTCAATTTATTTTTGGTAAGATATAAAGTGTAGTTTCTGGTCACATGGTAAATGTACTTTAACCTTATAAGAACTGTCTAATAGTTTTTCAAAGAGGTTGTACCATTATATACTCCCATCAGCAACGTAAGAGAGTCTGGTTGTTCTATATGCTCTGGAAAATTTGATGTTGTTGGCTTTCTGAATTTTACCATATCTTTTACTTCTATACATGTTATAAACCTCACCTTACAAAGCTATTAATTTATTTTTAAATGGCCAATTTCTTCTAAGGAAGTTATTTTAAAAATATGATATTTTATAATAAGCCACTGTTTTATTATTTCTGGTGCTCTTTATTTCTTCATGTACATTCTAGCTTCTATCTGGTATCATTTACCTTTAGTCTTTGGATTTTATGATAATAAATTATCTCAAGTTTTACTTATTTCAATATGCCATTATTTTTCCTTCCTTTTGAAGGATATTTTAATTGGTTATAGAATTCTGTATTGGCAGTGTTTTTCCCCCTTTTAATTTAAAGAAGGCATTCCATTATCTTCTCACTGCCAGTGTTTCTGATGAGAAGTCAGCTGTCATTTGTATCATTGTTCCTCTGTATATAACATGTTTTTCCTTTGTCTGCTTTTCGGGTTTTTCCCTTTATTTTTGTTTTTAAGCAGTTTAACCATGATGTGCCGCGATGTGGTTTTCTTTGTATTTACTCTCAGGGTTTGCTAAGCTTCTTGGTCTTTAAGTGGTATTTTTTAAACAATGTGGAAATTTTTAAATGATAACTTCTCATTCTGGTCTCCAAATACATATATATTAGACAGTTTTAATTGCCCATAAATACATCAGCCTCTTTATTTTCCTTCAATTGTTACTTCTCTGTTCTCCTGCCATTTCTAGGCTGCTATTTTTCTGCCATATCTACCATCCATTGAATTTTTTGTTTAAATTTTTATTCTTGTTAATTATTTTATTTGGTTATTTTAGTTACATTTTTTGTAGATATTACCTATATTTTCATTCATTAAGGCCACATTTTCCTTTAAAACTTTGAACATATTTTTTCTTTATTTCCTCAACAATATTTATAACAATGGTTTTTAAAGTTTTTGTCTGCTATATCCAATATCTGGGCCATCTCAGAATTTTATTGTTGATTGTGGGTCACATTTTTCTTTTTCTTTACATGTCTTGATTTTTCTGATTTTGTGCTCAACTTAGTGAATGGTATATTATAGTTTCTGAAGGGTGTTGAGTTTTGTCCTAGTAGGCAGTTTAATGCCTATTGTCTACATTGAACTTGTAAAGGCTTTGTTTATGCATTATTGTGGCAGATCTATGGAGGGCCCAAAGTGTTTCCCAACTCACTCTAATTTGGGACTGGGGTGAGGAAAGCAATTTTTAAACTCTGTCTTTCTTAAAGCTATTTTTTAGGGCTTATTTTAAAGCATTTTTAAAAGCAGATACGGAGCAGGAATTACTGTAGAGTATAGTCCTTATTCCTAAAGTCTTTCTGACATCTCAGCTATTTGCCTGAAATATCAGTGGGACATTAACAAAGTTTGTCTCCTCTGGCTGCCGCAGAACTACAACCTCCTTCAAGTACTGCTCGTGCCTCTCCTATTTTGCTTTACTCTCAGATCCACAGCAGCCACTCTGGGGAGCCTCAAGTAGTCTTGCTCTGTGCAAGGTTAGCCCAGCCTGCAACCAAGGACCCTCAGGTCTCCTCACTTGGGCTTTTGAATGCTTCCTTCCTCTCTGATGACCTCGTCTTTAGATTGTAGAAAGATCCGGGGTGGACAGGACATGGAAAGGAGCTCTGAGTACCTGAGGACGGCACGGGGATGCTACTGGGCCAGGCCCTGTCCAGTTCTTTCTGGAAACTGACAGGAGACCCAGGAGCGTCTCCTAATTTAAGGTGGAGGACTTGTCCTCACCCAGCCCCTGTGCCTCTCTAAGCTTCCACACGTTCGTGATCGCTGACGATACCCGTATCTCCCTGGCCCTCTGTGCAGAAGAACATTTATTTCCAGGCTTGACCCCTTGGCTGTGGTGGCAGAAAATTGAAATGCAGACTGGAAATCAGACATGCCTGGGCTGCGGAGACCCTGGAGGGGCTCTCTCCCTCCCTCTTCAGGGTCCTGTTGGGCAAGGTGATGGGGGGAGGAGGCTGCTTCTTGCCTCTGCTTCCTCCTTCCCTTCCCCAAACTACTCAGTGCCCACCCCTGAGAGACAGAATGTACCCAACCAACCCTAAAGGGGGAGGGGGGAGCTGCCAGTTCTTCCTGCCCCCCCCTCCAGTTTCCCCCTTACACAGTGTAGCTGGGTTGCAGTGGCATTTGGGGAAACCTACGGGGAGCTCCTCGGCGGGGCGGCTTTGATGATTTCTTCAGACACACGGAGCAGACTGACAAATTGACTCTCAAGTGAAAGGTCAGTGTCGAGAACCACGGGGCAGAGCATCTGGATTCACAATCAAAACGCCTGCGGAGCACAGTGTGCGGCTCCGGCGGCTCCTCGTGTAGGAGGTGCCCTCGGAGGGAGTCGTTTGGCGGCGGCATCTGACTCGGTATTGGGATTGGAGAAAATAAAAATTCCTTGTGGTCATCTGTGCGTGTGTGCGCGCGCACACCCGCCCTTGTGTGTGGGTGTTTCAAGCGAAATCCTGCTCTTGGGCAAAAGCAAGCACAGCGTTCCTGCTAACTCAGTTCTGCCCCAGGTTTGACCCGCCTGGTCGGTCCAGGGCGAGCTGGTCCTCAGAAGGCCTGGCTGGCTCATCACCGCGCCCCCCCTTTTGTAGCTGGGAGTGAAAGGACAGGGAGATGGAGCTGGAAGCCCAAGCTGCACCCCTGATTTCCTCTCTGACCTTCGGCCGGTTGCTCTTTGCAGGCCGCACCCAGGCACCTGCAGAAAATGTGCTGGCTTGTCCCGTGTAAAAGAAAGCCGGCCCCATCAGTGCCTTTTCCTCTGTGTTCCCGGCCAGAGGAATTATTCTGTTTCCAGTTTGCAAAGTCTCCACACCCGGAGATGTGGGGAAAGAAAACAGGATATTCCTGGAGGGCCCAGGACCTCAGAAAGTGCTGTGTACCGTGTACCGGGGGCCCAGGGCACCCACTGCTTCGCTTTCTCAGGATGCTGTCTCTACCCCGCACTTGCTGCTGAGGCCTTCCTGACATAATTAAGCAGGTAGATGATAAAGGCCTGAAATAACGCCATTCATTACGGCCTGTTTACTTTCAGCCCCTTTTGCAGCAGCCGGCCCTGCAGGAGGTCCCTAAAAACCTCTGTTGAGTGATGGGATGCAAACCTCCCTCCACAGTGGAGGCTGTGTCTACCTCCCCGCGGGTCCAGCAGGTGGTTCCACTTTGGGGGGCACTTAGGGAGGGATATTTATAGCTTGCTCTTCCCCTTCCTCCTCCTCCCAGGAAGCAAGCAGGCAGGATAATGGAACTAAGCCAGTGGTAGAAAGTGTCAGGGGAGGTTTCTAGAAAGAGAGAGACAGAAGCGGAGCATGGAGTTTGGAGAGTCTTGATTGGAAAGGACCAGCGTTTTCCAAGTCAAGAGCACAGAAGAGGGTTGGAGGCCCTGGCTGCCTGCACTGGCTGGAAAGCTTTGCTTAATAAAGCAGGCCCTGCAGCTGTCCTGCCAGGAACACAGTCCTGCTTCTGTGACTGACCAGCTGTGTGACGTTGGGGATATTACTTAACTTCTCTGTGTCTGTTTCCTTTATTTGCAACATGAGGATGGTAAAAATAAGACCTATCTCACCGTTGTAGCAAAGATAAGATTAGTGATCACACATGAAATGCTCAGAGCAGCCTCTAGCGCAAGCATGTCAAACTCAAAGGCTGACATGGGCCAAATAAACAAGGTTTAAGTATATGTGGGCCTCAAAAAGACAACAGCTTCAATTCTCATAGAAACGTAGGTTTATTTTGATAGAGACATGCTGAATACAAAGGGCTGAAATAAATGAGTGATCATTAACATGAAATAATAGAACGTTTTAATAAAAATTAATATTTTTTCTTGAACATTAACTTACCAGACACTGAATAACTGCACAAATTAATAAGCGCAACGCAAATAAACCTATTTTTCTTGTTCTCTGAAAGCGAAATATTTCCTGTTGCGCACACCAAGCAAGTCAGTCCAAGACTAATGCCGTGGCCATCGGCTGCTAAAATATTTGCCGCCGGTATTAGTGGAGAGAAATGGTGCGCCTGCGCGTAAGGCAAGTAAGGGAAATGAATGCAACACGATTATAGTAAACAGTCATTAGCGAACATTGCAGTTGGTTATTAATAATTATGTATAACAGGATATTGTAAAAATTAAGTTACAAAATTTTTATTAAAACGTTTCTTACATTCCGTTATATTGGCTGGGCCACAAAAATATTCCTTGTGGGGCGACGAGTTTGACATGCTTGCTCTAGTGCACAATAAGTAAGCACCGCGTGAGTCTTGGTAAATATCATTAATTTTCTTTGGGTTCATTCATCCTCCTCTTGTTACCTGCCTCCTCCACCTGCTGTCAGGCTTTCCAATAACCTAGATGAGGGAAAGTGTCCTCATTGCTGCCTTTGACACATGAGAAAGTAGGAGAAACATTCTTCTTTGCCTTTAGGGTCCTCATTCTTACCTAGATTTTCTCTTATATTTCTCCCCTTCACTCTTAACACTTTCTATGAGGTAAGCAAGTTACTTATATTTACTAGTATATGGCAGCAGACACTGATTGGCTACCCACCATCTGCCAGAAACTGTTCTGAGAGCCAGGACATCAGGGGGAATAAGACACACACAGTTCTTGCAGTCCCCCCTCTCATGCAGTTTATAACATCATCTTATCTCATCTCTCCTGTTAGAATCTAATCTCCTGGTAGACAGAATACAGGTCTGGTCTGTCTTCATAGCCACAAAAAGTATTTTGCACAGAATTTCATAGTGAGCACTCAAAAATGCTTGTTGATAGAATAGTTAAAGCGAATAGTGGAGTTCTTACTACTGTCAGAGACTGTGTTAATTGCTTTCCATTCACTATCTTGCGAATCCTGTCATGACAATTCCATGAGATTGGACTTCATTTTTTAAGTATATTTTTATTGATTTCAGAGAGGAAGGGAGAGGGAGAGAAAGATAGAAACATCAATGATGAGAGAGAATCATTGATCAGCTGTCTCTTGCACACCCCCTACTGGGGATCGAGCCTGCAACCCGGGCATGTGCCCTGACCAGGAATCGAACCTGGGACCCTGCATTCTGCAGGCCAATGCTCTGTCCACTGAGCCAAACCGGCCAGGGCGAGACTGGACTCGTATGGAAGGGAAAACCAATGCCTAAGTCCACCCAGATGTTTAATTAGCACAAGGACTCAGCTCAGGCTGTCTTGATTCTAGATTTTGTGCTTTTGACTTTGGAAATAAAGTAGAGATGAATGGGCTTTATTAAATTATCCTAATAAGTGAGTCAGTGGAATCTCAGAATTGTTAAACAAGCTACCGAAAGCAGCCTATATCCTCACTACTCTGGTTCTTGTTAGTTGACCCCTTTTGTACCCCCTACCCCCCAAAAAAAGAATGAAATTCCCCCCTTGGATGAGGGCATTGCCTGCTAGGTAGTCCTGTTTCCCTGGCATCCAGGTTTGGTGGTAAATTTATGCTCTCTTGCCTCCTGTTGGGAAGGAAACAGCGATCTAAATGCTGGGCTGTTGCCACAACGCTGGGAAATAAATCATCGGTCATTCCACTTGCCACCCCGCTTGAAACATGGGGCCTATTTTTAGGCTTGGGCAGAGCAAGGACATTAGTAAACAGTAGCTGGCTTAGTGGCTAAGTTATAGGTCTACATTCTGTGAAGACAACATGGGTTTTAAAATATTTATTTTATTTGTTTGACTATCAATTGATTTATTTGGGTCCCAGCCAGTAGGGGTTCAAGTATACAGAACTTGTTTTAATGTCTTCGGTTTAGCGGGTAATTTTTATTCCCAACTCTAAGTTATAGGGTGTTCTGTGTAAAGCAGTTTATCTTCAGGACACACTCAAGAATTATTTTAAAAATAAAAACTGAATGTATGATCTCCATATTGGTATCTCCTTGTCACAGCAGCAGGATACGGCTCAGTGAGCTGTCAGGAAGTCTTTGTCACAGATGGGATGACTATCGGCAAATAACTAATATTAATTTTTATATAGGGCTTGTGGGATTCATCTCATTACCTTTGATTAATTCGCTCACATATTTAAAAGTAAAAATAAAAATAAAAAACATTCTTGTCATAACAAAGAAGCAAAGGGTAGCAGCCATCACAGGCTAGAGTCTTATCAGCAAACCTATTTTAATTAATTAATTCTGGGGACATACAATGAAAGGAAGAGAGAGACAAGCAGTTGAGAGCTAGATGATGACAACTCTTTGGGGGGAAGGGAGATAACTTCTTACATCTTAGAAGGGCTTTGTTTTCCTATCCTGCGGCAAACACCTTCCTGGTGAGATTTTTTGCTACGTTGAGTTTTTCCAAAACAGCTGGGTTTTGGGTGAGATGTCAAAAACTTGTGTACTGTTGCTTAGAGAGAGAGGCTGGGCAAATAGAAGGGGCTGTTGCTATGCGGTGGTGGAGTGCTCAGAGGCCACGGGAGCTGCAGAGGCAAAGAGATTATTTAAAGGCTTTGGGCCTCCTCTTGAGGGCCTTGAACTCTGCATGAGTGTTGTAGCCAAAGTCGTTTCCAAAGGGTGGGGTGCCCTGACTCTTTCACCTCAGTATTAAAAAGCATCAGCTCCTACAGCTGCTCCAGCAACTGGATGCATTTCAAGGAAAAATGACTCATGTTAGAATTCCTGCGGGCAGAGACTCATGTTCAGGAAAGCAATAGTTGGATGGAATTTATCTGACATTTAAATATCACCAGGCCCTTTGATAGGCATAAAATGCAAGTGTGAGAAGGAATGGTAATGACCTAGCTACATTTCAATTATCCACACTAAGGCTGTAAAATTCCCCAAAGTCATTCATGTTTGACTGTGGAACGCATTGCGTGATATTGTCTTTGTTTTGCAACAACAAATTTATCTACCGAATCATGTTCGGCTTCACTCTTATTGAACTGACTTTTGTCTTGTCTGAATACACAAAGCAGAGGAAAGGAAGCCCAGAGACGTGTATTGGCAATTATAAAGTCAACATAGAATCATCATTTGTACATAGCTTTAAAATTTTCACCAGGCCAGTGTGGCTCAGTGGTTGAGTGCTGACCCATGAACCAGAAGGTCAGGGTTAGATTCCCACTCAGGGCAAATGCCTGGGTTGCGGGCCTGATACCCAGTAGGGAACATGCAGGAGGCAGCTGGTCAATGATTCTTACTCATCACTGATGTTTCTATCTCTCTCTCTCCCTCTCCCTTCCTCTCTGAAATCAAGAAAAATCTTTAAAAAAAAAAAATAAAATTTCCAAGTACTTTAAAATGTGTCTCATTTCATTGCATAAGTAACACTGGGCGGACATGGACATGGATGTCTAACCAGTTGGTTGGGGAGGTGTTATAATCCCTATTAGCCTCCCAGCAATTCCTAAATAACTAACTTTTCTAAGAAAAGACAGTATGTTTGCTGTGCAATCTCAACTTCCGGACAAAATCCTCTAGCCCGGCCGTCCAACTTGAGGAACACGGCGTCCATGTGGTAACTGATTGCATTCATGGTCCCCATTCTTCATCCTTCTCCTACCCACACCCTTTGTGACTGTGACTTTGCAACTCCTCCCATCAACTCCTCCCAACCGCTTCCCACTCCTTGACCCGGGGTTTGTCCATGTGACTTGCTTCAGTAGTTTTGAGGCAAGCGGAGAGGTGAAACACGCCTGCAAGTTGTTGATAATGCTTTTGCTTGTCTGATGTCATAAGAAGACATCTCGACTAATGTGCTGGTGGGGTAAGGCACAGAGAACAGAGTCTAGTCACCTCGTCCTGGGAAGGAATGCCAGGATGTCTGGAATGCAAAAAGGAAGGAGGAAGAGAGGAGGGAAGGGGAGGGGAGAAGAAAGGAAGGGAGGGAGGAAGGGAGAGAGGGAGGGAGGGAGGGAGAGAGGGAAGGAAAAGCTCCTGTTAAGAGAGTTAAGTACTTTTGGAATATATCCTTCCCAATATATTTTGTGTGTATAGGCATGTTGATATGTAAAATGTAAATCAGAAGTTCTGTAACTTGCTTTGTCTACTTGGAAGTATGCCATAAGCATATTTCCTAACCTTTACATAGAGATCCACTCCCCATTTTTAATAGCTGTCAGAGGGTCTAAAGCAGGCGTCCTCAAACTATGGCCCGCGGGCCACATGCGGGTGTTTTTGCCGTTTTGTTTTTTTACTTCAAAATAAGATATGTGCAGTGTGCATAGGAATTTGTTCATAGTTTTTTTTAAACTATAGTCCGGCCCTCCAACGGTCTGAGGGACAGTGACCTGGCCCCCTGTTTAAAAAGTTTGAGGACCTCTGGTCTAAAGGGTGAAGCTGCCCCTGCGGAGTCTATTACAGGAGCCTCAGGGGGAGAGTGGCTGGACTTGATGCTGTAAAGGCGGTGAGAAGTGGAAGGTCAGATTTGCTGGCAGATTCTCAATGGTTCTTTAATTACCTTAAAATATTGCAGATAATCTGATTGGCAAAAAGTGATGTCTCTCTGGTGTTTTATTTGCATTTAATTAACAGTGAAGTTTAATATTTTTCTTAATTATATTGGCTATTTGTATTTCTTCTATTAATTGCTTGTACCTATTCTTCTTTTGGGGTACATAGCCTTCATACATTTTCCTATTGGGGAACACCGGGTTGTCCTTCTATTGATTTCTGATTCCCTTTTTTTAAAAAAAATAATTTTATTGATTTTTTACAGAGAGGAAGGGAGAGGGATAGAGAGTTAGAAACATGGATGAGAGAGAAACATCAATCAGCTGCCTCCTGCACACCCACTACTGGGATCAAGCCCGCAACCAAGGTACTTGCCCTTGACAGGAATCGAACCTGGGACCCTTCAGTCCACGGGCCGATGCTCTATCCACTGAGCCAAACCAGTTAGGGTTCTAATTCCCTTTTGTAATTTCTTCTTTGGTGCTTTTTCAACCTAACAAGTCATATTTTCTGCATATTAAGCTAAACACATGAATTTATTTATACAAATATAATTTGCTAATATAAATATAGAAATAGAATATTCTTATGTATTTTCCAGTTGGTTGTCTTTAGCATTTTGACTTTGTTGATTCCTTTTCTACACCATAACATTTCATCTTACTTTTGTGCAGCAAACGGGCATAATATATTTTTTCTTTTTTAAATTTCTTTATTGATTAAGGTGTTACATAAGTGTCCTTATTCCCCTATCGCCCCCCACCCCCCATAGGGCATAATATTTTAAGGTTTCTGAATTTTCTGTTACTGTTGGAAATTATAAAAGTACTCACCCATATATTTTCCTACTGCTTTTCTGTTCCTATTTTTTAACTGTAACACTTGATTCATTTAAAATTTATATTGGAATCAGGAGTGAGTTTGGATGCAGATTATTTATTTAATAAATTACTAACAGATTTTCCGACATTATTTTCAGCATACACCATATTTTCTTCACTGATTTGAAATCCCACCTCTGATGTACATGGAATTTGCAGATATTTTTGCTACTGTTTTTATACTCAGTTCCATTCCTGCCATAAATTAGACTTAGTGGCAAGTATTTTATAGTTAATTTTTTATCTCTGTGAGGATAAGTACCCCCTCCCCCAATTATTTTTCCTTTTCAGAATTTTCCTAATTATTTCTATTCATTCATTCTTTCAGCTAAATTTTAGACTCTTTTTTTTTTCAAGTTAAAAGCATTTTGTTGAGATTTTGATTGGGATTGTTGAAGTGTATAAATTTTTTGTAGATCAATTTAGGGAGAATTGACATCTTCAAAAATTAAGGTTGTAACTGAAAAGTATGATTATTTTACTAATAATACAGTATTATTGTTATTGTAGCTACTGGTATGTTGCACTTGGGGGAAATTCCTTGATATCATCGGTATTGTCTTCACCTCCTAGCTCCCCACTCTCCCCTCCCCACCCCCAACACACACACACACACACACACACAGAAATTGCAGAAGCATTTTAAAAGGGGATTTTCAGTACTTTCTCTTGAACTTGAGCTTCCTTATTTATTTGCCCTGCTCTACCTGCCCCCAGAGCTGGACCGTTATTATTAATTCGCTCTAAATCCTAGTTCCCAGAAGGGGACTGTGTGTGTGAAACACCAGGTTGGCCCTCAACATCTGTAACTTCCCGGCCCAGTTGTGTGAGTATTCAGTGAGCAAGCCACCGGGCACCCTTTCTCCCCCGCTCTGAAACTGGTTTCATGTTAGCACACTTTGGTTTTACGACTCCGTCTCCCAAGTTTATGGCTTTCTTGCTTGAGCCGCGTGTTCCGATCGCATCTAATATTTCATCAAATCTGGTAAAGAAACCACGCGAAGGAATAGATGCTCCCTGCAAGCCGCCTCAAGCAGACACCGCCGATTGCTGCAGAATGGTTTTCCTTTTTAGCTTTTCTGAAGCGTAATATGTTTCTGAGGCCAAATTCTTCGGGGAGACATTATGACTATTTAAGGTCTCCAAATTTTATGCTTCGGCACAAAGGGCCTAAGGGTGAGGATTTTAAATGGATGAAGTGGAGAAATTTGCACTTCCTTAAGCAAACATATAGCATTTCCTTCCATGTGTCAGAAATGAAAACAAAAAATACAAACTAATTTGTCATGAAATGTTCCCTTTTAGAACTCCCTCTTTGGTGCTTTTTCAACCTAACAAGTCATATTTTCTCTTCTTCCGTGTCAGGTTTATAGCCTTGCTGGTCACAGTTTCAATAACCATGATGGACGATCTTCTGTTCAATATATCATGTACAAGCATTCCGCTTAAAAGTAGCTTTGTGTTCACAGCTTGCTCTCTGTCACCTCCCGGTTCCTCCTCCCGCCGCATACGCACACGGCGTTACATTACCCGCGCGGAGAGCTTTGGGGAAAGCTCATATTTAGGAACATTAAGTAAGCACGGGATGGCTGCTTGTTTGGGCCGAGCCTGACCTCACTCTGAAATGAGGCAAATTGTCATATTTATGACTCAGGCTAAGTCCATAATATATTGGTGTTCACATGTGGAAACGCATTTACTCCCCAACGTGTGGCCTCCACTTTTTTCTCTCAAGTAGTGGTTTGCACCTAAGTATGAGTCTTTTCCTTTGCTGCTTCTCTTTTTCCTTGTTTCATTACTTTTTCATCCTCCCTCTCTCTCTCTCTTTCCTTCCTTTTTTCCCTTTTTCCCCCTCCCTCCCTCCCTCCCTCCCTCCCTCCCTCCCTCCCTCCCTCCCTCCCTCCCTTCCTTCCTTCCTTCCTTCCTTCCTTCCTTCCTTCCTTCCTTCCTTCCTTCCTTCCTCTTTTCATGCTTTCTCCCCCTTTTCTCCTTCCAGAACCCCCCACTAAACTTGGGATTTGTAGCATTTGTGTATAGCATCAAAAAGTCTTCTCTTCCTTACCCTCCTATTTCACCCTCTCTTTGCTAGATCCAAGCTTACACCACACACACACACACACACACACACACACACACACACACACACCACTGGGGGGGGGGCGGGGAAACGTGGCTGGATAAATGCTCTTCACAACTATGGCCTGGAAATATGATCCTATTGGGTCCCTTGGAATCTGACTCAGTATCATTTGTTTTTCTTGCTAAAATGCTTCTCTGTAAATTACAGCAGGAGCAGGCGAGGTCATGTGGTTTCTGATTTACTGCAGAGAATATCGAGAAGGAAAAAAATAATATCAGAGTAGTCATTGATAATCAAAAGACGTAGAAAAACCTCACCGTGAAGTCTTCATTACTTCTGAGCTTGGTCAGCTCTGCCTTCCTGTCCCTCAGCATCAAGGCCCCTGTTCTCCTGACGTCTTCTATAACCACTCACTTTTCCAAGTAGGATTCAGGTTGGGCGGGCATGTCGAAAGCCTACACCCTTTTCCCTCCCCCTTGCCCCAGTGTATTCTGGAAATTAGGGTTTTCTCCCCAGTTCTTCTAGTTTCTGCAGGTTTGTAGAGGTGTTGGGACACCCTTTCTGTCCCGTTTTCCCCTCTTCCTTTCATTGGGGTCACAGTTTGGATTCCATGGACCACCCTCTTTCCCAGCCATCATGACACATGGATGGTCAAGGTACTCGTATCAAGGGAACAGGTCCTGCTCTGTGAGAGGCCGCGGAAATGCTGGGCCCGTCTTCGCTAGGTGGTGTTGACCTTGATTGTCCCCACCAAGCTGACAGCCACCCGGACCCTGAGCAGACTTACGGTTGGTGCTAAACATCATAAACACAACCAGCCACCAAGTGAAACCAGCACTTCCTTATTTGCATGGCTCCTTGTCACTGGTAGGGGTGATGTGCCACGTTTTACGCCTTCCATTCAGGAGGCTGGAGTTACTGAAGCACAGAACTGGGCAGCCGGGGGCTGGTTCACAAAAACCATCCGTGCTGCCGCCTTTCCGGTCCCTTGGAGATTGTCGTTTATTTCCCCTCAGCCTCGGTTTCCCAAGCTGTGATTCAAAAGAATTGATTCTCTCCGAAGCCACTTCCTGCCATAACATATGATGCCCCATTTGTGGGTTTTTGTTTGTTTTGTTTTTTTGTTAATCCCCACCCGAGGATATTTTCCCCTTGATTTTTAGAGAGAGTGGAAGAGAGAGGGAAAGACAGAGAGAAACATTGATGGGAGAGAAACACATCAAGCAATTGCCTCCTGCAAGAGCCCGACCAGGGCCCAGGCCGGGGAGGAGCCTGCAACCAAGGTACATGCCCTTGACTGGAATGGAACCCGGGACCCTCTGGTCTGCAGGCCAGCGCTCTATCCACTGAGCCACACTGGCTAGGGCAATGCCCCACTTGTTTTTATTGCTGTTGTTGTTTTGTTAGGAAGGGAATGGGGTAGGGTTGGTTTTCTTACTACCACGGTTTTCAATCTCTCCCATGACTGGGGCAAAGAGGAGAGCTGTTTTCTCTTCGTCTGCATGGGGAGAATAATACTCATGAGCGATCTGCTTCCCACAAATGTTGACAAGACAAGGGATTGAGGGAGCAGGGCTGTCTCCACACAGCGTAAAACAAAGCGAGGCTTGGCAGCTCTCCAGATCTCATTTGATTTGAGTGAAACAGGGGCAGTGTTTTTACGTTTTATTTTTGGCTTGCTGTTAGTCGTAGAGTTTTTAGGAAAGTGGATATTGGTGCAATTACTGATCATCTTAAAGACAACTTACTGTATTGTATCATGCAGCTTAAGAAGCAGGCGTGGTTCTCAAGAATTCCAGTCGTGTGACTAATTTCTACTTTTAAAAAAAAATGTTGCCTGTGGGTAACGATATCGGACCATAAAGCATATATTGATTGGGGCTTTCGTTAATTTGCTCGAAATGAGTAATCAGGCTGCGGAAGCTGGGCTGTAGCTTAGTTCGGGGACTTAATCGGATGCTGCCCTGTTAAAAATTCACATCCCCTGGCCACACGATCTGGGTTTATACTTTTGTCAACCAGCGGAGGGGGGGAACTGGAGGGAACTCTCAACTCCAGCCATTCTTCAAGCAGATAGATTTTTGAAAAGGACAAATCTGGAAGTTGAGGATCCGAAAATGTGTTCTCTCAAAACTACGCCAGTTGTCCCTTAATAACTTATGCTCCCCTGTGCCCTCGCCACTTAGCTCACGACACACTGATAGTTATGGTGACGTCACCGCTGTAAATTCCTTGCTTTCATGATGCTCTGGTTAGTTCTAGGGGCTACTGATTGCGCAGTTCTGTGTGAAGGACACCTTATTCACTCATTATTCCCATTACTAATACCTGATAAGCACACCTACTATTTGCAGATCGTGTGGCGCAGCTGAAGATAAAGCCCACATAAAATAAGGAGTTCAGCCCAGCAGGTGTGGCTCAGTGGTTGAGCGTCAACCTATGAAGCAGGAGGTCACCAGTTCGATTCCCAGTCAGGGCACATGCTGGGTTGCAGGCTGGATCCCCAGTAGGGGGCGTGCAGGAGGCAGCCGATCAGTGATTCTTTTTCATCATTGATGTTTCCATCTCTCCCTCTCCCTTCCTGTCTGAAATCGATAAAAATAAATTAAAAAAAACAAGGAGCTCGTGTTTTGTCAGAATGAGAAGGCTCCTTAGACAAATAACTATGTACACATTAGACAGGAATAGGTTATAGATATGGGGAGCATAGAGGAGGGAACAATTGCTGTGTCTTAAAGAATCAGGTCCAAGAATGATAGTGCGCGGGAATGTAGACTGATGCGAAGCCATCGAAACTTCCAGAAATGTGATCCCAAGGCCGTGTCGGCACAGTCTCGCTGTGTGAAAGACAGCACCTTCTTTAAAATTCGTAATTCACTTGCTCACACTTACACCCTTGAGCGTGTGCATATAAAACCTTTAAAATGGACTCACCTATTTCCTACCTATGGGTTTGATTGAATCATGCTTTATTTGATTATATTTTTAAAAATGTATTTTATTGATTTTTTTTTTTATTGAGAGGAAGGGAGGGGATTGAGACTTAGAAACATTGATCAGCTGCCTCCTGCACACCTCCTACTGAGGATGTGCCCGCAACCAAGGTACATGCCCTTGACTGGAATCGAACCTGAGACCTTTCAGTCCGCAGGCTGATGCTCTATCCAATGAGCCAAATCATGCTTTATTTTATTTTCTGTTGAGGATAGGCGTAGCATCATCATCTGTCAGTTCCATATTTATTGGGGGAACGCTTTCAGATCAATCTTTCCTCACGGCCTTGAGAACACATTTACTTGTATTTCATGAACTCTACTTCAACCAGAAAAGTCTCTGATGCTGACTCAGCACACAGAGCTGCATTTTATACCTGTCAGGCTGGATATAGATTTTTATAAGGTGAACAATGGCTGCATTTAAGAACTGATGTGGTAATCATGAAGTCTCCTGGCAGTATCCTTTGGAAACTGAATCCATAAATTTTATTCGTATTAAATGTTTCTAATGGGAGTTGACAAATAGTTGAACGAGATAGCTTTTTTTCGCTCTCCACTTGGCAAAGAGAGAGGGGAGAAAAAGTCCCTATTACACAATGAGAAATGCATTAACGCTCAATCCCATTCATCTCAATTTTGCGCAAATATAATTTAAGACCTTTTACAACTGTTGGTGAAATTACAGTGTGCTGCAGGGAAGTTGCAAACATTTTATGGGTCTAATAAAATTGTCATTGTAATACCATTATAGGGTGCTGGGACAATATAGATATTTGTAATGCTCCTACCGCCATGCCAAACTCTGAGGGAGATAGTACGTTTGATTGGAGACAAATGCTAAGTGGAGCTAAAGCCCAAGTTTGTTTGATAATGAAAACCTCCCTCTTGGTGTTTGTGAGCAAATGAAACTGGATGGGAGATTAGACATTTTAACTGGTTGGCTTTCTAATGGAGCAGATAAACATTATCAAGCACAGTCTATAAAATAAGTTATTGTTGAAATAATCATGTATTATCTTCAAAAAGAATTTCTAGTTGTGTATTTCCTGCTTCTTCACTCAAGTTTGGCTTCAGAAATATGCCCCACGGTCTTTAGCATTCAGCCCCCAATCTCTCGATGGTCTCTACTCAGACTGAAAAGCTTTTGGAAATTCAGGATAAGAAACTCAGCCCCTTTGAAGCCTGAGGTCAAAATCAAGAGCCCTTCTTGCTATCGACACCTCTGGTGGAGTCAGTGGAAAGAAAGTACCCTGAAACCATCCACACTGAAATCGGGAGGATTGGAAACTGAATGTGTGTGTAGGTTGTAGCCTTTTCCATGTGGCCCATCCTCTGCGATCCACTAACAGGATCCAATGGATCAAACATTCTGTGTCTCCAAGGTGGACAGTAAGACACAGAAAATATGTCTCTTTCTTCCTTGTATCTCCTTCTTCCTTGTATCTCACGGTAGCCCAGGGAAATGCTGCAGCTGGCTCACTACAGCAGAGAATGAGGCCACACGGAGAGGGGACCCATGCTGGGAGACACACCTGTGACAGAGCCATGACACCTTGTACCTGGCACCTGCCTCCCCTCTCTCAGTAGAGTCCACGTCACAGCCGCCAAGGCATGGGCCAGACTCAGCCTGATTCTCATATACACAGCGGCTCTTCCCAGAGTGGCTGTCCGGTTAGGCCTTCAATCAGGACTTACAAATTCAGCCCCAAAATACGTTGAGCCCCCGAAGTCATTCATTCTCACATGGGTGATTTGGAGCTGGTAGGTGAAGACCGGCATGAATGAGCATTTATATAGAGTGGTCTTTGTATCTCAACGAATGTTTTTGTTTTGAAGTGCCTGTTGTACAGGCTCATTCATTGTCATTCAATTATAATGATGATTATTTTAGCGGAAATATATTGAGATCTAGGTAGTGCTAAGCACCTCGCCCAATTTTCTCATTCAATTCTCACTGCAGTCCTCTGAGGTAGGAGCTGTCTTTGCCCTCATTTCACAGTTCAGTCCCTTGGACTACAAAGTCCTTAAGACCATGACATGTCTCTAGGACTTCCAGGGTCTCACCTCCCACAGTCAAGGTCAGAGCTGTATTCAGGCTGGACTCTAAAGTCTAGTAGATTGGTAGGCTGGCTGCATTCCTTAAAAGCCTTTTGTTGTTGGTGTTAATCCTCACCTGAGGATATTTTTCCATTAATTTTTAGAGAGAGAAAGTGGAAGGGTGGAGAAGAGAAAGAGAGAGAGAGAGAGAGAGAGACATAGATGTGAGAAACAGACATTGATTGGCTGCCTCCCGAACACACCCCAACTTAGGCCTCGGATGGAGCCTGCAATCGAGGTACGTGCCCTTGACCTGGATCGAACCCACGACCCTTCAGTCTACGGGCTGACACTCTATCCACTGAGCCAAACCGGCTAGGGCAAAGCCTTGCTTTTTGAAAAGGCCCGAGAGGGCTCCCTTTACTTAGCTCTCCAAGGAGGACTAAACCTGTGTCTTTTCAGCTGAACGCTTTACTGTGATGTCGCCAAAACCAAAGCACCTTGGGTTGGAAACCTGAAAGAGGATCCCCTTTCTGTCTTGCGCCTCAGAAGCTCTGAATTTAGGGTTCATTTCCACGTTCCTTTCAATCTGGAGAAGCATAATTTCATTTCAAGGAAAAAGAAAAACAATCGCTTTCCTAAAAAACCTTTATGAACAAGGTTCAGAGGGCTTCTTGGACAACAAATGACTCTTACGAAACAGCGGCGGCGTGGTGAGTTAAGTGTAAATGGCTCAGAAACACGCAGATTAAATTTCCCTGGAAACACTCAAGGGCTTCCAAAATTAATGGGGGGAAATGCTTGGACAATGTATATTTCAGACATTAGGCTTTTTTTCTCTTTTTTCTTTTTTCACTCTGCTGATTTTATTTTCTTCTGCAAAACACTTCCTAGGGTGACTTCATCTCTTGTGGTCAGGATGCTGTCAGACCCAGTTGTCATTAATCCTGGTGCATTCTGGGTGGTCCAACCTGGGTATCAGCTGCGCTCCCTCTTTTTACAGAGTTGGCTTTTCTCTCGACTATTTGTCTTTCAATATAGGAAAGATATAAAAATAAAAAACACCATCTGAGGTCTGCGCCAAGCCTGGGGGCCCCGTGGAAAGTTCACCATTGTAGCACTTGAAGATAAATATGTGAGCTCCATGCATGTTGAAAACTGGTAAATCTTCCATGTTTTAACTCAGAAAATACCACCGTGGATATGGATGTGGTTGAGGTGCCCATAAATCAAGATTCGAAGATTCTTAGAAGAGACTTTTGAACGGCCCTCTAACCCGTTCCCGAACCTCGGCACATATCTCAATATAAAACATGACAGGTACATCATCATCGTCCCATTTCTTGACTGTGGCCTTAGATAAATTTTCTTCAACAGGCTTAAGAAAAATACGCCTATGTTTTCTCCTCTACAGAAGTGCCCATAAAACTAACAATATTCCATTCTATAGGAATTTAAGTTTATTTATTTTCCTCCCCATCTTCGAAGGAGGCAAATTGGGAACACTGGGTTGATATCCATGCCTGTTCTTGCCCAAGCCTTGACCGCTTTAGCCGGCGAAGCTTGTCAAACATTCCTCTCGTTCTGAAGATAACAATACTGAGGATGCTTTTGCAATTCTTCTTGCTGTGTCTCCAAGCAATAGATTCTGCATTGTTACTAAAGTGTATCAAACTCTTGCTGTCTCAGGACATGATGTGATAGGGAAAAGCAATTTACATTATTTAGTAAGTGCAAAATAGGGTGCCTCCTAGAGCTTCGAGTTCAGTTGGGGTTCTAGAATTCATATAGTACATGGCCGTGTAAGGCGTTCAGCAAATTGTCTCCCCAAAGGCAACTATAGGACTGAAAACTTTTAATAAAAACACTGTTTCTGGAGCTCACCCGCAAGCAGGCAACAATCAGCAAATCCTCCACGCGTGAGACGCTGCTGAAAATCAAGAACAGTGGGAGTCGGCCAAGTTCTGGCCTGTGCTGCGCCCTTTCCCTCCCACCCAAACCCCAGCTCAGGCTGGCAGAGTCGGGCAGGCCAAGCAGCCACGCGGCTTCACCACCACAGCTGAAGGGGTGTCGTTTGATGTGAAGAGGTGGGCAAAGACTGTGCTGAGCATAGTGAAGGAGACTGTTTTGGCAGCAAGAGGGCCTCCATCTCTGCTCATCAGGAGTTGCCATCATGGTTACATGAAGCAAAAAAAATAGGACATGGGATGGTTAGGTTTTGAGCATCAGCCACATAAGGTACATATGACAATTAGGGTACAAATAAAGAGTGAGGCATGTGGCTGTATTAAAGTCTCATTTTACCAGAATTGTTAGTATTAACCTATAAAGTATATTGTGATCAATTACTATGCATAGAGTCACCTTTAAAATAGGAGCTAATACAATACAGTTTATTTTGTTCATTCGATTCCACCTATGAGTGAGATCATGTGATACGTACCTTTCTCTGACTGGCTTATGTCACTTAGCATAATCCTCTCCAGGTCCCTCCGTGCTGTTGCAAATGGTAAGAGTTTTTAAGCCGTTTTATTTTATTTTTTTCCCCATTACCATTTTATCCCCTCTACGCCCTCTTCCACCTTCACCAGGCATGACATCCTAAAGATGGTGGTTGCCTTCTCCACCAGAGGGCAGCACTGGGGTTCAGAGGCCTTCAGCACCACCTCCTTCCTTAATGAATATAAATGAAAAGCTTTAGGCCCCTTTTTCAGACAAGTCAGACGTCAAGTCTCCCTCCTATCTCCCTTCCCCCACCGAGGGCAACCCATCCCAAGAACCAGCCTTCCAGACCATAATAGATGCTTTTCACGTTCTAATCTCCTGTCCCATTACTCAGCAGTCTCATCTGGGCCCAGGAAACCACTTCCTGGAGGCGTCCTTTTTTATTTGTGTTCATTAGCTCCACTAATACGTTCTCTTGGAAACCACAGTTTAATAAATTTCATAGCCCATGACCAGCGGACTTAATGAATATTAGTCACTCGGAGCCGTTCTTGTTTATTCAGCTTCTCTTTCCTCTCCTCCCTTCCCTGAGCCCAGGCCTCACTGTGGAATGATAATGCGCAGAGAGCTGGCCGGCCACAGCCAGCTCAAAACAAGGGGTAAGAGGATCTCTCTGAGCTCACACCTGTTTTAAGATTTGTTATCCTTAAAACGAAAAGCTGTAGGGATTCACTCGGCTCCTTCCTTGTGGCTCCCGGCGGACCTCGCTATTAAACCGCAGGGAGGAGCCCAGCCTTCAGAGCACTTAAACGACTTATGTCAAATCCATCCCTTTCTTCCGGCCTCCGGCCCTCCATCCAGCCGCCGCTCCCAGGGGCTGGAGCACATTACAAGGCGTTCCCTTCATCTGCATGGGCACAGACAGACCTTTTCACCATTTGGAGATGTCTACATTTGCAGGCACATCCTGTAGGCTGCCTGGAACAGCCTTAAATTCAATTTGCCGTCTCCCCCAGGGCCTTGCCATTCTCCCGCAAGTGAAAAACTCAGTGGTCGTTTCTCCTCCCCGACCTCTCACCCTAGCCTCTCCCCCCCGCCCCGCCCCACCTCCTCCTCCTCTTTCAGGGAAAAAGCTGTGCTGGGGGGTGCCTGTTGCTCAAGATGAATAGAATGACGTCTTGATGCTTCTAACAGTTGCCTAGGATCTTTCCTTTTTGAAAAAGTAATGAGCACGCTGCACCAGATGATCACATGGGGAAAGTGTTCAAAGTCAGCAGGAAGCCCACTCAATGCCGTCTTGGGTCCCCCTGGAATTTGGCTACACACGTGAGGATCAACTGGTAGTCTTGACGGCTGGGGCTACTTATACTACATTTTTATTATGGAAATTTCCAAGTGTACACAAAAGGAGAGCCAATAGTATAATGGACCTCCTTGAATCTATTCTCTTTATGGTTTTTCAACTACAGTTTACATTCAATATGATTCTGTATTAGTTTCAAGTGTGGTTAGATAACCGCGTGCGTTACCCAGTGGTCCCCCGATATTTCAAGTCCCCACCCATGTAACTACTCTTTAACGTTCACAGTAATCTGCATGTGACCAGTTTTATGTGATCTCGTGCTCGTTCCACACATTCACATCTTGTGTACGTGGGGGTTTAAAACAAACCGTGGATTTTATGTCTTTTTTATTCTCCTGTAAAAAATTCTGCATATATTGCTAACTGACGAGGGCTTTTTCTCTTTTTAGCATAATCACCACGTCAGTACTGCACCTCATTGCTTTCTTTGGAATAGTGTTATTTTTAACATGGCTCTTTGTATCTTTTTGTACAAATGAATTATTTCCTTAAGAAGAATAAGTCATCCATTCAGCGTGCACCTCCTCTAAGTTAACATCTTCATGCCCCAGTCCCTCCTTTGTAAAATGGAAACGCTAACAGTACCCACTTTATGGAGGGTTGTGAGGGTTAATAATGTACGTTAATGTCTGCCAGGTATTTATAAAGTGTTTGACACATAGCAAGCACTCAGTAACTGTTAGGAATTATCTTCATCTTTCTCTCTGGTGAGCTCCCTAGAGTATTTTGGCTATAAATTATATAACTCAACATTGAATTGGCTAGTTCTGTAATGTCTGCTATTTTTTTATTGCGTTACTTTCTCCTCAAAGATGCTGTAAGCATGTTGAGAACAAGCACTGTGTGTTATGCATCTTCTTATGCTCTGTGGCACCCAAGCGTATTCTAATAGATAAGGAGATACTTGTAGATTGGTTGATTGGAATCAAGAGTCAACTACACTGAGTGGCCAGATTATTATGATCTCTGAATGCATTATAATCTGGCCACTCAGTGTATATCCTATATAATAAAAAACTAATATGCAAATTGTCCCCTCGACCAGGAGTTCGACCAGCAGGCAGGCCGGCCAACCGCCCATGTCCCCTCCCCCTGGCCAGGCTGGCGGAACCCCACCCGTGCACGAATTCATGCACCGTGCCATATATATATATATATATATATATATATATATATATATATATATATATATATATATGTATATGCACTGAGTGGCCAGATTATTATGCGTTCAGAGATCATAATAATCTGGCCACTCAGTGTATATATGACCCCCATGGTTATTCCCTCATTTATGTCTGAATATTTAAAAAGAACCCTGTGCATGCCTGCTACTTTTCTCCTGGAATATGACCTAGGAGGCGGCCACCTTGGGCTCAAAGTCAAAATTTATGGATCAGCAGAGGGCAAGCTCATTCACAGGCTTTGCAAAGCTGACACTTTTCCATCCAGTACTAGACCATTACCCAATAATCTAATAAGCATGCACGCCTCCCCTTCTCAGAACAGAATTTCTGAAGGTTATAATCCTCTGTTTCTCATGTTAAGGAAAATCTGAGCTAACCAGTTGCTCCACAGCCAAGTTCTAATGTTCATGATCACCTACCTCACTCTTGGTGAGACAGTTTCAGGGGCTACTTAGAGCCGAGGTGTGGTTCCAGAGTCTAGAGAAAAGCTACAGTCTCATCAGCTTGTGGCCACAGGGCACCCTGTACCCAGTAATCATCCATCTCCCCAGCTCTTGCCTGTCTTCGGGGTGGAGTCGATCCAATCCAGTCGAAGGGGCCTGAGCCCTAACGTGTGCTTGCCAACGACTGAGATGCCATCTCTGTGCATCTAGGAGGCCGAGTGTTTTTGGCTCGCAGATGAGAAAACGTAGGAGACAATGGTCTCTGTCTCCAGTTAGAGTTTGGTGCCGCCTAATCTTAGTTCAGTTCATCTCATTTCAAGGAATCTGGTTAGCTGACCTGCCTTTGCTGGGGTTGGTGAATGGCCAGCAGAGGGGAGAGTGAAAAAGTAAAGGCAAGGCGTCAGAATAACGAAGATATTTAACTGCAAGAACACACACACACACACACACACACACACACACACACACACACACACACACTTAGTGTGATAAGTCTCTGAATTGCATCTCTGGATGGATTATAAATTATGCTGGAAGGATAAGATCTAAGGAGACTCAATTGAGTCATCATACCCAATATTACGTGGTGAATCTGCTGCCTACAGGTAAACGGAGCATTTCAGTGAGAAACAGGAGGTGTCAATGAAGGTCACGTGCAACTTGAATCGTAATTGCCTCCCACGCTCCAACTTCCCCCATCTCTACCTCCGTCCCCAGCTTCCAAATGGCAGCCCAGTAACATTGAAAACACACACATCAGCACCACCACCAACCACACAGGGCCTTCCTGGCCTGGGAATTCCGAGCAGCCAGGCCTGACTTCTGTCAGTTACCCCAGATGCTAAACTAATTGGTTGGATGCTCAGATGAAAGAGTGGAAGGCTAGCAGGCAGGAAAAGCCCCCCCTCTGTGTCCAAAGCCATTAAATCTCAATTAGAACATAGACAGGGAAGGTGTGGATGAGTCTGGGGTAATTACCAGCCTTTGTCTGACAGCTCAGTTCCTGCAGCCTGGCCCCGAGCAGGTGACTGGGAAATCCGATCCCCAGGCAGCTGCAGATGGTGCGGGGTCCCACCCGGCCAGCCGGACCTCCCCGCTCCCCGCCGGCAGCTCTCTGCAGTGTGTGGCCCCTCACAGCCCATCACTGCCTGGCAAGCTGGCCCCACCTGTTCCAGAGGTGGCCGGGCACACCGTGAGTCACTCAGGGGCTAACATCCGTAGACTCCAGCCCAGGAGACCCCTTCTATTTATGCTTCAGGGGAGTTAGAAACTAAATACAGATGCTGCTGTCCCATCCTAGGCATTTGAGGATGACGGGCTGCTGTTCCAGTCTGTTTTCGAAACGTTTCCTGAGGCTGGGCGATCCCTACCTCCCTCACTGCAAGTGCCTTAACCCGGGGATGGGGCCATTCATGGTGCTGTGGGCTTAATGATGTGCCCCGTTGCCGATTCACATGCATGTGTCTAGGAATTTATCCACTTCTTCTAGGTTGTCCAATCTGTCAGGGTATAATTGTTCAGTCATCTTTGATGATCTTTTGTATTTCTATGGAATCATTTATAACGTCTCCTCTTTCATTTCTGAATTTATTTTATTAAAAAATTTATTTTACTTTTATTGATTTCAGAGAGGAAGGGAGAGGGAGAGATAGAAACATCAATGATGAGAGAGAAGCATTGATCGGCTGCCTCCTGCACGCCCCCTGCTGGGGATCCAGACTGCAACCCGGCCATGTTCCCTAACCGGGAATCGAACCGTGACCTCCTGATTCATAGGTCGATGCTCAACCACTGAGCCACACTGGCCGGGCTCTGATTTGATTTATTTGAGTTTATCGATGACTGGAGAAGTGTCACTTTCCTGGCCCGTCCTCTCCACCTGTGCTCTGTGCTCGTTATCTGGCCCTGGTGACAGAAATCCTTCTATATGTTTCTTTTTCCATCTTCAACGACTCCCAGTCAATTAGTTGTTGCCCTTAGCCTATAAATAAGTAAATCTCTCTAAACTTAAAACAGAATTCTTCCTTGATCCTGCATCGACCTCTAGTCACTGTCCTATTTCATTTTCTCTTTGTAGCCAACATTTTTAAAAGGAAAATTGACGCTCACCATCTCCACTTCCTTACCAACAACTGCCTCCTCTCCTAGTCGGACATGCATTTTAACAACTGCATTGAAACTCTTTCAACTTTTTAAGAGAAACATTTTTTCTTAGGGTAAGATTCACATACACTCTTTTTTTTTTTTTACTGAAGAGAAAAGCAAGTAATAGTAGGCAAGATTCTTGGTTTTTCTCTGCTGGATTTATTGATTTATTTTCACTTTTATACCAGAATCCTCACATTTCTACAGCACATCCTGTTAGACTCTTTACTGTCTCCGGCTTTGTGTCTCCTGCATGGCCATCAAATGAAAACTACAGGCCTCCGGGGTTCAATTGTTATTTTTCTGAGAAACTGGGTCTTGGTGCCCCCTTGCCTCTCCAAATCCATGCTTTTATTATGATTTTTTTTTTTTTTGCTTCTGAGGATTCCTTACTTCCTTACCAGTTCAGCAAATCATTTGAAAATATGTTCACATTTCACCCACCATTTGTTTTCAGAAGAAGGCTTGTTCGGGATAATGTGTCAGTCCGATTGCTGGAAATGCAAGACTCTACTGATGTCTCGATATTTTTTCTCCCTTGGCTTGAGATCTCACAATTTTGTCCTCCCTCTCCAGCCATCTTTCTTAGGCTTCTACGTTGGATCCTTTATCCTGCTCATCTCTCAAAGGTCATGTCTCAGAGAGTTCTCTTCTTCGCCCTCTCCATCCTGCTCAAGCCTTTGGCTACTAGCTCTAGACTGGTGTCTCCCAAATTATGCAGTGTCCAGACAAATCAATCTTGGGGGCTCCAGATCCTTGTATTGAAAGGCCTGCTGTATTCGGCTCTACCCATGACATCAGAAGTGCAATGTGTCCTGAGTTGATTTAATCACCCCCCCCCCCAATCTTATTTTATTTTTTGTTTAGGAAAATGACACCAACATTCAGTTTGTTAGCTAACATAGAAATGTGGGAAGGATTGTAGACTCCTCCCTCCCCCACATCCTCTCCATGCAATTGATCACGAAGTTTGTTGATTCTATCGCTTAAAAACCTCTCAAGTGTATCCCTCCTCTCCACCGCAACTCCCACTACCTGATTAATTAAAAGCATCATCATTTCTCTGCTGGATTGATGTCATAGCCTCCTAAATGTCTGCCATCCATCCACAGTCCTCACTGGAGTCCAAGTAATCTCTCTAAAACCCATACGTGATCATCTCATAACCTGCCCCTACCCGAAATCCATCAATGACTCTCTGTGGGGCTCAAGATAAAATTCACATTCCAAGTTCCATCTCTTCTGGTCCCACAGAACCCGGACTGGAGGCATATTGAAATATTTGCAATTCCCCAAGCATGCTGTGCTTTCTACAGCTTTGTGACTTCACACAATGTTTCTTCTGCTTGCTTAGCATTTTCTCCCTCTTCTTCTTTGTCTGGTTTACATATTCTTATTTAATAGACACATCCTACACTGATACTGCCCCAGAAATCCTCCCTGTCTTCCACCTACCCTACTCTGTTGAGTATTCTCCTTCTGCACCTTTGATTCATTCATTCAAGAAATCCTATATAATAAAAGGGTAATATGCAAATTGACCATAAGGGCAGAACTACCAGTCACTATTATGCACACTGACCACCAGGGGACAGATGCTCAATGCAGGAGCTGTCCCCTGGTGGTCAGTGAGCTTTCACAGGGGAGCGGGCCTAAGCCGTTAGTCAGACATCCCCCGAGGGCTCCAGGTCTGCCAGAGGGATGTCTGACTGCCAGCTTAGGCCCGATCCCCTGGGGAGTGGGCCTAAGCCGGCATGTGGACAGCACCCGAGGGCTCCTGGGCTGCGAGAGGGTGCAGAGCCGGGCTGAGGGACCCCCCCTCCAAGTGCACAAATTTTCATGCACCAGGCCTCTAGTATGTATTGCATCTGTATTATTTATCTCTCTACCTGCAACTATGGCACTATCCTGGGCATTATTAGGAAAGTAATAATAAATAAGAAACAATCCTTATTACATTGTGGTGTGATAAATGCAAAAATATCAGAGAGCACAGGGGAGGGGAACCTGAACCAAGGCTTTCTGAGGAGGCCTTGGATATAATTGATTGCTATTCTGGTCCCCTACCCCTGAGTTTCTCTGAAATGAGCAGTCAATCATTTGTGTCTGAAATAAATGAACATCGGGTTGGTTATGAAATCTTTTATTTTTATAAGTTTCTGTAGTTTAAATCAGCCTCTACCTGTTATTGACATACCAGATATCATGAAGCTCTGAGTAATTGTGTCATATGTTCTAGGGGACGTTTATCGAACCCTGAGAAAATACTAATATCTGACCCAATAGGACTGGCAAAGGCCAAACCCAAGAGAAGAGATAAGCATGTGTTGAACTATATTTTTAGATTTTTAAAATACATTCATTCTTGTTCTATCCCAAAAAGGTACTGGAGAAGTGTATAAAAATATACATTGTTCAATGGGATAAAATACATTATCAAGGGAATGAGAATAAAGGGGAAATAACACAAGGAATATCATAAATTTGGGGAATAAGATCAGTACATGAAAATACTTGAGAAAAGCAACACATTTGACTCTAAACTTCTTAACAGCCAAAACAAAGAAGGACCGTGACTAGTCACAGTTCTCCCTAAGAAAAATAAAACAAACCACTTGTGCAGAAGGAGCACAGTTTTATTGAAAACTGATCCCCAAGGAATTTCTCCCATGAATGCAAGCAGTGGCCGAGTGATGTGGTAGACAAGGTCCTAACGCAGTGGTCAGCAAACTCATTGGTCAACAGAGCCAAATATCAACAGTACAACAATTGACATTTCTTTTGAGAGCCAAATTTTTTCAACTTAAACTTCTTCTAACGCCACTTCTTCAAAATAGACTCGCCCAGGCCGTGGTATTTTGTGGAAGAGCCACACTCAAGGGGCCAAAGAGCCGCATGTGGCTCGCGAGCCGCAGTTTGCCGACCACAGTCCTAACGTGATCCCTCAAGAGCTCCTCACATATGTAATGGGTCTCTCTCATCATGTCCTTTCTTGTGGGCAGTTGGCATCAGAGGACAAGTCAGTAAAAGTTGTTCTACAAGGAGTAAAATTCAGCGAAGCACATGGAAAATTCCAAGAATCCAAACAGCTGAGGATTGAATCCTGGTTCATTTAAACACGAAGCGTGAGGACATGATCCGATGACTTCCTCTTCCATTCATTCGATCATTTGTAAAAACTGGTGGTGATACGCACCTCCTGGTCCAGTTGAAATTCAGAATATTCGCTCACAATGACCAGCTTCCATTAAACCCTTCGCCTATGCCAGACACTGTTCTAAACACTTGGCTTTGATTATCTGACTTAGTCCTCAGAGCAAGTCTGTTATGTGGGTACTGTTATTCCCACTTACAAACTCGAAAACTAAGACCAGAGAAGTCGGGTAATTTGTCCAAAACCTCAGAACCAGGAGGGAGGGAGCTGAGATAGTAGCCCAGGCAGACAGACGGTGGAGTCCAGAGAGCATTCTGTCCTACAGTACGGTACAGCTTTAGGCATCTCTGGATAAAAACAATTTCTCACAGCCAGAGTTTTGATAGCATGATCTTGGGATGACCTAGAAAACAGATGTTCTCCATGGCAGTTCAGATGCGATCTCTTTGCTTGGACAAGTCCCTCTAATGAAAATCCAGGGATGTGAACGTACAGATAGGAAAATGGCAGGTTCCCCAAGGAGTCCTGGGGCCAGGGAAATTAATCCTTGTGTTCTGCTTACTGTCTGCGGCAAGGACAGCCCCTTGCTGTCCGCTCACCTCGTTTATTCAGTGGACAGACAGCTGCTGGCTAATTGGCCTGCTGTGTTGCCCCTTTGGCTGGTCCGCGCGGCAAGGCGGATCTGGCAGGAGGCCTTGAACAAAGCTCACCCAGCGTGACTTCAGCTGGATCGAGCTCTAAAAATAGAAAGCTCCTCCTCTGCAGAGCCCAGTTGGACGTCCAACCAGTAGATGCTCAGAGATAGGCCTGCCATCTCAAGGGTGGCTTGTGTTCCCTCTTAAAACTGGAGTTGGAATGACAGGCCTAGAGCGCTAGAGTCTGAGCCCGTGGCTGCTTCGTGAATCCTGGCTATAAATCATAGCAGCAACAGCCTGAAACAGCTCTCACAGGCCCTCAAATCTCCGACGTGTGGCCTGGGTAAGCCATTATGAGAAGCCTGTCTTCTCGGATGGAAGAATTCTGTGCCTCTGTATATAAGGCACACCTCCCCATAATCCATCCCTTTGTCTCATCCAGACTGTTTTATCCTGGAATTCTCTTCCAAGCGTCATGACCCCGCTCAAGGGTTAAAGAGGATTCCACATCATTTGGGAAAAGTGGCAGCCTGTCAGAGAGAGGCAGTGTGGACCTGTGTGGAAGTCGCCTCATCTGGATCCACATTCCAGCTCCATCCTTTATGTAAGGATGTCTGTAGCTCTGGATGAGGTATTGAATCTTCACCCGGTTCCATTATCACCCTGAGACTTAGCCTCGTTATCTATAAAACAGGGGCAATAAAAGTACCAGCTTCGTAGAGTGGAATTGGGACTAATGTGAGATAATCCAAATTATACACTCAAGGGATTTAATAAGGTAAATCAGAAATGAATGGAATATAAAACTATAAAAGTAACAAAAAATAACACAGCCTTCAATTAAATAGAAAACTTTTTTCCTTGAAAAAGGGCAATAAAATAGATAAATATTTAGCTATTTAAAATTAAAAAATAAATTATATAATAACTCAACTATGGGAAAATAAGCAGTCACAAATAATTTTTTTAGAGAATATACTTTCATTAAATTTGGAATATAGATCAAATTGATGACTTTCTAGAAAAATATAGAGTATCAAGACAGACTCCAGAAGACTCTGAAAAGAATAATAATCATGCAATAAGTTGAAGTCATTATTAAAGACCTGCCTATCTTTATAGAAAAGTTAGAAGTGATTTTCCAGTACATTCCATCAAGCTTCAAGAAACATGTCATTTCTCTGTTATTTAATTCCTTTCAGAGCGTAGAAAAATATGGAACGTTTTCCAACTCATTTTTTTCAAGAATAGCAGAATTCTGACATAATAACTGATCAGGAGAATATCACAAAGCTATGGATAAATCTCACTCGTGGCCATAGCTGTAAAAATCATAGATAAATACTAGTGTATTCAGCTACTTAAAACAGGGTTGTACATTGTGCAAGAATAGCTCAACACCGGAAATCTATCAATGCAATGTTTGACATTTCCAGATTAAAAGAGATAACACTACATGAGCATCTCAATAGACACCCCAATGCCTTATCAAGATAAGAATGGAGAGAAACCAACTTTCGTTTGATAAACGATGTTTGCCAGGAAACTACGGCAAACACCAACCTGCACAGGGACACTTCCGAAGCTTCCCCATTGACAGTGAGACCAGGACAATGCCCGGCAGGCCACCAAAGTGACACTTGGGAAGGGACAACTTGTTAACTAGAGAAAGAAAAAGCATCCAGCCAGCCAATATTCCCCTCATGCATTCTTATCCTATGCATAACTTCCAAATGAGACCTGTGCATACCTTTTAACCAAAGCAATCACCTGTTTTTGTGATGTTGTTAAATTCAAATGCTGCCTTCTAAGGAAGAAAAGCTATTTTTAGGCAATGTGTGGTTTGTTTGTTTTTTCATAATTGTAATTTATGACACATTCCTATGGAGCATAGCTCGCGGCAGGAGCGATGCTGAGTGAGTAAATTAATAGTTGGCTTTAAGTGCCTGTCTTATTACAGGAAAGCATCTCAAGTGCATCATGGGATGTTTCTGTGGGTTCTTATGCTCTGTGGAGGCCACACCATTGACAGTGACCATGGGGCCCCGAGTCTAACGTACTCATCCTGGGAGTCAACACACTACTGTGGAAAATTCAAAACAATCCAAAGTCTCTAAGAGGAAGTTGTGGGAACCAGCACAAGCTTTGAGACACCGAAGAATTTTTTGACCTAAATTGAAGCATTATTAAATTATTTTCATTTAACTGGTTTCCATTAGATCTGTTCAAGTTTTATCCTTCTGGTTGGAAAAAGAAAAAAAAAAATAAAAAAAAAATATATATATATATAACAGTGGTTATTCTTAACTCAAGATCCATTCCCATGATTATTTTTATATTAGAGGTCCGGTGCACGAATCTGTGGGGTCCCTCGGCCTGGCCTGCAGGGATTGGGCCAAAACCAGCTCTCCGACATCCCCTGAGGGGTCCCAGATTGCGAGAGGGTGCAAGTCAGGCCAAGGGACCCCACTGGTGCACGATCGGGGCTGGGGAGGGATCGAGGGAGAGCTCCAGGGTGTGTCTGGCCTGTCTCGCCCAGTCCTGATGGGCCGGACCCCAGCAGCAAGCTAACCTACCAGTTGGAGCATCTGCCCCCTGATGGTCAGTGCATGTCATAGCCACTGGTCGAACGTTCAAAAGAACAGCCAGACACTTAGCATATTAGGCTTTTATTATATAGGATAGATTTTTTTAAGCTCATCAATATCCATATCTAGATCTAGCAATGTAAATATCTTGGCATGCTTATCTACCTCGAAGAAACTACTTACCCATCCCCACTCTATTATTTTTCTAAAATTTTATTTCTGATTGTTAGGCATATAATATCTTTCTCTTTGTCTCTCTCTTAAAATGATTCCACTTAAACTATTTGTTCACCTTTAATTTCTATATCTCTTACAACATCCTTCAATTTATTTGCCCTCTTATTTGCATACTTTCTTTAGTAATTTCTTTCAGTGAGATTGATATTTAAAATGTTGTGAAGCCCATATGCTTGAAAATATTTTTATTACATCCTCATACTTAAGTGACAATCCCCGTGAATCTAAGTTATTTTACTTTGAAAAAAGTATTTTAATTCTTTCCAAGTTGCTGCCAAATAAGATGATATAAATTTGATTCTTTCTCCTGTGTTAAGTTTTTTTTTTCTTTTCTTATTTTTGGAAGCATTTTGAATAATTTCTTTATCTTTGACATTCTTAGATTTCATTAGAATGCATTTAGGCATGCTATGAGCCTTTTAAACCTAAATTATATCATATTTTGTTAATTCTGAAAATTTTATCAAGATTTTTGTAATGTTTTTCCCATCTATTTGTGTGTGTTTTTTGTGGGTTTTCTTTTTTTGCAACTTCATTATCTGATACTTCTACTTATACTCTCTACATATTTTAGCTTTTGCTTTATATTTTGTGTAAAAGAAATTATTTTTTCCTTATTGCCTTATAGTTACCCAAATATCTAAGAATCCCAAAGCTTTATCAATTCTATTATTGATTCCATCTATTGGATTCCTTATTTCAGTTATTACATTTTTTTGTACTTAGTATTTTGTACTATGATCTCTTGTTCCTGACTTATATTATTAATATCTCTATCTCTTGGAATATTTTACTTGGTTTGTTTTATATGGCTGGTGTGTCCATCCCAATTCTGTTTGAGGAGTTCCATGTTCTTTGGTTGGTGCTTTTGTTTTGTAGGGGACACATTCCTCAGGCAAATCAATATGTCGGACTGCAAACCCACGTTTCCCAAAGTTTGTCACTTCCCAATCAGGTCGCATTTTCCAGGGGTGGGTTCAGGTTAAGTCCCTCCCTGTGAATGAAAAGGAAGGGAGGAGGATTCAATCCAGTTTGGAGAGCCCGTGGCACTGTGAGGACATTAGCAGTCACCTTCACTGGCTTCCATCTCAGCACGCAAATCTTCTCTTCCTGGGTGCACCTTTAATCATTTATCATGTGATGTCATAATTGGCCCAGGGCGAGGGGGTGTCAGATGGGAAAGAGGTGCAGGAGTGATTGCTCAAGGTGCACAGTCAGGCAACTCCTGTTCTTCATCAGCTTACCACCCCAGAGAGATGTTCTACTTCTGACAGAACCTTGACAAGTGATCTGGCCTGGGATGGCTAATGGTTATCGCCACGGGAGGAGAATTTACAACCCCTCTGAAATGTGGCCTCTCCCAGCTAGCCACCTTTTCTTCGAACCTTCCTTCCCTAGGATGCAGATGCTTGTCTCCCATAGTCAATTAACAACCCACTGGACATTCAGAGCTAATACAGACCTAACTGGTGTCTGATGGCTTCTTAATTTGGCCAGAAGCAAGGGAAGAATTCTATGAAAAGGGACACGGACAAACAACTTCAGGAACGGAAGGGGCAAGCCTAACCCCCAGAGCCAGCCAGTTAAAACTGAGACCGGGAGCCCGGCCGGCATGGCTCAGTGGTTGAGCATCAGCCTATGAACCAGGAGGTCACAGTTCATTTCCCGATCAGGGCACAGGCCCAGGTTGCGAGCTCGACCCACAGTGTGGAGTGTGCAGGAGACAGCCGATCAATGATCATTGATGTTTCTATTTCTCTCTCCCTCTCCCTTCTTCTCTGAAATCAATTAAAAAACAAACAAAAACCAACCAAACAAACAAAAAAACTAAGACTGGGCAGGTGACTGGGACATTTCATCTGGCCAGGAATGACATGGCAGTCAAATTCTTCCATAGGACTGTCTTAGCCTAGAAGACTTAGCTGGGTTCGGGAACAGCTGATATGGTATGTGGGAGAGGCCTTTCCGATTTATGAGGCGCTGCATACACACATTATCTCCTTGAATCCTCACAATGGTCCTTTGCAGGAAGCCAAGCTGGCAGGAGTCCCATTTCACAGATGAGGAGGTCAAGGCTTGGTGGCTTCCCTGCACCACATTGCTGGCACGGGGCGCGAGCAGTCCGTAAACACCGACCTTTCGGCAGCCCCACAGACAGCCGCACACTGGCTTTGTGTGAGAACGTGACCTCCCTTATCAGCAAGCGAGTAAATACAAAATTGGTGAAGGCTTGCTGACTCATGTGGACAGCGAGGAGAACCCGGGGAGAGGGTAGAATTACCCCACAAAAAATATCTGCCGGAGTCGGGCCAGCTGGAGAGTGAGCCTTAGGTCTAGAGAGGTGGAGAGAACTCAGTGGAAGGGAGAGGAAGAAAAGAGGAGAGAGAGAGAGAGAGAGAGAGAGAGAGAGAGAGAGAGAGAGAGAGAGAGAAAGGGTGATCTCAGCAAGGGCTATTTTCAGAGATTCCTTTCCTGCGAGTTGTGTCCACGAGATTATAAAAGCTAAGCTGAGGCTGCAGGTTTTTAAACAGGAAAACAGGTCCTTGGTTTGTTTTCTGACCCAGTCCCCGTGCCCCCCTCCCCCCCGCCCCCCCAATAACGCAGTTTGCCCAGCACACTAACCTTGCATTTCTTGGAGCACGACCAGCAGATAGTTCTGGTCTCTCCTGTGTGGTTTGTTTACTGGGTTACGGTTGGCTTAATCTTATCAGTTCTGCTGAGCAAGATGCTCTGAGCAATCCTCCTGAAGTTTGTCTCTCAGCAGGCAATTCCCACTCCTTGCTACCTCATTAATGTCAGAAATGCCAAGGTGAGGTGCTTGCCAAACTGTGGCTCTGGGCGGGGGGGGGGGGGGGGGGGGGGGGGGGAGGGAGGGCGGGGGGGCGGGGGGGGGGGGAGAGAGAGAGAGAGAGAGAGAGATATCGTTATTTTCCGTGGCTACCCACATGTAGTATTTCCTCTCTTTTCTCTCTGTGATCTCTTCAATATAAGGAGGAATGATGTCCTCCTAATAGAGTTCAGCCTAAAGCATAAATCATAGTCCAGAGGAGAAGGAAAGAAACACAGACAAGGAACAAAACTCTTAGACATTATGGTTCAAAGTTACTCTAAAGACAGGTCTTATGGACTCCTGTCCTCTTGGTCTACTCAGGCCTGAGGGTTTAGCTTTGTGTGCGGTGGGAGGGGAAGGCCTGTGTTGGAAGGTGGGGGGTGTGGCTGTGAGAGATGGAGGATGGGGAGAGGGAAGGGAGGGAGGGATGAAGGTGGGTTTCTGTCTCGATGATGTTATTGTAGATGGGGAAGCTGATAAACACCAGGGGGATGACAATGTCATGGACAGGGGAGTCCAGGTGATCGAGCCCCCCAGTTGTACCTTTCCAGGACCCAGGGCCACACCCAGTGCGGAGGATGAGCAGTGACTAATACTCTGAGGCACCAGTGTGGGTGCAGCTGGGGTGAACCCTGGTGAATTATAGAGAAAAGCTGAGCGAGCTTGTCTCATTATAATAGCAACACCCAACAGCCCCATAGCTCTCAGGATGTGTTGGCTGTTATCTTAAAATCCTAAGTCTGTGGTCGGCAAACTGCGGGTCGCGAGCCACATGCGGCTCTTTGGCCCCTTGAGTGTGGCTCTTTCACCACCAAATACCATGGCCTGGGCGAGTCTGTTTTGAAGAAGTGGCATTAGAAGAAGTTTAAGTTTAAAAAATTTGGCTCTCAAAAGAAATTTCAATCGTTGTCCTGTTGATATTTGGCTCTGTTGACTAATGAGTCTGCCGACCACTGTCCTAAGTGCTTGACATATATCAAATCATTCATACCCAATCATAACTCCTCAGGTGGGGGACTCTCATAGCTCCATTTTACAGGTGAGAAAACTGAGGCGAAGAGAAGTCGTATCAGTTTGCCCGAAGACACACAGCGAAGGGTAGGATCGGGACTCAAACTCGGGAAATCTGGCTCCTGAGTGTGGGGTCTTCACACTGCATTCCATGACGTCTCCAGGCTAAACAAGGATGTTCCTGTTCCTGTTAGCTGCAGTAGTGGAAAGTAAATACAGTCATACGCTCTCAGCCAAATGGGGAAATGGTTAAATAAATGAATGTACAACCGAAGTTTTAGAGGCGGGAAATTTTACATTTTAAACTGGTATTTAATAGCACAGGAAAGTCTCTATGAGATGGCATCGGAAGAAAAAGCACCATGTCAAAGAGCATAGTGTGACACTACGTTGCTTAACAACAAAGACTTGCGTACCTCTATCTGTCTTGTCTGCCTCTGAAGAGATGAGCTCCCAGCCACCTGGCCTCACAACTGCTATAACCAGTTACTTACTGGGACCCTGCACTGGAGGCTGACGTCCTCGGATAGCAAGAAAGAGCTGGGGCCCTGAGGACGGGCGGCCAGTCTGCAGAATTGTGCCCCATTTATTTACTGGGAGGACCGGAATGTCCACAGCCCTGGCCAGATGTGGGACTAGCGTAGCCGTCCCCCTCGGCAGCCCCTGAGCCAGAGTCCTCAGTGCCTCTGAGCCCGCGGGCATAAATCATCGATTTTCTATGAATTGGGGATTAGAGCGACATCGTGTGCTTTCTATTAATAGACCTTCATAAAGGCTGCAGGTGCGGCGGGCTGGTCTTTGAAGTGCCACTTACTCGTCCCCTTTCCAAATCCTCATGATCCAACCCTCATAAAAGAAACCCCGGGGGGTTATTGATTGAGAGGCCCTCGGGGACCCCTAAAGGCCTGCGCTCAGAGGCCGGGCTGCCCCCAAGGTGCGGCTGCAGGCCCAGGACTGCAGTCCAGGTGTGGGGGTCCCCGCTGTGCCACCTGGGGGCGGGGCCAGCTCCTCAAGGGGGGTGAATGGGGCGGGGCCTCAGGGCAGAGAGCCCAGGGCCACGCCCCCAGCTCCCACCCCTTCAGTCCAAGCCCTAAGAGGGTGGATTTCCCCCTTATTGAAGGTCTTGCTTAAACCAGCATTCTTTGGAGTTATACAATTGCGGTGAATTCTCTGACTCTGATCGATTAATGTGACTTAAATAATTCAATTTCTTTCAATCATCTTAATTGAGTTAAAAATCATTTGTAGACTTACTTAATTTCTTTATTGTAATTACATTTCCGTGCTGGTTTTCTGTCTCTCCCCCCTCGCCCCCCCCTTTCAGGCACTGTCCCTGGGCCACCAGGTCCGGTTTCTCCGTCAGTCAGGCCACGCCCACGTTGGATAATATCTTCCTGAGGTTCCCACGCCTACCCTGCCTTTCCCTCCCCTCTAATCTGTGAGTCAAATGAACTTGCATCTGGCAGCCTTTATGACTGTCCTTCCCACACGGAGTGGTGCTTGTTCGATGAAGACCGGCCACCTTATTCCTCTTCCAGTCCGTTTCTGCCCTCCATAGTCACTAAGAAATATACAAAAGAAAGCAGAGTCACCCATGTTCTTTTCAATTGTTGTGATTTTTATCTCTCTGAATGACTTCTGCCTAATATGCCACACAAATGGAGTCACAGAGCATGTCTTCGCTGTGTCTGGTGTCTTTTGCTCAATATGTATTTGGAGCTCATCATGTTATGTTCTACGTCAGAAGTTTAGTGATTCCCAAAGTGGGCCACTGGGGGTCCCTCAGAACCTTTCCAGGGGGTCCATGAGGTCAAAGGTATCTACAGTTATACAAAAGTGCTATTAACCTTTTGCACTCTTATTCTCTCATGACAGTACGGTATAATCTCAATCTCTCTCTCTCTCTCTCTCTCTCTCTATATATATATATATATATATATATATATATATATATACACACACACACACACACACACACTCACATATACACAGATATAGTAATACACGTATATCCCATTGATTCTAATTGATTCTATTTCTTTTTTTTTAAATTTCTTTATTGATTAAGGTGTCAAATATTTGTCCTCATCCCCCCATTCCCATCCCACACCCCTCCCCACGGATGCCCCAACCCCCTGTTGAACTTAACCATTGGTTAGGCTCATATGCATGCATACAAGACCTTTGGTTGATCTCCCCCCCCCCTCCCCCCACCCTCCCCTATCCTCCCTCTGAGGCCGATAGTCCGATCGATGCCTCCTTGTTTCTGGTTCTGTTCTTGTTCATCAGACTATGTTGTTCATCATTTCCCCTAGATGAGCGAAATCATGTGTCACTAGAGATATACTTATAAGAACTGAATGTGAGACGAGCAATAATAGTTATGCTGACAGGCAAATGAATCAGTCTGTAGTGAGTTTCTTTCTGGACCAACAGTTCTTTTGAGACCCAATATCAATGTCCACCAGTTCCTTATGTGTACATGTCGGCACTGACCCCTCAACTGTGGATGGTGGACAAATGGTGGTAATGCAGGTCCGACTCCCTCTGGTTTGGTCTCGGCCGGACCCAGGGGCACGGCTTCACCCGGACCCAAGGGCACGTGGCCTCACCCGGACCCAGGGGGTGCGTGGCCTCACCTGGACCCAGGTGCGCGTTGCTTCACCCGGACCCGGGACCCAGCCTCACCCGGATCCAGGGGCACACGGCCTCACCCGGACCCGGGATCCAGCTTCACCCTAATTGATTCTATTTCTGTGGCGGACTCTAATGCAGGTCCTGTACAAATAAATAGAAACCATTTGCACATCTAAAACGCCTCTCCCTTTCCTTCCGCGAGAGCAGATGTGTAGTGCCTGCCATGGTGGTTCAGTGGTCACGGACTCGCTCAGTCACCCACAGCCTGAAAGATTTCAGTGAAAGTGCCTAAAAACTTGGCTCAATGTCTGCTCACCTTCGAAAGACTTCCACAGTGCAACCTCAACACAACGGTACAACGGATTCTTGTTTTTTTGAAAGTATATTCATGGAACAGCGACCTGCAAACAACTCACCCCCAAACACCAAACGCCAAGCACTCAGGGTTCTTCAGCGCTCTCTTGCTGTCTCGTACCACCCTGCTGTGGTGCCAGCGCTCCCCGAATTTTGGAGATAAACAACATTGCCCTCTGGGGGTCCCTTTCAACAACGTGTTTGTTTCTAAGGCGTTTCCTTTAAAAGAGCGCCGAGTATGACAAGGGACACAGGCTCATGTCACTCCAGCTGTTTCTCTCCTCTTCCCTGTCATCCACGTAAAATAACAATCGCAGGCCCATTGCAGGGAAGCTTTGAACTAACCAGTCTCTTTGCTCTTGTCATTGAAGGCGACCTTGACATAGTCCCTCATTCCTCTATTCCCCACGTGGACAGTCTTTGTTCGGAGACATTTCCACTAGATCTCAGGTTCTCCCTCATTTTCATCTGGGGACACTGGAGGAAAAGGACAGGCGGGGAGACACGGGGGCTCATCTGACCCCGGACCAGCAGGCGACACTCAGGTCTTGGGCCCCGTCCCCACTCGGCACCAGCCAATCCCCCTTCCTGGTGCCAGTGGGTCCCTGAAGGGCTTGCTTAGCCCGCAAAGGGCAGACCCCCACTCCGGGTATAGATTTCTCCTCGAGCCCACGTTCTCGGAGGATCACGGCTCCCTCTGGCTTCTCAGCTTTCTGTTGTATATTTTTTAATGACGGACTGTTCATTGTTTCAAAGCTTTCTCCCCGTCTGCTGCTGGACAAGGTGTCTGACTAAATTACATTCTGTGACGCACGCCGACCGCAAGCCAATAAAAGAATAACCAGATAAGTAGTGAGTAGGTTTTTCATCAGAAGACTATATTGAACTGGAGATAGTAAAACCCTGCGTAACTACCTGCAGATGCTAAAAATCTATAAAGGTACAGCCTGGGTCGGCGGGCCTTACCTCCCTAATAATATGTTAGCCTTTGTTTTGTACATAGCTTTATTATTGGACTTAATAAACTATCAGTTTTATTATGTACAGTACATAACTCCTGGAGTTTTACGACAGTAACTAGAATCCCAGCACAGTTGAGAGAGACAAAAGAGATCATTTCATGGGTGGATATTCTGAAATACAAAGAACTAAAAACAGGTTTGTTGAAAACACTTTCACTAAGCAATCTGACTTTTTTTTCGGGAGGGGGGGAAGGAATATATCACCGTTGAAAATCACAGTTCACTTCTCAATTCCTTAAGGTGGTGTCTTATACGATATAGACCTACACGGATCCTTGAAACATTGAAGCATTTTATGGGTAAAACTGTTATAATTTCACCAGAATCAGTGTGAAATGAAACCTAAGGGAAAGACGGGCTGTCAGGAAAAATGACACCCTCACCCTACCTCAAACTTCTTGTAGAAACACTGGCTACAAATACCAGGAAGGAGAGAAACTATCTCGGGATCTTGATGCATTTTTCAGACTTTCCTGTACTCCACGGTCTAGTTAAGCTTGTGATTTGGGCATCGAATGTCTGATGTGGTTTAGCCAAAAACAGACAGTTGGCTGTCATATTGCTTGCTGTTACTCTTGAGAGTGCTCCGTGGAAGCTAGGGGACGAGGGGAAATCAAGATTTTGGTGTGTTGTATTTGGTGTATTGCATTAAACTGTGGGGCCATATGCAGAAGGATTACTTACTGGGTTTGTTCCTTTGCGTCTCTCTAAGGTGACATGTACCAGAGTCTGACTTTGTGGAGAAAAACCATCCACTTCATGAGTACAATAGTTAGTGTTTGTTGAGACGTGCTATATTCTTTTTTTTTTTTAAATATATTTTATTGATTTTTTCCAGAGAGGAAGACAGAGGGATAGAGAGTTAGAAACATCGATGAGAGAGAAACATTGATCAGCTGCCTCCTGCACACCCCATACTGGGGATGTGCCCGCAACCAAGGTACATGCCCTTGACCGGAATCGAACCTGCGACCCTTGAGTCCGCAGACCGACGCTCTATCCACTGAGCCAAACCGGTTTCGGTGAGACATGCTGTATTCTGAATACCCTTCTTAGACTTCTGCATGTATGTAAAATATGACTGTGGTATTTTATACAATAAAATTGGGTTTCGTTGAGTCCTCACAACAGAGCCCTAAGAGGAGCGCACTATATAATCTCCAGGTTAAGGGGGACGGGGGGGACATTGACATGCAGAGGTTGAGTAACTGGTCTGAGATGACCAGGAAGTGTCAGAGCAGGACTTGAACTTGGGCTGTCTGACTCTGGCCTTGAGACATACAGCCATGCTGAGCCGCCTTCCTCCTCTGAGCGGCTCAGCAGCACCTGGGAAAAGAAACAGGTAAGCGACCAGGACCACAGGCACTGGGGGCCATGACGCGTGGTACTTCATTTCATTCTCTGTGAAATCTAGGCAGCAAAGACAAGGCACACCTCTGCTAGGAGACAGCCAGATGGCCTTCCCAGGGCCCGAATGATTCCAAACCTAAGAAAGGGAGAGACTATGAGAAAAAGCCAGGCTGCGTGGCACAAGTAGAGGGGTGGCTGGTGGCTTGAGGCACCAGTATTTGTTTCACACGTTGTTTCGCTACCTGCAAGGTTACGACCGGGGTCCTAGCCCCATCACATCTCATCAGGACTCTTAGCACAGCCAGACCCTCCTGGTCTCTGTCCTCCACGCTTGCCTCTCTCTGATCTTCGCCAGGACAGTGGCCAGAGTCAACCTTCACAGCCAAGAGAAGAATTGGGGGATTCTGCTGTTCAGGATCCTTCAGTGGCCCCATCTGAGGGTAAATCAGACGTTCTGCAAATGTCCTAGAAAGCCCTACACAGCACACCCCTGCTCCTGTCCTCTCTCACCTCCTACCGCTCGCCTTGACCCCTCGCTCCAACCACACCGGTCCCTGTGCTATGCCTGCTAGATGCCAGTGGCTCTCTTTGCCAGAGCGCTCTTGTTTTGTACGTTCATGTTGCTTCGTCCTTCCTCCACGAGGGCCTCTGGGAGATAGATGTTCCTCATAGCCTTGTATGAAATAGCAGCCTCCTCCTCTCTATACTCTCCCCTGCACCTCCTTTATTATTATTTTTTACATCACTAGCTATAGTACTGTAATGCTTGGCATCATATGTATATGTTTATTGATGGTCTATTGAGATTATATGCTCCGTGAGGGACAGGGAGTTTCTCTGTTTTATTTAAAGTTGTAGTCTTGCCCTAGTCGGTGTGGCTCAGTTGGTTGAGTGTCATCTCATGCGCCGAGAGGTTGCTGGTTCGATTCCTGGTCAGGGCACAGTTCGATCCCCGGAAGAGGGCATGCAGGAGGCAGCCGATGGATGTTTCTCTCGCTCCCTCTCCCTTCCTCTCTCTCTCAAATCAACAAAAACATATATTTTTTAAAATAATGGCCTTCTTGCTGTTGAGATCTTGGCACGTAATGGGTTTCCCAAGAAATGCTTGTTGCACGTCTACTCAGTCAGAGTGGTCTATGAGCTTCGGAGCCCTGCAGTCCTGTGGCCGGCTCAGGATGTCTGGGGCTGGTGGTGAGCGGTTGAAAAGGGGGTTCTGACTCCTTGTCCAGTGCTCCTTCTCTCCCCTTCCCTCCCCTCCCATTCCCGTGGCTCCTGGGTAGATCTGAGTCAGGAAAGCAGCTATTCGGGGTATAGAAGCCTATGAGGGCTTCACCAGGAAGTGATCTGGGGTCCAAAGCCAAGCTGGTGCAATACACGAACTGCACTCCAGAAATCCCACTCTGCTGACCTCCGGCCCTCCCTCTGAAACGCGGCCGTAAAATAAGGGACCTGCGAACCGCCCTGGGCCATTACGGCGCTCCTGGCGTGCAGGGCTGTCGTTAGCCACGCTTCTGGACACCAGCTTGTGGCCGCTGGCGCCAGGCCAGCTGGCGAAACTGCCTTCCACGGTGAGGACACAGGTTCGAGGGGATAATTAGGCGGAGGTTTGCCCGGGTTTGTTGATGTGAATGTGCTAGAGATTAGCCTTTTCCCCTCTCCTCGCCGAGGGAGTAACCGCCAGAGGAGCAGGTGGTGGGCTCATGGGGGGACGTGAAATGAATACTCTGTTTCCTGGCCCTGCCTCTGTTGTTTGCGTGGAGGATTTCTCCGGAATCTTCAAACACATTGCAAGCACCTTTCCCCGCCCAGGTCTGTTTAGTTTAGTCTAAAACCTCGGGCCCAAAGGGATCGGAGCCATCCAGGTTTTCTAAAGGAGTCCGTCTCCCCGCCCCAACCCCCCCACCCCCCTACCCCCCTACCCCGCCTTTGTGGGAAAGGACCCAGCAGCAAACATCTGGGAAATGGAACAGTTACAAACAATCTGAAGCACAACCCAGGCCTTTCAAAATAGCTATGAAACCCCAACCAGAGCACCATCTCAGACTCCAATGTCAGCTCAGCCTCAGTCCGAGCAGCTTGTCCCAGTTGGAGAAACACACCAGCAGTAGGACTGCAGCCGCCCCCGTCTGTGTCTCTATTCAGGGCTTCTTGCTTGGCGAGCGATGGTTTTCATAAGGTTTCTCTTCCTCACGGTGCTAAGGACCCTAGAGCTTACTTCTGGGAATCACTTGTCTACGAAAACCAAACCACAGATAGATTGGTCCCATTCTTTTATATATATATGTGTTATTTCAGAGAGGATGGGAGAGGGAGAGAGAGAATCATCAATGATGAGAGAAAAAAAAACACACATAAAGAAATAAATAGAAACATCAATGATGAGAATCACTGATCAGCTGCCTCCTGCACGCCCCCCACTGGGGATCAAGCCCGCAACCCGGGTATGTGCCCTTGACCGGAATTGAACCCGGGACCCTTCAGTTCACAGGCCGACGCTCTATCCACTGAGCCAAATCAGCAAGGTCTGTGTTCCCGTTCTGTAGAGATCTTGCAGGATGCTTCACCAAGGCGTTGTGAAAACCCACATTTTGTCCTTTCCCATCGCCCCTCCGTCCTAAGGGACAGCACCTGTGCCGCCCCCCCTCCCCCCACGCACACACACTGTTTCCTGCAGACCCATCGCCCATAAGAAAAGACCTGGACACCCTCTAGTCCCGTTCGTTCGGCCTCCTCTCCCAGCTGCAGGGAGGAGGCCAGAGCGAGGCTACAGGGAGACTGGTTTGTTTGTTTTTTTTACTATCTCATCAGAGTCCCGCCCAGGGAACCCCAGCCTTGGCTTCAGCCGGCTTTTCAGCCACTAGTTTAGATTTCAAAACCCTTGTTTATAGGGATTTATTTGGAAAAAATAAAGCCTCAAAATAGAAGTCCAGGCTTATCATGTGAAGGCCTTTTCCTACCAACTTATAAGCAACCAACTGCTTGGTTTATTTTTCCGTCTCTTTGAGATGGAGTCCATTCCGACAGGAAGCTGATGTCAAGTATTTGGACCAACAGCTAAGATCCGAGGACCAGCTCTCCTGGGGTGAGGGAGGAGGTTTTTTCATTCTTGGTCAGACTTGTGTGCTGCAGGCTTGTAGCAATTATTTCAATTATTTAGAAAATGAGAGAGGAAAGAGAGAGAGAGAGAGAGGGGGGGGGGAAGAGAAGGGAAGGGAAGGGAAGGGAAGGGAAGGGAAGGGAAGGGAAGGGAAGGGAAGGGAAGAGAAGAGAAGAGAAGAGAAGAGAAGAGAAGAGAAGAGAAGAGAAGAGAAGAGAAGAGTAGAGAAGAGAAGGGGGGAGGGGAGGGGAGGAGAGGAGGAAGAATAAGAAGGAGAAGGAGAAGAAGGAGGAAGAGGAGGAGGAGGAGGAGGAAGAGAAGGAGGAGAAGGAGAAGGAGGAAGAGAAGGAGGAGAAGGAGGAGGAGGAGAAGGAGAAGGAGGAGAAGGAGGAGAAGGAGGAGGAGGAGAAGGAGAAGGAGAAGGAGAAGGAGAAAAAAGAGGAGGAGGGGAAGGGGGAGGAGGAGGGGGAGGGGAAGGAAGAAGAAGAGGTGTTCAAAGCCTGGACACGGCAGTTGGCTGCAGCCCCTCCCCTTTCTGGCTGTGGGGTCTGTCCTCTGCCCAGCCCTGCCCAGGAGAAGTCACTTTGGCCGTGGCCTAAGGGTTAGGGCTTTGAAAAACAGCAGCAATACCAAACCAACAAGTTATAAACTGAGCCCTGGAGTGCACAGGGCTCCGGGGAGACTTGCCTTCTGCGCTGACCAGTCCCTGGGAGGGCTGGAGGGGTCTCTGTGAGGCCCTCTGCTCTCAGGGCGAGGTCTCCCTTGTCCCCAAAACCCACTTTGGTTTTTTGGGGTGGGCTGGATAGAGAAACAAAAATTGTCCTCCGTGGGCCCAGATACCCGAGGGGGCATGGCAGGAATAATTGTCCTCTTGTGCAGGCAGGGTGAATTCTGGGTCTCCTCATGGACTGCGTTCTCTAGAGGAGCTTCTGAAGCAAACAAGGGAGTGGGGATTGGAATCTGTGGGGCTGGGGACCAGGGACATCTGCACCCAAGGCCACCGCTCCTGCCACTAATTCACAATGTGGACAGATGGCTCCGTTCTTTTGGTCTCTCTTCCTTCTCCTAACACCAGAATATTCTTTCCAGATCCAAAGGTTTCTGGTTATTTCCCTTCTCATTTACTCAGTTTGACTCCCCCATCCCCCCACCCATGACACTCCTTTTTGTTTTTCTGACATCAGGATCCAGGAAAACGCTGAGATCTAGTACCTAACCTGTCCACCGGTTCCCCACCTTGTTGATGGAGAAACTGGTGACCTAGCAAAGAATGACAGCTCTCCTCCCCGCTCCCATCGTGTTCAATTCCTCCACTGGTGCTACCTCTTAGGGCTGTTCAACATATAAAATGCATTTAAAGGTTACTTCACGTTCCGCCAAAATTTTTTGTTTTATTTTATTCGTATCCAAAATCAAGATTGCTTCTCGTAGACACCACAGGCCCTGTGCGTCATACAGCAGCCATTCTAGAAGCATCCTTTAGTCTCCGGGAGATGCAGGGACAGATATTGTAGAGTTCTGGTCTTCCCTTTCCCTCTCTGCCACGGAGTAGTCATCAGACACGCCTGCCACCCACGGCTGACGTGCTTACAGAAAATGAATTAGAAGCGTAGCCCGTGAGCTTGGCTGACGGCTGTGATAGGCAGGAACTATCCCTTGTCTCTGTGATCACGTATCTCTTCAGCCAGGACCTCCTTCCTCCTACAGAGACTGTTTAGTCTTTTCTAGGGCTCTGGGTTACATCTGAGAGAGCCCCAGGCTTTATATTAATACCCAGGCTTTGAAACCACAGTGGCTAATGGCCCCACCAGCTGCCTTTCGTAGTCTCGAAGAGTGACTGGCCCCCTTTAGGAATAACTGCCACCTAATACCTCCCTCTCAAATACTAGGTCAACAGAGAGTCATTTGGCAGAATTTTCCATCAACAAGGTGAGGACCTGGGGGTTGGCAACAACTGGTTATACACGTTTCTCTCCTCGGCCTCTCCCTGTGCCTGTGTGGTAATACGTCTCCCATGAATACTAATTGCCTCCGGTCACAGTAGAATGATGGTACTACTCCAGTCCTGCCCTACCAAGGAAAGTCACTGACCTCCTGCCCCCGATAAAAACATATACACATGTGCTGATAGCGCCTTTGCTATAAACACAGGCTCTGGGCATTTAAATAGTGTTTGTGGTCAGCTTCCATCTTCACTCATCACTCTTTGGTCTTTGCCTAGTTATGAAATGCCTCCGATTTCAGTCAATGCCAAACAAAGCATCCAACCCCTTCGGAGGAGTGTTGGTGAGGGCAAAACTTTTACTCCTTGGGTAACCAGCTTTTTGGGGTCAATGCCTGGGAGCAGATAGTGGCTGTCGGGCATCTGGAACATGTATCATCGGAGGAAATAACCCCAAGCCAGGCAGTATTCCTCTAGGAGAAATGACTAACTCAAGATGAAGTGCATGGGCCCTGGCGGGTGTGGCTCAGTTGGTTGAGCATTATCCCATACACCAAAAGGTCACCGGGTCAATTCCAGGTCAGGGCATGTTCCTGGGTGGTGGACTTGATCCCCAGTAGGGGGTGTGCAGGAGGGAGCTGATAGATGTTTTTTCTCTCACATCAATCAATGTTTCTCTCTCCCTCTCCCTCTCCCTTCCTCTCTCTTTAAAATCAATAACAGTGTTTTTAAAAAACACAAAAAATGAAGTGCATGGTTCCTTGGAGTTGCTGTCTTTTGATCCTCTGGCCAATGGCCTTCCCAGGGTCTCAGACTCAGACACTAGGAGTGAGAAACGCTCCTTTCTGAGGAGTTGCCTGCTGGCTGCCATCTTGGAATCACAGAGCCAAGGGTCATGGTACCCTCACCACAAGCACAACGTGGGCTGCCTCACTTTAAGAAATGTTCACCATTTATATGTTACATATGATCAACCACAAATCATTAGTGAAAGTATCTATAGGTAGAATTGTCCAGGCTTTAATAGCGCAGGCTTTGATGTTGGAAATTTGTACATTCTGATTTTGTCTCTGCTGTTGGCGAGCTGTGTGGTCACAGGAGAGTTGCTCAGCTAAGCCTCGTGTCTCTCATTCCCAAGATGTTGATAATTAAATCTGTTTTATGGGGTTAGTGTGAAGATTCAGAGATGATGTATGCAAAGTGACAGCTATGCATACGTTAAGCCCTCAACATAGAAGTGCTTTTGTTATTAAGAATATTGATATTTTGCCCTAGCTAGTTTGGCTCAGTGGATAGAACATCGGCCGGCAGACTGAAGGGTCCCAGGTTTGATTCTGGTCAAGGGCACATGCCAGGATTGCAGGCTCGATCCTCAGAAGGGGCATGCAGGAGGCAGTGACCAATGATTCTGTCTCATCATTGATGTTTCTATCTATCTCTCTCCCTCTCCCTCCCTCTCTGAAATCAATAAAAATATATTTAAAAAAGGAATATTGATTTTTATGATGATGTGAAAGTGTTAACTTTGCAGAGAGAGAGAGAGACACTGAGCGAGAGGGTGTTCTGGCCCAGAAGATAATGTCTGAGATTGAGAACCTAGGAAGCACAGCAGTAGTGATAACCAAATCCACAGTCATTTGGGTTCTCTTTCAGCGACATGGATGTGATTCCACCCAGGTCACTAGGATTTTCCTCAACGAACTTAATTCTCGTTCAAGGGTCTGATAACCTGGGAACCATTTGGCCTTTTGAGTAGAGGCAATAAGTTATTTTTACTGATAAATATTAAATCCAGTTCTCTCCTTTACTGTGAGACAAATAGATGTTTCTAGCCTTGATGAAAATATTACCAGTTACCCAGAATAGTTTTCTGGTGACGATGGTCTAGGAAAAAGACATAAGCAAAAGTCCACAGTGAAAGAGTGGATGGTTACTTAACCATCTAAGCTTTAATGTAGAGCAGTGGTCGGCAAACTCATTAGTCAACAGAGCCAAATATCAACAGTACAACGATTGAAATTTCTTTTGAGAGCCAAATTTTTTAAACTTAAACTTCTTCTAACTCCACTTCTTCAAAATAGACTCGCCCAGGCCGTGGTATTTTGTGGAAGAGCCACACTCAAGGGGCCAAAGAGCCGCATGTGGCTCGCGAGCCGCAGTTTGCTGACTACGGGCGTAGAGGGTATGCCACCAGGAGAAAACAGGATCTTTCATTTTGTGCCTAGGTTCCCTCCCTGCCCCATGATACTACTTTGGAACTTTGAACTACCTCTATCCTCAGGAAAAAAATAATATAGATATATATCTATACTAATAAAAGGGTAATATGCCAATTAGACTGAACAGCCAAATGACCTTCCAGATGTCCTTCTGGACGTCCTTCCGGACAACCTTCCGGATGAAGCCAGGGCTGCGAGGGCCAAGCCCCTTGCATGAATTTCATGCATCGGGCCTCTAATATATATGCATGCATATATATATATATATATATATATATATATATATATATATGTATATATATGTGTATATATGTATATGTATATATGTATATATGTATATGTATATGTATATGTGTATGTATATGTATGTATATGTATGTATATGTATATATGTATGTGTGTGTGTGTGTGTATGTATATATATATATATATATATATATATGCAATATTTCCCATCTATTGTTGGTGGGAAATATTGCTTTTATATATTTTTTCTGAGGATAGAGGTGAAAGACATATTTTTGAGAGTTGGGGGAAGAAAAGAGAATTTGCACCCATGTACACGTTCCCAGTGGAGTAATAATTCTTGATGATTTTGGGCTGCTTACAAAGAACATTTACAATTAAGCCCCTCCCCCCTTTGTTTCTACGCTCTCACTTTCCAAAGTCCATCTGTTGTAACTGATATGAGGCACCAGCTGCTTTGCCGCACATGTGACTTTAATAGAGGCGAATTCAGATGAAATCGTTCAATCGCGCCAGCGTATTTTCATCAGTGGCAACATCACAACGTTAATTCTTTTTCCAAGTTGGTGGTGAGGTTCGGCTCCTCAGAATGAATGATTGACAGTGTTGGCTGTGGCCAGGCACCATGAGCACAGGTGCTGTTTGGGATGCTGGGTCCTCTGAACCCATTCTATTCCAAGAGTTTAGGTCCATTTAGGACCAGTTATCGTAAGGAGCAGCTTTCTGTGCAATAGAAGCTCAGTGACTATGTTATATCTTCACTAGAGGCCCAGTGCACAAAATTCGTGCACGGGGAGGGGGGGTGTCCCTCAGCCCAACCTGAACCCTCTCCAATCTGGGATCCCTCTCACAATCCAGGACTGCTGGCTCCCAACCGCTTGCCTGCTTGCCAGCCTGATCACCCCCTAACTACTCCTCTGCCAGCCTGATTGATGTCTAACTGCTCCCCTGTCGACCTGGTCGCCCCTAAGTGCCCTCCCTGCCAGCCTGATTGCCCCTAACGGCCTCTGCCTCGGCCCCCACCACCGGGGCTTTGTGTGGAAGGATGTCCGGATGGATGTCCAAAAGATGTCTGGTTAATTAGCATATTACCCTTTTATTAGTATAGATGGGCATTGGCCAATCCCACTGTGGAAAGACAAGAGGTCACGGTACACTAGCACAATAAAATATACCCATCCTTTTCAACATATTATGATCTTATTCTGAATCACATGACCTTTGAGCAGCTTTGGTGGAAAGTCCTTGAATACTTGTTGATTCTCTTCTATCTTTGTTCATCATTTGTGTTCTTGGTCAAGTCTCAATCTTTCTATTTTTGAAATTATAAAACGTCTAGTGGATTTCAGGATTCCTTCAAAGTCTGTTTTCTAACCGTCTTTGGTGAAAGTTAGCGTCATGGTCAGGAAGACCTCTGATTCTTCCTTAAGGTTGGACATTATATTGTTCTTTGGCTCTTTCTCTTAGTACCAGATTCTGGCTGATCTTTGTCAATTTTCATTACCTTCTCGTTGCAAAAATATTAACTAATAACTCAGGTCTCTTATATTTTGAAAACCATATCTCAGTTTTCCCTGGTAATTCTCTGACCCGAAAGCCAAACAGTTTCTTCAGAATTAGAGGTGAGTCAATGTCTAATTTCCAAAATGGAATCCAAGGAGACATGGGTGTCTGAGACCACTTGTTGCATTAATGTAGATTTTTAGTGAGACCATATGGCTCCTTCATTTCTTGCCATGGATGAATGGACAAAGAAGTTATTATATGTATATTAATGCTTTCATTCTATCATGATTAATGCTGCAGTAAACATGGGAGTGTAGATATTTCTTTGAGATCCTTTTTTCATTTCCTTTGGCTATGGTAGTGCTAGTCTTAATTTTTTGAGGAACATTTTTGCTGCTTTCCGTAGTGGCTGCACCAATTTGCATTCTCCCCAACAATTCACAAGGGTTCCTTTTCCCTCCACATCCACACCAACACTTGTTATCTCTTGTCTTTCTCAGGACAGCCATTCTAACTGGTGTGAGGTGATAATCTCGGTGTAGTTTTGATTTGCATTTCCCCGTGGGTGAGTGATGTCAACCACCTTTTCATCCATATGTCATTTTGGGAAGTGACATTTGAATGCTTAGATGACTTCGCAGGGCAGATAGCTAACAGAAACTGGGATGTACAAGACGGAGGCTCAGAGGGGAGGCCAGCACAAGAGATAAAAGTTTGATATTCACACGAATGGTCTTGACAGCCCAGGAGAGAGAGAAGCTGAAGAAGAGAGAAGGCGTGACCGAGCCCTGAAGCATCCAGCATGAAGAGTTTGCATGGAAAGGATCGGCCAGCAAAGGAATCCCAGAAAGACTGTTGACTAAATGTTGGAGGGCAACCAACAAAGGGAGGAAAACTTTGTTTTGAAACTTCCTGCAAATCCCCTTACTTCCCCTGGAACTCTTAAATGCAAAGTGTATGTATTTACTTGAGAGCCACAAAGGAGTGGAGGAGGGGTCGGAACAGGCCTCCCGAGATTTATTTAAAGTACCTAAAGTTTCTGTGGATGACAAATTGGGGTTAAAAACACCATATTTGAATGATTTAAGCGTAAACGAGCAGAAACATATGGATTATATTTCCTTCTAATGGCATATGAGTCTCACAATTAAGCACAAAAGGGTGCTTGGAGCGAAAGGCTTAAAGGGGCTTTATAAAATCCAAAATCGAAGAGCAGTGGTTAGAGAAGCGGCAAGTTCAGGTAGGAGCACAGGTTGCCAGGAGAAACTGAACCTGGCTTGTATGCTCCCTCTCCCCGGATCTTGGCAGGCCTCCCTCTGTCTCTGTCCCTCTCTCTGTACTGTTCTTCCTCCCCGATCCATCTGAGTCCAGGCTCCCCATCTGGGTGCTGGTGGGCAGCTTGGAAGCACATGTACCAGCTGCCTTAACGCAAGAGCCAGCGTCCTCTTGGTTTGTCGAATTCCACCAGTGGGCTCCAGTCTGAGGGGAGGAAAAATCAGTAGCAGGTGTTGCTGCCCTTCAGGGAGAGTGTTGTTTATTATGGCTATCCTCTAAAGAAATATCTGGACGCCTGCTACGCTAGAGAATGTGTTGCTTCATATAATTTTGCGCCTCCCCCCCCCCCCCCCCCCCCGCCGACCTTGGCCCCCAACTTGCTCTTTGATGGACACGCTGGATGCAAAAGAATTGAAAGCCATTTGCCTTTTGTTGTTAAGCATGACTGAGGAATGTGTTCATAACTCAGTTAAACACTGCCTGGTGACAGAAATTATATAATGGCTGCGGAGCTGAGCCTGGGCCGTGGGCCGGGCGGTTTCCCTTGTTCTAAGGGTGTTTGGAGAAGCAGGAGTGGCGTCTGGGGTGAGAGGGTGGACTGAACCGGAGGCCAGAGCCAAAACTAAGTGGATTTGTTTTTGATTACTATCTTTGTTTGAAAGTGGAAGGCCTTTCCCTTCAAAATAAACACTATAATTTCCCTAGTAATTCAGAGAAATACTGTAAGCAGTTAGGGAAATCCATGCAGGCTAGCAAGTTTGAGCAGAGTGAACGGAGAAACCCACACGTTGTCCCTGACCTTCAAGGACTCCATGGGAATGGCAGCCATGGCATTCTGGCATGCAGAGTTCTTCATCTGGCACAGAGAGGACTGATTTTGTTTGTTTGTTTGTTTGTTAAAAAGTATCCAGTTAAGTGAACTGCAGAAGTGTTATGAAGTTGTGTAGCTACTGCTACAATCAATATATAGAACCGGTCTCTCATATCCAAAAGCCTCCTCCTGCCCCCTTTGGTACCCACCCTGATTCCCAGTCCTAGCAGCCAAAGGCCTGGCTTGCATCACTGAGGTTGGCCTGTTTTTAGAACGACATATAAATGGAACCACAGAGGATATATACATTTTCCCTTCACTAATTTAGCACAATGATTTTGAGATTCTCCATGCCGTAGCATGGATCAATACTTCGTTCCCTTTTGCTGTTGTGTGGTATCCCATCAAATGAACATACTAGTCTATCCTATCCTCAGTTGATGGATATTTGGGTTGTTTTCATTTGGGGCTGTTATGAATAATACTGTTATAAAAACTCCCTTAAAAGTCCTTGTGTGGACATGTTTTTATTTCTCTTCAGTAAAAGCCAAGGAGGGGACCAGCTATGTGTGCCTTTGTGAGATATTGTGGAACTGTTTTACAAAATGGTTGTACCATTCAGTGTTTCCATAAGGGCTCCCCATCCGGTTGTTGAAAAACACACCACTCCCCCCAAATCTGCTTTTCTGCAGGCATTGATCTGGAGTGAGAACAGAACTGACACATAGTAGGTCTCAATGCATAACTGTTAAATGAATGAAATATTGTAGTAGATGAAAATGAAAGCATCTCTCTCCCAACTTCACGTGATAATTCAGATGGTCCAGTGAGGGCTGGGTGTTTTAGGATGAACACGACATACAATTTTGCTGGGTTTGCCCAGCAATTTTTCCTGATTCTGGGCATGGTAGGGGCCCCCTATATATCTATAAATAACACAGCAAGATGAACATCTATATGTGACTTTCCATTGTTCTAAGGGCCAAAAGGTTCTTGAAAAGTGAATGAAAAAGGGTAGATGCAGAGTTCATGCAGAAGGGGTTGAGGGACATTTGTGGTTTGGTGGACTGGTCCAAGTCAGGGACTTGAGTCAGACCACAATGTCGGTTACCAGTCATTTCCCAGGACCTGAATCTGAGATTTTAGTTGTTAAGGCTTCTTCAGCAACGGGGCTCCTGGAAATGCAGAAAAGCCAAGGTGGTGGTTTCATCTGGCCAGCAGAGGGCAGTGTTCAGACAGACCCCCCTCCCAAGAGAGGACTGGAGGAAGGGGAAGAATATAACCTTGAACTCCAAGCTTCCAGCCTCTCTCCATGGACCCAAATAACTCCCTTCCCTTCTGAAGGCCCAGCTCTGGGGACATCGCTGAGAAGTCACTGCTCTGGATCCTCTTCTCAACCTGACTTGCATTTTGCTACCTGGCAACCAGACCACTCACAGCCCGCCCCAGAGCGGACAGGCTCCTGGTCACCCTGTGAATCCCCCGCCCCTGGGAGCCAGCTGGGGTGTCCAGGGCACATCCCGTGGACCAGGCTCTGGTTCCCGACAGCAGCCCCCAGCCAGGGGCTCCGTCTCCTGCATTCCACTCCTGATGAGCCCAGCATGAGAAAGAAACGAGAGGGGACCGGCCCAGGCCTCTGTCTGCAGACTTCAAACACCAGCAGCAGATGGGGCCTGGTGCTGGTTAAGGGCCCTTTGCAATTGCAGCGCCGAGCCTCAGCTGTACGTTTTATGGTTCACATTATCCGTGCTGCCCGCCTCCCCCCTACACGCCCTGGAGATGGGTTGTGCAGGCAGACACAGGCTGCAGCGCCTCCGTGGGAGATGGGGCTGCCTTGTCTTTGCACGTGGGTCGGTGCGTGGATGTGAGGGGACCCCAAGTGACTGCTCATCGGTTAGATGTTGGGCTGCTTTATCACGGCTCCATCCAGCACTGGGTGGGACAGAGGCACGAGCACTTTGCACCCTGGGAAGTCTACAGTCTCTACCTGGGGGGTAGAGGAATTCGTGTGCAAAGCTGGGGTTCCATGTAGGAACCTCTCCTGCAAGCAGGGCTGGCCAGAGACGTCTGTCTGTGGAAAACCATGTTTCGGAGATGAACGCCCCCACATTGGGTATTTCCTGCATGGCCTGGATTCCCGAAAAACCAGAGGGCCAACACATTTGCTCCAGCCAGGAAAAGATGGACAGCTGCTGGTTGGTCTCCCCCGAGAAGGTGGCTAGACTAGTCTGAGAGCCCAGCTGCCCAGGGATGGAGGACTTTCCTCCCCCACTGAACTATCATTTTCTAAAATGTAGCCATTAAACGTTGTTATTGAACTGCAAGTCCCCCAAGGAGAGATAGACTTTTGAGAATTCATTCTTATAAAATATTCCCTTGGGTTCTAAGGGACCGTGGGGCGGGGGGAGGGACGAGGTAGCTACAGCACCTCCTCTGTGGTGACAGTCGTGGTTGGGATGCCCCTCTCTGCCCAGCCCCCATCTCAGCATCTGCTCAGTTGGCCACCAACCTGTGGTCCTACCACCAACCCACGTGACCGCTGTGCACGAAATAGAAATCAATCCAGGACCCCAGTGCCACGACTGGGCAGAATGTAGCTCAGAGCTCACCTCTGCTGACTTCTAATCCAGCCCCGCCTTGACTTGCTTGGATGGCCCGCTGAGATTTAAAGCAAAGTCAGCAGACACACCACCTACACCCGAGCAACTTCTGAGGATTCGTGTCTAAATGAAGAAGAGCCTCTTCATTAGAAATGAAGTGACGGCTGGAAGGAGTCCTGGGTTTGAACGTAGGCAGGACACCCCATTAAGGACTGTGGTCTGCCTTGCATTGCTGCCTTTATTTAGATCTAGGCCAGTCTGTGTCTCTTTACCTTCCTAAGTGAGAGGCGGTGTGGCAGGTTTCTCAGAAGGCTCCTTTGAACCAATGAAACTTTCTCTGGCTCATCGACTTTTTTTTTCTTCCCCACTGAACATACACTTATTTGAAAAGCACATCTTGACATTTTTGCCATCAGGCTCGCTGCCTGTAAAACGTCTGTTCGCAGAGCCCCTCTTGGGGTTCCCTGCAGGTGCCCAAGGCCGGCAGCTGTGGCAGTTACACGCTGACCAATCTCGCGAACCCAATGGACTTCAGATCAAGATGACCGATGAGAATACACTTTACAACTCAAGCCGAAGCTTATGCTAAAAATTAAAAGGCCTTTATAGGTGTTTTTGTTTCTCCCCTGAGTCTTCTAAACGAGGAAGACGGCTTGCAGCAGCCCCCACGTTGGGTATTGCTTGCCTGGTCTGGATCCCCAAAAAGCCAGAGGGCCAACACGTTTGCCCCAGTTGGGTTTGGAACGAGGCAGGGAGAGGTTGCTAGGAGGGCTGCCGTGGAGGTCCGATCCTGCCGGGGAAGGCAGATGGCTTTTCCAAGTGGGTTTTGGCCGTCATTGACGTCCCCTGCATTTCCAGGCTTCTTTGTGACACATTCTAAGGTGACAGGTCTGACAAACACACAGCTCATGAGGCAATGCGGCTCTGGCTGTTGCTCAAAGTAGACCAAGGAAACCTACCAGCAAACCATTCCCTTGCAGTGCAGACAACTTAAACTGTAAGTCGATGAAGAAGATGCTCTAATAAAACGGAAGTCGCGGTCCCATTGCAGTGGGAGCCCTGGTTTGTTGCAGTGATGAGAGGGCGTCTCCACTTTGTCAGCCTGGGGTGGTCATGCTGTCCACAGGTGTGTCAGTCCCAGGTGGTCATGCTTTCCACAGGTGTATTAACCCTAGATTGTCATGCTGTCCTCAGGTGTGTCAGCCAGGGTGGTCATGCTGTCCACAGGTGTGTCAGCCCGGGGTGGTCATGCTGTCCACAGGTGTGTCACCCTGGGTTGTCATGCTGTCCACAGGTGTGTCAGCCCGGGGTGGTCATGCTGTCCACAGGTGTGTCAGTCCCAGGTGGTCATGCTGTCCACAGGTGTGTCAATCCCAGGTGGTCATGCTTTCCACAGGTGTGTCAGCCTGGGGTGATCATGCTGAGCCACAGGTGTAGGACCGCTAGGTGTACACACACACTCCTCCCCCACAATCCAGTCACAACGGTGGCTGAAACAAACAGGACTCCTTTCCACCGTGAAGCATTGCGTTCTGAGAGGGGAAGCAAAGAGCTTGTGTCCTTCATTTGGAATCTTTTCATCCTTTAAAAGAACCTTAGCGAAAATAAATAACCTGACTGTGAAACAAGCCCATTCATTCATCAGGTGGCCTGAGAAACAAGCTCATCTTTAATGGTCCAATAGGATCGCTCCAAAATTCTTCACAGCACTTTATAAACCACCGCCCATCAGTGCCGAGCACGTGGGGCGGGTGTTAGCAGAGCGTGCGATGTATCCAGAACATTCTCTGCACAGCAGCCCTGCATGCTGGCAGAGGTCAATCAAGGGAGCATCCTCTTTTCAACAGCATGTCTCCTGAGACCATAGGCCAGGGCTTTGAAGAGTTGCATGTTTAGTAGCAGCAGAACAGAGAGCAAGGAAATGTTTGAAAGGGGCTGGATGGCGAAACTCCCAGGAACGAGCGTGTCTAGGTCTGGAGCATAAATTTCCTCCGAGAAGGACTTTGAAGTTCGTAGCAATCTGTGAAATCCTAGTAACGGTCTAAATTGCTGGCGGGGGGATCACATCTGGCGGGGGGATCACAGCAGCAACAAATGGGATGGAGATGTCCAGGCACTCGTGTGCTCACTCATGAACTCAAGGCAGTTTCCTGAGTAAAAGAAGAGGGTCTCACTCAGCACTTGGAAGACAGTCCTGGCCCTCGAAGACCTTAGTCCGTATTTGGGAGGGAGGGTCTATAAGTGCCTGATAGTAATATGTGTTGCACTGAGATAAACAACATAAGCTGTATCCAATCCAGAGGTGAAAAGATGGGTGATGGCATGTTTGGGGGACTGGTCTAATGGAAGGTTTGCATTACAGCTAAAGAAGAAGTTGGGGTTCTGTATCTGAACAGGTCAGGAGGTGTGGGAGCGTGTTCAAAGCAAAGGCACAGCATGAATAGAAAGCATGAAAGGGGGTGGGTAGGAAGGCAAGGCACGTTTGGAAATAGTAAGAAGTTGAATGGGACTAAATTATAGGATACTAGAGGCCTGGTGCACGACATTTGTGCACTGGGGGCGCGGGGGGGGTGTGTGAAGGGGATCCCTCAGCCTGGCCTGTGCCCTTTCACAGTCCAGGAGCCGTCGGGGGATGTCAGCAGTTGGACATCCTTAGGCTTCTGGCTGAGCAGCGCTCTCCCTGGGGGAGCACACTGACCACCAAGTGGCAGCTCCTGCATTGAGCATCGGCCCCCTGGTGGTCAGTGCGCATCATAGCAACCGGTCGTTCTGCTGTTCGGTCTATTTGCATATTACCCTTTTATTGTATAGGATGTGTAGGAGAGTCGTTTGTGAGGAGACTATACAAGTCATTTGGTGCCAGTCTTATGGAAGGTGCTGGATGTCAGGAAGGTGGTATCAAAGCAGATTTAATTCCTCAGCTCAAATATGGGCGGAACCATTTGTAAGACTGTGCAAGAACAGGTGGGAAAGCGTGCGTTCCTACCTCAAAGAGAAAGTATTCCAGAGACAACGTCTACCTTTCCCTGTACCTGGATCGCTCTGCTAATCCAATCAGTGGGTTGCTCAGCCCATGAGGCCCTTCTCTGGAGCCTTCATTTACGCAGAATGAATGAGCAGCTAGCTCTTCCTACTGAAGGAGCCCTTGTCCCTTCCTCCTTCCCCCGCATCCATTCGTGGTTGTCCATCCACCGTCACAGTCCCCATCTAGTCCTTGGGCAGCTTCTGCTGACACTCTGCCTCCTCAGTGCCCCCATCTCTAGGCAAAGTCATGAACGCTCACAAGAATGACTGGCCCTAGCCAGTTTGGCTCAGTGGATAGAGCGTCAGCCTGCGGACTAAAGGGTCCCAGGTTCCATTCCAGCCAAGGGAACATGCCCAGGTTGCGGGCTCGATCTCCCCCCCCCCCCCCCGCCCCAAGTAGGGGGAGTGCAGGAGCCAGCCAGTCAATGATTCTCTCTCATCATTGATGTTTCTATCTCCCTTCCTCTCTAAAATCAATAATATATATAATATATATCCTTTTTTTTTTTTTTTTAAAGAATGACTGGCCCAAGATTACAGAGCTAGTAAGTGGGAGACCAAGAAGCCCAGGATAGAAAACTATGATGCCCTTGGATTACATAAGAAATTGACATTCCCATGATCTGTTTTCTTGGCTCCATTGCTTCATTCATTTACTCATTTAACAAGTATTTTAAGGAGCACGTAGGTTCCAGCACTGAGTTAAGTGCTGAGGTTATAATAACGAACTAGATGGACTGAATTTCTACTCACACGGGTATTACAGGCCGTTTGGAAAGGCAACAGGAGAATATGAGCACTCCCTGTCCGTTTCCAGCTGCAAAGATCCAGGGCACCCTCTCGGGCAAGCATTCCCGACCAGGCCCCTCTGTTTTCTCCTTCCCCCAACAGCCAGTCTCCCCGGAATTCCCTCCCTGAAATCTGCCTCCGTTCTGACTCCTTTCCATACAATCAGATACTCTGTGCCTTTCTAGATGTATCCACTGATTAAAGTACAAATGCTGATCCTAACAGAATGGGGATTTCAGGCTGATCAAAGTGGAAATGTAAAGGTGACAACTCGAGAATTTAGCTATTTGTAGATGAGTTCGAGGGGGCAGAGTCAAGTTCGTCTGGTGGTGTTTTTGCAGACTTAGAGATAAACCAGCTGAGTATATACCTCAGGAGCCACATAAAGAAACTACTGAGGCTAGAGCATGGCCTCAGAAGAAGAGCTGGGAGTCCGATGGGTACCCATGGGGAAATAAATGCTAAATAAAGTTACTAAATGATCATCTATTTTTGAAAGAAAGGTAAGTCCTGCCTTTCACACAAACATAAAATGAACAAGCATCAGAGGTCTTACTATTTAACTCATTAATTAACGAGGGAACTAGTAAGGCGTTGAAAACTTGTTCAAAGGAAAATTTAAAGAGCAGACACATATATAGGCAGCCAGGGAGGCTGAGATGAGATTGTATAATAGATGCAAAATTGGCTTATGACACGGGCACAAGGTTGTATCAATTTCACCTCCACGGGACAAAACTCGCTTGACTGTCTATGAGTAGGAATCATTTACATTGATGCCAGTTTTCTAAAACATAGAGAACTGAAAAATAGCTCAAAGACCATGAATACTGCAGACCTCATAGAATCATAGAACCTGGCAGAGTAGACTAGACAAAGCCTCGTTCTCCACTGAAAAGCCACTCAGCAATCTTTTTGGTCCCTTGAAAAGCCTTTCACAATTTTTCCTGACCAATTATCCCTGTCTGTTCTGATAAGAAAGGGGTCCAGTGGTTCCGTGACATTTGGACATGGGTCCTTCTCTGTGTTGGGTGACCCCCGTACAATCTAATGAGGAGCATCAGCCACACCCCTGGGAAAAGACACTGAAGAATGCAAATGAATGGATATAAACAAGTTCAAACGTGTTGCAACCCACGTGCCCTGGGGTTGAGCTGAACCCGAGGGTTTCCTGTTTGACCTTGAGAAGTCAGGAATAGAGCTCCTCTTCGCATGGAATCAACTCACTCGCTCAATCAGGGAACTGGAAAGAGTACTTGAAGCACGAGTGTGCCGGGCCATGGAAATGATAGCCAAGAACTGGGAGAGGTGGTCCCCAGAAAGAAGACCAAACCACGTAAAGCAGGAAGCAGCATCGCGGCCTCCAGCCCCGCGTTGTGCCTCGTGGGGAGGGTCTGGGGAGAGAACCTTGTGCATTACAACATGGAGAGCAGCTGGTCCACATGTGGTGAACAGGAACGGAATCAAGGGGACAGCACTGGCACACGGGGGTAACTGGCGGTGGACACATGTGACAAACAGATTTCTGAGTCCGACATATAATAAGCTAAATATGGAACCTATTATTGCATAATTACATTATTATTACACAACAGCGCTAGCAGAAGGCTGCTATGGTTCATCGAGAAGGGTATTGTACGAAAGTAATAATAAACACCTACATCCCCATAGCATTTGTATGTGGATTTTCCCATGAAGAGCCCCTAGGTGAGAGGGACCTACTGTTATTTCTGTCCTTCAGAGGAAGAGCTGAAGTTCAAGCAGCGCATGGATGGCCAGGGCAGTGCTGACCCAGCCTTCCTCTGTCCCACGAGCCAGTCCTCCTATGACCAGTGGTTCTCAGCCTTCCTAATGCCGCGACCCTTTAATACAGCTCCTCATGTTGTGGTGACCCCCAACCATAAAATTATTTTCATTGCTACTTCATAACTGTAATTTTGCTACTGTTAATGAATCGTAATGTAAATATCTGTGTTTTCTGATGGTCTTAGGCTCTACAACAGCGGTTCTCACAGGTTGAGAACCGCTAGCAGGGTCACCTAAGACCATCGGAAATGTAAATATCGTAATGTAAATATCGGAAATGTAAATATCATAATGTAAATATCTGTGTTTTCTGATGGTCTTAGGCTCTACAGCAGCGGTTCTCAACCTGTGGGTCATGACCCACAGGTCATGACCCACAGGTTGAGAACCACTAGCAGGGTCACCTAAGACCATCAGAAAACACAGATATTTACATTACGATTCATAACAGTAGCAAAATTACAGTTATGAAGTAGCAACAAAAATAATTTTATGGTTGGGGGTCACCACAACATGAGGAACTGTATTAAAGGGTCGCGGCATTAGGAAGGTTGAGAACCACTGTCCTATGACACTGCCCTGGCCAGATCCAGCATAGGTTTCAGTGTAGAGCCGGAGGTCAGACGAGGAGGGCAAAACGCAGGAAAGCAAGACCCACCAACCACGCCCCGAAGACCTATGAATATGTCCTTAGGAGACCAGAAAGCTGGGGAAAGCGTGGCACGTATCTTGTGGCTGAAATGATGAATGCAAAGTAATGGCCGGCAGGCTGCCCTGACGGAAGAGGCAAAACAAGAAAATAATAACAAACTTCTTGGGAGGATTGGCCATGCCAGTTACTTTGACTTTCTCATGTATTCTTCACAATAAGCCTATGTGATAGGTTATTGTTTTTATTTTATTTTATTTTTTCAGATGTGGAAACTGAGGCATGGAGATGTTAGCAGAGTCTCCAGGGTCTGCACCTTGTAAATGGTAGAGCTGGGACTGGAACCCAGGTCTTTTAGAGTCTGAATCTGCCACTGTTCGCCACACATCACCATAAAAATGATTATGATTAATGAGGGCTTTTCAGTTTTGGAAGAAGTATCTGATGGAATTTGAAAAAAAAAATACAAAACAACTTATTTGGAAATAAAATTAATAATTAGGTCCAGTTTGACAATATTGGTATTTTGTGTGAAGTGTACAATTAAAGAGTCAAAACAAAGAGAATCTTAAAAGAATCCTCTATCTTAAAAGAATACTCACAGTGTTCTAAAATTCCAGTAGCTGTCATCAGAGGTCGAGGTGGCAAGAGGAGAAAGAATGGTATGATTGCGTAGAAAATCTGCATTACACAAAGTTTTGAAATAAATTGGGCATTATTCTAGTTAATAGCCATTAGCTAGGTAATACAGAAATACTAATATGGATGCTATTGAGTCAAATAAGAAAAGGAAACCATTGCTATTCATACTATGTATGAAACCTATAGAAAGAATTCATGATTTCTAAAACAATCTATCTGCACAGAGCTATGCTTTTAGATGAACTCCAACTGCACACCAAGGAGTTGCAAGGATTTCCCAAGGGTGATCTTTGCACGTTACCTTGACCTTCAATTACCATTCATTCTAAGCCAGCAGCATCTGAATTGGGGAGATGGTACCCTTTCTCACAAACTGCCTCAGATGAAAATCTAATACAACGAAGAAGGGCAATGCCCAGAATAGCCACGTATCCCAGGCGGTCAGAGATTATTCTTATTTCCTTTGACTTCTTCTGTTTCATCCGTGTGCCAGCCATCTTGGTGGGCTTGTTCCAACCTCTCTCATCTCTCCTCCTCCCTATCAATGCTGACTTCCTGTCCAGCTCCTCTCCACAGCCCTGCTTATTACCTACCATTTGGGGGACTAGGGATCTCACGTGGGCTCCACTGAAATACCAGACCTCTGGCTAGCACTGTGGTGTGAATTTTCTATAGGATCCCACCCCCCACGGCATGTTATTAAACAAAGCACAGCTTCGTCAGAGGAAACCTTGCCTCTGGACTCCTTTATTGAAACCCAGTGGTGATATCAAGGTTAATGAGCCCTTCACTGACCAAGAGGGCTCACTAAAGCAACTAAAGAGGCTGCCCTACCAAGAGTCCCCGTGTCCACCTTCACAGCCAAAGGTGGGGGGTGTGTTCCTGGCAGTTTTTGAATAACCCTTTTGTCCTTCCCTTCCTCAGTCATCAACGTTGTAGAAATATTGAGGTCTACCCTCATAGAGCCTATGAAATGGGGACATTCAAAGAACTGTATTAAAAAATAATATTGACATGCCCTATTTTCATGTTTTTACTAGACCAGAAGTTAAAATATTAGTCTGCAGTTCAACCCAAGGCAGAAGGCCACCCTGGTGACAACAGGACTACAGTCCCCCATCACAAAAGCCCCCTTCACCGTCTTGGTAAAGGGCTCTCCTCCCATGGTGGACCTTTGCCAGGGTGGGTGATGATGTTGCAGCCAGTCTTGGTTGGGAACTTTGTTTCTTTTTTTAAATATATTTTTATTGACTTCAGAGAGGAAGGGAGAGAGAGATAGAAACATCAATGATGAGAGAAAATCACTGATCAGCTGCCTCCTGCACATCCCCTACTGGGGATTGAGCCCAGGCATGTGCCCTGACCAGGAATTGAACTATGGACCCTTCAGTCCACAGGCCAATGCTCTATCCACTGAGCCAAATCGGCTAAGGTGGAACTTGGTTTCTTTTGAGAACTGGGTTCTTCCTGGAGGCGGAGGGGGTCGTCCGAAGACCTTGAATTCTTCTTCACCTCCCTGTGTGTGATTCTCTGCTTCTCTTCAGCATCGGCTGGTTCTTGCTTTCTCCCCAGCACTCCAGACTTTCCCTCCTGACTGAATCGGGTTCTGGCATTTTTCCTTCTGAATTTTCTGAGAGCTCGTCATGGCTGAACGCAGCGGTAATGATTTCATTTCATTTTCAAAAATTATTTCTGAGCACAATGGAATGGTTCTCATTTGACTCACCTACAACCTTATTATTTTCCAGTAGACGTTCGTTTGTTTTTTCCCCCATTGCCTTGTTTGGCAAAAATCCCTGATTTGCCCTTAGCTAATTCAAAGAACAAGCCAAAGAGATATTTTCAGGTGTTCTTCATCTCAAAGTTAATAATAAATTAGGTAGTTATTAAATACACTTGTCTTGCTGCCAAGCACAAAACAAATAAAAGATGTTTGCTTCCACGGAGATAACTGTATTTCTAGCCTTTTCTAAACCTCGCTTGGATCTGTGGGGCATTAGCACATTAAAGAGCATCTTCGCAGATCATCCTCATTCTCCTTTAATCTCCGCTCCTTGGGGCCAGGGCTCAAAGGAGGAGCACATTTGGGAAAGGATTTATATAGATGGAAAACAACTGAAGACAAGTTGATGGAATGAGTCAAACCATCCCGAAGTAACATAGCAAATTATTTGGGAGGAAACGGCTATAATCCAGGAACTTACTTTAAGTGGATGTATTGGGGATTGGTGGTCTATTTTTGCTTGCTGTTTGGTTTCTTTGCGGGCATCCATATTCCTGCAGATCCCAGAGATCCATGCTCTTCTTGCACAGGGACTGACCCAGCCCACTCTCGGAGTCTCCCCCTGGCTGTTGAGCCAACCCCCCTTCTCTTGCTCAACTCTAAGATCTCAAGATGTAACGTCTATGGGAGGTGGTTCAAGCGTAGGCCTAGAGCAGTGGTCGGCAAACTCATTAGTCAACCGCGCCAAATATCAACAGGACAACGATTGAAATTTCTTTGGAGAGCCAAATTTTTAAAACTTCAACTTCTTCGAACGCCACTTCTTCAAAATAGACTCGCCCAGGCCATGGTATTTTGTGGAAGAGCCACACTCAAGGGGCCAAAGAGCCGCACGTGGCTCGAGAACCGCAGTTTGCCAACCACGGGCCTAGAGACAATGACAAACGAGGGGAAACTTCCCTGAGAGCTTTCTGTTTTCAAATCCTGGTCTCAACCCTTAGCAATGTGAGGCCTTGGGGAAGTGTCTTAACATCCTGAGCTTCAGTTTCTTCACCTGTAAAACGGGAATAACCATTGCCCCTATTTCGTAGGGTTGGTCTAAAGATTAAATCTATATAACGTGTTTAGGACAGCGCACATAAAAACATGCAACCAATATAGGCTTTATTATTAGCTATTCTTTATTCCTAGTGGTTGTTTTATATTAGCTATAAAATTTGAAATTACCTTACGTATCATTAGTTTACTTGTTTATGTTTCCCACACTCCTATATGATTTTCACGAAGACAGAGGCCTTATCTGTCCTGCTAATAACTTGTTAAAACCGAGCCTGGTAAATATTGCGTGTTCAGTAAATACTAAGTATCGGATGACAGGATAATCACACAGGCTTCTGATAGGGATCAATCCTCGTCCCTGGCTGTAAGGGCTTGGCTGAGGCCAGCCCATTTGCTCGGGATCCACTAGGAATATGCTGGTGGCAGGAGAGGGGGTCCATGAAACCAGGGAGCACCTTGGTGAGAGTCTGTTGAGGATACATGGGGGGAAGGTCGCCGTGTGGGTTTGGAGTACAGTCTTGAGCTGGAGAAGCCAGAGCATCCAAGGGCCAAGGGAACAAAAGCTCTAATGCAGAAGATGAGGAGGGTCTGGGCTAGTTGTGGAGGGCCTGGCTGGCTCCCCTAGGATGCCCAACAAGGTCAGGAGCAGACAGGCCAGCTCTTATTGCCAGGACAGAGTTATTGACTGCAAGCGTGGCTAGGACTTGGGTTATAGAAATGGATGAAGGAGTAATAGAATTTGAAAGAGCAGAAAAATGGAATAGCCCCAGGGAAAGGATTCCCAGTCCCCTGTCAAATACTTCTTGCATTGAATTTCCCCAATCACCCCAGCCAGCTTTCTCCGGCTTGTGTTCTGAATAATCTGTGTTCAGTACTCACCCGGACTACTGGATGTAAACTGAACTTGCCTCTAACGGGATGGGGTTTCCTAATTCTGTAAGACCAATCCCATGCAAGAAAAGGCAGACCGATTAAATCATGCCTCGAAAGCCATTTGCAAAGCGTTTGGGAATAAATTGTACGTTGATCTATTCCTGACTCCTTCTGGGCCCCAAACTGTGATTTCCCCAAACAGTTCTCAATTCCAACTCTCCCTCTCTCTCTTTCTTTCTCTCTGTCACACACCATTACTGTTTATGTCGTGAATTTTAAAGCCACGTTTGTTATCTTAATCTTGGGTTTTTCCATCTGTTTATGTAGATTGCTGTTGTCTAAAATCGTTAACTCTCAGAGGATTGACGCAGCGTCTTGTTTGTGTCTCTGTCCTTTGAGCTAGCACAGGGACACTAAGCCCTGATTTTGCAATATCCTGGAGGCATTTTCAGTGATACCCGCTTTTCCTTTTCTGGTGACTCTGTTCTTAAAATAATTTTCAATGAGCTTACATTTAAACATGATAGGTGCCAGAAAGCACTTCTTAAGGGGTTGTTGGGAAAACACAAACATTTGTCACCACGCCCCACAGGTGAGAAGTGGATGAATGAGAGGTTCGCAGAGCCATCAGTCTTGCAACCCACGGGTATGAAAGTGACTTAATGAGTTTCGGGACTAGGCCGGGCTAGATGGCTCCTGTGATGAATTCTGTTGTTTCGTGATGTGTCTGGCCCTCCAGGAGCTGGGCCGCCTCGCCGTTGGATGATGACTTCATTGCCTGTGACTCATGTGGAATGCAACCTTTCTGTCCAAACCTTTTGTTTCAGTAAAACGTCCACTTCCAAACGCTTGGCAGTGAGGAGAGCCGCACGCAGGCACGTACACCATGTACCAGGCATCGCTCTGTACATGCCCTCTTTTTCATGAAGGTGGCTTCAGACGAATTCTGACCTTGAACAAAAACGGTGCTGTGTTCTAGAAAAAATATTGGAGTTTGCCTAGTGCACTGTTATTTCCTTGCCCAGCCCTGAACAGTTAGGTAACCATGACCTTTGGGTCACCAAAGGAGCCAGTTCAACTATAAGATGCCTTGCTGTGATAATAATCCCCATAAATCTCAGGCAGGCCAAGCTTTACAAACAACAGAGAACCTCCAAGTATTTTATCTCACTTCATCCTAATAGTGATCCCTTGTTATGGGAAAGGCTGATATTCTTTTTTAATTTTTTTTTTAAGTCTGTTTTTATTGATTTTGAGAGAGCGAGAGGAAGGGAGAGAGAGAGAGAGAAACATCAATGGGAGAGAAACATCATCGATCGGCTGCCTCCTGCACGCCCCCTACTGGGTATCGAGCCTGCAACCTGGGCATGTGCCCTGACCAGGAATCGAACCACTGACCTCTTGGTTCTTGGGTCAATGCTCAACCACTGAGCCGCACCAGCTGGGCAAGACTGATATTCTTAGGTCCAGGTCTGACTCGGTGCCTACTGCCTACATAGTTAGTACTTAATAACTACAGTGTGTCCCCCAAAAATGTATATACACTTTAACAGCTGACAGCTCAATTTTGAAAAGGAAGTGTATTTTAATAAACACTGCCTTTATAATTAAGCAAACTATGTGTGTACGTTTTTGGGGACGCCCTCTATTTACAGAACTGAAGTTGTGGAAGCCACATTTTTCATGTAAGAGTGTTGAACGATTTCCCTAAACTCAGCCCATCTTACCCACTGTGCCCAATGGTCTTGCCCGATTTCCCCCAATTGACTGTCGATCCCAAGGCATAAAAGCTATTGCTGGTGCTACTGAGCTGCAAAGGTTTGAACAGTCTTGAGACTAGACTCAAATGTAATGAGCTACAAGCTGAAGAGAAAAAGAAGAGCGAGTGGGGAGGCACAGAAGGATGGGCAAGGCTTTGGGTGTGGCTCAGAGCGGTGTTTAAAATAAATACAATAAAACTTATCCTGAAATCAGTAAACAGCAATATAATTAGAATTTTTCCCCCTATTTACTTCCTCCAACATGCAATGGGGGGAAGTGGAAAACAAAAAAAAAAGCCAAGGACTCCATCAAACAGATGGTTGTCCAGTTATTATTTTCCCCTTGATGTTGTTTACAAGAAGAGATGTGTTTAACAGAACGTGATTCACAGATTCCGGTGCGCCCGGCAGTTCTGTCTGGGAAGGGCAGAGGAGAACAGTGGAAAGAACACTCCGCTCATAAGCTTTTATTATGCACATTATTATGCCTCATTAATTAGCCCGACCACTGTCCCGGTGACGTCCTGGGCTCCCTGCACAGGAAAAAATTAGTCCAGATTGCCAAGTTTAATAGACAATTACAGGAAGATCGGATTATGCCTACATTGCATTCTGTAGGGGCGCCGAGCCAAACGCATGTCAAATTCATAAGACTGGGATATCCTCACTAAAAACAGCCCTGCACGACCCACGTCACGAGCTATTTGACGTCTGCGCAGAGGATGTATTGATCTGGCCTGAGCTTCCTTTCTCAGAATCGCATAATGGGCCAAGAGAGGGCTCTCTGAGCATCCAATTCCCCGACACACGCAGCTGGCGAGGTCCTTTGTTATGTCCAATAAAGCACAATGTGGCAGGGAAAGCACCCCCACCCACTCACCAGCTCCTGCCGCCCGTCCTGGCTGGCAGCCACCACAGCCCCGTGAAGACAACGCGGACATTAAGAGAGAACAATGGGAGCTGCTGGTGTAGGTTTTCCACGGTGGGACCCTTCGTTCTGTCCAGGATCCTTTCTTTAAAAAATATATATTTTTATTGATTTCAGAGAGGAAAGGAGAGGGAGAGAGAGAGAGAGAGAAACATCAATGATGAGAGAGAATCATTGGTCAGCTGCCTCCTGCGAGGCCCCACACTGGGGATTGAGCCTGCAACCTGGGCATGTGCCCTGACCGGGAATCAAACTGTGACCTCCTGGTTCGTTGGTTGATGCTCAACCACTGAGCCATGCTGGACATAACAAAGGACCTAGCCAGCTGCGTGTGTCGGGGAATTGAATGCTGGCCAGGCCTCAGCATCTTGAGGGAAGTGTTTTCATTTGAGAAATGGCTGAAACAATTTATTGATTTCAGAAAGGAAGGGAGAGGGAGAGAGAGAGAGAAACATCAATGATGAGAATCATTGATCTTCTGCCTCCTGCATACCCCTCACTGGGGATCGAGCCCGCAACCCAGTCATGTGCCCTGACCGGTAATCGAACCTGGGGCCCTTCAGTACACGGGCCAAAGCTCTATCCACTGAGCCAAAACAGCAAGGGCCACATGGATATGATTTTTGACGTTTTTACTTTGGGAGGCAAACATTCTCATTCTGTCCCACAGACCTTCTTCATCCATTGGACTGGTGTTCCCTACACAGTTACCAGGCACAAGAGACTTTTGGGGGCCACTGAATAGTCTGTTTTCTTCAGGTCCTTCTCAAACAACTCCCTGTGCCAATGGAAACCTCCAGTGTTGCTGTCCCCCCCTTCCCGCCAAGGGTCTAAGCTCAAACCTTCCCTGTCTTTCTCTTCGCACTCACCTTGGATGACTTCATGCGTTTTCATATCCTCAGTGTGTGCTTGTAGGTGAGCCCCAAGTTTGATTTTAACACCCAAGACCTTTCTCTCTCACCCAGGCTGAGACCTGTTGATGCTATTTATTCTGGACACCTCCGGGTTTCACAAAATTCACTTCAAAACGCAAGTCGTTTTCATCCTAAAACTCTGCTCCTTCGATGGAGTCCCCTTCCCAGTGGATGTCCCTGCTGACTCAATCTCCTTGTGTTTCTGGACCCACCCACTTCTTTACATCTTCCCACTGCCACTTCCTTCCTGCAGATCACTACGTCCCCTCTTGAGGACCACAGACACAGCTGATGTCCAGCAAGCACACCTGGTCCCCTCTTCCCTGCAACTTGCACCTGGCCCTCCCTGGTCAAGTGGCTTAGATTTCCATTTCCATGTCCCCTGTAAAACGGTGGTGAGAATCATGTAGCCCATGGTTGAGCTCCTAAGAAATATCCCCACAGCATTAGGCTGATTTTGATCGCCAGTCTTTTGTGACATGGAAACTGCATTTCATGGATTTCTTTTCTAATCTTTCTTCTTCTTTTTCTTCTGCTGACCTTGGGCTTAACTTGCTCATTTTTCTGGTTATTATTGAGGTGAAGGTCACTGATGTGAGACACTTCTTTTCTAATAAAGATGTTAAATGCTCTAAATTTCCCTCTCCATCCCACACATTTTGGCGTGTTATGCTTTCATTTTCATTCCGTTCAGGCTGCTTTTTATTGCTCCTCTTGATTATTTCTTTGACTCACAGGTTATTTTGAGTCTGTTATGTAATTTCCAAATATTTGGAGATTTTCCACATATCTTTCTGTTATTTGTTTATAATTTAATTCCATTGGGATTAGAGAACATTCTTTGTATGACTTACATCCTTTAATTTATTAAGGCTTGCTTTATGGCACAAAATATGGTCTAGCTTAGTCTATATTTCATATGTACTTGAAGAATATGTTTATTCTGTTGCTGGGTGAAGTGTTCTGTGGATGTCAAATAGGTACACTTGGTTAGCAGTATTATTCACATATACTATACTAGAGGCCCGGTGCATGAATTCGTGCACCAGTGGGGTTCCTCGGCCTGGCCTGCGGGATCGGGCAGAAACCGGCTCTCTGACATCCCCCGAGGGGTCCTGGATTGCAAGAGGGCACAGGCCAGGCCGAGGGTCCCCACCTGTGTACTATCAGGGCCGAGGAGGGACATGGAGGTTGGCCAGCCGGGGAGAGACTGTGGGAGGGCGCCAGGGCGTGTCCAGCCCATCTCATTCAGTCTGATCGGCCAGACCCAGCAGCAAGCTAACCTACCAGTTGGAGTGTATGCCCCCTGGTGGTCAGTGCACATCATAGTGAGTGGTTGAGTGACCTTAGTATATCATTAGCATATTACGCTTTGATTGGTTGAACGGTCGACCGGATGACCAGACACTTAGCATATTAGGCTTTTATTATATAGGATCCTTGCTGATTTTTCTATTTATGCCATGAATTATTGAGGGGGGCTGTTGGAAAACCTTACTACAATTGTGGATTTATCATTTTCTTCTTTCAGTTTTGCTTTCCATCAAATTTTGCTTCATGGATGTTGATGCTCTATACATAAATATTCAGGACTATTCCACCCTCTCAATGAACTGATCCCTTATTAATTCCAAATGACCCTTTCATTCGTAGGAATAGTTTTTGCTCTGAAACCTAGTTTGTCTATTAATTTAGCCACTCCAGCTTTCTTTAAGTTTTCCCTTCTTTTACCTTATTTGTGTCTTTATATTTAGAGTAGGTCTCTTCTAGATAGTATACTATTAGGTCTTACTGTTTTATGTAATCTGGAAAACTCTGGATTTTAATTGGGATATTTAGACCATTTGCATTTAATGTGATTAAAGTTGAGTTCAAATCTGTCATCTTGCTAATTGTTTTCTATTTTTCCCATTTGCTATTTATATATTTTTAATTTTTTGGCCCCCTTTTATATTAATTGAGCATTTCTCCAAATTCAATTTTATTTCTTTTTGGGCTTAGTAGTATAATTCTTCTTTTGTTGTTGTTTTAAGAAATTGTCTTAGGGTTTATAATACACATATTTAAATTATCATAGTCTTCCAAGTAGCATTATTCTACTTTATTTCTAGTGTAGGAATCTCACAAGAATGTGTTTTCTCTTCAATTGTCAGAGATATCTAAACGCTGGTACCACCCTACCTTAGTAGGTTTAATGTCCACTCTTCTGAGTATTTCCTTTGAGAAACGTTGGTATTGTGTAGGACTCCTTTTTCCATAGAGTTGTGTCCTGCTGGGTGGCTAGATTAAGGCAAGTTATTTACAAGGCTGCTGTAAAGGTACGAGGTGAGAGGGATGCTACTATTTCACAGCATCCCTCCACCCAGCACACTTGTAAAAGCTATTATGGCGCCTGTCATATGCCTGGGACAGAAGCAGTGTCAGAAATATGATGGAGATGCTGTCTGGAGGGAGGGACCTCCAATAATTCAAAAACATCTGTCACCAATATTTCTCCTTTTCATGGCATTTGCAGCTTTCCTGCTCTTTGTGTATATATTCTGCTGACTGGGTTTCACTTTTTTCTTTATCTCCTTGAAATACAGACATTCTGCAATAAGACCTAATTTTATAAAGTGTTTATTTGGGTAAAAGGAATAATGAATGAATACATCATTAAAAAAATTTTTTTAATATAATTTTTTTATTGATTTCAGAGAGGGAGAGAGAGAGATAAAAGCATCAATGATGAGAGAATCATTGATTGGCTGCCTCCTGCACACCCCGCACTGGGGATCGAGACCATAACCTGAGCACTGACTAGAAATCGAACCATGACCTCCTGGTTCATAGGTCAACCACTGAGCCAAGTTGGCCCGGCTGAATACATCATTTTTAAACCTCTCCTAAGTAAACCACTAGTTAACTCTAGGATTCTATTTTTTTAATAAAAGCTGAGACTTCACAGTATATTGTCAATTACTATCTGGTAATATTTTATACTTGGCACATGGACAGTGCTCAGATTTTCCTTAAAAGCAGTATCCTATATACTTCCTGGACTACACATGCCTTGACTTCCTCTGATGGTTGACCTGCTGATTTTGACCAATGACCCCGCTAACGAATGTCACAAAGAGACCGCTAACCTAGAGGTTTCATTTCCACTAGAAAAGAGACCCCTCCTCTGCCGTTTAATGTTGTCCCTTAGGTCACAGAGGTGGCTTGGCCCGGAAGCCGGCACCAGAATGAATATCATTGTTCTTCAGGGCAACCGCCTGGCTCCCCCTCCCCCACCACTCCCCTCCCAAGGGCAGTGACAGTACTGGCCCGCTTCCAGAAATGGCATCTCAACAATCGTCTTTGTTTCACATGGCTTGGTCATCAGGGTTAATATTTCCTGGTGCCCCAGAAAAGCATCGCGTGCTGATGCACAGCCTTCCTCCCCCTATTGAGAGCCTTTGCAAGTTGTCATAGATGGTTGGTCATTAAAGACGCCTGTCCCTTCAGGACGACCAGCCTGGGAAGGAGTTAGGCCAGGGATCTGAAGAAGCCACCCCTCTCTCCTCAGTCAGCGTCCTTTCGGCAGAAAGGGGTTATGCCGGGCTTTGTTCTGGTTCCTGCTTTGGGGGCCAACAGTGGGATGGCAGTGCCCTTGCTTGTTTGTAAGAAGGATGACAGATTTCCTGCAGCTCCTTCTACAAGCGGACAGCTGCGGCGGCCTCACAACAATGAACCAAACCCAACGTCTTCTGGGCACCAGAGCAGCTCCTAAGACTGTCATCCTCCCTTGGTTCCCTGTGCTGGGAAGTCGTGCTGAAATGACCCAAGGAATCAAGTAGTAGTTCTCATCTCAAGGCCTCCCCCCTGGATTCAACAGTGACCCTTCCCCTTTCTCAGCCTCGGGTGCTGTTCACACTGATGTTGGTTATTTGGACACAGCCAGCCATTCAGGTTGCCAGGACTTTATGACAATGAGAGAGAGCGCCTTGAGGACCCATATGAAACATAGATGAGGTAAATTTCAGACATCATGCCATGACACGTAATCCAGTTGGAGACAAGTAAAACTCTGGATTGTGCTTCTAAATTCATGTTCTAACTTAGTTCTCAGTGGAAACAACCTTCCTGCATGTTTGGGAAGCGTGAACCGTGTCTTTACGGCTTGTGCAGTACAGCAGTGTATCTCTCTAGCCACTTATTTTATTTTTTAGAATGCACTGAGGCCTGTCCAAAGAAGTTCCATTTCCTTTTCTACTGCCTTTGTATTATAAAATAAAATATGGGTACAAAAATCAACGCAAAGCAAATGAATGCAGGGCCCGGCCGGCGTGGCTCAGTGGTTGAGCGTCGACCTATGAACCAGGAGGTCACGGATTGATTCCCGGTCAGGGCACATGCTCAGGTTGCAGCCTCGATCCCCAGTGTGGGGCGTGCAGGAGGCAGCCGATCAATCATTCTCTCTCATCATTGAAGTTTCTATCTCTCTCTCCCTCTCTCTTCCTCTTTGAAATCAATAAAAATATATTTAAAAAAAAAATCAAATGCAGGGCTTTGTAAGCTATTATTAGAGGGATGTCCTTGCTACCATCAGGTCAAGAAGTGAAATTTGCTACCACCTCAGAAGCCATCCAAATCATGCCTTCTCTACCGCACACCCAAAAGTTAACCACCCAAAATAATCTTATGAATCCAGTGTTCCCAGGGTCATCCTCACAATCTCTCTCCCATCTCTCATCCCTCTCTCCCCTACCCATACATGTACCACAGATTCCAATGGGTGTGACTCATCAAATAACTCTTGAACTGGTCACTTCTCTTTGTCTCCATCACTCTAACGCAAACAGTCATCTTCTGTTGCTTGGACCAGTGAAACATTCTCTTCAACTCCCTACCAGCACGCCCTCTGTGCGCCCCTCCTATCCCTTCCTTAACCTCAGCCAAAATAATTTCAAAGTGCGAGTTTGTCAACCTCTTGCTTAAATAGCACTGACCATTTCAAGCCTTGTCTTAAAACTCTTCGTGGTCTTCTCATTGTGTGCAAGACTTAGTTATCTGAACTGAGAAATCTGACCTCTCCCCACCTCTCAAACTCATCTCTCATCACTCTCTCCATGTACCTTCTTAGTGTCAATCACACTGGTCACCTTCATCCTCACCCTTCTTCCTCTCATCACAGAGACTTTGCATGTGCTGTTCCCTGCTTGAGAGCCATCTTTTCCCTTCTTCATCACGTTAACGCCTAATGGCCCTTCATATCTCTACTGAATGGAGCAGATCTCATACAGGGCCACGTGCCTCTCCTTCAGAGCGTGGGCCTCTCATTCATGAAAGTGTGTCATTAACTTTCACACTTTACTCTGCGGGACCTTACACTCCACCCGGACAGGGGGATTTTTGTTTACCATCCTATCCCCAGCCCAATGCCCGCACATAGTATTTTAGAAAATTTTCCTTAAAGGAGTAAAGGAGTGAACCAGTGTTTTTTTTAAGGTTGTTGCAAAGATAAGAAACGTTTCCCTTGTGGTGTGAACTGGCCTAAGCCATGTAGTTTTAGGCAATGATGATGTTCTTTTAAGCCAGTGGTCGGCAAACTGCGGCTCGCGAGCCACATGCGGCTCTTTGGCCCCTTGAGTGTGGCTCTTCCACAAAATACCACGTGCGGGCGCGCACGTACAGTGCGATTGAAACTTCGTGGCCCATGCGCAGAAGTCGGTTTTCGGCTCTCCAAAGAAATGTCAATCGTTGTACTGTTGATATTTGGCTCTGTTGACTAATGAGTTTGCCGACCACTGTTTTCAGTGAACCTGCGTAGCCACCACATTGCTGGACGTGAATGGGTTAGTTGCTTCCTTCCACCCTCACGGACAGGTTGTAATGAAGGCAAGTCTCAGATCACATTGGGCAACAAAAACAAAGTTCTTTAAACATGACAGGGCTTTACAGCCCTCTGTGCTTCTTGATTGTGTCGAGAAACTGCTTGGAAGGTGCCCCCGAGACAAAACAACAGTATCCCCGACCGGAAAGTCTTCATTGATATATGACATTTGGGGAGATTTTCCTTCAGGTTGTAACAGTGGACTGTGCAGGATCCCGGCGCTCTCTGGACTGTCCCGTCGAAGCCCCAATGGTCTTGACATTCCTGACTGATCTCTTTGTCTCAGCTGATCACTTTGGGAGAAGCCCGGAACTCGAAGATCAAAGCGTGCAATAAAGCATAGAGCAGTTCCTGTGTATGTGTGATGGCTGGAGGAATCAAGCAAAGAAGTAGAAAGGAACTTCCCTCATTAAATTTTTTTCCCGAAGTCATTGTTCCCTAGCCCTGTAACAGCAGCTCCAAGCGCCTCCGAGAATTATGATTTATAACGCACGTCCCCGGAGCGCCTGCCGGCAGAGGCCCCGGGTGCCCACAATGAATGAGTCACTGTGACTTGTTTGTGCGATCCGAGAGGAACACAAGATCGTATCTCCCCTCACGCTGGTGATAAGGAGACACACACTTAATCAAAATAAAGGGACCGGACTCGTTCGAAGAGGTCGCTTTTCTAAGGAATCATTGAGCAGTGTCCTCTTGTCCCAGAAAAACACGTTTCAGGAAAAAGGATGTCATAATCACACAGATTAGATGAGTGGTTCAAAGCCAAGGGACTTGGGCCTGGCGGGCGTGGCGCAGTGGTTGAGCATTGACCTATGAACCAGGAGGTCACAGTTCACTTCCCGGTTGCAGGCTTGATCCCTAGTATGGGGCGTGCAGGAGGCAGCTGAGCAGTGATTCTCTCTCATCATCGATGTTTCTCTCTCTCTCCCTCTCCCTTCCTCTCTGAAATCAATAAAAATATTAAAAACAAACAAACAAACAAAAACAAAATTGAGGGACTTTGCTTCCCTTAAGGGCCATTTGGTAAGTCTGGGGACATTTTTAGGTTGTCACCTCTGGGCGGGGTGCTGCTGGCTTCTGGTAGGGAGAGGCTAGAGACAAGCAGCTAACATTGTACATCGCACGGGATGGAACGCACAACGAGGGATTAATTATCCTGACAACATGGCAATGGTGGTGCCGTGGAGAAACCCGGGTTAGGTCACAGATGAGGAGCTGTTGGACCTTGCTCATCACCAGGATCCTGCTGGGGCCTGAGGGGCGGTAGGCGTCACCAAGTGGCTGAGAGTCGGGCTCAGCCCAAGCTCTCTGTCCCGTCACACCCTGGTTTTCTCTGCCCTGTGGCATCCTGTGGAGATAAACGAAAGGTGAATCTGACCTTGACATAAGACAGTCAAAGGAAGAGTCATCATGTGGCTTAATTTATTTTCAGACAGATCTTTCTCTTCCTCAGATGGTGTTTGAACACAGTCTTTCCAGTTTGTTCACCATCCTGTCCTCCCCCATCCTTCTTTCCTTCCCTTCCCACTGCTGCTCCCCACTTCAGCTTAGCAACTCAGTTTGGATCAGGAGAGGCAGGGCGAGCATGAGTCTGGATGGAGCAAGTCCCCTGGCAGGGATGCTATGCTTGAAGCCGGGTGACCTGGCCCAGCACAAGAGGGTCATGTCCAATGACCAGGGACGGTGCCCTGGGTGAGAAAAACCTAATTCACAGATGGGGGAACCCATCTCTTTTAAAAAAAAATTTTCAGAAAGGAAGGGAGAGGGAGAGAGAGAAACCTCCATGATGAGAGAGAATCATGGATCCGCTGCCTCTGGCACGCCCCCCACTGGGGGAGCTGGCAAACCGGGCATGTGCCCTGACCGGGAATCGAACCGCGACCTCCCGGTTCACAGGTCAATGCTCAACCCCTGAGCCACGCCAGCTGGGCAAGGGACCCATCTCGTTTGTTTCCTGACTTGGTTGGTCCCCGTAAGGGGCAGGCTCACCACCCAAACGTGTCTCTGAAAGTCTTATCAGGAGTGGGAGGCCGCAGGTGCTAGAGGCCCAGCGTGTGTCCCCGTTGGACCCTGCATTGTCACCAATTGCAACCTGGATGGGGACAAAGGGCAGTGGAGATTCTTTGTTGAACCCGTGGCAGCAGGAAGATCTTCTGAAAAGAGTTTCCAGACCCAGACTTGGGGCACGTGGTCTCCTAAGGAAAAATGTTCTCTCTGAGGAACGCTAGGATGGGCTACTTCCAGCCAGGACTGTTCCAGAAAACCTGGATATCCATAATCGTTATGAACATATGGGGAGATGTCAGGACAAATTAAGTTTTAGGGCAGCTCTCCGGGACAATCCTGAGGTTCTTTCCAGGGCCAGGTGCCCCCCCCCCCAAGCCCTCCCTCGATGGTTTATAGCCCAGGGCACACTGAATCGTGCCAGGAAGGGCGAGCTTGGTCCCCGCTCCCCTCATGCCCCTCCCTACGTCCCGCTGAACCGCCTGCCCACCTGCCACAGTAATTGGAAAGGAGACCCGTGTTTGGCAAGGTCTGCGCCAAGTGCCAGCTAACAACGGGGCCTGCGTGCAGCCCATCTCGCAGTCCCGGAGATTTATGATGGTAATACCCCCGGGTTCTCATAAAGGTGAGCTCTCCCTGCGAGGGGACTTGGCTTGGATCCCCGGCCTCGGCTCCTATAATCAAAGCCAATAGGCGACCTCCCCGGGCCGAGACGTCGTGACTACAACTGTCACCCTCCTTGGGGTAGCAGCTCTGCCACAAACATTCCTCCGCCCCCCCTCCCCCCCCCCCCCCCCCCAGTCCACATGGCAGGGTCCACGCTGTCACTTCTGGTTAAAGTCACGTTTAAGATGAAGATGTGAAAAGTCAGACTTCATCGGTCTTAGGACCCCAGAAAGATTGGGCTGCGAGGTTGGGTGTGGCGGGCATTAGACTCGGGATTGGTTTGTGGACAGATTGTGTTCAGCCAGGAGCCCTGACCAGTTTGGCTCAGTGGATAGAGCGTCGGCCTGCAGACTGAAGGGTCCCAGGTTCGATTCCAGTCAAGGGCATGTACCTTGGTTGTGGGCACATCCCCAGTAGGGGGTGTGCAGGAGGCAGCTGATGGATGTTTCTCTCTCATCGATGTTTCTAACTCTCTATCCCTCTCCCTTCCTCGCTGTAAAAAAAAAGAAATCAATAAAATATATTTAAAAAAAAAAAAAAAAAGATTGTGTTCAGCCAGGAGTAAACCTTCTCGTGCAGCAACGTTAAGGACCTTCAGGTCCGCTCGTCAATAACAGAAAACCGGGTAATGGGTTCCTTACCGCACACGTGGAGTCTCATACCAGAGAGGCTTCGCCACCGGCTTGGGCATGCGCCCTGGCCGTGGGTAACCTTGGCAATGGTTGCAGGGACCTTCTGCGTTCTCCACGCTTTCAGATCCCCGACGGGCCTGCCTCTGACATTCTCGAGGGTGGGGGTCTGTGCTCTGATTCCTTCTACCACAGACACAGACTTTAAATGGAATTTAAAGTGTATAACCAACGTAAATAGATTCATGATATGTGCAATACATCATACATATGTACTATATATGTGTGTGTGTATCCATTCTTTTGGATGAAGAAGACAGTTGGTCGAAGGGCCCCATTCTTTAAAAAGAAATATTAATATCATGACGAACAAGAGAAAAACAGTTACGGTCTTAAACCAAACAAAGAAAGCCGGGCTTCAGGCAACTTCAGTGAGTGCTACTTCAAAGCCAGCATTTTAACCTCCCCCAGAGGCCCTCGTTAGAGAGAATTAATGTAGACCGGTCCCGGCGATGGGACTGTGGGCACTAGGAGATGTGTAGATATTTTAAGGAGTTTTCTGGGAAATTTAAAATGTAGGGGACTTTTATTTCTAGCAATATGAGTAGATATCACTTAAAACAATACCAAAAATGCAGAATAAATTATACTTTATAAATAAGTAAACATGTATTTGAGTCTAATTTTCTCTTTATATAGTTATATATATATTTTTGGTCTGATGAATAATATACATAATGTATATTTCATACCTTTTATAATTATATGTTATTATATATGTTTTAATGTATATTTTACATATTATATAATCATATGTTATAATATATTTTATATATTATTATATATAACTAGAGGCCCGGTGCACAAAATTCATGCACGGAGGGGGGTTGTCCCTCAGCCCAGCCTGTACTCTCTCCAATATGGGACCCCTCGAGGGACATCCCTCTCACAATCCAGGACTGCTGGCTCCCAACTGCTTGCCTGCCTGCCTTCCTGATTGCCCCTAACCACTTCTGCCTGCCAGCCTGATCACCCCCTAACCACTCTGCCGCCAGCCTGTTTGCCCCCAACTTTCCTCCTCTGCCGGCCTGGTCACCCCTAACTGCCCTCTCCTGCAGGGTTGATCACCTCTAACTGCCCTCCCTTGCAGGCCGGGTGCCTCCCAACTGCCCTCCCCTGCTGGCCATCTTGTGGTGGCCATCTTGTGTCCACATGGAGGCAGGATCTTTACCACATGGGGGCAGTTATATTGTGTGTTGCAGTGATGATCAATCTGCATATTACTCTTTTATTAGATAGGATAGAGGCATGGTACAGGGGTGGGGGCCAGCTGGTTTGCCCTGAAGGGTGTCCCGGATCAGGTGGGGGTTCCCTTGGGGCGTGGGGCAGCCTGAGCAAGGGGCCTGTGGTGGTTTGCAGGCTAGCCACGCCCCCTGGCAACCCAAGGGGAGGCCCTGGTATCTGGAATTTATTTTTCTTCTACAATTGAAACTTTGTAGCCTAGAGCAGAGCCAAGCCTGGGGCTCCCTCCGAGGCCGGCAGCCATTTGTGTTGGGGTTATAATTGAAACTTTGTTGCCTTAAGCGGGTGGGCCCGGCCAGGGTGTGCGGAAAGCTTTGCTTCCCCTGTTGCCGGCGGCAACCCTGGCCTGCTCTCTCAAGCTCCATCCTGCCGCCATTTGTTTGAATTTGTTTACTTTCTATAATTGAAACTTTGTAGCTTGAGTGGAGGCTTAGGCCTGGCAAGGGCAGGCAGAAAGCTTGGCTTCCTCTGTTACCTAGGAAACCTTACTCTCTGTGGCTGTAGCCATCTTGGTTTGGGTTAATTTGCATACTTGCTCTGATTGGATGGTGGATGTGGCTTGTTGGCGTGTCGGAGTTATGGTCAATTTGCATATTTGTCTATTATTAGGTAGGATTATATATTTATTATTAGATATAATATTTAGCAGACAAAAAATCTAGTAAGGTTATTATCTAACAACAACTGCTCTCAATAATTGGAAAAGAAAACTTATTTTAAAGTTCCTGGATTATTTACAGAACTGAACATTTACAAGGATATCAAGCAATTTGAGTACATTTCAAAGAACCCCTATCATACAGATTCTCTCCTCTAACCACCATGCTGTGAAGATAGAAATAAATAGTGAATAAAGTGTCACTTAAGCCAGAAGGAGACTGGGTTTTCCAGCTGGGAGTTGAAGGTCATGCAGCAGGCGGAGGTCAGACCTTCCTACCAGGAGCCTGAGAATGGGGCCAACCCAGGGCTAACAGAGCGATGGATCCTGGCGATGCCATTGGTCCATTGAACTCAGCTGTGCCTGACATCTAATGGGCGTCTTCACTGGAGAGCAGCAAGATGAATGCAAAACTAGTTTATCGTTGACAAACTAGTCAGGGCTTCGCCAATAGACGGCAGAGTCTAGAGGAAACTTCCCTGGCACCGATGGATCTCGCACCGACCTCACAGCAGCCCTTTCTGCTCCCACAAACGTGTTTTCACAGCTTTACAGAGTCGGAGAGGCCTGGCTTGGTTCCTTTCTTAAATCAGAAGAACCGGCCCCAATGTGACATCCTCAAAAAAAAGCAAATTTCTTGCCACCATTTCATCTTGCCTCGTTAAAGAACACACACACACACACACACACACACACACACACACACACTCTCGTTTGGCCTTTTGACCATTGCTTGGGATTTTCAAGAACGGTTTTCAGAGGAAATACAGGGATGGCTTCTCCCCGTCTCATGCTAGCCAAGGTCCACCTAACCCGTCCGGCGGTTTCTCCTTTCAGTGTGGGGCCGCTCTTATTTCTTCCCCTCGGTTCATTCATCACTGTGGATGCTATGCTTGGAGAGAAAGGGGATTCAGTTGCAGAACTTGCTTCCTGTTCATTCTTCCATTCCAGAACATTTTAGAAACAGATGTAACGACTTAAATAGAAGAATAAAAGTAAAATAATCGCATCCCGGCTACTGAGGCCAAGGGAAAATCATTTTACTAGGTGAATTTCAATTTTCCTGTTTATAGACATGATATAGCAATCCCTGCCTCTCTGCTTGCATCCATCAGGTGAATTAAGTAATATTGGAGGGCCCTGGCCCGTGTGGCTCAGTTGGTTGGACATCATCCTGTGCACTAAAAGGTTGCCGGTTCGATTCCCAGTTAGGGCACATGCTGGGCTGTGGGCTGGGTCCCCAGTAGGGGACGTGCAGGAGGCAGCCAATCGATGTTCCACTCTCACATGGATGTTTCTCTCTTTCTCTCTCTCCTTCTCCCTCCTCTCTAAAAATAATTTTTTTAAAAAGATTTAAACAATATTGGAAAGAGCATCTGAATGCCTTCCACCTCCACTATAATATGACTCATTATTTCCCGTATTTGAATAACAGTGCTCTCTAAACATAACAACTATATATTTTAAAATGTTACATAACCCCAAACCAGAAAATTGTTCTATACCACAAACACCAGCAGCCCTAAATATTTTCGTTGTATTCCATCTGAACCAGAAGTGTAGTTAGGAAATAGTTCATAGAATGTTATTCACTGGTTTCTTTTGAGAAAAGGGAGTGGTTCTGAGGCATTTTCATTGTATCCACAGCGTGAAGCTCCCGGTAAGTAGTAAACATTGGTCAAATTCGTCAACAAATGATGTCAGAAATGGGGTTAAGAAACCCCAAAGTTGGGAGGACACCGAGCTTTAATAAATCCGCGTGGGGGCAGAAATGACAGGCCAATAACCCTGGTGAGAACAGTAGCCTGAGGGTGTGTTCTGTTCCTGGTACAAACAGCTCTGTGTCCGTCCATCGCTGCTGGAGAAACGGGTCTAAGGCCCTAAACAAAACCCAACAAAAATTCACAGCAGCAACAACAGAAGTCTTTGGGTTCCACCTGGTGCTGTGATAGACATATGTTTCTCTCCTCTCCCGGCCACGGCCCTCCCCCAAAACGGCTATACAGGATAGTGTTGTGCTTTCTCGTTCCGCACATCCTCTGTACTAGGTGATTTTTTAAAAATTCACATGAAGGCGTAAATAAGGAACCGCTAGAGCTCTCAGAAACGTCTGTGCTTTGACAAGCAAAGGGGGAAAGGAAGAGACTCCTACACTGATGGCAGCTATCAGTTTGGAGCAGGGGTCCTCAAACTTTTTAAACAGGGGGCCAGTTCACTGTCCCTCAGACCGTTGGAGGGCCGGACTATAGTTTAAAAAAAACACACTATGAACAAATTCCTATGCACACTGCACATATCTTATTTTGAAGTAAAAAAACAAAATGGCAAAAACACACGCATGTGGCCCGCGGGCCGTAGTTTGAGGACGCCTGGTTTGGAGTAACTAAAACACACACACACACACACACACACACACACACACAAAACAACAAAAGTAAGTAAATGACTAAGTAAAAGGAGCGAGGAGATAGAAAACAAGTCCATTGCCAAAACCGGTTTGGCTCAGTGGATAGAGCGTCGGCCTGCGGACTCAAGGGTCCCAGGTTCGATTCCGGTCAAGGGCATGTACCTTGGTTGCAGGCACATCCCCAGTAGGGGGCGTGCAAGAGGCAGCTGACCGATGTTTCTCTCTCATCGATGTTTCTAGCTCTCTATCCCTCTCTCTTCCTCTCTGTAAACAATCAATAAAATATATATTAAAAAAAAGAAAGAAAAGAAAACGAGTCCATGAACCTGCTAACTCTGGTGACGTTGCTTTGCCAACCACAAGCACAGCAGTTCTTCCCCAGGGCGGACCCGGCTGCCTCCGCTGTACATTCTGGACCTCCAGGTCCTCTGACGAGGCAACTATTACAATGTCACTCTCGGTTCTGGGGAGAAAGAAATCAACTGCCATTCTTGCACTTCCCGGGAGAGACATGTGTGTCAGGGCCAAGGCCCGAGATGGAAGAACACACTCAGGTAGGAACAGAAGCATCCGAAAGCCACTGCAGAGAGCAGCCGCCAGCTCAGAAGGTCATGCGTCTATTTTTACCCAAAAGAACGTCCCTGGGACCAGAAACCTGTTTGCACGCTGGGAACCGTGAGTGTTGCGAACACCAGACGATGAGGTTTTGGAGGAGGACACGTTTTATTTTGTGTGTTTGTTTTTTCCCACCGTTTCCCAAATCCGTTGGCCACTTACTGCCCCCAATGAGTTCTTCCCGACAACATTAGAAGTTACACACAAGGTCCAACTGGTTACTCCTACTTCGATGAGGAACTGAAAACGGTTCACTTTGGCTTTGAGAATTTACTTCGCATTCGCACGGTGATACTCACTTGGGGAACATTGCTTTGGCTTCCAAAAGGAATCCTGCAGTCCAGCAGGACGTTGCACAAGCGGGACTGCTTGTGTGACGACGGCCACCTGGTGGTCAAGGTGGGGAACTGCATCCCAACAAAATTCTTCGGAGGGTGTCTCTACCCCCTCCCCCAGACCCCCTCCCCTCCTGCTTTCTGGGTACAGCCTGCTGTTGATGGTGGACAGGCTGCAGCTGTACGAAAGGGAGTCTCAAGTTCAAGTCCAAAGATTTCCAGAACAGTTACATCAACGCCATGAAAGCTCCAGGTCACAAGTTCTCTAAATTATTTACAAAGCCAGCACGTGTGGCGTGCTAACCATTTTTAACAGCGACTAAACTCTCTTCAGCGGGGCAGCCGAACAGGAGCCTCGGCGTTTGGGAGTCAGGTTTAATCTCCACCTCAAGCCTCCTGGACTTCCTCGGCCGGGCCGGCTGACAGCTTCTGTTTTCTCCTGCCGAGAAAGAAAGAAGGGATTCGATGCCTCTGGCACCACAGAAGCAAGCATTCTGCGCTTCTAAATACTGCCTTGCCCCCAAACCGACCTTGCTTTGCTCCAAATCCAACTCCGCAAGACAAAAATACGGAACTGGAAAGAAAAGAAGAAAAAAAAAAAGGAAAGCAAAAACCCTCTTTCTGGCTGCCCCTGGTGTCTAGTGTTGTTCGCTTTCATGTTTAAGTCTGGGGATGTTTCTGGAAGACGACAGAGAGCAGACTAGTCCCCCAGCCTCCTCGGGGCATGCTGGGTGTGGGACAGAGTGAAATCAAACCACAGGTCCTCATTGTAACGTTTGCAGCTGGACAGGAGGAGGGGAGATTTGCATCGGACACAATGTGTCTTCTAGAAGGATCAGTAATAAATTCCCAAAGCTGGGACTCCCTGATTTCCCCTCAGGCTACCCCAGGAGAGAATCCCCCACATGCTGGGCTGGCTCCCTGACACATATCCATTCTGTATCCTTATTGTGGTGGTGGTCATACGAATCTAAAAAGATGTTAAAATTCATAGAACTGTACGCTGAAGAAAGGAAGTCAATGTTAGCATATGATAATTTTAAAAAATAAAAATGAAAACCTTAGTAAAAGCCAACACATTCCCATTTGACTCTTGTGTTCACCGCTGATTGTCATTCTCGCCTTTCCTTAACATCCTCCTTCAGCCAACACTGCCCTCTTGACTAGGAGGTGGGAGGCCCGCGGTCACAGGTGAGTCAGGCAGAGGCCCTCAACCTGGGCAGGGAACTAAGACCCAGAGGTGCAGAGATGTCAACGAGTTACTCCATGCAAATCCAAGGTCACGATCGCCAGGGGTTGTAAGCCCCAAGAATTGTTTTCTTACTCTGACCAAGAAGGAATAACTATTTGGGCTTACTGGTTTCTTACCACGTATACTTTGGGGGATAATTTTGAAGACTCCCTTGCTTTGACCTAAATATATGTATTAATTGAAAAAAAATCCCATTAGTGATAGGCATGGTGTGTGCTAGATGGCCAGCTTATTAAAACATGTCTATTACACTTGTATCTATAATAATAAAAGCGTAATATGCTAATTAGACCAGACAGCTGAACTACCTTCCAGATGTCCTTATGGACGACCTTACGGACGAAGCTGGGGCTTCAAGGGCCAAGCCCCTTGCACGAATTTCGTGCATCGGGCCTCTAGTATTCTAATAACTAATACTCTGACACATAGGAGTCCCATCACTCATGACACAGCTATTAAGTAAATGAATGGAAGATGACACCAACATGGCATGTTAAGCATCGCACACTGCACACCTGTACAGTGTTATTTTCTATGTAGACTAGAGGCTCGGTGCACGAAATTTGTGCATGAGGGGGGGCCCTCAGCTCGACCTGCACCCTCTCCAATCCAGGAGCCATCAGGGGATGTCCTACTGACAGCTTAGGCCCACTCCCCATGGTTCTCTGCTCTCTGCGGGGCCTGGCTGCTTCGCCACTGTGGCAGCAAGGAAGCCCCCATGCCCCACTGTCTGCTCTCAGCCGCCATCTTTGTCATTCCCTCTTTATTAGATAGGATAGCCTAGCATAGTCATCGGAATAGCCCCTCTCCTAGGCATTGGGAGATGAAGGCTGTATTTCCATCAATGTGCCCCGCCTACGCTCCTGTGTCCGGGGGCACGTCCGCAGGGAGAGTCCCTACAAATGAGTCAGAATGACTAGTCATGTCCCATGGCGTCCGTGTTGGAAACCAAAGCCCATGGCGTACCCTCTCCATATCTGCAGGAAATGAACACCAGGAATGCGAATGCGGATCCTTTTTAGAAAACCACTAATCCTGCTACGATAAGTGGCCGGGCAGTTATTCAAGTGGGCTGTTTGCACTGCCATGGAAACAGACAAACGTGGTGTTTTCCTGCGTGCTAAATCCAGCGTCCGGATCCAGATATAACTATGTCGAATGTTATGAATCCGGTTTCCCGAAGTCAGCCTGACGTCGGGGTCCTTATGGGTGACCTGAAGGTCTCCAACCACAGCCCGAGGCGAATCCGCGACGATGAAGCTTCTTGCTTGTTGAAAAAGAAAAGTCATTGTTGTTATTGCTATCTGGGCGAAAGGGAAGTTCAAAGCCAACGTCCCCCCAGCGGGGCTCAGCTCCTGCGATCCCGGTCAGACCCTTTCTGTTTAGAAGATACTCTCCTAAAGTAAGTGCTAAGTATTTTAGGCAAAGAAACCCAGCTGTGAAAATACGGGCCACATTTGCACAGTTGTTTTATATGTGGATTTATTTTTACTTGCACTTAATTCAGTGCAATTTTTGGGAGAGAAGTCCCTCCGCCCCCTCCCCTCCCTCCCCCCTCCCCACGGCTTATTCTTGCTGACCCTCCCGGGCCTTCTGAGAAAGGACAGTCCCCCTCTTTAATTTTTTCGGGTCGCAAGTGTTCTGCATCACGGCACACCCTCGGCTAATTAGCATTAATAAGTGATGCTGAGAGAAAGAACCCCGGAGAGAAAGCGGGGCTGCTTGTGCCAAATTGGAGTGGACCCAACTGGCGCAACTTTCCAGTGTACTTTCCTCTGCTCAGGCCTCCAGTGTGTTCCTGCTGCCTAAACATACATTTCTGACATGGGGTCTCGGACGCCCCGTGAGGTCCATGGAGTTTTGTGTGTTTCTTTTTTACTTTCTTAGCTGTATGGTGATAAGACATCATTTCTGCCTCCTACGATCCTAAGATATTTAAGCAGAGATAGAGCAAACATGAACTCTTTCTTTACTAAGCACCTACTGTGTGCAAGGCATTGGGTACAGACAGTAGAGGTTTGCAGAATGAGCGGGATTTCACACACAGTAGGACAGGGCAAGTGTGCTGAGCAGCAGAAGGAAAAGCGTGGAGGCTGCAAAGCCAAAGGACAATTAGAAACTCTGAGGAGTGAATCGGCCTGGCCGGTGTGGCTGAGCATTGTGCCATGCACCGAAAGGTTGCTGGTTCGATTCCCCGTCAGGACTCATACCCAGGTTGTAGGTTCAATCCCTGAGGCAGCCAATCAATGTTTCACTCTCTCTCCATCTCTCTTCCTCTCTCTCTAAAAAAGTCAATAAAAACATATTTTTTTTTTAAAAAAAAGAAAGAAAGTGAAAAGGCAAGCCACAGTTTGGGAGAAAATATATTGGCAAAGCACATGCTTGGTGAAAAAAATTGTTTTCAGAATATAAGGAATTTTTATAAATGAATAAGAAAACAAACCAAAAATCAGGCTGAATATTTTAACACACTTCATCAAAGAGCATATATAAATACCAATTAACCACATGAAAGATGTTCAGTGTCATTAGTCATTAGTGAAATGTAAATTAAACCATAACAGGAGGTCATTTGCATTAGTTTTCCCAAGAATGGACTGAGGCCTAGTAACAGGATGAATAAGTGAGTGGATAAATGTGCTACCTATAGTCAGAAAGCAAAAAAGATACAGTGTGCCAAAAAGCGATAACAATTAAAATAAGTTCTCCGTTAAAATCGGAATCAGAATTTTCATCAGGGCATTTTTATCCAAACCAAACCCTAAATAACTGCCATTTTAAACCAAATAATAAATACCCCTTAGTCCCAAGTCTGTCACGGACTGGCAGTGTGTCTTTTTAAAAATATATATATATTTTATTGACTTTTTACAGAGAGGAAGGGAGAGGGATAGAGTTAGAAACATGGATGAGAGAGAAACATCGATCAGCTGCCTCCTGCACACCTCCTACTGGGGATGTGCCCGCAACCAAGGTACATGCCCTTGACCGGAATCGAACCTGGGACCCTTGAGTCTGCAGGCCGACGCTCTATCCACTGAGCCAAACCAGTTAGGGCTGGCAGTGTGTCTTCAACCCCATCCCCGGGGCAGCGCAGGCCTTGGGTCACGCTGCCTGTTCATGCGTGTTCCCTTCAACAGCTCTGAATACACTCCACACAGCCTGTGGCAGAGAGGAGCCCACGTGGTTATGTTATTTGTTTGGTTTTGTCTCCAGAAAAAGAGAGAGAGAGCGAAAGAGAGAAAGAATGTTTAAGATTAAATAATAATAATAATAATAAAGTGCTCTCATTCTTGGGAATTAATTTTCACCCATAGGTTCCAAGTAAGAATCTCGGGAGTTTTTAATGACTGTACGTTATTTCCTCCCTATAAGGCTCCGAGGACATAAGACACAAAAGAAGTCTACCACAGAGGTTAGCGAGCCCACGGAGCCCATTGCAAACTCCTGAGGACACAGAAACCTCCCCAGGACACTGAGAGCTCTCAGCTTCCAAGAAGAGTCTCAGAGAAGGAAGGTACTGTTTTGTGTCCAACGCATGCATTCTATTCAGAACTCTAGTCCCAAATCGGGTTTAACATACTGAGTCCAAAGAAAGTTGACATGGTTCACATTTTTAAAATTAAAGAATAAGTTTTGCTCTTTTTATCGTTGGCAAGAATATTGCAGGGCTGTCTTACTAGTAGCGGATAATTCTAGAATACATAAATAGGGGACTTCATAAAGATCTCTTGGTCCTAGCCGGCGTGGCTCAGAGTGGATAGAGCGTTGGCCTGTGGACTGAAGGGTCCCAGGTTCGATTCAGGCCAAGGACACAGGCCTGGGTTGCAGGCTTGATCCCCAGTAGGGGGCATGCAGGAGGCAGCTGATCAATGATTCTCTCTCATCATTGATGTTTCTATCTCCCTCTCCCTCTCCCTTCCTCTCTCTGAAGTCAATAAAAACATACTTTTTAAAAGTCAGTTAGATGTAAACCCTGTCCTTAAATTTTAGCATTTGCTAAACTGATAAGAATAACAAAAGATCTCTTCGCTGAGAGCAGGGGGGAGTCCCTTACATATGGGAGGTCCAGAATGGCTCAAGTGGAGTTGGGTCTCAGAGGATGAATCGAATTTGAATTGGTGTAGATGAGGGCAATGTACTCCTGGCCAAGAGGATTGAATGAGAACAGCAAAAGAGAAGTGAATCATGGGTGGCAAGTATGCGGTCTTGTTGGAACTCTACGGCTCAGAGACAGAGTATATGGTGCTCATTGCACAACTGAGATGATGAAACCCCTGAGGACTGCGGGCAAGAAAAGCTGCTCCTTTGGAGCTGGGCTCCTGGAAGATCCATTGGATATCTGTGTGTAAGGTGTGGCGTCGTCATGGCAACTGGAGACTCTCCCCATTGTCAAGGCCATGGCCGTAGTCCGAGGGACAAGGGATGAAGACGTGGCTTGGAGGAGAGAGGATGAAGGCGGGTGTGCGGCGGGGCTCAGGAGCTGGAGATTGCGTGTGAAAGGCAAGAAAAAAAAAATGATGCTAAGGTTTGCACCCTGGATGGCGCTGAGGACCGTGATGCCACTAACGGGAAGGGGGTGGGGGAAGGGGGGGCCTTGGTGATGGATTTGGTTTGGAACCTGCTGGGCTCGTAGGACAGCCGGCTCTAGAGCCACTGCTGATGATGGGAAAGGGGAGGCCAGAATCCAAGACCAGACACTTGAAAGCCGAGATGTAGTAAGAGTTAATAATAGGCCAGTAGCTGACACATCTCACCAGACCGGCTACTGCAGAGAGCCGCATCACGGAGACAGAACAGGACAACGAGACTCCCAAATTCTGTAGCTCAGGGTTATTTAAAATTTATTATCATTCAGCCCTTCCGCTCAAGATGAATGAAGCAGGAATAGCGGTTCAAGATGCTCATTTTACTTTGGGTGGGGGGACTTTTATTTCAGAGCAATGATGTGTGTGTGTGTGTGTGTGTGTGTGTGTGTGTGTGTGTGTGGTTTTCTCTAGCAACAAAATAGAACAAAAGCAGTTTTCGTGATCTGTCCTTCCAAATTGGATAACGGGTAGCATTTTTTTGTTTTGTTTTGTTTTGTTTTTAAAATCCCGAAAGCAAATGACTTCCTCTCCCATCCAAAGCATAAATCACAATTGTGCTTTCTTTCTGCGGCTTCTGCCTTCTGTCAAATTAACAGCTTGAGAAAGAAGCACATATTTCCAGCTGACCTGCACTTGGACCTCACATTTCTTCCCCGAAACTGTTCTCAGACGCTCTCATCACGCAGGAGACGGGGGACGCACTTTCCCAATCTGCTGTGTGTGGCCCGGAATCGGTCCTCCGGCCCCTGGCCCTTTAATCACCCGACTGCACGGGGGCCACTTTTGGCTAATGAATCCTTCGCTCCAAGTTTCCCTTCCTCCTAATGAGTGCTAATAAAACGCATTTAACTCCACTAATGCAACCAAAAAACGCGGCCCTATTTCATTGTATCTACTTCATAAGAGCCTTGTTTCATATTGAATTACAGCCTGGGCAAGCCAACGCATTCTACCGGGAGGACTGGGGCCGGGAGAAGGGAGTATCATGTGCTCTAATTTGGACATTCCTCTTTAATATGCCCCGCAGTCTTGTGTGATTGCTTAATTCACTTCGCCCAGCGAGTCTGAGCCTCCTGCCAACTGTTTTTGCAGAATTTACTGCAATGCTAGGCAACCAGTCCCACCACACAAGCTGGGAATATAGCGTTGCTTTTCCTGGGACCCAGCTCCTAGCAGTTGTTTGGGGAGAGGCGACATGCAGTGGAACAGATACGGTTACAAAAGGGAAGAACTTCTGGAGGCACCTCCTTTTATAACACAGTTACAGTAAATCCGATTCTCATTGAGCAAATCTTTCCCCCCCAAATTGTTTATGGTCTAATTTCAGAAGCAATTCTCCCTCCTCCTCCTCCTCCTCCTCCTCTTCCTCCTCTTCTCCTTCTTCTTATTCTCCTCTTCCTCCTCCTCCTCCTCTCCTTCTTATTCTCCTCCTCCTCCTCTTCTTCTTTTTTTCTTCTTCTCCTTCTCCTCTTTCTTCTCCTCCTCTTCCTTCTCCTCCTCCTTTTCCTCCTCCTCAACCGAGGATATTTTCCCATGGATTTTTAGAGAGAGTGGAAGGGAGAGGGAGAGACAGAGAGAAACATCGATGTGAGAGAGACACATCGATTGGTTGCCTCCTGCACGCACCCCAACCAGGGCCGGGGACCCTCAACCAAGGTACATGCCCTTGACCGGAATTGAACCCAGGACCTTTTATCGACTGAGCCAAACCAGCTAGGGCCAGGAGCAATTCACCTTGATTGTTAGATTTATCGTCAATGAGCAGTGATGTCTGATCTCCCATGAACTTCTCTGCCTTCTTTGGAACCAGCCCCTCACGCAGGGACAGGGACCTGTAGAACGCTCTCCGTGTAAAGAAAACAAGCATTTGGCCATTGGAATCAATAGTGCTGGGATGCATCGATTGTAAGGTTCCATGTCGGTTGGGCTTTCTTAAGATGGTCTCATGACTGGAAATTAGAGACCAGAGCCTTCACTGTCACTCTCTCCTTTGAATTCAGCGATAATGGCAATGTTCCTGGTCCCCCTGCCACCTGAGACAGGGCACGTGAATTCGGAGACATTCTGATCTGCATTGATTCTTAAGGTACCGGATTCTCTCCTCTTTGACGGCCTGCTTATTGAACTGGTTGATACACTTCTCTTGGGTTTGTAAAGAAGTTAAAAAGAATTGTGACTTTTCCTTGACTTTAGGAAGGGAAAAGTAGTTGGAGGGGAATAGGGAGACTTTCCTTCATCTTTTTGTTTTGATTCATTCTGACCTGAGGGTATTTTTTCCATTGATTTTGTAGAGAGAGTAGAAGGGAGGGAGGAGGAAGAGGAGAAGAAAGAGAGAGGGAAAGAGAAACATTGATGTGAGAGAGAGAGACACGTCGATTGGTTGCCTCCCACACACACCCCTACTGGGGCTGGGGAGTCTGCAACCGAGGTACGTACCCTTGATGGGGAATCGAACCCGTGACCCTTTGGTCTGCAGGCTGATGCTCTAACCACTGAGCAAAACCCACCAGTGCTCCTTCATCTCTTTTATGTTTATTCAGGAAAACCTCTAGACATGAAAATAGTTTATAAATTGTTCAGGGAAATAACAGTGTAAAGGAGTAACAGTAATCTCCCGAGACCTTGTATCTGGTCACCTGACAAGAATGTAGGTGAAGAGGGCAGGAGACCATTCGCTAGTAGTGATCATCCAAGATCCGTTAAGATCAGAAGGTTATTGTTGCTGAATTTCTAATAAATGGCCTGAATCAAGATTTAGTTGCGACAAACTAAAAAGTATAACGACTCTGTTCTCCCTCTGGCCCTGCTACCCCTTGGTGGGTGAAGTGAAGAGAGGTCCTGGGCCCTGGCTTGGTGGCTCAGTTGGTTAGGGCATCGTCCCAATGCCCCAAGGTTGTAGGTTCAATCTCCGGTCAGGGCACATACAAGAAGCAACCAATGAATGCATCAATAAGTGGGTCAACAAATCAATGTTTCTCTCTGTCTCTCTCTCTCTCCCTCCCTTCCCCTCTGTCTGTAAATCAATGAACATGTCCTCAGGTGAGGATTTAAAAAATAATATTTTTTTAAAAGGAAAAGAAAAAAAAAGAGCCGATATATAGTGGTTTTGGTGGTTTTTTTGTTTTGTTTTGTTTTGTTTTTTGTGATAGGAAGTATTAATATGAAAATATGTTTCATATCATTCATTTTGCTCTTTTTTTGAAACGGTGGTTTTCGATTACATATTTATAAACAGTGCTAAATAATTTTACATTAAGTCTGTCCAACGAATTTTATTTCCAGTGTACTGGGAGAGAAAATGTTTCCAAGTAATTTGTGGTTCAGACTACATTTGTTCAAAGGCCAATGAAAAAAATAACCCCATGTAAGCTTCTGAGAAAGCAAATGAGCTATTAGGTTTTTCTTACACAAACAAGCCCAGACTTAGAAGGATGCCCGTTTAGAAAGCGAGTCTTCTCTGTACACGGAGGGAGGAGTAGCGTCTGTCTACACGGAGCGTTGCCAGGAGGGGCTGGGGGTGACTGGTCCATGCGCAGAGGCCCGGGGACACTGGGCCATTGGACTCATGTAACAGTGAGGAGGAGTTTCAGTAACTGCAGGGAAGAAGCTGAACAAGGGAGAGGCTTACTGCCTCCCTCCTGCGCCGAGGCTTTTAAGGGCACCAGGCTCTGTGCGCCTGGAATGAAATGCAGGACTTGCTGGACCCGCCGGGGCTGGGACCTGACGGGCTGCTGGGTTCCTCGGTTCTGGACCTTCTGGAAGGGCTTCTGGAAAGAACCAAGATTCCGGTGGGGGTCAGGGAAAAGCGGTCATGACCTCTGTTTCAATCCTAAGGGCCTAGAAGAGGAAGTGGCTTTGTTCATAAAAAGAAGGGAGAATGTAGGCTTAGTTGGTTTTTAAAAATAATTTGTTATTAATTTGAGAGAGAGAGAGGAAGGGAAGGAGAGAGGAAGAGAGAGAAATATTGATTTACTAGAAGCCCGATGCACGAAGATTCATGCTAGAATGGGCTTTCCTTTCCCTGGCTGCTGGCACCGCCTTTCCACTCTGGCCCAGCCCCTTTCCGCTCAGGCCCCAGAGCCGCCTCTTTCAGCTCTAGCCCCACCTTCCCATGCTGCCCAGAGGCCCTGAGAAACCGGGGGTGGGGCAGAATGCCTGCATCCCACCCCTGTCACTCCGCACCTGTGTATGCAAATTAATCGCCATCTTCATTGGGTTAATTTGCATATCACTCCTGATTGGCTGGTGGCGTAGCGGCAGTACGGTCAATTTACATGTTTGTCTATTATTCAGTAAGATTGTCCCACTATTGATGCATTCATCGGTTGATTGGTTTATGTGCCCGGACCCAGGATTGAATCCGAAGCCTTGGGGTGTCAGGATGATGCTCTAACCAACTGACTTACCTGGCCAGGGCCAGGCTCCGTTTAATTGTTGTTTCTTTGAGCACTAACTCATTATCATTCTTGTCATTGTTGGAAGTCACTGTTAGCGACCCTTCTGGGTCGGGGACCCAAACCAAGGCCCTTCAGCCCAGTGCTGTTCACGCCCATAGAATGAGACTGAGTTTGGCCAAGCACAGCAGAAACTTTATTCTTTGACCAAGGAATGGGGAAGGGTGAGCTCATGCTCCAGGGACACCTCCCCGATGGGAGGAGCCTCCTGTATTCACAGGCTGTGGTGCTGGACGATGACTAAATGCTTCAGGCGTGCTGAGTCATTCTGTTGCACTTGGCCCTTTTGCTCACGGTCCTTTTTGCACACGATGCCCTACTGCCATCTTGGTTTTTTGCACTCAGCACGTTGGTCTTTGCACTTGGCATCCTTAGTCTTTGCACTCAGCACCTTGGTTTTTGCACTGGACACCTTGGTCTTTGCACTGGGCACCTTGGTCTTTGCACTCAGCACCTTGGCCTTTGCACTCGGCACCTTGGTCTTTGCACTCGGCACCTTCATCTTTGCACTGGGCACCTTGGTCTTTGCACTGGGCACTCTTCATGTTGCTGTGGGAATCCTTTTCAGTTCTCAGAAGCAAGCATAGCACATGACATAGTTTAGATAGGGAGAAAGGTTTGGGTCTTTTGGATAACAGTCCAGTGACATCACTCCCCACCTCCCCCTCCAAAAACCTGGGTGGCCTTCCCAGCCACACTGGCCTCTCTCCGTCTGTTGTGTTGCTGGAATCTACAGTTACACCCAGGATTGCCCTCTGCGTGGCCTAGCTCCGTTCTTGAAGGAGGGCCCCGCTTCTGTCATCTCGCTCCTCTCCCAGCCCCGAGAGCAGCACTTTGCATGTAGCGAATGTCCAATCAATGTTTGCTCAGTCGCTGTAGCTCAAGTACTTTAATTATTGAAAAGCAAACGCTTTCAGAGAACAAAGAATTCTCGGTCCTTTCAAGTGTCGGAGTCTAATTAATAATCTGTCTAGCAGCTACGTGAGCTTGAGCTAATCACTTAACCTCTTGGGACCTCGATTTTCTCTCTGAGAAATGCAGACGATAACAAGTGTGTTGGCTTTGGAACTAGATGAGAGAGGAAGTGAGGAAGCCTTTAGTCAAGCCTACCTGTTGCATTCTTGCTAGGGGTCCCAAATTCTGGGGGGTATGGGGGGTGTGAATAGGGTTGGGGAGAAGTGAAGGGACCTGGATGGGTAGGAAGCGTGGGGAAGACTCACTGAGCCATTGCCTCCAAACAGGTGTGGGGATGGGGGCGGGGGGGTAGGGATGGGAGAGAGAACCAAACACCTTAGCAATGTCATGGTTGTTTATTGTTTTCACCATGTAATAATAAATCAATGCGAGGTTTGTCATTTTAATTAGTCTTCTTTCAGTGGAAAAGTCAAGCTTGTTAAGTGCTGATAGGGAGCTGAAAAATTACCTGAGAACAAGTGTCCAGAATGAGGCTCAGGGTCCTGGCTTGAGAGCGCGGGTCACTGGGGGTGGGGAGGGGTGCGTGACCAGCCCACCACCTCAGAAAGGGAGGATTCTGGTTGGTTCCAAGGCTGTCAGGAGGGTGTGGGGGGAGCTGAATCGGTCCTTTCCCCCTTGCCCCTCATCGAGACCTGTGGGCGCCTTGGGAAGGTAGGGCGGGGGGAAGGAGAAACGAGGGGGTAAATCTCTGTGGAGGCTTCCATCTGGGCTAACGTGAGGATGCAGAAATAAAAGATACAAAAGACTTGGGGATCCCCGCCCTCTAAAGTGAGAACAGGGGAAACTGAGTAAAGCAAATCAAAGCTCTAAGTTGGGCCAAGAAAATGTTGACTGATTTTCCTGCCTGGAATCTCGCTGTGTCACAGGGAAGTCTGTTGCTTGCAATGACTCGGGAAAGACTCAAAGCAAGGCTCTTGCAAAGACCGGGGCTGCACAGCACGCTTGCTGGCTTGTTGAGGGAGCTCGCTGTTGTATCCCCGCTAGACAATGAAGGGGAAATGGCCCGACCTCCAGACGCGGAGTCCTGGTAGATCTTTCTGGAAGTGGCTTTTCCTTTTTCCAGCAACGTCCAGACTGGTCACTGACTTTCTCCTCATGATCAGATTTGGCAGTAACCAGACGCCTCTTAGAAGAATCTTTATTATTCTATTCTCTGTGTGTCCGTAGGGAAATCACTCAACATTTTGAGCCTTGCTTTCTTATATACGATGGAAACAAATACCGATTCTACCGCCTCACAGAATTGTTCTGAGGGATGGTAATAGGTTCCAAACTGCAAAGGAGAGTAGAACAATGAATCATCGCTGTTGTTGTTGTAATAAAAAGCTATTTCTTTGGATTTTATGGACTTTCCAAATTTGGAAGAGATCCTAAATTTCACCTAGTCCCATTTGTCCTCCAAGTCCAATATTTTGGAACATTTCCTTATGAAATAATTGTCCACCCTTTCCCTGAAACTTTAGGAAGATTGACTGTGCTCCAAGGGAATTGGGGCCACATATGGACAGCTCTCCTCTTTTATGCTCTGATTATCAAGTGGAATAGAACTCTTTAACTTCTACCCTTTAGTACTAGCTCTGTCTTTTTGAACCCCAGCTCCTTTTCCAACATGGTAGCCCTTTACAGAGGGCTTTGCCTGGTTCTGAAATCTACATACCATAAGGCTAACCTGAGGGTTGGCCCTTGGGACGCCCTCAAGTGGCCAGTCCTAGGTGGGGACTTTGAGTCCTGGGGTCTTTCCTCTCCGTGTGTTAACTTATCCTGCCTCTCCTTATGTTTCCAGAAAGGTTCTACATGGTAGATTAGTAGATTAGATTCATGCTCAGAAATATTGACTCCCTCCTCATAACCTCCATGGGAAGAATTTCATTCCCCACCCCATCGATGGTGAACTTGGCCCTGTGAGTTGTTTCGGCCAATGGGGTGTCAGCAACCAGAAAGCAGTAGAGTCTTGAAAAGTGTCTTCTAAGAACTGACACTCTTGAGCCTCTGCCATTCCCATGAGGACAATATGCCCAGGACAGACGGATCATCCCCGGAGGAGGAGCAGAGTCATGGGAGCACAGGTGAATCACCCCAGCTGAGGCCAGCCCAGATCAGCAGGTCTCAGCGGACACCACACAGCTGCAGATACATGAGTGAGCCCAGCTGAGACCCATAGCACTGCCCTGCCAACCAGCAACTGGTGAGATACAGAAAAGCTTTCTTTGTGTGTTTCCGGGGTTTTGGTGGCTGTTTTATGTGCAGTATGATTGTGGCCATAGCTATCAGAAACAAGCAGTAAACTGATACATAAACGCTGACACGGTTTCATGTTTCCCTCCTCCGAACGACATGGGGAGCCAGTGCTTTTATTTGTTCAATAAATATTTAAGTGCGTACTTGTGCCAGGTGCCCGACAGTAGTTACTCTTCCCTTGTACGGGGGACTGTTCTCTGAAAAAGCTACTTAAAGCAGCAGAAAATTATACTAGAGCCCACTTCCCCGTCTTTAAGTCATTACACCCAAAGCGCAGCACAATCTGCTAGGCGGGCTGGACTTGTGCTGGTTCCTCTCCTTTGATCTCTGGACATCCCTCTGCCTTGGGGACTCTGGGCATCACTTTGTTCCCAGGAGCATCCTGGAAAAGCCCCCAAATTTTGGATGATGAATTGGAATTTTATTAGGTGGAAAGCTATTCTCTCGCTTCACCCCCCCCCTTTTTTTTAATTTAATCCTCACCTAGGGATAGTTTTCCATTGATTTTTGTTTTAGAGAGAGTAGAAGTGAGGGGGAGAGACACAGAGAGAGATACGTCAATGTGAGGAAGAGACAGCGATTGGTTGTCTTCCACACGTGCCCCGATCAGGGCCGGGGATTGAGCTTGCAACCGAAATCCATGCTCTTAACCATCCCCTTGGCCGGAATAGAACCCACAACCCTTTAGTCCACAGGCCAACACTATCCACTGAGCCAAACCAGCCAGGGCCCATTCCTCTTTTAAAAGAGTGCTTCGAACTCGGCTCCCTGTCTTCCCCCATTGTAGGCAGTTACTCTGAAGGAAGGCTGCAGGATCTGGCCTCTGGGAGGGTGGAGGAAGGGACGGGAGCCAATGGGGACTCGCTGTCCCTTAGCCGTGGCTCCCTCCCGCTGGGCTCGCAGTGGGATTGCAGGCCGTGGCTCTGGCTCTCAGAGGTCTGGGCTGGGAGTGCACAGAAGAGGGTGCTCTTGTGCAAAGCTGTGGCCGGCTTCCTGCGAGGAGGCGAAGTTTCCTTACTCATTGCCGAGCATGATTCATTGCTTATGATACTCGGTAAACGCAGTCTGCGTTCATGCACATGTAGCCTGCAGCCACAGATAAAAGCCCCAGGCTGCAGAAACGTCAGGAAACTCATTTGTGTCCAGGCTGCACATCCATCGCCTCCGCTGCTCTGATAGGACATTGCCAACTTTTATCTGCACCCTCCCCTTTGACCCCATCTGCAAGGCCCTCAAAATGGAAATTGTCAAGAAATAAGGACAAAAACAGTGTCTTTTTTTTTTTTTTTAAGAGTTTTCAAGCTGCTTTCACTCTTTGGGAAATAACTACTTATCCATGAATTCATTTGTCACACAAGTATTTATTAAGGGCCGGTTATTCAGCTTTTTAATGCTTTTAGGAAAAAAATTCAAAGCCCTTTCCTACCAATCAGAACCAAGCGATCTGGTCCCTGCTTCTCTCGCCGATAGAATCTCATGACAACGGCCTTCTTTTGGGCTCTTTTCAGCCTCAGGCTTTTGCTCTTATATTTCATTTTATTTGAATTAATTTTTTTTCCTGGTTCTTGTTATGCCTGTCTTCTCCCCTCATTTTCTATAGCTCAGCACAAGTATTATATTTTCAGAGACTTTCCAGAAAACCAATGGGAGATATAGGTGAGTAGGGAGGTAGATGGATAAATAGAGATGGAGATGTATAGATATATATCCTATATAATAAAAGGCTAATATACAAATTGTCCCCTCAGGAGTTTGACCGACCAGGAGTTTGACTGCTTGCTATGACGTGCACTGACCACCAGGGGATGGTGTGGAATGAAGGAAGGCCCCGGCTGGCAGCTGGCAGCTGGAAGCCAGTGGAAGGAAGGCCCGGATCGGCCCTGGTCGTCAGCTAGGCCTAGGGACCCTACCCGTGCACGAATTTGGTGCACCGAGCCTCTAGTTTATTATAAGGAATTGGCTCATGCTATATGGACGCTGAGAAGTCCAAAATCTGTAGTTGACGAGTTGGAGATCCAGGGGAGCCAATGGTGTAAGTTCCAGTCTGAGGCTGAGACCAAAGGCAGGGAAGACTGATGTCCCAGCTCAAAGGAAATCAAGTAGAGAGAAGGACTTCTCCCTTCCCAGCGTTTTGGTCCTCTGTGGGCCTTCAACTGATTGGATGAGGCCCACCCACACAGGGGAGGGCAATCTGCTCTCCTCAGCCTATCGATGCAAATGTTAATCTCACCCGGAAACGCCCACATGAACACATCCAGAGTAATGTGTAACCAAATATCTGGACACCCCATGATCAAGTCAAGTTGCAACATTACCTAACTGGACTATTTGTAACCATTTATATGAGCAGATTACGGCAAGGACTACGATGTATTGATCTTTATATCTCTACTAGAGGCCCAATGCACAAAAATTCATGCAAGAGTAGGCCTTCCTTCCCCCAGGCTGCTGGCACTGGCTTCGTTCCGGCACCCGGAACCCAGCAGCTTCCCTCCAGCCCCAGCTTCGTCCAGAAGGACATCTGGTCTAATTAGCATATTACCCTTTTATTATTATAGATTATTGGCAGTTTGGCTAGAACATCCTAAGCACTCAAAAAATGTTTAGTTCAATGAATGAATGAATGAATGAATGAATGGTCCAAGTATTTCTATCCGACAGATATTATCTTCTTGAAACAAAACAGTTTCTACCCTTGTCTCCTATGTGCTCGCCTAGACCTTTAAGGTTGGTTTATCTGTTAGTTAATGGGTCCTAGTCCTTTAAGAGCTAATCAGCTATATCTGCATGGGGGGAAAAAATCCATCTTTAGAGATGTATTTCTGGCTATCCACCACTCTCCCTGCTCTTGCACTCTGAATGATGTTCAGTCTCTCTACGCAATTTCTGAATGCAATGTCCCGGTAAGCCCATCCGCACACTTGGCATAAAAACATTGTGTTTGTTCATACAACTGGCTCAGTGAACAAGGATGAGAAATTGAGTTATTTATTCGATGACTCAGGCTTGATTACTAAATTGGAATTTGCTTCCGTACCTTGCGGGAGTGCAGGAGAGAAATCTAATAGATTAAATGAGACTGCTGTGTGCCTCCCTTGCCTCTGCCGGGAGCAGTGTGCATGAAATAATTAAGTGCCCAGAAGAAGAAAACTGGCCGTGAAATAAAGAATACAGTCTTATCATCCATAGTAAGTGGCCAGGTGCTGGGCGACCCAGAATGTTTCCTGTTAACAACTGCATTTTTCTGATCTAGAAATTTCCCGTCACAAATGTTCATACGCCTGAGGGATGACAGTCCCATGATTACTTTGTGGTACTCATCCATCACTCGCCATCATTGCAGCGTGTGTTTTTCCTTTGTGAGCACAGATAGTAGCGGGTTGGTGAGACCCCATAACACGCTGGAGTTTCCATTACTGGGGACGATGCTGTTAGAAACAATATGGGTTCTGGAATGTTGGTGATGGAAAGAAACCCTTGTCCCGGGACCGGGTGAGGTCACGCGCACCTGGGTCCCGGTGGGGCCATGTGCCCCGGAGCCTGGGTGATGCTGGGTCCCAGGTCCGGGTGAGGCCGCGCCCCTGGGTCCGGGCGAGACCAAACCAGAGGGAGTCGGACCTGCATTACCACCATTTGTCCACCATGCAGAGCTGAAAAGTCAGTGCCGACATGTACACATAAGGAACTGGTGGACATTGAAATTGGGTCTCAAAAGAACTGTTGGTCCAGAAAAAAACTTACTACAGACTGATTCATTTGCCTGTCAGCATAACTATTATTGCTCGTCTCACATTCGGTTCTTATAAGTATATTTCTAGTAACACATGATCTTACTCATCTAGGGGAAATGATGAACAACATAGACTGATGAATGGGAACAGACCCAGAAACAAGGAGGCATCGATCGGACTGTCGGGCCTCAGAGGGAGGGTCGGGGAGGATGGGGGTAGGGGGGAGAGATCAACCAAAGGACTGTGTGCATGCATACAAGCCTAACCAGTGGTTAAGGACAACAGGGGGGTGGGGTGGGGGATGGGAATGGGGGGATGAGGACAAATATGTGACACCTTAATCAATAAAGAAATTAAAAAAAAAAGATTAAAAGAAATAAAGAAAGAAACCCTGTCACGTCTAAGCGAGGAGCACCTGACATAGGTGGGGCAGGGGGCGATCGATTTTCTCTCCTGTCCATCTGTCTCAAATGTACCCTTGCCTCCCTGCCTAGGACATACCCGGCAACTCCGAATGCATTAGCATATATGCAAATGGTATTTGATCAGTATGGCTTAACTGTCAATACTTGGGTGGCTCAGCTTGTGTGTATGTGATTATTAGCAAGGAAAGACTGTGGGAACCTCAAAGCAATGTGACCAAATGTGCTAAGATATCTCATACTCACATCTTTGAACAGTTCAGAGAAGATGGCCTAAGTCTGTCTTGCATTTAATCTTGGCAGAGCAGCTCTCATAAGCAATCTTTCCTTGATTCTCCAGCTTCTACTCCTAAAGAATGGTTTACCACATGATGAAACATGAATCAGTGCATGTCCTATGTCATCGCCTTGGGGCATCGTCCTATTTCGCTTGGCATTCGGTATTTGTAAAAGATCCCACGGCACTGACAGAGGGTGATACTAAATGGAGTCATCTATTCATAGTTTTTCTTTGAAAATACAAATGTGGCCCGGCCAGCATGGCTCAGTGGCTGAGTGTCGACCTATGAACCAGGAGGTCATGTTCAATTCCAGGTCAGGGCACATGCCTGGGTTGCGGGCTCGATCCCCAGTGGGGCGTGCAGAAGGCAACGGGCCAATGATTCTCTCTCATCATTGATGCTTCTATCTCTCTCTTCCCCTCCCTTCCTCTCTGAAATCAATACAGATACTTGAAAAATAAATAAAATCGAAAAATACAAATGTTTATTGAACATCTACTATGAGGCAAGGTAGGTGTGTAGCCGCTGATTTTCTACGTGGTAAACCAGTACCTCAAGGCCGCTCTCCTTCCTGGGTAGCAAAATGCTACCTCCTCTTTCTTGTTCTGCTGGCCCCACCCTTTGCCACTGCCTTGTGTTACCAAGTGCTGGGCACAGAGGCGCCCCAAGCACAAGTGCGTCCTCCTAGCTCCCGGCCCCCCGAAAGCCCACAGCCGGCACCAGAAGGCGGGGGGTGGGGGGGTGGGACTGCAGCGCTGTCCTCTGTCTGTAGGCCCAGCTGCGGAGCACAGGCTCCCTGCACCGCCCGCTGCAAAGGGCCCCTCATCAATTTCACGTGCTGTCAACCAGCCCTCCTCCCCGAGCCTCCATCGCACTGGGCCTCTGAGAGACAGTGATGTATTTCTCACTTTCTTTCAGACAAGCTCGGAAAGATCCATTTTCCTCTCCTTTAACTTCTGCCCTAAAAGCAAAAACAACCGAAGAGGCCAACCAAGAACCCATCGGCCAGACCCACCCAGGAGCGCACCCTTGCTTTCCTACCAAAGGAAACACCGTGCTCTCCAATTCAATGCAGTTTGGCTTCAAAATCGCTTTTAGACCCTTTCTCCTCCCTCCTCCTCCTCCTCCTCCTCCTCCTCCTCCTCCTCCTCCTCCTCCTCCTCCTCCTCCTCCTTTTCCTCCTCCTCTTCTTCTTCTGTTCCACTTAGTCATTCATTGGTTGACGTTCCCCCCCCCCCTTTTCTATGAGTTTTTTTGGTGTTTTTTTAAATAATTCTTTATTGTTGAAAGTATTACATGGCAGTCAGCTGTAGATACAGATATACACTGAGTGGCCAGATTATTATGATTATTAATAATAATAATCAGTGTGTGTGTGTGTGTGGGGGGGGGTGGCCTGGTGCATGAATTCATGCATGGGTAGGGGACATGGGCAGTTGGCCGGCCTGCCTGCTGATCGAACTCCTGGTCGAGGAAACAATTTGCATATTAGCCTTTTATTATATAGGATTTACACTGAGTGGCCAGATTATTATGCGTTCAGAGATCATCATCATATGCCACTCAGTGTACATGATGTGAAAAATGTTGCTGACCAGCACTCATGTCAGCATAATACTTAGGAACTTGACTTCTTGAAGAAGAGGGAGAAGAGCAGATCCCAGGGATCTTCCCTTTAGCCTTCGCCTCTCTGCTGAGCTTCACGGCTGTGTTCTGCACGGCCATGCGTACCTTCGGACCCCTCCGAGTCCACAGGAAATGAGCCTTCCAAGCCGAACGCCTTCCCCCATTTCTGTGAGAGGCTGAATGGCTTCAGATCAGTCTCATTCCTGCCCCTTCCTTGTCCGAGACACCTGCTCCGTTGTGAATCCGACAGGCCTGGCAGTGAAATATTTCTCTTTCATCCCCTACCTCTGGTCCCACTGTAGGTCCTCATTAGCTCTAATCTCAGCCTTACTAACCGCCTCCTAATTGATCTCCTTTTGCAGCTCATTTCTTCTGCCTCCCGTTTATCTCACCCACTGCTGCCAGATAAATCTTCTTAAAACAGGGCCCTGCGGGGGTCACGCCCCTGCTCAGAGGCCCTTAAAGGCTCCCCAGGGCCAAAGAGTAAAGATCAAACCCTCAGCCTGGTCTCCAAGGCCCTGGTGATCCTGGTGACCCTGCCTCATTGCTCCAAACCCCTTCCCCTTAGGCGGTCTTTTTTTAAAAGAATCTATTTTTATTGATTTCAGAGAGGGAGAAAGAGAGAGAAACATCAATGACGAGAGAGAATCATGGATCGGCTGCCTCCTGCACACATCCCACTGGGGATCAAGCCCCAACCCGGCCATATTCCCTGACCAGGAATCAAACCTTGACCTCCTGGTTCATAGGTCAATGCTCAACCCTTGAGCCACGCCGGCCGGGCCCCTTAGGCATTCTTTATTCCTGCCTGGCTTCAGTACGGTGGGGCTCGCTCATGCTCTGTTACCTGGAGCACTTGCCCGCCAGTGGTGAACTCTTACCCCTCACTCACCCGTGAGGCCATCGGATGTGATCTCCCTACAGGAGATCAGACTGGGAGTGGGCACTGCCCCTCTGGAACTTTCATAGTACTCCATCTCTTTATCATGTCGCATTGACTGCTGTCCATTGTTTCACTGCTTATTCACCCATCCATCCATCCAACAAAGTAGCAAATGCCTTGACAGTAAAAAAGAAAGGAAGGAAGGAAGGAAGGAAGGAAGGAAGGAAGGAAGGAAGGAAGGAAAGAAAGAAAGAAAGAAAGAAAGAAAGAAAGAAAGAAAGAAAGAAAGAAAGAAAGAAAGAAAGAAAGAAAGAAAAGAAAAGAAAGAAAAGGTAGCTCAATGAATGGCTCTCAAATGAAAATAACCTTCCTTTTTTATTTTATTTTATTTTTTTGCCATTTTATCTCTTTCTCATCTCCATGGAGAAGAGGTCATGCGCTGTGGTATGATGTGGCCGTTTTCCTGTAAATCCGATTAGCGAATGAAAGCCTGAGGTTGCGTGCTCAAACACACTTTGTTGGTTAAACCTTCAAGATAAGTGTCTATTTCCTCCTTGTTACCCTTCCTCGTGCTAGTCCTGGAGAAAGACATATTTTGAATGTGATTGACAGGTCCTGTTCCATGGCCACCCTCTCATCAGTGTGTCCCCGCTCCTGCTGCGGCGGGTCCCTCCTGTGAGTGGAGGGTGAGGGGAGGCGCGCTTGCCCTCCAGGAATTCACGCCGGTGCACTTGGGCCAGGCATGACTTCAAAGCCCGCACACGCCTCACCATCACCCAACACCTGTGAAAGCATGACACCGGGTCACCTTTTCCCCAAGCCCTTCTTGGGGTGCCTTTGATCCTTACGGCAGGCATCCGGAGACACCTCTAATCTTACTGGAAAGATGGGAGAGCATTTGCGATCTTCTTCAAAGATGGAAAACCATGTAGTCCACTCATTAAAGAGGTGCTTCTTTTTTTGTAGTTTTCACTGCCAGCTCCTATAGACAGTGGCCTTTCCGTAGAAAGCAGCTCTGGATTAGCTGGCATCCAATAGAGAAGTATTTTACAAATGCTACCACAATCCACACCAGCATTGTCACAATCTATAATAATAAACGCGTAATATGCTAATTAGACTGGACATCCTTCCGGACGACCTTCCAGACAAAGCCGGGGCTGCGAGGGAAGGCTGGGTCCCGGGTGCCAGAGGGAAGCTGGTGCTGGCAGCCGGGGGAAGGAAGGCCTACTCTTGCACGAATTTCGTGCATCGGGCCTCTAGTACCCAATAAATAGGCTACATTTAAGCATGATTTTCATGAAGTAGTCACTTTTTCCCTTACACTGTCATGATTTCCTAAATATTGTTATTTGCTTTCATTTATTTATTTTTTACCTTTGAAATAATAAAAGTTGCCTTCTGAAGAGTCACTTAATCTATTCAGCCACAAATAGTTACATTTTTATCTCGCTAGAGTTGAGAGTAGGCGCTAAGCTTTTTATAGAGGGCCAGGCATACACATCAAGTCTATGCCATGTAACAGGGGCACATTTTCATTCGACTCCAAATGTGTAAAATTGGGAGAGCGTTAGACTGAAGTCCGTATTTTTATATGTGATCTTTCAGAAGGCTCTTGGATTCTGGCTGCAAGGAAGCCTGGAAGGACTACTGTTGAGGCAGCTGTCGGGAGCTGAGAGACTTCCGGGCCTGGTGCTGGGGAAAAGTTTGCTAAACTATCCTATGGGGTCTGGATTTGTTTTATTATTTCTCTAACAGAATCTTGTCAAGCCCTAATTTGTAGAGGTGGCTAGGCTCTGAGGTAACTCTTGGTCTGAGTGACCTGTGATGGCTCTGTGTGTCTTGCCAGTAGGAAATCTGAAGTCATTTTTGCTCCAAAGAGGAGCATGCTACTCAAAATATTCTAATTTCTGCCCGGCGGTGTGGCTCAGTGGTTGAGCTTTGACCTATGAATCAGGTTACAGTTCAATTCCCAGTCAGGGCACATGCCCGGGCTGTGGGGCATGCAGGAGGCAGCCAATCAATGATTCTCTCTCATCATTGATGTTTCTATCACTCTCCCTTTCCCTTCCTCTCTGAAATGAATTAAAAAATATTTTTAAAAAATATATATTCTAATTTCTGTTTTCCTTTCTGAGCAACATGGCCCTCACATTTTTTGGACTTCAAGTGACCTGGAAGAGTTAACATACACTGAGTGGCCAGATTATTATGATCTCTGAACACATAATAATCTGGCCACTCAGTGTGTGTGTGTGTGTGTGTGTGTGTGTATTTATATTAGAGGCCCAGTGCATGAATTCGTGCATGGGTGGGGTCCGTCCAGCCTGGCCAGGGGGAGAGGACATGGGCGGTTGGCCGGCCTGCCTGCTGGTCAAACTCCTGGTCAAGGGGACAATTTGCATATTAGCCTTTTATTATATAAGATATACACTGAGTGGCCAGATTAGTATGCGTTCAAAGATCATAATAATCTGGCCACTCAGTGTATATTATTGAGCACCTGTTCCAATGTTCCAATTTGGGAGCAACTCAGGAAGGAGGGAGAGGAGGTAGGGCCTCAGTGATATAGGCAGAAGAACACAGGTATTCTGAACACTCTTCATGGGTGGCTCTTGTAGTCTCTATTCCCTTCCCCCAACCCCACCTGTGGACGTGAGTGGCAACTCAAATGAACCAGAAAACATCTCTGGAAGAACCTGCCGTGTGCCTGAGGAGGCAGCAAAGCTTGAGACGAATGGATTCGGGAGCTTTCTGAGCAGAGGACAGACAGCACCAAGTATTTATGGGATCATTAAACTGCCGTGTGCTCTGAACCCATGAATCGGAGAGGCGTCATCCAGTCATCCACCCCCAACTTCACTGGCATTTGTCAAAGTCATGGGCCCTCCCAAACAGGGACCTGGGACGGAGCCAGAGTCCATTCTGAGCTACGCCATCACTCACTCTTCTGTGTGAGCAGACAATTGCTTTAAAAATAGATATACAACTTGTATTTACTCATCGCCTAAGCACCTCTTACAAGTCTTAAGATCCCAGAGGCCAGAGGATCCCAATGCGGGCTTACAGAAGTAGCTTTTACCTACCTGAGTGCTGCTGCACTCAACAGAAAAGCTGAACAAGGCCTGTTATTTCCAGAAGGCCCGAGTCTGAACCCAGGTTGGTCACATAGCAACTTCCGGGCCCTGGGCTGGTTGTTAATCTCTCTGAGGGAACCTCTCCTCATTCTTCCCATCTGTAAAGTGGGAGCACAGATGCCTGACCCTGTTATTCACTCTACGCAGTCTGGGTTCTTCTTCTGTGCCACGCACTGTGCCCCACACACCAGGGATACAGCGTGGCCGAGGACCCTCTGTTTCTGCTCCCTTAGAGTGTAGTAGTTCAATGGACAGAAAAATGCTGCATGTGTATTATGAATGTGGTAAGGGTGAAGACGGGAAAGCACCCCTCCGGGCAGAAGCAGGAAACAGGAAGTGGTAACTTACTCTGGGGAATTGGTGGAGGCACCCCAAGGAAAGGATGTTGAGGTGACACTGGATACTGGGATGTCGGTAAGACTCCAGGCCGAAGGAAAGAGCGAGTGTGAAAACTCAAGGAGGAGAAGAGAAGGGTGTGTGTTACATACAACAAGGCGATGTGGGGAAATTAAAAGAAAATATGCACCCTAACCGGTTTGACTCAGTGGATAGAGCGTCGGCCTGCGGACTCAAGGGTCCCTGGTTTGATTCCGGTCAAGGGCATGTACCTTGGTTATGGGCACATACCGAGTAGGGAGTGTGCAGGAGGCAGCTGATGGATGTTTCTCTCTCATCGATGTTTCTAACTCTCTATCCCTCTCCCTTCCTCTCTGTAAAAAATCAATATATATATTTTTTTTAAAAAAAAAGAAAAAATGCAATGACAGAGCTTTATAAAGTGTCTCTGGACATTCGCCAAGGACCCTGGGGACCTCTGTGGGGTCATGAAAGAAACCCTGTAAGAGACCTGGTTTGTTTAAATGCTCTTGCTCCCTTTCAGCTAAGCCTGCTAAATGCTTGCTGAGGGTTATTTCTGAGGCGGAGGGGTCATCCAAGCTTGGGTCATAATGACAGTGGGAATAGAACTCTGGTCCTTGCCTGGCTCTCAAATTCTGACCTGCAGGGGGTGCTGTGGAGGGCATGAGCCATATCAGCTGCGTTAGTAAGATAATGAAGCTTTTCCCTTCTGCCACCCACTGGCAAGGGTTCTAGGCCAGACACCTAGAACCCTGCTCCAGCTCACCTCACTCAGGGGGAATGCCCTGTCTCCTCAGGCACAGGCGCGAAGTTGGGGGTGGTCTCTGCCCCCCATCTTTGCAAATGTGAGAACCTGAGCTCAGTGCCACGTCTCTGCACCTCTCTAGGTCTTGTGGGTTCCAACGCATTGACTCCTAAGCATGCAACCTGGCAGGGTGGAAAGGACACCCCTTTTCTCAGAGCGCCGCTGCAATGGCACATACTTTCTGGAAATCGCAGACAGGGTCTGTATTAGAGCAGGACTTGGCAACCACATTCCTCTTTTGTGAAGGTCCAGAAAGTCGAGCCTTCATCTTTCGCAAACCACGGATGGTTTTCAGGGCATAGTATTTGTTTGTGTTTTGCACCCTTTTAAAAATATCAGAATCTCCTGCAGCCCAGCCGAACAGAAACTGGCCACCTCCCCTAATCCAGAATGGAGCTGGATCCCAGCCAACCCGCTGAGCTGTCTCTTTTTTTGGCCTCTTCAGCATGAACAGTTGTCAAACAGACACGAAATGCCCAATAGAATCCACTTCGTTTTCCGTTTACAGCGGATCGTAGGGTCCTGTTGGAGACCTTTGCTTTTACGCTCCCTGCAAGCTAGTAGTTAGCTGCCACAGCTCCGTGAATGAGGGTAGAATTCATGAGACTCCGGGGTCAGAGACAAAGGACAGTGTATTGATCACTGCGACAGCAGTGGCCAGAGCTGATTCCTCGAGCGCCCGTTTCCACGGGGAGACGCAGACAGGGCCAGCTGATGTCTGCGTCCGTAGCGGGTTGTATTGCAGCAGAGGACGTGAGTTTATGGAACTGGATTCTTTTATAGCGGGCAATAAACATGCTCACAGTTTCCCTCTCTCGTGCCAGGCTCTACGCAGATCTGCTTTTTGTTCGAAAGGGAGATACTATTTCTATCTTCCAAGACAGTTTTAAATGTGCCTGAAACCAGAGTCCAGGGGGGGGGAAAGGGTAAGCTATGCCTTATTAGTAAGACATGGAGGAACACGAGCGATCCATAGAGAATTGACTTTCACCAGGAAGGTAGCACTATTCATACTAATGTGACCATCGACCAGTTTTGGAAAAATGAAACATCAGATACTTCGTTGTTGGTATGGAAGGGGCGATCTGTTCCTATGTCCCTATTTCTTTACTTGACAGCTAAGTTCCAATCTTAAGATGATCTAGTTCTACAATAGCTAAAACCTCTGCTATAGGGATTTGGCTCCAAGAGCAAAGGGAGCGAATTTTTAAAAAAAGAAAGAATGACTCATTTGGAGGATATCCAGGATAGATAGAAGTGCTCTACATAAGAGGAAGTCAATGATCACTTCCTTCAATAGGCAGCCCATTTTTCCTCCCATCGAAGTTATATATCCCACGTGATATGTAATTTGACAGAATCCAAACAAGAAATCAGTGGGAAAGCCTTGAACGTGGTCCATGATTCATGGGGGAGAGGCCAGGGGGCCAGCAGGCATGAGTGCACGTGAACCAGGGGGAACCACTAGGAGGTGATGGATGGCTGGGGCGAGAACAGAGTGAAGTATGGGTAACAGGCAGAGCAAGGGCGTTAGTGAATCAGGGTGGCCCTGAAGGCTTCACTAGAGAAGACCATGGCCATGCCGCTCAGGTTCAAAGTTTTCCTTTCTTTCTTTCAACAAAGTTGCGAAAGTGCATTTGAAAGATGTTGTCTGGTACAAGACAGGTCTATACAGGTTTAATCCCTGAAAACGAATGTCAGTTGAAGCTTTGATAGTCAAATATGGATTTCCCATGGCCGCATTTTTTAGTCATCTTCTTCATTATTGAGTCAGTACCTCAAAGACCCCAAACCTCAAAACCCTCATTCATGAATGCAGTCTCTACACAAACAGTAGGGCCACTTTCTACTTAAACTTCAAGGGGGATAAATCCATATTTGTAATAGCACAGTGATGACCCATGAATTATAATGAAATTAGTTTCTTCAACTTGAATGCAAAGTTTGCATTCTTAAACTTATAGTCAATAGTCACCATAAAAGAAAATGTAAGTAGACATCTCTTTATTTGAAAACGTGGTTTATCTCTCTCTCCGTCGCACCAGGGAGGAGTTTGTGAGATTGGAGCAATCCTAGTACTTTGTGGCGTTTCAAGTGCAGATTCTAGAAACGGGTGACCCAGCTTCGCATCCTGGTCTCAGGGGATAGAGCTTGGAGAGTGGGTTCATTTATCCGTTCCTCATAAACGTATTGAAAAGATGCTTTAAGGCAGTGGTCGGCAAACTGCGGCTCGCGAGCCACATGTGGCTCTTTGGCCCCTTGAGTGTGGCTCTTCCACAAAATACCACGGCCTGGGCAAGTCTATTTTGAAGAAGTGGTGTTAGAAGGAGTTTAAGTTTAAAAAATTTGGCTCTCAAAAGAAATTTCAATCGTTGTCCTGTTGATATTTGGCTCTGTTGACTAATGAGTTTGCCGACCACTGTTTTAAGGTAATGACTGTAGAGTGTTTGAGACACTGATGGATGTGTACTACGACTGAAATTTTAAAAACATTGAATTACAAGCATCAAGAGCCACAATATAATGTTCAATCGAAAAGCAGGAAATAGATCAGCCGTCCTCTCAACTTCAATCTGTAGAGACACTTAAATAACATGTTTCTAAGGGAAGTGGTTCTACCTCCTGACAGGCAGCTGGATAAGGGCAGACGATCTTGCCATCAGCTGTTGGGCTGATTCGAGTCTGCGTTCTAGACCTTGCAAAGCTCTTTCAACTGCTGGTCTACCCTACCCTTGGGATGCAGCCACGCAGGTTCCCAGCGGAGACCCGGGAGTGTTTGTTTGTGGGGACCATCCTCCATGGCATATCTCCAACTCCATTTTTTTTTTTTTTCATGAAGCACTGCTTTCAATTGTTTTTTCAGCTTGGCTTTGTAGCCTCTTGCCTTGAATAGCTTAAATGTCTTGGCCTCTCTGGCTGACACTTAAATAAATGAACACCACCAGCAGCCCTGGATGCTGCCCCGTCCTTTATTGATTTTCTTGAGGGAGACCTTCAGTTTTGTCTGAGAAACAGAACTGACTCAGGACTCAGCCAGAAGGCAACTGGGCCTCTTGTCTTGGCGTAGTTCTCGTTTCAGTGCTGGCCAATCAAACGATCTGCGATGATGAGAATGTGCTAGTCGCGCTGTCCAATCAGGTAGCCACTAGCCACTTGTAGCCACTGAGCACTTACATAAAATGTGGTTAGGGCAGCTAAGGAAGCGAGTTTCCAATTTTACTCAGTTCTAATGAATTTTAATGCGGCAATTGGCCGACACCACAGCTCTTCACTCTGACTGGAGGTACAGCCATTGACAACTTCCATGCAATTGGAGAGCGTGTTCTAGAAAACGATTGGGGGTAACTGGGTGGTTGATGCTACCTTGTTAAGGCCACCTCTCCTTGTCAACTCTCCCGGCCTTCGAAGGGACTTTAATGAGGCAGCTGCACCCTTAACAAAGTCAAGAAACCCCATGGCCAGTGACAGTAAGAGAAGTTAGAGACAGACATGTTGGAGGAGACGCCTTTCCCCATCTTCAGAGCCTTCCTTCTCTTCTCTACCCTCCTCTGCTGACTTATGAAGGGTCCTTAGAAATCAGTATCCGATGTGTTCACCTCGTTGCCATTGTTGTTGTCTTAGTAGAATTTTTTGTCACACTAAGACTTTCATGGAACTCCAATATATTGGACAGATTAAGCCAGGGACACAAGACTCATAGTCATACTGGCTGTCCTCTCTCTCTCTCTCTCTCTCTCTCTCTCTCCCTTTCCCTGCAATCCCTTTGGGACAAGGCAGGACAGTTGGAAGACTGTGATTGTAACAGACCACTCTGACCTTATACAAGAGTAAAGTGAAGCCCAGACAAATGAAGTCCTGGCTTGAAGGCACTTGGCTGTTAAAATAAATGGGACCAGCATCCAGGCCTCTCCCAATTGCCAGTTGAGCGCTGTTGGTGATGTTGCTTCTGCATGAAGCGGTTCTGGCTTCATTAGTCTCTTCAGTGCCTCTAAAAATAGGCGTAGCCTGTGCCCGATGACACAGCAAGTCGTCTAAGTTATGACTGGACTCGCCCTGGCTGGTGTGGCTCACTTGGTTAAGCATCGTCCCGTGCTCGGAAAGGTCACTGGTTCGATTCCCAGTCAAGGCACATGCTGGGTTTGTGGGCTTGAATCCCAGGCGATCAATGTTTCTCTCTCTCCCCCTCTCCCTTACTCTCTCTTTCTAGAAACAAACAAACAAACAAACAAACAATAAAAATCACATCTAAGTCATGTCTGGCCTTATTCACTGTTGTCTGCTTTGCCTTTCTGTGGTCTCCTTGCCCTGTGAGTTCCTTAAGAGCAGGAGTTGCCCCATCCACTCATGTTCTAGTCATGGGACACGTGGCAGAATGTAAACAAGCCTGTAGTCAAGTCCCATTTGCAGGATGGCTCTTGCTGTAAGTCACTTGGTTGAAAGTTCACTGAATGCCCAGCGGTGCCTGGGACAAACACAAAATAGAGAAAACAGCTTCTCCCTTGGGGGAGCTCGGGGCTTAGCTGGAGAAACACGAGAGCACAGAGGAATCACACCAACGGTGTCTTTCCCTAGATGACCTGTATCAGAATTCCTGGGGTTTGCTGGAAATTCAGATCCCTGCATCTCTCTACAGAGCTTCAGATTAGGACAGAGCCGTGAACAAGAGAGCCCAATTCCTGCTCTCTTAGGTCGCTGTCCTTCCCTTTGAAGACAAAGAATCAGTAATCCAGTGAACAGTATTGTTCCAGAGAGCGCTCAGTGTCTCTAGCGAATAAACAGATGACGGTGACGAAGATTCGTTTAGATTGGGTTGTTTATTGAGAACTGGGAAGGCCTCCTGGAGGCTGTGAAATTTGAGCTGAGACAGGAATGATGGAGGACTCAGGGGGAGAAATTTATGGACTGGTAGGAGGGAAAGGGACAGTGTTCCGAAGCCAGAGGAAGTTGGGTGTGGCTGCGAGCAAAATAGAAAACCAGAGTGGCTAGAAGGCTTGAGTGTTAAGGAGGCAGACACCGAGGAGGTCCAAAAAATAAAATAGGCACAGAATGTGTGAGGTTTCACAGGCCCGGGTAAGGAATGTTGTTATTGTAAGTGCCATGAAACCCATTGGAGAGTTTTAGCTAATATTTAGTCCAAGCTGGAACATAGCTTGCACTCAATAAATATTTGCTGAATAAATCAACAAGCCATGCATTACTTAACCATTTCAGAGGATATGCATTGCTTAACCACTTTATAAAATAAAAATAGACATTTCTCTATTATAGATCATAAGTTTACTACATTTAGCTTTCTTTCATTTTATTTTATTATCATTTGAGTGTCTAGCCCCAAAGTTTCATGGGTCAATAGAAAACTCCTAAAAAAGTCTTCTGCCCAAAATGCCAGAATATATTCTGTGTGTGATTAGGAAAAAATAAAACGCAGGGTCTTCCTGGGCTTTTGAGATGAGATCAAAGACAGCTCGAACTTGTTTGAGCGAGTCCTCCTTTTAATATTGTCCTATGTCAGGTTTCGTGGGTCTACGTTCACAGTACTTTTGTCAGTTGTGCATTTTGCAGACGTACTCCACGCTGTATTAAGTGAGTCACTGATGGAAACATCTTCACGAGCCAATGAGTAAAAAATAAACTCGAGTGTCTTACTTCAGCCAGAAATACTTCCCTTTGCTAAAACGTTATAGAGATGTGATGATCTTACAAGCATCTTGCAGGCTGTTACTGCCATAATGCTCAGACTAGGAAGTACATATTCTTCTTTCTTTTTTTTTTAATCCTCACTCGAGGATATTCTTTCCATTGATTTCCAGAGAGAGTGGAAGGGAGTGGAGAGAGAGAGAGAGAAAGAGAGAGAGAGAGAGAGAAAGAGAGAGAGAGAGAGAGAGAGAGAGAGAGAGAGAGAGAGAAACATTGATGTGAGAGAGACACATCTATTGGTTGCCTCCCACATGCGCCCCTACTGGGGCTGGGGAACCTGCAACCCAGGTACATGCCCCAACCAGGAATTGAACCCTCAACCCTTCAGTCCGAGGGCCAACACTAACCACGGAGACAAACCGGCCAGGGTGACAGTACATATTCTTTTCCCCAAAGTGGGTCCATATGAACCCCTTTACGTGCTCGGGGCAGAACTGTCAGGATGAGAGGGGATATCTGCATGGTGGAGGCTCTTCCTCTCCGGCTGGAATGTGAAGACCCTGCAAGTCGTGAGCTTTCCGGGACAGGTTATAGTTAATGCCACTCCCCCTCCTCTTTCCCAGAGCCCCGGGCGGGTTGGGGTGATGACCCTTCACCCACATTCTCAGCAGATGACTTTATCTCTGACTTCACCCCATGGCACTTCTCCATCTGCCCCTCTCTCCTTCCTCTTCACTCTTTCCCCTCCCCGGGTTTTCCTCTGGACTCATCCCTTACATGTTGGTATTTCTTTGGGTTTTGTCTGGGCTCTTAAGCTTCTTACTCTACACACACTCCTGTGAGAGCACATTTACACCTGTAGCTCCAATTCATCCACAGGCAGAATTGCACACATGAAACCCATGTCATTTTATTAACCAATCTGACCCCAAGAAATTCAATAAAAAATTTTTAAAAAAAACACCACCATCCAGCCCAAGGTGGTTTGGCTCAGTGGATAGAGCATCAACCTTCAGACTGAAGGGTCCCAGGTTTGATTCTGGTCAAGGGCACATGCCCGGATTACGGGCTCGATCCCCAGTGTGGGGCGTGCAGGAGGCAGCCAATCAATGACTCTCATCATTGATATTTCTATCCCTCTCTCTCCCTCTTCCTCTCTGAAACCAATAAAAATATATTTAAATGGGCACTGAGTTTGACTATAAATTCAAAGTGGCTAAAAAAAATAAAAAGAAGTGTTAAATTTCATGATTAAAAAAAAAGAAAAAAAATTCATCCAAAGGCAGATGACAGAGCCCATAGGTCCAATCAGAACTCCCAAATTAGCCTGGCCAGAGCGGAAATGATCATCTCTCCTCCCCCACCCCAATGAAACCTCACCTTCACTGTCCTTTAGTTCAGTCAATAACCTCATTAACCACCACGCTGTCTGATGGCAGTCCTTGACTTCCTCCCTCTAATTAATCACCCGCCGCCGTGAACTTGAGCCCCAGCCTTGGACGATCCAGCCTTTGCTCACGTCTTCAGGTTGCTTTGTAGGCTTTCCCTTTGTGCCGCGGACGCTACAGCTCTGCTGGACCAGCTCCAGCTCCTCCGGGCTTCGTCTCAGCTCCCTCGCCTCCAGGCCTTTGCACACCCTCTGCCTTCTGCCAGGAACACTCTCCCCTTTGCCCATCCTCTCACCTAAATAAGATGCATTTATGCTTTAATCTCTTAATGTAAAAATCGCTTGGTCCAGGAGTCTCTTCTGGATGGTTTTAGACTAACTCAGGACCCTCTCTCTTCCTCTCTCTCCTCCCCCTGCCGTAATATAATATTTACAATTACTTAACAATCCATCTTCTCCTATAGACTTTTAGTCAGCATTGATGCCCCAATTTATGGCAAATGGAAGGGATCCAGGTTCAGTGCTGAATGACAATGAAGAGAGGGAGCGCTTTCCCAGGTGCAATGGCCGTGCCTCTGCGTCGTTTGGGGCATATAATAGGGACAATGTTTGACATGTGGTCTGGAAGGCCCAATATAAAATACTTGAAGTTAAACTGTCCAAACCCTTTTTAAAAAATTTAATTCAGACAGTGCTTTGGCATGGGGTGTGTGTGTGGGTGTGTGGAGGGGTCAGAGACACAGCTCCTGAGTCCTCGCTGGTCTCCCCCAATCCCTTTCCCCCTCTCTCTAGACAAGAAAGAAGAAACAACAAAAAATTATCCCTACAATTCTTTATTGTAGGGACTTCCACTTCTCTAGGCTTTTATTCATCGCATTGAAGTACTGTCATTGCAGTTTTAAAAGTAGAGTTGTCAATCTCAAGAGGAATGAAATATACCATAAGTAGGCCATGTGCTAGGAAGAAATCAGCTCAGCTCCCAAAGAATTGAGTCTGTGGATAGTTAAAATAGAAACAGACTTTTTTTTAAAAAATGTATGTTTTTATTGATGACAGAAAGAGGAAGGGAGAGGGAGAGAGAGAGAGAAGCATCAATGAGAGAGAATCATTGATCGGCTCTCTCCTGCATGCCTCCTACTGGGGATCAAGCCCCAAATCCAGACATGTGCCCAGACCCACAATCCAACCATGACCTCCTCATTCACTGGTCAACATTCAACCACTGAGTCACACCAGTGGGGCATAAATAGACTGTTAAGATATTTTTAAAGTATATGACTATATTATAACCATAGAATTGGATTTTCTCAGTAGAGCACCAAATAATAACAACTAATTATTACCGAGCTATTGTAAACACCAGGTCTTGTGCTAAGCAGTTTCTGAGCGCATGGATACTGTGATCAGGTTTACTCTACAAGTGGGGAAACTGAGGCAATGGGAATTGTCAAGGAACTTGTCTGTGATAACAGAGCAAATACCGTATTTTCCGGCGTATAAGACGACTGGGTGTATAGGAGATTTTCCTTGGTTAAAAAGTCGTCTTATACGCCGGAAAATACGGTACTTGGATTCTGGGGATTTGAACACAGGCTGTGCCTCCAGAGCTTCTGCCCTTTACCCTCAAGACTGTAAATCGCTCCCCATGAAAATGAGCTTTTAGAAAACACCTGAACAGCAATGAGCTGGCGATAGGAGGTCATCTCTTGTCGGCAATATTTTCCCATTTTGAGGGGGATGGTGAGGAGGGTCGTTCCTCAATTTCATGCCGAGTTCTCCCATCCATTTTGCTCCTGGCTTCATCAGCATGCAACGTGGGAAGTCAAGGCGATGGAAAACAAGCATAAAAAATAAAAGCAGAACTTAAAGCCTGCTCAATCAGCTGAAGTTGCCATTAATTTCAATAAATATCCAATTAAATTTGTTGACAGGCAGCTCATGAATCTTGGAGAGAAATGGATCACTTCAAAGAATCTGGGACCTTCAGGAGCCTTGCTGAATAATGTCATCTTTCAATGTGCTTATGCTTAACATTAATTTTAATTGGATGACTATTCCCTGGGCAATTTGGAAAATCGATGGGACTTGGCTTCATAGGTTGTCAGTCCTTTTAAGAGGTTGAAAAGTGTAAAAGCAGAGTTGATTAAAATCCACATTTATTGTACATATACTAGCAGAAAATTGCTCATTCCTCATGAGTTCAAGCAACTGAAGACTCGTATCTTGATCAGGAGTTGTTCTGGGTGAAGTTGGTGTTTTTGGAGTGGTTTGGATTAGCACAGATTAGCCATGCTGCTGGAAATCTCCCCATTTCTGTCCAACTTTGATATTGAAGCCGGTGCTCAGGATCAAACACACCTTCAGCCATTTTACTAAACATCTACCTTTGTGCTGAGTGCTGAGTGCAGCCGAGGCCAGGAAACCAGAGCCCTGCACTGTCGTGTTAATAGTCATTGTTTTAAGTTCCTGTAGCTCCATAAAGGGAGGATGTTTCAGAAGCAGCTGAGAAATAGTTAAATTCTTCATTATAATCTCTCACTGCCTCACAACTTTATCCCCCCGCCCCCCAGAAGTCCAAGAAAACTTTCAGGGGCTGTGCAATCACATTTAAAATGTATATATTACTGCCTGGCCGGTGTTGCTCAGTGGTTGAATGTCAACCTATGAACCAGAAGGTCAGGGTTCAATTCCCAGTCAGGGTACATGCCCGGGGTTTTGGGCTCGATCCCCAGTAGGGGGCATGCAGGAGGCAGCCGATCCATGATTCTCATCATTGATGCTTCTTTCTCTCTCCTTCTCCTGTCTTCTCTCAAGAGAAATCAATAATCCTATCTAATAATAGAGTAACATGTAAATTACCATGACTCCGCTACGCCCACGATTGGGCGGCGGGAGGCTGGGGGGCGGGACTCGGGGTGGCCTATCCAGCCATTGAGAGGCACGGATCCGCTGCCACTGAGGGGGGCTACGCTGCTGTTGAGAAGCCAGATCCGCGGCCGCTGAGGGGGCCTGCGCGGACACCCAGCTGCGCCTCTCAACCGCAGGGTAGCCAGGTGTCCGCGGCAGCCCCCCTCAGCAGCCGTTGAGAGGCACAGGGGGCGGGAGTCCCGCCCCCTGTGCCTCTCAACAGCAGGGTAGCCCCCCTCAGCGGCCACGGACCATCAAAAGCGTGGGAGCTGGGTGCCTGTCCGCTCAGGCACCAGGCCTTTCAGAAGCCTCCGCCGCGCTGGAGGCTTCTGAAAGGCCTGGTGCACTAGCGGACAGGCACCCAGCTCCCCGTGATCAAAAGCAAAAGCGTGTAGGGGACCCTACACGTGCATGATTCAATCATGCACTGGGCCTCTAGTATATATATATTGCTGAGTGAAATAAGTCAGAAAGAAAGACACATACCATATGATCCCACTTATATGTGGAATCTAAGAAATAGAACAGGAACAAACTCATAGGTACTGAGAACAAACTGATGGTTGCCAGATGGGAGGGTGGTTGAGTTGGGTGAAAAAGGTGAAGGGATTAAGAAGTACAAATTGGCGGTTCCAAACAGTCATGAGGAAGTAACTACAGCATAGGAAATACAGTCAGTAATATTACATAACTATGTACAGTGCCAGGTGGCTACTAGATTTATTGGGGGATCCCGTTGTAAGATATATAAATGTCTAAAATAAATCTGCAAGATTAGTTTCCACAAGTTGTAGAAAGGTCTTTCCAGCCACTTTATACACTGAGTGGACAGATTATTATGATCTCTGAACGCATAATAATCTGGCCACTCAGTGTATATCCTATATAATAAAAGGCTAATATGCAAATTGTCCCCTCAACCAGGAGTTCGACCAGCAAGCAGGCCGGCGAACTGCCCATGTCCCCTTCCCCTGGCCAGGCTGGCCAGACCCCACCCATGCATGAATTCATGCACCGGGCCTCTAATATATATATGTATATATACACACACACACACACACACACTGAGTGGCCAGGTTATATAATAAAAGGCTAATATGCATTCAGAGATCATAATAATCTGGCCACTCAGTGTAATTCTTCCAGACATTTGAGTAAGAGTAGCCTTTATTGCATGTGGGGCTTTGAAATGCTACAAGCTCTGAATCAAGAAACCATTGGTGCCCAGGACTATCTGTGGCATTCTGGGGGCAAGCTGAGCAGCTTCGTTAGTTCAGCCTTTACATTTCTAGGAACATTTCTTCCCTTTGGCTTGTGAGATACGGAACTTAGCAGAGAAGGGACGAAACAGCACCGAGGCAACGGAGAAGCTCCTTAAACAACGTTTATTGATTCTTTGCGATCAGAAATCTCGTTGACATAAAATGAGGAATGATTCAATTGCATCTTAATCGCGATCTCTCCTAATTTAATTGGATTTCTGCACTAGGGTCAGCAGCTGGCGTGCAAAGGCACTTTCCTCTAGATGGGTTTTTAAATTAATTTTCTTCCCGATTCACAGGAGGGGGAGATGGGACCCCATGTGAATGAACCATGAAGTGCAACCGTGTTAGGCTGTGGATCAGTACATTGTCATGGGTCGGTTTCTAGCGGTATTCGGGTGTAGTTAATCATCAGGGGAGAATTGAAAAAGGAGGGCTGTTACAAGCTACAGACATTCCCCTTTAGTCACATTGATCTTTTCTCCTGAGTCAGGGTTGGACTAAGTGAGCTGGAGAAGCAGCAGCCTAAAGCTGAGGTCCCTAGGATTAGAAAATGCTAGAATGGGAAGCCACCCAAGAGGCCAGCAAAGCTCATCCAAGCCGCCACATAGAGAAGTGAAAATCCTCAGAAAGCCGGGCATCTGCCGAGGCTGTGAGGGTAGTGGATCCGGAACTGGGAGATCCATGAAGCAGCCTGCTTCCCAACTCCAGGTGCTTCCAATTAGACAGAAGACAGGCGGCCTGATTGAAACTCCCGCACACGGAAATCGCTCATGACGGTCACGTGGGGCGTGACTCACTGGCCTTCAAAAGCAGAAGCAATTGATGCCTTTGCTTTGCTGGCCTGGGCACATCCTTGTGGTCAGCCGGGTGGGAGAGCCACTCCAGTGCTGTCTTATTGGGGGTGGGGGTGGGGGTGAGGGGGTGTCTCCAGAGTGTTGTCTCTCCTGGCTCTTGGTCCAAGCTGGCATCCCTGTTTCTTTCCTTTTTAAAAAAAAAGAAATATTTTTCAATCACAGTTGACATTTAATATCATTTTAGATTAGTTTCAGGCGTATAGCATAGGGGGCTGGACAGTTATATAATCTACAAAGCGACCCCCTAATAATTCTAGTGCCCACCTGGCCCCATACGTAGTTACTGCAGCATTATTGACGGTATTCCCTGTACTTTCCATCCCCATGACTATTTCGTAACTGCTCACTTGTTGATTTGTACTTCTTAATCCCTTCACCTCTTTCCTTAAAAAATAATATATATATATATATATATATATATATATATATATATATATATATATATAAAATTGATTTCAGAGAGAAAGGGAGGGGGGAGAGAGAGAGAGAAACATCGATGATGAGAGAGAATCGTTGTTCAGCTGCCTCCTGCATGCCCCCTACAGGGGATCGAGCCCGAAACCCGGGCATGTGCCCTGACTGGGAATCGAACCAGGACCTCCTGGTTCACTGGTGGAGGCTCAACCACTGAGCCACACTGATCCGACTAGTAATTTTTTTAAATGTAGGAAGCACTCTACCTGTGCATTGTTGTACTCTTTTAACTGTCCTCCAACCCCCAACCCCCACTTTCCAATGAGGAAGGTGAGAGCAGTTGCCCCCTCCATGTCCCAGATGCAGACTCGGCCCAGGCCCAGCAAGAAGGTTTCGGAAGAGAGTCCCTGGCTGCTGACTCCACCACGTGCCCTTTGCTGGTCTCCCTCCCCCGTTGGCCTCCCTCCCTTGCTTACTCCTATTTCAACTGCTCTCCAAAGTCTTGGTGTGAAGAATGCAGAATGTGGGGTACTTGGGCAGTGGATGAGAAGACCTCTTCCAAAGGCCTTTTCAAAAATAGGTGCAGTTCACCCGTGACCTGGCCTGGCCTGGCCTGGCCCCACGGGGAGGTCACTTGAGGGAGGCTGGGCACATGACCGAGACAGTTTTGGGCCAAAGGCAGCCCAGATGTTCCAGGCGCCCACGCTCCCCGCACAGATGGCGAGTAGTAACTGGGGCATCCAGGAATGTGGGCCCAGGGCCCTGTGCTCCCAGCCTGGGGGGGCAGTTCCCGACTCTGGAAACTGGTTGTGATTTGGAGGTGTTGTAGGCGACAGGAGGGCACCAGGTGTCTGACCGGTGGGGCCAGGCCAAACCTGGGTTCGGCAACCTCGGTCCTTGGGTTCTCACTAGGAGAGAATTCAGAGCCAAGACCCAGACTGTGAGAGAACATTTATTGGGTAAATTACAGAGGTAGAAAAAGTAATTGCTAGAAGACATGGGCTTGGGAAACGCGTTATGGAGGTAAAGGCAGGGCCCTTGGAGCTGGGGAGTGAGGACGCTGATGGGAACATGACTTGGGCCGGGAAGGGGGAGGGGAGGGGAGGGGAGGGGAGGGGAGGGGAGGGGAGGGGAGGGGAGGGGAGGGGAGGGGAGGGGAGGGGAGGGGAGGGGAGGGGAGGGAAGGGAAAGGCATGGGCCTGCTCCTGGGTAGGAGAGGCACTGGGTCCTCAGTTCTAAGAGTTTTAAGGGCAGAGATTTTAGGGGTGGTCCCAGGGGAAGATCTCAGAATATTCAGCCGCTTTGCAGGTGTGTCCTTTCAGGGTTGTGGTCTCCATTGATGGATCGGCGGGCACGAGGGCAGAGAGGGGGTCATTATCCATCAGCCGTGGCTGGTTCCTTGCTTTTCTGGGCCTATCGCGGAAATATAACTGAGGCCTAGATATTATCTCTCAGGAGGAAAGGTCAGGAGGACCAAACCGCATGACCAGCGATGTTCAAGGGGAGGAAAAGTCACCCTGGGGGGCGAGGTCCCACCCTACAATGGATTGTCCGTTGCTAGGCACCTGGGGATGTCCGCCCTGGTGACCTTCTGACCTGGCCCACCGTCCTTGCTCTGCTCTTGTCTGTCTAACTGCCGACCACAGAAGGGGAACGGGGAAGTTTGGAGGCACAGGTGGAAGACCAGACAGGTGAACACAGGTCCCGTGGGTTTGCCTTCCCATCAAGGAATGCTGCCCCCCCCCCCCCCCCCAGAGGTCAGGGCACAGCAAGGGAGAGCCGCACAGCGTGGGTGTGAGTGTGGGTGTGGGTGAGGGCAGGGAGGCTGCGCATGCTCAGAGTCACCCTCACCCCGTGCTTCTCGGCAAGTCAGGTACAGTGCCTGTCCTTACGAACTTACAAGTTCATTGGGGAGACAAGACATAAACACAGGGAACAACTCAAAAAAATCAGAAGGCAGCACAGGACACAATTAAAGTGGTAGAGTTCAGACCAGAGAGCTCAGAACTGGATCTGAATTACTGAGGACGTTTTTGTGGGTAATTTATAGTGTGGCTCGTGCCTAGAAATCTGCCTCTTCCCCACAAATCCAGACATTCCCAACTTCTCCCAATGGAATAATATAAAGTGTCTTCTCAGAAATGCTGCTGCCTCAGCCCCTGAGCCCCTCATACCACTTTCTCGGGGGCCTTGCCAAGGGGTTCAGCTAAATGCTTGCTGGGTGACCAGCCTCAGTTCCTGGGTCCTCTGTACTCGCACCACAGTGAGGTGCTTCCCTCAACCTACAGGGGACCTAGGACTCCTGGGTTAGGGGTTCTGGTTATAGAACCCATCCCCCAATCAGCTCCTGTAGAAGCAGCCCGTTCCTCTCTTTGGCCGTGAAAATGGGATGCAGGAAGCAGTGTCTAGGGTTTTATTCAGAACCTTCAAGATGATGGGCAAGAATCCCTTCGCTTTGCAGAAGGTCCGCAAATGATGGGGAAGCCACAGCGAACAGAGGCTGCTAGGAGAGGAGAGAATCTTAGGCAAAACCTGTCTCAGAAAATCGAGAGAAGCAGATCTCATCCTGCAAAACACATGTCGTCTTCTCACCTTTTCACTTAAAAAAAAAAATCTTTATGGTTGCCCGGCCGGTGTGGCTCAGTGGTTAAGAGTCGGCCCATGAACCAAGAGGTCACCAGTTCAATTCCTGGTCAGGGCATATGCCCAGGTTCTGGGCTTGATGCATAGTAGAGGGTGTGCAGGAGGCAGCTGCTCCATGATGTTCCTCTCTCATGGATGTTTCTTCCTCTCTCTCCCTCTCCCTGCCTCTCTTTCCATAAAAAAATATATTTAAAAATAAATAAATAAGTAAAATCTTTATTGTTGAAAGTATTACATATGTCCCCTTCCCCCCACCATTGACCCCTTCTAGCCCGTCCCCACCCCCTGTCCCAGGCCTTCACCCCACTATTTTCTGTGTCCATGGTTTATGCACATATGCATACAAGTGACTCCAGCTGTTGAAGAGAATTGACCATTTTGATCCAGTGGACTAGCTGATTTTTCAAAGTGCTCCATGCAACTGTCATACGGATACAGGTGGTATTGTGTTGATACAGGTGATATTACGAAGCATTAATGCGGTGAACATTTTATCGTAGGCTACGCAGAAGGCTGCACACGGGACCCTTTTGCAGTCCTATTTTTAGCGAGAGCTCATGCTATGCATGCGCACTTGCACCTGTCATCAGCAGGCTCAACAGCCAACGGCCCATTTATGCTGTTACTGTACGTGTGGCCACCTGGTGAGGCCCGGACAGGGGCTGAGGTTGTGTGAAGGTCACCATGGCCATGGCCTTCAGACAAGGACCCTCTTAGAAGCCACCACCATCTACCTGTAGGCACTTGACTCAGAGTCATACACTAACATCCCAATACTGTCATCACAGTTGATTTGCAGGGAGGAAAATAATTTGGGGTCCATGTGTATTAAAAAACACGCAACAGCCGAAACCGGTTTGGCTCACTGGATAGAGCATCGGCCTGCGGACTCAAGGGTCCCAGGTTCGATTCCGGTCAAGGGCATGTACCTTGGTTGCGGGCACATCCCCAGTAGGGGGTGTGCAAGAGGCAGCTGATCGATGTTTCTCTCTCATCGATGTTTCTGGCTCTCTATCCCTCTCTCTTCCTCTCTGTAAAAAATCAATAAAAAATATATTTTAAAAAAAACACGAAACATGCATACATACAAATACATAGCTACCTACATATTTAATACGTACTTACATGTGAAAGATTTAAAGTTATGTATCAGATTTAATAGTTGCAACCTGAAGGTGGAAGAGAATGGGATTTGGGGAGAGAGGAAGAAGTTATGAAGGAATATTTTAATTTCAATCCCGTGAGATTTGGGATTGTTTGAATTCTTAACACCTAGAAGGCTTTCATTAGCACTTGTGTAATTTTTTTAATCTTTTGCCACAGAAGCCAATAATCTTAAAGGGAAAAAAGAAAGAGAAAGGGGGAGGGGAGAAGGTGGGAGGGAGGAGAGGAGGAAGGAAAGGAGCAGAAATGGGAAAGAGAGAATATGTACAAATTATCGAGTCCAATCCATGGGCTCTGAGTGAAGGGGTGGTTAGAGATAAATGCGATTAGTTTAGAAAGGCTTGATGAAATGGTTGGATTTTGAGCAGAACTAAAAAATAATAATAATATGCTTACTGTCTCCTGTAAGACATTCACTGCAGAAAATTTGGAAAATATAAAAGAGCACAAAGAAGAAAATTCCTACCCTCAGTAACATAGCCTCTCCAAGAAAACCGCAGCTGACCTGGCCGTGACTTTCCTTCCATGGTCCTTTGTCGTTTTGAGACTGCATTTTGAAGGGTGACAGGAACGCGCCATCACGCAGAGGAGGGAGGTGGGATGGGGAGGAAGAGCAATGGAGACGTTATTGCTGGCGCTAGGGAGTTTTGCTAGGTCAGTGGTCGGCAAACTCATTAGTCAACAGAGCCAACTATCAACAGTACAACGATTGAAATTTCTTTTGAGAGCCAAAATTTTTAAACTTAAACTTCTTCTAATGCCACTTCTTCAAAATAGACTCACCCAGGCTGTGGTATTTTGTGGAAAAGCCACACAGAAGGGGCCAAAGAGCTGCATGTGGCTCACGAGCCGCAGTTTGCCGACCACTGTGCTAGGTTATTTTGGAGATCATCTAGCAATTGTTGGAGGTTTTCTAACGGGTAGGGAGATAGCAGAGATCTGACCTCACTCTGAGGGATGTTTAACAGGCAATTGCCCCTCCCCTCCCAGCCCTCCATCCCAGAGATGCTGTCCAGGGTGGCCTGGCATTGGGACATTTGTCCATCTTGTTGGTGGCAGTGATACTGTCACTAAAGAAGGTCATTTAAGGTTCTAGGAACAAAGACTATGACTTTGCGTGTGTGTGTGTGTGTGTGTGTGTGTGTGTGTGTGTGTGGCGGGGGGCGGGGTGGGCGGGTCGGGGGTTATAATCATCTCATTCTCTCCTGTGGTGACCACTCCTCGTCTGGATCCCTAGTTCTCAGTCATCTCTCCATTAGAATTAACCGCCCATAGCACGCTCTGTTTCCGAAATGTGGCCTGTGATTTGAGCATCCTCGCTCTCATTCTCTCTCTTTTCCTGTTTTGCTCTATTGCTTGTAATGTTCATGCAGCTGCTCGGAGAGCTAAATAAATATGCAATCAGTGTGATGCCGCGATGTTCCTTCCTTATCAGGGAAGGGAGAAAATGCCAACTCGAGTTGCATGCAGTTTTCAAGAGCTCCGTGATGCGAAGCGACCCGTTCGCTTAATTGATGTGATCTTAATTGGAATCGCAGGGAAGCTGGAGCGCACGTGGCGCTCAGCCGTGTGTGTTTTTAATAGCTCCGTTTGGCTGAGGTTGGACCCTTATCTCCCTCTGCTTCCTCCAATGATGGAGAGTTTGTCTTTCTAAATTTTGCTGAAAGTGGAATGCTACATGACAGTCTTTTTTCCTGGTGTGTTTTTTTTTTTTTTTTTTTTTCCTGTTAAGCTGTTTCATAATAGTTTTAGATTTTATTATTTTTTAAATATATTTTTTATTGATTTCAAAGAGGAAGGGAGAGGGAGAGGGAGATAGAAACATCCATGATGAGAGAGAATCATTGATCGGCTGCCTCCTGCACACCCCCTCTCATGGGGATCGAGCCCACAACCCGGGTATGTGCCTTTGACCAGAATCAAACCCAGGACCCTTCAGTCCGCAGGCCGACGCTCTATCCACTGAGCCAAACCAGCCAGGGCAGATTTTATTATGTTTTGAGAACAAACTACCATAAGTAGTATCTGTTCAACCAATGAACAGATAAACAAAATGTGGTTTATCATACAGAGACTGCTATATTTGACCACAGAAAAGGATGAAGCTGACATAGGTGAACCTTGAAAGCATTATGCTAAGTGAAAGAAGAGAGTCCTAAAAGACCACGTGTTTATTGCCTGAGTCCACTGATATGAAATATACGGAGCAGGGAAATCTATAGGGCCAGAAAGGAGAGCTACAGTTTTTTGTGATGTGAGGGAGAAGAGATGGGGGTCAGGGAGTCATCACCAAAGGGGATGGGGTTTCTTTTCAAGGCGATAAAAATGTTCTGAAAGTTTTGGTGGTGACAATCCTATCTAATAAAAGAGTAATATGCAGATTAACTATCACTCCAACACACAAGATGGCTTGCCCCCATGTGGTCAAAGATCCTGCCCCCATGTGGACACAAGATGGCCACCACAAGATGGCCAGCAGGGGAGGGCAGTTGGGAGGGACCAGGCCTGCAAGGGAGGGCAGTTGTGGGTGATCAGGCCAGCAGGGGAGGGCAGTTAGGGGTGATCAGGCTGGCAGAGGAGGGAAGTTGGGGGCAAACAGGCTGTCAGGGGAGCAGTTAGACATCAATCAGACTGGCAGGGGAGTGGTTAGGGGGTGATCAGGCTGGCAGGCAGAAGCAGTGAGGGGCAATCAGGAAGGTAGGCAGGCGAGTGGTTGGGAGCCAGCAGTCCTGGATTGTGAAAGGGATGTCCAACTGCCCGTTTAGTCCCGATCGGGACTAAACGGGCAGTTGGACATCCCTTGAGGGGTCCCAGATTGGAGAGGGTGCAGGCTGCGCTGAGGGACACCCTCCCCCCATGCACGAATTTCGTGCACCGGGCCTCTAGTTGTACATATTAGTGAATAAACTAAAAGCCATTAAATTGTACACTTAAAATGAGCGAATTGTGTGGTATGTGAGTTACATCTCAATAAAACTGCTTTAAAGAGAAGTAGGTCTATAGTAATAGAGCATCTGTCTTTTGTGTTCCATGACGGCCACAGGTGCTCTGACAATCTTGGTCCTTCGTCAAGCACTGACCAATGACCAATGACCATGCAGACTGTCGAACCCTTTCCCTGAAAATCATAAACCCTCCCTGTCTTTTCCTTAAATAAATAGCTTCCCCCCTGAACTCTTAGAGCATTCAATTCAAATGCCAGGCCCGGGTGTTCACTGACACCATCTCTTTACTTGTCAGTTTCCTGTGTCTGGTCACTGGCTATCCAGGGCAAGGACCATTTATTTGTCTCTGAATCCCTCGCACCGAGCCTTGTGCCTTAAAGCAACCAGGCTCTTCATAAAAACAGAAGAAGGCAGCCCTGGCTTGTTTGGCTCAGTGGATAGAGCGTCGGCCTGCAGACTGAAGGGTCCCAGGTTCGATTCCTGCCAGGGGCACATGTCCAGGTTGTGGGCTCGATCCCCATGAGAGGGGGTGTGCAGGAGGAAGCTGATCAATGATTCTCTCTCATCATTGATGTTTCTATCTCTCTCTCCCTCTCCCTTCCTCTCTGAAATCAATAAAAATATATTTTAAAAAAAAACAAAACAGAAGAAGGGAAGGATGGAGGGAGAGATAGAAACATCAGAAAACATATTTGAAAAAACAGAAGGAGGTAAGAACGTGGGAGGGAGAACTCCATTTCATCGGGAGCAGTAACACCTACACCTGGAATACAGGTGTGTGGGGTCCCTATCTGAATCATGCTCGGGTGCGTGCAAGCAGCCGGCAGTAGACGGATGGGTTAGACATAAGTGGAATTTGTACATATCCATGGGAAAATGGCAGTGAGCGCGATCAGAATGCCTGCATTTGTGCCAAATTAAACTATTTAATCTTGCTTTACACTCACTCTAATATTACCCGTCAACCACGGTCTATTGGTAGCTTACATATTTGAATCTTAGCACACGTGTTTCTCTTACTCTGCGTTGTCCAGAGACCTTAGTTTCTGCTTCATATATGTCTCCCAAAGTGTGAACTACAGAGCAATGTGTTAATAGAGATTTATTCTCTGAGGAAATGGCTGAGTGATTATCTTTAATGGCTTTTATAGGAAATTAGACATGGTGTGGCAAACGTTAAGAGTGAGGTTAAGGTAGTATTTTTTGTATCCACCATTAAGTGAGCCACCTGATTCTTTATGCCCTAGAATTCCAGTTACTCTCATAGGCTATTGTGTGGTATCTTACCTTATAATAGACAAATATGCAAATTGACTGCACCTTCGCTACACCCAAGCCACGCCCACCAAACACGCCCACCAGGAAACCGTTGCAGGGACGTTGGGGTGTGGCGAGCCCAAGGCCGGGAAAGCCTCGGGTGGAGGCTTTCCCGGCCTTGGGCACCAGCGGGAGCCTGCACCGATCGCAGGAAACCACTGGGGGTCGGCTCCTGCGATCAGTAGCAGGGACGCTGGGTGCGGCGGAGCCCAAGGCCACCACCCGGGGCCAAGCCCCGACCCTGAAAGAAGGCAGAAGGCGGTGGCCACAGCCAAGGCCTGGGTCCCCGGTGCCGGCAGAAAACTGGTGCAGGCAGCCAGGTGAATGAAGGTCTATTGCACGAATCTTCGTGCAAACGGGCTACTAGTACAATATAATAAAAGCCTAAGCAACCGTTACAGCGGAACGACCAGAACAACCGGTCGCTATGACGCGCACTGACCACCAAGAGGCAGACACTCAATGTGGGAGCTGCCCCTGGTGGTCAGTGTGCTCCCACAGGGGGAGCGCCGCTCAGCCAGAAGCTGGGCTCACAGCTAGTGAGTGCAGCGGTGATGGCGGGAGCCTCTCCTGCCTTTGCGGCAGCGCTAAGGAGCAGTGAGCAGGCGGGTGGTAAGGAGCAAGGGGTCCTGGACTGCGAGAGGGTGCAGGCCGGGCTGAGGGACCCCTCCCCCCCCCAGTGCATGAATTTTGTGCACCGGTCCTCTAGTTGACAATTACCTGAAAGAACTTCTGCTATCTCCAATACATGGAGGTCAAGTTATTGCGTCCATAATTCCTGTGGACAGCAGAGGCCAAGTGCAAAGAAGAACATTTTCTGTGGGACCTTGTGACTCCTGGTCCCCAGACACACACCCCCTTCCTGGCCTGGTTGCCCAAGCATTGCACGTGTGAGGAAGTCAGGCCCGGCTCCACAATTGCTACAGCAATATTCCCTTTTGGTCCCGCATGTAAATCATTATCACCATTAAGCACTTATTAAATGTCTCCTTATGTTTGATGCCAGAGTGGATTTTACAGGAGCGTCCTGGCCTGCTGTGATTTTTAGGTACCCTCTCAGACAGGGCAGCTGAAAACCGCATCGGAAACGGGTTTGTTATCGACAAAGGGACATTTTTAACAAGGACAATAAGAGTCCAATTTGTCACACTTTTTTCACCGGGAACATTTTTGAGGAATATGGAGCGAATTATCCCGTCAAGAATGTGGGTTTGAGAGTAACAGGTGGGTGTAGTGGAGCTGCCCTATTCGTTCCGTACGAGGGAACCCGATCCGGTGGAGAGACGCTGGGATGGGCGCAGGTCCAGGAATGACCGGTACTATTTCCAGGGCTTCCAATAACGGAGGAGGGAGCTGGCTTCACTCGGCCTGGGGTAGGGCCAACCGCAGGGCAATGCGAGGCCACCCTGGGTGTCCCGAGGTGGCCTGTGTGTGAGGAAAAGCATGCGAGCGCATGCATTTCTGGATTTGGCATCTCTTCAGTACACCAGGCTGCTGGACCGCGGGCATGGGATGGAGGCCTTGGGGGGACGGGTGGGGGGGGGGAAGAGTTCTTGTGACTCCTCCTTACTCCTCGCTAGCTTCCCCACGTTCATTCATTTGATTCCACTAGTATTTATTGAGCAGCTACTATGTGCCAGACTCTGTTCTAAATGCTGAGTCTCCCCCTGCCCCTGCCACGGGACTCAGCTTCTGGTAGGGGAGGTGTGCAGCTGTGAGCCAAAGGGAGCAGTCTTCACTCAGAATCGCATGGAAAGCCCACGCCCCACACACGAACTTGGCAGTAATCTGAGCTAGAAGTGCATTGATCCAATTACTTTTCCTGGCAGCTCAACCCACCGACGATCTCACCTACCGGCTTTAAAGAGATTAAGTAACCCCGGGGCTAGAATGATGAAAGGGGCCCCAGAATAAACAAATCTCATTTCAGGGCGCTGTGAGTCACCACGGGATGCCCCTGTGGCCCCCGCCACGCTTCCTCACGGACAAGAACGAACCAGCTCCTACATCTGCCCCTGGGGACCCGCTCCATCCTCTGTCCTGCCCTCTAACCAGTGCCCTCAGCTTTGAAAGATACAAGGAAATCATTTTTTCCTTCATGCGGTGCCAGCTGTTGCTAATCTCACAGACCAGCTTCTGCTGTGCTAAGATTTGTAGACCACCGTGTGGATGTGTACAGTCTCAGGCGACTGTATTTATAAAACCTTTTGGGTTAGGGAAGGATAACTATCAGGCACTCCACGGGCAGAAATTAAAATTCCAAACTTGGAGGAGAGAAGGTTGGAAAGCCGTGTGCTCCAGCCTTTTCTTCCTAGGTGAATAGCTCAGATGTAAAAATAATTTCCATTTCGTCTTTTAAAAACACGGGAGCCCTGGCCAGGTAGTTCAGTTAGTTAGTGCACATTGTCCCAATACACCAAGGTTGGGGGTTCAATCCCCAGTCAGGACACATACAAGAAACAACAATGAATGCATAGATGGGTGGAACAACAAATCAATGTCTCTATCTATCTATCTTTGTAAAACAACAACAAACCAATAAATTAAAAGATTTAAAAACATGGGAGTTAGAATCAGAGAAGACCTACGAACGAGATGGCCAATAGTTTGGTGGGGCACTGACCATACAATGGAGAATTCTCCAAAGTTACTTCTAGGTCACTTCAGAAAATAATCCTCCTCTATAATAAAAGCCGAATATGCAAATCAACCAAACAGGGGAATGACCAGTCGCTATGATGCGCACTGACCACCAGGGGGAAGATGCTCAACACAGGAGCTGCCCCCAGCCCGCAGTCCCCAGGCTAGCTAAGGTGGGTGCCAGTGGGAGGCCCCCCCAGTTGCCTCGCCAGTTGCCCCACAGATAGGCCCTGATCACCAGCCAGGCCTAGGGACCCTACCCATGCACAAATTCCATGCACCAGGACTCTAGTACACTTTTTAAAAGAATACACTGTTTATAAATGCATAAATAAGAAAAATGAGCTAATTTGAATCTTTCCTATGTAGTATAAAAGTAAGACAATAACTGATCCAACAGTTTTGAACTCAGAAAAAAATCATATTCAGGAAGGACACTGACATTTGATCACCACCATGTTTTAGAATTGCCTGCATTCGGTGATAATAAAAGACAGACCAATGTTGAGTCTGTTGTTTCCTTATTGCTTTGATATTTTATTTTTAAACATTTTATTGATTTTTTTACAGAGAGGAAGGGAGAGGGAGAGAGAGTTAGAAATATCGATGAGAGAGAAACATCAATCAGATGCCTCCTGCACCCTTTCCCCCCCACTGGGATGTGCCTGAAACCGAGGTACATGCCCTTGACCGGAATCGAACCTGGGACCCTTGAGTCCGCAGGCCGACGCTCTATCCACTGAGTCAAACCAGTTAGGGCTGCTTTGATATTTTATATAGACAACACACCTTACTGCCGACCTTGGGCAGACAGCTCTCGCTGCCCACCTTGTGCGCTGCCCAGGTGTCTGTCCGGGTACTGGTCCCTCTGGCGGTCTCCCTATCTCATTTGTGGGCCCCGGTGAAATGAGTAACATCCTCCACCGAGGGTGCAGCAGCCTCACACGCGAATGCTGACGGCTCTCCACATGAGCGTGGGCAGCATGCAGGGAGGCTCATTCTAGAAGGTTCCGTGGAAGAGAGACTTTGCAGACAAGCTTGGTGGATGGGGATTTATAAATAGCCAGGAAGCTGGAGTGACCCAAGGAAAGGCACAGAGAAGGGGGGGTCAGCAACCACCAAGCAGACCAACAACAAAAGACAGAGCTCCGGAGACCACAGGGTGTTACCTCCTGGTGTTTTCTTTCAGGAGGACTTTGCCCAAATGTTTACAGAATTAGTGACAAAAACAGGACTAGAACCCAGGGGTGCATAGAAGTTACACCATCTCCCCCAAGTTTACCAAGTAGGCAGCTCGGGGGAACTTGGTGCACTGAGATATAAAATAGTGCACACAGCCTTTCTCCATCAACTACCACAATATCACCTCCTTGCAATGACGGCATGGCCATCACCCCGGTCATTCAGACAAAATCCTGGCGTTTCCTCCCGGGGGTGCGGGTGGGCCGGGGACTCTCGTGGCAGCTGGAGAGAGGCTGCGAATCAAAGAATACCTTTCACTTATTCATCAGCGCTGCGGCCAGGGGGCCTCAGAGGGCTGGCTCCTGTCCTGGAAAATTGGGTAAGTAGTTCTGTGAGCCTGACTTCACCGATTGCACCTCGAATTATTGGCCAATAAACTAGACCACCATTCTAGAAGCTGCTCAGCTTTCCGTGTGAGCGGCGCGGAAGGCCCGAGAAGCAGTTTAAGAAGGTTTCCTTGCTTCCCATCGAGGGATCGGAACAACACAAAGGGAATTGGAGCCGATGCATCTGGTGTGGGCGGCGGGAACGGCACCAGGTGTCTGACCGGTGGGGCCAGACCAAACCTGGTTCAGCAACCTGGGTCCTTGGGTTCTCGCTGGGAGAGAATTCAGAGCCGGGACCCAAACTGTCAGAGAACATTTATTGGGTAAATTACAGAGGTAGAAAAAAGTAATTCCTAGAAGACATGGGCTTAGGAAACAAGTTATAGAGGTGAAGGCAGGGCCCTCGGAGCTAACGGTAATGTGCCTGGGATGGGGTGAAGGGAGGGGGAAGGAAAAGCGAGTGAGAGCGAACTAGGTCCCCCATCCTACGGGGTTTAAGGGTGGAGACTTTGGGGGAGGACCCAGGGGACGATCTCAATAGATTGAGAACATTCAGCAGCTTTCCAGGTGTGTCCTGTCAGGGTTGTGGTCTCCTCTGATTGGTTGGCGGGCACGAGGGCACGGGTTCATTAGTCCATGCAGCTGGGCCTGCCGTCAGCCGTCAGGTTAGACGTGGCGGGTTTTGCTGCTTTTCTGGTCCTGGCACTGAAATACAACCGAGGCCTAGATGTTATCTCTCAGGAGGAAAGGTCAGGGAGGTCCAAACCACATGACCAGTGATATGCGAGGGGAGGTCCCACCCTACAATGGATTGTCCAGTTGCTAGGCACCTGGGGGTGTCCGCCCTGGTGACCTTCGGGCCTGGCCCACCGTCCTTGCTCTGCTCCTGTCTGTCTAACTGCCTACACATCTCCCTGGCTCAAAGCCCGGCGCATGAGGGTCTACGGATAAGAAAGCAGGAGGCCGGGTCTTGCCAAGCAGCCAAAATGAGAAGGATTGTAAACGCCACACTCGGAGCTCGGGTAAATGCCTCGAACACAACGCCGAGCGAGCAGGAGACGGCAGACACGTGAGTGCGTACCGTTCTGTTCCTTTTGGATCGCGGTTCCAAGACCAGGTCGAACTCCTCTGCGCTCTGAGGCAGTGGTCGGCAAACTGCGGCTCTCGAGCCACATGCGGCTCTTTGGCCCCTTGAGTGTGGCTCTTCCACAAAATACCACGGCCTGGGCGAGTCTATTTTGAAGAAGTGGCATTAGAAGAAGTTTAAGTTTAAAAAATTTGGCTCTCAAAAGGAATTTCAATCGCTGTACTGTTGATATTTGGCTCTGTGGACTAATGAGTTTGCCGACCACTGCTCTGAGGAGCCTGGAGAGTGGAGAGTGGGTATCCTTGCTGGGGTTAGTGACCCTGAGGAGCACCAGAGACTTTGGGAGCTCGCAGGTGTTCCGCTTCTAGATCTGAGTGCTAGAGATGCAGGTGTGTTCACGCCTTGAATATTGTCAAACTGTAACATGGTTTTCTCACTTTTCTGGACGCATGTTATATTTCTGCGGACAACAAGGGGGTTCTGCAGAAAGTGACCTCACAGGGGGACCTGATCATAAATCCCTAACCAAGCAGGTTACGGTGTGGGGGGCGGGGGGGGGGGCGGGTAGTCACGCCCCAGGCATACAGCTTCTTCAGTAAAAGGTTTATCTTTGCCTTCAGCAAGGCCTGTCGGTTGTTTCTGTGCTTAAGACATCTTTGCAATGCCTTCTTTCAAACCCCTCCTTCACAAGTGTGACCACTCCTGAGAGAGCACATGATCTTAACCACCTGCGATCCCATCCCTCCTTGCTTTCTCCCACCCTCATGGAATCTTCCTGGTTTTCTCCCTTAATTCCAAAGGCATAAGAGAAGCTGACTCAAATCTTGGTAAGAATTATCTACAGGTTTGGATGGTCTTATGTCGATATGTTAATCAAATCTGGCAAAAAAAAAAAAAAAAAAAGCCACACAGTTATAGTTGGGAATAGAGGATCTGATATAAATTTTTTGTAAATTTTATTGGGGTGACATTTGTTAACATGAATATATAGGTTTCACGTGTGGATTACTAATTTACAAAATCTGTATATAGGACCAGGTGCCACCACCCAAAGTCAAATCTTCTGCCCCCTCATATTAGGACCCCTTTCTCTCCCACCCACTTCTCTCTGGCGACCACCACTCTGCTGTTTGTGTTCATAAGTTTCAGTTTTATATCCCACCTATGAGTGAAAGCATATAGTTCTTAGCTTTCTCTGACTTATTTCACTTCGCATAATGTTCTCAAGGTCCATCCATGCTGTTGTAAATGATGCTATTGCATCCTTCGTATGGCCGTGTGGTGCTCCATTGTGTATATGCACCACATCTTCGTTACCCAGTCCTCTATCATACGCACTTTGGCTGTCTCCAACTCTTGGCCACCGTGAATAATGCTGCAATGAACATAGGAGTGCACATATCTTTTCATATAAATGATTTTGAGTTTTTCGGGTATCTACCCAGGAGTGGGGTTGTTGGGTCATATGGTAGCTTTATTTTTAATTTTGTGAGAGATTGCCAGCCTGCTTTCTGTAGTGGTTGTACCAGTCTGCATTCCCACCAACAGGGACTGAGGGTTCCCTTTTCCCACAACCTCTCCAACACTTGTTGTTGCTTGTCTTGTTGATAATGGCCGCTCTAGCAGGTGTAAGGTGGTAGCTCATTGTAGTGTTAATTTGCATTTCCCTGATTGCCAGTGAGGTTGGACATCTTTCCATATATCTATTGGTTGTTCGTATGTCTTCTTGGGAGAGGTGTATTTTCAGGTCCTCTGCCCACTTTTTGATTGGATTGTTTGTTTGGTGTTGAGTTTTATGAGTTTTTTTTTAATATATTTTGGAAATTAGACCTTTGTCGGAGCTACTGTTTGTAAATATCGTCTCCCATCTGGTTAGCTCTCTGTTTGTTTTGTTGTCCTTTTCTTTTGCTGTGCAGAAGCTCTTCGGTTTGATATAGTCCCATTCATTTATTTTTGCCTTTACCTCCCTTGTCGTGGGGGTCAAGTCCATAAAATGTTCTCTACCACCCAGGTCCCTAAGTTTGGTGCCTATATTTTTTCTTAGGTGACCTAACAAGAAAGATGGTAATAGGATTGTTTTAAATCCCAACTTTCAATTTTATTAAATTGTTGGTAGTAGGGTTAGAGACCAAGAGACAAGGAGAAAAACTTTCCAAACACACAACTTGCTTTTCAACAATTACCTGTCAAGTACTCCTTAAGACACTGTGTTAAGACACTGTGCTGAGCCTGGGACGCAGAAGAAAGCAAGATGCCCATGATGTCTGCTACCATAGAGCAGAAACCCCCAAGGAGGGACCAGAGAGGGTACAAAGTAAGATGCTCTCTTCCAATTGCTCTCTGTACGGTGGAGCATTGACGTTAAGAGCACACATTTTTGAACAAGATCGACCTCGGTTCAAGGACTGGGTCTATTAGCTATGAGTTATGTGACCTTGGACAAGTGACGTAGGCTCTCTAAACCTCCCTAGTCCATGTCACCTTGACCTCTGCTTGTCCCCGCTCCCTGCCATTCACCCAAATCTATGCAACCATGAGTAGTTAAAACATTTCTTCCAAGTAATGGGTCTTTGGGCATCAGCTCACTCAATTCAATTTTGGGGTAAAATAATCCTATAACTTACCTGTATAAAATGAAACAGTATCGTCATTAGATGGGATGGTACTTTTTTTAAAATTTAAATTCTTTATTGTTTAAAGTATTACATGAGTCTCCTTTTCCCCCCATGGACCTCTCCCAAGCCGCTCCCCCCAAATCCAGCACATGCCCTCACCCCCCTATTGTCTGTGTCCATTGGTTATGCTAATATGCATGCATATAAGTCCTTTGGTTGATCTCTGATATCCCCTCCACCCCGCCCCCTGCACCGCCCCCCTGCCTTCCCTCTGAGGTTTGACAGTCCCTTCGCTGCTTCTGTCTCTGGATCCATTTTTGTTCATCATTTTGTTCATCATTTTTGTTTGTCTTTGTTGATTTGTTGCTGATAGCCATTTTGACAGGTATGAGAAGGTACCTCATTGTCGTTTTGATTTGCATCTCTCGGACTATCAGTGACTTTGAGCATGTTTTCATATGTCTCTTGGCTTTCTGAATGTCCTCTTTTGAAAAGTGTCTATTTAGGTCCTTTGCCTATTTTTTGATTGGGTTGTTTATCTTCCTTTTTGTTGAATTGTATGAGTTCCCTGTAAATTTTGCAGATTAAACCCTGATCAGAGATAACATTGGCAAATAAATATGTTTTCCCCTGCAGTGGGCTTTCTTGTTGTTTTGTTGCTGGTTTCTTTAGCTGTGCAGAAGCTTTTTATTTTGATGTAGGCCCATTTGTTTATTTTCTCCTAAGTTTCCATTGTCCTAGGAGCTGTATCAGAAAAGATATTGCTATGACATGTGTCTGATATTTTGCTGCCTATGGCTTCTTCTAAGATTTTTGTGGTTTTCCGTCTTTATATTTAAGTCCTTTAACCATTTTGAGTTTATTTTTGTGTATGGTATAAGTTAGTGGTCTAGTTTAATTTTTTTGTATGTACCTGACCAATTTTCCCAACACCATTTATTGAAGAGACTGTCTTGACTCCATTGTATGCTCTTGCCTCCTTTGTCAAATATTAATTGAGCATAGTGGTTTGGGTTGATTTCTCGGTTCTCTATTCTATTCCATTAGTCTATATATCTGTTCTTGTGCCAGTACCAGGCAGTTTTGGGAACAGTTGCTTTGTAATATAGCTTTATATCTGGTATTGTGATCCCTCCAACTTTGTTCTTCTTTCTCAAGATTGCTGCAGCTATTTGGGGTCTTTGTTATTATTATTATTATTATTATTATTATTCCAGATGAATTTTTGGAGAGTTTGTTCTAGGTCTTTGAAATATGCTGTTGGTATCTTAATGGGGATTGCATTAAATCTATAGATTGCTTTGGGTAGCATGGACATTTTAATGATGTTGATTCTACCAATCCATGAACATAGTATATTCTTCCATTTGTTTATGTCTTCCTCTATCTCTTTTTTTCAGCGTCCTGTAATTTTCTGATTACAGGTCCTTTACCTCCTTGGTTAAGTTTATTTCTAGGTATCTTAATATTTTTTTGTTGCAGTGGTAAATGGGATTGCTTTTTTTAGTTTCTCTTTCTGTGAGTTCATTATTGGTGTATAAAAAAACCATATATTCCTGGGTGTTAATTTTGTATCCTGCTACATTGCCAAATGCATTTATTAAGTCTAGTAGTTTTTTTTCTTATTGTTTAAAGTATTACATATGTCTTTCTTCCCAACCTCCAACCCATTAACCCCTCCCTGGCCACTCCCAACCTCTAGGACAGTGGTTCTCAACCTTCCTAATGCTGCGACCCTCATGTTGTGGTGACCCCCAACCATAAAATTATTTTCGTTGCTACTTCATAACTGTAATTTTGCTACTGTTAATGAATCATAATGTAAATATCTGTGTTTTCCGATGGTCTTAGGCTCTACAGCAGCGGTCCACCCACAGGTTGAGAACCGCTAGCAGGGTTGCCTAAGACCTCTACAGCAGCGGTTCTCAATTTGTGGGTCACGACCCACAGGTTGAGAACCACTAGCAGGGTTGGCTAAGACCATCAGAAAACACAGATATTTACGTTACGATTCATTAACAGTAGCAAAATTACAGTTATGAAGTAGCAACGAAAATAATTTTATGGTTGGGGGTCACCACAACATGAGGAACTGTATTAAAGGGTCGCGGCATTAGGAAGGTTGAGAACCACTGCTCTAGGACAAGACCCCACCACCCCACTGTCCATGTCCATTGGTTATGCTAATATGCATGCATACAAGTCCTTTGGTTGATCTCTGATATCCGCTCCACCCCTCCACCCTCCCCTGCCTTCCCTCTGAGGTTTGACAGTCAGTTCGCTGCTTCTCTCTCTGGATCCATTTTGTTCATCAGTCTATGCTGTTCATCATATTCCACAAATGAGTGAGATCATGTGATATTTCTTTCTCCGACTGGCTTATTTTGCTTAGCATAATGCTCTCCAGGTCCATCCATGCTGTTGAAAATGGTAAGAGTTCCTTCTTTTTTATAGCAGCATAGTATTCCCTTGTGTAGATGTACCACAGTTTTTTAATCCACTCCTCTGCTGAGGGGCACTTAGGCTGTTTCCAAATCTTAGCTATGGTCAATTGTGCTGCTATGAACATAGGGGTCCATATATCCTTTCTGATTGGTGTTTGATTTCTTGGGATATAGTCCTAGAAGTGGATTACTGGGTTGAATGGGAGTTCCATTATTACCTTTTTGAGGAAACTCCATACTGTTTTCCACAGTGGCTGCACCAGTCTGCATTCCCACCAGCAGTGCACGAGGGTTCCTTTTTCTTTGCATCCTCGCCAGCACTTGTCGTTTGTTGATTTGTTGCTGATAGCCATTCTGACAGGTGTGAGATGGTACCGCATTGTTGTTTTGATTTGCATCTCTTGGATGATTAGTGACTTTGAGCATGTTTTTCTGAGTCTGATGGCCTTCCGTATGTCCCCTTTTGAAAAGTGGCTATTTGCCGATTTTTTTTTATTGGATTGTTTATTTTCCTTTTGTTAAGTTGTATGAGTTCCCTATAAATTTTGGAGATAACATTGGCAAGTACATTCTACCGTGCAGTGGGCTTTCTTGTTTTGCTGATGAATTCTTGTGTTGTGAAGAAGCTTTTTATTTTGATACAGTTCTATTTGTTTATTTTCAAAGTTCTGCCCTAGGAGCTATATCAGTAAAGATATTGCTATGACATGTGTCTGATATTTTGCTGCCTATGGATTCTTCTACCATTTTTATGATTTTCTGTCTTACGTTTAACTCCTTTATTAATTTTGAGTTTATTTTTGTGAATGGTGTAAGTTGGTAGTCTAGTTTCATTTTTTTTTTTGGCATGTATCTGACCAATTTTTCCATTACCATGTATTGAAGAGATTGTCATGACTCCATTGTATGCTCTTGCCTCCTTTGTCAAATATTAATAGAGCATATGGCTTGGGTCGATTTCTGGGTTCTCTATTCTATTGCATTGGTCTATGTCTGTTCTTGTGCCAGTACCAGGCAGTTTTGAGAACAGTTGCTTTGTAATATAGCTTGATATCTGGTATTGTGATCCCTCCAAATTTGTTCTTCTTTCTCAAGATTGCTGCAGCTATTTCAGGCCTTTTATTGTTATTATTCCAGATGAATTTTTGGAGAGTTTGTTCTAGGACTTTGAAATATGCTGTTGGTATCTTAATGGTGATTGCATTGAATCTATAGATTGCTTTGGGTGGCATGGACATTTTAATGCTGTTGATTTCTACCAAACCATGAACACGGTATATTCTTCCATTTGTTTATGTCTTCCTCTATCTCTTTTTTCAGCATCCTGTAATTTTCTGATTACAGGTCCTTTACCTTCTTGGTTAAGTTTATTCCTAGGTATCTTAATTTTTTTGTTGCAGGAGTAAATGGGATTTTTTTTTTTTTTTTTTTTTAGGTTCTCTTTCTGTGAGTTCATTATTGGTGTATAAAAAAGCCATAGATTTCTGGGTGTTAATTTTGTATCCTGCTACATTGCCAAATTCATTTATTATGTCTAGTAATTTTCTTTTTATTTCTTATTGTTTAAAGTATTACATATGTCTCCATCCCCCCACCGGCCCCCATTGACCCCCTGGCCTCTCCCTGGCCACTCCCAACCTCCAGGACAAGCCCCCAGCGCCCCAGTGTCCGAGTCCATTGGTGATGCCAGTATGCATGCATACAAGTCCTTTGGTTGATCTCTGATATCCCCCCCACCCCCCACCCTCCCCTGCCTTCCCTCTGAGGTTTGACAGTTTGTTCCCTGCTTCTGTCTCTGGATCCATTTTGTTCATCAGTCTTTGCTGTTCATCATATTCCACAAATGAGTGAGATCATTTTATGCTTAGCGTAATGCTCTCCACTTCCATCCATGCTGTTGCTAATGGTAAAAGTTCCTTTTTTATAGCAGCATAGTATTCCATTGTGTAGATATACCACAGTTTTTTAATCCACTCTTCAGCTGATGGCCACTAAGTCTGTTTCCAAATCTTAGCTATGGTCAGTTGTGCTGCTATAAACATAGGGGTGCATATGTCCTTTCTGATTGGTGTTTCTGATTTCTTGGGATATAGTCCTAGAAGTAGATTACTGGGTGGAATGCGAGTTCCATTTTTAACTTTTTGAGGAAACTCCATACTGTTCTCCACAGTGGCCGCACCAGTCTGCATTCCCACCAGCAGTGCAGGAGGGTTCCTTTTTCTTCGCATCCTCGCCAGCACTTGTCGTTTGTTGATTTGTTGATGATAGTCATTCTGACAGGTGTGAGATGGTACCTCCTTGTCGGTTTGATTTGCATCTCTCGGATTATCAGTGACGCTGAGCATGTTTTCATATGTCTCTTGGCCGTCCGTATGTCCCCTTTTGAAAAGTGTCTATTTAGGTCCTTTGCCTATTTTTTGATTGGGTTGTTTATCTTCCTTTATGTTAAATTGTATGAGTTCCCTGTAAATTTTGCAGATTAAACCCTGATCAGAGATAACATTGGCAAGTAAATGTTTTCTTATGCAGTGGGCTTGCTTGTTGTTTTGTTGATGGTTTCTTTTGCTGTGCAGAAGCTTTTTATTTTGATGTAGGCCCATTTGTTTATTTTCTCCTAAGTTTCCATTGTCCTAGGAGCTGTATCGGAAAAGATATTGCTATGACATATACCTGATATTTTGCTGCCTATGGCTTTTTCTAAGATTTTTGTGGTTTTCCGTCTTTACATTTAAGTCCTTTAACCATTTTGAGTTTATTTTTGTGTATGGTGTAAGTTAGTGGTCTAGTTTAATTTTTTTGTATGTATCTGACCAATTTTCCCAACACCATTTATTGAAGAGACTGTCTTCACTCCGTTGTATGCTCTTGCCTCCTTTGTCAAATATTAATTGAGCATAATGGTTTGGGTTGATTTCTGGGTTCTTTGTTCTGTTCCATTGGTCTATATGTCTGTTCTTGTGCCAGTACCAGGCAGTTTTGTGAACAGTGACTTTTTAATATAGCTTGATATCTGGTATTGTGATCCCTCCAACTTTGTTCTTCTTTCTCAAGATTGCTGCAGCTATTTGGGGTCTTTTATCATTATTATTATTATTCCAGATGAATTTTTGAAGAGTTTGTTCTAGGTGTTTAAAATATGCTGTTGGTATCTTAATGGGGGTTGCATTGAATCTATAGATTGCTTTGGGTAGCATGGACATTTTAATGCTGTTGATTCTACCAATCCATGAACAAGGTATATTCTTCCATTTGTTTATGTCTTCCTCTATCTCTTTTTTCAGCATCCTGTAATTTTCTGATTACAGGTCCTTTACCTCCTTGGTTAAGTTTATTTCTAGGTATCTTAATTTTTTTTTTTGTAGTGGTAAATGGGATTAGTTTTTTTATTTTTTTTTTATTTTCCCTTTCTGTGAGTTCATTATTGATATATAAAAAAAGCCACAGATTTCTGGGTGTTAATTTTGTATCTTGCTATATTGCCGAATTCATTTATTAAGTCTAGTAGTTTTAATGGAGTCTTCTATGTACAATATCATGTCATCTTTCAAAAATGACAATTTCACTTCTTTTCCAATTTGGATGCCTTTTTTTTTCTTCTTGTCTGATCACTATGGCTAGCACTTCCAGTGTTATGTCTAACTGAAGTGGTGAAAGTGGGCATCCCTGTCTTGTTTCTGTTCTTAGGGCAGTGATGGGCAACCTTTTGAGCTCGGTGTGTCAAACTTCGCCAAAAAACTGAGCATAATTCGGGTAGTGTGTCACTTTGAGGAAAAAACATTATTTCGCGATATTTATAGTTTAAATAACATAAATGTTTCATCCTTGGCATGCGGCCGCCTCAGCGGCCGCGTGTCATCAGAAATGGCACTGACACGCGTGTCAGAGGTTCGCCATCACTGTCTTAGGGGAAATGATTTTAGTTTTTGCCCATTGAGTATAATGTTGCTGTAGGTTTATCATATAGGGCTTTTATTAAGTTGAGGTGTAGGTTGCTGTAGGTTTATCATATAGGGCTTTTATTAAGTGCCTCTATTCCCACTTTGCTGAAAGTTATTATCAGGAAAGGGTGTTGGATTTTGTTAAATACCTTTTCTGCATCAATTGATATGATTATGTGATTTTTGTCTCTCAGTTTGTTTATGTGATGTATCACGTTTGTTGATTTGCAAATATTGTACCAGCCTTGCACCCCTGGGATAAATCCCAGGGAAAGAAAGGCTGAGAGACAGGCCTCTTGGCAGCTTTATTCCAGGGATGCAAGTCATGGTGTTAATCTTTCTAATGTAACTCTGGATCCGATTTGCTAGAATTTTGTTGAGGATTTTAGCATCTATGTTCATCTGGGATATTGGCCTGCAATTCTCTTTCTTTGTAGTGTCTTTATCTGGTTTTGGGATTAGGGTAATGCTGGCTCCATAGAAAGAGCTTGGAAGTGTGCCTTCCTCTTGAATTTTGGGTTCTTATTTTAGGTTTTCTTACTATTGGCAAAAGCGAATTACCACCAAATAAATGAAAAGAAACAGACGAAACACAGACAGACAGGTGAGCAGACAGGCAGACAATGGCTACTACCTAACACATATTCCTGCTTTCACTTCCAACTGAAATCATACTTATTGAACAGCAAATGTAGGCAAAATAAACACTGCCATCTCTTCTGCATTTGCATTATTCTCGCGATAATCCGCGGTCCTTTAAGAGAATGCCTGATCTCGCTGAGCCAGGATTGATTCCCAGCGTGTGCCGCCCAAGGCGAGACACTGAATCCCGTAACCCCAATCTGCCGTGCCACCAATTTGGCAACAAGGGTTGTCCTTAATGGAGTGAAAGAAAGACACAATTTTTCTTCAGTGTCTTCTAAGCCAATTTTTTTTCTTCTTCTTGAAAGAGAAGCAATGTCACACATTGCATTACTATAATATAGCTGTCAGAGCTGGCAGGAACATTAAAGGCACCTCGTCCAAGCCCCTCATTTTACAGATGCGAAAAAAATAAACAAGGAACTTCTCCCTGACTTGATAACAAGCCAGCAACGCAGCCAGAAAGGAGCCCACGTTCTGACATTCTGCAGCTCCTGCGCTCGGGACATCGGGGGACATCCAAGTGGCCCCTGCAGTCGCAGACTGGCTTGCAGTCGAGGGGCAGAACACTTAGGGGTCTCTTTCTCTGGGTTCATTGACTCGGGAACAACAAATCAGAAACATTGGGGTAGGCCTTGCTTGGAGGAACTCAGAATTAAATCGGAGAGATGCATAAGCTTATCGCACGGTGGCTGCCTAGCCCAGTGGTTGGCAAACTGCGGCTCGCGAGCCACATGCGGCTCTTTGGCCCCTTGAGTTGTTAGCAAAGGCCAGCTTAGGAGGACCCTAATTCAGTTAATAACAATGTTCCTACCTATATAGTTTAAGTTTTAAAAATGTGACTCTCAAAAGAAATTTCAATCGTTGTACTGTTGATGTTTGGCTCTGTTGACTAATGAGTTTGCCGACCACGGGCCTAGCCCATAACCCCGAGGAAGAGCGAGCTGACAAAGGCCTGCGTGCATCCACTCGTTCCCCAGAGAAGGACATTGAGGCACGAGCCACAGCAGCTCGCACAGAGCTGAGGGAGACACAGCTGCAGACCCAGGCTTCCCTTTCCCTGGCCGCACTCAGCAGCCCGCAGCTTGTGTAATTCCGTAAAGCTCTCACGATTCCGCGAGGACGCCGGCCCAATCTTATATAATAAAAGCCTAATATGCTAAGTGTCCGGTCGACTGGTAGGCTGTTCAACCAATCAAAGGGTAATATGCTAATGATATGCTAAGGTCTTTCAACTGCTCACTATGATGTGCACTGACCACCAGGGAGCAGACAGTCTACTGGTCAACCAGTTACTATGATGTGCACTGGCCACCAGGGGGAAGATGCTCTGACCAGTAGGTTAGCTTGCTGCTGGGGTCCAGCCAATCGGGACTGAGTGAGACGGGCCAGACATGCCCTGGAGCCCTCCCGCAGTCCCTCCCCAGCTGGCCAACCTCCCGAGTCCCTCCCCAGCTCAATCGTGCACCAGTGGGGTACCTCAGCCTGGCCTGTGCTTTCTCGCAATCCGGGACCCCTTGGGATGTTGGAGAGCCGGTTTCGGCCCGATTGCGCAGGCCTGGCAGAGAGACCCCCACTAGTGCACAAATTCGTGCACTGGACCTCTAGTCAATAAGTAATAGGGAAGGCTGAGAGCTTGAGGCCTCTCAGCAGCGTTACCAAGATCTATTCAAAGTACTTTCAGCCCTAGCTGGTTTGGCTCCATGGGTAGAGCATTGGCCTGTGGACTGAGGGGTCCTGGGTTCAATTCCCGGTCAGGGCACATGCCTGGGTTGCGGGCTCGATCCCCAGTAAGGGGCGTGCAGGAGACAGCCGATCAGTGATTCTCTTTAATCACTGATTTTTCTATCTCTCTCTTTCTCTCTCTTCTTCTCTGAAATCAATAAAGATACATATATATAAAGTAATTTCAGTCCCCTTTTGAATTGCAGCCCTTCTTCTCTCAGCTCTGCCACGAGGTTTTATTTTAATTGTTCTTGCATTTTGGATGACCTCTTTGGTGGCTGGGGGATGGATTTGCTTCTCTCATTCCACTTGGTTCTGTCCAGCCTGTTTCTGTGATGGGAGCGGGTTGGGACATGGATTCCAAACCTGCAGCCTGCCGAAACCGGTTTGGCTCAGTGGATAGAGCGTCGGCCTGCGGACTCAAGGGTCCCAGCTTTGATTCCGGTCAAGGGCATGTACCTTGGTTGCGGGCACATCCCCAGTGGGGGGTGTGCAAGAGGCAGCTGATCGATGTTTCTCTCTCATCGATGTTTCTAGCTCTCTATCCCTCTTCCTCTCTGTAAAAAATCAATAAAATATATTAAAAAAAAAAAAAAAAACAGCCTGAACGGGAGGGAGGAGGACTCTCAGCAGCCTCCACCCTGGTCTACCCCAGAGGCCCATCGGTTGCGCCTCCAGCGGGGCGGGTCCCCACGAACCCAGGACGCTCAAGTCCCGTTCTCTCTCCAGCCACACCGACTCGTTATTCGCTGCGGGACACGGGACGCTGTCTCCCTGGGCAAGTGCTTTTCAGACTTATTCTTGAGGAGAGGAGCGCCTGCTACTTGTACGATTCCAGTCATCAGTTTTAAAGCCACACAAACCCATCAGCAAAGCAAATACCCACGTTTAGTTGAGCAGCTACTATGCATCTGGCTCATTGAGAAGCCAAATCATGAGCCCAGCGCACACTCTGGTTCAGAGGACCTGGCTCCCGCGTCCCGGTTCACACCGAGATGGGCAGGACTGCTGCTCAGACAAGGAGCCGGCGTGGACCAAGGTCACGCAACCATTTTGCGACACAGGTTGGACTCGAAACAAGCTAAGTCTATGAGCCCACAGTATGATTTTCACTCATAGCCTCCCAAGACATTGCAACGCCAGTGCCCCCAAATGGCATGCTATGATTTGCACAGTTTTCTCTGAAATAGCACGTGTGACCCCAAGCCCCTGCCAGCTGCTCCCCGGAATTGGAGACTGCCTGCACTGTGCCCAGGGTTGCCCTGATTCCAGTGCTGAGAACAGAGGAGATAGGGTTGCTTCCAGATCCCCTGCCACACAACAGCCTATGCCAGGCGTGCCCCAGGTTCGCTTGCTCTCACCCAGTCACAGGTGGGTAACGTGCCCGTTCCAGGCAGCGGCCCCATCCGCTCCCATCTCCTCCCTCACCACAGCGTGATGGAGATTGGGCTGCTCTGTTTCTCCCAGAGGACATATCCTTTTACCACGGGAGCTCCCGAAATGTTCTGGCCACTCTTACCCTGGAGGTTGAGGAGCAGATAGCTGCTGGGCGCTGAGCTGTGGGTCCTTTGAAAGGAATAGGCCACGCTGCAGCTCAGGATGGAACTTGCCTGGCTTGAAACTCAGTGCCTACTTGGATGCTAACGAAGGTCCGGGAAGGGCTAAGAGAGTATTACCCAGGGTGCATTGGCTCCAACCTGGCACCATATTGTAGCTCATAGAGGAGGCGTAGATTTTCTCAAACTGCCAGAGCCTCTCCCAGACCAGCTCCTGATTTATTTCTGAATAGGCAGGAATTCAAGTCAGTAACTTGTGTTATTGGACTAGTGTTCATGAACACCCTTCTTCCAGCTCAGGGTGGTCTTGAAGGCTGCTCGCCCTTAAGGCCCTTGAAGTCTTATCGTAGAGTCGATATTGATGACGTCAAGGACAATAGTAGAAGACAGCAAATGACTAAGTGCCAACCGGAATGACTCCAGCAATGCACGCTTGGGAATTTTGGAGAAGAGAAGCTCAGCGTTGAATATTTGGGGCGGATTATTTTTGAGCAAGGCGTTATGGAGAGAAGCTTGAACCCAGCCCGGTGGGAGTAGACAGAAGAGGAAGGTGGAGATGCCAGTCCTCAGGAGGGGGCGGGTGAGGAGGGTACAGGCTGGACCAGAGCAGAGACTATGCAGGGTCCCCTCTCCTGGCTCAGGAATCCTCTCCCCACACCACAGCACTAAAGAGACCCAGACCTGCCTTAGAGAACAGCTCGCATGGGCTGGAGTCAGCCTCTTGCAGAAGACCCTCAAGGCAATTGGACTTGCACCCTGTCAATCATAAGAGCTTCCTGGAGAATCTAAAGAGTCAATCTAGATCAATTGAAATAATTGCATTACATGTCAAAGGAAAGAGAGCACCATTTTCATATAAGGATTTATTACAGCCACTGCCTCCCCGGGCATTCATCTTGTCATCAAAGAGCAACAATCATTAATTTGCTTGGCATTGTTCTTGAATAAAATACTTTTTATGGCTCAGGAGTTGGTTATGTCCTAGTTATTGATGGATATTTTTCTCTTTAAAGGTGAATTATTATATCACAAAGGAGATAGACTAGCATAAGCAGGAACCTTAGAGGGAGACATACAAACATGAATCGCAGCTCTGCTAATGACCAGCTGTGAGACCTGGAGCAAGAAACTGATCTTCTCTGAGCCTTGATTTCCCAGACGTGGGATCAATACTTGCTTCCTAGAAAGGATGGGACATTAAGGGAGATGCAGTTAAAAAACACACTTGACACATGGCTGTCTCTCAGTAAAACGAATAAGTCGAGATATACTTTTACATCATGCTGTGCAACAAGAGTAAGTACAAAACTGTACCTACAGAATGAGGACAACTATATTTTAAAAAATACCCAGAAAACATGTGTTGGGAAAGAAACAAAAATATTTCTACTGGAAAGAAAAGGTCTTTTTTTCTATTTTCAAAATCATGTTTAATGAGCATATATTACATTTCTAATTAAAACTGCGGATTAGCACAGGCTTCTCAAGACAATGGGTCACTACTTGGACATTCTCTCTTTTTAAAAAAAAAAATATATTTTATTGATTTTTTTTTTTTACAGAGAGGAAGGGAGAGGGATAGAGAGTTAGAAACATCGATGAGAGAGACACCGATTCAGCTGCCTCCTGCACACCACCTACTGGGGATGTGCCCGCAACCAAGGTACATGCCCTTGACCGGAATCGAACCTGGGACCTTTCAGTTCGCAGGCCGATGCTCTATCCACTGAGCCAAACCGGTCAGGGCTGGACATTCTACTCTTAATAGGTTTCCAGCACATACCTCTCTAGGCCTCCTTCTCTCCACTTGAGGGACTTGCTAACCACTTCACTAGATTGCTGTCAGAGAGACCTGGGGTGAGGAGAAGGACGTGATGGAGTCTCTTGTGTCCTCTAAAGATTGAGGACTCGCTGAGAGCTTCATAATACATGTCCAATGACATGTCGCCCCTGCTCGCTGGGGATGCACAAGGACTTGGAATATACACATTCTCACGGTGCACAGTTACTCATGAGTAATAAGGAGTACAGTGTACTTAATTCGCCTTCAACCTCTATGCTCGAAAATGAGGACTTCACTGTGAATGATGATGACCCCGTCCATGGAGCCTCGAACAGAGACAACGACGGGCACAACCTGGTAGGGAAGCGAGTGGACATTCGGACATAGGACAGAGAATCTACTCCTCAGACGTCAGAGGTTCAGGTTTCTTGGGATTACGAACATTTCTGAGCCAGTTTCCAAGTGAGAGCATTTGAAGGTGCAAATAACACGAACCACCTGGGCCAAGTTGAAGCGACACGAGAGAAAAATAGTCCTGTACGGGTTCCATAACAGCTCAGAGAAGCCAAGAAAAAAGGCTGCCCCGAGGAAAGAAACGAGAGTCAGCAAGTTGTAAGACATCCAGGCCGTCAGCTCTACCCCTCTCGGCTCTGTTCTCCCCGAAGATCTGTTTTCGTTTTTCCCCTCCCACGTGTCAGAGACACCATCCTCTCCCACGCTGACAGAGTGCACGTCCGGCTGCCCAGAGGGAAACTGGCTTCTCATCTCTTGCCTCATTCTAAGTTCTTGGAGATGTGACCCCAAATAGCCCAGCTTGCTCAATTCCCCATTCCCCATCCAGTGACCAGCGACCCAAAGTACAGTTACAATTTCCAGACAGCTGCTGGCTCACAGCGCTGTCATCATGTGATTTGGGGGGAGAGGCAGCCCCCCAAAAAGTGTGCTTGTTGCAAGGCAGAGAGCTGGCCAAACCAAGCAACCCAGTAATAGACCACTGTGCTTTAAGATATGAGTTCACTGCCCTGACCAGGTAGCTCTGCTGGCTAGAGTGTCATCCCCATATGCCAGGGTTGCGGGTTCCATCCCTACATAAAGTGGAACAATAAATCAATCTCTCTATCTACCTACCTCTCTCAAACAAATTTAAAAAATAAAATATGAGGCCCAGTTGGGATGGCTTAGTGCCGTGGTGAGCAAACTATGGCTCGCGAGCCACATGCGGCTCTTTGGCCCCTTGAGTATGGCTCTTCCACAAAATACCACAGCCTGGGCGAGTCTATTTTGAAGAAGTGGCATTAGAAGAAGTTTAAGTTTAAAAAATTTGGCTCTCAAAAGAAATTTTAATCATTGTACTGTTGATATTTGGCTCTGTTGACTAATGAGTTTGCCGACCACTAGCTTAGTGGTTGAGCATCAACCTAGAAACCAGGAGGTCACAGTTCGATTCCCCAGTCAAGGCACATGCTTGGGTTGAGGCTTGATCCCCAGTGTGGGGTGTGCAGGAGGCAGCAATCAATGATTCTCTCTGTCAACAAATTTGGTAAACCATGGGTTCCAAGCTCTTTTTGTTTTTTCTTTATTGATTAAGGTATTACATATGTGTTCTTATCCCCCCATTGCTTCTCCCCCGCCCCCACTTATGCCCTTACACCCCCCCCCTGGTGTCTGTGTCCATTGATTAGGCTGATATGCATGCATACAAGTCCTTTGGTTGATCTCTCCCCCTTACCCCCACCCTCCCCTGCCTTCCCTCTGAAGTTTGAAGGTCTGATTGATGCTTCTCTGTCTCTGGATCTGTTTTTCTTTTTTCTTCAGATTTTTAATTGGTTTTTAGAGCGAGAAGAAGGAATAGGGAGAGAGAGAGACAGACAGACAGACATCAATGTGAGTGTTAAACATCGATTGGCTGCCTCCAGCCAGTTCGCACCCTGACCGGGAATCGAACCAGCAACCTTTCAGTGTACAGGACAAAACTCAACCAACTGAGCCACACTAACCAGGGCTGCCAACTCTTTCTTATCTGAGAATGCCTTTTCTCTCCCATTTGAATAACACTGTAGCTCTCTCTCTCTCTCTTCACTGGGAATATGCTATTATTTCTAGCTGGTTGCCTTAATCACCTTTTGAAACTCTAATGTCTAAGTAGCTATATTTTATTATGCCCCCTATAATGAGAAGAGAAATTCTCAGATTCGTGAAATCCTCGCATTATGCAGAACCATGAGTGCCTGGCAATGCCTTATAGCTGTTACACACGCCCTTCGGACCAGAGCAGCCTGGTAGGTTATCCTGTAATTACTTCATGCCCATTCATGTGTGACCAGGACTCACATTTTCTACTGCACATTCTTTTTCCTCATTAAGCTGGAAGAACCCATTGGTGATCAAGTAATAGGCAACTGCCAATCAATTATAGTCCTTCAGATAGTTATTGGCCAGAAGGAAGGATAATGGATCGTCTGTCCCTTCCCTTTCCTTTTTGTTTTTCAATATATTTTTATTGATTTCAGAGAGGAAGGGAGAGGGAGAGATAGAAACATCAGCAATGACAGAGAACCATTGATCAGCTGCCTCATGCACGCCCCACACTGGGGATCAAGCCCGCAACCCGGGCAAGTGCCCTTGACTAGAATCGAATCTGGGACCCTCAGTCTGCAGGCCGGTGCTCTATCCACTGAGCAACACCAGCCAGGGCCCTTCCCTTCCTCAATCTCCTTTGTTTCCATCCAAAACATGGGAGGATTACCAGTGTCCTTCCCTCCTCCAGGGTTTCTGAACTCCAGTGTTTCCCTTGGTCTCCTCAGCCTGCCCAAAGCTTTGCTCAACTTTCCAGCCTCTGGGCTGCCTCTTCCAGACCTGGAAGATGGGTTCGGGTTGAGGCATCCCCGAGGTGAAGCTCCCTTCTCTGGATTTCCTTCTTCTCCCGGAGTTTGTTTCCATGATTCAGCATGACCTCAGTTCTCTGGTGTTTTCAAACACTTGCTTATGCTTTGTCCAGATTTACTAATAATTTCCAGTCTAGGAATTGGCCAATCACTAGTCCTTCTAAAAGCCAGACCTTCTCTGGAAGCTTCTAAGGGTTCTAATTTTCCTTGATATTCTGTAGTTTCTCTATGGTGTATCTAAGTATTAAAATTTTTTAAATTTATCCTTCTTGCCCAGTCAGCATGGCTCAGTGGTTGAGCATCAACCTATGAACCAAGAGGTCATGGTTCAATTCCCAGTCAAGGCACATGCCCGGGATGTGGGTTCCATCCCGTGTGGAGCGTGCAGGAGGCAGCTGATGGATGATTCTCTCTCATCATTGATGTTTCTCTCTCTCTCCCCTTCTCCCTTCTTCTCTGAAATCAGTAAAGTATATTTTAAAAAATGAATCCTTTTTGGTACTCATTGTTTTCAATCTGCATCCAATGTCTCCTCTCAATTCCTGGACTCTCTCCTACCATCTTTTTGAATATTACCTGTCCCCATTGTCTTTAGTCTCTTTTTCTGGAATTTCTATTAGACATTTGTTGGAACCTCTCCTGTTCTTGATATCTTTTCAATTTCTCCTCCAAGTTTTGTACTTATTTATCTTCATGTAATACATTTTAAGTGATTGACTCCAAATAGATCTACTCTTCCAACCCATTAATATCTCTCCTGGTAAATCTAGCCTACTGTTTAACCAGTGCATTGTATTATATTTAATGACTTGTTACCATCTTTGAGAATTTCTATTTTGTTCCTTCTCAAATGTTGTCTGTTCTCCTTCATAATTTCCTATTATTATTCTCTGGATCATTTGCTTTCTCTTACTAGTATATGTAAATATCGTTAACATGTTCATTCTAAAGTCCTCCTTGATAGTAAGTTGAGAAAATAACCTGTCATCTTTTAGTAAAATTATTTCTGAACTTTTCCTCTGTAGTGGAAGAAATTCTTCATGGGTGTTCTGTGAAAATTAATAAAAGTTTACACCTACAGCTATATATCATATATATATAATATTAATAGGTGATATACTATTAATATACTAGAGGCCCAGTGCATGAAATTTGTGCACAGGTAGGGTCCCTAAGCCTGGCCGGTGATCAGGGCCGATCTGTGGGGCGGCCAGCAGGGCGATCAGGGGGGGGGGGGGGCCCTGCTGGCATCCGCCTTGGCTGGCCTGGGGCCTGCAGGCTGGGGGCAGCTCCTGCATTGAGCATCTTCCCCCTGGTGGTCAGTGCACATCATAGCGAGCGGTTGAGCAGCCTTAGCATATCATTAGCATATTATGCTTTGATTGATTGAGTGGACGACTGGATGACCAGACACTTAGCATATTAGGCTTTTATTATATAGGATTTTAATATTATATATTTTATATAAACATCAAACAGTGCCTGGAGCCTAATAGTTGGTCAAAACAAGTCTTACTTATAATCCTCCTCTCTTCTATTTAGCTTCTCCTCCTTTGCCTCTGTACTGTTAAGGTATTGGGTATAAAAGGCAGTTGATTAGATTTATTGGTCTGGAACTTGAGGGCAACATGACTTCTAAATGACCAGCACATAGGACAGGCTTCCTGAATGGCTGGGAGGGAAAGGAGGAAGCAGGAGTGGAAGGAGGGAGGGAGGGAGGGGGGAGAGAAGAAGGCAGGAAGTCTGACCCAGGTATTACTTTATGAACCCCGTGCTCAGAAGGACCATCTCCTTCTCCCCAGGGGAAAGCACAAATCAGCTTAGCATTGTGAAATGGGGGTTGTTTTTTTCCTTCCTGCTTGGACTCTGCTGACCAGGGGTTTTTTAAGTGCATGATCTGATTTAACCCTCGAGACATGCCTAACGTCACAGAGATAGAAATCCCGATTTGTCCGATTCCAGAGTCTTCTTTCTCCACGGCATCAGCCCCCCATAATTAAGATGTTTCCACTTGTCTAACAAGGAAACAGTATTTCCCAGAACTATCAGAGGAAAGATCCAGGTGTTTTGTTTGTTTTGGTTTGTTTTTTGTCCCAGATCTGTCATTCGCTAACCGTGTGATCCTGGGGGGCCCACAAACTGTTACTTGCTGAGCCTCCGTTTCCTCTGGAGAATAACGCCGGCCATTGCTAACCCCACAAGATTGCTGTGAGGGTCTCATAGGATGGATTGTAAAGGAAAATAACCTTTGTCTATTGGAAAGCTTTACACATGTGAAAACCTATGAGTGATGCTTTTATACTAAGGTGTACATGACTGATATCAGATCCGACACTTTGTAGAGAAAGAAAGGGCAGAGCAAGGAGAATTGGACACAGTAAAACATTCGCACAGAGAGGGAAAAGGGCACAGGAACATCCTGGGGACGGCTGAGGGGCATATGTCAGCTATGTCATAGGTTTTCGCAACCCATGTTGCCCAGACCCAATGCGTCGTCTCTCTGCCAGAGTGTCCCCTCCCCATGGCATCACCGCCACCTTAATTAGGACGTGACGCTTCTCAAACACTTCTTTACTCTGCCACATCCTGTTTCCACCTTAACCCGAGATTCCAGAACCCATAGACTGCCCCTCACCCCCAAAACACCCCCCCCCCCATCCCCGGGGAAGAGATGGCCAAATACGTACAAATCCAGCCGCCCAAAGCTGGCTGTGAGCTGGCGGAGCTCGGGGCCATTCTGGGGCCGCCAGCGTGCACGCTGATGGGGGAGGATGAATGAGACCGTCTGCTCATCATGGCAATTAGCAGCAACGCGGGGACTATTCTGGGGCCGTGTCCCTGCGGGGAACTTGAGCTGCTCATCAGCCGTCCTCGCTCAGGGACCTGCGGCGATGCGGGCCGTGGTACATGCAGGAGCAGCAGCCCAGGCCCCCTCGGTGCCGGGCGGAGGATGCGCTGTGCCCTCCGCTGGCAGATCAGATGCCGGAAAAGGGGGATTTGGCTTCAACCTGCAGGAGTTGGGGGATGCTTAACGAACGCTAAATTGATACCCTGACCATTTAGCCCCACACGGGCTGTCAGATCCACTTTAAAGGAGTTCATATTGGAGTAGGATGAGCCCTTATCCAGTGACCAGTGTCCTTAAAGAAAGGGAAAAAATTGGACCACACCCCAAGGGATGAAGGCCATCTGATGAGGGGGGCAGAGATCAGGGTGGCGCAGGACAAACCAAGGACAGCACAGGGTGCTGGGTACCGCTGAGAAGCACAGCAGCCCCAGGGAAGCATCCTGGCGTTCACAGCCGGGATGGCACGGCCGCTGGGAAGGACGGCTCGGCTCAGCACTGAGGCGGTGCGGTGCGTCTAAACCTCACATTAGACAAGAACAGCTTTTAAAAAAAATCATTACGTTTTTTTCTCACGCTATTGCTGAGCGGCTGAGGGGAAAAAAAATGGTATTTTCTTTGTCAAAGATACACCATAACATTGGGCAAAAAAGGGGAAAAAAAAGAGAGAGAACTCATGGACATGGACAATGATGTAGTGACTGAGGGGGCGGGGGAGGGAGGTGGAAGAGGGGATAAATGGTGAAGGAAAAACGCCACAAAAATGTTCATCTGTAGGTCAGTAATTCAATTTCCAATAAGTCTACTTTGTATGAATTGAATTGGATGGCACAGTAGAAATGAAATGTAATTAAATTTTGCTCCGTCTTCTTTAGTAAATGCTTTTGAATTCCAAAGAGATATTCAGAAAACTGTTAGAAGACCTTGGGAAAGCAAGTGCCATTTCAATGCAGAGTGTTGTCATTATAATAATTATTATTTTTGCTGCCGTTCTATCACTGATCATGACATTGCCCCTTGTGCCACTTCCAATCAGTGGTATTTTCCCCTCCCTCCCAAACAAGGAAAGACAGATTTAAGCTAGCTAACGACAGAAAAAAAACCAAATCTTTGGGGTACTGTCTAGAAGTCTTAGTTCCCAAGGGGAAAAAAATGCTTCTGCTAGACCAGTGGTCGGCAAACTTATTAGTCAACAGAGCCAAATATCAACAGGACAACGATTGAAATTTCTTTGGAGAGCCAAATTTTTTAAATTTAAACTTCTTCTAACGCCACTTCTTCAAAATAGACTCGCCCAGGCCGTGGTATTTTGTGGAAGAGCCACACTCAAGGGGCCAAAGAGCCTCATGTGGCTCGCGAGCCGCAGTTTGCCGACCACGGTGCTAGGAGACCTAATGGCTCCATTAAACTGGAGGTTGAAACTGCCTGCTGGCTACTTTGTGTTCCTCAGGCTGCAGAACCAGCAGGCCAAGAATGGGGTGATGGACTGGCTGGCATGACGGTGACTCTGGAGGTGAAATTCAATCACTACGCACTAGAGGAGAAGTATGTCTGAGCGAAGGACATACTGATATTCTCCTGTCCCGCACGCTGGGCGGGTTAAAACAACAGAACTTGATTCTCTTACCACCCGGAAGCTAGACATCCAAGACCCAGTGTTAGCCTTGCTTTTGGAGGCTCTGAGGGAGAATCTGTCCCGTGCCTGGCCATACCCAGCACCCTTTGCTGTCCTAGGCTTGTCCTGCGCCACCCTGATCTGCCTCCCTCATCAGATGGCCTTCATCCCTTGGTGTGGGGTCCAGTTTTTTCCCTTTAAGGACACCAGTACCTGGATAAGGGCTCATCCTACTCCACATATGAACTTCTTTAAAACTCCACTCCATCTGCAAAAATCCCGTTTCCAAATAAGATCACATTGCCCAGGTCTGGGGTGCACAATTTCAAAAGCACCCCTTCTGGCAAGCACAATCCAACCTATAATGCCCTTGTGTTTCCTGACCTTCAATTGCAGGATGTTAAAGGGAGAGAGTGGATCTCAACCCCAAGGGAAATGAATACCATCCAAGAGTGGGTAAGAGGAACACGTGGGGCTACATCCCTTCTCTGGGAGAGAGTGTTGGGAGTGTTTGCAGCCACAGAAGTGATAGTTGCATCTTATTAGGTGAAAACCTCATTCTCTAATGTCTGTCTGGAAGTTGCGCGTGGCCCGCAGGAGGGTAGCTGGATGCCAAGTTGGCGAGGATGGACGGCGGAGCTGTGGTCCAGCACAGACTTGGCTAAATCAGAGACTGCATTGTGCAGACGGCCCCCTCCTGCCTCTCACTGGGTTGAGGTTGGCCCCCGAGAGATGTGCACGAGGTATGGGAGGCCTGCGTGAAGCAGCGACCACTGTACTCCGACCGGGGGCCAGGCACTTGGGCAGCTGGCGCACCTGTTCACTGACCTGGTGGCTGGCCGTGACTTGGGGCGTCGGCGGCTGTGGGTGCAGCTCTTAGAGCTCCTCCCTGAACTCCTCCCTCAATCTCGCACGTTTTGTGCCTGGTCCGTGTTCAGGTCCACGGCAAAGGGCACCACGGGGTCCTTCTCCAAAGTCACCCACATCGGGGAGGCTGGTGGAAGGCAAACCCGAATTCTAGCGTTTCCTCCTGATTCCATCAGCCTTGCTCTCCTCCCCTTCACGCCCAGCTCTTCTCCATTAGCCCTGCTGACCCTCCGAGACTTCAGCCATCAGACACGGAGGCGACACGCTTCCGCTGACTCCTCCTCCGGACCCCAGTTGTCTAATCCCCGGAATAAACCCCATCCCCCCTCTCTCGGTGCTCCTGCTTCTGACCAATCAGGAGCCCCGGAAAGCCTGGAATTCGGTCTAGCCCCTCCATAAAGGCAGGAAGTCTTCTGCCGACAGATCTATTGTGGAAACTTTTTCTGATCACTGTATTATCACCCATCCTCAGTACTCACTTTCCACCCTCCCTCCCATCCACATCCATACATAGCAACTGTCTCCAATTAGCGCTTGAAAGCAAGTATCCACGCCTCTTTCCTGAGGTCAGCTGCTCCATGTTTGGGGAGTAAAACACAAATGCAATGTGTTGTGGCTTATTTACAAGAGTCTGTTCACAAACAGGGTGACAGCCATGTTCTTGATAGCTATTCACGCCGGCTCGCCAGACTTCTTCCCTCCCAGAAGGGCTCGCGAGAGCAATTTACTAGCGTCGTATCTCGGTCAACTTCTGAAGGGTGAGCCAGGTCCTGGTTCTTCACTCTGATACAGCCTTCTGTTTCACTATAAGCTCTCATTTCCCCACTTCCCGTGTTTGATTGCCCTTTCGGAAGGTCGTGTCTCCTCATTTTTCCGTCCACAGAAGATGTGATTGCTGGGCTGGGCACCTTCCGTTGCCTTGAGCGTGTCACCTTCCCCGCTGTGCCCTCCCTGTCCTCATCTCGAAGTAGCTAGCCCAAGGTCTTCTGTGAAACGCGAACTCTACATCCTGGTTAGCGTGCATTCGCTGCAAAGGTATTAACTGTTGAAATCAATTTAGACAGAGAACCTAGAGCTGCTGTTGAGTGGAACTTCAGACAGCAATGCCTTCTGTATCTGTTTTTCTTTTTCCTCGTGAGATGTATTATAAATTCACTCGATTAAGTCATTCTATTCATTCAGCAGGAGACGAGCCCTGCTGGGCTCTGAGCATGATGCATGCATTGGTCAGAGGTTCGCTTGCTCGGGGAGATAATACTCCATGATTTCCCAGCTCAGCCCTGAGGCCCCCAGGCACCGAGGGAGGCCCAAGGCTGGGGAGTCAGGTTTCTAGAGCGTTGTCTTGGCTAATCTATGTTATTTTCATGAACTGGTTAACATTCCTCATGAAGAAATGGAGGCTAAGTGACTCAGAGCAGATTAGCAAAAAGAGACCTGAATTCTGAGTCTCCCTCAGAATTCTTGGTATGCTGGCTGGCAGGGTGCCTGTCTTTCTCTCAAAATCAGGAAGTTCAAAAAACATAAATCATGTTCATATAAGTAAAGAAGAAAACCTGTATTGATTTTTCTCTCTTTGCTTTGATTTTTAAAAGAAAAAGGAGACAGGGAATAAGTCTTACATTCTGTCAGAAATTTCACATTAGGACTTAGAATCAACAATAAAAAAATGCCTCGTAAATCATCCCATATTTTAAATCACTAATTATAGGTCAACCCCACTCCTTACATAGGCTCGGCCACCAATCCTCAGTCTGAAGACCAGGAAACAGCATGTGAGAGAGTGACTTTTCACTTAACACTTTGTACTCAATGCAAATAATTCAAAACAGCTCTCCGTTAATGTCTGTTAATGTCCATCTCTACTTTTCTCATAATAGGTAAAGTAACTTCTAGTAGAAAAGCTATTTTTTAAAAATATCAAAAATACTGCACTATCGTAACATTTGTAAGCAAACACTCACAAAAGTATATCAAAAGCAGTCATGTGGAATCGGACACGCCAGAATCCTTCAACTAGGTAACTAGTTAGGCAAGTGTCAGTTGGCTGTGAGTGTTCCCTAAGGCCCAGTCCCTCTACATATCTATTTTCATAAAACGTAGAAAACATTTGATTTCGTTCCTCCCCTGTGCCCACCCGCACTTGTCTATGGGTCGGGAATCCACGGACTATAAGCCATGTCTCAGCCCAGGGCGAGCAGGAAGCTGTGTCTGATGAAGCGACTTCAGTTTGCTGGTGAAAGAGCGGGAAATAGGAATTGGCTGTGGTTGCACACTCCACGGTCAATGTCACTAAAAATGTCAAGTGAGCAAGTGGCGATGGAGGGGTTGGGGACGACCATCAGAAACCCTAAATGGCTGACTGTCACACGTATTTCTCAAATAGCCTCTGGGGAGATCCTGGGGTTCTAACCAGCCAATCTGTCCGTGACCTAATGGGTCACCAAAGCTCACAGGCTGGTGTAGAAACCCCCATTCCTTAACGTGACTCTACGTGGAGCTCCCCCTACCTGAGAGGAATCGCATGTGCAGGAGGAGATGGCGGAGCTGAGGATGGGGGTGGTCCCCTGAGCAGGCCCATCCTGGAGCTATTCTGCTTCCTTGCTCATTCCCGCTGCATCCCATTGAGCACAGAGAACATTCCACCTCCTCATCCCTCTTCCCTATGAAAAGGTGTGTTTATTTCCACTTATGTGACGTGGACCGGTTACCAGAGGTAAGAGATGCTTGATCTGGAGTTGAGGAAAAGAGGAGGAAACGAGACACGTCCCAAGATGAGTTTCATTTATATAATGAAAATAAACCTTTACACAAATCAACAGAAACACACCCAGTTGCTTTTTTTTGCGAAAAATATTTTTAAATAAATTTTTGTCTTTTTTTTTTTTTAACATTCTGATATACATATGTAACAAGGTTTATGGCACTGTAACCAGAATCAAATCCAAAAAAAAAAAAAAAAAAAAAGGTGGGAAGGAAAAGTAATTGGTTTCATTTAATTCTCTTTAATCTCCACGCTGGCAAATTTGCACTATTTGCCTAGCATTTGGCTGTCCGCTCTAACTTGCTTACACACTCCAAACACCCTAGTATTGCACAGTGAAGGCATATGGTTGAATGGTCAGTTCCTTGCTAGTTCAAAAAAAAAAAAAATCTCTTAAACCCAGAAAGGGGGAAAATATAATAATTCAGAGTATGAAACACACAAAAATCAACAGTATCTTTGTCTCTCTCAAGGACGTGAAGGGTCCTGAGAACCACGCACGCTGCCCTGATTGCGCTCGGCACCAATGAGCAGGTCAGGGCTTGGTGGGGTGGGTCTACATGAATGGCCCGGCAGATCCAGGTCTTCATAATCCAATGTCTTCTCTACTTTTCTTTTTTGGTTCTTTTTTAAATTGGTACAAAGTGGAGTATATTCGGTCTATGAACCTGCACAGACTATATAATCATAAACTCTACAAATAGCTTCAAAGGAAAAGGGGAAGAAATAAGTTTTATTATGTGTTTATTGTTGGCTTGAAAAAAAAAAAAAACAAACCTTCCTTAGCCTCCTTGCTTTATCAGTTCCTGGGAAGTAAATCTCAACGGGCGTCAAAAGTTAAATTCTTCTCACACTTGTTAAAAATAAAAAGATTTTTAAACGAGTTTGTTTCCATTCACAAACCTTACCCCCAGCTAAAACAAAAAAGGAAAGAAAAAGCAAAGAAATAATCCATTCTCCTTTCTCTTTGTCTCCTAACAGAGAACAGTGACACAGTGACCCTGACCGTCCTGACTGCTGTCACACCACCGTCTCCACGCCCATCAGCTTTGGTGTAAGGATTCGCGGTGTCACCCCGTTGTTCAGGTCTTCCTCAAACTCCAGCAGCTGCCCCATGAAGTTGAGGTTTGGGGAGATAATTGGTCGTTTGCCTTTGACGAATTTATAAGCATCAGTCATGGTCATCCGTGTGTGCTTCATCAGGTAGGCGATGACGATGGTGGCCGAGCGGGACACCCCGGCTTGGCAGTGGATCAGGAGCCCCTTCCCACACTGGTGAGCTTCCTCTGGAAAAGGGAGAAAGGCGAGAGGTGAGGCAAGGACACAGAGAGACGACGGCAAGTGAGTTCACTTTCCTCTGGACTTGACCAGGCCATAGTTTGTCGAGGAAGAATAAATTAAAATGGTTTTAAACCCAAGTATAATTGACTAGCTCACTGTATAATTTATTAGCTCACTGCATATGTATATGTGACAACCTCCAAAATGGGCGAAAAGCAATCGTTGCATGAATAAGCTACATTCCTGCATTTAAAGAGAAGAGCAGGTGAAGGAATTATTCATAGTAGCAGGGTCCGTCACAGGTGGTGGCATTGACTGACGCGAGGGCCACAACACAGTTCATTTCAATGTTAAGCAAGCTACCAAATAGACCCTCCTCATCAAGAACTTTAATTCCAATTGCCAGACTGTGTGACTTGTCAAAACTAGAGTTATTAAAGTCTCTGCTGCCTGGGAGAGAGAAAAAAAAACAGTTCTTTATGCTATAGAATTGTTCTGGACAGGAACTGGTATTGATAAATAAGAATTTCAGTCGTACTAAACTCAGGCCGCGGTCAAAGGGACAAAATTCAACTAGGAGGGTACCATGTTTGGCTTCTTATGGGAAAACCCTGTTGCAACGTTAGGAAAAGACTTTTGGGTCCAGGCATGTGTGTCACCTACATCTGCACTGGGGAGCCCTCTGCACCCACATGGCAGTGACTGGACACATGGAGGAGTTTCAGCAATGGCTCGGAACCCGGAGCAACTGGGAAAGGCCATACTTTATATGTTTCAGAGGCATTAAAGGCTCAGGACAGCAGCTTGTGGGCAGTGCCTAACAGATTCCTCATGACACGTCTAGACTAAAAGGCATCCCAAGGACGTGTCCTGAAGGGATACCAGTTAGATGAAGAGCAGGAGAGGACAACAGAATAAGGAGAGTCGTGGTTTAACTTACAGCTACCAAGAAAAGAAACATCCTATCAGGCTTACTGCTCATAGAAGTAGTATTTCAAGAAAGTATCTCCCCTTTCAATGTCTTCTTTTTAGCACATACTAGGTGTCAACCACCACACCACGACTGAGCTGCATGGTGGTAAGAAGATGAGCTACAAAGCGCTGCTCTGACCACTGGTTCCCCTAAACATTAGGTGAGTGACCTTGAGGCTCAGTCCCTGTGTCTGAACCCTGGGAATAATGCCTACTAACCAGACTCGGGGAACATTGGGGATACCATCACCCAACTCAGCAATCAACTGGCATAAACCCTAAACCTAGACTCTCTTTAGTTTCTATGGGACTCGCAGTGAGTGTTGCTGTGTTTATAAAACTTGCTGTGTTTCTCCTAGATCAAGACTCCAGGACTCCAGTTCACCCAATGATGTAACAGTGAAAACACAACCGTGCTACGCAGGCTGGGATACAGAACTGATTCCAGGTGAAATGCTGTTGGCTGTTTGTTTTCCTTCTACAAAAGCAGGTAAGTGAACACCCTACAAGAAACGTGTAGGGTGCTTTGATTTCACTCCTCTTAGAGCAGTGGTTCTCAACCTTTCTAACACCACGACCCTTTAATAAAGTTCCTCATATTGTGGTGACCCCCAACCATTGCTACTTCATAACTGTAATTCTGCTACTGTTATGAATCGTAATGTAAATATCTGTGTTTTCTGTTGGTCTTAGGCAACCCTGCTAGCGGTTCTCAACCTGTGGTCATCCGTGTGGTTGAGAACCGCTGCTGTAGAGCATAAGACCATCGGAAAACACAGATATTTGCATTACGATTCATTTATAGTAGCAAAATTGCAGTTATGAAGTAGCAACGAAAATAATTTTATGGTTGGGAGTCACCATAACATGAGGAACTGTATTAAAGGTTCGCGGCATTAGAAAGGTTGAGAACCACTGTCTTAGAGGAAGCACATTGCATGCTACTCACTAAAGGAAAACAATTTCCTAACTTCCCTCTACTGGAATTAAGTCAGAAAAATTGCAGCCGTAACATCATGTACCAACCAGAAAGTTCCTCTTCTGCTTGATGACAACAACTATTTCTTCCTCTGGGCTCAACGCCTGGTTCAGATATTGGTAATAAAGAATGCAAGTTCCCTTGGCACCATGTGTTACCAGGCGGGAATGAACAGAGCATGGTAAACACTGCCCCAGCGTATTGTAGAAAGGCCCCCCGAGTTCTGGTCCCTCCACTGACAATAAAACTCCGATGACCTAGGACAGTGGTCGGCAAACTCATTAGTCAACAGAGCCAAATATCAACAGTACAACGATTGAAATTTCTTTTGAGAGCCAAAGTTTTTAAACTTCTTCTAACGCCACTTCTTCTAAGTAGACTCACCCAGGCCGTGGTATTTTGTGGAAGAGCCACACTCAAGGCGACGAAGAGCCGCATGTGGCTCGCGAGCCGTGGTTTGCCGACCACTGGTCTAAGGAAATCAAGTACCATCTCACCAATGCTCACATTCCCGCCCTCTGCTGCCCGATGTTTCAGACAAAGCCGGGAGAGGGACAAACACTCGCCCGCCTCCGGTCCTCTCTCTTCTCTGCGCTGATGTGATGGGGAAAGATGTTCACCAAGGCGTCGCCTCACCTCATGTAAAGTGGCTCTACCAACTGCAAGTCCATTGAACTCAAGGTAAGGGGGTGCGGGCGAGTTTAGTCACTATTTCCTGCCAAGTGCCGAGGTAGACCAGACAGCCACAGCACCAGCTCTGCTATCCACTGTCTTGCCTTCTACCAATTCTTTTATAGAAATTACATTCTGGAACGTATCACGGCTCACCCCTGCCCCTTTCTCACTGAGAACTTGAGGGATGAGGGTTTCCAGCTGAACACCTCCCAACCAAGTGGAATTCCTGCCCTTTTATACTCATCCTGATGGACAGTCCACTCGGTGGGTTATGACTTAAGAGAAAACTCAGCAGCAGAGCCCCAAAACCACTCCGAGCAGCTTTCCTTTAACACCCCGACATTCATCTTGAACTTGACATCAAAGCAAAAGCCGGAGGGGAAAAGAAGGCAGAAGAGGGGGGGAGGTAGTTACCAATGAACTCGAAAGCCTCTTCGAAGTACTGCCGCAGGTTCTGCTTGTTGCTGTCGGTGGCCGGCAGCCGCTTGTAGTTGAACAGGCCTTTCTCGTAGTGGTAGAGGGGCAGGTGCGTGGTGACGTTGATGACGTAGCCGATGTTCAGCCGCTGCATGGCGTCCAGGTCCTGAGCGTCCTGCTCGTTGCCAAGGAACAGGAAGGGCAGGATGGGCGTCAGCTCCGCGTTCTCGATGTCGGGGGTGGTGGGGAGGCACTGAGGTAGCACTGAGGCCGCGGATGCGCCGCCCCCCACCTCCCGGCACTCTTGGAGCTGGAGGGAGTTGTCACAGAGGTTTTCATGGTTCTGCTTAAAACTGCTGAGGCCACCTAGAAGGCAAACACAGCGAGAAGAATGAGGCCACCTTCCCGGTAGGTTTTTGTAATATGTTCTTATTCATTTTACAGAGAGAGGAAGAGAGACATGGAAACATCGATGAGAGGGAAAGATCAACACTGATCGGCTGCCTCCTGCACACCCCCCACCAATGGGGAACAAGCCCACAACTTGGGCCTGTGCCCTGACTGGGAGTCAAACCGGTGACCTCCTGGTTCATGGGTCGATGCTCAACCACTGAGCCACACCGCCCAGGCAGGAGCCTGCGTTTTTTGCAGATGTGTATATATATATTTTATAAAATAAAATTTAAGCTCTAGCTGGTTTGGCTCAGTGGATAGAGTGTCGGCCTGCAGACTGAAGGGTCCCAGGTTCGATTCCGGTCAAGGACACATGCTTGGGTTGCAGGCTTGATCCCCAATGGGGGGCGTGCAAGAGGCAGCCAATCAATAATTCCCTCTCATCATTGATGTTTCTCTCTCTCCCCCTCTGCCTGCCTCTCTGAAATCAATACAAATAAATATATTAGAAAAATAAGTAAAATTTTTTTAAAAGTCCATTTGGAGGCTCAGGACAAGCTGTGGAGGCCAGCACTGCGCACGGTGCTTGGGAAATGTGCCTTTTATACAAACTGGGGCATGCTCCCTGGAAAAGGCCCCATGCAGCACCAGGCAGTGCCAGCGGCGGCTAATTGGATCTGCCTCCCCGAGCATGTGCTCCGTGGCCTACATAGAACCTTGCACCTGGGGAGCTGAGGAAGGCACAGCGCGATGACCTCGGGCGAGGGACCTCTGCCAGCATCCTGGCACCGCAGGCGTGTGACTGGCACCCTTTGTAAGCTCACCTCACCCACAACGGCCACTTCCCTCCCGGCCCAGCACCGTGGTCACGAGCGGGGACCTGGGAAGAGCCCGTTTACCTTGGGGCTCATCCCAGCCCCACCCCTTCCTGGTTCTGCCACTTGCTGAAGCTCATTTCTCTGAGCCTCAGTTCCCCTACCTGTACAGTGAGGGTCATGGCGTCTACCCCGTGGTGTGATTGGGAGCCTGGAGTGAATGGATACATGCCAAGTACTTAGCACGCTGCCTGGCACACGGTATCACTCGGCAGGGGGTTGCTACGTTTATTAGAGTTATTTCTCTGATCGCCCAAGCAGCAGAGAAATGCTTGGAAAAGACAAAAATACAGGGAGGTGTAAGGGGAGTTTTCCTTATCCCTTTTTTGATATTTTCCATGTATTTCACTGACCGGTTTCAATCCCGATTTCCAGGAGGAGGCAGTGTGGGAGCAGCCCGGATCCTTGCACCCACTTCTCCATCAGGAAACCTCTAACAAGCATGTCAAACTCATGGCACACAACGAATATTTTTGCGGCACCGCCAATATAACGGTAAGAAACATTTTAATAATTTCGTAATGTAATTTTTACAATATCCTTATTTGTAATTATTAACAAACTACAATGTTCGCTAATGACTGGTTACTATCATCGTGTAGCATTCATTTCCCTTACACGCCTCACGCGCAGGCACACCATTTCTCTCCACTAATACCAGCGGCGAATATTGTAGCAGCCGATGGCCACGGTGTCCGTCTTGGACTGACTTGTTTGGTGTGCGCAATGGGAAATATTTCGCGTCTGGTAAGTTAATGTTCAAGAAAAAATATTAGTTTTTATTAAAATGTTCTATTTTGTTAACTCATTTATTTCAGCCCTTTGTATTCAGCATGTTTCTATAGAAATAAACCTACATTTTAATGAAAATTGAAGCTTTTGTTTTCTTGCGGCCCACTTACACCTTGTTTATTTGGCCTGTGTTAGCCTTTGAATTTGACATGCTTGAGGCACAACTTTGAGCTAGCTTAAGCCTCTGTCCTGCCTCCTAAATGCTATGGGTCTCGAGTAAAAAGCTGAAAATGGTACCAGTTTTTCCATTTTTAGAATGCAGGCCTGTCCCTCCACCGAAGGAGCATTACCCATGAGAATAGATCTGAAGGAAATCAGCTGGATGTGTAAGATGTTCACTACTGCATTGTCTATTTTATAGAAAAGGCCGAGTTTAACACAATTTTAAGGGGAGAGTTAATATAATCACCCAATGAAATGCTATGTAGCCACTCAAGGTTGTGAAAAAATAGGAAAGCAAAGATAATGTTTGATATTAAATGAAAAAAAGGCAATTCAAAAACATCCACCGTGCATGGTGATCAAAAGTTGAAGGACTATGCAAAAAAAGAACACTTAAGTTAGGAAATTTATGGATCATAGTTTGCTTAAGTTTCCTTTCATATTTGTTAGTTGCATCACACACGTGGATAAGCCCAAAAGATTATACAAGTAAGGACTACGCAACCAGACATTATTAGCACCCAATCAGCTCTGATTCAAATCAAAGAGGAAGAAGCTGGAGATCTCCCATAAGCTGAAAGCGACCAAAACACAGCCTGTCCCCCCCCTCGGTAGGGGCTTTACAGCAGCCTCCAGGGTCTCAGGAGGTAAGACCGGAAGCGAGAGCGCGAACAGGATGTGGCTGCGGTGAAACAGGAAGTCTGTCCACAGGTCTCTGAGCCTCGCCTGTGTCCTTCAAGTCTCATCTTTAGCAAGCACAGCAGGAAGCTCCAGACTGTAAGCGAGATCCAGTGTCGGGGCTGCTGACAGCCAGCGCACGTGGACTTGGCCATGTACACCAGGGAGGTCATATGTTAAGGTCTGGCAACGGCCCCAAGCATATGCCAAGGCGTACTATTCGGACCACTTCACTCCTCTGTAAGGGTCAAACCTAGCTCTTCTTTTCGCAAAGAAAAGCAAGAGCTAGCCTTTCATTTTAATCGATTGTTAGAATTAAACGCTGCCCTTACATATCATGTGTATTCTGCTAGGACAGTGGTCGGCAAACCGCGGCTTGCGAGCCACATGCGGCTCGTTGGCCCCTTGAGTGTGGCTCTTCCACAAAATACCACGGCCTGGGCGAGTCTATTTTGAAGAAGTGGCGTTAGAAGGAGTTTCAGTTTAAAAAATGTGGCTCTCAAAAGAAATTGCAATCGTTGTGCTGTGGATGTTTGGCTCTGTGGACTAATGAGTTTGCCGACCACTGTGCTAGGAAATCACGGGGGGGAAAGTTTATCTGGGCTCAAAGAGATCATTTTTAAAGTAGACGGAAGAAATGGAAAACCCGAAAAGCTTCACTAGTGAAAACATTTAAAGACACTGAAATGACCCACTGCCCCCGTCACCAGCTCCACAAAAGAGACGGAAAGGTTATTTAAAACCTGCTCAGCTGCGGCCCCTACCAAGTCCAAGCAGACAGTTCCACGCTGATTCCGGGATGGGAACCTCATTCACTTATTTTTTCCCCAAAGAAAAAGGCAGTCGTTACACTTTTCCATAAACAATGAGAGGAAAGGACAACTAACATGAATTCAAAAGAAGTTTCTAAGGGGGGAGGGGGAGAGAACAAGAACTCTCTCTCGTCTTACGTAGAGTACTTGAGCTGTAATTTGTCTCAAAAGCGGCTAGTTAAAAAAAAAAAAAAAGCACGCCAGAAAACCCCCCACGCAGAAGAAAGCAGCACGGAGCTTTTTAAAATTCTGTCTCTACACCTCCTTTCCCAGTGACATCAGCCGGGGGCTCCCCACCTGCCCAGTTGCCATAGCAGTTACACAAAGACATACAATGACATCAGTTGGCATGATATCAACGCTTTGAGTGCAAACAATACAAGAAGAAGGACTTTGTTTAAGGCCTTTGGTGCAACTGTGGTCTGGGGAGGCAGTGATGTAATATGCTAACAGGTGGCATGGGCCTTCCATGTGCTTAATGGGGGGAAAACGAGGGGGGAGGGGGAGAGAATTCGAGACAGACAGACACAGTAAGATCCGGATCATGGGGGGTGGGGGGGTCTCACGTGCAAAATTCTGGGCATGTTGTATAAGCCATGTGGGAACCGGCTCAGAGAACATGTGGAGACGGAGTGGACAGAAAAGGGAAGAGAGGAGTTCAAACGTATTCGCTGCAGAAGAAAATTCTCACTGAAGGGAGGGAAGAAATTGTCTCCCGTCCGAGTGCTACTCGGGCAAGAGCTCCCAGGAAGGACAGTGCCCAGCAGACAGTGCGGGATGGTGCTTAGAGCAAAAGGAACCAGGGGGGTCGCAGTGGTGGTTTGGAGAGCGATGTCTAGAGGCACAAAGCCTTCTCTTGGGAGGTGGGATGAGAAGCTGGGGGGGGGGGCAGGAAAGGAGTGATGCTAACGAGGTTTTCTCTTCCAAACCCTGTCCCCTACCAGACCCCATTCCTATCCCCTAGACTCCCAGCTGACCGCCCCCGTGCTGCGGAGCTGTGATGATTTCATACTCGGCGAGGAGCTGGGTCCTTTCATACTTGTTCCTGCTAAATGAGAAATTAGAACAGGAGAAGCAGCAGCACTGAAGCAGAGGTGGTGTGGCTGGTGGTTAGGTGCGGGGGTTAGAGGCAGACAGACCAGGCTGCGATGGTGAGTCTGCCTCTGAGGAGCCGTGAGGCCTGGTGCAATCACCTTCCCCCATTAGGCCTCAGTTTACTGATCTGTAGAGTGGGTGGAATATCATCTACCCACAGAGCCCGGCGCCGGAAGCCCAGGTGCATCTGTTGATCTGTCACCAGGCGCCCCACCTCCTCCCGTTCACCCCTGCGCACCGCAGTCCCGTGCCGAGGCCAGGCTGCCCGGGTCTGCATCCCGAACACCAGCCACGCCATCCCCTGCACCGGTTTCTCACCTCCCGGTGCCTCCGTTTCCCCACATAGGGAACAGGGACGACAGCAGCACCTGCCTCCCACCACTGCTTTGGGGATTAAACTGGTTAATAAATAGCAAGTCCTTCGAAACCGTCTCTAGCACACATTTAAAGCACGTGTTTTTGCAATACTTGGGGAAACTACCCTTTTAAAGACCTAACAAGGACTGCTTCATATAAAGACCGTAAATGAGAAGTAAGCCAACGTCTAGAGATTCTCCCCTGAGAACTGTATTCAGAAGGAAGCAGGAACTGAGCATCGAGCAGCGTGAGAGCTTAAAGATGCTCCGAGAGAAAGCAGCAGCGCCCCCTTCCTCAGGGCACCCCCCACTTCCCCAGTCAGGGCACCCCGCGAGGCTGCGCATGCCTGGATCCCGGCTTTCCCGGTGGAGGGAGGGCTGAGGGTTTTATTTTTTAAGCTTTTTAAAATTTCCCAATTACCGTTCGCATTCATGGCTCTTTCGTATTAGTTTCAGGTTACAGCATAGTGGTTAGACAATCATATAGGGCTTTCTAAAAAATATACTGATTTCAGAGAGGAAGGGAGAGGGGGAGAGAGATGGAAACATCTATGATGAGAGAGAATCACTGATCAGCTGCCTCCTGCACGCCCCTTACTGGGGATCCAGCCCGCAACCCGGGCATGTGCCCTAACCAGGAATCGAACCGTGAAATCCTGGTTGACAGGTCGATGCTCAACCCCTGAGCCACGCCGGCCGGGCAAACTGAATGTCTTAAATGACACTGCTCCCCTCCCTGTGTGTCCTCAGAGTCCTCGCCAGGCCGACCACGTTAGGCACCAACTGCTTGTAGTTATCGGAGCAAATAGTTTCCAGCCCGAGAGCAACACTGGGCGACGCATTTCCAACCCTTATCTCAGAACGAGCTTCTCTGCCAAAACCAGTCTGGGCAGCACGTGGGCACCCAGTGGCAAGGAAGAACACCAGCCCCTAAAGAGATATACACACCCAGCCCCTAAAGAGATATACACACCCAGCCCCTAAAGAGATATACACACCCAGCCCCTAAAGAGATACACACCCAGCCCCTAAAGAGATATACACACCCAGCCCCTAAAGAGAATACACACCCAGCCCCTAAAGAGATATACACACCCAGCCCCTAAAGAGATATACACACCCAGCCCCTAAAGAGATATACACACCCAGCCCCTAAAGAGATATACACACCCAGCCCCTAAAGAGAATACACACCCAGCCCCTAAAGAGATATACACACCCAGCCCTTAAAGAGATATACACACCCAGCCCCTAAAGAGAATACACACCCAGCCCCTAAAGAGAAATACACACCCAGCCCCTAAAGAGATATACACACCCAGCCCCTAAAGAGAAATACACATCCAGCCCCTAAAGAGAAATACACACCCAGCCCCTAAAGAGAATACACACCCAGACCCTAAAGAGATATACACACCCAGCCCCTAAAGAGATATACACACCCAGCCCTTAAAGAGATATACACACCCAGCCCCTAAAGAGAATACACACCCAGCCCCTAAAGAGAAATACACACCCAGCCCCTAAAGAGATATACACACCCAGCCCCTAAAGAGAAATACACATCCAGCCCCTAAAGAGAAATACACACCCAGCCCCTAAAGAGAATACACACCCAGACCCTAAAGAGATATACACACCCAGCCCCTAAAGAGATATACACACCCAGCCCCTAAAGAGATATACACACCCAGCCCCTAAAGAGAATACACACCCAGCCCCTAAAGAGATATACACACCCAGCCCCTAAAGAGATATACACACCCAGCCCCTAAAGAGATATACACCCAGCCCCTAAAGAGATACACACCCAGCCCGTAAAGAGATATACACACCCAGCCCGTAAAGAGATATACACACCCAGCCCGTAAAGAGATATATACACACCCAGCCCGTAAAGAGATATATACACACCCAGCCCCTAAAGAGAATACACACCCGGTCCCTAAAGAGATATGCACACCCGGCCCCTAAAGAGAATACACACCCAGCCCCTAAAGAGAATACACACCCAGCCCCTAAAGAGAATACACACCCAGCCCCTAAAGAGAATACACACCCAGCCCCTAAAGAGATATACACACCCAGCCCCTAAAGAGAATACACACCCAGCCCCTAAAGAGATATACACACCCAGCCCCTAAAGAGATATACACACCCAGCCCCTAAAGAGATATGCACACCCAGCCCCTAAAGAGAATACACACCCAGCCCCTAAAGAGAATACACACCCAGCCCCTAAAGAGATACACACCCAGCCCCTAAAGAGAATACACACCCAGCCCCTAAAGAGATATGCACACCCAGCCCCTAAAGAGAATACACACCCAGCCCCTAAAGAGATATACACACCCAGCCCCTAAAAGAGAATACACACCCAGCCCCTAAAGAGATATACACACCCAGCCCCTAAAGAGAATACACACCCAGCCCCTAAAGAGAATACACACCCAGCCCCTAAAGAGATATACACACCCAGCCCCTAAAGAGATATACACACCCAGCCCCTAAAGAGAATACACACCCAGCCCCTAAAGAGAATACACACCCAGCCCCTAAAGAGAATACACACCCAGCCCCTTAGGAGATATACATACCCAGCCCCTAAAGAGAATACACACCCAGCCCCTAAAGAGAATACACACCCAGCCCCTAAAGAGATATACACACCCAGCCCCTAAAGAGAATACACACCCAGCCCCTAAAGAGATATACACACCCAGCCCCTAAAGAGAATACACACCCAGCCCCTAAAGAGATATACACACCCAGCCCCTAAAGAGAATACACACCCAGCCCCTAAAGAGAATACACACCCAGCCCCTAAAGAGATATACACCCAGACCCTAAAGAGAATACACACCCAGCCCCTAAAGAGAATACACACCCAGCCCCTAAAGAGAATACACACCCAGCCCCTAAAGAGAATACACACCCAGCCCCTAAAGAGAATACACACCCAGCCCCTAAAGAGAATACACACCCAGCCCCTAAAGAGATATACACACCCAGCCCCTAAAGAGATATACACACCCAGCCCCTAAAGAGATACACACCCAGCCCCTAAAGAGAATACACACCCAGCCCCTAAAGAGAATACACACCCAGCCCCTAAAGAGAATACACACCCAGCCCCTAAAGAGAATACACACCCAGCCCCTAAAGAGATATACGCACCCAGCCCCTAAATACACACCCAGCCCCTAAAGAGAATACACACCCAGCCCCTAAAGAGAATACACACCCAGCCCCTAAAGAGAATACACACCCAGCCCCTAAAGAGAATACACACCCAGCCCCTAAAGAGAATACACACCCAGCCCCTAAAGAGAATACACACCCAGCCCCTAAAGAGAATACACACCCAGCCCCTAAAGAGATATACACACCCAGCCCCTAAAGAGAATACACACCCAGCCCCTAAAGAGATATACACACCCAGCCCCTAAAGAGAATACACACCCAGCCCCTAAAGAGATATACACACCCAGCCCCTAAAGAGAATACACACCCAGCCCCTAAAGAGAATACACACCCAGCCCCTAAAGAGAATACACACCCAGCCCCTAAAGAGATATACACACCCAGCCCCTAAAGAGATATACACACCCAGCCCCTAAAGAGAATACACACCCAGCCCCTAAAGAGAATACACACCCAGCCCCTAAAGAGATATACACACCCAGCCCCTAAAGAGATATACACACCCAGCCCCTAAAGAGAATACACACCCAGCCCCTAAAGAGAAACACGGAGTCCACGGTTGCCCGTGTCCCCCACCAGGAGGTCAGTGGGTGGCAATCCCCGTGGAGCCCTGGGTCTGGAGGGAAGCCTGTCTGTCTGTGTCCATGTGTTTTGACGCGTGTGGCTGTTGTGGCTGCTGCGCCCCTGGAGGCAGAGAGCCCGTGGGATGACTCAGAAGCAGTGCCCTGGGGAGCAGATGAAGGAACCACCTCCACGTGCAGAATCGTGAGAGATTTCCACCTCCCCAAGCCGGGCAGCCCTGCTGCACGCACGCCGTTTCCAGCAATGGAAGGCCAACGCTCCCTGAAGGTCAGCACGTGGAATTAACACCCAGAGACGTGTGGCGGGGGGCTGAAAGGAAACTTCTAGAAGCTTGCTGCAAGCATACTGATCGCCCCTGTTTGCTGCCTCATTTTTCTTACTGGGTGACTAGTCTTTTAAAGTAAAATGGCACTTGGATGATAGCGGTCAAAAACATGGACTCTGGAGCCCGGCTGGTGTTGCTCAGTGGTTGAGCGTCAACCTATGCACCAGGAGATCATGGCTGGATTTCTCTGTCTCTTCCCCTCCCTTCCACTCTCTGAGTATTAAAAACAAACAAAACACCCCCAAAACTAAAAAACAGCAGCTTTTGCTCCTTACTAATCCTATATAATAAAAGGCTAATATGCAAATTGTCCCCTCAACTGGAAGTTCAGGAGTTCAACCAGGGGGCGGGGCCAGACCGCCAACTGCCCATGGCCCCTCCCCCTGGCCAACCCCACCCCCGATTGCCCCAATTGGGGGGGGTGGGCTGGCTGGCTTGGACCCCACCCATGCACGAATTTGTGCACCGGGCCTCTAGTCTTTGTATACTTTACAATATGGTTTCAGCTAGATTTTTGGTTTTGTGTACTTCTACAACTGCTTTCATTCATTAACTTGTTCAGAGGGCTCTTATTTCTTATGTTTTAAAATACATTGCTCCCTTCTTTGATGGATAAAATCTTTGTCACACACCCAATAGAAGTAATTTGTCAAAAATTCCTGTCTAAATATTTACCTCAAAAAGGTGAACTGAGCAATGATCTCGGAATGGTGACATACAGAAATGAAGCTTTAATGGTGTGCCTTCCAGGAAAAGCTGACCCCGGCATGCTTTTGTCCAATCTCGAAGACTCTCCCTCTGCCCAGCCCACCCCACCCCACGCTCGCAGCTCAGAAGCTGCCTGGGGTGCACACAGGAGCCCACGGCGGAACTGGTGCGGGAAGGACTGGGGGTTCGATCCCAGCCTGGAAGTGGCTCAGCGGCTCCCCAAGGCAGCGTCTGTGACCCCTTGAAGGAGGTGACTCCTAACCCCCCTTCCCATCCTCCCTGCCTCAGAGCTGTAACGAGTGACGTGTTCTGGGCACCGCGAGTGTAATTTGCGTGTATTTGACTAACAGGCAGCGTGTCTGGGAGGCTCCTCCGCGAGTATGTAAATCCAGCCTGTCTCTTTAAATCTCTTACCTCGTGTATTTACATTAGAACAGAAAGCAGTGCCAGAAACAACAGCTGATGACAGTCGTGTAATTTTCCACAAAGACGACAATCAAGTGGCTTTGTGTGGTTTTCTGAACAGATGACATTCTGTGAGCAGGACTCAAAGGGGAAGATCTCAGAGTCCTCCCCACCCCCACCAGGAACTCCCCCAGGTTGTGCAGAAGTCAGTGCCTTCCAGGAAGAGCCCTTCTGTCCCCCCTCACCAGGGCCCGCGTGTCCCTCGCGTGTCCCTCGCGTGTCCCTCCCTCCCGCTCTCCGATCCTAAACCCTTCCGAAGTATAAGGCAGGAAACAAGACTCAGGAGTTCTACCTCGAATGCATTTGATGCTTGGCCTTCCAATAGAATCCGCAGCGTATCTTTTAACCCTATTGTGAAAGGGTCGAGGGTGGTTTGGGGAAGAGAGGCCCAGCTCCCTTCCCTTCCCCCCCCCCAACACACGGTTCCTGAGGCCTGTGAGTGCAGAAAACCCCGTCTTTCCATCCACCCTCCCTGTTCAGTCTCCGACAGGTTTCAGCGAGAACCACCGACAAGGCAGGGGTGGGCATCACGGGCTTCCCCCAGCCACTCCCTGTGCCCGAGGGCCAGGGCGACGCTCTCCATCTCTGACCTCGCCTGGACTAGGCACGGCACACTTGGTGGTGGACACACACACACACACACACACACACATACACACACACGCCGTCCCTGTTGAAAGGCCGGCCTGTGGGCGTGATTGTCACCGGGGTTCATCTGCCTCTCCCTCTCACTAACAAAAATGCCAACGAAAGGAAGTCAACGTGCTTTATGTTCAGGACCGGCTTGGAGGCTCATCAAATGAATGGCTTTCCACTGAGAAGCATGCCTACGGACGTACAGGCTGGGCATGCGGAGGGGAGAGGGCTGCCGGCCGGCCGCGTTCACGCCCAGGCTCCTGAAAACGTGCAATTCCGAGTCCCTCCTGCCTCCACGGGGAGGCTTGACCTCCGTGAGCACAGACAGACCCAGCAGCTCCCGGGAGAGAACGGCTCACCACAAACACTCAGCTCAAGCCTCCCGGTTTTCGTGACAGACACACCGGCTGCATTCACATTATTTTCACTTTCAGAATCTCTTTCATCTAAAAGCAAGGCCTTCCAGACAGCTGGGGGCCCGAGTGACATCCTGAAGATGTCCCTCCCCCCCCCCTCCCCTTCTCCCTCCCTCCCCACTGGTCAGGGTCCAATGGGAGGAGACGGATGATAAACACATAAACCTACAAATAAAAGGGTAATAATTAATTACGAGGGCCACGGGGTTCCCTCCGGTTCCTGGGTACTGCGGGAGCGAACTAATTAGATCTAAGTCCAGGGCAGGCCTCGTAAGGGCTGAGAAGGGACTGACTGGTTTGGGGGGAAGGGGAGAGGGGAGGGAGTCCAGGGGAACAGTTAAGGCCCCGAGAACCACACTATGGCAAAGGCAGGCCACGCATGAGGCCTGGGTGATGCAAAGGACCTAATGCGGCGAGGCAGGATGAGTGGGCAGGGACACAGTGTGGGGGGGGGGGGGTGCGGGGGGAAGCAGGGATCATGGAAGTCTGCAGGAGGCATCTTAGGCACATTACGTAGTTGGGACTTTAAATTCAGTGGGAGCTCCTGATTGCTTAGAAATCCACACAAGATGATCAATACATGTTTGAAAGGAACAGGGAGAGAGGGGGAGAAAAAAAAAGTGTTGACTGACCAGATGGTATAATATACCTATACACCAAAACCTGGGCAAATTCGTCCACTTTCTTTCCCTGAATGCTTTTTTTTTTTACATGTGCTATGGACTCAGTTCTACACTACCCCCCCTTCATGTGTTGAATCCCTTAACTCCCAATGTGATGGTATTTGGAAATGGGGCCTTTGAGAGATGAGGTCATGAGGGTGGGGCCCTTATGATGAGATTAGTGCCCTTATAATAAGAGACCCCAGAAATCTTGGTGTCTCTCTCCCTACTACCTAAGGACCCAGAGAGAAGGTGGCCATTTGCAAACCAGGAAGAGAGACCTCATCAGAACCTAACCATGCTGACACCTTTAACCCTGGAATTCCAAACTTCAGAACTGTGAGAACTAAGTTTCTGTGGTTGGTTGTTCAAGCCACTCAATCTGTGTCATGTTGTTATGGCGGCCCAAGCCAACTAATACCATACCCGCTTTTAATTTTGATTCTCAGTATAGCTTACTTTCTAAAAAAATAGAAATTATAGTTCTTACTTTCAAGGAATTACACCGAAACCTGAGGACTGCCTGAGAACCTGGCCCCTGGGAGCCAACCCAAGTTGGTACCATATCTTAAAGTCAAGCCAGGAACGGTCCAAGGTCAGGGAATGGGATGCAGCCTAAAGGACCCACAAGCCCATAAGAGGCAAGACCATGGATCCTTCTGGATCCTTAGTTCTACTAGCCAGCTTCCAGCGGAGAAACCCACTCCTTCCCCAAGACACTTACCTCCTCTCTAGCTATATACCCTCCTTGGGAGTCAGCGCCGGCCCATGCCCTCCCTGCAGCCTCTCTCTGGGCCAAAGGATATTTTAGCCGGAGGCTTTCTGTGTATTTGGGAGTCTACTCTATACCTTCTCTGTTCACTAAAAACCTCAATGCTGGTGAATCCATCAAGATGGATTCAGGGAAGGGGGGAAAAAAAAAATCCATGAGCTCATACTCGGAAGGCTGCAGAGGGAAGAATGTTACCAGAAGGAGAGGGCTATAAAACACAAAGCTATATTTTTCCCAAGAGCTCAACCACTCTCCATCATCGTTTAATTCTCTGAAGAGAGGGAAACATTCTTTGCTTTTCGGTGCAGAGGTTTAAATAATGAGGCACTGCTAAACAAACAAACAGAGGAAAGCCCAGAAAAGCTATTCCTTAGACAGGCCCATTGTACAAAAGGCAAACTGTTGCTTAACCATCCACCTCCCCTGAGGACCGACATTTATCTTAGACCCCAAATTAAACACATCACAGCTTCACAGCAAAAGTATGTTTCCCAATGGGATCTAAGTAGAGTCCAATTAAATAAATCTCTGGAAATATCAAGAGCAAGCCTCGAGGGAGAGCATATTTCTACTGCGAAACATTCCCAGTGGAAATTACGTTCACAGGAGGTCATCTAGAAACATCCATGACAAGAAGAGAGGAGGGAAGGCAGGAAGCAAAGGGAGGTTACACAGGGAAGCCCAGCGGTTCCATCGCTCAGCTGTGTACAGAAGCATATCGTGAACAATGCCCTGTGCATCTCAGCTTGCTTTGAATGAAACCTCCGTGTGTCCAAAATAACAGCTTTCAGGGTGATGTGTTTTCATCTGACCTGGAGGTCAAAGGGCTGTGGCTTGGGGAACTGAGAAAGTGGTAGGGGAAGGGATCAGTGTCAACCTCAAAATTTGGGCTGTGTTTTTACTGAACCAATGTTTTCAGTTCATAAAACGCATAGGAACAACTTCCTCAAGTCACTGAGCTGAATTCTGTATTCGGCAAGAATACTAAGCAAGCCTAAGTATTACCGATCAACTGCCAGAACGAGCAGGCATGAGCTCTCCTGGAATAAGGATTCACCCAGCCAGCCATGTCCAACACTCATGCCATGCCATGAGATGGAGCTTGGGAAGGTCAGCCTGAAGCCAGGTGAGGCTTCCGTGCGCTGGGAGATAACATGACGTTGAATCATGTCAGCAGGTAGCGTGTCCCTACCCAGTGGACCACCTTCTGAGATGAAGGGGCAAAGAGCCAGAAGGCCAGTACAGCTCTGAGGAGGTGGGCTGGGATTCTACATTGTCAACATGGACTTGAGCTAAGTGGAGGGTCAGCCAAGTAATGATCAGTGCAGCCTGGGACAGGTAGAATGGAGAGATGACCTGGGATGCACCCCACACCTGACACCATTGGCCTTCTCAGCCACAGCCCCTTGAAGCCATGCCTAACGCTGCTCAGGGTGACAGAAGTCCTGACCTCAGGGACTCAGAATGCAGCCCTCTTTCCACACTAACGTGATACGGGGCTCTACCTCTGCGACCTCTGTTGCCACTTCTCTAACATCCGGGTTGGCATAATCTGTAAGTTTCTCCCAATTCTTGCATTCTACAACGTCAGCACAGCTTTGATAAACCTGACACTGATAAACAACGGCGAGAAGGAGCCCAGATGTTCTAGGGTGTGTGAGGCCTGGGCGATCTGCTTCTCACCCAGGGCCTCTGCACGTGCTGTTCCCTCTTCCTGGAACTCTCTTCCCCTTATTCCTCACGTGGGTGATGCAGACCTCAGATCAAGGGTGATTTCCTCATAAAGGTCTTCCCTAACATCCAATTTAGAGCTGCCCTCCCTTAGCTCTCTTTCATTATATCACCAAGTTTCCAAGTTTTATAACCTTCAAAGCACTCATTACTCTCTGAAACTACCTGTTTATTTCTTCACTTGTTTATTGTTGTTCTTATTAAAATGCGGACCCCATGGATGCTGAGCTGTGGTTTGTCCTAGAACAGGATAGGGAACCTTTGTTCTGCCAAGGGCCATTTGGATATTTATAACATCATTCGCGGGCCATACACAATTATCAACTTAAAAAATGAGCCTCCTATATTTGGTCAAACATTTCATTAACTCACCCCTGATGCCTTGGCAAGGCCAGACCAAAGGATTTCGCTGGTCTTCTACAGCCCGCGGGCCGGATGTTCCCCACCCCGGTCCTAGAGGAAATCGAGTATAATTCCCTGCAGTGGGGTTCAGGCTGCCTCCACACCACAGCAGTACGATCTTGGCAAGTTGCTTAGCCTTTTTATACCCTAGTTTCCTCATTTGCAAAATGGGGCTAATCATAGTACCAACAGGCAACAATAGAGTTATTGTGTGAACTTAATGAGCTAATACTGGTAGTTATTAATAGAAATAGAAAGTATTCACTGGTTAGCACCCAGAGCAATACAGTGAGTCCTCATTCAACACTGTTGATAGGTTCGGTGACTTTAAGCAAAACAACATATCACAAAACCAATTTCACCAGAGGCTAACGGATATAAACAAGAATTCTGTTCCTATGGCATCTCATCCATGTTATAACAAAACGACGTTGAACAAGACGACGTTATTCCAGATCCTCTGTACATGATTTGTATAGCAGCTGCTCATTAAATGTTTCTAGATTAAATGAAACGACAAAGGCCCGTTAGTTGTAAAGCACCTACTATGTGCTGTTTGGCATAATGCTAGGGATTCGGGAGATTAAGAAATAAAAAGGTATCTATTTCTTGAAGATAAATCCAGTGAGAACAAGAAGGAGGGGTGAAGAAACATCAGGGAAAACTTAGCGAAAGGAAACACTGAAGATCATCCAGAAAGGATGCCATCAGCTGTGACGCAGGCAAGGCAGGTGTAGGGCCAACCAGGTGACTTCAGCCTGAGGACATGGGACGCCGGTCACCCACCTGGGTGGGAAGGAGGGCTGACAAGCCTCATGAAGAAGAGGCACCCTGTAGGACAGCCATGCCCGGGGAGGGCGCGGGTCCAGGGCAACTCACACCTGGTGGCCTTCAACCCTTCCTCCCGTGTCCATGTCTCCCCTCGGACACTGTGTGTTCGTGATGGATGGCGGACATGGATGGAAAGCAGCCACGAGAGAGTAGAAGAGGTTTAAGTGGGAGCATTCAGCCCGAGCGATGTCAGGGAACAGCAGGGGGGACCCCCAGTTCAGCCCAACACATTTATTAAGCCCTAAATATGCGCTGGCGTCACCGAACCGAATGTACAGGACACCACAAGATCACGTGGGGCCCTGTCCGAGCTAGCGGCCCACCCACTTAGACACAGAGATGGTAACAGGTGGGTGATGCAGAGCGTCTTCCCCACCCTGGAGGCCATCTCTTCTGCCTCCTGGTCAAGGGACACAGCAGGAATCCAGGTTTCTCCTGCCCCCTCATGAGCCATGCCCTGTTGGGCAAACGAGCCTTAAGGCCATTTTAGAACATGATCATATCCTGAGAGCATTGTCTTCAACCACAGGAGTGCCCGCATCTAATGAAGGCTGTCACAGCCCTCGCTCTGTCCCAGGGGTGACATCATGAGGCAGGTGAGAGACAGACAAGGAGCCTCAGAGCCTCTGGTCGGCCGGAAGGTGAGGTGTTCAGGGGCACAGCGTGGGGAGAGAAGAGTGGATTTTCGGTGCCTCTTTAGTTGGTTCTCATGAACCTGTTCTGTCCCTCTTAGGAACTGGGACTGACATTCCCACGGTTACTCGAATCCTAGGGTGGCAGGCAGAGCTGCCGAAGGACAATTGTCCTCCCCCGTAACACCGCGGAGCAGCCTGGCACAGTGTGCCAGTGCCCAGCGCTGGCCCCGGTCAGACAGAAATCAAGTCATCGTGGCCCTAACCGGTTTGGCTCCGTGGATGGAGCATCGGCCTGCGGACTCAAGGGTCCCAGGGTCGATTCCGGTCAAGGGCATGTACCTTGGTTGCGGGCACATCCCCAGTAGGGGGTGTGCAGGAGGCAGATGATTGATGTTTCTCTCTCATCGATGTTTCTAACTCTCTATCCCTCTCCCTTCCTCTCTGTAAAAAATCAATAAAATATATATTTAAAAAAAAAGAAATCAAGTCATCGTGGGCATCTCAGGAGGCCTCTTTTACAACTACAGGACCTTCTTTGTTTTGTTCCTGAAGTTCATTGGTAAACACATCTTCCCTGGCAAGTACCACGAAGTTCAAGTTTGTCTTTTCTTAGAAATGCCTTCCAGGGTGGCGCCAAGGTGCTCTTGTGAAGTCCACTTTCTAGGAGCTGCTGACCTGAGAGACCTTTGCCGGACAAGGACTGGGACTGAGCATGAGCAGAAGGGTCAGGGTTGGCACGACCACAGGCAAGGCAATTGTCTGTTCGAAGCAGGGAGGGAGCGAGCAAACCAAAAGTAAAATGCAAACACATGGGTCATGGTTTTAAAAATCCAAACGGAAGACCCTCAAGAGGAGACAACAATGGATTTGAACACAGTGTCGATGAGACGTGACAGGGCACACATTTCAAAGCGAAGATTCTAGACCACTATTTAAAACACACACCACAGAACACTCCTTAATCACATGATCACCCTCCATCAGCTTCCTCTAAGGAACTCAATCTCAACATCAATATTTAAGAATCTGGTAGCAAAGAGGTGCCAGTGCATATGTACGTCGCCACCACTCATGTGGTGCTGTCTAGGGGAGGGGACCCCAAGAGTTGCAGGCTGGATTATTAGTGAAATATTGTACTATTTTTTTATCAAAGCCTTTGAGACCCAGTGTGCATTGTGCACTTGTAGCACATCCGGTGTGGAAGAGCTATTTCCAGTGCTCAGCAGCCATGTGGGACTCACGGCTACCGTACTGGACAGTGAGGATGGAGATAACAACGGTTGTTATCCCCATTAAATGAGTTAATACCCAGGGCCAATTTCACTCCCATGTTACAAGTATGAACTAAGATATGTGTGTGTGCGTGTGTGTGTGTGTGTGTGCGTGCGTGCGCATGCATGTAGAAGCAGTGACCAATGTCCACAACAATCTAAGGGGCAGTAAGCTACCAAATGGCGGGCAACTCCCATCCAACATCCACAGCCCCTCTCCTCTCAGGAAAAGACACTTCACCTGGGAACAGAGACCCTCTGAGGGATTACCCAGAGCGGGCTCTCTTATTCCCATCCCTCCACATCTTCCTGATACACACCTTAATACTAGCAAAATCAAGGGACCGTGCACAATAGCTGGCAGTGTCTTCCCTTAAAGCACCGTGCAGCCAGATGGGGAAGCCCGGGGGGCTCTGAATGGCTGGGGCGTGGGGAGGAAGAAAACATGTGGAAAGGAGCTTGGCCCACTGAGTCCCTGAGCATCCCCCCCCCTGGCCCTCCGGGGCCACCATCCAGACTCACTGCCCAGCCACCAGCTAAGTACACGGAGCCAATGACTCTCCTCTCCACTCCCTGGGAAAAGCTTTGCCTTGTAAATCCAGAAAAACGTCCAGTCACAAGCAGGAGATTGATTTCAAGGTAATTATCTAGGCAGCTTTGCGGCGTCTGAGTCTCAGTCCTCCAAGCATTCTCAAAGTTCCCTCAAGTGATGCAGATACTAACAGGAAAGCTCTGTCTCCTTTATGGGCAAGGCCATGCTCAGCTTCTCCCAACTTGTGTAAGCGAGAGCGGCCCATCACGCTGTCATTCATTCAAGTCATTCGTTCTCAGTGGAGTGGGGTGGGCTGCCTCGTCCCCCTCAAGGTAGGAAAGAAGAGGCTCACCCTCAGAGGGAAGACAGGGGAGGTTGGGTGAGAAGAGATCAACCAATGAACTTGTATGCATATATATATATATATATATATATATATATATATATATATATATATATACACACACACACACACTGAGTGGCCAGATTATTATGATCTCTGAACGCATAATAATCTGGCCACTCAGTGTGTGTGTGTGTGTGTGTGTGTGTGTGTGTGTGTGTTAGAGGCCCGGTGCATGAATTCGTGCATGGGTGGGGTCCGGCCAGCCTGGCCAGGGGAAGGGGACATGGGCGGTTGGCCGGCCTGCCTGCTGGTCGAACTCCTGGTCAAGGGGACAATTTGTATATTAGCCTTTTATTATATAGGATTATTATTATATAGGATATACACTGAGTGGCCAGATTATTATGCGTTCAGAGATCATAATAATCTGGCCACTCAGTGTATATATATATATATATATATATATATATATATATATGTCATAACCAGTGGACACAGACAATGGGGTGGTGAGGGCGGGGAGGGGGGGAGCAGGAGCAGGCTTGAAGAGGTTAATGGGGCGGGGGAGGAGGACCTATGAAATACTTTCAACAATAAAGATTTTTTTAAAAAGAACAAGAGGTTCACCTAATAAGGGCAGACGAGTGCATTTTTACATAATATGTAAGATTAATTATAATGAATTCAACCCAATTCGTCCGCTTTATCAAGGAAGACAAGCTAATTATCTGGTGGAGAATTAGCACCTATTTAAAGGGCATTTTACCTCAATTTAGCAAAAGGAACTAATGGGAATTGTCTTTCCATCCTGAGACACTTTTGACTGTGTTTGCTTCAACACTCCCATGTCAGCATCACCCTAAAACCCAGGGCTCAGAAAAGGGGGGAGGGTGGGAGGCACACACAGATGACACAGCACCTCCCAGGCCACTTCCTTCTGCTGCGATGTCCCTTTCAAAGCGTCTTCTCGACAGTTGTCAACAGGAGTGACTCATATTTTCGACACGAGGTGGTGGCGGCCCCGCGCACCACTCGCTCTCACAGCAGCTTCTGCTTTTAACGTGCCGAGCGGGGCCTCCCCACTCCCCACTCCGCCCGGCAGAGGAGAAGCCCAGACTGACAACACGCTCCTCTGGGAGTCCATGAGCAACGACCTGTGATCAAGGATCAAGGCTTCTCTTAAAACCAGTCCCGTCAATAGGCAGTCGGCTCTTGTGTTCTGAAGGGACCGGCAGAAATAAATAGTAAAGAAAATCGGGGGCTGGCAGGGGGGGTGGGGGGCGGCGGCGGATTCTAAGCAAGGGTACTCCCTCTAAGAGGCTTCTCCTACACTCGCAAAAATTTAGAAGTCATCTTAGCCTCATTCATAGGCAATGTAGTGGAGTAAAATGGGACAATGCCATAAAAGTAGGCATGGTCTGACACTCAAACATGACAATACAGGAAGCCAAAGCACAGGCAATGAAGAGTGAAAATGGGTTTCAGTTTCTAGATGAGAAATCTGCAGACGATGCACATATATGGGTAAAGAATGAAGAGGACATGTAAAAATGAAACTAAAGGCAGGCAGGGGGATTTGTAGAGCATCTGGGTTTTTTTGTTTTTCTTTCTTTCTAAAACTTTCTTAATATTCCAACAACGGGTAGACGATTGAGTCTTTGCTAAGACGTCATTTGATAAGATTTCCTTACGTAGAAACAGTACATAATTTTCCAGGATGGCCCTGATTCAGAAAAAGTACGGATGCAGTGATCTAGTCACCCCTCGAGAAACACCGGGTTTTTCCAAACCTTTAAACAAAACAACCCACCAAGGATCAAAGAGTTCCTACCCATATTGCCCCAGTGGCAATGTCCATTCATCGCACGGAATTACATCGCCCATCCATCTCTTGGCTATAGTAGATACTGGTACATTACTATGGTAGGTATTTGATATTATAACTATGGTAAGTTTTTCGTAAAGGCCAGCTGTTGGAGGTCTAGCGTTGTGCACAGCACTTGTACACCGATTATCTAATTTAATCCGCAACCGATCCCGCGAGAAAAGTGCCACTACCCTCCCATTTCATGGATAAGAAAACTGAGGCCTGGCAAGTTTCATCTGCTCAAGTTCCTGCCTCCAGAGTGGCAGAGTCAGAATTCCGACTGGGCAGTCTGGCTCGGGGACCTGTGCCGCTCGCCTCCGTCCTATACTCCCTCTGCTAGAAAAGAGGGAAATTCTTTTTTCTTTTTTTTTAAATTTCTTTATGGATTAAGGTATCACATATGTGTCCTCATCCCCCCATTCCCATCCCAAACCCCTCCCCACGCATGCCCCCACCCCCCTGTTGTCCGTGACCACTGGTGAGGCTTATATGCATGCACACAAGTCCTTTGGTTGAAATTCTTAACGGGAAGGCTGCGTGCAGACGCCGAGCAGCAGCGGCTTCGCTGAGAAGTCCCTCGCTTCATAAGCTCCTCGCAAAGGGGAAAGGAAAGAAAACACGGAGTGACCTGGCCAACACGTGGCCCCACGGGGATGGCTAGTTCAATAACAACGTGGACGGGAACCGAAGGACTGTACTCCCACTGGGAGTTTTAGAAAAACGACTGGACCGAGAGTTGGGAAACACGGCTCCTACGCCAGCTGTGCTACCAGCTTCTTCTATGCCCGCGGGCGAGGCATCAGTTTCCACGTCTATAAAATGGGACAGATGAGACACACGCTGAACAGTCTGCTTGAACCCAGGCTCCCCCCAGGATCCCCAGGTCCATCCTGCTCCCTCTCGAGGGTGTTGCCTGGGCCTGGGCCAGGGTCTGACCCACCACACTCCCAGATGACCTGAGCTGCACGTGGCTTAGACTGTAGAAGGGAAGGAGAAAGATCAGGAAGGAGAGAGACGCAGGAGAGAACAACAACAAAGAGTAAAGAGTTTGAAAAGATCCCCGTTCACTTATCTCAGAGAATTGCCTTTCCCAAAGGGTAAGATAACCCAACTAGAGGTTCTTCCTTCACACACTTGAGGGAGGAGGGAAAGCATTAAGAATGAGATCTGATGAGCAACATAAACTGATGAACAAAAACAGACCCGGAGACAGAGAAGCATCGATCAGACTGTCAAACCTCAGAGGGAAGGCAGGGGAGGGTGGGGGTAAGATGGAGAGATCAACCAAAGGACTTGTACGAATGCATATACGCCTAACCAATGGACACAGACAACAGGGGGGTGAGGGCATGAGTGGGGGGTAGGGGGGGGGGAAATGGGGGGATAAGGACACATATGTAATACCTTAATCAATAAAGAAAAAAAACATTTTATCTAAAAAATAAAATAAAATCATGAGATCTGTGCCTGGCTGGTGTGGCTCAGTGGTTGAGCGTCGACCCTTGAGCCAGGTGGTCACGGTTCAATTCCCGGTCAGGGCACATGCCCTGGTTATGGGCTCGATCTCCAGCAGGGGGTGTACAGGAGGCAGCCCTTCCATGATTGTCTCTCATCATTGATGTTTCTCTCTCTCTCTCCCTCTCCCTTTCTCTCTCTGAAATCACTGAGAAGAATCAGACCTGTAACTCACTTGTGAAGAGAGAGGCATGGGCCGGTCTGGAAAGAACTTGGGCTTTGAGATCTGAAGGACTGGGTTTCAGTTCTCATCTCCATTCCCTGGTGGATAGCAGGGGAAGATACTGACTCTGCTGCTCAGATCCTCATCTGTGGGACTGGGGAGCTGAAACCTGGCTTAAGATGCTGATCTGAGAACTGAGTAAGACACATATGTGACAGCCCCGTGCCTCGTCCATAACATTCAATAGCTATTCATGTTTTCCCCCCCAATCTACCTGGAAAATAATTTCCTAATATCAACAATGATAGGTAAGTCAGACCCAGAGCAGTTATATGTGATACTACTTAGTATTCTGCAGTCAGATTAAAATATTATTGCATGAGAATCGTAAGACCATCCTTACAAAGTCTTACCATCAAAATGTGCTATTTTAATAAGACTAGAAATACCAGACCCACGAAATGTCCCTGATCGCTCCAGAGAAGGTCCTCTTACAAGGCTGTGGTCTAGTCTCATTGTTTTAAGAGAGAAGCAGGCACTGTGATAATGAATGGCAATAACTCGCAGTCTTGAACATCGGAAGCTGGGACTCAAGGCCAGGAGCAGGAAGACGCTGTCCCTGAGACCCCGAGCGTACCCCTGTGCCCTCCACTGTCCTGTTCTCTCTGCTCCCCTGCCCGCCCGCCCTCCGCTCCCAATTTATTTTTCCTTCTCACTCGCCAGTATCACAGCAGTAGTAGACTCTGGGGCTAGGAGTCAAACAACGTGGGATTCTTTCTTCCACCGGATAAACACGAAAGTAATAACGAACTAGACAGGGATGCTCCGGCCCGAAGTGCTGACTGCCTCCTCACCTGGGGACACTTAGCTGGGAGCTGACGTTATACACTGAGAGGGGTACGCTCCTCGAGGGGAGGACAGGCCGACGGCACCGCCCAAGGGGACCGGTCCATCTGCTGCTCACTTCAGGGAGAGATGGGCAACAGATGCCTGCCAGGGGCCCCAGCTCTGTGGGAAGACAAGGAAAGAGTTTGGCTTTGTTTTGTTTTCCACGAAATGTGAGTCTTCGAGGGCCAACAAATGACCAGTAGGCCTTCACCACAAATAACACACTCAGGGCGCCACGGATAACTGGATGAGTCTGCAAACGCTTCGCTTCCGGGGGGGGTGATCGTCCCTCCAGCCAGACCCTCAGCATCAGGCAACAGCCTTTATCTTCTACGAATGGGCCAGACACATGCTCATTTCCTCATCCATAGGCAGAGACACGCTCACGTTCAGTTGTTGCCTTGAAGTTCCATAAAATATGGGTCTTGCTGGGGGGAGGGAGTGAGATGAATATACGTGTGTGTGTGCGTGTGCATGTGTGTGTGTGTGTGTGTGTGTGAGTGTTCCCCAACTTTTAAGTAATAATAGACGATACAGACATAAGCTGTGGGGTGTTGGGGGAGAAGGATGCTAAGACCTTCCTCTTGGCTTATGGATGCAACAGCTCAAGAGTCAGATCCACCGTTAGAAAGGCCACTACATCGACTTGCCCATAACGTCCGTTTTTAATGTTCTACCACCAAGTTCAGGCCGTGGCTTGTCCTCCCCCTCTCCTCTCCCCTCACATCTTTCTGAATGGATGAGGGTGTACATGGCTGGAGCATATATGTATACGGAAACACAGCCCATTCAAAAACGCCCAAGAGGGACAGGCTCGGGGGAACACGCAGCTTGGGAACGGCAGGCCGGTGCCTTCATCCCGGCCCTGGCCCCGACGGCGGTTTCTAGTTGTACTTGCAAACTTTCTTTCCCTAAGCGGGCCAGCCATGTTTGTGAAATAGCGTGTCCAGTGCTTGTTTGCTTAGCACGCCCCCTTTCCAGAGACGGCACGCAGGAAAACACACACAGGCCCCGCTCCTACCAGCAACGTGGCCAACACGAGGGAGGCCCAACTGGCCAAGGTCCCCTCCAATGCACGGAGGGGCCCTCTCAGCCCTGAGCTGCGGGGGGAGAGAGAACATCTATTTCCTTGTCTCTTAAAAACCAACACATTTTTTTAAGAAACATTTCTTTTCGGATCAAGGCTATGAAAGAAATTCTGCGGGCCCGCGAAGATGTGCTTAGAAAAGGCCGGACTCTCTCTTGCCAGGGGAAAGGGGAAGACGAAAGCCAAATGCCACCCACACACACATGCACCTCCCAGGCCAGCGGTCGGCAAACTCATTAGTCAACAGAGCCAAATATCAACAGTACAACGATTGAAATTTCTTTTGAGAGCCACATTTTTTAAACTTAAACTTCTTCTAACGCCACTTCTTCAAAATAGACTCGCCCAGGCCGTGGTATTTTGTGGAAGAGCCACACTCAAGGGGCCAAAGAGCCGCATGTGGCTCGTGAGCCGCAGTTTGCCGACCACGGTCCCAGGAGAATGGCATCTCAAGATGAACCGGCCCCTAAACAAGACCGTGCGGCTGAAGACGATGAAGAACACAAGCAGGTATTGATCATCAAGGAGGGAGGCTATGAAATACTGGTCTGGTTTGTATATGGCTCTCAGTCTAGCATTTAGATCAGGCGCCCTCAAACTACGGCCTGCGGGCCACATGCGGGTGTTTTTGCCATTTTGTTTTTTTTTTACTTCAAAATAAGATATGTGCAGTGTGCATAGGAATTTGTTCATAGTTTTTTTTAAAACTATAGTCCGGCCCTCCAACGGTCTGAGGGACAGTGAACTGGCCCCGTTTAAAAAGTTTGAGGACCCCTGATTTAGATGATAAGGGTTATGATGGCAGCTTCCCCATCCCGAAAAGGCTTTAATACTATTTGTTGAACAAATGAATGGATCTCTTTTACCCACAAGGCCCTACCTATATGGAAACCAACCCACCAAAAAGTCTCTAGAAACCTGAGACACTTGGTACAACCATGACATTCCCTAGAAGATGGGATTAAATCAACATTGCTAGTTGCCCCATTTTTCTAGAACCCAGGTCAATAGCAGGATCATGAGTTGCTGGCTTCGAGAGATCTTAGACTTGGGTCCTTATAGTTCTGGAATGAAATCTGGAAATTCAACAAAAAAGATCAATACTCAAATAGTTGACTAAATAGCCCGGCCAGTGTGGCTCAGTGGTTGAGCATTGACCCATGAACCAAGAGGTCACTGGTTCAATTCCCAGTCAGGACACACGCCTGGGTTGCAGGCTTGATCCCCAGTAGGGGGTGTGCAGGAGGCAGCTGGTCGATGTTTCTCATCATTGATGTTTCTTTCTCTCTCTCCCTCTCCCTTTCCCTTCTTCTCTCTCTAAAACACAATAAAAACATATTTAAAAAATGACTAAATATATTGCCTTCTTTTATATTTGCATGCTGCCCATTAGATGCTGTTATCCGTAGATAATAATACACACACACACATCAATCTATCGACTTGGCAAGACCTATGTTAGCACTCAGGACCAAGACTCTAAAATTAATGATGCATGTGACCTTGAACAAGGGATAAACTTCCCTAGGCCCCATGTCTGTAGCAGCATAACGAGAAGACGGGATGAGACCAATGGCTCTGACTGTGCTGGGTTCAGCTTTAATATGCCTGATGCATAGGTGTGGACCCCAGACCAATTTAATCAGAATCTCTGGAGGTGGCGACTGAGCATCGAAGGTTTAATAAGTCGTCCCAGTTGATCCCAATGAGCAGCCAGCTGTGAAAACCATTGGGCTGGGGCAGTGGTCGCAAACTCATTAGTCCACAGAGCCAAACATCAACAGCACAACGACTGAAATTTCTTTGGAGAGCCAAATTTTTTAAACTTAAACTTCTTCTAACGCCACTTCTTCAACATAGACTCTCCCAGGCCGTGGTATTTTGTGGAAGAGCCACACTCAAGGGGCCAAAGAGCCGCATGTGGCTCGCGAGCCGCGGTTTGCCGACCACGGGGCTAGGGGGCCTCGAAGCTTCCTTCTCGTTCCCCAAACTGGGCTTCTTGAGTTTGAAAAGATGACCTCCCGTGGGATTAGAACGTCTACCCTCCGTGGGTAGTGTATCCTTATCTGTCCACTTGAGATAAATTGCCTGTGCTCTGCAGACCAGAGCATATTTAGGCCCAAACCGTGGCCCAGCAACCCTGGGATGGGGGACTCTGGCTGCTCCTGACCGTGAGCCTTCGGAAGCCGGGGCTCCTGGTGGAAAGCTCCCGCCCAGCTCCTGGGGCCGTGTGAGCCACAGACTGTGGCCGAAGGTTCTTCTGCTCCCGACCCTGCTTTTGCGAATCTACCATCATTAGCGGCCACGGCCAGGGGAGGCCTGATCGGAACTGGTGCGGCCACATGGTTCATACTTAACATGCTCCCATCCTGCTGCACTGAAAACAATGGCCACACCCGCCCCAAAGCCACACCCTTCCTGTCCTGTAAGAGGTTTGGAAAGGGAAGGGGGGTTGGGAGCAGGGCCCAGGGGCCTGAGCTCTGGAGAGCTACGTGCCAGGCACTTCATCTACGTCATCTCAGTTTGTCCTCGGATGTTGAAATGATCCCCATTTTACAATGGAACAAAACTGGGGATCTGAGGGGCAAAGTGAGTTGCCTGAGGACACCTCTGGTTGGGGGTGGAAAAGCCTGGAAGGGGAGCCAGGTGTAAGGGAGCTGAACTCCACTCCGCTGTGCACCAGCGTACGAGGAGCAGCCGGAGCGAGGGCAGCGAAGGGGGAGACGGGGAGAGAGAGGGAGAGGCGGGGAGAGAGCTCACCTCTCTTTTCACTGACATTTTAATTAAGAAGGAGAGTAGTATGTCCAAGAGCTCGGAGAGGACAGAGGCAACTGCGGACCAGTTCAGGGAACAGGTTCAGGTCGCGCTCGAAGAAAGGAGCCGGCCTCTCCATGACTTCACACGCGATCCCCTTCCCATGTCAAAGCTTCCAGAAGTTTCCACGGGGAGGGCGCTGCCCCTCCTCCCACCTCCCCTTTTATAGTCAGACTACCATCCCGACTCCAAAAATAAACCAGCCTGAGGAGGGGCCGGGAAAAGCAAAGCTTACCAGTTTTTCTGCTTTCGCTACTGAGTTATGGGGCGTTACGTGGACAGATGTCGCATCACAGTTTTACAAATCCCCCTCCAAACAAATAATTCTAGGATAGGCCCGAATTACTCTGGCCTCTTGACCCAACATGTTTTTGTAATTACTTGGCACTCCAACTGTATGCTACTTAAATTAGGGACCAGTCACCAAGTTATTTTTAGCCGACAGCAACACACACACACACACACACACACACACACAGGCTGCTGTACCTGGCTTGTTAGCTGTACTCCTTTGGAAAAGGAGCCAAAACTGCCTTTTTTACTGGCACCATCATTCCTGTTCAACCAACAGTAATGATATTAAGCGGCATGTTTGAGTCGTTACCATGAGGAACTACTTAAACACTCTGCACACTTTAGTTCCTTGTATTCCTAACTAACACTATGAGATAGCTCCTGGGCCCAGCAAGGGCGGGAGGCTGGGGGCGGGGGGGGGGGGGGGGCGGCGAAGGGGGGGCAAAGGCGGGGCGAGGGGAGGAGATCAAGACCAGAACTCAGACAGACCAGATCCCAGGTCCGGCCTGAATTTCCCCCCTCTTTGCTACAGGGCTCATGTTAGCCACATTCAGGTGTTAAACGGAGGTTCCGAATGACAACAGTGCGTTTGTGAATCGAGAAATGTCCTTGTAACATCCCCGAGAGACAAGAGGAAATCGTGTACCCCCCACAAAACAGAGCAGAGAGAGAAAGACTATGCTCCCAGCGTTTCTGATTTCTGAGCACAGCCACTCAGGATCTTGCCATCACACTCACTGTCACCCACAGGTTTACTTCAGAATCCTTGTTGACTATGGACCAACGTGCAATCGATGTTGCTCATTAGGAGTTAGGGAGGAACGTTTTACAGTATGAGAGTCTAACCCGCTACGTTTTCCAAATCTTCTCTAGGGAACAGTCTCCTGAAGTAACTCCCTCTCCTCCCCCTGCTCCCCAATAAATGCCTCTGAGTCAGTCTTTGTTCTGTGACAGCGCAGAGCAAGTGCAGGCATGGACCCTGACATAGCTGAGCAGAGCGGGGAGCTCTGGACCCCCCAGTTACCACCTGGAGCCCTCCCCCCAGAAGGAGGGCTGTTTCTCCATAGCCCTGACCACCTGGCAGTCACAGCAGAGGATACAAGTTGGGAAAAAATTCTCCAAAATGGTCACAGGACACTGCAGTATTGAGTAAAAAATGTTGTCCATACTCTACTATCAAATACCCCAGCCTTCTTAATTTTAAAACATTAGGTTGAAACATAAAACATGTTTAGATACATTAAAATATTGTCTGTTCTATAAATGTTTTCAATTAAAAAAAAAAGGCAGAGAAGGCAAACAGGGAAGATAGTACTAATTGTTTAAAATCTGGTGACAGGCTCGCTCCACTCTTTCCTACTTTTCTCTGTATTTGAAACTTCTTGTAGTAAAAATTTTAAAGGCGTAGACTGTTTTTAAGGAGGAGGTGGTGACGCCTCTTTAGGTAAATGACAAATTATTTCCCTGAACCCAACCTTGGGAGGCTGACCAACATCACAGCGATGATGGTAGCTCTCACCCTGGGAGGCCTAGGATCGTCTAGCCTTCGGATTCGGTGTGGTTAGAAACCACATTCAACACCACGTTGGGGTACAAACAAATGATAACTCGTTCAAAGATGTTGCAAATCCCTCCATATCTCTTCATGTCTCCGGCCTGGGCAGAAGCGCGGGTCTGAAGCCGTGTTTTCTTCGGAAGCTGAGACGAAACCGTGGACTCAGGGGAGGGGATTGTAAATGAGAACAGGAACTTAATCTCAGGGGCTCCGGCGCTGATCACCTCCTTCCCAGCCTGACACAGCATTACTAAAACGGGCCCCGGGCCGCCGCTCCCCTTGACAGGCAGCACCAAACATGGAGAACGTGGCACTGAAACAGGGGACATGACACTTGGACAGGGAGGGTAGCAACCAGTGTTTACAAACACACACCAGGGCAGCAGGTGGGCCGGCCATAAATTACCCGAGACCGGATTGAAACCTCTGAAAATACATTAAGGAGGCCTTAGCAATGTCTACCCTACAAGAGTCTCCCTACCCATCACCATAGCTTCCCTGCAAAACTCACTCATTCCAAAATGGTACCACTACCACGCTTGCTGAAATAGAATCTCACGTCACCCAGGGCTGGGGTTAGTAAGAGAAACCCTCAGCAGGGAGGCCAGGCCAGAATGGTCTGCTGGACCCACACAAGAGCCTGGGAGAAGGTCCTGGCCATGCCCTCCGAGGGATGCCCACCCCATTCCTCACTCCACCGTGCGCTGGCATTAACCTTTGGTTTGCCCAGATGAAAGGGTAGCGAGGGCATCCTGGTATTGCTCTCCCTTCTTTCCCAACTTGGTCCAAATTTTAGGACGTTCCCCACAGAGAGACCAAAATGATAATGACGATAATAATAAATAGAGTAGATTATAGACCCCTCTGCTCCTGAACTACAGATTTTTCCAAGCAAATTCCCAGATCATCGAAGAAAAAGCCCCCCAAAGCTCCAGATATTCCCACCTCTACCACCAGCGCGCCTTCCAGGTCCGCCGCCGCCGTGTGTCACCAACCCGAAAATGACAGCCCTCGCGGCGGCCGCCCGGGGCGCCCAGCGGTGAGGTCAGCAGCAGGTCCGGCCCCGCCCATTGGGGCACTCTCACTCCCTGACACTGAGGAGCAACCCGGGCTGCTGGAGTCTCAGCTGCACCCACAGGAGCGGGGGAGGAACCCCACTTTCATCGGTAGCACCCAGGAGACTCATTTCTCAGTGATTGACAAGCCACCCCCAGACACAGTAATTCCCACGGCCGAAAAAGAAGGTAGGATCTACAACTCCGCTAGCCAACCTCACGTTCAAGTCCGGGGTCAACTTCGTGTATACTGTTTGATGCCTATCCTCAGAGTCTGCAGACACACAAGGCCTGCTTTTTCTCAACCTCTACTCTGCATGAGCAGAGAGACGACCATTAAGACCATCGACTACCCACTCTGTCTGCTCCCCAAGACAAACCATCACCAATGGGAAATGGGTAGGTTGTATTTTCTCATCCAGAAAAGATAAGCCAAGCCAAGATCATGGTAGGAAAGCACTAGCTGGTCAACTTACTGGCAATCACTCAAAGCCAACCAAACAAGAATATCAAGCCATCCCATACAGAGCTACACAGAGGAAATCTGAACACCCCTGTGAACCCAAGAAAACCCAAGAACGACAACAACAGAAATGAGTGGCTGCTGCCAGAACTCTCTAGATACAACCTCCACGATGGCATCCTTCCCATCAGAGCCCACCAGCTCTGAGGGTCGTTGTGACTTTGTGGTAGTTGAGTCCAGGGAGGGGGCATTGGAGGGTGGGCAGGCGGGTTATATCAGAGGAATTCAGAACCATTATTTCCAAGAATGGGACTTAGCCAAAGGCAGACTGCATCGCTGGGAAGACCGGAAGGAGAAGGGCCGAGCTGCCTTCACAAAGACACGACGACTAACTTGCTCACCTCAATGTCCTGTTGCAATTTAAATTTGTAAGATGTTCAGAGGGACCCTTCGGTCAACACAGTTCCGGAGGCTGGCTGGCGATATGGCCCAGACTGTGCACCTTGGCTCAGACTTAAGAGAAGAGAAGAAGATGATGATCTCTCAGAATCACCACCACCGGACAGAAGACACTGAAGAGGAAGCATGAGGTGTGGTGCCCCCAAAGGATGGTATCTTGGGGCCAAGAGGCAAGACGGACAAAGGACGAGGGCGGCCCCACTAGGTTAGGCAACACAGGGTGGAAGGAGCTCAGAGAATAGTGGGTAATGAATTCCTCCTGCCAGGGCTCAGCCACCGTGACCTCCGAGCTATTCTGCATTGAATGCACTGAGGCAAGTGACCACCGCCCCATCTTGGGAGGAGCCATGATGCCAACGATTGTGAGGTGCAGCCAGAGGGAACAGTGGGGTGGGGAGTACCTCATAAGAACGACTCTGTCCCTTAGGGCTACGGCAGAGGAACAGATGTTTTTGATGAACGTATCCTGCGGGGCCCAGTAATAAGGATCTCTGCCCCCCTCTCTATGTCACTTTATAAACCACCTAAAATCCAAGCTGACGGGAGAGGTGAGAAGGAGGAAGAATTCCCCACAAAAAGAACGGGTACCTGTGAGTTTCTTGCAGGTCACCATCTCAGTTCCACCAACCTGGGTTAAGTCTGAGAGATAACAACTTTCCAGCGAGTGATTGATTGGACGAGAGCTACCAGACCAGGCGTGACTTGAGCCACCCTCTGGCGTTATAAAAGCCCCTTTGGGGAAAGGGGGGGAAAGTCTCAGAGAGGTGAAATGACTTGCACGATGCAAATCAGAAGGGGAAGCAAGACCAGAACCCAAATCTTCTGGCTTCCAGTCCAATGCTACTGGATTCCTCTCACCACCCCAAAATAATTAAGAAAGGGCATGGGAGGGCACACAAGAAGGACTTCTATTCTGGTCTTTGCGGGTAGGCAGGGTCGGGAGAGTGCTGGTACCTCTAAGGGAAAACCCCGAGTGACCCCAGGCTAAGCAGGGGTGCGCCGCTCCGGGGAAGGGAGCATTCGTTCGTTACCTTTCAACACCAGAGGCTCTTTGCCTTCTCTCTTCAGGGACTCGAGGACTATGTGGAGTGGCTGGGAAGGCATCACCCGGCTCGGCTCATTGGTATTCTCATCGTAAACTATGATTTCTTTGGAAAAGATCCTCTTGAAAGAGTCCTTGCCTTCCCTACAGGAAATCAAGTCTAACACCGTGATCTTGCCCTGCTGGAGCCTCCGCCGGCTGATCTTGTCGGCACAGTTAATGTGGACAGCTCCCTGGATGTGGCTCTTGTTGTACTCCATGAAGGGCCTGCAGTCGATGATGACAGGGCCCTGGCTCGCCAGGTGGCTCTTGCTGCATTTGGTCATCTTCTTCGCCAGGTCGTTGGGGTAGATGATTTTGATGCTGGCCAGCGGCTTGGGGGTCCCCGCCGCCGGGCTGCCCACCCCACCTGCCGGACCGAGAGAGCCTGCGCTCTCATTGTTGTTGACCATCTGGGTGGCGGGGCAGGCGCTGGAGGTGCCGATGGCGGGGGCGGCGGGGGCGGCGGCGATGGCTTGGGCGGGGGCCTGGGTGTCCTTGTCGTAGGCTGCCACAGTGCAGCAGCTGGCACTGCTGCATCCACAATTCAGGGAGCGGGCAGAGCCGCTGGATGAGGGCATATACGTCAGATTCGCAGCCTTGAGGGACACGACGGTGGTGGCGATGACAGGAGGGTGGCGGTGGCTGCCCGGCGCGGCAGAGCCAAGGTAGCTAGCGTCTAAACACAGGTTGAGATCCTGCGGCCGGACGGGCCTGGACAGTGCCGCTACTACCCTGTCGTCTAAAGGAGACGGAGGCATGAGGAGGCTGAAAACTGGCAATTCAAGAAGAACTCAAGACAGTCTGTAAAGAAGGGGAGGGGAAGGGGGAAAGAAAGAATCAAGTCACGTGACACAAAAGGCAGCAGCATCCAATCCCTGGGAGAGGCCGCTGCATGCCTCTGAGCAGCGTGGTCCCGAATCCCTTTTCTCACGCAGCTCCTGAACCTGGGAGACTCGTGGGCACAGGGTCAAAGAGGATGCCGACCTGAGCACGCCCATCTCTTTGGTCCCTGAGTCTGAGGCTAAATGTATCGCCTAGGCACACGCTGATCAGCCACCTCTCTCGGACCTGCATCGATGCTCAGCCTCAGAAAAGGCAAAAGCACAAAATGACGAAACTCGGGAGACAGAGAGGAAGGCTCTGAAGAGGTCCCTGTCCTGGGCCTCGCCTCCTGGGCCTCGCCAACTATCTGAGGAAGACCCCCTTGCCCACCCGGGCATACTTCCATGCCATTCCCCGCCCGCTGCAAAGGCTGAGAATGACCCCGCGCATGGGCACGGCTCACAGAGATATACAGCGGCTACATATACATCGGGGCCGATGTCAATGTTCTGCACCTCAGAACGCAAGTATCCCCCTAAGTGAGTCTCTTTAGCCGGGAGCTAGTCTTGCCTGCCATTCCACTGAGCCCTTTGCAAAGCGCACACAATCCTATTAAGCCCCGGTGCTTCCTCTTAGCCTCTTCATCAGCCTGCATTTCCCCCTTCATTACAAACCGGTGTCCTAAGAGGAAGCCTCCAGCCCAGGTGCCGGGTCTGGAAGCCCCAGCCCGGGCAGATCCATCCCCCTTGGCTCCCTCGCCCCCCTCCACCGCCCCACCCCAGCCCCCACTCCTCGCTTTTAGGGAAAGGACAGCTTTGACTTCATTTCCCTAAAGGCGCACGGACTGTGCATCCTAGAGCTTCTCTCGGCGGGAGGCGGGCGCTGTGCATTAATATTTCAACCCCACACAGAAATCCCCCTCTTCGGGGCGATGAATTCCATAAGGATGACATCCCCAGCTCGCCTGTCCCTGCTAAAGGGGGGCAGGGAAGTGTTGCCCACCGGGTCGGCCTGCTGATTGGAGAGGACGCCTGCGGAGGGACAGTTCCTTCCTCCTTCAAGGCACAGGGGCGCCCTACACCCGGCCCCGCTATTAGCCATGCACACTAAGGGAAAGAGACCAAACCCCGTGCAAGAGTCACTCGTTTAAAACAACTTTAAGGGATGTCTGGGGGAAATGTCATCCATCGCCCGTCTACACACGACCGTCACCGTTTTCTGACACGGAGCCCAAGTGTCACAAGCACAACCCCCCCCCCCCCCGACACACACACACACACACGCACATACACACACACGCACGCACACGCACACACGGGCACGCAGGCACCCCCATCCGCAGGTCCCCGCCGACTCAGGTTCCTCTCCCCCAGCTCTGGATGGGAGCGAGGCATCCAACCCCTTCCCTCCCGCCCTCCTGGCTTTCTTCCCTCCCTTGCGTAGTATTTTTTTTTTTTTTTTTTGGAAGAGCAAGTACTATTCCGGAAGCTAGAACTGTTTCCCAGCCGGACCCAGCGTTGTGTTACCTGGTGGGGAGCGTCCCGGGATGCACAGCCCACTTCCCTCGGAGAGGGACGCCGGGGCGCGTCCGCGGGGACCCAGGCTGGGCGCCCACCTCCAGGCGGGGTGCGCGGCTCACACGCGCACGGGGCGTCTAGCGAGATCTGCATCCCTGCAGCAGAGGGTCGGGCGTCTACACGGGCCCGCGAAACCGGCCAGACCGGCCCAGGAAACAAACCTCCCCGAGACCCTGAGCTGCCTTGCCCCCTCGCCCCCGGGCGGGCCGACCCTCCACCTCTAGGCACAGGCTGGAATGGTAGGAAACCAAGTGGTTGGAGAACGTGCTCCTTTCCCCGCTCCTGGGGCACCTAGCACTCCCCCCCCCACCCCACCCCCACTTCGCAACACAGCGCATTCACGAGCCCCGGGCATTTAAAACTGCCGCAAAGCGTCCCAACAAACCTCATTCTTCCCCCCGCTTTCGTCCAAAATCCAAACAGACTACAGAGAGTAAAACGCACAGCGAGGCGCGAGCCAACAGCCGGCACCCGATTCAGCTCACCTGCCGTGGCTCCCCGTGAGCATCGCCACACTCACACTCACACTCACACACACACACTCACACGCACTCACACGCACGCACACGCACACCGCCTTACACTCCCGGGCTCTCGGAGCAGCCGCGGGGACTTCCACTTACTTCATCCAGGAGCGCAGCCCTCCACCATCTGGCGCCGCCTCGGTGTGGACGCGCGCACTCAGCCCCCCATTCACTCGGCTTCATTGATCTCCAGCCACAACATAGTTACTTTCTCTTTTGCTAGGACTGTAAATGTACGGCTCTGGGGAGGGGGGCGGGCCGGGTGCCGACCGACGGCGCGCGGGGCCAATAAGAACCCGGAGAGAGCTGACCGTTACCTCACAGCAGCCCGCGACCAATGGGCGGCCGGAGGGGGCGGGGCCGGGGGGCGTGGCCTCGCCTCGCTCGCCGGGGCCGCCGCTCGCGCCGCTCCGGGTCCGCGGTGTCAGGACGCGGGCGGTGATGTCATTGGCAACCAATCAACAACTTCAGGAGGGCCGGCCGGGCGGCGCGGAGCAGCTGCTCTGTATTTACATGTAAACCGAGCCCGCGGGGCGCGCTTAACCCTTTCCGGGGCCCAAGTGTCAACTGGCGGGGCTCGCCGCTGGGCTCCCCCTGGCTCGGCCCAACTTGACCGGGATCCCCTGGGGCCCCTCGCGGGGGACAGACCGCGCGGTCTCTCTCTGATTCCTTCTTACTCTGGACGGCGATGCAAGTGCCGGAGTAACTTTCTCAAGGCGAGACAACGAGCGCAATCACTGTCCCCCAAAAGGGGAAACCGGGCTCTTGGAGCGGCTCGAGATGATGGACAAGACCCTCGCCCCAGATTCTGGACGCCGCCGCCGAGCCGGGACCCTCGTGAGCGCGCAGCCAGGGGCATCGCCGCTTCTCCGCCCGCGTCCTGGGTTCGGAAGCCACTGGAAGCCAGCGAGGCCCGCCCAGCTCGCCGAGGCCGCGTCCTGGGAGCCGCCCCGCTCGGCCTCGCGCCGCCGGGAAGCGTCGGCCGCCCGGCCGCCCGCAGAGGTCGCTGCCCCTCCGGCTTCCCAACTGCTGCCCCGCGCGGCGGGGGCGCGGCGCCCTCTGGCTCGCGGACGCCTGCGCCCCGGTCACGCCCCCGCCTCCTCCGCCTACTTGCCAGGGCTCCGGTCCCCACCCCACCGGGCGGGTGGAGGGCTGCTCGGAGGCAGCGGCCTGGGCTCAGGCAGGAAGCTACAGGGCGCGCACCCTGAGCCATGGCACCGGCGCCACCCACCTAGGCCGGGCCCGCCACGACCCCCGGCCCGGCCACCCCGCAGGGCCCCTGGCAAGCCCAGGACAGCCGCCCCGAGATTCTGCAGTAGCCTTGGCCGCGGAAATGAACCTGAACTCGGTGTACATCACCAGACCTGCGCCGCCCGGGGGTCGCTGGCCGCTGGCCGAGGCGCACGGGGAGGAGGAGCGGGGCCACAATAGGGCCCCAGCCCCGCCTCTGGAACATCTCAGGGAAACGGAGAGAAAGTTGTCTGGCATGGAGATGCGGAGAGGGACTGCAGAGAGCCTGCATCCCAGAGCCCTGGAGATGCAGGGCCCTCTCCTTTAGCCCTTTCCCGGCTCAGAGAGCCTGGCAGGGGGGAGAGTGGGATGCGTTCCATGAGTAGTTTGCTTTGGTTTTCCCCTCTTACCCGATTGAAGGTGTTGGAGACAAACTTCAGGCTCCAGGCCTGACAAGTCAGCTAAGCGGTAGCGACACATGCATGTAAATGCTTTAAGAGCAGATCTGCTAGCTCTCAGAGCTCAATGCACTCGTCAGAGAAATCCCTTGGCGAGCTCGGGGGCTATGCATATATACACACAGTCTAGCTTTCACGCCAGTGTTTCCAATGGAAGTGAATGCATCCAGTCACCCCAAACAGGAAAAGGTTTCTGTAGTCCCCTCTCCACGCACACACCAACACACATGCGCAATGGTGGGGGCATACCATTTGGTTCTCACATCTTTGGGGATCAACAGGTCCTGGCCAGGAAAGTCGTGTTCTGGGTACTTCCCATAGAAACCAGAAAAGAACTTTCCGGAGGGTCTGTCTACCCTGGGTCTCTTTAGAGCTTAAACAGCTAAGGCATCATCCCTCACCCCGGATCATTATTGGGGGGAAGTGTTCACCAACTCGGGGTTGAAGAGTTCCAGATGCAGGTCCTGATTCTGCCTCTCATCAGTTGTGTCTGTCCATGCAGACTCACCGTTCATTCATTGATCTGTGAAATGGGAATATCCCAACTAAAACAAACAAACAAAAAAAATGGGGAAAAAATTCTAGTGCAAGTGCTCAGGCGGGGAAAAAGATTGCTGATAAAAGGCAATCAGTAAAAAAGCACTGTCCTTGTTTCAGGAACCAGGGTGCATCTAATTAAGAGTACTTAGGATCCATCTATAATAATAAAAGTGTAATATGCTAATTAGATCGGACAGCCGAACGACCTCCTGGACATCCTTCAGATGACCTTCCGGAGGAAGCCAGGGCTGCGAGGGCCAAGCCCCTTGCATGAATTTCGTGCACCGGGCCTCTAGTAAATTATAAATTCATTGCTAACACCCCAGTATCTAGGCCCAAACAAAGTAGGGACTTACAGAATTGCAGAATAGCTCTTAAAAGCTTTTCCTGTGAGGCCCAGAAGGAGAAAGGAACTTCAAAAAGAAATGTAACTCGTCTAATGAGATGATTGTTTTATTATAGTTTCAAACTAGTGATGATAATTGACTAGTTGACTAAGAATCTAAGCCTTCCAGGCTAAAAAATTGGAAATGATGGCAACATTTCTCATCATTTATCAAACCTGAAACATGAAATAAGCATGTGATTAACATATACAAAGATGTACTTATTATCAGGCATCTCGAAGTATATAGTTTATATCCCAATTATAGAGTGGCAGAAAAGAATCAGATTATACAGATAGATATTTTCCCATTGCTACTCTTTTAAGCTTCTTTTATACAAAAAGAGGTGATTCTGTTCCTATTTTTTTAATAATAAATGTGAAAATGCTATCTGAAGTACTGCCCTTAGATTTAAATTTGTAATACCAAGCCAGCCAATGACTATGAACTGGAACTGTGTATAACTAACCAGCAAAGCCTTAACGTTCCATTTTAGTCCCAAAGAAACAGCAAAGCATCTTCATTGTGTTTTAGTATTCTAACCATTATACTCAGCCATATCCTTGTTCCTACAAACAAACATCATAAGGAAAATATTGTTTCTTTCAGCGCAAAGTACCATGTTAAACCCAGAAGATGAAGGTAACTTGGGCCGACATATAAGACATAATAGGGATAACGTTGAACAAACGTATTCATTAACCAACACCCTTTATGTGCACTCAAATGATTATATGTGTGGGATAACCGCAGAAGGTGGGGACTAGGTGAGAATCAGGTTTTCAAAATAATCCCTCAAGGTCAAGGTGGACTCCTGGAGGTACTAGAATTCAGGCCGAGAAAGGCTTAGAGAAAACTCAGAAAAAATACATCTCAGGATAAAGGCGATATTCAGTCAGCAAGAAGCGGGGAGTGGGAAAGTGGGGTGGCACGCAGTTGAGGTCACTGAGGCCAACCTGGTGAAACATCTGGGACACTTTCCAGGCCTGGAGAGGGCTGATCAAAGGACCCCGGGCCCCCTAACGAGGTGGCCAGCCACCGCGGCATTCGGTGGGGTGATGGAAACCAAAGTGGGCCCATCTGCTCTCTCACTGCCCATGAGTTTGGACATAGGAGGCGTAGGTCTTTCCCTTTAAATCCATGGGCAGGGTGTGGTTGTAACTGAGGAAGAGGCTCTGAGCATTTCAGGTTCCGTATCTGCCTTTTCCGGGGTGGCAGCCCCCAGCCACAGGTAACCACTGAACACCGGGCATGTGGCAGAGATGAGCTGAGATGCGCTCTACGATTCAAGTACGGGCTGGATTTTGACGACAAATGAAAACGTAAAGTATCGCCATCACGTGTATGTAGGTCGCATGCGGCAGTGTCCGGATGTGCTGGCACAAGTAAAACACGTTAATAAAAATGAATTTTTGCCCGTTTCTTTTCACTTTTTAGAGGGTGGCTATTGGGCGACTTGAAAATGACTTGTGCAGTTTTACATGTGTTTACTGGCAGGGCTGTTCTGGAACCTCGAAGGGCTCCTTTGATTTGAGGTCACTCTGGTGCCAAAGGCAACAGAGCCACAGAGTGTGAGGCCTGGAGGGCACTGGAGAGCTTATCTAGGCCAGTGGTTTCCAAATTGTGTTAGGGATGAGCCGGAGGGAGCAGGACGCTGTGCACGTGACTGATGTGGGAGCAGCGAGAGAGCATTGAGACCTCACTCCCACCCCCACCCTTGCATACCTGATATATATATAATATATTTCTTGAGACTCCAAAGTAAGATCTCATTTGAAGAAAGGATTCTGGTTGGTTTCTTATTCTATATTGTGCTTTTTAAATATATTTTTTATTGATTTCAGAGAGAAGAAGGGAGAGAGAGAGAGAGATGGAAACATCAATGATGAGAATCATTTGTCAGCTGCCTCCTGCACCCCACCCCCCTACTTGGGATCGAGCCCGCAACCCGGCCATGGGAATCAAACCCTGACCTCCTGGTTCATAGGTCGCCTCTCAACCACTGAGCCACACCAGCAGGGCTATTTTGTTTTTTGTTTTTTTTTTTTAATCCTAGCCCATCGTTTTGCCTGTAAGGCAATGTGAGGCCAAGATAATGAAGGCAGCATGGTCAAAGCCATGCTTGACCTCAGACCTCATTTCAAAGTCACAGGAGAGGAGGTGACTGACCAATTGGGGGATGGATAAGGTCCCTGTCTCCGCTGAAGCTGGCACCTTCCCTTTCCTAGCATTTAGCTTCTCCTCCCTCTCCACTCACCCCCCACCTGAGACCCCACAAAGGCCTGCTGCTCTTCGTCAAGAGAGAATCCCGGCGAGGCCCAACCGTGTGCCATCACTGATTCTTTGAGTGAATCACTGATTCTTCATCACAAACTCATTTCCTCCGTGAAAATAACAAAGAGCGAGCTGCGGGCCATAGGTCTCCGGCAGGCCTTGCTCTGAGACGGATGGCCTGTTATGATGATGCGCTGTGACATCAAAGACTTCACGTTTTCCGCTTCGCCAAGCCGAGCAATCATTTTCTCATTAGGACATGCTGTCAGACCCACGGTCCCTGTGTCTGTGTGGTGGAGGGATGTCGTGGGTGCTAGACAAAAGGTAAACAAACATGCACGCATAGCATTTCTCCCCCCTCCCCCCACCTCCCCCCCAACAGGTCCTACAGGGATCAGTCCAACCTTGTCAGCATCTCGGAGTAGGTTAACACTGTACTGCTTCTGGATATAAAATAAGATCCTTCCGATTACCAAGTGTGTCGTACTGTGCCTTGTTTTATCTTTACAATCAAACACTGAACAGAGTCTAAAGACCTAGCATTTGGGAAAATGTTAACAGGTAACACGACTTGAGTCTTTTGCTCTGTACCAAGCGCTGTTATAAGTAACCTACATGCATTAACTCATAGAAATCTTCACGACCACACTGAAGCTATAATAAGGAGGCACTCTTAATAGCCTTGCCTTAAAGATGAAGAAACAGAAATACAGGCAGGTCAGGTCATCAGCCCAAGGTCACGCAGCTAGAAAGCAGCGGAGGGGACATCCGAACCCAGACCGTCCGGCGCCGGAGAGTCTGCTTTAACCAGTTTGTGTTATTTAATTCATTCTCTGTGTGGGTTTTAGAAACTTCTTCCCACCCCCCTCGGCCTCCGGACCGCCGGGGTATTTTCAATGGCCTCTTCGGAAGACTCCGCAGTTTTCTCCTCTGCTTTCTCCCCAGTGTCTCCGAGTCCTCACGCCCCCACGTGGTCTCACTCTCACTACTGCAATCCTCCCTGTTTGGGGTTTGATCAAACCTCCACTTTGTTTCCAGAATCCTCCCAGTCAATGCTCTACACTTTGTCAGTGTTTCCGTGGCTGCTGTGGGCTGGACTGGCCAATTCAAGGAAGAGCCTAAGACTCCTCTATTGCCCAGATCTTGTCTCGTTTGCCATCCCATCCCTAGCTCCTGGCACAGGACCCTGCACATAGCTCAGTAAGTTTATTGAATGAATGAATGAATGAATGATCCATGAATCAATGAATAAATATAAATAAATAAACAGATAGCATTTTTATATATGCATCCTTGAATTGTTTCCTCCTAGGTGCCTAGCCTGGCTCATCTGATACCTTTGTCGCTATTGATTTGGGCCATCTGCAATAGCTAAAGGTTTAGGGACCTCTAACGCTGCTAAATGCAATCCTCTTCTGAATTCTAAATGCAGATATTAGTCAAGGTCCGTCTCTGGGGAACCCCATTGTTTACCCATCACTTAGGCTGTTTGTTTTTACTGCATTCCCTTGTTTATAGTTGAACTCCTATTCCCTTGCCCCTGGCACCCATGGAAACATCAGCATCTCTCTCCCTGGAACCCACCTCATCATGAGCCACACCATGCTCGTATCTTTGCATCTGGCATCCCCCTTTGAATGAGGATCATCTTCCGAGCTGAGGAAATGTGCCCCTTCTTGATCACTGAGTTTCAGTTGTATAAAGGTATCCCCCCTTTTATGACACTTGGGGCAACCATTTCTTTGAGCTCATCTCTCTGACAGATGGCTGGGCCAATGTTTATTATCCAGCACGTGATTGATGCCCATAAATAGGTTTTTCTGTGTGTTTTTTCTGAAAGAGGCATTTCATTAAGGACCTGTGCCTGGAAGTCAAGTTCACGTTCCCGGGCGCTGGGTGATGTGCTCTGAGAGGAAATGCTGGTCCAGTTCTGGGCTGGGTGGGGAGCAGAGAAGTCCTATTTCTAGGGTTCTGTGAAGGTGACCCACGTCCCCCCTAGACATGCCACCCAGGGGGACTGTGCAGTGTTGGCCCTGATTTATGGGGTGAATATAGCCACCACTTTAGATAGACTGCAAGGGCCACGAATGTACAACTGTGGTCCCTTTCCAAGGGAATTTAAATGTCCACTGTGTGCTGAGCACTGAGTCCACGGTAGGTGTTCAAATGAATTCAAGTCAGGTCAGGTCAAGTCAAGTCATTCAACAGGTAAGGGAAAGACCCCTATGGCAATTGACTGCATTTTTAGTTCAAGTAGGAATCTTAGAGAAGGAGATGTTGCTGATGCCATAAGCTTCCAGCTCACACACACAAAAAATTAGAATTTAAAGAGGATAAACAGGTTGGATCAAAAAGTGTCCAAGCGACGTGCTGGAGCGTGATTCGTTCATCTGTCGATGCCCGGGGCCTGCGACATAGCAGGTGTGGGTGACTGAGGAAGTGTGTCACCTTTCTACATTAACACACAAAGATGGATAATTCACAGGAAATGCTTAGCCACTTTCGTGCTAGGAAAACTGATGGTACCTGATACACTGCTATTCTGAACTTTAAATCGGATTAGTGGCCACCACCAGTTCAAGGAAGTGTTTTTTTCTAGTATATTCTTTGCGGAACAGAAAGGCCAACTGATCCCAGTTTCCTTTTTAATCCTCATGTCATACAAGGGTTCCCCAGAATATAGACTAGAAAAGTTAGAGACTTCAAGGTCATCTAGCTGCCAGATGACCTTGAACTCTCTAACAAGATTCTAGCATATTCTCTCAATCGTGGCTTCCATTTAGCATCTGTGACTGCTTTTTCTAAAGGTCAAATTTCTTTCCCACTTTCCATCCTCCAATCATCAAAATTATTTGTGGATGGAAGAAGGATGAATCAAAAGAAAGAAGGCAGGCAAAAGGGAGACAGAGATGAATTTTTTTTTTACTTTATAATTTTTTGCTTGTATTTTTTATGTTTTAATGGTATTAACTCTTTGTTGAATTTGTTGCAAAGCATGTCTTCTTTTTTCTATATTTTTCTTTTTAATTTTTATTGAATTTATTGAGGTGACATCTACACTAATAAAAGAGTAAGATGCAAATTGACCGTACCTTTGCAACGCCCACCAGCCAATCCGGAGTGAGTATGCAAATTAACCCAACAAAGATGTCAGGTTAATGTGCATGTGCAGGCACCCCACCCCAGCTGCTCTGGGCTTCTGGGCAGCGTGGAAAGGTGGAAAGGCGGCTCCGGGCCCGAGCGAAAGTGGTGCTGGCAGCCAGGGGAAGGAAGGCCCATTCTTGCACGTATCTTTGTGCATTGGGCCTCTAGTTGGTTAATAAACTTATATAGGCTTCACGTGTACAATTTTATAACACATCACCCATGTATTGTATTGTGTGTTCACCATCCAAAGTCGAGTCTATTCCTGTCACCATTTATCCCCCCTTGACCCTCTCCCACGTCCCCCAACCCCCTTCCCCTCTTGCTTGTATTTTTGACTACAGGGTTGGGAAGTGTATGGTTGGGCAGAGAGAGGACAAGGAGTGGACAAGGAGAGGAAATGCTGACAATTCTAGACATTTTTTTGGTTTTACAAGCTAAGTGGACCGGGGCAGCATCTGGCCACAGAAAGGGGTTGTCGAATGCTTTGTAACCAAAAAAATGTGATGGCACTGAAGCTCCGTGTGGCTGTCCCCCACGGCCCCTGGGCCCCCACTCCTGAGATGTCTGAGTCACAACTGCCCCTCGTAGAGTTGCGCCAAGACTGACAGTGACTGGCCACTCCTGCGCTAGCCCAGGGGGCCTCAAAGATGAAAGAAGTCCGTCGCTGTTCCTCTGAGAGGAAGGACATTTGGGGATGCCCTAGGGCATGACCAGAGGTGCTGTATTCTCTGATCCCATAGCAAGAGGAGCAGATTGTGCCTCCCTCCTGGGAAGATACAGAGTTTTCCCTTTTGTGTGTTTATACCACTGGGATCTCCATTGGTGATGAGTAATAGTATGTATCCACTTAGCTGGCCATGGTGCCTGGACAGTTGGTCAAATGCTCTTCTGGATGTTCCTGTGAGGGTTGTGTTTGGATGAGACTGATGGTTAAAGTCATGGACTTGGAGTAGAGCAGACTGCCCTCCTTAATGTGGGTGGGCCTCGTCCAATCAGCTGAAGGCCTTAATAGAACAAAGACTGCTCTCCCCCAAGCAAGAAAGAATGTTCCTCGCACATGGCCTTCAGTCTTGCATTGCAACACCGGCTCTTCCTCGTCCTCTAGCCTGCTGGCCCATCCTGCAGATTGGGGACTTGCCAGCCTCCACAATCCCATCAGCCAATTCCTCAAGCAAGTTTCTCTCTATCTATGCATACATCATATTGGTTCTGTTTCTCTGGGGAACGCGGACTAATACATCTTTGTTTCCATTTTCGGACAGAGCAGAGCTAAGCCTGGGAGATGAGCATTGTATCCAATGACAACGTGTCTCCCTTCCTGTCCTGTGGTACTAAAGATACTGATTGAGTGTCTCCATCTTTGAGTGCCTTCATGTCCAAGAGTTTAAAACTCCTCTGAAAAGGCGATAGTCAATCTAAGCTAGAAAAAAAAATTTAATTTAAAACATCTAAGATAGGATTATTTTTTTAAAGATAGGATTATTGATGCAGAAGGGAAAAATCCCCCCCTCCCAATTTATCAAGAAAAAAAATAGAAAATTTCAAATGAGACTTCTGGCTTGGAGATTCTAAAGCAATCTAGAGATTGGAAAGACAAAAATAAACCTCCAATCTGTTGGCGAGCCTCTGATTTGTGTCCATTCAGCCTGCAGGAGGAAAGAGATGAAGATGTTTGCTTTCCCTCCAGGCACATTTAATCTTTATCTCAACATCCTGAATGTGGAGCCCATCCGGAGCTTCCAGTAAGTACAGGCTTGCATTTCCAATTTCCTATCGTGAACTAGGAACGCCATTTAGGTATTTAGGTCCCAGAATTAATGTGGACATCACGTGGCCTGTTATTTATTTCCGGCTACTTTTGCTGCTCCAAGTTCATCGACATACGGCTGAATTATTACACGGTCGCAGCCCAAGGGCTTAAGGAGGGGGGTGCTCAAAATGAAGAGGTCGCAGTCCACAAAACCACATCGAGACAAAAATGTGCTCTATTTTTGCAGCCGCCTGATGTTTTCGGGTTTTCTGGCTCTTTATCAGGAATGTGGGGAGTGCTTGAGGGTGACTGTACCGCGCTTGGCTTCCTCCTCCCAGGGGCCTGGTGGACCAGGAGGTCCCTGCTTGTTACCTAGACCAGAGCTTCTCCCCTGTGACCTCTGAGGACACAGGTCACCAGGGGACCTGGTTCAAAGGGCTGGCTCTGCTTTGGCAGGTCTGGGCTAGGACGTCCTGGTGCCCGGATGCAGCTGATGCACAGGGCACACTTTGCCTATGGAGGCCCACCCCATCGGAGGTGGTGGCCATTAGCCACCTGGGGCTGTGGGAGCATTGAACAGTGGCCGGTCTGAATCCACATCTGCTCTAAGCATGAAACACACGCCCAATTTTGAAGACTCAGTAGGAAAAAAAAAAAAGGATCAAATAATTCATTAATAATTTCATATTACAGTAAGTCCTCAATGTTGTTGATAGGTTCTGTGACTTTAAGCAAAACGACGCATAATGACACCCATTCTACAAGATTGTAGTTGATGTAAACGAGGGTTAAGTTCCGAGGGCATCTCACCAACGTCATCACGAAACGACATTATTTGAAGACCTGCTGTACGTCAGCCCAGACTCTCCTAAGCGCCTAACCCGGACACGGGCTTCTCAGTGTGGTCCAGGGACCTGTGCCTCATTGCAGCCTGTTGCTGGTCTAAATTTAGAGAAGGGTTTGCATGCAAAGGCAAGCACACACCACTACGCCACACTGTTCAGTTCAGTGGAGCTTTCCCCTCTCTTTGAAAGGAGAACAGGAATCTACCTTCTGGCCCGGCTCCCCTTCTCATTGTGCACAGAGTGGGCACTTTGGGGTAACACTGCCATGTACATTCTCCTCCCGACAGTTCAACCTCAGTGTCCCGTAACCTCTCTTCCCTCCTAAACCTCCTAAACCACCTTCTCTCCTTCACTGTCTTCCTCTGTGAATTGTGCCTCCCTGGACCAGGTCTCCAAGCCAGAAACATGGAGAAGGATAGTTTATCCTCCAACCTCATCTTCCTTGATCAATCATCATACATAGCTTTCAAAGCCCTCTCTTCTCTCCATCCTCATCATCACCGGTTCAATCTATGCTACCAAAATCCTGCTTCCTTACTGCCACAGGTCACAAGCAAGCCGCCATCCTCGCTGCTGCCTCAGCGAGCTGTCAAAAGTCCAAATCTAAGCGCTCACTCCCCTGCTTAACCCTTCGGTGGTACCTTATGGTCCACGTACACACCCTGGAATGGCTTAGGGTCCCTTCCTTACAGCCAGGCATGCTGACCTACGGGCATTTGCCCTTTGACCTCTGAGTATCCACCCATGTCACTCCCTTCAGAGGTGAGTTTTGGTTTATGTCCATCTGTCACCTCGGTTCCTTACCCTGGGAATAGAGTCTCTATGTAAGACCAACACCTAGCACAACACATGGAAAATAAGAGGCACCCCATTACATGTTTGTTGGATGAATAAATGAACTCAAGGTAGAAAGGGACAGCTTGGTCGACCTCACGCTGAGCAGAGGTGATGGAAGTGGGTCATAAAATGCTGCCTATGGTCAAGTCGGTCTCAGTGCCTGGGCTGGGCTAAGCCTGGAGGTGGAGGCATTGGGGACTGGAGGCAGGAGGGGCGTCCCTGAAATGCTTCCGCTGTGGCTTCTCTAGCTGAAGCTAGTACCCGCTGCGAGTTCTCCTGGGTCACATCAAAGCAGCCATGGCTGAGACCATCTCCCAAGATGAAAACCCTACCTACCACCCGGGCACTTGGTCAGCCACTCTTCATGTGTAGGCTTTCCTTCAAACTTGCCTTTGACCTTCTCTTCCAACCCACATGTCCTTCCAACCCCCGCCAACAAACCCTACCATTTGGGGTTCTGCCCTTGACTTTGACCCTATTTACTTACATCTCATTTTTTTTGCCTTTGCAATCTTTTAAGCTATGACTTGCAAAATCTGGCCCCATACTCCAGCACAGCAAGAAATGATAAGACGGACCCAGTTCTGCCATCTCCCCTGGTCTTTAGGACTTCATTTGCTATGTTGTCACTTTTTGCCAGAAGAATGACAGGTAGGACAGAGAGGAGGGGAGGTGGGCGGGGGGGGGAGGGGGGGGCAAATTAGCACAATCGTTTGGAGCCGAATAAATAGATTATAGCTGGAAACTCCCGTCTTGATTTGGCTCAAGGGCCACAGCTATATTTGGCTGGCCCCCGATTGACATAATTATTACTGCCAGAAAGTAATTTTAGAAAGAACTTAAAAGGAGGACATGGGTGATTAAAGCTCTAATAATAACATTTCTGAAACGTCTGGGTTAATGAATCTGTAACTCAGGTAAAAGAAAAGAGGCTTCAGGTGTTCAGGGATTGGAACCTGGAACTGAGCTTGGGGGGAAAAATATTCTACAGGGGAGCCAAGTAGGGCAGGGATGGATCACATGCCCCTAAGAAATCTTAGGGAAACAGAAAGAGATGCAGCCAATAGTTCCTCTAAAAATTGTGAGAGTGAAATCGTTTCCCAAAGCAGGTGATGTTTCAAATCCATTCACCGAGCATCCCTTATGCACAAGGCACTGTACTAGGCCCTTTGGAAGGTCCCACCGTGTGAGCAGGGCTGATTGGAGCAGTGGCTGAGGCATTCTGGCCGGGTATAGCGAGCATCTGCCTTGATTAGAGCGACCTGATTGGCTGATGCCCCACCCGTTGTTGAGTAGGTTGACTATCCCCCTTGGATACAGGCAAACTTTCTGTCCTCAAACAGCTTTCAGTTTAGAGGCTGAGATATGCCCACACGTAACTATAGTGCAACGCTGTGTCCTACTCACGGGTACAACTGGATTCCACGTTGTCCTTTACAAAATGCTTTCATACACTGCATTGCCTTTGACCTTCATGAGAGCTCTGTGGTGCATGTTCCTATCCTCGTTTTGCCGACAGGAAAGCATGGAGTGCAAAGAGGGAAGCGGTCGCTCACATTTCGTAAAGCAAGCACCTGTCCACCCACCGTGCGCATGGCCTCCCTACTTGAAACAGAAGATTCATGCAAGTGAACCGCGGCTTACTTCAGGAACTAATGCTTGATTGCTCAATACAGACTTTCATACCCAGTAGCCATACACAGATCATGCTGCAGCTCTGCCATCCTGATAGAAAGTTTCAAAGGCCTTACTCTGGGGGACAAGCTGTTACAAAGCTCAGGCGATACATTCTGGGGCGGCATGGAGTAGTCTTGGGGCCCTCAACCAGGCAGTGATGTGTAAACCAAACAAACAGATGCAAAACAAGACAAAAAAGCAAGGGCAAGGAGAGTGTGGGTTGCAGAGGGAAGAAAGAAAAAAGGAAGGAAGGCAGGAAGGAAGAAAGGAAGAAAGGAACAAAGGAAGGAACAAAGGAAGGAGGGAGGGAGGGAGGGAGGGATGGAGGGAGGGAGGGAGAACATAGGTGAGATGCTGGAGAAGGGAGTGTGGACATCTGCAGAAATAAGTGGGGTGCTCCAGGCTTTCCCTCAGGCAAAGTCCGCCATTCTCCAAGGGGTGATGTGCACGCGTGGGCTGCTCTTAAAGTACCCGAAGCTTTCACATACCTGGTCACAGACAACATGTGACCAGGCGGGGGGGGGGGTGGGGAATATCTCCCAGGTGAGCAATGTCTATAATCTATACAATCATTTGGTCAATGCTCCCGATACAGACCCAGGCTCTCAGACCTGGGACCTTCTGGTTGACTTGGCGCCTTTTCTCCTGCACCCGACACCCATTTAGCCACACTCCATAGGTACTAATCCCCTGGAATGACGGACTCCTTCGTGGAACCTTCCAGAAATACTAAGTCGGGATGGGAAGGGAACTTAGACATTGTTTAATGAACCCCTCTTTTTGCCAGGAACAGAGCACGACATTGACAAAAGTGAAATGGCTCGTTCAAGGTCATAAGAAAGGGGAGTCGCAAAATGAACAATGTCTGGAGTAGCCTTACCAACCCAATGACCTGTGCAAGCATAACTCCGCCAGGTATCAGACAGTGCCCATCACAGGAAGCAGGCCACCTCATTAGCACCTGCTCCCTGGCACACCCTGCTGTCTACGTGAGGCGAATTTCTGATGATGTAGATTCCATGTTGGGTTTACTCGGTGACCTCTCTCTGGTGCACCCTGGAAAAGACTCCAGAATAGAGTTTTTTCTCTGAAGCAAGGGAGCTTGTTCCCACAACTCTAACCATTCTTGTCTTCAAGACCAGCACACCCGCCCCACCATTGTCATCTGGCGCCTTTGGGTCACGGATGAATTCACTTTGCTGCAAGAGGCCCCGAGTAAACCTCCCCGGGGCAGGAACTCCTATATTTTGCTTGGTTCTGAATGCCCAGTACTAGACTCGGGCCTGGAACACAGGAGGTACACAACAGCCATCTGATGACCAAGTACACTTGACCCTTGGCCAACATGGGTGTGAACTGCACGGGTCCACTTATACGTGGATTGTTTTCAATAAATTCTGTAAATGTAGTTTCTCTTCCTTGTGATTTTTGTAATGACCTCTTCTTTGCTCTAGCGTGCTTTATGGTGAGAACACAGTGCACAATACATATAACAAACCACCCCTTTCCTGCTGCTCTGGCACCTAAGACAGCCTGGCGTTGCCACCTCCTTCTCTTGGGTAGCTGAGCCATCAGCCCACCAGCCCAGTGGGGCGGGTCCCTCCTTCCTATATTCCATCGTGGCTCCTAGGACCATTTTCTAGGCCTCCTGGGAGGGTTTTCCTCTTCCTGCTGAAAGCCACCTGCGTAGGCCCGCCCTAGAGGATAAGGGCGTTTTCTCCATCCCTCAACGTGGGGAGAAGGTTCCTATTCAATGCCACGTCCACGTTCACGGTGGCCGGTCCTCTGGCTCTCCACTGCCCACTGGGAACAGAGCTGCCCTCTTTATGCACAGGCACAGCTGAGTTCCCAGGACCCCTGGGAAGTCGGAAATGCCCCCTCCCGGTGTCAAGGTCATCCGGAGGTTCCGGGTACAGCACCGTCACTGGAGGACAGCATGGCCCAACAGTCAAGAGCATCATTGCCTTGAGAATCAACCGACCCAAGGTCAAGTCTGGCAACTTCTACTTCCGCTGTCACCTCGGCCAAGTGACTTCATTTCCCTGCAACTGGCTTCTTATTTGTAAAATTGGGAAGATGCCAGAACTTATCTCGTAGGGTAGAGTGCAAATTAAATGTGAAAAGTTTCCCAATGCCTGGTACATCGTATAAATGCTCAATGGTGTTCTTACATGTCTGAGGAGGAGAAGAAGAAACGATAAGCTATTTTCAGAGAATGGTCGTGCAAATGGGAGAGAGTCTAAAGGGTCAGATACTCCATATGAGAAGCAAATAGGCTCTGAGAAAGGTCAGGATGGGGACTGGAGAGAGAAAAAAAATGAAGAATTAACAAAAGAAGAGGAAATAATGAAAGAGTAAGAGGAGGAAGATATATGCTAAGCTTCTTAGGAAATAGAACTTTGGGGAAGAGTCTGCATGTTTTGAGCAACTTTCCTGACCAGCTTTCCTCATCCCCTAGACCAGTGGTCGGCAAACTCATTAGTCAACAGAGCCAAATATCAACAGTACAACAATTGAAATTTCTTTTGAGAGCCAAATTTTTTAAACTTAAACGTCTTCTAATGCCACTTCTTCAAAATAGACTCGCCCAGGCTGTGGTATTTTGTGGAAGAGCCACACTCAAGGGTCCAAAGAGCCGCATGTGGCTCGAGAGCCACGGTTTGCCGACCACTGCACTACAATGAGAACATAGAGCCTTCCCTTATTTTGTAATTTTATTATCTTCTGTGATTGGGCTACAAACTCTGCGACAGGAGCAACTCTACCAACTTTGCTTAATAAGGTGCCCCAAGTCTGGCATGACCCTCCCCACCCCAGACTGGAGGTCTGACTGTGTGCATAGAAAGCATCCAGGGTCTCCCATTATCTTCTCTTTCAAAACGTGAGTTTCAAATGATGATTGAAGAGGTTTAAGTCATCAGTTCCTTTCCTTGCTGCTCTTGCTATAAACCCAACAACAATCAAAAAGGAAACCTAGTTCCATGTTGATTCTCAACTTCAGCTCATTTGGGAAGTTAGCCTCCTGTTCATTCATTCACTCAACAATGTACCTGGCTGGGTAAGAGAAAATGGTCAGGGCCCAGACAGACCCTGCCCAGATCTTCTGTGTCACAGGTGGTGTGTGTGCCCTCTGGGCACGCCCTGGGCAGACACAGGACAGGCTGAGAGGCCCAGCTTCCGCCCTGACCCCAACTCAGCTTGTTTGAGGTTTTCAGTCAACAGACATCTTTGGGGGACAAGGGGAGAAACACCTCACCCACAATGGCTTGCTATAGAAAAAGAAAAAAAATAATAATCAAAAGAACTGCTTAATTAATAGATTATTTTTGGGCATTTTTATGGGGGGTGGTGGTGGTGGAATAGGGAGGGGGCGGGAGCATGGAAGTACTTGAAATATTATGCTGCCCTCCAGGGAAACCAATGGTAAGCCTTCTTACCGATGATTGACAACAAAGGAAGGTACCCTACCATTGGCCATCCGAAGGCCAGTGGGAAGGACTGGTCCAGGAAAGACTATACCTCCAGGAAGAAGAAGGGGAAACAACAGAGAAAAAGAAAAGATGGGGAGAGAGGGGAGAGAAATTACAACCTCCCCCACCATAAGGAAGTGATGGGTCCCACAGATAGCTCAGGGGTGTTTGGAGCTAAATATGAGCCCTGTGGGTTCCCCCTGTGCCCAATTTGGCCCCCAGGGGCAGAACCCAAGCCTCGAACTTCATAGAAGGGAGAACAGGATGATGGCTGTGTGGGCAGCAGGGGGTTTACCTGCTTTCCTGCTCTAAACCCTTTTGCTACAGCGAAATACTGTGGTTTTACTGGTTATACTTGTTCACACAATTCCTCGTCTTGCAGGATGTGTGTGTGGTAACGGCACCATCTGGGTTAGTGAAATAGATATTCCCAGATATCAAAGACTAAACACAGCAGGATGTTCATGAAACTCTTAATCCCGGTCCTTAGGGCCACCACGAGCAGGCACAGAGGTTACCTAAGCAAATTACCAAGTCAGACCGAAACCAGACATACACACATTTTCATAACTTAAAAAATTCACTCACACCGCAAAAGGTCCGAGAAACACTAGACCACCCTGAGGTGCCTTAAACGAACACTGGCCCTTTTTCCTGCGTGAGTTGGAAACTTCCTCCAGGAGTTGCCCCGATGCCCTTCTCCTGCCCTGGGCATCAGGGCAACTTAGCGGGACAAAACTTTTCTTTCCAGAACATTCCGTAGCTACACTTGTGTGGATTTCTACAAAAAGGGTAGACTATCCTTTCATTTGAAGGCTTCAGATCCCATTCCCACAGGGATAACAAATGTGGTGGGAGAAAGCGTGACCAGAGGAGTCAGAGAGCTGGTGAGCAGCGGGGTCCTGGGCAAATGACTTTCCCTCCAGGAACAAGTCTCCTCATCTGTACACGGTGCTAAGAGAGTCCACCCCACACAAGCGTTCCCAAGGGAGCACCTGTTTTCGTGTCTGGCACGCAGCAGACATTCCAAGAGGGCGAGCTCTTTCCCAACCTCCGTGAGATCCATTTCCCTGGCAAGCGGGCCAGGAGGAAGCCAGGAAGCCCAAGATCCTTGCATGGCGACCAGACATCGGAGGGTTAGCACGCGCCAGTCCTCGCTGCGGGGGTGCAGGAGCCAGTGCAACTTGACGGCTTTCACCTCCTCTGTCCACTCCCGACCCTCCCAGCCCACCAAGAAGGCAGGTGCTACTCTGCAGGGACCCCAGACATGTGTGTGCTCCCACCAACATGCCTGTCCACACTGCTGTGGCTCTCCCCGGAGTGCCTGGCTGGGTAGTGACCTACAGCTCCTCAAAACAACGCTTTTAAGGATGCTCGAGAAACTCAGGGGAAGAATGGAGGAACCCAGCGAGAACTTAAAGAGACAGGAAGCATAAATAAAGGCTTCCCTCCAATTGTCAGTCCCTTTGCAGACTCAGTCTGCGGGTAGAAGGAGCAATGCCATTTCCAGATGTGCCCATTTTACAGATGAGGGGATGGGGGAGGCTCAGGCGGTAGGCCCTGCTGAGCCTGGCTGATGTGAGGGCTCGGCCCCCGGGCTCCCTGGCTGCTCCGGGCCTCTGTTCTTGCCCACGGCTCCAATTTTCTGCTTCAAGAGCCACAGCCTGCTATTGAGCCACACGTGGCCTTTATGCCCCAATACTCTTGACCCAGTTCACTTGGGGGGAAACAGCGAAGTGAAACTGCACGATGTCATCTGGCCCCAGCCCAGCTGCAGACCGCGCATCCATCACGGTCACGGCCCCAGGGGACCGTCCCCTGATGCTGGCTGGAGACCCCCGGGACAGGAGGGGGAGCCGGGGGGGGGGGGGCGGGGAAGGCGAGCGAGGCAGAGGCCTCCAAACCGGAGCCAAGCGCCGAGTGTGTGCGCCGACACAGGCCCCGACATCAGAGGCCGCATTGGAATCCATCAACACGGTAAATGGTCTCCTCGGCCGGCCGGCTTGCGAAAGGGCTTCAGAAACGCAGCAGCATCACCGATTCCCTCGCTGGTGTGCTCACGGCCGCGGCGTAAAATGTCAACCTCAACAGGAAGCTCCAGAGCCCCGAACGTTCCAGAAAAATGGATTTCGTAGCAAGACATTTTGTCCCTTGGGCTCCTTCTCCTCCCCCCCCCCCCCGCCCCGCACCCCCCCTCCACCCCGCCAAAAGGCTCTCTTGAGCTGATCTCTAGTCTCTAGTTAATTGACAGCCAGGCAAGAGGCAAATGGAAGCAGAGCTGTGGGGACACAGTGAGACCACGTGGGGGAAACGCATGACACGGGCTTCCTGATGGGCCTTGGTGAGTAGCAGCGACGACTAGGTCATCAATGAAGAGGATTCTTGTTCCCTGGGAAGTGTGCGTCCCCCCCACCCCACCCCACTCCCGTTTCGATGTCTGAAAGCTATTGGTTGTGCGCCACAATGGACTCGCCAGTGGCCCATTCTGTGCCGAGGCCCGCAGAGGTGGCCGCTGATGGACTGGAGGGGCTGTGTCTGAGTCGCTAACCACGGAGTGTCACCATTTTGCAGCAGACAGAATGGGCAAGGCTAGTTTAAGCAACCCTGGGCTGGAGTGCCCGCTTTCACAACCCCCCAGCACCCAGCCCCGAGCAGAGCAATGGACCCCTGGTAGCCTGGGAGCCCCGGGGAGGAGAGGCCAGCTGGTTACCTCCCCGCCCCCAGCTCCTCCGACCTCGCATCTCACAACACAGCTGGGGAAGGACATTCTGACATTAGACTCCAAAGAGGCATCTGCGCTTTTCATGTCCCACATCCTGCTTCTCCCTAATTGGGGCTCTCGAAATGTTCTGCGCGGAGAACAGAAGACTCTCCAAAACAGGCTGAATGAAAGACTGACTGACTGAATGAATGAATGAATGAATGGCCCAATCTAGGATACAAAATGGATTCGGGGTAGACAGACAGATGTGAGCCTTTCTAAGTTCCCGACGGTTTAACTGGTCATGTGGTTCCTGGCCTGGACCAGAGCCACCATCTGGACCCCACCTGCATGTTCTGCACCACGCTGTTCCCGGGGGAGAGAAGGGAGCAGCAGAGGGCTGGGGGGTTCGGTAGTTTGCCCTCCAGGGCACCTGGATCCGCCCGGGTCCACCCAGGACCACAGGACCCATTCCAAGTATTTAAAACAAAGGGAATTCCAGGCATCGGTTACACCAGGGGTCCTCAAACTTTTTAACCAGGGGGCCAGTTCACTGTCCCTCAGACCGTTGGAGGGCCGGACTATAGTTTAAAAAAAAAAAACTATGAACAAATTCCTACGCACACTGCACATATCTTATTTTGAAGTAAAAAAACAAAACGGCAAAAACACCCGCATGTGGCCTGCGGGCCGTAGTGTGAGGACGCCTGGGTTACACAGTGGGAGGGGGGAGGGGCGGAGGGAGGAATCTGAGAGGGAAGAGGTTTATTCAACGTCGAAAACTCAGAAGAGCCTGTGCAGTCCCATCTGAGCCAGCTAGAAAGGCCTGGGAAGCGTTAGCCTTGACCTCCGTTCTACAGAGCGGCGAAGGCAAGGCCAGTGACCTAAGATGAGCAGAGATGTCCTTGGATGTGACGGGACCTGCAGAGACCAGGAACCAGGCCCAGCAGCACAGAGACATCGCCCATGCAGGAGCCCAGACCCAGAACAGAGCCCCTGGATCCCGCTTAATCCTCATGTCCTGAGCAGGTGGTAACGCCAGGTATTCTAAAACCCCAACACACATGGGCCCCCTGAATCGGACCACTTGTCGGCTTTTTGCAAGCATGTCAGAAAGGGGTGAGCTCAAAACCCCATTCAAACTTGACAGCTGGCATCCCGCAAGCCAAATCATGGAGCGGAAATGAGGGGTGCTGTTTGGATGAAGTTGGCCCGAAAAAGGAGAAGCTGAGCTTCCGTTTTTTGCATGCGAGCTTGGATAATCCAGGGAGCTGGGCGTTCAGAATGCTCTTCTCTATCGAGAATTCTCGTTCGGCATTGGGTCTGCCTTTCTGGTCATACGCAGAGGTATAGCCTGAGATGCATTATTGCTTTGTCTCCGAGAAAACCCCTGGGGAGAAAGCCACCCAGACTCTCCAGGCTCAGGTGTGGGCATGCTTTGAGTGCACAGACTGACCTGCCTCTCCTGTCACCTCCACATGCAGCCACTCCTAATGAGCTCACTAAGAAAGCCCCAGGTGTTATATAGATTGAAAGGGGAAAGCAATTTAAATGCAAATAAATATAAATATCTCTGCATCACACAGATTAATGAAAGTGGTGGTAAGAAAATATGACAACTAGGAGCAGTAATGGTCTCAGAGAGCAAACTATGATTTGAAAGGTCAAAGAATACATCTCTCTGACTTCTGCTAGACCAGTGGTTGGCAAACTCTGTTGACTAATGAGTTTGCCGACCACTGCCAGTGTAAGGCATTACCCTTACCCAGAAGTTTTGACTTCAGGTTAAAGGCATTAGTACATTATTAAAATGTTTTTTAAGTGTTTTTCCCTAAGGCAGTGGTCAGCAAACTCATTAGTCAACAGAGCGGCAAACTGCGGCTCACAAGCCGCATGTGGCTCGTGAGCCGCAGTTTGCCGGCCACTGTGCTAGACCAGTGGTCGGCAAACTCATTAGTCAACAAGAGACAAATATCAACAGTACAACGATTGAAATTTCTTTTGAAAAGAGCCAAATTTTTTAAACTTAAACTTCTTCTAACACCACTTCTTCAAAATAGACTCGCCCAGGCCATGGTATTTTGTGGAAGAGCCACACTCAAGGGGCCAAAGAGCCGCATGTGGCTCGCAAGCCGCACTTTGCCGACCACTGTCTAGACCATCAACCAAGTCAACATAGGGAGCAATATTCTTAAAGCTCTGCTAAGTGGACCACATAACTCTTCTATACCACAATAGTCTTTCTGGCATCTATTAGAAATCTCCTTTTCCATAATCGGGGCAGGTTTTTTTTTTGCTACTTATTCCAGTTCATGTAACGGTTACTCCTCATTTCTGAACATCTGATATGTTAAAGGGAATGGAGCCACTGCTGGTATCAGAATTTATTCTGTTACCCACAATGCTCTGTCCCTAAAAGAGTGACAACCTGGGCTAGCCAGGTTCTGGCACACATGTCTGTTCACTCCTTTTAGCCACAACCTCTCATCTTTGATTCACCCTACAGATCCAGGGAAATGCTAGGAGGCTCTTTGAGTCTGTGCAGGAGCAAATAGGAACCGCGGGCTGGGCCTTACTGTGCTCCAAACATCTGGAGAGTCATTGAGGAGACCTGTCAAACGCTGCTGCTCCAAAGCATTACGATGTTGGGGACCAGGCCTTGTTGTCACAGATTTCTTTGGCAGAACAAACTGTGGGGATAATACAGCGTGGACCTCACCCTAACGCAGGGAGCTCCCTTTTCACTCTCTGAGAAATGAAACGAAGAGCACTGGCAATCCATTCAGAGACATCCACAGGCCGGGGCCCTCACAAAAGAATGCAAGGATGGGTCTGAGCTCTCCAGTGTTTTCTCTGGAATTTAGCAAAGTGGGAGCAGCAGGTAGATGTGAAGTGTTCTCGTCATGAGTTATCTCAGCCATCCAGGATAGGCATTGTGGGCGGGTCTTTAAAGATGCCCATAAACACTCCCTCCGGCCCTGTGGCTCCTCTCATCAAAGATGGACTATTCCCCCTCCCTTTGGCTCTGGGATGGCCTTGTCATTTGCTTGGTCAATGAACTATGGTGGAAGCAATTCAATCTTTGCTCTCTTGGTACGAATCCTTCATGTTCTTAGGAAGTCAGTCTAGACCAGTGGTCGGCAAACTCCTTAGTCAACAGAGCCAAATATCAACAGTACAACAATTGAAATTTCTTTTGGGAGCCAAATTTTTTAAACTTAAACTTCTTCTAACACCACTTCTTCAAAATAGACTCGCCCAGGCCGTGGTATTTTGTGGAAGAGCCACACTCAAGGGTCCAAAGAGCCGCATGTGGCTCGTGAGCCGCAGTTTGCCGACCACCGGTCTGGACTACTGGAGGGTAGAGAGGCCATCTGAGGCTGAATTGAAGCACCTCGGTATATGGATAGTGTCAACTGAAAATGCATGGATGTGGCCACCTTAGATGTTCCCGTCCCAGCCAAGTGACCAGCTAAGTACAGCAACATGAGTGCCCAGCCAGCATCATGAGAAATGATAACTTATTATCATTTGAAGCCACTAACTTTAGAGTGGTGTTTACGTAGCCATAAATAGTTGGGGAGTTCAGATGCCCAGAGATGTTTAATGTGCAAGGGTAGCCTTATGCACAGGTGAGGAAGTGTCCACAGCACCTCAATGGAGGATGTCACTATACTTTCCTGAGGATTCATCCCTTTGGGCAAACCACTGTCTTTCCCCCTTTGTCTTTTTCAAAAATACAAAGGTAACCCACAGGGATGCAGTAAGCAGAAAAGAATTCAAGGAGTCAAGATTGCTAGAAAGAACATTTCTCCTGGAGTTTCAGAAATGGAAATGTAGACCACGGCTTGATATATTGAGTATGACTCTTACACTGATGTCAAGAGAGAAGAAGAAATGTTTAAAAGGAAAAAATTGGAAAAGAATAAAAAGAATGGGAACCATTGTTTCCAGGGCAGTTCCCACGTCTCTGATCTTCCTAACCAGAACCGTGACAGCATGATAAAGAGCATCTCTCAGCTTCTGAGAGTGACGATGACAGAAATCATGGAGACCCCAGTGCCAGCTTTGATGACATGCAATTGAGGAAACCAGGTTGGCCATCTGATAGCCTGAGTGGATGGTAAGAACAGGAAAAGGAACCCAGTGGTTGACATGATCCATCGCTCATCTCTAGGCAACCGCCAGGGCGGAATCTTTTGGAGACTTAGGGATGTAACCAATCTGGCCAAGTCTGAACAGATATGAATAGTTCGCAAATCTATGTTTAGAGGAAACTGGCCAAAGTAGAACTTCAGCCTTGAGAAAAAGATGCAAAGAGCGATGAAAAAAATAGAGTGCTATAAAAACATCGTTTCTCAAAGTATACCCCATGGAACACTAGTCTTGCAAGCAGTGCCATCTTTTTAAAATGTCTATAGTCAAGAAAGTTTGGGAAAGGCTCTTTAAAAAATATATTTATTGATTTTAGAGAGATAGGAAAGGGAGGGAGGGAGGGAGGGGGAGGGGGGAGAGAGGGAGAGAGAGAGAGAGAGAGACAGAGAGAGAGCGCGCGCGCGCGAGAGAGAGAAACATTGAATTGTTGTCTCACTTATTTACACATTCACTGGTTGATTCTTGTATGTGCCCTGACCAGGGATTGAACCTGCAACCTTGGCCCATCAGGACGATGCTCTAACCAACAGAGCTACCCATCTGGGGCAGGAAAGGCTCTTGAATGCACACTCTGGCCCCTTTGCAGAGCTATAACACCCATCAGCATATCCAAGCTCTGGGCTGGTCTGTAGCAAAGAAGGCTTCTAAGCTTCAATGAACCCAGGGTTTCTTTCATCCTGGGAACTATCCATCACCTGCCATTGCGTCTCAGTGAAAAGGAGAAAACACTCCCTTTCAGTTTGAAGTGAAACGTCACATGGAAAGTCTCCATCCCAAAAGGGATCAGTCTCAGATGACAGTGCTCAGGTCTGTGTCTGTCTGTCTGCAAGATGTCCAAAGGTGACCAGACGCATCCGACCTCCTGCATAGTTGCTCGGGCAAGAGCTGAACACCAATAAAGAAGATTGTATAAATGCAACACTCTCCTCCCGTGGGTCCTATTAGGGACCCCCATCTAGATAAGGAAATGTCACACTGGGATGATTTCCTTTGTCCCGCTAAATAGCCCTGAAGATAAGGAAGCATTCTTCCCGACATAATAAGCCATCAAAATGCATTTATAACAAATCCCAGGTACCCCCATGTTATCTGTGCTGCTGACAATGGGCTTTCTTCCCGCTTGTCCCTTTCATTATGTTGCCAACAAAGGGGCGAGGCTATAGCTCTTGCCCTTGGAGCTCTGACGATAGTGCTGGCCCCGTGTAATTACTCCCAGCTCGGGCGCACACTTTATTAACAGAGCCCGGATCAGCCGGGCTTCCTGCAGGTCACAGAACGCTGCTTAATTGAGACTTATTTATAAGGAGCCACGCACACGCGCAGACAACAGCCATGGCTGTTAACTCCCCTGTGTCTGAGGTCTAGAGATCAGGATCCCCTCCGCACGAGAACTCCAAAGTCAACAAACAAACAAACAAACAAACAAACAGCAACAAAGCAGAGGTTGGAGTGAAATGGGCCTCCTATGCATCGCTGCTGTGTTTAGAAAATTAAAATCCCCCAGAGCTAGGAGTGTGGCTTCCTTTTCTCTCAACCCCATTCATCGCCCTGGTCAGCTGCTGCCCCCCAAGCTGACCCATCCCTCAGCATCGCTTTAAAAAGACACAAACCTTAAATGTAGTATCTTAAAAAAAAAAAAAAAAGACACAACCTTGATGAATCCATGTTAAAATGCCAACTGTGGTATGCTGTTCTGCGCTGTACAAAAGTGTATCTTTAGTCTCCAAAATTGGTTAGCGATTTTTTTGTTGTTAATCCTCACCCAAGGATATTTTTTCCATTGGTTTTTAGAGCAAGTGGAAGGGAGGGAGGGACAGGGGAGACAGAGAAGGGAAGAGAGATAGAGAGAGAGAGAGATAGAGAGATAGAGATAGAGATAGAGATAGAGATAGAGATAGAGATAGAGAGAGAAACATCTATGTGTGTGTGTGAAAGAGAGAGAAACATTTATATGTGTGTGTGTGTGTGTGTGTGTGTGTGTGTGTGTGTGAGAGAGAGAGAGAGAGAGAGAGAGAGAGAAACATCTACGTGTGTGTGTGAAAGAGAGAGAAACATCTGTGTGTGTGTGTGTGTGTGTGAGAGAGAGAGAGAGAGAGAGAGAGAGAGAGAGAGAGAGAGAGAGAAACATTGATGTGAGAGAGACATACCCATTGGTTGCCTCCTCCATGCACCCCAACCAGGGCCAGGGATCAAACCTGCAACCCAGGTATGTGCCCTAGACCAGGAATCAAACCCACATCCTTCAGTGGGCAGGCCAACGCCCTAACCACTGAGTCACACCGGCCAGGGCTGATTATCAACTCTTAACCTGCCTGCCAGGAGGCCCCACATGGAGCTCAGGGCTTCAGCCACCCCTAGGGCCCCCTTATGCCGCTTTGTTGCTCTGTGGCTGCCCCACCTACCTAGACACACGTGTCTACAGGGAAACCCCAGAGTGCCTTCAAACACTCACAGAAGCCCCAGTTATAATTTAGAGTGTAAGGCATGGCCTTCGAAATTTCTGGAACACCCCATGGACCTCCTTCGCTGGGAAGGGGCTTCAGGGAGGGGAGTCGTTTGGGGAGCATCCACATTTGGTCCTTCGAGCTCTGTCCAAGCCACTGTAATGCGAGTCAAACCACTGAGACCAGAGGAAGGGGGGAGGGAAGGAAAGGTGAGTTCACTGTACACGTGACTTCCTTGTTATTCAACCAAAGACAGTTCACTTTTAAATAGAAGTTGCGCTTGGGGAAATCATGGCCATTGGGTTCAAATTCATTTTTTAAGTTAAAGTACCTTCCTGAGGCAGTCATGTGTTGCTTTCCCCGTGGTCAGTTCCAAGGAGAGAAGACCTAATGGTTCAGAGGTCCGGGGAAACATGCAGGGCTCATCCAAATCCTATCTGATGACCTAATCACAAACCCAACCAGGGGGCCTCCTGAGAACAGGCGTGCGGCTACAAACACCCTTTCTCCTCAGTGACAGCCGTTCACCCACTTCACATCGGGCCAGGGAATCAGAGCAAAAGGCTTTCTGGCAATTCCCGGAAGCCTTTCTGCCAAGAAGGAGAGCAACAGGAGGACAGATGGTGATGGGCACTTGGACCCGGTCCCCCAGCAGGGGCGATGCAGAGGCAGAGTGACCTGGGCTCCAGATATCACTCTTCTGTTCCCCTGTCCCATAGGGCCCCCTTCACCCTCCCTATAGGCTCACTGTGGCTAGAACTGCCGTGTCTCAGCTAACCATGCGCCCCTTAGGGGCCCCACAGCCGGGGAGAGCTTGTGTGTAGAGGATGGAATGGGTCGGACATACATGTGCTCATACAAAAGGAGGAGGGTAAAAGGGAGGGAATTGAGGGCCATCTGTAATACTGTCAACAGTAAAATAAAATAAAAATAAATTTAAGCTCGGCCGATGGGGTTCAATGGTTGAGTGTCAACCCATGAACCAGGAGGTCACGATTCCATTCCCAGCCAGGGCACACACCCGGGTTGCAGGCTCGATCCCCCGAAGGTGCTTCTTTCCAACACTAGCATCCTAAGATACAGTCTATTTCATTTGAAAATATTTTTGTGCCCTTCCCAGCTAGCCAGTCTCAGCATTTAGTGACACTTGTTTCCTTATGTCTAAATGGAATCTCCCCGCCCACACGGCAGACTAATTTCTTTAGTAAGTCCTGGCGGAGTTACACAAGAGCAGGCATTGACACAATGATGAACCCCTGGATGCTTAAAAAAAGTTAACTCTTTTCCCATGAAAGTAAGACATGCCTATTGTGTGAACACTTGGAAATATAGGAACATATAGGAAATAAAATAATGACTGCTGATCAACCCACTCTGAGAGGTAATTATAAGTATTTCTCTCCAACCATTTCTTTTTTAGCGTGGGATCATATGCCAACGATACCACTGAACCCTGATTATATAAAACTTTATCTCATGGGCATTTTCTTTATCATTAAAAATTATTTAAACCCCTAAATCCTGTTAAAGATAGTGTAATGTTCTATTCTATAAAAATATGAGGAAAAAGAGTCCATGGTTGGACTTTTTGTTGTTGTTGTTGTTCTTTGTGATTCCAGTTGCTTAAAACTAACTTTTCTTTTGACCAAACTAATATAAACTATGTACAAAGTTTTTAATTATGTAACAAGTTAAAAGGCAAATACAGAACTTTTCAGAGAACACAGAAGACCCCTGGCCCATCCTTCCTTACTCCCAGCAACAGACTTGGTCCATCTTTTGACTGCCTCTTTATTAATTACCTCAATGTTTCAAAATTAGGTGCTTCTCCCCTCACTCTCAATTTATCAGTGTTTTCTTTTTGTCTTGTTTTTTTTTGTTGTTGTTTTTTGATTTTTACCAAAGCCAGTGTCTGTATTGATGGCAGATAGAGTACTCTTATTCCAACAGCTTTCACCATCTTTCCTAATTAGAATAAAATTATAACTCAGTTAAGTCCAGAGTCATCATGGAAATTATGATGATCATAAAAAAAATTCCTCTGTGCTGAGACAAGTGGTATGCTATGATTAAATTTAATTTTTTGCATGTGCAACATTTTATTTTTATATGATTAATTGAATACTTTTGTTTTAGTTGTTGGCTCAAGCTTTCTACGTATGTATCATGTGTTCTTCTCAAACTTTCCTTCAACTTCCCCCCATGGCTTAAGTACATCAACTAATCGGAGTTCTGTTTGTTTTTTTCTAAAGACATCTTGCTTGGAGTCCTCTATTGTCCCATTCCAATTTCACTGATTGCTTTAGGGCCACGTGCACATCTTTTGTCCAGAGGATAATCATTGCAATCATCCCGGGAATTCTCTTTGCCACTCTCGTGTTTTGTGTCTCCTATTCTGTTGTGTTTTCTTTTCATGTCTTTGCTCTTTCTTGGTTCACTCCTGCATTCAGATGAAACTTATTCTCCAGGAAAGGTGCCTGAGAGGTAGAATTTTGAACCATGGCACATGTGAAAATATCTTTATCTTTCCCGTTGCAATCGATGGATAGGTGGTCTGGGTATAGTATCCTTCACAACTCTGAAGACATTGCTTACTGTTTTCTAGCTTCTGTTTTGTGTTTTGTACTTTCTTTTAAGTAGTCCAATACCATTCTAATTCCAGAATTTGTACATGTCACCACTTGTTCCCTTCTCTGGAAGCTTTTGGAATCTTCTCTTTATTGATGGTATTTTAAAATTTCATGTTGACCTGCCTTGGAATGATCTATCTATTTATATCTATCTATCTATCTATCTATCTATCTATCTATCATCTATCTATGCATCCATTCAGCTAGGCACTTGGTGGGTCATTTTGTTATAGAAATTCATGTTCTTTAGTCCCAGAATTTCTAAAAACTACATATATATATATATAGTAGTTTATTCCCTTCTGTGTTTTTTTAAATATATTTTTATTAATTTTAGAGAGGAAGGGAAAGTGAGAAAGAGACAGGAACATCAGTGATGAGAGAGAATTATTGAGCGGCTGTCTCCTGCACGCCCCCTGCATGCCCCCCTACTGGGGATGTGCCCTTGACCAGAATCGAACCTGGGACCCTTCAGTCCGCAGGCTGACGCTCTATCCACTGAGCCAAACCAGCTAGGACCTTTCTGTTTTAAAAAATAATCTTTGTCCATTTTCACAATGAAACATAGTGCTATTTTCATTCGGTTTTTTTGAAAACTAATTTGCAATTTTAAAATTCACTGCTGCTTTCTTATTACACACATAATGCATGCATGTATTCACCTTCTACACAACTTGAACAACACAGACATGACATGAACACACTGTGAAAGCCTTCCTCCCCTCTGCCTACATTTCCCCTGCCTCCCTAGGGGAACCACAGCTACGATGAAGCTGTGCATCTTTCCAGACGCTGTCTTTCACGTGTACCTAGACATGCATTTGTATGTGCACACATACAGAGTCTGTGGCCCTCACGCAGCTGTGTGAGACACATGGGGGGGACATCAACGATGTCCGGGGCAGAAAAAACAAGACCATTTCCGGTCCATGAAGCTCAGACCTCTCTTCAAATTGTACCGTGCTCTGGTGAGCGTCTCTGCTCTGTTGAGAAGGAGGCTTGTCATAATCTTAACCTGCTTCGTGGGGGCTGCCGATTTCTAAACATTTGCCTATTCTATGATATGTGAAGTCCCACCCCCCACCCCCCACCCCCAACAAAGAGGTAATACGTATAACCACAATAATGGCAATAATATTTGTATGGCACTTCAGAGGGACCCAGCCCTTCCCTATGCATTACATCATTGGCTGTGCATGATGTATAATAACAACCATGCCAACTTATCTCCATGGCTCCCAGCCGCCACATATGTGTCCACGCTCAGAGTCTGGGACTGTGAGACTGGCAGGCAGACCTGGATGAGACCTTTGTCGCCAACGGACTCTGTGGCTTTGGGCCACCACGCAGCCTACCTTAGCCTCAGGCCCCTGGGTTAGCACTGGATGCCATGTAGTATAGCTGTTTGATTAAAGAGCATTACGAAAGCGAAGCTTCCAGCCCAGGGCTCACTTATTTTAAGCATGCAATAACATAGAGCTCTGTTTTCCCTCTTTCCCAATCCAATATCTTGGGGGGGGGGGGGAAAGAACGAGACATTTTTCTTTTTTCCTTAGTTGTTTTGGGGATTTGCTTCAGCAAAAGGAATGCTAATGATGCCTTAGAGACCTCGGCTCATTTTACCAGGCCAGATGGGGAGCAGGAGCCGAAGACAGAAGTCGCCAGGAGGGGACAGGAGGGTGGAGTGGGGGGCAGGTGTTGGCATGGGGGAAAGTGAATGGGGCTCATTTGAATACAGAACACAGCGTGTTCAGCAGAAAGGCTGCTGGGTATCAAAACTGACTCGCCATTTATTTTTTTCTTAATATATTTTTATTGACTTCAGAGAGTAAGGAAGAGGGGGAGAGAGAGAGAGAGAGAACCATCAATAATGAGAGAACCATTGATCAGCTGCCTCCTGCAGGCCCTACACTGGGGATCGAGCCTGCAACCCAGGCCATGCGCCCTTGACCGGGAATCTAAACCATGACCTCCTGGCTCATAGGTCCATGCTCAACCACTGAGTCATGCCGACGGGGCCTGACTCAGCAATTTAGCGAATGTAGACTCCTAAGATCTCCCAGATGAGTGAGCTCCAAATTTTAACCACAGACACCTGTAATGATGGGTTTGGGTGACACGGGTTCCAACACAGCCTGGTTTAGTAGCTGCCTGGCTGTAAACAGTCTTTGAAGGCTGGGCTAGGTCCTCAAGGCGGGAGGAGTGATTCAGAAGGGTGACTCACTTAGGTAATTTGTATCAAAAGCCACAAGCTGCTCAGATTCCCCCACCACCACCACCTCTAACCCTGTTCTGCTGACATTTTTCTGTCCTCTTCCCTTCAGAGTACTGTAGGCCCTGACTCCATCAGGGGAGGGGGGGAGCAAAGACTAATTGACATACCATCTCAGAAATAGCCAGCCCTCAAATGTACAATGAATGGAATGACTGGCAGGTTCTGGTTGTCTTGGGAACCACTTCCGTGATTGTTGCTGCTATTCTTTCATAGCACTTGATGAGGCTGATTTATGATTATTTCCCCCAGCTGGAGAGTCAGGTGACAAGTCCGATTATGGTCTGGCTAAAAAGCCAGGGGAAAAGGACAAAGGTCATTCTGGCTGGTTTTATTGGTCTTCGGCGACAAAGGCCAAGTGAGCACACCAGTGGCTTTGAATGACCTACTGATAGACTCAAAACGCACAATAATGATCCCATGTAGTACGTTTGATTCAAGGAAACAGATTTGAAATATTAGCCCAGTTTAATTGGTTACTAGCTATGTAAAGGTATCATTAAGTGCTCCATTTTCTAGAAAAACTGTCATAATCGAATCAACTTCTTTTCAAACAAGCGTGGATACACAATGAATAAGTGAGGGAACGAGCTTCAATGATTATGGGTTTGGGTTTTTCTAAGGAAAATAACATGGTTGGTAAAACCTCATTAAATAAACCCATTATCAATGTGCCATACCACAGACTTGTAAAAAAAAATAGCTTTATTGGCAAATGACTACAAAAGGTTGCTCAAGGCAGTTCTAATTATTGTTTGCTGTTTTTGCATTCACGTAATGTTTTCTGAAATGGATAAATTGTACTATAGAAAAATTCAGTGAGCAACAGTTTCTAGAACTCTTCAGCATGCTGGGACTCCATAAATCTTGAAAACTGTCCCCAAACCTACTCACCTTCACTTATCATTCACCTCCCTCTTATCTTACTCTCTGCTGTCTTGCTAAGGTGAAGAACATGAGCACTATTACGCCTCCCTCCTCAACATTCTGCCTCCGCTCTAATAAATCAGGTACTACTCATCCATCCGTTTTCAGCTTTCCAAATTTTGTTGACATTTCTCATTTGCTAAGAGCATCTTTCCTGTTCTATTTCTTCTTGTCCATGTTCAGCTTTCTTTCTTTCCACGGTCATTTTTAATAAAATTTCCAAAAGAGCAGAGATAAATATTTGCATTCACTCCGACACATGTAACAGGAAGTCCCGTGGATATTCAAACATGTGAGCCCATTCGTGAAATACACTGTGCACAGATGTCTCCGCTAAGATGCGTCCAGGGCTGGCCAAGGCAAGGTGCCGCTAACTTGGTGAAGAGGAGACACGTGCTGTCACTTGGATTTACCTGACCCAGCTAGGATCTGGGACAGGAGAATTCGTTTCCTTCTCTGATTAGTCTAGCTACGGCCAAAGATATGCTAAAGCAAGGGACCAACACAATAGGCCAATTTCTCTATCATAAAATGTTGAGCTTGGCTCGGAAGGAAGCTACAGCTGTTCGCTCCAGATGGCAAATAGCTGACTGCTTTGTAACAGGATGCAGTGAGATATCCAAAGTGAATAGACACATCAAGAAATAGACGTCTGAGCTAAGTTCCTACTTCCCTTTTTTTAAAAAAAAAAAAATCCTTTTATAGTTAGCATTTATTAGATTTTTTTTAAATAAAAAGTTCCCCCAAACCACTGACCCAAGTAGAAAATTTCCAAAAGCCAATGAATTCACTGAATGCTGTGTCCCTACATGCACTCGAACTTGCCTAATAAGGATCGATGTTTCAGAAATCGTCTTCGTACCACTTGTTTCAAAGTCCGCATTACAACACCGATGCGGTACTGAGGGCAGATGTCCCCCGTGTGTGAAAGTGTGTGATTCTCTGCCTCCATGTGGATGCTTGCTTTTTCCTGCTATTGTATGTGTGTTCACTTAGCCTCCAGAGCTACTGAGTTAGAAATGTCCTAAGGGCAGGAAGGGTGACACATTTTCAGAGTTCTTCTGTTTCTCATGGCATCCATCCCTCTCCTAAACATGTGGTAGGAATGCGATAAATCCTGGCTGGCTTACTGGTAGACTATGTTGTTGAAAAGGGAGGTTTGGACCTCTAACAACCCCAAGACTACACCTGGGTCTACGTGACACAAACAAATCGACTGAGGAAAACGTTGGTTAAGAATTGTAAGTTACCTGCCTGCCGGTGTGGCTCAGTGGTTGAGCATCAACCCATGAACCAGAAGGTCACAGTTTGATCCCCTGTCAGGGCACATGCCTGGTTTTGCAGGCTTGATCCCCAATAGGGGGCATGCAGGAGGCAGTCAATCAATGATTCTCTCTCATCATTGATGTTTCTATCTCTCTCTCCCTCTCCCTTCGTCTCTGAAACCAATAAAAATGTATTTAAAAAAGAAAAATAATATTTAAAAGAATTGATAGTTACATAAGTCAGTTACAGAAAGATAATCACTGTATAATTCTACTTCTATGAGGTGCCTTGAATAGTCAAATTCATAGAAACAGAAAGTGGAATGGTGTTTGCCAGAGCTGAGCAAAGGGCGGATGGGGGTTGGTGTTTAAGGGGTACAGAGACTCAGTTGGGAAGATGAAAAAGTTCTGGAGATGGAGGGTGATGATGGCTGCATAACAATGGGAATTTAGTAAATGCCACAGAACCATACACTTAAAATTAGTTAAAATGGTAAAGTTTGTTATGTGTATTTTACCACAAGACAATGAAAGAATTGTCAGTCATATCATCAATGCCTTGGATGCGGGGGTGGTGGGGGGGCGGGGGTGTGTGTGTCTGATACCAGAAATGTCTGGAATCCCAGAAAGATGACTTTGCTTGCTGGGGGAAGTTCAGTCTCATCGATCCTACCTCGCTGGATCGATGCACTGAGGCCTGGGAAAGGACAACTCATTCCTGAATAAAACTCAAATGAAAACTTCCTTCTTGTACATGTCATAGAGCCTGCTCTCTGTCCATGTCATTCCGTCATTTAACCCCTTTGGGGAATGTCATTCCATTGAATATGCTCAGGCTTTGAGCAACTGCTCACTGCTTGAGCTTCCTAGTGAGCTCCATGGAGCGGGGGATGGGGCGGTGAACAGGGGGGAGAGTGACCCTGGGTCACTGGGTCACCTTTGTGCAAATGCGTCCAGACTGGATGAGACACTGGGCAGGCATGTGAAGGTAGCAGATTTCAGCTCTGGAGCCCCTGGGGTGGAGAAACCAATGTTCCCAGGGAATTTTGTCCCCCGAGTCTCCAGACCTTCCCTTCTTTCTGTCATGACTTTGGGATATCTCAGAGCAGTGTAAGCCATTCTGGGACACAGCCCTGAGGTCACACAGATATCTGTTAAGTGGGTGGCAGAAGTCTAGAAACGTCAGCAGTAGGGGACTTGTGAAATGTCCTGAGGTCCTAGAAGGTATCCAGCTTGGTTTGGGGGAGTCGTCCATGCAATGGTGGAACCTGCTAGAGCATCATGGGAGGTCCCTGGAAACTGCTCATGGGGGCCTGTATGGAGGTGCAGTGTTCCTCCCTAGCAACCCTGCATGAGTGACACCCAATGCAACCTGAAGGCCAGCCCAGATTGTGAGCAAGGACGAAGCAGGCGTCTGTCAGGAAGAACAGTGGCGGGCTGGCTGGCACATGGGCTGGCGTCCAAGGCTGTGAACATATGAAGGTATGAGAGGCCCACAACTGGTCATCGTTGGGGGCAGGGGTGGTTGGTGAGGTAGACGTGATGTTTTCAAGTTTCCAGGCAAGATCAGATGCCAGGAAGCAGAGCGAATCACAGAGATGGCAATTCACAAGTACCATGTGGCCACAGAGTCACTTCATCGGTGAAAAGGAGAACGTTCACTTCCGTCAATCACGTGTGTTACCTAGGTGACACGAAACCTGTACCTACCTAAGGTGTTCAAGTCCTGAATTAAATGTTTCACTTGTTTTCCAGTTGCCCGGGGACTGAGATCTAACCCGAGAGGGCACGTGATCCAAAGAGAAAAGAAGAAACTAGAATGCCTCTTCTCACCGTGACGTTTGCCACTTAGTCTCTCTCTCTGGGTGTCATCTCTGTCCTCTCATCCTCAGTGATGATGAGCTAAAGGCCACTTCCTGGTTTCACGTGGCCGGAGCGCTCAGTGAACTTCCTGGTTCCTTGCCTGATTGCACTTCAACACGCTCTCCTTGCATCATGACTACTGATATCTTTGCTCTCAGAACATCCCCCAAAGCTTCTTCACCCCTCTCTTAACTTTCTGAGAGCCCAGGCATAAGACTCACCCAAGCAGGCATAAGACTCTTCCTGCTACCAGGGAGTTTACAAGAAAAACACACACACATATATACTTGCAAATAATGAAGGAACAGGGACAGATTTCTGAGCTGGGTGCTTGGGGACTGAAAAGGTAGCCCATCTTGTAGCTGAAGGTTAAAGGGCTCCAAGACCTCATCCTTCACCAACCCTTTGTTTGAAGTCCGTTCGAAAATGGAGAAAGAAAGAAAATAGGAAGACTATCTAATTCTGGGACTCCCCTTTTCGAACTCCAATCTCCAATGTCCCCTGAGGCAGTGCGTGGGGAAGGCAGCGCAGTGATGGAGACTTAATGAAAGGCCCAGAGAAGATCATAGATCACGATGGCCCGGCAGCTGTCACAGGTAAGGGAATGACAATGACATTATTCTAATATTTGGAATGATCTTGGCTGCGTTTCATCCCCTACAATGACAGCGTCAAGCTCCATCTCTGTCTGCCATGAGCTCATCTGTGGTTTCTGGTCGTTTCTGCCGTATACTTTCTTCCTGCTGCTTCTGTCTCAAAAATATGTTGAACCACAAAATCCATGCATGGTGATGTCGTGGTCTCATAACTTTAGGTCATGATTTTAGTCACTTCCCATCCCAGGCTCTCCTGTTTTTCAGCCCCATTAACTCTGCGCCCAGTTAGCTTTTTATAACAGAAGGGGAGATCATGTGCGTGTCCTTCTCTGGCTTCCCCATTCCCACAGGATTGGTGAAAGCCCTCTTAATGGAACACAAAGACTCGTTTCACAGCCTCACTCCCTGTCCCTGTGGGCCTGCCCTTCTCTGTCCCCACGTCCCCACCTCCAACCATAGATTTGCTCCCACAATCCCAAACCTGTGAGACCCGTCTACTTCTCTGTGCCTTTCCTGGAATGCCCTTCCCTTTTCCTCTGCCCGGACAAAGATGACTTGGCCTCCACAGCTTACAAGTGTCCCCACCTGAGAAGACTTTCAGAGACTCATGCCCAGATCATTGCTCTACTCTTCGCTGATACGAGGTCATATTGGATTGTTTGTGTGTCTGAGATCTGTCCCTATTCCAATCCATCAAAGACACACTAGACTGGGAGCCCCTCACCTTTGCACCCCCTTTTCTCTTACAGCTCTTAGCTCCATGTGCTCAATTAATTTTTTAAATATATTTTTATTGATTCCAGAGAGGAAAGGAGAGGGAGAGCGAGAGAGAAAGAAACATCAATGATGACAGAGAATCATTGACCAGCTGCCTCCTGAAGGCCCCCTACTGAGCATCGAGCCCGCAACCCAGGCCTGTGCTCTGACTAAGAATCGAACCATGACCTCCTGTTTCATAGGTGGACGCTCAACCACTGAGCCACGCCGGCTGGGCTCAATTAATGTCAAGTGAATTAAAGAATAAATGAAGAAAGGAAGAGAGCTACTGATTCGAGAGGAGAGGACCAGCAGTATGTCACCTTCACCGGAGCAAAGGTTGGCTTGGCCCCCGTTACATGCCCGGGTTGGGTGGACACCCCTCTGTCCTTGCCCTGGAGCTCCCAGACGGCATATTTTGAGAGATTAGCTCATCTTTGCTCTCTTTTCTGATTCATTTCCTATGCAAAGTTCATTTCCTGGTTGTCTCATAAGAGGAAAGTTGACGTGTAAATGGAAGAGGTACTTTATATGCCTACATCTAGTGTGTCCTCAGTGCTTCATTTTTAGTTGGGGGGCAACAACGTCCCCAAAAGAGACTGGAGAGTCTCCCCGACATGTCCCGCACACACAGGTTCCCAGGGACCCAGGATCAGCAGGTGTTACTCCTTCCCCACACGCCACACACTGAGGAAGTCACAAGAACAAACTTATCAGTCCTCTCTGCCCGCTGCCCGGAGTGTTCATTACCACAATCCTTCAGAAATCAACTTAGCAAAATAAATCCGCCGTGTTCAAGATCTCCCTCCCGTTGGTCCAGCCATATCACCCCAATGACGGAAGAAAACGTGTACACGTAGAGGGTCATCCCACAATCATTTACAGGAATAAGTAATTTAAGAGGCAACGGGTTACGTTAATCACGGGACATGGAATAGTCTGGAAAGATTATATCTTAGAAAAATACTTAACAACATCCCCCAAATGGCCCTGCTCTTTGCTCCTTATGGCTTGTCCAGAATTTTTACAGCGGGACATGATCTACCATGTGTTTATATCCTTCATGTATAAAGAGCACATGCAGATAGATAATAAATATTCCAAGATGCCAACTGAAAAGCGGACAAAGGGCATGAACAGACACTTCACAGAAAGGAGTGCCAACGATGGTGAAACTTGCCGTGTTTAAGCTCACCGAGGAAAGCAACAACAACCGATGGAAATGCAAACACGTTTTATGGAGCAAATGAAAAGGTGGTACTCACGTTTTGGGAGGAGGGTGTTGTCACACACTGCAGGTCAGCCTATGGCAGGACAACTTTCTGGAAGGCAATTAGGAAACAGTTGTCAGGAGCTGAAAAAACGTTCCTATCTTTTGACCTAACGACTTCAATAAACAGATTCCAAATTCTAAACAGATTCTAAATAAAATATTTCTCTAGAAACATATATATCTAAATTCAAAAAGTAATATTAGACACACTCTAACAGCTGACAATAGAAGCAATTAAACCGAGACTGTTAATGGGTGGCCATGAAAAAGATGCTTGCAAAGAATTGCTAATGACTTGAAATTTCCATGACAAAAGGAAAATGAACAGAATCCAACATTTTATAGTCAATATGGTTACAATTACAGTAAATATATACACACACATCTATAGACACATAGGATGGGAAGAAGGTTTCCAAAGTTAATATTAGTTAGTTCCAGGTTGTGAGATTTTAGAGGATTATTTATTATTTATATTTTTATGATTTTCAAGTTTTAAAACAATGACATTAATTTTATAATCATATATCACAATGACCAACTTTCAGCCTTAGCTGGTGTAGCTCAGGGGATAGAGTGTCAGCCTGCAGAATGAAGGGTCCTGAGTTCAATTCCGGTCAAGGGCACATGCCCTGGTTGTGGGCTCGATTCCCAGTACGGGGCATGCAGGAGGCAGCCAATCAATGATTCTCTCTCATCATTGATGTTTCTATCTCTCTCTCCCTCCCTCTCCCTTCCTGTCTAAAATCAATAAAAAATATGTATTTTAAAAAAAGACGGAAATCAAATGTACTTAATAATGGGCAACTGACCCATTATCTGAAGTGAAATCCCAATGTATGTGTTTTCAGGAATGGGAAGATGTCCATTTCCAGGCGTGGGAATAAATGAAAGAGTTAGAAAGTTTGGAGAAACATCTGATGCTCGTGAGATGTCAGATGAGCCTTCGTGGATTTCCATCTTGGGGGAGGCATCTCAAAAATCCAGTGCACGTGTCCTACCCCCTGGGATGTGTTTGGCACCTACACAGTGAAGGTAACTGGTAAGGAGCTCACAGTTAAGAACCTTTTGGAAATGGAATTTTCTAGAGAGCCAATTTCTTGGTTGCTTTGTACCTAATTTATGTCCCACAGAGAGCAATTCTAATCTCCTCCAGCAAACTTTATCTTAAATGAAGCTGATCTATAATCCTATTACATGTGTCTGTGTATCTAAATGGAAATGCCACGGGAGACCCCAAGTTTCTAAAACAGTGGTTCTCAACCTTTCTAACGCCGCGGCCCTTTAATATAGTTCCTCATGTTGTGGTGACCCCCAGCCATAAAATTATTTTCGTTTCTACTTCATAACTGTAATTTTGCTACTGTTTTGAATCGTAATGTAAATATCTGTGTTTTCCGATGGTCTTAGACTCCACAGGTTGAGAACTGCTAGCAGGGTCGCCTAAGACCATCAGAAAACACAGATATTTACATTACGATTCAAAACAGTAGCAAAATTACAGTTATGAAGTAGAAACGAAAATAATTTTATGGCTGGGGGTCACCACAACATGAGGAACTGTATTAAAGGGTCGCGGCATTAGAAAGGTTGAGAACCACTGTTCTAAAGATACTGTGTGGCTTTAACACCCTCCACGCACTTTACTGGGGGCAAGGACGTGAGTTGTTTGCCTGGACACACGTCCCCAATAAAAGTGATGGGAAGATGGTGAGATTTATATTAACGTTGTTTGTTCAAACAATAGGTCACAGTTGCCTGGCAACTTGCAAGAGATACGATGCTGTAAAGCGAATGAATGAAACAGGGGAGTGAATGAAACACTGCATTGAGACTAGCAGGGCATCAGGGTGCAATAATCAGAAAGAATCCAGATGTTGCCACTAGCCAGTGGTTCTCAAAGTGTGGCCCCTGGACCAGCAGTGTCAGCCTTGCTTGTGAACTTGGGCTCCCCCCGCCCCCTCCCCCCCCCCCCCCCCCCGTCAGATCTACTCAACCCGTAGTGTAACAAGCCACCCAGGTGACCAGGATGCACACCAAGGTCTGAGAAATGCTGATCTAGACAGAATAATGGGATTTTGCTGAAATGGATGGTTTTCTGCTGCCTGACTGGTTTTGACTGGCATCTCGTGCCTGGAGACACGTTTAAGTGATTGGAGGTCACTGGTGCAGTCCTCTTGGGATAATGACTCGATACTGAGGGGCCACTGCTGGGAGCAGAGGGAAGGCAAGTACTGAACCCACTTGAGTACTTTCTGTCTCAAGATCAAACTGGTCAGGGGGCTGAGGCCTGAAGTTACGGGGATCCGTGGATCTCCCTATCGAGGACTTTCGTAATATGCACTCACCACAAGGGCCTGGGGAGCATCGGATCTGACCTGGGGACCCAGACGATCAACTTAATTTAGATCGCTGCTTGCCCCAAACCGACATGGGAGTGTACCTTGGCAAGCCCGCAGACAGCAGCTCTGGCACCCACACACGCGGCAGCAGCTGGCATCCCCGTGGATGCCAGCTCCCTCCAAGATACGCTGAGGGTGTCTGGCTTCATTCTTGGAAAAGTTTTGTTGGATGAGTGAAATGGGAATCATCTTGCTTTCCTGGGAAACGGCTGCTCCCTCTGTCTGCTACGCCTCTGGGCAAAATCTTTAGGCTTTACTCTCTGCTATTTCTGCCCCTCTAATAATAGCTCCATTGTTAGGCAGACTGACACAGACGTATGGCTCATGATCCTGGGGACTGGGGGGGGGGTCTCACCTTCTAATGTTTTGTAAGTTCTTTGTTAAAATCGTTTTTTTGGTTGGTTCTCTTTGCTTGCCCTCAATTGGATAGAGACATAGACAAAATCAGCAATGTCTTGAGCTGCTCTGGTGAATTGTTTTTTCCATCATTTGGGGATCTGTTCCCACCCACCCCCTGCCACACACTGTTAAAATCCTTCATGCAATGACAGCACCCTCCCTGCGAGCTTACTAGACTTGATGCCTACCATTCACAATCTCTCCTGGCCATGTGGGGTAACCTCTTGTTTATTACCTCATTTTCCATGTTAACAGGTAGGATTCAGGCATATTTACCCCCTTAGCCTCCATTTAGATCATTTTTCTTTTATGATTTTTTTTGGTTCATCTTCTTGAACGTTCACCACTCTACCGCCAATGACCCCAACTGCCCACCCCATCCAGCTTCTTTATTACTCCCTGGAAAGGAAGCAGAAAGGCAAGAGAGTTTGCCCTTGAGGAATCTGGGAAGTAAGGAAGGTCAGGGGGAACATACGCTCAATTCTTAAGGGGCAGCAGTTCTCGGAATCACAGTTCCAAGAATCTGGGGCCCAACACCCAGGGACTTGTTTCCTATTAGAGTCTTAACAAGGGCATCTTCAAGTTAAGACGCATGCCATTTCTCTGTCTCAGTCTTTCTTCAAGGCCTTGTTCATAGCCACCCACTGCTGTTTTGTGGGCACAAACTAAGGGACATTCTTTCCCAGGCTTGTGGGCCAAGATGCTTCCCCTCTGTGTCCCCCTTCCTTTTGTCACTAAGCTGCTCCTCCTGCCATCGTGTAGCCGGGTGGGACATGACGGGGCTGGCCATGAACTTCTGCACCCTCCCTCTAATATGTGGTTGCCACTCCTCAAATAGCTATCAGCTTGGTTTCCGACTCCCCCAGTTCACACCGTCTCCACTCCCCGTTCCCAGGCAGGCTCTCCTCCCCTCTCCGTCGCTGTCCATCCACATCCTCTCTCTGATTCAGGGTTCAACCCAAGGTCCGACTGTGCCAGGAGGTTTTTCTCCCCACTCTGGTTTCTCACTGGCCTCCCTTTTAAATTATACTCCTCAGCACTTGTTACAGTGATTCATATCCTTCATGCTCATGTGAATCACCTGGGGAATATTTAAAAAATATAGGCCTTGACCAGACAGACTGCATCAGAATCTCTGTGGGTGAGCTACAGGCATCTGTGGTTTTCTAGAGCTTCCCGGGCCATCCTTAATGTACAGCTTGGGCTGAGAAATACACATAATATATAGATGACTAATTTTAGTATTTAATCAGATCTTGCTATTGCTATGTACCTGTTTTAGGAGTACATGCTTTGTAGACTCCCTGGGGACACGTCCTACTTTCCTACCTGAGCCAACGTTAGATACAGGGCTGAGACTTCTCAATGACTATTTGGATATTTACTTCTGCGAATAGTAAAATCACCTACGAGTTCAACAACCCCTTTCCTGGAACAGGCAGGCACCAGAGCTCTAAAGAGGAAAGCAATTAGCCTTGCTCGACTAGAGTTACTGGCTAACTGGGACTGGTTGTTGAGAACGTTATTTGCTATGATTAACAGGACTGAGTGAAAGAGGAGAGAATATGGAAGAGGTCTCTGATTTTGTGAAGGGTGAGAAGGTTCTGATTATCTTGGGAAAATTCAAATATTTGTGCCGTCTATATTCCATACCTCCCAAACGCACCTACATTCCCTTGCCCCAAATTACCCATAAGATGGATGATGGATGGATGGATGGATGGATGGATGGATGGATGGATGGATGGATGGATGAACGGATGAATGGATGGATGAATGGATGAATGGATGAATGGATGAATGGATGGATGAATGGATGAATGTTGATGCTAATAATAAGACATAATTGCTCTGCTAGTATAATTAGGTGGCAAATATTCCAGAGACATGATTATTACAGAGGCCCAGATAGTGGTTTAGGGTAGGCAAGCAATGAACTGGCATCAATAAGGGATTCAGTTCAGTAGACGCAGGATGTATTAATGGACGTTCAAGAAGTATGTCCGAGAAGGGCAACTGGGATGACTAAGAGTCACACATGACACCAGCACCCCAGGAAATAGATTGAGTTAGTGATTTTAAAACATCCCACCAGGGGAGCTGAGGCAAAGGAGCTCTGTGTGTTCCAGCTGCTTGGCTTTGCCCATTTATCTTGGCCCCTCATATAGAGCCGTTGGGTTTCCAATGGACTGGGTCTATATTTCTGTCCTGACTCTCCACTGGAGAAGGAGGAGTCTTTGGTGCCCAGGAAACTGAAGTCGAACCAGTGGGAGGTGTGATAGTCACTGTGGAACTCTTTCCCGTGCCGAAACCAATTCCCCCGGAACCTGGATCTCAGAAACGATCGTTCCCTGTGCCTCAGGCCCAGGCCAGCTGCACGCTTAAGCTGTGCGTTTCCTTGGAAGCAAGGTTGTCCCTTGGGCTGCAGTGTCTCCGACATGGAAGGTGGACAAACAGGAAGAAAAACGGCTTCACTAGGGCTTCCAGAAGAGCAGCAGGAATGACCACTCTCATTTATTGAGATCCTAGGACTACATGATAGTTGCTGTGCTGTGGTTATATTAATATGATTAATATGACAATAATATGGCATCCTCTTATGAGGTTCCTAGTCTCATTAGTTTGGCTAATGAGGAAACAAGGAATCAGAATCTATATAACAAAAGTCTAAGCTACCGTTATGGCAGAATGACCAGAACAACCAGTCGCTATGATGCGCACTGACCACCAGGGGGAAGACGCTTAATGTAGGAGCTACCTCCTTAGCCAGAAGCCAGGCTCGTGGCTGGCAAGTGCAGCAGCGGTGGTGGGAGCCTCTCTTGCCTCCACAGCAGCGCTAAGGAGCTGCAAGCCGAGTGGCAAGGAGCAGCGAGCAGGTGGGCGGTAAGGAGCGAGAGGTCCTGAACATCCCCCAAGGGGTCCCGGACTGTGAGAGGGCACAGGCTGGGCTGAGGGACCCTCCCCTCCCCCCCACAAACACACACACACACACATACTAGTGCATGAATTTCATGCACCGGGCCTCTAGTCATTAAATAACTTTCTTAAAGTACATGGCAGAAGCGAGATTTGGACCAAGAGTTTGGATGTTACAACCCATCTTCTCTCCCCTGGGCTCTGCTTTCCCAGAGCTGCATGGGATCAAGGTAACAGCACATCCACATAGGTCTATAGTGGTGAACAGAGCACCAGGAAGACACATGCTCCCCTCATGTCATGGCGCGCTCGTTTATTGGGGGGGGCTCTTTTCTGGCCTATGATTTGGCGAGAGCAGGATTTAGATTCGGTCATCTCGCAGGGACATCCATGATGGGCTTCTTGCTTGGAGACTTGTAGGGCCGACACTAGGGGTGCAGCCCCTTCTACTTTCTGAGCTCCTGTTCTAAGAAGTTCCTGGAGAAGCAAGAGGAGGTGACAGCTCCCAGAAGAAGCATCAGTCTTCTCCAGGTCTTCTGCTGTCCACCCTGTTGCCTACTCAAACATTAACTTAAAGATCTGAAAGAGTCACCTTCCAAGAATGCACCTGGGGTGTCCAAATCAGGACAAGCTTCGGAAATGGTTGCGTCCACGCCACTTCAATATCCAGGGAGGTTTTGGATGTTCCCTGTGTGCCAGGCTGGTCCCCGCCGGTGTTTTCCTGATACCTGTTCACTTGTTTCCTGGGTTTGCTCCTTGGCGGAGTGCCTCCTTGTAACACTGTGCAATTAACACCTGTTGGGTTGGACTAGAGGCATGTATGGCTGGTCCGCATGAACCCCATTCTTTCAATTTCGGGTTTGGGCCTCTGCCATCTATTGCATCTCCCTATCTTACTAGTGATGGTGCAATCAATACAAACAAACTTCAGCGGCCCTGGGCTCCAGGTAGTCCACGCCAGCATAAATCAATGAGGTGTTGAGAAACTCGGTCACATAATGCTGATACTCCAGTTCTATCTTCCTGGTTTCCAGAGCCCTCCCACATTTGCCAGGGCTCCGTTTAGAAATCCCCCTGCCTTTCCCAACTTAGCTCATTATGATCTCATAAAAATGTGGACTTCTCAGAAGAGGCACTGGAACAATGGGAACAAAGAGGGCTGCATTTTCCTTACTATTTGACTAACTCTGGACCGTGTCCAGTTTGATGGTCAGAATCTGGCCGAGTCTCTCTCAAAGTCATCGCTGGACCACTGGAGTCAGAATCGGGTGCTTGTTAAAAATCCCCCTCTGGACCTACTCATCATCCACAGTGTCTGCCCTCAATGGCCAGGAAGCTGAATCGTAAACCAGCTCCCTGTGGATTTGTGCCGTCAATGTCCCTGTAGGAAACTGACCACACACTCGAGTGAGGATAATTCTAGGGGCGTTTCATAAAGGGGCCATTTTCAAAGAGGTAGCCAGAGTGAGGGGGAACCCAAAATACAGTGCTCTGTCTTGTAACAACGTTGGGTCAGGTTTGAAGGGCATGAAGAAAGAGGGGTGATTGCAATCTGTAGGAGAGGGGCTGTCTGGGGATGGCCAACGGACAAGACATCCTTGACGGAGGGATCAGCCAGCCCTTGCTGGCCCCACAGGGAGGATGCCAGGGGAGGACACACCCCATTCTGTCTTTGGTCCTGACCACCCATTTCCTGCCAGGATTCGCACTGGCTGACTGTCATGGGAAGCCAGAGGCAAGAGACACACAGGTCAGCCCTGAGGCTCTCAGGGCGGGATGGAGAAGGTGGCGAGTGGACACGCAGGGCCAACAGGAGACTGGCCAGCACCTGACTCCAGAACACCGAACCTTGAGACGCACTGGATAAAACTTCTGTCACTATCCCATCAAGGCCAGTCTCGGTTCATTACAAAGTGAGAGAGGGAGAGAAGTTGAAGATGGAGGGAAACTGAAAATCCAATTCTGGGAAATTCAGGGAAAGCCAGAGATCCTAGGAGAGAAAAGCAGGCAGGTGGACAGATATGAACAAGTCTGGGCTCTGCTTCCCTGGAGTTCTCCAAATTCCCCTGCGTGCTGCTCTGCAGGTGACGCCTCTCTCCCTGCATCTCCTCCCAAGCCTCCTGTACCTGGGCACTGCTCCCCAGGTGCTCCCATCATGCATTGGGGCAGCAGTTTGTGTTTTGACTCTTCCTCTCACATCCAGGATCAGGACAAATGGTTTCCCTTGTTTCTGTGGATGTTCTCAATGACTCATTCTGGGACTAGACACTATCAATGGTGGGACGTGAACAAAGAGCTGAGGTGGGTGTCGGAGGGATCCTTAGAGAAAGCTTGTTCAGCACTTTTTAAAACTATTTTTTTTATTGATTTTAGATAGAGGAATGGGGGGGGGGAGGAAAAGAGGGGGGGGAGAGAGAGAGGAGAGAAAGAGAGGGAGAGAGAAACATCGATTTGTTGTTCCACATATCTATGCATTCATTGGCTGATTCTTTTCTGTGCCCTGGCCAGGACTGAACCTGCAACCTTTGTGTATCGGGACAATGCTCTAACCAACTGAGCTACCTGGCCAGGGCTGTTCAGCACTTTTTAAAAGACTCTATGGAGAAGTTGGGCAAAATTTTAAGATGACCTACATTGTCTCAAAATCACGTCTCCGGACTAGGAATTGCTGCTCCTTCTCTAAAAGTGGTCATTCATCGCATGGATATTGTAGACATTAACACAGCAGAACCTATCTCAAATCCACTCTTTTTCTTTTTTTACAAGAACAATGAAGATTTTTTTTCCTGTTTGATGACATATTTTACCCTCCAACTATATTTTCTTTGGCTAGAGCAGTGGTCGGCAAACTCATTAGTCAAGAGAGCCAAATATCAACAGTACAACGATTGAAATTTCTTTTGAGAGCCAAATTTTTTAAACTTAAACTATATAGGTAGGTACATTGTTATTAACTTAATTAGGGTCCTCCTAAGCTGGCCTTTGCTAAAAACTCAAGGGGCCAAAGAGCCGCATGTGGCTCGCGAGCCGCAGTTTGCCGACTACTGGGCTAGAGAATCCCCGCTTTGCTCTACGTGGCTAGATTCCAGCATCTTTTTTGTTGCCCAGAGTCCTTATAAGGCGAGGGAGTAACATGGGAGGTGTATGTAGCTTGACTCTAGCTGGGAAGAACGAGGGCAAAGCATAGAATCTATTAACATATCCTCTCCGCTTCTCACTGGGAATGAAATCTAAATTTCTCTCTGTTCCCTACACCCTAAACCCCCCAAGTGCACAAACATTTTACCCAAAACAATCCAATTCACAAGGGAAGTGGAATGAGCAATAATAGTTACCATTTACTGAGCACATACTACATGCCTGACAATCTTCTAAATACCTACTCTGGATTCTTTCATCTAAGCCTCATAGTGATGCCACGAGGTGGGTACTGTGATGATAACCTTAGGTACAGACCTTGCCTAGTGGGTGCCCACCACCACTCCATCTTAGAGCCAGGATGACAGCCAAGGCAGTCAGCTGCCAAAGCCTGTGCCCTTGACCACAAAGCCATGCTGCCTCCCCGGGCAGTAAGAGCTCCTATGTTTACATTCTCCCCTCTGTTTCCATTCATTACTCATTTGTCATCAGTCAACATCCGAAGAGCACTAGGCACTGGCGGCACTAAGGTGGATAAGACTGGTCCTTCAAGCAGAAGCATCATGAGTCTACAGAGCAGACGAGGAGAGAGCGGTATCATGGCTACATAGGCGAGAGGTGTCATGGGGGCGTGAATAAGACGCCCGGGAAAGCCAGGGAGGAAGTGACTAACCCTCGTTAGGGAAGTTGTGGATAACTTCATGGAGGACTTGACAGGGAAGTCTGTGAAACAGCAGGCATGAGTAAATGTTTGCTGAGTGAATGAACAGCAGAAGCTCATCGGGCAGAGAGGAGGAAGATAAATGGAGGAAACAGTAGGCGGTAATGTGAGGAGAGTGGTTGCATGCTGTTCGCTACTTTCTCCATTACTTTAATCTGAGCGTTACCGGGGATGCTGAGAAATTCCAAATCTGTAAATCCAGGCGAAATGAGCTGGTGACTTCCGAGTTTTCTGCCTGAAAACATCTAGTTTATATCCTTACTCCCTACAAGGCTATTTTGCACAAAGACACTCCTTTTCCATGTTAGCGTCACTCCAGGGTCCTTGGCTGATTTTTTGAGCTTCTAGAAAGCAAGCTACTCCGTCAAGTTATTTTTAAAAATGGGCTTTTCCAAGGTATAATTTATGCATACTAAAAACCAATAATTTTGGATGGATAATTCCACGAGCTTTTGGCATATGTATACAGTAATGTAACCACCCCTACAATCAAGTTATAAAACAGTTCCTTTTTTTTTTAATGCCCATTAGCAATGAATCCCCTCCTCCTAGCCGTGGCCTCTGGGGTCCACTGATCTTTCGGTCACCTTAGCTTTGCCTTGCTAGGATTTTATGTAGATCTAATCAAACCGTAAGTAGTCATTTAGTCTAGCTTCTTTCATTTAGCAAAACGCTTCAGAGATTCATCTGTGCTGTTGCACAAGTCACTAATTCATTCCTTGTTATTGCTGAGTAGCATCCCATTGTATAAATAAGCCATAATCTGTTCATCCATAAAACAAGTGGATGGGCACCGGATGAATGAAGATGCTACAAACATGTTCAAGTTTATGTGCACACATATTTTTAATGAGATATCATTTTATTACTATTTTATTGTATCCCTTTTCTCTACTGTAAATTCAGCTATCTCATTCCTTATATCCTCTACTGGGTACTTGTATGTGTTAATGTTATTAACGTTTTTATGTTGACCTACTATCTTGCTGTCTTGCTGAATTTTTTTATTGAGTTATTTTATCATGAACTCTCTAGGATTTCCCAAGCATATTATTATGTCTCCTGCATAATAATATTTCTTTCATTTCTTTTTTCATAGCCATTGGGCTATGATTGCTTTCTCTAATCTAATTACATTAGCTAGTACTTTGAGAAGAAGGTAAACTGGACCTAGTGTGCGATGGACCCAGTGTGAATGCACCCAGTATGACTGCATCTAGCACTACATAATGCAATTGTCTTGCAACTGTACAGAATGGGATACGGTCCTCACCACTAAGCTTTCTTTTCTTCCTCTGTCAGGATGCAAAGTCCATGTGTAATATTCCTTTACTGTCTCTCTTTTTTTTTAAACAGTCTACCCCAGCAACTCACCTTCCTTTTCCTCTTTTTAAGGGCAGTTCTTCGGGGAATCTCAGATAACCTCAAGAACCCCCGAATGTGTTTTACAGTAGCCTGCACCCTCCCACCCTCGCCGCCAGCACAGCATCCTCTGATAAAGCAGGTTCTCTCCATCATCACCACTCAGAGAGCAGGGGGTGGGATTCGGCTCCCTCCTGCGTCATCAATGGGCCCCGTGTGGCTTTAATCCTGGCTGGCCTCCCACAGCCTGGCCCTGTGGGGCCACAGAGGGCGGCTCCTTCTCCAAGATGGTCTTTAAGGGCTCGCTGTGCCTTTGTCTCCCTGCTGTGTCGCCTGTCAGCTGTGATGTCTAACGTCTCCCCTTGGCAGCCTCGGCCTGTGAAGTCATCTTCTCACCGCATGGTTTCCTCCAGCACTTACACCCTGGCTGTGACTCAGTGTTTACCGTCACATCGACCTGTGAGGAACACGGTGTCGAAGAACGAAGGCTGGCACCGAGGTGAGTGCGGACAGGTTCCTGGGGGAAGCGGGGGGCTGGGAGCATGGGGGATACCCGCGTGCGAGGAGGCGCTCTCTTCAGGTCTTGGCAGGACATCAAGTCCCAAAAGGAGGAGAATGACCCGTCGTGTTCGGTCTAGTCTGAGCTGTTGTTTGGAAGGGAAAAGCAGCTGTCTGTCCGCTGGCCAGGCGCTGAGCCAGGGCCCCTGAAGCCAGTGGGTGTGTGTGAGCCACAGTGACCTCCGTGCAGAAGGAAGAACTCTGGGTAATGCTGCCCCTTGTTTGGGGGACAGCGGGGGGGCGGGGGGGCAAGGGCAGCAAATACCCTACACACTGCACAACAACCTTGGGAAAGAGCAACAGCAAGTCCTTTCTGATCCGGAGGTGCAGACACAGGAAGGAGAAGGCGAGCAACGTTGGAGTCCTCCACACCCCGCAGGACTGTCTTCAGCGAAATGCTGTCACCTTCTAACTCCAGTGACATCTCAAATTTCATTCAGCTATGACGCGGGCTTGCACATCCGAAACACAACTCCTTATTTTGTCTGTAACTATAAGGGTTTCTTTCCTGCGGTTCACCGATGGATCAAATGACTACGTTAGAGCCCTACCAACGTCCAACCTAGTTGTGTCTGATCATGGAAACAGCCTCTTTTGTAAATGTCTCGGTCACATGCTGGGCTCTCAGAGGCTCTGACCTTGGTCCCTCAGAGATGGTGTGTGAGCAGTACCCGATGCTACAGTATGGAGAGGGTGGGGATGGGCCTTCTGGCTTCTCTGCTTCCTACAGGACCTGGTTATTAACCACCCTCTGCCACTGGAGTGCAAGTATGAGTCTAGGGTTACCTGACTACCTAGGGACCATTTCCAGGTCCTGATCATGACACACAGGAGCCAAAGTGGGTACCAAGAAGCTAAGCTCTAAGGCTTCCTGTCAGTGGACTCTGCAGTGCAGCCAAGCTGACCTTGGTGGGGCTGCACTCCGGCCAGGATGAATCTGTGTGCTTGCAGGGTGACTATAGGGAGGAGACCAAGAGCTCCTTCTCCCCTCCTCCTCCTCCTCCTCCTCCTCCTCCTCCTCCTCCTCCTCCTCTTCCTGCTCCTCCTCCTCCTTCTCCTCCTCCTCCTTCTCCTCCTCTTCTTTCTCCTCCTCCTCCTCCTTCTTCTCCTCCTTCATCTCTTCCTCCTCCTCCTCCTACTCCTCCTTCTCCTCTTCTTCTTCTTCTTCCTCCTCCTCCTCCTCCTTCTTCTTATCTTTCTCCTCCTCCACCTCCTCCTTCTTCTTCCTCTCCCTCTCTTACAGCACCTGCTCTCTGGGCCTCACAAACTTAGACACCTGATGTACAAGTTCAAGCTCCAAAGGAGGTAAGAACCACCCAGAGTGACCATGTGATCTAGTCCAGCAGTGTTCCAACCCAATTTCAAGACACTTTCTTTTTAATCCTACCTAATAATAGACAAATATGCAAATTGACCATACCCCCGACACACCCACAAGCCACGCCCACCATCCAATCAGAGCGAGTATGCAAATTAACCCAACCAAGATGGCTACAGCCACAGAGAGCAAGGTTTCCTAGGTAACAAAGGAAGCCAAGCTTTCTGCCTGCCCTTGCCAGGCCTAAGCCTCCACTCAAGCTACAAAGTTTCAATTATAGAAGGTAAACAAATTCAAACAGAAATGGCAGCAGAATGGAGCTTGAGAGAGCATGCCAGGGTTGTCTCGGCAACAGGGGAAGCAAAGCTTTCCGCACACCCTGGCCAGGCTCACCTGCTTAAGGCTACAAACTTTCAATTATAACCCCAACAGAAATGGCTGCCAGCCACAGAGGGAGACCCAGGCTTGGCTCCGCTCCAGGCTACAAAGATTCAATTGTAGAAGGAGAATAAATTCCAGATACCAGGGCCTCCACTTGGGTTGCCAGGGGGCGTGAAAAGCCTGCAAACCACCACAGGCCCCTCGCTCAGGCCACCCCACGCCCCAAGGGAACCCCACCCTGATCAGGGACACCCTTCAGGGCAAACCAGCTGGCCCCCACCCCTGTACCAGGCCTGTATCCTATCTAATAAAAGAGTAATATGCAGATTGATCATCACTGCAACACACAATATGGCTGCCCCCATGTGGTCAAAGATCCTGCCCCCATGTGGACACAAGATGGCCACCACAAGATGGCCAGCAGGAGAGGGCAGTTGGGAGGCACCCGGCCTGCAAGGGAGGGCAGTTGGAGGTGATCAACCCTGCAGGAGAGGGCAGTTAGGGGTGACCAGGCAGGCAGAGGAGGGAAGTTGGGGGCAAACAGGCTGGCAGCAGATTGGTTAGGGGGTGAACAGGCTGGCAGGCAGAAGCGCTTAGGGGCAATCAGGAAGGCAGGCAGGCAAGCAGTTGGGAGCCAGCAGTCGTGGATTGTGAGAGGGATGTCCGACTGCCCGTTTAGGCCCGATCCCGTGGGATCCGGCCTAAACGGGCAGTCGGACATCCCTCGAGGGGTCCCATATTGGAGAGGGTGCAGGCTGGGCTGAGGGACAACCCCCCTCCATGCACAAATTTCATGCACCGGGCCTCTAGTTAACAATAATAATCTAACTCGGAAGGCCAGTATGCCAGACAGATGAAAGCAGAGCTGGCCTGTTGGGGCAGGTAAGAAGGGACCAGACCTTGTAGGATATGAACTCCAGGACTTCACAAATATTATCCTATGGAAACCACTGGTCTTTTTCAAACCCATCATCTCCTGGATAGAGAAGCTATGGCCTAATGAATAGAAGTAAGTTATGCAAGTTGCAAAAGGCAGAAACTTAAAACCTTTCTCTGAGCTTTTCACCCATTATTCCATTTCCCCCAAGCCTTAACCTAATTGTAAAGACCATATGCCGCTCATGTTCAATGGCAAGCCTACATGTTGATGCCCCAGAGGCAATGGGTTTCACTGGCAAGAAACAATTCACCATCAAACACACATAGTCGACCAGTCACATTCAACATCACAGAAAGTGAAAATTTCTAATGGGTTCCAATCTGACTGGTCCTTACTCAATGACTTGCTTATGTCTGGCCCTAATGAGACAGCCCAAATAAAGTCTCCTTGAAGCACCAGTCATGCTAAAGTCACACGGACACAGGCAGACATCGCCTACTCAGCACTCGGTTTAGCTTAGGTCTCTACTGATTAATGGACTACTGAGAAATGAGTGCACAAACCTCAGAATGTTGACAGACCATTTCACATACTTGCTTAAAAGTCAAGTTTACTTGAGGTCTACAGAGCAGAGGAGCCAACGAAAGACTCCAGGTGTGGTTAGAATGCCCTTCGGAAAGAACACAAGTAGACATGAGTTCCCAGGAGACGCTGAAGAGAAATGTGTCAGACACGCTCAGCCCCCTGTCAAGGCAGCTGGCTGGGAGGGATGGGAATGAGTGGGCCATTTACTGCATGGCCAATGACTTGTAAACACACCTTGTTGCTACGTGTGTTCAGGCAATTACGAGGCAATTACACCTGCAAACTACCTGGAATTAAAAGCTGGACTCTCCAGGGGGCTGTCATTCGGGAAGCAGTGGCTGCTGATGTTCAATGGCGAACCTACCTGTTGATGGCTTTCCCACTTCGTCGGCGTGATCCCATCCCCTTGAGTGCACCATGTGCCTCTAGGAGCTGTTAGATAGGCGACCCCTTTATAGAACCACTGAATCACAGGGGGCAGATGGCTCTGATTCTGCGATGGTTCGAAGCAGTTCTTGTCAGGCCCGCTCTGTGGCCATGGATGTTCACAGTCAGATGTGTTCAATTTGTCTTCCAATACGACGCAGACTCAAACGCTTGGCAGACGTATCATTTCTCCATTCTCCCCTGCCACTCACTCTTCAGTTTGAGGTTCTCTCATGTAATGGTAGTAGCAGTGTTTTACGCTTTCCATAAATCTTCATCACGGGTCCGAACCCAACGCCATACGAGTGGAGAATTGCCATCTAACACGGTCCTCTGAGGACGCGAGGGCTCTCGTTGCCAGCTCTGCACGAATGAATCCCCTGCCCGAGAGGACGAGCAGGTGTGATGCTCGTTTAAAGGAACAGTGACACGGGCGAATTCTTCCCCCTGGAGAACAGAGTGGAGATCCGCTCGGTCTCATCTTCAACCCCGTGTCCTGTCTGGACACCCCGACGTTGTCTGACCTGGAGACAGGAGCTTAGGTACCTGAGGTTTTGGGTTGCCCTCCTTTCGTTGAATCTGTGGTATCACCTAGTGCTGGAACCCATTCTGCTGTGTTTGTGTAAGCAGGAGCCTCCTGGGCCGTCTTCACCCTTCTCGTGACTTCGCCATCCACTTCAGCCACCGCGAAGCTCACCCCCTCCGAGTTCGTCTAGCTCAGCTGCCTGCTCCCAGCACTCACTCCTGCCCTGCACCGCACTGCCTCCCGAATGTTGAATCTGCTGTTCATGTTGAAGCCATTAAACTCCCCAAAGGCAGAGAGTGTGGCCATACTGTATTAGAAATCTTCACGTGTGTATTTCAGCATTTTTGAGAGTGGTGGGCATGGACAGATGCTCCCCCAAACAAACAGGGGCGGGGTGTAGCAGACCAGGATGAACTTTGAATTTTACTAATGCCAGACACAGTCCACTCTCTCTAGGATGCTGCTAACACAACCCAGACAGAGGGGCATCAGAGCTGTGCTCAAGTTTCTCAAAAGGAGATTAAGACAAGGCTCTTGTGTGTGTGTGTGTGTGTGTGTGTGTGTGTGTGTGTGTGTGTGTGTGTGTGAGAGAGAGAGAGAGAGAGAGAGAGAGAGATCAGGAGTGCTTTGTAACTTACATGCTTAGGAAAATGATTATTCTGCAATTGTATGACACATTAAGCTTATACAGGGTGCGGCAAAAATAGGCTTAGAGTTCTGAGTACACGAGTTTATTATTATATTATTATTTCCCATCTGAATAACTGTAAACCTACTTTTGCCCTAACCATTTATATATATTTTTTAATGTTCATTGTTTTCACCCTGTGATTACTTTCAGGACCCTAAACCCTGCACCGAGGCTATATTTTTTTAATCCTTGGGCTACATATACACACATTTAGGTCATAATAACCTGTGGTAGGTGCCTTCTCCCGGTAGGAAGATGTTGGGGTGAGAAGGTGAGCTTCATGATTCAAAATCTGGTGGATAATGACTGTCAGACAGAGAATTTTTTTTAAATTGCCATAAGCCCAGTATTTTAATTAGATCATTTCATAGTTTTACAGAGGAGTCATCTTTTACAGAAAAAAATAAAATTTTTTTCCCAACACAAAGGACCAAAAAAAAAAAAAAGAAAGAAAAATGAGACCCATGGGAAACAATTTCTTCACAAGGCAGCTATTGAACTGATCTATTTGGAACCCTTAGCCCATGTTGCTGCATGCTAATTGAAAGTCATTTGTAAGCAGAATCAGCTTGGGTCATGACTGATTTAATGCCATGGAGCTGGCCTGCCCAGCTTGGGAGGGAGGTGTGCACAGAGCCCTGGTTTTACAAGACCCATGGAGGGAGCGTTAATGTGGATGAGACAGAACAACAAACTAGAACTCCACGGATGACACAGATTTTGGCAGTCTCTCAGAAGTGACATGCTCAGTCTTCATTTACTCCTCACATCCCGACAGCGGGGGGGGCCACGGGCTAGTGGTGGCACCTCTGTCCCCACTGGGGCTTTCTCAACCCCCGTGTCCCTGTTTAAAGCATGCCTTCTGGGAAGATGGACGGAATAAGCCCGATTTCACATCCTAACTCCAGATACCCGATGGTGCGCCATGATAACTCCATCCTGCTGGGTCCTGAAGGGTCACTTTCTTTCTTCTCTGTTTTGGCCATTTCAGAGAGGATCTGAAATTCAAAATTCTTCAGGATGGGGAGTCAATGTGTGCACTGAGAGATGATGTCTTCAGACTTCGCACATTTGTGAGTATGAGCACCCAGTGGAGAAACAAGAAGGATGCTCAGGGCAGACAGACCCCTGGATACGGGGAGTAGTGAGTTCATCATGGAGGAGAAGGAGAGGAAGCCTGGGTTGGGCTGCAGGGACCTTGCCCTCCTCCTGGAACATGTACCAATCATTCATTTTACAGAAGGTGGTCATTCCTTGTAGAGTTTTCATGAGCCATGGCTGTTGCATCTCTTGGTAGGATCTTTTCCTTCCATAAACTTATACGCCAAGGCCATGTGCTAGCTCAGGAAGGACATTTGTCGCCCTTTCTGGCAAGAGACACCTGGAGCTGTTAATATTAGAACCAAATTCCTTCAGCCTTTGTAGACTCTGGTATAAAATGATACCGCACAGCCTCAATTCCCCTTTTAAGAAGCCTGCTTGATGTCCCAAGTCCCCAAAAGGCTAATCCCCACCAGGGCGGCTCAGGGAACATTTGGGTCCTTCTCAATTTCAGAAGGGGTCACTGAGGGCATTCAGAGTGAGCCTGGGGCGAGCAAGTATAGCACACCCTTGAACCCCAGCCTTCTGCCCTTGGGCAACCGGAAGTTACTGAATTGTCTTCAAACTACCTGAAAACAGCACACTGGCATCTGAAGAAAGTGCACTGGTTTAGGAGAACAGTCGAGTGGGTCTGTGTTTGAATTCAGACTCTGCTATGTCAGGACACGTGACTGGGGCGAGTTATTCAACCTCTCTGAGTGTTGTCTCTGCATCTGTTGAAAAGAATAATGGGCACTTCTCAGGGGTGTTGTGAAGCTTAGTCATCTGTGATGGAAGGGCCTGGTCCCTCGTAAGCTCTCAATACGGCACGGCCTATTATTAGGGTTGGAGTAAGCAGGGTTTGTTTACAGGTTCTTGGACGGGGTGGGCAGAGATGAGTGAGGATGAGGATCAAGTTCTACTCTCTGTGTTCCGTGGGTCAAGGCCAGAGTGAGGACACAAGACTGTCTTGGCCACTGGATCCCTCCGGCGTTGGCATCTTGCTGATATTAGGAAGGGTTAGTACTGTGATGGATGGTGAGAATCAGAAATTGCAGGTGAGCTGGGGTCTGGCTAGGTTTATGGGCTCTTCCTGCTCATCCCCCCCGAGCTTGGTCCGTCTCTCCGGGACTCTTTCTAGAGGTGCCAAGTTGGTCGTCAAGGCTGGCTGCAACGTGACAGTGAAAACCAAGCACGTGTGGTCCCGAGGGCTAGTGCCACCTGCCAGAGTGGCGTGGGCTGTTTCCCAGAGTAAAGCAAAGGGGCAGCTCATCTCTGCACACGCTGAGCCCTGGCGCCCCCTCCATTCCCCCGTCGCGAAGAGGGTAGAGAGCCATGTTTGGCCACTTGGCCTTCTCTTTATTAATAGACATTTTGGTAATGCCACCTGGGCGAAAACGGAAAGCCCTGGCCGAAGAGGACATGTATTTTAAGACGCCACAGTTTATATTTAGGGACTGGAATTGTGCCCCTCGGGAGACATGTAAGAAGAGGAAGCGAGATTAAGAGCTGAGCACCTGGCCCGGGGCAAATGTCATCTCCCAAAGTGGCCATGCTCGTCACAGGTGCACACCCAGCTGGGGGAGGCACAGAGGAAGGTGGGGACCTACTTCCGGAGACGCTGAGGGGACAGTCGCCAAAGTCAGGGATGGACCAGTGAGGGAAGGGGAGCCTTGTTGTACATTCACTGGGCGCAATACCTTCACGCTCACCGCGGACTGATTCGGGACAATGCCAAGTAAACTGATGGGTGCCAGGGGCCTGAGATGTACCCTCCCCCTCCCCCCACCCAGGTGTCCTAAAATTTGACATCATCATTTGAGGCGGAAGAGAAGGGTGATGCGCTAATCTGGCATACGCTTAGCACTTGCCTATGGAGATGGTACAGTCTATTCCTGGATCATTTTAAAATTAATATTGTATTACTGCCTCCCCTAAAGCCGGGTAATCACTGTTCAAAACAACAGCAATCAACCACGTGTTTCTCAGCTGCCTGCCACTTATGATCTCATTTTATCCTCATAATACCCATGTAAAATTTGCTAAATAGCCTTGGACATGTTAACGTAAAAGCTATTAATACAATCATTGTAGAAATTGTTGTAAAACTAGAAAAAACGAATTAAAAATATAAAAGATTCCCCCGCCCCATAGAAAACCAGTTAATATTTTAGTGACTCTATTTCCATTGTATTTCCACGCCTGTTTTACGCATTTAAAATATTTTGCATGCAATGTTGCACACCATTTTTTCAGCTAATATTATACCATACGTGTTGACTGTGCAAAGAGTTTTTCTATGCAAAATTCTTTGCAAATACCATTTTAACACAGCATCCAAGGATGTGCCACAATACCCTTAATAAATTCTCAATGTTTGGAATTTACTGATGGCCAATGTTTTTCTGTTGCGTTGCTTCTGTGGATAAGCCATGGTGTGGGTGAGTACTGGGGACTTTTTTACAAGCACAGACATCTGGTCACCTTGTCCACCAATGCCCAGCCTGTGAGAGTGGGAGGACCATTCTACCAGCACTTTCCTCCATGCCTGACTCACAACCATGAGACAAAGAGATAGATGGTCAACCCAGCCGAGGGAATAAAACAATCAGAGGATTGCAGACCCGAGTTGGTACCTGCCGTCCCATTCAAATATACTTGTACAATGAGATTAAAACAAAGAAAAGTATTTTAGATCAGTGGTTACAGACCTGGCTGGCACAACAGAATTGCCTCAAGAGTTTATTAAAGTAAACCCATAGTTTTAAGGTAGAGCTTGAAAATGTGTATTAAACGAGAGAGAGAGAGAGAGAGAGAGAGAGAGAGAGAGAGAGAGAGAGAAGGAAAGAAAGTGGATGGCCCCAAAGCAGACTTGCTTGCATTGTTTTGAATGCTTTTGCAATTTCCTCATGGTCATTGCTGACTTTGAAGGAATGCTTGCCAAGTTATTTGTGCCACAGCCCTGGGATGGTCAATATCACAGGGCAATGCCAACAGGGCCGGTGGGCTGGTGTAGAGTGCCGATTCCCTGGTCTCCTACTGAAAGGTAGCGCCAGCTGATGGATGGGACACGCAGTAGTCACCGGAGCTCAGGTGTGGGCATGTGCTCTGTAGCTCCGGACCCCACATGGAGGGGCCTCTCTGGATGCCCAGAGTAAGATCTGTTTTGTGACAAGGGTGTGGAAAAGGAGCTGGCCCTTTAACCCTGGCTTATGTGGAAACAAGCTGGGAAAGCAAAGCCTAGCTGGAGGCTGCCATCAACAGCTGAGCACGGTTGGCGTGAAGCTCAGCAGTAACTCACGAGTGTGTTTAGGTGCCACGACGACTATTCCAAACACCGCAATGGTGAGAAGATTGTGCATCTGCGGAAATTTTGGGGTCAACCATACGTGTGTAGTTTGGGAGAGTCCGTGTGAGAGTCAGATGATGCTCTGGGATCAGGTCACCTTTCGAAGGTGACCTCAGGGCGTTCTGGGCTTATGATCCCCTAACGACTTCCAGACTGAGCGTTCCATGTGCGGTCCGGAGGGGGGAGCACCCAGATGCTGCTGCCTGCAGAGCCCACCTGGGACTGACTCACCCGGCTGGATTTCCCTCTTTCCAACATCATGGTTCATCATGAGGCTGGCCAGGTCTGCCTGTGAGGTGGTGCAGACAGCTGCGGATGACTCAGCGAGCAGATCCCAGCTTGTTCTCACTTCCCCCATTGGCTGGCTAGCCTGGGCCCAGAGATGGAAGTAGTGCCTTGCCTTGGGGTGGCCACGAAGGGAAACAGATGCAATGCCGTCTCACACGGCGAGGCTCTGCTGACTGCTAACCACACTGAAAGATGAGATACCGCCAGGCAAAGTGGGATACGCACTCATCTTGCCTGGAAGCGCATCGCCGTGGCGCCGGAAGTTACCCCAAGCCAATGGCAACATTCCAGGGAGGCGGTGTTGAGAGGCGCCGTGCAACAGGAAAGGGTAGCTTTCCCTTATTCAGCAGGCCAAGGAAATGTCCGTGACACCACGTCCCCAAAAGGAACCTCTCCTGCTTGAGTGACAGGAGAGGAACAATGGGAGCCAGAGAAGAAGGAGGAGAATTAGATGTGTGTCACTGGGGGCCAAGGCCAAGTTGGGGCAGGATTGCTGGGAAACATGGTCACCACTCTTTCACCCTGCACCTCCTCAAGCCAGCCAACCAACCAACCAACCAACCAACCAACAAACAAACCAAAAAAGCATGTTCCCTGGCAGGCAACTCGGATGCTCTGGAAAAGGTCTTTCCTCACTGGTTTAAATAGTAGACTTTCTCTTAACATTAAAAGGGGTAAGAGGTTGGAGTCTGCGCTGAGCGTCATATTGGCAGGGTGTGTCTTCCCTTCATTCTCCTCAAGCCACTACGCTAGAAACTGTCGAAGGTTTCTATCAAGCCCACCCCACCATCATGCCACGGGCACTGGAGTTCCCCTGTGCATTTAGGGGACTGGCGATTTGTGTTCCTTAGCCCTGGGTTGGATGTTGCCCTTCTTTCCTTGGGTTCTAGGGCTGTCCAAATGTGTCTCTTCCTCGCTTTCTCTGTCTCTGGGCCTCTGTCACCTCTAATGCCATTTTTAAATCACCCTCATGACTTTCCCCTGCTCATCTTGTATTCCAGGAATTTAGAATTCTGTTCTCCCTTTCCCCTCATTCTATGGGGTTAGAACTGTGCCCACTGACAAGAATGTTTTCACTCTAAAAGCCCATCATCTGAGATGAAGTAGATACTGTTTCTACAAAGGCTAGGTAGAAAGACCCACCAATAGATAAATAGACAGAGAGATAAACAGACTGAAAGATAGATGATAGATAGATAGATCTATTGGTAACCCTAACCTCCACATTATTCAAGGATCACCCGTGTTCTCAATACTTATAGGCATAAACTGTATTATATAAATTTTTTGAGATCTCCACAATGCCCAGGCAAACAGCGAGTCTTCGCCCAATACTTATTGACTTCTGCTCTATAATTCCAAGCATCTCCACCTCCTTCTCTAATAGGTTCCGTGCAGACCACAGTCTGAGTCCCACACAGTCGTGTTACTTTTTTTTTTTTCTAACTCAACAGTCACTGCAATTTAACTTGATTAAATAAAACACAGGGGGTTTAATTGGAACTTAACTACAAATGAAGAGCAAAGAATTCATGGAATCGACTGCTCTTTAAATATAGTGTAGTCCAGCAAGCTAATAGTTCTTTCTATGGGAGATGCCATACTGGGCAGACATGAGATTGTGGTGCACACAGCCAAACAAGCAAACGGCGTGTGGGCCTCGGAGTATTTACTGTGATTATGCTCTATGAGTAATAAGTAGGTTGTTAGTCACTATTGGCTGTGCATACTTCCTAGGCGGTCGATCCCAGAGCCAGTATAAACAAGACCCAGATGCCCTCCTTTTGTTTTCTGCATGTGCCTCTGCACAAGGGCTGGTGACGAGTGATCCCCTCTGTAGACATGCGCTATGGCTCATGTACCTGCTGCATGTGCTACCCGGAAATCTAGGGGTCTTGAAAGGGTCTGAACTCCCGTGTGTGTCTGTGCGCATAAGAGGAGCTAGAAGAAAATGGCACATTTATACAAGGATCAGACTTAATACACTGTGAGACAGTTTGTCTGATCCTGGGCAAAGACATAGATCTATACGGTCACATAGCACCTCTGTAGATACACAGATAGAAAGGAGGGGAGGAAGGAGCTGTTCCCTTATCTGCCCCTCCTCCCCCCGCACTCCCCTTCCTTGTGCTTTGAAGCACGTTTTCCTAGACATTTTTTTATAGGTCATGAGGACCTCGGGAACGCTCTTCAGAAGCAAGTTAATATTGGCCACATAGTGAACATTGAGCTAGAAGAGAGAACACGAGTGAAGAGAAGTCAGTCGGGATTCTCATGAAACAAGGCAGGCATAAGATGAAGAAGCTATAACGAAAAATTAGCCACAGGAGAAAGACCAAATTGCAGACACAGGCCTGAGGCGGAATCAATAGGGGTTCATCGGTCCGTTGATTATATGGGATGAAAGGAAAAGAGGACCTACGATGGATTTTGATGTTTAGAGGACAGAGTGAATGGTGACACCATTAACTGGGATCGAAGACTAGAGGAAGGAAACAGGATTAAGGGATGAAGCACTGGGGCCTGCTGTGTCGGAGATTTACGCGTGGCTTTTTAAATACAGTTGAGCTCAGCAAGCGAACAGTCAAGGAAGGTATTCGGAAATATGGGTCTGACACTCAGGCCACAACGCATGGCTGGGATATAAATTTCAGAGCCGTCTGAACACAATGTTATAATGTCCTCACTGGCTCCCAAATTTCATAGAAGTTCCGAAGTATCTATATAAAATATCAAACTAATTCGCTTCCTAATATCAGACAACTTAGATCCTAGAAAGTGACATCATCTTGTCCTTCACCATCTCTAGGAAGGATCTGTGCAGCAGCATTACTTAAGGCGGGGGTGGGGAACGTCCGGCCCGAGGGCCATATATGGCCCAAGACATCATTTGGTCTGGCCCTGCCAAGGCATTAGAGGCGAGGTCATTAAATGTTAGACCGAGTACAGCAGGCTAATTTATAAGTTGATACTTTTGCATGGCCCGTGAATGATGTTATAAATAGCCAATGGCCCTTGGCAGGAAAAAGGTTCCCCACCCCTGACTTAAGGTGACAGGAGCTGGAAAACAGGGAGACCTGCTAGGAGGGGATGAGGCCTGGACCAGATTCCTGGCAGGAGGAGTGGACAGAAGGCATAGGACATGCAGCAGACGACAAAGAACAAAAACACACAGGGAACTGGGGACACGGTCAAGGTCTGCTTTTGAAAACCATACCCTGAACGCAGACTCCAACATTCCTCAGTGGTCTTTCTGCTGGAACCAGGATTTTTCAAAACATCCAAGGGGATTAAGAACAGCAGGGCCCATGCATCACGGCTCAGCGAGTCACACAGTCCTTCGTTAAAATGAATCATTCACACCTCTGCTCAAGGTTTAGAACACATGCCCTGTGCGTTTCCTAGCTGACGGAGGGCACCCCCATCCCAAGCTACAGCCTTGGGGTGCACTCACAGAGCTTAATCCTGAGCTCGGCCACCGCAGCTTACTGTCCCCTGTCCCGCAAAACCACACAAACACAGGCCCAGCTGCAGGGTCATGCGCTCACCTGTCCAGGTGACAGTGAACCTGAGTCCCTCTCAGCTCAGCAGGACAAACCAGACTCCTCAGGCCCTCCCTGCCCTACCCACCTGCCCGGAGCTCCTCTCCCCAGCTCCGAGGAAGGAGCAGGCTACCAGCTCCTGAGAAGTGTGTCTTCAGAGAAAACCCACTTTGCATCAGGAAGTAAAATAAAGCACCTCCGCACTGTAACTGAAATACCGGGAATTCTGGAACGAGCCGCTGGTGAACCATGTTGAGTCGGACCCAGATAATCGACAGAAAGCACGAATACTAAGGGGCTTGGGGGTCGTTGACCCTCAAATGGCCCTGGCTAGCCTCTAGGCCACGGAGGGAAGGTTAAGCTCTCAGCAAGGACTCTGCCCTGGGCCCAGGCAACAGGCAGTCTCAGGCGATGAGGCGGGGAGCCCAGACTGAGATTCCCACCCCCCCCAGGACTCCCTCCCTCCACACTCCACCGCCCCTCTCGGCGCCCTTGTCATCTCCAGCTTGCGTTCCAGTTTGCTAGCTCGCGGCTTTGAGCGAGTGGCTGACATTCTTTGATAAGAAGTTGGGGCTAGAAGTATCCATCTACTAGATTTACTGTGAGGCGGTGATTTTCAACATTTTTCATCTCATGGCACACATAAACTAATTACTAACATTCTACGGCGCGCGCGCGCACACACACACACACATACACACACACACACTAAACAGGTATAATTTTGATTCGTTCATATCGGACGGCTATTGTTGTGCTGGCTGTTGTTCAATCTAGGGGAAGAGAGCTCAGTGCCCCTGACTAAATAGTCAGATGCTGCATGTTTTAAAAATTCTTATGCACGCACATGGGTTGACATAGCTGCTGTAAGGAATGAACAGCTACTGTATGGCAGAAGTCTCTAAGTCAGTACCTGGCAAGGAGCAGGATTTAATAGATGCTGTTTTTCTTCCTTCCTTGACAAGTATGTAGCAATTCACTTTGCCTCTCTGAGGCTCATGTTTTTATTCGATAAAAACAGGGGTAAAAGGGATATTTATCACAAAGGGCTGTTTTGAGGATTTAAGAAGTCAATGCAGGGAAGGTGGTTAGTATATAACCACAGGGCCTGGCAGATAGTGAACACTCAATACTGCTAGCCATTATTATTATTATTATTATTATTATTATTATTATTATTATTATTCAACAAGCACCATGTGCCAGATGCTGTACTTGGTGTTGTGGGTACAAAGGCCAATAGGTCACAGTCCCCTGGAGAACTTTCCAATCTAGAAGTGGCTCAATACATGCATCAATCTTTCTCAGAGAGAAGTCTGCATCAGTAAAGGTATTGATTCCCCATTATCAGCTGTTCTTATACAATAACTGACCAACTACTTAGGATGATGGAGCAGAAGGGACTCAAACCTCAGAAATGCCCTTGGATTGGGTGATCCTTAAGGTCCCCTCTAAGAGTTCCTGATTCTAAATTTCAATGTGGAATTCTATGTCCTATTCCAGGGTCAGATAATAGAGTGGGGGGAAAGGGAACAGCTATGGCCCTTGATGCAAGTCCAATGTCAAAGCCCAACAAGGGAAGACCTCATATGTCTGGCCATGCACAGTCACTAGGCCCCGTCCCGTACTTGGTGCCAGGCCTCGAGGCAGTGACCTTCCTGTCCAACAGGGACCTGCCATGACTCCTCTCAGCTTGATGAGTACATGAGGGCGCTGCAAGACACTCTTACGGTCTTGACCTTGACTACAATATTTTATACCTGCTACTCACTGAGGTTTGTTTTTCTGAAATGATGGGCAGGGTGGCATGTTCTTGGAATAGCATTTGATGAATGTGTTCCCTGAACTCTCCTCACCCAACAAATACTCAGAAAAGAGAGTCCGAATTTAGGAAGGTACGCGCAACCTGGGGTTGTAGACTGCTTTGCAGTTTCGCCCCTTGTCTGTAACCCCTACTCAGGAGCTGTGACCAACAGCACAACATTCACTGCAGGCCCACGAGAGAACTACAAAGAAGCTGCTCCTACTTGATCCTCCTAGAAATGGGCTCAACACGGAACCAGCGCTTAGCCCGAAATTACACAGGGAAGAATCGTCCTCCTCCCTCCTGTCGGATGGCAGAATATTTGCCCACATTCGAATTGGAATGAAAAACACATTAAGTATTTTTGTATTTAACTTACCACTGGTAATAAATTCCATTAGCACATTTCATTTCATTTGTATAAATGTGGTTAATTTTGTGTTTGGTACCCACAGAAGATGCTGTATTGCAACGCAGCTTTGGTATGCGGAGATATGCAGATCTCACTAATAGATATGCAAATCCCATAATCCAGACAAACTGAATCACATCCTTCCGTGTTCACCATGCTTTGGGGATGTTGGTTTTGACCCCTGAACGAAATGAGAGGTGTCTTAAAGGTGGGAACCATATTTTATCATCCTTTGCACCCCATTCCGTCTTTACCATAATAACATCTGGCAATTACTGACCACTTTATACGGGCCAGGCATTGGGCGAAAGCTTCCTATACATGTATTTGTGTATGTAACTGAATCCCTACCACGAGTGATGAAATAGTTACCATTTTATCCACTTTACAAAGGAAGAAAATTGAGTTCATAGACGCTAAGGACACTGGCCCACGTAAACACTGCTAGTCAACTGCACAGCGGGAACCCCCAGATCTGTGGGGTTCAAGAGTTCATCCCCCTACTCTGCCATGTTGCCTCCAGCTCCTGCTGGAATCAAAATACGTTTTCTGTAAGTAACTGATGATAGTGAAGGCAGTTTCATTGCAAGAAAGCCTACCAAGGCCCACTCCACTGAGCACCTGGTCAATGAGCAGGTTACAGCAGGCAAGAGGAACCTTTGTGATTTTGTGTCTTGGAAGTCTAGGATTTAGATGCGGGGGGGGGGGGGGGGGGAATTGTAATGATTTTGTATAAAGAATTCTCATTTAGGAGAGACTGTAAGTTAACTAAAGTAAAAATACGTGTTCTCAAATAAAAATGCTGCGTACAGTGTTGGTTTAAGAAAGATCGAGATTCAAATGCAATGTGTTGGAATATGTTTGGGGCTAGAGAAGGGTGAGGTGGTGATGGTAGGAAAATATATTTACAGAATATCCTCCTTAAGTTAATAAGGTTTCTGTTGTCTGTTCTTACTCCTCTTTTTTTTTTTCCAGAAAAACAAATCAAATTGGGACCAGAGATTGTTCTATTTGCCTTGAACCTCAGGGACGAATGGTAAGCATACTTTGAATAATTTTCATTGGGATTATGCAATAGGGCCAAGTTCACGGCACACTGATGCTCTAAGTACACGGCCTTATCTTCCCTTCATACCGACCAAAAAGAAACTTGTTCTGTTTTTAAGCTTTAGAGTTTGGGTCCATTTCGTTGACTAGATTTCAGAGATTCCAAGCAAGGCTTTTAAAATTATTTTTGAAGCCCCTTTTAAAGAGATCTCCACCATATAAAAGAGAATTTCTGAGCGAGAGGCCGGAAAACTCTAAAGTATTCTTTTTGGCTTTTAGGTTTCCTGGTGCTGGTGCCTGGCCTACTCTAAAGGTCATGGGCACCCCTGTATTACACCCCTTTGCAGGCAGCAGCCACATCTATGTTGTAAATCCCTAGAGTGAGAGGCAATCTATTGGCTCTCCGTTAAAAAAAAAAAAAAAAAGTAATTATGGGAGGGAACAGGAAAGAAATTTTGGGAAAAAGTTAAACTTTTAAAACACCGAAATCAAAGAAAATGAGAAAGAAACTGGGAAGGTGGTCACAAAAGCTACAGGTATGCGCTGTCCTCTGAGATGAGAACAAAACGTGGGAGAAAGAGGGTGCCTGGGGGACTGAGCTTGAATTGGGGGACTGAGCTTGACTTGGGGGACTTCTCTAGGGAAGCCCCGAACCCAGTCTGACCCTTGGGCAACTCCTGTTGTCCGTTATGCCACTGATTATGATGTTGTGTGCGCCTGGAGACGGGGGATGCTGGTCAAGACCATTGAGCAAGAGTCATGATGTACCTGGTTTCATTGTTGGGGTCCCGAGTTTTGCTTACCATGGCTAGTTAGCATAGACGTATGTGTCTATGGGACCAGCCCTCCTTCAGATCCTGAGGTAGGAATGGGCTTCCCTGGGCAAAGACGTTCTACAAACATCTAGAAAAGGATCATACACTGTGTGGCCACAGATGGAGAAAAACTCAGAAGCCTCTATCTGACATCTCTGGCCTCCACCCAAATGCGTCTCCTTTTCCTGCTGCTTTTGCTAGGAATCTTTACTATAATGAACCTTAACTGCAGGTATAAGTGAGTCCCTCTAACAAATCACCAAACTTGAGTTGGTCCAGGACTTGGAGACAGAAACCCAAAGATAGACTGAGGCAGCGTCAATGAGCCAGAGAAGCAGTGTGACCGTGAAGGTAGGGCTCAGGAAGGAGGAGGATATTAGGTATGGCATTTTGCTTTGTTATTTTCTTCTAGGGTCATTACAAAATTCTTTTTATTTGTTTTAAATCCAATTCGGTCTGTGCTAAACCCTCCCTGGTTGAGCCAAGTGCAAAATCGAATCTCTATCGTGACATTTTTTGGGGGGAAGCTGCTGTTGCTTTTTCATCTTAGGGTCATATTAGAGTCCTGGGGTCTAAAGCAGCCCAGCGTTCTGGAAAGGGACTTTGACCTCTAGTCCCCACGAATTACCGTCAGCATGCTCATTGTCCTCTGAAGGTAGACAGCTCTGCTGTCCTCTGCCAAACCAGGGCACGAAAATAGCTACTCAGCTTGTGTCCAGCATCTCTCAGTAACAGAGAAGACACCCCTACCGAGAACCGTCCCTCTCCTCAGGGTCTCTCCTGGGAGCCAGGGGGTAGGCCTTACCGCTTACACAACCTGCAGAACCGACTCTTCTCAAGAGAGCTCCTTCCCCCACCCCCGTCTAGCAGATTCCATTCATCTCCAGCCCTGGGTCTCCTCCATCCCTGGAAATCCTATCTCTCACCTGTGCAGGCTTTCTGTCACCACGGCCTCCTTAGCGATTGTCTTCTGGGGTCTGGTGGCATCAGCTTTGGTCCCTGTAACACAGAAGCCAGTAATAACTATGTTAGTCACCATAATAAAAAGCCTGGGGTACCTTCTTAGGATATAAAGGGGAATAAACTTTACATCAGCCAGAGCAACACAGAAATTAATCTTACTGCAAATTATCTTGGAAGACTCGGTCTCTACTTAATAGAGGCAATTAGTCTAGCAGATAAATTACTCTGCTACAAAGTAAAGTAATGCAAGTGTCATAATAAAGGTACATCCAAACAGACTAAGTAGTCTTGGGGGGAGGGGGCTTAGAGGACAACGTGGAGGTGCTATGAGGGGTCTCAATGGCACGCTCAATTTCTCTGAGCAATTAAAGCCAAAAGTTTACTTCCCCCACACCAAGACCCAGAAGTGTATCTTGACGAAGAGGCAGCAAAGAAAGAATGCCAATCAGTTGGGCTTTGTCTTCAACGAGGACAAAATGAAAGAAAGGAGACTAGTATTGGGTGTAGAGGAGCTTTCTAGCCAATGCAAGCATCCTCCTTGCATTGGCTAGAAAGGCATCAATCTTATTTGCTCTCTGCAGCCGGTGAACAATGTTAGTAAGCCCTCTTCCTTGTGTCTGAAAGATTGGCCTTAGGGTAGAGGGCCAAAGACATCAACCATGGGATTGGAGAAACACAAGCTCTACTGGGTGGCTTTGGATAAAATACCGCTCTGAGCTGCAGGTTCTCTCATAGAATAGAGGCCATCATGTTCATTTTTCAGGGTCCTCGTGAGGTTTAGAAGTAACATCTGGCACATAGTGGGCACTAAGTATATGGCAGATAACCTAATTTCCTCTTCCAGATGACACAGGCAATTTCTTTGTTTTTAAATATGTTTTTACTGATTTTCTTTTAAGAGGGAGAGGGAGAGGGAGAGGGAGAGGGAGGGGGAGGGGGAGGGGAAGGGGGAGGGGGAGGGGGAGGGGGAGGGGGAGGGGGAGAGGGAGAGGGAGGGGGAGAGGGAGAGGGAGAGGGGAGAGGTAGAGGGAGAGGGAGAGGGAGAGGGAGAGGGAGAGGGAGAGGGAGAGGGAGAGGGAGAGGGAGAGGGAGAGGGAGAGGGAGAGGGAGAGAGAAGCATGGTTAGGCTGCCTCCTACATGCCCCCTACTGAGGCTCAAGCCTGAAACCCAGGCATGTGCCCTGACTGGGGAATCAAACCGGAGACCTCTCAGTGCATGGGACAATACTCAACTAACGGAGCCACACCGGCCAAGGCAACACAGGTCACTTCTTATCTGGGGACAGGGCACTGGGTTCAGTAATCCCCAGCCACCTCCTCCAGGCCCAAGATTTTAGCCATTGTTGGTGCTCGTCTTCTTTCTCTTTGAAACAACTCAAACTCCTGCAGCCATCCTGGGCACAGGGATCAAGTTTATTATCAGTAACACCTCCTTTACCCCTTACTGGCCCACATCCCCACTGCTACTCTTAGCTTGTCTGAATCTCCATACACACTGCCTTTTTCCTTTCTACCCCACTATTTGAGTCCCATTCTCTGACCAGTGATTCACTTAAGTAGGCGGCATAGGGCCAGTTTGATTCATTCATCTGTGCCAACATTCTAAGAAGTGCTAATGGCAGATAACATGATGTACAGCTTAGTGGTCCCTCAGATGGTGAGAGTTCCCTACTTTGTAGGGTAGAAAAGACACGGCTGAGGAACTTCAGGTCTTGTAGGAAAAACAGGATTACCAAGGACCAAAGGTCACAGATTGAATTTATAAAGGCTTTGCCCTTACTTTTGTATCCCCTGAAATAAAACAGCACAGCAATTAATGATGGTTAATGATGTTTCGCATTGTCCAAGTTAGTAATAATAAATATTGTGACCTTATGTTTTATCTTAAAAAAAAAAAAAAAGAAGTGCTAATGGGCGACCTGCCCACATAGGTGAGCATCAGGTAAGTGGAACACATGTAACTGAACATCCCAGGTAGTAAAAAAAAAATAAAAAAAAATCAAGCTCAAGGGAGCCTGGGCACTCTCTCCATCCTGTGCTGGGCTGCTGCCTCAAGCACCCCAGGCCCTGAGGTAGACACCGAAGGGGGTACAGACAGAGAGAGGAAGAGCCAGCTGACCACCCAAAATAATGGCCCTAAAGAAATGGAGTGCCTCGGGGGACAGATGGGGAGACAGAAGGAGAAGGAAAGGGAGACAGCAAGTAGGAGGATGAGGAGCAAGAGGGAGGAAGAAAGGGAATGTGAGCATTTAGGGGATCTGAGTGCACAGCTGAGACCCAAATGACTGACACGGAAGATCAAATTGAAGGACACTCGAAAACCCAGAGCAAATACCAAACCTCACCATTCGTAATACAAAAGGCCTGAAATACGAGTCCCTTGGGGAGCTGGATCGGCCGTGCAGAGCTCCTCAAAACTCTAGGCACTGAGGCCAACTCCAAGGGGAAGGGTTTGGATCTCCTGAGTTCCCGACTCAGATTCCGATGGCGGTTTTTCGCCGTTACGTCATCCTGCATCTGGGAGATGGTTCCTATCCCTCTCTGCCCTGGGTGAGCAAGCTGCAGGGACTTCTGTGTCAGCCCCGGGAGCTGGGTTGAGGAGGCCACGGACACGCGTGGGAAGGGGCAGGCTATTATTCCCAGAGATCTCCACCCGGAGATTCCCAGGCAACACTTCTCCAGGAACTTTCTTCTCTAGACACTCTCCTGTCAGCTCCAGTTGCCTGTCCACGGAGTCACAGCCTTGCTTCTGCAAGTTCAAGAGTTCATTCTACAAGACCCTCGGACAGACCCCTCGTCCCTTCAAAGGAACTGTCAGGGTTGGTGTGTGTTGTGAGCCATCGGAGGGACCTGGCACCCGTAGGAGCCAGCTCCATGCCAGGACCACGTGACACCAGCAGGGTTACTCACTTGGTTGCCCTCCAGCAGGGGTAGCTGGGGATACCTCCCTAGAGTGACTACAGTGTGTATCATTGGGGCGACTCAGCCCAAGCCTCCTTCTTCCTAAAAAAGGGCATCTGAGGCCAGGCCTGGGGGTGAGAGTGTCCATCAGACCCATCTATGGCTGTGAGAACACAGAAACACGCCCCCCCCCGCCCCACCCCCACACACACACACCAGGAAAGAATGAAGGATGGGGTGGGGAGAGCTTTCAGGTCAATGGGTCAGAAACTCAGAGTGCAACATGAATTTATCCCAGAAGCTTGGGTGACAGGTGGGACTTGGTGTCCAGAACCCCAAGAATCATCCGACTCAGCCACCTAATAATAATATTTTCACTTCAGACTCCCATTCATTCCAGCTCACTGATGGCACTGCCGTCTTTATCCGGTTCTTGTCATCTCTGGGGCCTGTCAATGACTTAACCCCGCCGAGAGGAGTAAAGAAAGGCACAGTCTCAGGGTCGGTTCCGCCTGGCGTCATGGTCAAGGGCAGGACTCTCTTTCCTTTGTCTGAGGAGGTTATATTGTCTGTCCACATTGCAAAGCTGTGCCTGTCTGGTCCTGTTCTCCGGTATTCCTGTCATTTATGCGTATAGTTCTCATCGCGCCGATGTGCTTGCTCCACGGCGCGAGCTTCCCCCTCCCCCGGTTCTGAGTCCCCATGGCAGCCGGGGCAGCGATAAGCACATGGCAGGTACTGACTCAACACTTGTTGCTTATTCCCCATCTTAAACCCCCGAGAGAAAAGGCGTTTCACAACCACACCAGCTGCCAGATCCAGAACCGAAATCCATTTAGAAAGAGCTTTGGATGGCAACCCTCAAGCCTTCATTTCGCATACCATCTCTTACTCGGTTTCAGAAACAACATCTCCAGTGGAATCGGTTCATTTCCATCTGCTGGCCTCCCTGTGAACTCTGAGATGCTCTCTTGGTGTGACCCTTAACAATCCTTCCTGGAGGTTTCCAATCACAACTGAATATCTGGTCAGCGCTTAACCACGTACAATGTGACTTCACAGGTAGGGGTACCTAGTGCACCACACTGTGGCCGGCGTACATGGGCCTCTCAGGTCTTCAACAGCTGCTCTGAAAACCATGGGTGTTTTCAGTGTGGTCCTACGGCCCTTTCGGCCTCTCCCGGTTCCCACCCTAGCTCCTCTTACAGGCATTGTCCCTAAGAAAAGCTCTTGCTCACATCCTGTCTTCACACATCCTAATGCTGGCCCCTTCCCTGGGTGTCCAGAGGAACCTGGTCTCCCTCCTTGAGAGGACCGGCCATCCTGCCTCTACTTCGTGCTGTCTGTCCCTGTCTATCTCTCTATGAGACCTGAATCACTAACCGTAATGTAATGGGATCAGTTTTCACAAGCCACTAGCACACGTGCAAAGTTACATACAGGTGGCAGCCTTCTTAAAGGTAGAGGTAAAGCTGTTTTGTAAGAACCCAGATGCCAGTGTTCAAGTCTGCTCCTTTGTAGAGCCTTCCCTGACTATTACAGAGTTATCCCTCCCATCTCCCACTCACTTCATCTATACCTCCAAGCAATTAGCCATGGCCCAGTGATTTACTTGTTTACATCTTTCCCCACTCCCGCCTCCCAATTAGGAATTCCTCAGGCTAGATCTGGGCCTTATTTATCTTTGTATCTCTGGTTGGTAATAACTGGCAAGGTTGTTGAATGGATTTCTCCTCAGTGAATCCCTGCCTGGTTTGGACATAACAAAACAAATAATAACACTTATGGAAGCGATAGCATAAACACTAGGGCTCCTCACATATCCCACAAGCTCCACCATATTTCCCAATCTCCCTTGCATTTAGGATGGGGTCATCTGACTCATTCAGGTTCATGAGTATGAGTGAGTGAAGTGATGCAGTCAAAAGGGGTACCTTAGCCAGTTTTGCTCAATGGATAAAGCATTGGCCCACAGATGGAAGGGTCCCGGGTTCAATTCTAGTCAAGGGCACATACTTTGATTGCAGGCTCGATTCCCAGCACTGGTAGGGGCTCATGCAGGAGGCAACCAATCGGCGTGTCTCTCTCACATCAATGTTTCTCTGTCTCTCCCCTCCCTTCCATTCTTTAAAAAAAAAACAATAGAAAAATATCCTCAAGGAAGGACTAACAAGACAAAAAAAGGGGGCTGTGAGCTCCAGGCATGCTCTCCCTCCTGCCACTGCCACTCCGAGGTAGCAAATTTTCAAGATGGAAGCAACTCAAAGTTTCAACACAACTGAAAGATAGCCACCAAGGAGAGGAGACTGACCCGGATCAGATTTATGAGAATGAGAACTAAGCCTGAGGGATATGGAGGTTTTGTCACAGCAAAACTTAGCTTCCCCTGTCTCATGCCACATGTGAGTTTCACACGTTGAAAATATGGGTAGAAGAGAAACTCGGAATATGATAGCATCATTGGATAGTGAAACCTTTTCATGCCCTAAAATTTCATACCAACAGGATTTGTGCCATGGGTTTGATGTCTTCAAATCCATACTCATTTCTAAGGCAACACAGCCTTCCCCACTATCTATATATATATAAAAGGCTAATATGCAAAGTGACCCCTTGGGAGTTTGACCGGAGACAGGGAGTTTGATCACTTGCTATGATGTGCGCTGACCACCAGGGGGTGGCGCGGAATGAAGGAAGGCCCTGGCCCACAGCCAGAAGGCCCCGATCGGCCCTGATCACCAGCCAGGCCTAGGGACCTTACCCGTGCATGAATTTCGTGCACCGGGCCTCTAGTATCCATTATATTGCTTGGAGAATCCGAGGCACAGGGAAGTAAAGGGATTGGCTTCTGGAATGATGAGTGTGATTAGCCTGAGAACACAGACCTAAATTTCAACTAAGCTCTTTCTGATCACTCTTCCTAGATGGAATTTGCACTCCCCCAACATCTGTGTCCTCTGGGGGTGAGCATTCTAGGAACAAGGTCGACCTCTTTAGAAATGGCACCGACTTTGCACCGCTAAAGCTAACTCCACTGACAAAGATCTGTTTGGAAGCAACGTGGTGGTAAAAAGGTTAATAGTGAACTTGAATTTTATTTCCAGGCAGACATCCCGAGCCCTTGGGGAGAGGTTGCAGCTGCCCCGTGGCCCAGATAATTCAATATCAGGGTGAGCAAGGACGTCTTAGAACATTCTGTTCTCCCCTGAGACCAATTAAAATCTGTAGGCATCTTTCTTGTTGACCAGGCTGACTTACTAATTGAAACAGAATTGTGATATTTTCATCAGCTTTCCCTTATCCCTCTCTACCTTGCCAGCAAAGAGAACGCTGGGTGATCATGGGGCTTTGAGCATACGAGGCCCAGGGAACAAATCCACTCCCACCTTAAACCACTAAACCACCGTTGTACACTGACTAAGATCCCAAAAAGGAGGGTGTCAAGCCGGGAGTATGGTGACGTCCCCAAATCTCAGTCTGGGTTTATCCAGATCAGCAGAAGTTAAATACCAAAACACCACCTTCAGGATGCCTGAGGAACCGTAAATCTGTCATTTTAGCTGCTGCTGTGCCAATAAACCATCTCTTGGCCTCTCTTTTCCCATTTAACCATCCCTCTGCCTGACTTGATTGGGAAAACTCCTAGTAAACCAAGGACCAAACGCATGCTCAAGTCCGACAAGATCCCTGGCCTTCTACTGAGCCAGAAGGTATTTCCTCTGGGCCTGCAAATGGCCTTCTTTACTTTCAATGACCGTATTCAGCGTGGACCCCACACCACTTGGTCCTCTCCATCACTGAGAGAGATAAAGACCCTCCTCCTCGCATCCCTGCTGTTCTTCCTGCTGCCGCTCTGGGATGGTAAGAGGGTGGAAGACATAGTCAGTCTAAGGAACACCAGGCTCTTCCCAAATAGGTCCTGTATAAATACAAGCGTTCATTCTTGTGCAGACCTGCAGATGGACCTAAACCCAGGGCCCCGGAGCAAGAACTCCGCAATCCCTGGTGCCAACTTTGCTTATCAAAATATTTCTCTGTTGAGCAACCAAGCAGCCAGTCTTCGGGACTCTTGGATGGTGAGGGAATCGTTTTGGCTAAAGCATGCCAGTGTTGCTGCTGGGGCAAATGCCCATGGGCGTGCTAGTAAACAGGGCATAACAAAACTTGTAATTTGCAGGGTAGAAGGGCAGGGAGAGGGGGCATTTCCCTCTGCCATGGAGCTGTTTACTATGCGTGTGTTGAATCGCATCATTCTTGTGCCTGATTCTGTGAAAGGTGCTGTGGGAGACATTGAGGAGAAAGGGCAGGGACCAGATACTTATGCCTTCAAAGTGTGTCTATTGATACCCTTCTATTTGTATAAACTCACAACTTTAAACACATACATCAGAAAGCAAGAAAAAATGAAAATAAATGAGTTAAGTATCCAACTCAAGAAGTTGGAAAAATAACCCCGAAAGGAAACAAAAGGGAGAAATTAGTAAAGACAAAAGCAGAAATTAATGAGTGTGTTTTTTTTAAAGCAACACAGGAAGACCAACAATAGACCCAAAAGCTGGATCTTGGAAAAAAAATAAACAAACCAAAGAGCAAAAACTAGATAAACTGCTAGATAACCTAATCGAGAAAAACTATTGGAGCACTCATAAAAAAATATAAAACTGGTATGTGGGAAATAATTACAGAAACTAAAGAAAATAAAAGAATCACAAAAGCATTTTTTTTGTTCAGTTCCATATAAATAAATTCCAAATAAATTCGAAGCCTTCTAAATTCATTATAAGAATTGACCATCACATGGATACCAACAGTACACAAAAATGATAACCATATCCCAGCGATACTTATCATTTTAGATGCAAATTTCCTTAATAAAATATTAACAACAGCAAAAATGAGTGGCATGTGAAAGGATCATACACCATAACCAAGTGGGATTTATTCCAGGAGGTTAAGCTATCCCGGGATAGCTTAATATTAGGAAATAGGTTTAAAATTTTTTATCATAATCGTAGAATTAAGGAGAAAAGTCAAATCGTCATCTCAGATGTTGAAAAGAAACTTGGCATTACTCAAATTATTGATTTGAGGAAAGTCTATTCCTCAAGATAGGAATAGAAAAAGACATATACCATACATATACACATGTGCATATGGCAGAAAAAAATGCATATGTGCAGACTAGATGTATACCATTGGCTCCAGCCTTTGAATGTGGACTGAATTTCACCACTGGCTTTCCTAGGCCTCCAGCTTGCAAATAGCAGATTGTGACATTTTCCCTCCATAATTGCATAAGCCAATTCCTCATGATAAATCTTGTTTTTCAGAAACAGAACCAGTAGGATATCTAAGGATGTGTGTAAAACAGAACAGAGAACCCTAATAATACAGATTTCTAAAATAAACCCACTACCAGGAATGAAAGGGATAAATATCACCATGTTACTGTAATAAATTACTACCCAATGGACGTAGACAAGAGAAGGGTAAAAATGGAGAGATGAAAGTGAAATTATCAGTATTTGCAATTACGATTGCTTACCTAGAAAACCCAACAAACTCAGCTGAAAAGGCATCATATGCATGAGAGAATTCAGGGAGGTCATGGAGGACAACATTAATATGTGGAAATCACTGACTTTCATATATGCAAACGCTAATAAATTAGAGCAGATAATGGAAGATCCCATTAGACCAGCAACAAAAAGTGACACTATTTCTAAAAACAAATATAAGAAATAAGCAAGGGCTACATATAAAGCACTTTAAAATGTTCCCTAATGACAGAAATAAAGACTGAAACAAGTGACTATTCCAAACCATAATTTTAAGAAAACTCATCATCAAAAAATATATCTATGTTCCTAAGTCGATTTGAAATTTTAATGTAATTGTCCCTGGATTGATGAAGCTTTGGGAAGCAATCACTTATGCTCTCATACCTTGCTCGCAGGAGTTCAAATTAGTACAGCCTCCCAGAAGGCAATTTGGTTCATGGAATCTACAAAATTAGATGTAAACATATTCTTTGAATAATGACCCCTATTCAATTCATCTTACAGAGACACGCATGCAAAATAACATGGGCTAAGTCATTCATCCCATCACTGTTTGTAATAGCAAAACTCCAGAAATAGCCTACTGTCCGTCTAGACCAGTGGTCGGCAAACTCATTAGTCAACAGAGCCAAATATCAACAGTACAGCTGCCCTAACCGGTTTGGCTCAGTGGATAGAGCGTTGGCCTGCGGACTGAAGGGTCCCAGGTTCAATTCCGGTCAAGGGCATGTACCTTGGTTGTGGTCAAGGGCATGTACCTTGGTTGCGGGCACATCCCCAGTAGGGAGTGTGCAGGAGGCAGCTGATCGATGTTTCTAACTCTCTATCCCTCTCCCTTCCTCTCTGTAAAAAAATCAATAAAATATATATATTTTTAAAAAACAACAGTACAGCGATTGAAATTTCTTTTGAGAGCCAAATTTTTTAAACTTAAACTTCTTCTAACGCCACTTCTTCAAAATAGACTCGCCCAGGCCATGGTATTTTGTGGAAGAGCCACACTCAAGGGGCCAAAGAGCCGCATGTGGCTCGCAAGCCGCAGTTTGCTGACCACGCGTCTATACATTCATAAAATGGAATATAATGTGGTTCTAAAATTCAGTAAAAAAATGAGAGAGTTCTATGTACAAGGATAGGGAAGTAACTTCAAGATCAGTACTAAGAAAGAAAATAAAGACAAAAAAAAAAAAACCATGCAGAGTAAGTTACTTATTCATGCAAGAGTCTGTGGGTCAGAGGAATAAACATTCATATTTCCCGTATATGCAAAGGAAATCCCTGGGCAGACACACAAAAAGAAATTAGTAACAGTTGCTACCGCTTTGAGAACTGGAGTTGACACTGGGAAGTATAGAAAACAGGAGTGCAAGGGAAAATTTTAAGAATATATGTTTTGAAAATTTGGATTTGTGATCCCTATGAGACTATTACAATTCAAAATATCAAAATTCTTTCTCTTTATTGTTGACAGTAGTACAGTATTAAAGATCAAATTTTTAACAGAGATAGATAAAATGAAACTTAAATTTAAAAATTCAAATGGAAGAAAAGTTTTGATTAATAAAGATTAAAATACTAACAACTACTGAGGGCTTAACGTGTGCTGTGATCTGTTTGAGGCACTTTACATGTAGAAGATAGGTACTATGATTATTCTCATGTATAGACATGCTACTATCATCCTTACTCACAGATAAGGAAACATGTTTCATGTCTAAAGTCACAACCGGTAAATCTCCAGAGGCCTGCAGGATTAACTGCTTGGCTGAGCCACCTCCTGACATACAACATGGTATCACGTGGTAGTTACACCACCACCTCCACTCCCAAACCCCTGGCCCCTCAATACCCCACTCTGATCACTAGCTGTACAACTGAAAAAGTCACTCAGCACCTACAGATTCGACTCCCTCTCTTGTAAAATGGAAATGCTTCTACCTGCCCTGTCTTTAAAGTTTGTGTGTGAAGGGAAAGCAGGTGCAAAGGCCCAGAACGGAAGTATGTGTTGCAGGAATCGATTGGAAAAGACGCAGTAATCCATCTTCCGGAGGGTAGGGGCAAATCTCGTTTTTATCCACCGATTTCCTTGGTAATTCTTGGTGAGAAGTTACAGCGGGTAAAATCCTGGACCCTGGCTGTAGCGAAATAACAGTGAAGGAATGAAATGATGTATACTGCCAAGAAAAAAAGAAGAAGAAAAAAAGGTAACTTTCTAAGAAAATGGCAATGGTCACATCCAAAATAGCAGCCACTTTAAAAATAGGGCGACACGGGAAGAGCCAGGGACGCCAGCTCGTGGGGACGGGACGGCACAGCAGCTGGGAGCACCCCCTGCCCACGCTGGGTGAGGGGCCCATTCAGAAATGATCGCCTAGGGGGCTCCGTTGGAGTGGGTTTCTATGAAGTAGGGGCTCTGTGGCTCGGGGGAAGACAGGTGCCCAGCGAGGAGAAAGCTCTCCAGCCCAGTGACTCCAGGCTGAGCCTGACCTCGTCGCTGCCTTGCCTTTGTGCTGGGAGCATCCCCAATACAAGAGGGGTCATGAGTCCACTCTGGGTCCAGAGGTCATCTGGGTGCTCCTCCTTACGGGCGCCTCCCCCATCTCCGCTTGCCGCAGTCCGCAGGCTCCCGCTCCCATTCCCCACGTTTCCAGCTTCTCTGCTCAGCCCCTTCTGAGGGGGTTCCTTCTCCCAGAAGCCCCCTGTCTGGCCACGGCCCAGCATATCCACACACAACAAAAAGGCATGTCCCGCCGGTATCCCTGGGGCATGATCGGCCAAGGAGCATCCTCAGGTCAGAGAAGAGATTGGAGACAGGTCTCCAGGCCTGACCTCCCCTCCTTTAGTTGGGGTTTTACAAACAATCTCTCTCTCTCTCTCTCTCTCTCTCTCTCTCTCTCTCTCTCTCTCTCTCACACACACACACACACACACACACACACAGAATCCCTAACTTGGTTTGGTGTGGGGTGTGCACATGAGGAGGGCTGCCATGTACACTTGACCCTTGAACAGCATGGGTTCACTGCTGGTGGGAATGCAGACTGGTGCAGCCACTGTGGAGAACAGTACGGAGTTTCCTCAAAAAAAAACTAAAAGTGGAACTCCCATTTGACCCCGTGATCCCACTTCTAGGACTATATCCCAAGATCAGAAACACCAATCAGAAAGGATATATGCACCCCTATGTTCATAGCAGCACAATTGACCATAGCTAAGATTTGGAAACAGCCTAAGTGCCCATCAGCAGATGAGTGGATTAGAAAACTGTGGTACATCTACACTGTGGAATACTACACTGCTGTAAAAAAGAAGACATTCCTACCATTTGCAACAGCATGGATGGAACTGGGGAGCATTATGCTAAGCGAAATAAGTCAGTTGGAGAAAATATCACATGATCTCACTCATTTGTGGGATATAATGAACAACATAAACTGATGAACAAAAACAGATCCAGAGACAGTAAAGCATTGATCAGACCGTCAAACCTGAGAGGGAAGGCAGGGGAAGGTGGGGGTAAGGGGGAGAGATCAACCAAAGGACTTGTATGCATGCATATAAGCCTAACCAATGGACACAGACACTAGGGGGGTGAGGGCATGAGTGGGGGGGGGTGTCAATGGGGGGATATGGACACATATGTGATACCTTAATAAAGAAAATTTTTTTAAAGGCTTTTTTTTTCAATAAAAATAGTAAACACATTTTCTCTTCCTTATGCTTTTCCTAACAACCTCTGCTTTGCTGTAGCTTACTGTATTGTAAGAATACAGTATAGAATACACACAACAGACAAAATATGTCTTAATCAACTTATCAGTAAGGCACTGGTCCACAGTAGGCTGTTAGTAGTTACATTTTGGGGGAATCAAAGTTATGCACGGATTTTCAACTGCACGGGGGTCGGGGGGGGGGGGCAGAAGCAGGGACCTGGCCCCTGCATTGTTCAAGGTCAAATGCACATGGGAGTCAATCATCACAGATGTCCATCTCTCGCTGAGGCTGCTGGATGGACAGAAACGCTCCCGCTGGGGAGGGTGATCTTGGATTTTCTGTGCCGTCTCCCCGAGCAGCGCGAGCATTAATTTAGATTATGTCTGCAAGGCCCGCGGCGTCAGCATGACACAGCAGCACTCGGCTCCTCCAGCAAGGAGGCTGGCGAGAGCCGAGGGATTTCTACCATCTCGGCCTGTCAGGCAAGGAGGAGGGTGCAAATCGAACATCTCCCTGATGTCCGTCTCCCTGAGCGCCCGGGACCGACGCCCCGTGACGAAGATGGGTTTCAGCAGCGGCTTCTGTGTGAAGTGTGCGGACGTGACTGCGTCCGGAGCAGGCTGCGGGGTAGCTGTCCCCAACCACCTAAATCATCCATCGCTGGGTTTTCCGGGAACAATTCACCTTGGAGCCCCAGGTGATCACAGGACGTTTCTGCACCACAGCTGAAGGAGTAACACCCCAGGCACAGGAACAAATCACCCCCCACCCTGAAATTTCACAGACAGACACACAGACAGACAGTCCTGCAAAAGGACAGCTTCCTACAGCGCGCGTGTTCCCTGGATCCTGGGGAGAGACGACTCTGCTCCGGCAAATTGCATTTGGAGCTAAACCCCCTATTTTCAGTGGCCTGGAAGTTCAACAATATACCAAACGGATTCCTTTTATTAAAATTTCATATCCCTGGGATGTCTCCTTTGAGAGAGAGAGAGAGAGAGGAGCGCTAGGAAGCCAGTGAACCAACAGCACCAAAGTCTATCACGCATATTAAATGCTCCCGCTGACGCATTCACCGCGCACTTGGCCTGCGCGTCACGAGCCAGGGGGCCGGGGACGTCAGCAGCCCGGGGCCTGGGAGGGTGGCTGTTCTCTTCCCTTTGCCTGCCTCCTCCTCTCCTGCTCTTTAAATCTAATACGAGGGGGGGGGAGCGGATCGAAGTTCTCGTGTCCTCACCCCCTCTCGGCAATGCTGCAACCTGAAACGTGCCTTAGGGGGTTCCTTTCCTCGCCAGAGCCTTGAGGGGTCAGTGGGAAAGGAGCCCTGAGCCACGGGGCACGGGTTTGGATCAGAAGGTGGCTCCCTGTCCAGCCCCGTCCCAGCGCCCGGCAGTTTCTGAGGCACCAGCTCCTCTGGGACCCACTCCCATTACCCAGGAAACAGGGAGGCAGCTCCAGTTCAAATACCAAGCAATGCGCCCTGGCCGGTGTGGCTCAGTGGATAGAGCGTCAGCCTGCGGACTGAAGGGTCCCAGGTTCGATTCCAGTCAAGGGCACGTGCCTCAGTCCCTGGTAGAGGGTGTGCAGGAGGCAACCAATCCATGATTCTCTCATCATTGATGTTTCCATCTCTCCCTTCCACTCTGAAATCAACCAAAATCCATTTTTTTAAAAAAAATATATAATAATTTTTTAAAAATCAAACAATGTTAGGATTTTTCCTTTTTTGTTCTAAGATTAAAGGGAAAATGGTTCCCCAATATGGCTGGATAGCTGCATATAGCTTATCTGAAAGATGGGAGGCTTGGAGAGGGAAGCATGTCTGATCACATGATTTCCTACAGTCTGGCAAGATGGAGTATAAACCAAAAATGTGCATCCTCCATTCATACCGCTGACTAGAACTTCCTTGTTTTTCATTCATTTAAAAGTGTTTCATGAGCAGCTACTTTGTACTGTGTTCTGTGCCCGGGACTACTGGAGTTCAAAGGGGCTTGTGGTCTGTTACTGGAGAAGGAGGCAGAGGTTCCCTCGGCTCAACGATTCGAGGAAGCCTCCTTGAAGACGTTATCTGAACTGGGTCTGGAAGCATGAACAGAGTTGCGCCCACGGAAGAGGCCAGGAGGGAGGAAAGAATGCGGGCAGGAGAATAACACAGGCCAAGACCAAGTGAGGGAGCATGTGGGCTGTACCAGGAGCAGCACCCGTGGTTTCGGGGAAGGAGAGATGCCGGAAGTTAAGCAGCAGATGAGCCGGGTATTGGGAGGTTTCAAAGTGCCATACATGTACACCACGGAATACTACGCAGCCGTGAAAAGGAAAGGACGCTTACCACTTGCAACAGCATGGAGGGACCTGGAGAGTATTGTGCTGAGCGAAATAAGCCAGTCAGGGAAAGACAAGTATCACACGATCTCACTCCTATGTGGAATCTAATGAACAAAATAAACTGAGGCACAAAACAGATCCAGAGACCTAGAAGCATGGAACAGACTGCAGAGTTTCAGAGGGAGGGCGGGGGAAGGTGGGTGGGTGGGAAGCGATCAACCAAAGGCCTTGTATGCATATATGCATAACCCATGGGCACAGACAATAGGGTGGTGGAGGCGTGGGGTGGGGGACGGGGGCTAGAAGGGGTCAATGGGGGGAAAAGGGGAGGAAATGTAATACTTTCAACATTAAAGATGTTTTTGAAAAAGTGCCTGACAATTTCATCAGCTCTCTTTGATGGTTTAAATAAAAACAAAGACATATAGGTGGTCCTTTAGCAACACTCAGAAGTTGTTCTGCCTTGTGTCACATGACACTGGTGTCACCCTGTCTGGAGGCGGCCTCTTCGTTTGGACCCAGCCTTCTGTCGGCACCCCTGCTCCCCTGCTCTCTGCTCACCCATCGCTTGAGCTTGGGTGGTGTTGCCTGGCCTGGGTAGACTCCAGCCCCGAGAGCATTAACACACCACCCAAATCGCCTCCCCTCGCCTGCCACAGTGTCTTGGCGTCCAGAGTCTAAAGTCTCACAATGAAGATCTGCTGGACTAGACCGAGTCCCATGCCCACCCCTGGTCCCATTGATAACGTGTTTTTTACATTCTCGCCGATGTCACCCAGCACTGAAGAAGATAAGGAGGTGTGCAATGCACTTTAAAGTGATTATAAATTCCTAGAGGCCCAATGCACGAAGATTCGTGCAAGAATGGGCCTTCCTTCCCCTGGCTGCCGGCACCGCCTTCGCTCCAGCCAGAGCTGACTTTCCACTCCACCCTGGAGCTGCCTTTCTGCCTTCCCACGCTGCCCAGAGGCCCAGAGGGCTGGGGTGGTGCAGAATGCCCCCAGCTGCTCAGCACCTGCGTATGCAAATTAACTCACCATCTTTGTTGGGTTAATTTGCATACTCACTCCTGATTGGCTGGTGGGCATCGCAAAGGTATGGTCAATTTGCATCTTACTCTTTTATTAGTGTAGATTAGAAGAAATGGAAAGCTCTATCTTTTACAGAAGCAGCCTGAAGTCCTACGGCGGACGGCTCCAGGGAGAGCATTTAGCACCGAACACTGCGGAGTAAATGAGATGCTTCACCCTTTGATAGGACGTGGCCTCAGATTCCTCCGTGCAACAGGTGACCTCATTGTCCTCCACCCTAGGATCCCCAACAGGATGCTGACCAGGAAAACAGAATCTTTCTATCTGTGCCTCAACCCATCTGCACTGATGCTCATTTGTAGTATGCAGATTGTATGCACCCACTTACATCAACCCATCAGGATTAGTAATAATATATCCTCTCTGGTCAAGGGCAGCGTCTTATTTTTATAGGGTATATAATCTGATACACAGCATCAGCAAATAAAGGAATTTTACCTGGTAGTGATTTTAAACAAGGGGAGGGGAGGCGTGCAAATACATAATTTAAAAAGCTTTTTAGAGACGGTTACCTTTTCTTTATAATGCTACCCCCAAGCCCTCTATGGACACAAACAGTGTCTGATTATCTTAATGTACCAATATTGACTGTAAGCTCCTTCCCCTGGGCAAGGACACACGGGTCCAAATTACCACTGCTACATTCAGCTCGTCATCCTCTTTATATAATTAGTGTGACCCAGCAGTTAATTGATGCAGGAGACATACGGAGTATCACACACACACACACACACACACACACACACACACACACACACTACACAGTAGAGATTCAAGTTTATCGCGTTCATGAAAGTATATGCCTCATTCACCACTGTTGACTCCCCTAACAGCCCCAAATTTACATAGGATTCCTGCCTTCCCATCCACAACGTGATGTGCCATTCAGTAGGCCTTTGTGGTTCTTGAGATACTTGAGAACTGTTCTCTCTCCTTCTTTGGTTATCATCTTCCACCATCAACTTTCCTAAAAGTGCCAGACCTCCACCCTGCAGGCATCCTGGGCTCAGCTACGGTTTCTTGCTTCCAGTCCCAGGGAAGACCTTGAACGTGCAGGGGAAAATATGAGTGCAGTGAATACCAACAGCTGCAATGGTCTCCTCGTGCCCATGCCAGAGTCCACTTGCTGTTTGAACCTGACCTGTTTCCATAACTCTTGGAATGCTGGCAACGTCCAGAAACCAGGGTAGCTAGGAAGAAGCCAGACCGGAAACGGAAGAAGACAGAGTCGGAAGCAGCTGTCCCTGAGAGGGGCTGATGTCTGCGACTAGCCACTGAACGTGACTCTGTGTTGCTTGGTGGCCAAGGTCAAAGGGGCATCATGCTGTGCTCCCAAGACAGTATGTTTCAAGGCCACAGACATAAAACCAGAGAAGACAAGCCCTCTCCTTCCTCCTCTGAGAGCCTGCCCAGGCTCCGAGGCCCCTCTGGTCATAGTCTGAGACCACTTCCAACAGCAGTGACCTCAGCAAGCCTTGCCCAGCTTCACACGTCACACGCCGAGACCGAAACTACAGGAAACTTCATCTTCCGCAAAGTAGGGTGCTGTATGTCAGGAGCCACTGAAATAGAAGACTCAATATTCTGCTGCTTTTGAAAGCAATTCCAGCAGATGGCGTGGCCCGCGGATCCCCCTTTGCTACATGTTGGTTTGTGCGTGGAAGGGAACGTAGCCAGCACACCTGTGCGATTCGGGACTGCAATCAAAATGGAGCTGTCAGGGGCTGTTCATGTAAGGCAGGCACCCCAAGAACTCAGAGAGTCACCGGTGAGGTGGGACTGCCTACAGGGGAAGTGTGTGGTCTCTGGGACCAGCCAGGATCCTTGCCAGCTACGCCACTTACTAGGCACATGGTCTTGAGGAAAACATTTTTTTTTTTAATCGTTGACACTATTATAGATGTCCTCCATGTCCCCCCTACCTTAAACAAGACATTTAATACCTGTCTGCCTCAGTTTCCTCATCTATAAAGTGGGGGTGACGATTGATCCCATAGGAGAGAAATGAATAATACGTATAAAGCGCTCACACTGTTAGCTGCTCACACTAAGTGGCGTATTTACTTCTTCCTGTGATTGAGTTCGAGCTGCCAAGGTTTTCAAGGACCTTTGCTCAGACCCAGTCCTTTCCATGCCACCTCACTGCCCCCTCTCTCCTCGGTCACCCCTAGAAAATAAGATGCCCCTTTCCTTACGCACCTGGTCCATCTGGGGGTCTAACAGGAAATGAGATATGGAGAGAATGTGAAAAAAGCTAAAGCCAGGTGAGGGGTCTCCCATGAGTGGGTTTGCTTTGCTCAAGAAAGTAAGTGCACCGGGTTACATTTTCTCTGCTAGATGAGGTGGGAACAAAGAATCTCATTGGTTCTTTAGGTGTTTTATTTTGGAGAGAACCAAGCTTCCTTAAGCTGTGGCTTCTCTTCAAAGCAGGTCAGTGAGTGCGTATATCTGTGACCCTGAGCCCACTGGAGGCCCATTGATCTCCTAATGGGTTACCCAGGGCCCTGTCACTGACTAAAAGACTTCGGGCTGTTTCTTTCCTCCTAACACAGCCCTTGTCTTATTTGGTTCTATTTGGGGTTCCCGGTGTGGGGCACACAGAGGAAGCAAGAGCAGGCCTGTCCAAGGTCACCCCTTTGTCACCTGAGGAACGGGAGGGCAAATGTGTCCATCAGCATCACAAATTGGAGGTTATGTTAAAACCGCCATTAGACTGTCAGACCTCAGAGGGAAGGTAGGGGAGGGTGGGGACAAGGGAGATAGATCAACCAAAGGACTTGTATGCTTGCATATGAGCCTAACCAGTGATCACGGACAACAGGGGGATGGGGGCATGCGTGTGGGGGGGTTGGGGATGGGAAGGGGGGGGGGTTGATGACAAATATGGGATACCTTAATCAATAAAGTAATTAAAAAAAACAAACCGCCATCAACTCTACGATGGCAGTGAAGCGCAAAAACGTATGACCTTTGACGGACGGCGTGGCACGGAGGAGCTAGAAGGGAACTTTCTGGGCACTCCCCGGCCTCCCCCACGGGGAAAGGGAATTCCTGGTCCCAGGGAAACAGAACAAACAAATGAGCAGGAGCCTCCGTGCCCCTGTCAGACAGGCTGAACACCTGGGGCGACGAGATGAGAAAGCAGATGGCTCACCGAAGGCAGCAGCTGGCTGGAGCCACAAGCCGGGCCCCCTGTGAATTTCACGGCAGTCAGTGGAATGCTCAACTCCGACAGAGCCAGCAAGGAGGCAAAGCAGATGCACGCGCATTTTCCGTCTCCTCTGCACACACACTAGCGGGCAGGCTCCGTGAGGACGGGGTCTTTTCCTGTCTTATTTAGTAATTATTTATTCAATACATGAAAAGATGAACGGAGTAATTCGTATTAAGTATGTCTCAGATGATAGCAGAGTGCTAAGAAGGAAGAATCCTCCCGCCCCCAGGAGCCGTATTCAGAAGGGGGCATAAATACACAATGTAGTTTCTGCTAGAACACACCTGCGGGATGGTCCCAGAGGAAGCCGGGCTTTGGGAGTGAGGAGGTTTAAGAAATGCATGGAGGGAATTCTTACCATTTACAGCAACCTGGATGGAATTGGAAAACATTATGCAAAGTGAAATAAGCCAGTCAATGAAAGAAAAATACCACATGATCTCACTCACTTATGGATAATAAAGAACATTATAAACTGATGAACCAAAAGATAGATACAGACAGTAAAGCATCAAACAGACTGTCAAATTACAGCGGGAAGGTTAGGGAGAGGTGGGGGAGATAAGAGATCAACCAAAGGACTTATATGCATGCATATAAGCATAACCAATGGACGCAAAACTCTGGGGGGTGAGGGCATGTATGGGAGTGGGGTGGGGGGGCATGGTAAGATATGTACACATATAATACCTTAATAAAAAATGGAAAAATTTTTTTAAAAAAGAAATGCATGGAGGCCCTGGCCAGTTTGGCTCAGTGGACAGAGCGTCGGCCTGAGGACTAAAGGGTCCCAGGTTCGATTCCGGCCAAGGGCACATGCCCGGGTTGCAGGCTCGATCCCCCTCAGTAGGGGGCGTGCAGGACGCAGTCAATCAATGAGTCTCTCACATCAGTGATGTTTCTATCTCTCTCCCTCTCTGAAATCAATTTAAAAAATATATCTAAAAAAAAAAAAGAAATGCATGGAAAAGGGGTTCATGATTTATCGGGAATTGTAAGAAAAGTAGAAATGACTCAGGAATAGAAGGTTGAGGCTTTTAAGGGAACAGGGCCAGCTGTAACTTTAATTCTGAGTAATCCATCTGCTACTCTGGCATGTTTGGGGTCAGCCTGCCCTGACCCCGTCACCAGTCGTGCTGTCCTGCCTGTGTCCTGGGTGCCCCAGATGCTCTCAGATCCCTTCCTGCTCCTGCTGAGCCCGGAGGACGCGAAGCTGACAGCACAGTCATGTGATTCCTGATGTCTTTCCACAAGCAGAGCCAGCCCGCGGGGGGGCCAGGGGTTGACCATGGCCATGAACGCACTTATTTTGAGAAGGACGGCAAAATGAGTGGGAGACGACGGATCCACGGGCTAATTGTCTTGAAATCACTGTAATCAATATCTATCGCCCCGGGGCAAGGCTGCTGACATCAGTACAATTGGTGCTGGGTCAGCCGGCTCCTTGCTCCAAAGTGATAACATTATTGATTTCCATCCCGTCCTGGGCGGCCCCCCTCTCGCCTCCAGAGGGATCAGTGATGGCCGTGCCCACCGTTTGCTCCTGCCCAGCCTCCTTAGAAGAAGAGGCTATGAAGTTACCTTTGCAATTTCACACGCTCAGATTCTGTCCACAGCCTAAAAAAAAAAAAAGCGCTTTCCCACAAATCAGACAGCCAGATTTTCCTAAATGCTGGGCTGCACACAGCACTGAAGGTGAGGTGCCTGCCTAGCGCTCTCACCTCTTGGGGGGGGGGGGGGGGGGGAGAGAGAGAGAGAGAGAGAGAGAGAGGGAGAGAGAGAGAGAGAGAGAGAGTGTGTGTGTGTGTGTGTGTGTGTGTGTGTGTGTGTGTGTGTGGTGTCAGGAAGATCATGGGCTTTGAGGTCAGACCAAACTGGCTTCAAACCATGGCTTCACCATTGACCAATGCTACGACCTTAGGTGGGTTACCTAACCCCTCTCTGGGCCTTCATGTCCTCACCTTTGAGAAAGTAACTACTAGTAATCATACCTGCCCCATCACTTGGGTGAGCTCTTTACATGAGATCACGTGCAAGGAGCCCCAAGCTTGGTGCCTAGCGAGTGTAAGTGACCACCCTTCACCTCTTCTCCTGCTCTTCCCTGATGGACTGGGACCGCCCCAGGCAGGACCACTCCTTCGAAGTCTCTGGGTGTCCCTAGCACCATATATGGCACGTGGGGGTTGGGGGTACAGTGAATGCTTGTGGAATTGGGGACAGGAAGGCGGCTACACTTTGAGAGATGATGAAACTGCCCCTCGGATTAATGGAGTGGCCCGTCCAAGCTCAAGATGGAAGTGACTCCACCAGGTTACAGCACTTTGACCTTCATCTAACATGTCTCTGATTGAGTCTTGGTGCCTCCCGTTAGTTCCGAATTAATCTGAACACAGCCATGCAGCCTCAGTGTAGTGGTTGCTGAATACCTACTAGTCCTGGTCTTCGTTTAACAGTTAACATGGATTTCCACCACCATAAACACATCTTCGGCTCAACACAGAAGGTATTGGGGCTGGCTGGGGAAGGCTGGTTATAGGAGGTGACCAGGTAAACAAGGAGGATCAAATCATGTAATAAAGAATGAAGGCCCACCTGGCATGGGTTGGTGGTTGAACATGGACCTGTGAACCTGTCAGAGCACAAGCCCAAGTTGTAGGCTGGATCCCCAGAAGGGGGCGTGTGGGAGCAGATGATTCTCTCTCATCATTGATGTTTCTATCCCCCTCACCCTCCTCTCTCTGAAATCAAATATTTTTTTTAAAAAAGAATTAAGTAGAAAGCAGCACAGAGTGACTTTTTAAAATGAGACTTCAAAAGATGAAACATAATAGAAACAGAATTAAAGCAAATGAGGCCCATTTAGCTTTCTTTTCTGAACAAAACTGAAGCAATTAAGTACAAAGGTAGTATGATAAGCAATCACATGAAAACAGGCAGATACACTTATGGACCATTCATTGCCTCCCTGGAATTCTCTCTGAACCCCCAGGACACTGCACTTTGCTGATCCCAGTGTCTCTCTCCCTCTCATTCAGTGTCTGCTGAATCCTTTCTGACATCTCTCTTCCCTCCTGGACCTACTTGTGGTTCCCTGAGCTCAGGCCTCAGCCCTCTTCCTCCTTCCGCAGAGATGATGTGGCATCTTGGATCATCACGTGTTGTAGAGCCTAAAGCCTGGCGTTACTCTGGCCGGCTGGGGGCCTGGCCAAATTATTTCAACTCTCTGACCTTCGCTTGTCTCATCTTTAGAAATGGGCAAAATAACATCTACTGTATAGGGTTTTAATAATGATTAGATACATTGCTCCTGGAAGTCCACTGTGTTTCCCAGAATAGAGCCATGGGTACCAGCGTCCTATTCCTTCCCTCAAAACTCTCCGATTCCTTCAAATATCCTCTCTCTCCTGGGCCTCTCACCGTGCCTCGACACTGTTTGAAGGACCTCATTGGCTTTATTGAATGACGCATGAACCGGGCGACATCCTCTCTAGTAAATAGAGAGGTGTTGTGAGAAACTGTACAAAAATGGAGGGTTTTTATAGGCAGAAACTGGGCAGGACATGAAAGTTATTAGCAAAAGGAAAGAAAGGATTGTTCCGGGCAAGGACACCTTTTCTGGAGACACTTCATATCTCACTAGCGTTGATCAGGACATTCTGGGCTGATTCGTTTAAGGTCACATTCCTGGGAGGGCCTGAAATAACCATTAACTCCTGCTCTGTTGTCCTGGGTTAAGTGACTCCATCTTGGGTCTGTTGTTTCTTTTTTTAGCAGGACTATATTTTTATTTTATTTCATTTTTACTGGGGTCAAATACACAACATAACATTTACCATCCTAATCATTTGTAAGTGTACGGTTCTGTGATGTTAAGTACACGCACACTGTTGAACAACCAATCTCCAGAACTCTTGCCCTCTCGCAAAACTGAAACTCTCTACTCGTGAAACAATTTCTCATTTGCCCTCCCCCTAGCCTCTGGCAACCACCATTCCACTTTCTATCTCTATGAATGTGACGACTCTAGGTACCTCCCATACTTTGATTCAGACACTATTTGTCTTTTGTGACAGACTTATCTCACGTAGCATCATGTCCTCAAGGTTCATTCATATTGTAGTGTGTGTCAGAATTTCCTTCCTTGTTAAGGCTGAACAATATTCCATGGCATACACATAGCACATTTTCTGGATCCATTCTCTCACAGATGGGCATTTGGGTTGCTAGCACCTTTTGACGGCTCTGTTAAGTAAAGCCCAGAATGGCGAGGTGGTGAATTGTGGTTCAACCACAGACCATAAAAGAAATTGAAACAGAGAAGTTGACTGCCCAGAGATCTTGGGGGAAATACACAGCATGTCTAAGGGACCACATGGGGAGGAAAGGGCAGGGTGCAGGCAGAAGAGACGGGGGGGACTAGGGCACATGCCCTTACAGAGCCTGGATGAAGTGCTGTGAGGTTCCTGGGCCAAGGCTGGACTGGTCATTCAAACCATAAAGAGTAGGTGAGCTCCATGAGGGTCCTCTCTAAGGGGCGCCCAGGGAGAGGCCCTGGGAGGCCCGAGAGACTGTTGATCACAAGGGCTGTTGGGAAGTCATGTTAGGAACTCACACTGGCTTGTGACTCTGCGGGCTGTTCTCTGGGGCGTGTTCTTGCACGAGGAGCCGGTGTAGGTTTAAGGTTCCCTCCGGCGAAGCAAAAGGGATGCTGAGGCAGCAAGACCATGCAGTCGCTGAGCTACACTCTCGCCACGCCTCTTGTCTGTGGTGAATAATGCTGCTGTGAACATCAGTGAACAAATATCTCTCCGTGAGACCCTGCTTTCCATTCTTTGGGGGATAGACTTAGAAGTGGTATGACTGGATCATCTGGTAATTCTATTTTTTTCTTTCTTTGAGAATCCTCCACGCTGCTTTCCATCGTAGCTGCACCATTTTACAGTGACCTGGTAATTCATTCTGGACACCCCAACCTGGAAAGAGAGCCCCTCTAAAGAGACGGCCTCAAGATGGTTAGGATGACCTCCCTTTGGGAGGATGGAGAAAAGGAGAAGCAGGTGTTGCTCATGTTGGGAGAGGTTTTGCTTAGAATTCTCTTGGGAAGATCTCTCCCCTTGGAAAAGAAAAAGGAGTCCCAGACATTGTGTTCAGGGCCACACATTGAATATGCTTTTCTAAAAGATGTGCAGTAAATCAGAGGAGATTTTGAACTGGCCATCGAGATCCTGGGAGAAGTTTGTTCTGATTTTGTGAGTCTGGATCTCAAAAAAAGGTAAAGTCGTTTAGACCAGCGGTCGCCAACCGGTGGTCCGAAGACCACTGGTGGTCCGTGAGGTCCAAAAGGTTGGCGACCGCTGGTGTAGAGAGTCGTTCTTGCATCCTACCCCCCATTCATTTGCTGATCACTGAGTAACGTAGGCAACTGCTGACCCCACCCTCCTGATGTCACGGCTGGAAGAGGAAGGCCAGTCTGGGTCAGCTATGGATGGGTGCATGGGGAAGATAAAATGCCCGCTATGGAAGGGGTGGCTCTGGTGGCTGCTTTTGGATGGTTCTATGATGACACTGTTGGCGTGAAGACATCTACCCATCTACTCCTCTGACTTCCTTCCGGAATAAATCTTTGTAGGAAGGTCTAGGTGGGCCCTCATGGTCCAGATGGGGACATGGCACGGCATTGGCCTTTGACCACATGTATCTACCTGGGAAAAACCCACGGGAGTTTCCATTTTACGAGATTTCCCTACCTGAAACGGGGGTGGGAGAATGATGGGTAAAGAAGGGTACTCCCTTTGTTTCCTTTCCTTTGTGTGTGTCTGATGCAAAGAATGCACAAGTCAGGTAAAATATGTGAGCGGGGAGGGAAGGTTTGTACGATTCCGCTCATAAAACATTCTACAATGGCCTCCAAGGCCCACGCTTGCCCCCATATGCAGGCTGACTTACTGTTCCCAGCAAAGTCCCTCCTCCACCCCAGCTACATCCTCAAACAAATGGTAACACAGAGCTCTTGATCATGCTGCTTTCCACACCCCGGAGTCTGTTCCAGCACTCTCTCCCTCCCTCCTTCCCTTCTGCATCTCCACATCCCATGTACCTTTCAAGAAACACCTTTTACATGCCCTGTGAAAACATCTTGGATTGATCCAGTCCACATACATCTACCCTATTTCACAAAATGCCACCCTACCCAGGGCTATTCCATCATAGCTTAACACAGCATCGTTCCATATTAATTGATTCATTCATTGATCAACATTGACTGGATGCCTGCCATTTTCAAATTATTCTCCTTCACCCTCTGTTTATGTTGTACTCAGGTGGATAATTGTACCAATAAGGATGACATAAAGTAGAAGGTGAACATACGTATGGAAGAGCCACTCAGGCCCAACTGGCGTGGCTCAGTGGTTGAGCACCGACCTATGAACCACGAAGTCATGGTTCAATTCCTGGTCAGGGCACATGCCCGGGTTGCGAGCTCCATCCCCAGTGTGGGATGTGCAAGAGGCAGCTGATCAATGATTCTCTCTCATCACTGATGTTTCTATCTCTCTCTCTCTCCCTCTCCCTTTCTCTGAAATCAATAAAAAGTATTTTTAAAGAAAGAATAGGGTGTTATAGGCATGGGAAACTGTTCATGGGGAGGTTTCTCACTGGTGGTTCTTCAATGCAAAGCTGTCTGACTGCTAAGTACTGCTGTCCACCACGTGCCACGGAAGGTGCCAGCCCACCTGTCTGTGCTTGAGTGGCCACGTGCTAGAGAAGCTCCTGGGCTAGAGAAGCTGGGCGTGAGAGAAGACGTGAACCCTACAGGAGGCTGATGAAACAATCACTGGAACCAGAAGGAGAAAGCCCTTCCCCCGACAGTATCCCTCCATCGCTTCCTATTGACAAAGCTTAGCACATGTCAGCCAACACAGGACAAATATTCACCAGGCTCATCATTGTCACAGAGCAGGAATGAAGGACACACACTTGGTAGCTACAATGACCCAGACAAAATACCTGAGCTGCCCCCAAAGAGAGATGGTTTCTGAGCTTTTCTATTCATTTGAATAATGTATTTTTTTTAATATATTTTCTTCTAGAGGCAATACAGCTTTAGTTTGAGCGTTCAGTCTGAGGGTCTGTCCATGGGAGAGTTTTCCGTGGAGAAGTGATGAGATCTATATTTTAAAAGGGTCACTCAACAAGTTGCTTACACACGGCGAGGGGCAACGATAGAAACACAGAGATCAATTATGAGACCGCTCAACAATCTAGACGAGAAATTGGCTGACTTTAATAACAACTCGGACAGGATGTGGCGAGAAGTGGTTGAATTTTGGATGTGTTGTGAAAGGTAACCTCCTTGACACATAGGATGGGAGCGTGAGAGAAAAAGAGGAGTCAAGAAGATGACAAATTTTTGGCCAGTGCAACCGAAAGGATGAAATTTCACTTTTTTTTTTTTCAATGTGTCTCCTCATTGATACTTTCTTTTTTTTTTAAATATATTTTATTGATTTTTTACAGAGAGGAAGAGAGAGGGATAGAGAGTTAGAAACATCGATGAGAGAGATACATCGATCAGCTGCCTCTTGCACACCCCCTACTGGGGATGTGCCCGCAACCAAGGTACATGCCCTTGACCGGAATCAAACCTGGGACCTTTCAGTCCGCAGGCCGACGCTCTGTCCACTGAGCCAAACCAGTTTCGGCTGAAATTTCACTTTTAATATGCTGAGAAGAATCAGCGGGTGGAGGGAGAAAAGAATTAAGAGTCAAATTCTAGACATAGTAAGTTAGAGATGCTTATTAGACATCCAATTGGAAACAAGAAACAGAAGGTTAGATGTAAGAGTTGGGAGTTAACTGAGATCCAGCCTAGAGCTATATATGAGGGTTCTCAGACTATACCTGGTGACTAAAGCCATCAGATTCGATGTTGTTACCAGTCTGATAATAGCAGGGAATGCGTAGAGATGACAATGAGAAGAGGGACCAGTTCTGAGCTCTAGGACACTCCAATGTTAAGAGGTTGGGAGGCCCTAACTGGTTTGGCTCAGTGGACAGAGCGTTGGCCTGCGAACTCAAGGGTCCCAGGTTCGATCCTGGTCAAGGGCATGTACCTTGGTTGTGGACACATCCCCAATAGGGGGTGTGCAGGAGGCAGCTGATCGATGTTTCTCTCTCATCGATGTTTCTAACTCTCTATCCCTCTTCCTTCCTCTCTGTAAAAAATCAATAAAATATATATTTTTTTAAAAAGAGGTTGGGAGGCTAAGAAAACCCAGCAAGAGACATAAATGAGAACTGTGACAGTGCCAGTCAGAAGAAAATCTTGAACGTGAACTACAGAAAGTCTTTCCAAGAGGAGAGAGTGATCAATGGTGACCAATGATGGAAGGTCAAGTAAGGTCACAACTGAGAACCGACCCTTGGAAACGATTACCTGCAAGTCACAAATCTCTGACAAAAGCAGTTTTGGTGAAATGATGGGGCACAGTTTCTAACACGAAGAGACAAACCAAAGAAGGGCTGGGAGATGGTGAGAAAGGCGAGAGCTCAATACGATCGCAGAACTGTGGGGACTAAGGAAGTTCCAGAGATGGATGGACAGAATATTGTCCAAGGCTTTAACTTTTCAGAAGTAAAGTCATTCTGGGTCGTAACAACGTTTAGAGTGTGGCCATGGGTTTGCGCATCTGGCTTAAGTGGAGCTGAAGGACTTGGGAGCTGAGGAAATTAAACTGTGAAGGCCAACCCTGGATGGGTTATATGTGCTGACACTGATGTTGCCCAGGGAAAGACAGGAATGAGAGGAACAAGCATTGAAGCCAGCAAAGCAAGACAAGTTTACGGCACGGACTGAGGGCTAAGCATGAGGGCCACTCCGATGGACTCTGTAAGACACATCCAAAATACACACCGGCCACTTTTTTTGCGCCCCCGCCCCCTGCCTCGCATTATCAGGATGGAGTATGTAAGGAACAAAACAGCTGCTTGGAACTTTATGGATTTACCAAAAAGAACAAATGTGTCCCTCAGTGCGGGCTGTGTCATGCCATTCCTCAACAAGCTGAGCTAAGTGACTCATGGGCATGAATCACCCGCGACATCTGTCATCCTCGTTCTCTAAAGCTGGTGTGGATTCGCACTGAGGCCGCCCTTGCTGTTTAGGTCTCGGTGTGGTTGTAGGGGCGTGTGTGCACGCACGCACATGTGTGTTTTGTTGTATGGTTATACACTAAGGAGTTCACTACTTTTTCATCTAAAACTTTTCCAAGGCCTAACCGGTTTGGCTCTGTGGATAGAGCGTCGGCCTGTGGACTAAAGGGTCCCAGGTTCGATTCCGGTCAAGGGCATGTACATCCCCAGTAGAGGGTGTGTAGGAGGCAGCTGATCAATGTTTCTCTCTCATCGATGATTCTAATTCTCTATCCCTTTCCCTTCTTCTCAGTAAAAAAAAAAAAAAAAAAATCAATAAAATATATTTCAAAAAATAATAAAATAAAAATATTCCGAGATGAAAATCATACCTAATGAATCGGAATGCTTAGCTCTGTCTTTCTTTTCTGTCTTTACAGAGAAGAGATAGTAATAAAACCAGGCTCCTGAGCCATCCTCTCTCTGGACTTCATTGTGGCTTGAGGCAGCCTTTCAAGTGGGCATGGGGCAGAAACTCCACAATTTGAAACAAGCATAAGAGAGAGTTCCTCTACTTTGCCTAGGGCAGTGGTCGGCAAACTCATTAGTCCACAGAGCCAAATATCAATAGTACAACGATTGAAATTTCTTTTGAGAGCCAAAATTTTTTAAACTTAAACTTCTTCTAACGCCACTTCTTCAAAATAGACTCGCCCAGGCCGTGGTATTTTGTGGAAGAGCCACACTCAAGGGGCCAAAGAGCCGCATGTGGCTCGCGAGCCACAGTTTGCCGACCACTGGCCTAGGGCATGTACTTCAGGTCCCCGGGTCCGGGAATCCATGTCGTGTAGAATCTCACAGGAGCAGGTGGATCCTCTGAGGCCACAGGAGCTGCCACCTCACAGCCATCCATGACCAACGTCAGCTGCTGACATAAAAATCACTCAACCCACGAACCTTCAGAGACACAGTGTGAGCTGCTGGGGCATCGGAATGAGACAGGTCAAGGTTTCCGTGTCAACTCAGCCACAGATCGGCCTTGAAAACATGAGCTCTTTGTCTCCCTCAGATCCTACATCATCTTTTGTAAAGACAGAAATAATCCTACTCAACGTATAAGATTTTTGTGACAATTAAATGGACATAAGTGAAATCCTCTAACACCAGGTTCAGTGAGTATGGTCTCCTTCCCATTTTCCCTCTATCAGTCAGAGCAAAGCCTATTCTTTGTGCCACAAAACCCCAAAGGGCATTAGGAAATGCCCTGGAAATGATACACTACGTCATTGTATCATTCTAGTCATTAGGCCCAGGTTGGGCTCAAGTCTCAGCTCCATGATCTTGAATGTGTGAGTTTTACCGACTAATGTACATAGCCTCAGTGTCCTCTTCCATATAATGGGACCATAAGAACCCCTACCTCAGATGGGTGTCAATGAAAAGTTGCATTGAAGGAATGCATACAAAGTGCTCAGCACAGTTCCTGCCACGTGGTAGCATGCATTCAAAAGCTGGTAGCTAGAGCATCTGCTTTTTAATTATCTTCACTATCTCAATTTTACCCATTAGCACAGAAGAGAGAAGGGGTTCTCGGGGGGGCGGTGGAGGGGATAAAAAATGATTCTGCAGGCCTAGCTTTTGTCTTGGCAACTGAAGAGCTGGCCCCAGTCCTTGGTCCCATTCTAAGCACCCAAAGACTTTGTGATCAAAAATCCCAGGTAATTCTGACACTCTCCCTCCAGTTAAAGGAACCAGTGATAAAATATCAGTGAAGCCGTATCTCTCGAAGAGTCTGTTTAGAAGTAGAAAAGTAAAGCAATCTAGACTCTTCCACGCAGGGCAGGATATTCAACCCACCAGGGCATCCATGGTGCCCATCACCATTTTTCTACCAAAGCCTACTCAACACCTTCTTTTCTCTCCCCTTATTTCCCTGCCTCGTTTCAATCCTCCCTCTGTTGTTCTTCATTTCCCTTCTTCCTTCTCTCCTTCCTCTCAGTCCCTGTGGACACCTGCAGGGCCCCTCATTGTAGCCTTAAGGAAGTCTGCCTTGTCACAGGCTTTAGTGTCCTCCCAGTCCATGCCCCTCCGAACACTAAGTTAGCAACTTCACTGCGATGCTCTGTAGCTGCCCGTTTTCCCACAGTGGGGCAGGGAGGGGTTCATCTGGCCCACCCTCTTCTCATTGGGGACACACTGTCCTGCCTGGGTGTTCATGCTTCCCAAGTGGTTCTTGAACTTCAACTTCAGCAGCATCCCCTGGAGGGCTGTTGGAACAGACTGCTGGGCCACTCCCCCAGACTTTCTGATGGGTAAGTCTGGGTCAGAGCTCAAGAATTTACTTCTCTAACAACTTCTCAGTGGATGCAAATGCTGCTGGTGCAGGGACCCCACTGTTGGGACCCGCATGTAAAGAGGGGAAAAACGAACTTGGGGACCAAACTCATTTGACTTCCATTATGAACTTGGCTACTGACAGCAGAGGGACCCAAGCAACTTACACTGAGTGGTCAGATTATTATGATCGCATAATAATCTGGCCACTGAACGCATAATAATCTGGACGCATAATAATCTGGCCACTCAGTGTGTATGTATGTGTGTGTGTGTGTGTGTATATATATATATATATATATATATATATATATATATATATATATATATATATATATATATATATATATATTAGAGGCCCGGTGCATGAATTAATGCATGAGTGGGGTCTAGCCAGCCTGACCAGGGGGAGGGGACATGGGTGGTTGGCTGGCCTGCCTGCTGGTCGAACTCCTGGTCGAGGGGACAATTTGCATATTAGCCTTTTATTATATCGGATATACACTGAGTGGCCAGATTATTATGCGTTCAGAGATCATCATAATCCTGCCACTCAGTGTATTTGTCCTCTGAGAAGCTCCATGTTCTCCGCTGTAAAACTATGCTGAGAATAACCTCACGGACGCATTTTGAGAATTAAACAAGGTCTTGTCTTTCTGGCTTTCACCGTGAGAAGCAAAACTGACCAAACAGGATCAGAACCATTGAGCTCCCTGTGCTAGCCATTGCTAGCCATGCAGATGGCCCTGGCCACCAAGACCAATGCCATATGGCAACTATGGCTGTGAGGCCTTGGTTCAGGTGGGTAAGCATTTCAATGCAGCGTCTCAGGCCCTGGCCAGTGTGGCTCAATTGGTTGGAGCGTCTTTTTCCTGGGCACCAAAAGGTCTCGGGTTTGCTTCTCGGTCAGGGCACATACCCAGGTTGCAGGTGTGATTCCCCAGGCAGGGCATATTCGGGAGGCAGCCAATCTCTCCCCCTCCCTCTCCCTGCCTCTCTCTTTAAAACCAATTAAAAACAAAGCAAAACAAAACAGATCCTTGGAGAACAAACCCAGAAACAAGGAGGCATGGATCAGACTGTCAGGCCTCAGAGGGAGGGGAGGGGAGGGTGGGGGTAAAGGGGAGAGATCAACCAAAGGACTTGTGTGCAAGCATATGAGCCTAACCAGCGGTTAAGGACAACAGGGGAGTGGGGGCATGTGTGGGGAGGGGTGTGGGATGAGAATGGGGGGATGAGGACAAATATGTGATACCTTAATCAATAAAGAAATTTTAAAAAAATAAATATAGTCATAATATTAAAAAAAAAAAACAGATCCTTGGGTGAGGATTAAAAATATAATAAGAAATTCAGAGTCTCAGAATTAGGTTACCTTCCCCTGACATTTCAGCTCCCTACAAAAGTAGAATCTCAATAGCGAAGGAAAGCAAGTCACGTTCATCTCCCTGGTCCTCATGCCCTCCCTCCCTTTCTCACGCCACTCACTCTGGAATCCTGCAGCTAATTCTAAGGGGCGCACTTTGTTCTAGAAAGGAATGCACAGGGCCCGCATTCCTGTGCTCAGAAGGAGTGTGGTCTCCTGGGTGGGAAGTGGGAGTGGTGGGGTGGTGGGTTCTATTTAAAGCCTCCCCGCTGACTCACGGAGGCATCCCAGGGAACTGGCCTCACTTCTGGGCCTTGAGCTTTGTCTTAAAGGGCGGAAAGAGATCCCCTCCTGTGTAGGGTGCGTCTGAGGACAGAAGAGTTAGTGGCTGAGAAGCACTTGGAGGTGGGGAGTCATGTGACCTTGTCAAATACGGAATCTAAGAGGCACATTCTTTCTGTGCCTTCTCATCAGCATGACGATGCTTAGGTCCAGTCAGATGGGCAGGTCAAGACTCGATCCTGACCCATCGGAAGGCCTGCCGTTTGGAAACATTCGAGAGAATGAGAATTTTTTAAGCACTTTTGCTGTCACCATCCTCCTCCTCTCTTGAGGTGTGGGGCCAGCAGAATTGGGGAGCAGGGGGAGCCCTGGCCCCCAGAACCTGAGAGAAGGACAACTGGGCCTGGCTCTGTCTCGCCAGAGCCCACCCCACACCCAGCTTAAAGCTCCGATGACCTCTGACACCCCTTATAGCTCTTCAACACACCAAGGCTTTACATTGAACCACAAAGTCTTTTCCAATGTGGCCAAGAACTCAAGGACGTAGAAAGGGAACAGCTCTTGGTTCCCACCGAGAGATAACATCACCGGCACGCAGTCCTTTCCGCATTCCCTGCATCGTCCGCTCACTAGTTCATCCGGGTTTCCTGAGTCCTTGCTTGCAAGAGGCTGAGCCAGAGCTGGGAGTAGGGAGAAGACAGGGTCCTGCCTTCCGAATAACACTCGGCTCTCACAAGAGGGGCAGGGCCTGGGGAACGGCTATCCCAGAGCACAGTGAATCCCGCTGAGGGTTGGGAAAGGCCTTCCAGGAACAGAAGGGAGGGAAAAGGAAACTATGGCTAATCAGCCACCGGAAAGGAAAAAAGGAGGGAAAGTGCTTATTGACTCATTTTGCCAGGTACCAATCTGGTTGCTGTACATACATGAATTTATTCATCCTTGCATCAGCCTGAAGAGGTAGATACCCTTCACACACCCCCAGGCTCCCCCCGGCCCTGCTCCACACACACACACTCTAAAGTTAAGCAACGTTGGGCATGACACAGATCCTCATGCTCCCAGAGCTGGAACATGGAAGGGCCAGAACTCAAGACAACATGTGTTGGACGCTAAGGCATTCCCTCCAAAAGACATGACATGTGACCAGGCCTTAAACCATCACTAAGACTCCCCCCAGCAGGGAGGGCATCTCTCCCAGGTAGAGGGAGCTACATGATCAAAATCACAGGTATCAGGTCGGTAATCAGAGACCACAACCTAAGGGCAGGTGCAGGCAGTGCCAGGAGACAAGGTGGGAAGGTGGTGAGGTGGGGGAGAGAGAAACCTGGATGCTCTAAACGTCGCTCCAGGCAGTGAGGAGCCATGGAAATGGGGAACAACTTGATCTGATTTTTTCCCCTGGAAAGATGCTGTTGATAGCATATGAAGGATGGGCTGGAAAAGAGTGAGATTCCCAGGCGCTGATGAAATGGGATTGGAGGAGAGGAGGGCCAGTAAGGAGAGAACAGCAGTAGCCCAGGAGAGAGATGATGGAGGCTTGAGCCAAGCGCCTGCTCCCCCGTCACCATGTCAGTAAGTAGAGGAGATCCCAGAAACCCCGGGAGTTCTAAGAGTTGTCAGAAGACCCGTCCTGACCCCTTGGCCAGGATCCTTGGGGCCACATACTGGGTCTGAATTTAAACTAGAAGCAGACCTGGTCCTAAAGCTTCAAGGCCCACTGAGGATGCTGATCTCCTTTGGCTAGGACCGAGGGAACCTGGATTCCGATTTCTCTGGACTCTTCCAAACATACACCCTCTAAGTAGAAGGAAGAGCTGTTCCTGCCCAACCAGGTCTTTAAAGCTGCTATTGCCCAGGGGAAAAAAAAAAAAAAAGCAGGGTTCTCGGATACCAACCGTGCCTGCCTGGCACAGTACACGAACCAGGTGCCTTGGATACCGGTCCTTTTAGACAATATGTGGTCTGAGTCATGGGGCTCAAGAGAGTTTGGGCCACGGCGGTCCTCCGAGAAGATGGGCTGAAGTCCAGGCAGCCCAAGTGGAGCCAGGGTAAAGCTGAGGGGTGACTGGGAAGATGGGAGCAGAGAAGTGACTTCATGAGCATCACACTGTAGATAAACACGGGGCCATCCTTAAGCCCCAAGGAACCCAGATGGAGGCAGGACAAGAGGATGTGGGGGAAGCGAGATGTGTGCACCGATTTGAAGGCAGCTGCTTACTCTAAGAGTGATCAGAAAATGATGACATCTCCTGTTCACTGTGAGAATCGAGTGACTGATGTCATCTTGGCCTCAATCAAAAATTCACTTCTCCCTCTGCCCGTGTTGCTCAATGGCTGAGCGTTGACCTATGGACCAGTAGGTCACGGTTCAATTCCTGGTCAGGACACATGCCTGGGTTTTGGGCTTGATCCCCAGTAAGAGATATGTGCAGGAGGCAGCCGATCAATGATTCTCATCTTGATGCTTCTATCTCCCTCTCCCTTCCGATCTGAAATCAATAAAAATGTATTTTTTTTAAAATTCACTTCTCTCCTCCACCTTTCTCCAAATCCCTTCTTTTCCTCCCGTTACTTCGAAGGACCACATGGATCTTACACAGCTCACTAAGAGTGAGAGGACCTCAGTGAGTTCTGGTCCCATCTCTGCCACTTACTAGCTCTCTGACCCAGCTCCATTCGCTTTGTCCATTTATTACGAAGACAAGGAAACCATGAAATAGGATGGGGCGAGAATCGAAGACTACCCTTGATGGTCCCTTCCAGTTACAACAATCTCTCATTTGTTTCTTTCTCTCAGCCTCCCCTCCACGATTTTAATCATTTTTTCCCCCTTTTCTCTGTCTTGTCTTGCTTGTAACATCTAGCTGGTGTGAGTCATGTTCATATGGTTATGAACACAGTTGGTTCTTTGTCATCTGTGATAATGAGAGACGGATCATGTGGATAACCCCAAACTGCAAACGCTATTCAGGACATTCCAGTCTGACTAACCGTCTAATATTTGGTTTGGGCCGCACTCGCTGAGTATCCATTAGCTGGCTAGCAGGATGGGCAGAGAGAGGTTAAGTCGGGAAGCCTTGAGAAGCAAGAGCACCGAGGCCAGGATGCAAACGCTGACCAAGTCTCTTCCATCAAGCAATGGCCTGTGTGTGTAGAACATGCCTGGGGACAGGAGTAAGGAAAGGGAATCATTGCCAAAGGCTTTAGGAGGCTGTGATCCTCAAGACCACGTAGGATTAGGGTCTCAGTTCCAGAGCGGCTCAGCCCCCAGGGACAAGCAAGGCCTCCTCTTTAAGTTCTGCTACCTCTTTGATTCATCGGCACTAAGGAGACGATGTGTGGCTGAAGCCTGTGTTGGAACCCCATCACAGCTCAACTCCTCCCTCTGGCCAATTTCACTCCCATCTTCTCCTTCCACGCTGACCCTAAGAGCCCCTCCTAACGAGCATCCTGCAGCCTAACCGCCATCTCCCAGGAGCTTCCCGGGAACACAGCCTGTGACATACATACACGCAGGCATACAGTCTGCAAGCCACAGTTCCACAAGTTCTCAACACCAAGAGCTCTTCTTCATGAGTTTGGTGCCAACATTCATTTGAGAGCAAAATATGACCTAAATCTGCAGGAGGCAGTTTATATTTCAATGTATCCTACGCAGTTTAATACAGAAATATCACTGTATTTGACTATGGCATACTGGTCCAGACGCCATGGGAATATTAAGTTGTGGGTTTTTTTTAATATATTTCATTGATTTCAAAGAGGAAGGGAGGAGGAAAGAGAGACAGAAACATCAATGATGAGAGAGAATCATTGATTGGCTGTCTCCTGCAGGCCCCCTACTGGGGATCGAGCCTGCAACCCAGGCATGTGCCCTTGGCCAGAATCAAACCTGGGACCCTTCAGTCCGCAGGCTGACGCCCTATCCACTGAGCCAAGCCAGCTAGGGCTTTTAAGTATTATTTAGGATATAACCAAATTACCTTTCTAGAAACCAAATTCTAAATTTCAAAACAAAGCTCATCCCAAAAGTTTCAGATAAGTACTGTGGACCTATCCTGAGTGTATCTTGAAACGTACCTCGATGCACATGTCATTTTGATCGCAATATCATCATTAAGCATTTTGAAATCTAATAAATTAAGATCTCCTCCTCAGTGCTGCTATTCTTTTGCAAAATAATTTGTTATTCCCACCCATTTTACTCTTTGAGACAAACTTCAGAATCATTTACCAAATATCCCTCCCCAAATTGGAAACAATATTAAGCAGAAAAATCTGAAAAGAATTAATATACAGCATTCAAAGTACTTGACCATCCCATCTAAGAACATGGTAAGTCTATCCCTTTATTCATGGTTTACTTATATATATATATCTTTAGCTAGATTTTGAAATTTCTTTAGATAAGCTCCACACATATTTTTGGAGGATTATTGTAATGACTTGGCTTTTGGATGTTTATTCTTAAAGAAACTAAAAAAAAAAAAAAAATTCCAGTAATACTCCTAATTATTTGTTTACTAAAGGCCTGGTGCACGAAATTCATGCACAGGATGGGGGGTGTCCCTCAGCGTAGCCTGCACCCTCTCACAATCCAGGACCCCTGGCTCCTACCCACTTGCCTGCCTGCCTGATCGCCCCTAACCACTCTGCCTGCCTGCCTCATTGCCCCTAACCCCTCTGCCTGCCTGCCTGATCGCTCCTAATCGCCTCTGCCTCAGCCCCCGCCACCATGGCTTCATCCAGAAGGTTGTCCAGAATGACGTCCAAAAGGTCATTCAGCTGTCCGGTCTAATTAGCATATTATGCTTTTATTATGATAGATAAGAAAAATCTTATTTTCATAGCTTTACTTTCTATTACCTCTCTGCCATACACCGAAAACTGTGTATCTCCCTCCCCCAAATTCTTAAGTTAAAACCTAACCCCCAAGGTGACAGTATTTAGAGGTGGGGCCTGGGGGAGGTGATGAGGTCGTGAGGGCACAGCCCTCATGAATGAAATTAGTCCCCTTACGAAAGGGACCCCAGAGAGAACAGTCACCCCTTTCCACCACTGGAGGTCAAAGGAAGAAGACAGCCGTCTACAAACCAGGAAGTGGGCCCTCACCTGACAATGAGCCTGCCGACACCTTGATCTTGGACTTCCCAGTCTCCGGAACTGAGAGAAAGAAACGTTTATAGTTTAAGCCACTCAGCCCACGGTATTTTTTTCTAGCAGTCCAAGTGAACGAAGACATTCCCTTTCTATAATTACATTAATTCTAAGAAATTTTCAGTTTAACGTCTTTGTATTTTCCCTGTACTGATTTATGCCATCTGCAAATAATGATGGTTTTGTTCTCATCAGATATTCATGCCCTCTTCCTCATTTTCTGCCACACTGCGCTGGGCAGGATGCTCACCACAATGCGAGGTACTGATGGCAGCTGCAGGAATTCTGGTCAGGTTCCCACGTTTAATTGGAATTGTCCCTGGTGCTTCACCATTAAGCGTTATGTTGGCTAATATTTTATGACACTTAATTATCTACGGAAATATTATGTCCTTAGTTTCCTAAGAGTTTCTCTTTCATCTGTAAGACATATGTTGCATTGTATCGCATATTTTTTACATCTGTTGAAATTACCCATATGTTGGTCCCTTTTGAGATATTGCTATGATGTAATTTGTTAATAGATTTCCTACTATTAAACCATTCTTGGGTTTTAGGATAGATTCTATTTCAATTGTAGTGGGTGCATTGCATTGATTCTTTACAGAAATATGAATTTTCAGGTGCATATTAATCATTGAGGTCAGTAAACATTCTCAAATGGGAGAGAGCAGAAGTATCACCTGGGAAATTATTTATTTATGTTAATATATTTTTATTGATTTCAGAGAGGAAGGGAGAGGGAGAGATAAAAACATCAACAATGAGAGAGAATCATTGATTGGCTGCCTCCTGCACGCCCCACACTGGGGACTGGGCCCACAACCCAGGCATGTATCCCTGACCAGAATCAAACCCAGGACCCTTCAGTCCACAGGCCAACGCTCTATCACCAAGCCAAAACCAGCTAGGGCCACCTGGGAAATAATTTAACAATGATGATCACACAACCCAGAAAGAAGCCGAAACAGAAGAGAAAGATACATTTGATTACTGAGACCATGTTAATTCTAACAGAACAAAATGCTCCAGAGCCAAAAGACAAAGAGAGATTTGTTAAAAACAGCAAACTGACCTATCAATTTCACATTTTACAAAGTGTCCAGGCAATCAATTGCAAAAAGAGAAGAAATCAAGTAGTAAAGTGAACAATTATTACAAACAGACAGTTTACAGAGAAGCAACTATACATGGACGATAAGATTTGAAACAATGCCCGGCCTCTTTGATACTTACAGAAAAATAATACAGACCTATAATGGATATTATTGTAAGCCTATTCATATAGCAAAATTCCAAACACATGATGATGCCACCCAGTCCTAGCAAGGATCTGGAATATGGGCACTTATGTCCCTTATTGCTTCTAGAGAAGGGTTGGGCCATAGGCATCAAATTGAAAATCCATGTACATTTGATCCAACAATTCCGCTGCTCAGAATTTACCCTCTAGAGGTAGTCACAAAACATACTAGGTAGGAAGTGCCAAACTACACCAAAACAACCAATATGTCCACCAACAGAAGACGGGTTGAATAAATTAAGACATATATCCTTTTGATGAATAATATGTTGTCATTAAAAAAAAATAGATCTATGTGTACTCACATGGAAAATCCAATAAAAATTATTAAACGAAGGAATAGCCATTGCAGAAGAGTACATTCTGGCCCCTTTTGTAGATATAAGATATATAAAGATATAATATACGGGTAGGTACACTTTTTGTGTGTGTGTGTGGGGGGGGGGGGGGTTCTATCAGAATCTTACCTTAGAGGACAGAGCTTAGATAAGATGGTGGAGAGGGAGAGAGACAAGGACACTTTTCATTGTGTAGTCTCTGCATTTCTTGAATATCCCATGTTACTTCTATTAAAATGTAATATCAGCAAATGTTTTCTAAAAGTTTCATTTTTTTTCTTCCACACACTTTTTTATATAAATTAACTAGAGGCCCAGTGCACAGATCCGTGCATCGGTGGGGTCCCTCGGCCTGGCCTGCAGGGATTGGGCCTAAACCGACTCTCTGGCATCCCCCAAGGGGGTCCTAGATTGCGAGGGTGTAGACCAGGCCGAGGGGCCCCACTGGTGCACGCTTGGCCAGAGAGGAACCGCGGGAGGGCTCCAGGGCGTGTCTGGCCTGTCTCACCCAGTCCTGATTGGCCAGACCCAGCAGCAAGCTAACCTACCGGTTGGAGCATCTGCCCCCTGGTAGTCAGTGCGTATCATAGCAACTGGTCAAAGGGTTGAGCGGTCGGACACTTAACATATTAGGCTTTTATTATATAGGATAATAAGATTTTTAAACCACATTCTTGGGCCCCATTCCTAATTATTCTGATCCAATGGTGAGGACTGGGGCCCAGGAACCTGATATTTTTGCAAATATTCCCAATAAATTTCACATAGGTAGCTGAGAAACACATTGAAAAATCTCCGTTATGTTTTACCTCCTTCCGGTATTGATATCAAGGTTATGCTAGCAGAACAAGTGATTTGAATAGCTGTTCATGATTTTCTACGATCTGAAAAAAAAGTTACATAGCTTCAGAATGACCAATGTCTTGCTAATGTCGGAAAAAATTACCAATAAAACAAGAGTCTTTGTGGAAATAATTATTTGATACCTTATCGACTTTCTTTGAAAGCTCTTTTTCTATTTAGTCATTTATTTATTTTGGGGGATCCCAGTGAGTCAGTTATATTTTCAGTCCCACAGCCACACACAAGTGTCTCCCTGGACTCGGGAGCTGAGGAAGCACATTGAATCCGTTGTTTCATTTCTTTCTGCTCAAGAGAGCCACCTACTGTGCCACTTTCACATTGTCCATGTCCACGCTGGTGACAAACCAGACAGTTGGGGGAGGGGTGACTTTGTTCAGAATTCAATATTGTATGAATGCCTTCTGTTCGTTCTCAGAATATAAAATACATTCGTGACTTTAAGAAAAGAGTTCTTTTTATCTGACGTGTAATCATTCTCGAAGAACAGTACTTAACTTGATATGTAAAATGCCAGAAGGCACAAGTAATTAAACATCTAACCAAGATAAGGGGATAAATATCTTTCCACTGGTGGTGTAAGTGAACGCCTGGGGAGCAGGAGGAGGAGAAGAACATCTGAAATGGACGGTGTGGGGTGTCGGACGATCCCCCTCTCAGTGGTCTGAAACCCCACCTTGGAGGCTCCCCTCAAACCATTCACTGCAAACTACGTGGCTTTGTGCAAATCCATCTTTCACTTGGAACCTCCGTCTATGCATCTTAACTGTGAGGGTAATAATGAAATCCGAGGCTCAGAACCAATGTTTAAGTAAATCTGACCAGAACACAAGTACATGGGAAGAGATAAAACTTGAAGAACCCAAGGGCCCTGTGGGACTCCATTTGCAAACCAGAAGACCAACCAATTTCTCAGAATTCCTCCGGCACTAACGTTGTAGGATTCTAAATACCATATGTTAAATAGGCAACAAAAACCAGAGCCCCGTGTCTCCATCTATACAGTGTGCTCATGAGGTTTGGCACTGTGGCAATCGATCCAAGGGGTGTCATGCTAAAAGTGAGAAAAAGGAAAGAACAAGAAAAGAGAAATTGGCTTTGCTCTTAGTCAAACAGAAGGTGGGTAGTGTTTCTGGAGTTTTGCCAGAGCTCCAGTCTCCCCTCTGAAGAATTGCCCGTGCAGGGTACCGACCCCCTTCTAAGGGAAAGAGGTGGACTTGCTGATGTAAATATTCTTCCACTTGAACTTTGCAGGATCAACGTGTGCGATGAGACATTTCTGACGCCGGAGAGGAAATATGCTCAGTATGAACCCTCTGGCCTCATAACAGGTTTGTCTTGTTTGTTGCTCTGTGAACTCATGTGAAACCCTGGACTCAAGAGGAATGGATCAGGAGTTAAAGCTGCAGCTTCATTCCTATTTCCTGATGTCAACAGAGCATAAGAGCAGTATTCGCCTGGCAGGTGTGCCCAGAGCCACACCTCACACTTCCTTCCCCAAACGTGGCCTCCCAACTTCCTGCTCTTCTCATCACACATCTAGTCCTGGGAAACGCAGGAAGTTATATAATACTTAATGGCTTGTGACCATGAAGGGATTTGGGACTTTTTATTGAAGACGGATCTTCAATCGCTCAGGTTCTGTTCCTGTGTTTTATTTAGTCTTGACATATTGCTGCTTCAGTGAATGCACAGCCTCCAATGCGGAGCCCCAAGCCAAACTAATCTGTTATCATCTTCCCCATGGCAGAGTTAGCCCTCCCAAACAAAAGGATGTCCCAAACAGATGCCCTCCATGTCCCCAGAGGATAGAAGGATTTGTATCACAGCCAAGGGACTCGAACTAGACATAGTGAAGAATATCTAGCCATAAAAGCTAAAAACATCCTAGAGAAGTGACTGAAAACTGAGGTCTGAATATGACCACCCATGCATGAGATCCTGTTGTCATAAATGAATCCTCATCGGAGCATAGCCACGCTCTTTCATTTACATATTATCTATGGCTGCGTTCACATTACAAGGACAGCGAGTTGAGTAGTTGTGACAGAGACCATATGGCCAGCAAAGCCTAAAATATTGACTATTTGGCCCTCCAGAGACAATGTTTACTGGCCTTTGATCTAGAACCGTGGTCGGCAAACTGCGGCTCGCGAGCCACAGGCGGCTCTTTGGCCCCTTGAGTGTGGCTCTTCCACAAAATACCACGGCCTGGGCGAGTCTATTTTGAAGAAGTAGCATTAGAAGAAGTTTAAGTTTAAAAAATGTGGCTCTCAAAAGAAATTTCAATCGTTGTGCTGTTGATATTTGGCTCTGTTGACTAATGAGTTTGCCGACCACTGATCTAGAACATCAGGATGGATTTTGCTCGGGTTGGCTTGAGTATGGTTCTCTCCAAAGCCAGGGGAAGGTCTAATGGAAACGTTAGTGTCCCCTTCAGCTCTAGGACGAAAGATGTATGTTTCTGTGGTCAAAACGGGCCTGTTTCTCATTGGTGGGCTCCCCCTCTGGACTTCTTCCAGCTGCTTCCAACCTCTGATTTTCTCTGCCATTACATTATTTTTAAAATGTGTCTAGTTGACAGAGATTTCCCAAATTACATTGTGGGCTACCAGTAAACACAGTTTAACTGTGATGGGGGTTGGGAGGTTAGTGGGAATAAGTTCTCCCCACCAAGAAATGTAGGGTCGAGCTTGCCTTGATGTTAACTCTGCTTCAGTTGCCATTTGGATTGGGTGTCAAGAGATGACAGATTTCTCCTCTCCCATCCTAACGGCAATTAGCATTATTGCTCTGGTCTCTATTATTACTAGTAACGATATGTCTTGTTTAATTTGACTTTGGGTAAAAGAAGAACTGATAGTTAGGAACATCAAGCGTTAGTTGCTAAAAAATTCTTATTGGTCAACCCGGAGAAGCAGAACTGAGTCATTTATGAATTCCTTGGAAAGAATACTACACACAAACAAAAATACACACACACACACACACACACACACACACACATACACACACAAAGGCACACAGGTCTTGGGAAAAGTAGGTGCTAATAGCTGCCTACATAGGAAGGGAATTCAAAAAGGAAACCAGTCTGGATAAAAGATAAGCTGCTTGAAAATCTATGTAGGGTTGGTCTCACTCTATGGAACTGAACAGCAAAAAGGTTTCAGGGAAGGTTAACTGTGCCTTTAATTCCAAATCCAAGCTTATGCCCAGTGCTGCTGAGTAAGTCATTTCTCCAACCTGGGTTTTGATATCAACTACAAAAACGGTGGATTTGGACATGACAATCCAAACTCATCCTCTAAGGCTAGGGGATGGCTTCTCTGACCAGAAAGGGCAGGGAAGACAGCCCACTGCAACCTAGGAATAAGGGGTAACTCAGATGGTCACACATTTGCAAATATGTGGTTGGTCGCATCAGCCCCAGAAGCATTATCCAAGCATCTTAGCACAGCAAAACAATAATGTCTTAAATGTAGTCAAGTTCTAACTAAAATGAAAAATGGCTCTTGCTTGCCCCTGGATAAGGCACTTATATAAGCGTAGTCATATGCCCTTTATATACCAAAGGTCACGGAATCCATTCTGAGCCTTGTCTTTGGCTAAGATTGCATATATAGAATTGGGGTTGGTTTTGTCCCCATGGGGCTAACCTCTCTTGAATAACCATGCTAGCATCAATAATAAAGACTCCACGCCCTAACCAGTTTGGCTCAGTGGATAGAGCGTTGGCCTGCGGACTGAAGGGTCCCAGGTTCGATTCCGGTCAAGGCCATGTACCTTGGTTGCGGGCACATTCCCGGTGGAGGGTGTGCAAGAGGCAGCTGATCGATGTTTCTCTCTCATCGATGCTTCTAACTATCTCCCTTTCTCTCTGTAAAACATCAATAAAATATATTTAAAAATAATAATAAAGACTCCGCTATGGGCCATCTTTCCAGTAGTAGAATGGCTTGTATTGAACCATGTTTATATACATGTACAATATCTATGGCAAGACATTTGGGAGCCAGTGGGTAGGGTGAAATTGATGACCTCACCCCCAACCTGTTTTTGGTGGAAGTTGAATCTATTTTTTTTTTAAAGATAAATAAGCAAGCAAACAACATTAACAACCATGAAAGAGAAAGAAGTCAACTCGATCAGCAACAGAATCCAGCTTTGTTAGTTGTTAGCACAGCCCCAAGGACAGGAGAAACGATGTGTTTGGATGAAGAGGGTGAGGTAAGAAATCTGAGCAGGACCATCTGCTCTCCATGTCAGGTCTGCTACCTTAAGTAAGGAAGCATGAGCCCTGGCAACGGGCACACATGTGGATGTGTTTTGGTTGGTGTGAACGTGTGTGTGTGTGTGTGTGTGTGTGTGTGTGTGTGTGTGTGTTCAAAGTACTTGTGGGTAGTACACTTAATACAGTGCTTTTCTGTCCAGGAAATCTATATCCCCTCCAAAGCCCTGAATTATTAAAATCTGGAAGTTTCTCACATCTGTTATGAGCCTCATATCACGATTTCTGCCTGCGATTGGGTGCCATATTTTGTGTCTGAGGTTACAGGCATGCCGGAGCCCTCCCCCTGCCAAGCCAGGAGATGGTCTGTTAGTGTTACAAGCCAAAGCTTGGGGAACCGGGTTCTGAGAAACGCCAGCATGTTGCAGGGCAGAGAGCTGGCCGGGCTGTGGGGTGGTCTCAAGAACTTGAGAGCCAAGTCTCTCATGTCAGTGTAACCAGAGCCCCTCAGAGACACCCGGCCTGGGGTGTTGCAGCCGCTATACGATCCTCTAATGGCCTGTTCTACGTTCTTCTCACTCAGACCACCACCGTGTAGATGGAACCGAGTTACGTCCAAATAGGATGAACCAAACTTCTGTTCAAGCAAAAAAAAAAAAAAAAAGTTGGTCCAGGGCTGCACAGCTTTAAATGGACCATGAATAACGGTTTATTGCCTCAGCACCGGGGTCAACTCGGCCCCTACACTCAGCCTCACCTTTCACAGTGTTATTTTGAGAGCTCTCATTACAACCCCAGCTTAAACTAAAAATACCTTCCCCAGGAATAGCAGAACCCAGTTTTAATTGTGCAGAGTGACACAAATGCTCGCCGTACTCTGATTACACATGACGACGCATGTATTTGATATGGGCTTGAGGAGCAATGCGGGGGGGGGGGGGGCGGGGGGGAGGATTGCTAGATTTTTATTTTTCAAGAGCAGCTACTAGACTGGCTTTGGGGGCTCTTGGGCTCAGTTAGCTTTTCCTGGGCCCGAGTTATTTCCACCAGGGGTGCTTTCGTGTCGAACCTCTGGTGTCACCCAGAGTCGCCGGTCCCCTCAAAGACTGGTTGATGAGAAGTTCACCCCCAAGATCTCATCTGCCTCTGACACAGCCTTCCGTGCCCGGGCTTAAAAGCCACGGTCCTACGGCGGAAGGGCATTGGGATCTGACCAATTGGCAGCTGGATCTCTACTCCGCCCCTCTACCTCTGTGACTTAGGGCCGTGGTCGGCAAACTCATTAGTCCACAGAGCCAAATACCAACAGCACAACGATTGACATTTCTTTGGAGAGCCACATTTTTTCAAACTTAAACTTCTTCTAACGCCACTTCTTCAAAACAGACTCGCCCAGGCTGTGGTATTTTGTGGAAGAGCCACACTCAAGGGGCCAAAGAGCCGCAGGTGGCTTGTGAGCCGCAGTTGGCCGACCACGGACTTAAGGCATGTTATTCATCTTCCTGAGTGCGGTTCCTCATTGAAAAGTGAGGAACATAAATGTCATATGGGTAAAGTAAAATAACTCATATACACAGCAGAGTAATAAATTATCACATTACTTTTTAATTCCCCTCGCTCTTATACTAGTAAGGACATTTGTGGGGCATGAAGGCCTCACAGAGGACATGTGACGTGGCGCTGTCGGACCCTGACAAAGAGTGCACACAGGGCCACCGATGACTCGGGCTCAGGGTAGTGTTGAACTTGGGGCACCAGCCTGGTCTCTAGGGCCACCAGATAGGAAACAATGAATCCTGGGAGAAGAAAGTCTCATCAACTCAAGCTGGTCCTTGAAGGATCTCTAGGACAGTAGCACCCTCTCTACTGGCCCACGTAGCGGTCAAGGACACAGGCTGCTGAAGATGGAGCCTAGCTCTGCCTCCAACTGCTGGCGTAACCTTGGGCAAGTTCCTTAGGATTGAGACCTTGGCTTGGCAGCTGTAAGGTGAAGGCCACCACAGCACCTGCCTCGTAATGTGTCGTGAGGACTACATGAGCTAGTTAACAGGGTGCACGTGTCTTTAGCACATTGTCACAAAGTAATTAATTGCTCAAGAAATTCTGCCCCCCAGCCCCCCCAAAAAAAATGCTGGCTGTTAACAGTATCAGGAGAAGAACGTTCTGGAAGAGGGAGCAGTTTGAACAAACAGGGGAATGTGAAGGACCAGTAAAGGAATAGCTCGCATCCTAGTTTGACTGAGTCAGAGAGTGTCTGAGGAGAGGGAAGCAGGGTCTCAGGCAGGCTCACGGAGTTGCCTTTGCATTCACTTGTGATGTTACCTAGATTCTCATCAACATACATTCCATCTCCCCACGCACTGAACAGGTTCTCTAACCACAGGAAGTGCATGGTGACTACTCAGAGAACTCCCAGCCTTCTCTTCCCGAGGGGAATCCGTTTTCAAACTCTCTGGTCCCATCCGTTTTTTCAAGGTCACCAGCCAGTTCTTGACCTTGTGACGAATGGGATCGCGCCATCTGGTTAGGGCAAGAAGCGTGTCCGTAAAATTTCTGCCTGAGGAGCTGTCCAGAGGCCCCCGGCTCACGTGTGTCACCTCTCGAAGGCCAATGCCCAGTCTAGAGGGGACTTGTTCACTCTGGACCTGACAGCCACCTTCTCCGGCATCGGGGCAAGGACAGGGGCTGAGGGATGACAACTCACAGGCCAGCCATTCTGAAAGCATCAACACCCTGTGGGTACTCACGCTACGTGATCTACACGGTACCTGCCGCCGGGAGGAATCTCACTGTTCCCGTCACCACGTGGGCTCTGGGCAGAGCCCACGCTGGGACCCAAGGCCAGGCGCCTTTCACAGTCTATTGCCTTTTGTTTTCCAGAGAGATCTGGACACATTTGCACAAAGAAATGCAAGTCCCCATCCCACTGACTTTGGGAGGAAGAACAATTATTTTGCACACCACTGTGAACAAAGAGCAGAAAGAAAGAGGAAAATGAGAAGGAGATACACTGTCCCCCCCCCCCCCTCCCGGAGAAGGAGTATTGTCATCTCCTGTGTACCTCAGAACCCCTGGTTATTGCATGGACGTCACATTTTTAGACTTTCTCCCGCTATATAGAAGTTCATGACCTGACCCTGAGCAGAGCCAGCCTGATCCTGGGATGCGCACCCCGGGTGGGTCTCACCACAGCCCGCCCCTCTCCCTCCCATCCGGCCCCAGGGCGAGCTGCTCACTGGGCCGGGACAATGATCAGGCCCCATGGAAAGGCTCTCTCCAAGCACCGGGTCACAAGCCTACTTTTAGGACCATCTGGGCAATTGGGAGGCATCCTGGGACGGCTCAGGGGTGTCTGAGACGGGACAGAGATGACCCAGAGCGGCAGCCGGGCAGCGGAGGCGGAGAATGCTCACCTGCCCCCGGCTCCGGGAGCAGCAGCCTCGCTGGACAGCTGATCCTCACTAATCCCCCCGCCGGCAGAGCCAGACTGGGTGATTTTCAGGGATCTATGACCTGCGTGTTGTTCTTTACATCGCCTGCTTTATTTTCAAACCTGTCAACAGGCCTCTGAAAAGGTTACACACATGAGCAGAGGCCTGGGCCGCCCCGGGAAAGCCAGAGGCAGCCACAGGAGGGGCGGGAAGGGGGTTGGGCCTGTGGCCACCCCAGACCTGGGAGGCTTCCATCTTGGGGGGTGGGGGGGTCATTTTCTCCAATCAAAGCAAAATCGAGACATAGCTTTTTCACACTGCGGCCCCTCCCGGCGAGGTTAGAAAGCTGGCTCTAAATCCGAGAGGGACCACACACTCACTGAACTATATTTACCAAGTTTCTTAATAAACAAAAGGCTCAGAAGCCTTTGGGAGTATTTTTTTTTTTTTTTGATGGAGACAGAAGCCAGCAACAAGCAGTTTATGATTGTTGTTCAGTTGCCAAGTGGGTGATTCCATTAAAATAGAAACTGCCTCCCATCTGTTTATAGGAACCCACGGGGTTGCTATTTGCAAAGGGGCCTGACTTGTCAGACCTGGGTTGTTGCTAAAGTTATTTTTTTTCCCCAAGGCTGTTCCAAGGCGTCTAAAAGAAGGCTCACAGACCCACCACCCAGGGTGACATCTGTACATCTTCTTGCCCCCGCACTGGCGCCATCACGTTCTCATGACAAGTTCTGGACGAACAGACGGAGGTCGCGTGTGAAGATGGACGTGGTGCAAACTCTTTTTTCCCAAACTGACAGGTTGGCTCAGTCTAACAACTGAGTCCAAGGTCATTAACATCAGATTAGTAGGTGGAGGGACCTTGGGGATTGCATGGAACGACTCCCTCGTTTTCAGCTGAGGGGACTGAGGACTACGGGAGTTTGCTGGGGGGTGAGCTGGGACCCGAAGGCAGAAGTCCCCGGCTCCTTCCGGTTGATCACAGTCCCCAACAAGCTCCCTGGTACCTGGAGATACAGCCTGGTTCATAACTCCATCTCTAACCAGAGAAATGGAACGCAGTGTGGGAGATGAGAGCTGGGGTGTCCCCAAGGGTAAGAGCAGCATTCTGGGGTCCTCTCGAAGCTTCTGGGGTCCTCTCGAAGCTGGGAAAGAGCATCCGGAATTTCTCTCGCCCATGGAGCCCGTGGAGAATTCAGTCTCTGATGGGCCCCATAAGGAACCCTACAGAGGAAAGAACACCAGGATGGCCCAGGACCTTCTGAGGAACATATGCGTATGGGGAAAGACCCCCTCCTGGGAACCTCTAAAGCACTCTTCAAACATTGTAGTGTAACACGACGTTAAATTGGAAGTCGTTTTTTAAAAAATCTTGACCCAAGGATATGTTTTCATTGATTTTAGAGAGAGGAAGGAGGAAGAGAGAGAGAGACAGAGACACATCAATCGGTTGCCTCCCATATGTGCCCAGACTGGGCATCAAACCTGCAACCTAAGCATGTGCCCTGACTGGGAATCGAACCTGCAACCTTTTGGTGTACAGACAAGGTTCCAACCAACTGAGCCACCCAGCCAGGGCAAATTGGAAGCTCTAACTGAAGTATCCAGACATAAATATCAGATATAAAAATATCAAAAAGGTCACTCAATAGCATTTGCACATTTTCATGACCCTCTCTCTGGTGAAGGCTCTGCTAGAAATATCACCCAACCTTCTAAGTCTCTCAAGAGAAGCTTTAGAGAGTTTGTCATATGCCCCACCACACACACACTCATTCACACCCACACACTCACTCACACACACACACTCTCACACACACATTCACTCACCCACACACTCATACACACACACTCACATACAACCACACACAGTCACACTCACTCACACATTCACTCACACACACACCGACTCATACACACACACACTCACATACAACCACACACAGTCACACACACACACACTCACTCTCTCTCTCTCACACACACACACACACTCTCACACACACATTCACTCATACACACACACACACTCACATACAACCACACTCAGTCACACTCACACACACACACACTTTCACTCACACACACACTGACTCATACACACACACACTCACATACAACCACACAGTCACACTCACACTCACACACACACTCACACTCTCTCTCTCTCTCTCTCTCTCTCTCTCACACACACACACACACACACACATGCACAATTCCTTTCTAAAATGCAAAAGACCTAACTGTAATAGGGCCTCACTAGAGTCAGGGGAGAAGTCTTAAATTCGAGGGAAATTGGAAGTTTTTATCATTGCATAGGACTGAACATTTTAAATGTTCCATATGACATACATAGAGAAAAGGGCACTTGTCACAAGCCTACAAGCTCATGGGTTTTCACAGAGCACACCTGTGTCCCAGTCCCCAAGATCAAGAAACAAAATCACCGGTTCCCCAGAGGCCCCCGGGCTCCCTCCCCGTCACATCCCTCCTGCCTCTGCCACAGGGGTAACGCTGTCATGTAGCTTAGATTCGTTTTGGCATCTTAATGAAACCTGGGAACCTGCCTGGAGCCTGAGTTATAACTAGTGTTGTCACTCTCAAACTGATCTCAAAAATCCAACTTCAATTCTAATATCAGGGGGCTAAGGAGGGTGGTTTTCATAATAAAAATAGACAGGAACCAGATTTTTATCTCCTTGCTTGCTGTGGGCAAAGAGGGAAAAAATGATTTTTTTTTAGGTTGTTTTTTTTTACGGTTTCTTCACACCCACCTCCATTGACCCTCCCAGTTCCCCACGGGAACACACACAAAAAATTTCCTTCTTGCCCTGGCTGGTTTGGCTCAGTGGATAGAGCACTGGCCCATGGACTGAAGGGTCCTGGGTTCGATTCCGGTTAAGGGCACGTACCTTGATGGCAGGCTCGATCCCCAGCCCCAGTCTGGGCATGATTGGAGGCAACCAATCAATGTGTCTCTCTCACATCGATGTTTCCCTCTCTCTGTCTCTCCCCTTCCCTTCCCTTCCACTCTCTCTAAAAATCAATGGCAAAATATCCTCGGGTGAGGATTAACAAAAATGTCATTCTTTAAGCTCCACTGAACAAGCCAGCCTGGGCCCTAGCCAGTGTGGCTCAGTGGATAGAGCATCGGCCTGCAGACTGAAGGGTCTCAGGTTCCATTCTGGTCAAGGGCACATGCCTGGGTTGTGGGCTTGACCCACAGTAGGGCGTGTGCAGGAGGCAGCCGATCAATGATTCTCATCATTAATGTTTCTTTCTCTCCCTCTCCCTTCTTCTCTAGAATCAATAAAAAACATACATTAAAAAAAAAAAAAGCAACAGCAGCAGCCAGCCTGGGATAGAGGGTGTTCACTCGGGGCACACACATGTCCTTGTCCATAAAAAGGGGGGGCGTACAGAAGTGGACCCTGGACGGGCTTCTGCAACGCGAACCGAGCCTTTGGCCGTCTCCTCCCACATTCTGTCCAGTCAGTTGTTTTCCTGAGAGAGGGAGGAGTGGGAGGAAGTCGAGTCACTGCGGAAGGCCTCTGTTTGGGGGGATTTTCACCCAACGTGTCATTTTCTAATCGGGGCCCTTTGCTGTGGTCGTCGGCCTGCCTGTCCGCACGGAGTGGAGCTATAATTACAAACAGGGGGGCAGCATTTCCCCCGAAAGCCGGCGGTTCCCCTGACTCATCCCGCAAACTGGGGCCCCTCCAAGTGAAGGGATTTCTTTCTCCCAAAAAAGTCCCACGGGGGTGACCTTAGCTGACATCGCTGAGTGATAAAATGCACTTGTCATTCAATCTTTTTTTTAAAAAAAAAAAATGATCTTAAAAGGCAGGAGAGAAGAGAGGAAGCCGGATGGTGTTGTCTGTAGGCTGTGAATACACCTGAGTGTTTTACTTTAAAATCGTCAATATTGGATGGCCATACGGCCCGACCGAAATTACCCACACGTTTTCTTCAAAGGAGACGAATTCTCATGCAAATGTCATGCCGCTGCTAACCAAGCCCAGGAGAGTCAAGAAGCAGGTGCTGTTTAAACGCAGGAAGATGCAGTACCACAGCGGCTGGGGACACTGAGGCCACCCAGGCCCAGGGCACTCGCGTGGGAGGGTCGGCTGTGTAACTGTGAGCCCTTCCAACAAGCCTGCCTGTGAATTACGTTTGGCAAAGGAAAACCAGTACCTTTTCTAAGTGTGCTGATTATGGCAACTCAGCAGTAACCACAATGATCTTTTACAGAGAGGAAGGGAGAGGGAGAGAGAGTTAGAAACATCGATGAGAGAGAAACATCGATCAGCTGCCTCCTGCACACTCCATAGTGGGGATGTGCCCGCAACCAAGGTACATGCCCTTGACTGGAATGGAACCTGGGACCCTTCAGTCCGCAGGCCGACGCTCTATCCACTGAGCCAAACCAGGTCAGGGCCACAGCCATTGTTTAGGAGTTAGACACAACGTTCTTCTCTTTTTTGGTGGAATCATTTGTTGGTTGGTTGGTTTGTTTAATCACTGATGGTGAGAAGCCACAGGCAGACTGGTAGTGGCTTCATTCGAGTTTCAGGTTTTCGACAGACAGACAGACAGCGCCTCCCCTCAGAGCCCGAATGGAAGGTGCTCGGCCCTGGGCACGCCTCCGGCTCCAAGTGAAACGTTGGATTTGCGTTTCCCTGGGCACGGGGAGTCCGAAACCTCCATCTAGACGGGTCCCCCCTCCTGTCCAGCTGCGGAACCTGCAGGCATGAGGGCTGGCTCACCTCCGTGGGAGGGACAGAGAGCACAGGCCACCAGGCCTCTCTGGTCCAGGCTGCATGCCGGGGGGGTGCAGGACCCTTCAGTCCGCAGGCCGACGCTCTATCCACTGAGCCGAACCGGTCAGGGCAAACTCTGGCAGTAACAAACGCAGGGTTCTCAGCCTGGGCGCTGGGAACCCTTGAAATCACAGGCAGGTAGCGCTGTGCTTTATTGTGGGGTGAGAAGACGTCTATTCCATCCGAATCTGACAGGCGGTTTCCATTGCTCTGGCCCTCAATGCCCTTCGTTTATGGATGGAAACTGATCCAGTGGCAGTGTTGTGACGAGACTGCGCGTCTCTTACCCTCCACCGCAGTTTTGCAATCGCATCACTCATTTTAGGGGGAGTCGGGGAGCTCTGTGAAAGGTGACCCTACCTCCCTACCTGACAGGGCCCAGGAGGAACCCAGGTAATTCAGCCAGGAGCTTGGGCCACAGAGGGGCCTGGGAGAGCAGGCCTGCTTGACAGGAGTGGGCCAAACCTTCCAAGCGAATTAGTCATTACGTAAGCCATTCAGTCCAAGTTCTAATTCTCTTAATATTCAGGGAATTCTCCAAAGAGGCTAGAAAGTTGGCAGTGTATCATTTGTCCCCAGGGGCATTTTTATTCAATTGTAAGCAGATGCAATTCCCACACCGAAACCAGCATAAGAAATCTGCTTTATATAGCCTGGCTCTCTGTGCAAAACTCTCAATTATCTTGATTTGTACTGAACTGTCCCACCTCCCTTTAGCAGCACAGCTTCCAGGAACCGTCGGAGCAAAAACCAAGAGCTATCGCTACACCATCACCCCAAACATAAATCAATAGTAACAAACGGCCCTGCGCTCTAACACGGCCCATCTCGACCCTGATCGAGACCACATGGAGCCAAACTTGCGTGTCTTCCTTTGTCTTACAAGATTACTGCAAATAAACCATCTTTGTAATGAAGCCGGGAGCTTGGGATCTTCATTCCCGCCTGCTAGCCTGCACCATGCCCAGGTTCCCAGGTTCCCAGGTTCCCAGAGCAGTGCAGTCTCTCTAGACCAGTGGTCGGCAAACTCATGAGTCCGCAGAGCCAAATATCAACAGGACAACGATGGACATTTCTTTGGAGAGCCAAATGTTTTAAACTCAAACTTCTTCGAACGCCGCTTCTTCAACATAGACTCGCCCAGGCCGTGGTGTTTTGTGGAAGAGCCACACTCACGGGGCCAAAGAGCCGCATGTGGCTCGCGAGCCGCGGTTTGCCGACCACTGCTCTAGATGCTCTTTCCAAGCTGTCTTTCCAGCCAGGCTGACCTCTGAAATACGACTGCCTCTAAACATGCGGTCGCCACACAGACTTTGAAACATCCATGATAATGACGGCAATAAGAACCACTAACCTCGGTTATTATTGAGCTACGTATCAAAGAATGTGCTGGGCACCTGCATAAAAATCTCAGTTCATCCCAACCATTTATGAGGTAGGTGGTGTTTTCCTTTCCATTTTCCACAGGAGGAAGAGGAGGTTTAGAAACCCAAAGACCACCACAGCAGTGCTGGGATTAGAAATGACCTTCCCAGGCTCCTCTCCGGACCCCCTGCCACTGTCCAATTCAAATCCCATGGACTTCTGGGCTGGTACTTGGACTCGGGTATGATCCTTAGCGTAAGAACCTTGTCGGTAATGGATTTTTCTCGTTGGAAGAACAAGCATAGACATATTCTAAATGACCAGGATATATAAGAATGTGGCCATCAGCTTCAGGAAAATGGAATCGGTTGCAAGTCCACATGTGGAAAGTCATGTTTTAAAGAAGGAATTCTTACCATTTGCAACAGCGTGGATGGAACTGGAGAGCATGACGCTAAGTGAAATAAGCCAGTCAGAGAAAGACAAATACCACATGATCTCACTCATTTGTGGAATATAATGAACAACATAAACTGATGAACAGGGATAGATCCAGAGACAGAGAAGCATCGATCAGACTGTCACACCTCAGAGGGAAGGTAGGGGAGGGTGGGGATAAGGGGGAGAGATCAACCAAAGGACTTGTATGCATGCATATAAGCCTAACCAATGAACACGAACACCAGGGGGGTGAGAGCAAGAGTGGGGGGGGGGCGGGGGTTGGAGGGGGTTAATGGAGGGATGAAGACACATATGTAAAACCTTAAACAATAAAGAAATTTTTAAAAAAGAAAGTCATGTTTTATTGCGTGTTTACTCTGTGCCCAATAAAACCACTGTGCTATCCTAAGCCCAAAGCCACACTGAAGGGTCCCTGCCAACCCCGTGAAGGAGAGAGAAGGAAGAAAACGGAATGACTACAACAGCATAGGCTGGTCCAGGGACACGAATACAAGAGAGAGGCAAGAATAAACAGGCTTTCTCCCTTGGCAAAAAGGTGCCAGGCCCTCCCACCCTTCCTGCCACCTAGAAGGAGAAGCAGAGGAGCACTGCCAACTTAGTAACTTTCAGCCCACAGTGACCCATCTACTGGCACCGTGGCCCAATCAGCACTCAGCTCTCCTAGCACCAGCGAGAAGGGACATTCTGCTCTGCCTCTGCACTTATGTTGTACTAGAGGCCCGTTGCACGAAGATTCATGCAATAGGCCTTCCTTCCACTGGCTGCTGGCACCGGTTTTCCTCTGGCACCCGGGACCCGGGCCATGGTGGAGCCAAGCCTTCAGCCTTCAGGCTTGGCTCCGGCCACAGTGGAGCCTTCAGTCTTCAGTCTTTGCTCCATGCCTGCATATGCAAATTAACTTGCCATTTTTTTGTTAATTTGCATACTCACTCCTAATTGGCTGGTGGGCGTCACAGAGGTATAGTCAATTTGCATCTTTCTCTTTTATTAGTGTAGATGGTTGCTGGGCAGATTAAATGACATTCAGTAAAGCACCAGGTCTTGGCCCAAATTGCGATGCCCAGTTTTATCATCCAGTGTTCCTTCACCTGAGTGACTCTGAATGGATTGTGGTTGTTCAAAAATAAAAAGAAAGAAAAGAAGTGAAACCTTCAAAATCCTGATCATCACCTGCAGAAAAAGGGCAGGGGAGCTGGACAGGGAAGCTCGCCAGGGTCTCTTTGATAAGGGCACGAATCCCACTCAGGAGGGCTCCACCCTCACAAGCAGTCACCTCCCCAAAGCCCCACCTCCTAATGCCAACACATTGGGGTCTGGGGTTTCCACATATGAATTGTGAGAGAAACAAACATTCAGCCCATAATAATGAACCTGGCGTGAAGCAAAGATTCAAGGCCAGGCAAGATGCACTAGGAGAAGGGGCAGGAATGAGGCTGCAACTATGCCCCAGGTGAGAAACGAGTGCCTGAGGCACTGGTGGCGGGAACTGGAGGAACAAGAATAGATTCAGAAGGTACTTGGCAGTGAGAAAGGACAGCCAACAGAGAGAAAATTGAGCTGGACCACGAACCTCACCAAGTGAACAGAGTGACCCAGACAGCATTCAGACCATATTAACCTACGGATACGTTACAAGAAAGGACACATTACCAAGGTTTAAGTATATTTACTGACAGTTCTGAGAGACTCAAGTGAGATTACAAAGAAAGAGGGCCAGACCCTGTAGCTTATTATATAATCACTCTCGCCTGCATCCAAAGTGTTCTTTCATTTCCATACCGGCACGGAGCTCCTAGATCTTCAAATCTGACTCTTAAAAAATTGGCACATCTTCTATGCATTCTCTTTCACAACCACATGGAAGGACATGCAATTTGGTGTGGGTTTTGTTTGTTTTTTTGGTGTGTTTTTTTAACCAAGGGATGTCTTTCAACCAGCAGTTACTTTATTAAAAGGGGAGAAGAAGTAATGAGGTTAAAATCCCATGGGTTTCTTAAAGCAACTGGAAATAATCGATGTGCATTTGCAACCTGTTTCTAAATGTTCGTGGAGAATTCTGTTTTGAAATGTCCTGCTGTGACCCGCGCGATCCTAATGGAAGCAGTGGTTTTGGAGCGGTGCCTAATAGGAACTTCTCACAGACTGACTGAGCAAATGAATAGGTAGCTCTTTGCGGCTCCTTTGCAACCGTCAGCTGTCATCCTTGAGGAATCAATGAGCCCCCACATTTGCAGGCCGCTCTGATCTTCGGATTGGAGTGGAAGCCGATTTGCAAGCTGAGCCCAGGCACGCTGCTGCAATGGTGCGCTGGGCAGGGCGCTGCCAGTGAAATCGGCATCGATCTTTCGGCTGAAACAGAGACCACTCGCTTCTGTCGCCTCTTCTCCGTGGCACTGCGGAAGCTTCCATCACAATGCCTTGTCTCCTCTCCCAAGTTTTTAACAGGATTCGTCGAATAATTAAGCACTGTGCCGCTCCCAGGGGCGAGAGGAGCAACCCTTGCAAGGTGGATGGCGTACCGGTTCAACTTGGAGGTGTGAGAAGACAGCCTGATGAGCAAACTCCAGCTCCACTCCGAAGGAAAGACAGCGCCCCTGTTCCGGCCGGGCCCGACCACCCTCGGGACCAGCCCGCATTGGTCCAGGGGCCTGGGAGTTCATGGGGCCGCCTGAATGCTTGAAAACTGCCCAGTGACCCACCGCCATTCCCAGCCCAGAGACGTCCCTTACAATATGTTCATTTCCTTGCCTTCCTGTTTCATGAAAGAAGGTTCTAGCATCAATAGCCAGGATCTGTCCCTAGGAAAGCCTGTTATCTAAGGCGCTTTATAGAGTCTGAGAGAGACCAGTTGCCACTGGCTTAGCAAAGGCAAAACCTTGAACTACTTCTCTGTCAGAGTCCATCGTAATTGTTAATTGCATCATCATCATCATCACCATCATCATTCAAAGGACTTCTACTGATATTCTCTTTTTTAAAATATATTTTTATTGATTTCAGAGAGGAAGGGAGAGGGAGAGAGAGAAACATCAATGATAGAGAATCATCGATCCACTGCATGTGCCCCAACCAGGAATGGAACCATGACCTCCTGGTTCATCGGTCAGTTCTCAACCATTGAGCCATGCCAACCAGGCTCTATTGATAGTCTTTTATTTCTGTAGTCCTGTTTTGGGTTTTCTGTTGTTGTTGTTTGGTTATGGGTTTATTTTTATTATTAATTTTTTTTAATGATTTTAGGCCCTACTCCCTGTGATTTTGGGAAGGAACCTGAAGAGATCAGATGTAATTTTTAAAAGCTCACACTGGGTGAATGTGATATAAAGAAAGCCAAGCTCAGAAACTCCATTCTTATGTGCAAGGTAGGATATTTTTTTTAAAAAAATCTTAAATTTTGCAAAGCGTTTTCACACGTGGTGTCTATCTGATCCACACCAAAAATCTCTGAGACATACAGAGCACAAAACACTAGTCCCATTTTCAGACAAGGGGGCGGAGACTCAAGAGCTCAAACTCTTTGCCCAGGTCCCTAGAACCCCAACTGGGACCGGGGTCTGTAGCCAGGCCCGGCTCCTCTCTGGTGTATCTGGCTGGAATGGACAGAAGGACAGAGGGACGGCTGTCCACTCCTCTTGATCAGTCCAGTTCTGCACCCTCGTTTCTGCACCGGTGTGAACGTCCCTGGACCATTCACCCTCTTCTTCCCGCATCCATTGCCCTTCCTCCTAGCACCCAAATGCTCCTTCCTTCCCAGCCTCCCCATTCAATGGTCCCATACTCCACTTCAAAGGGTCCTTTGCAATAAGACCTTTTGAGCCTTCCTTTTAGGCGGCTCTAAAGCCACTCTTTACATCTTTTCTCTTTGATGTTTTCTTAAAGGAGAAGTTCACTAAGGAGTCAATTCTGGGTCACCCAATGGTCAGGACGGAGAGGGGGGAAGTAAGATCCATCCCAAAGTCCAGCCACAAGAAACTGATCAGGTTATACCTATAGTCAGAGGGGGGCCCCTGCATTTGATTGAAGATCGGCAATGAAGTATCTAAACGCCCACAGGCACAGGCACCGTGCTATTGTTAAAAAGCATAAACGCCCTAGCTGGTTTGGCTCAGTGGATAGAGCATCGGCCTGCGGACCCAAAAGTCCCAGGTTCGATTCCTGCCAAGGGCCCATGCATGGGTTGCGGGCTCGGTCCAACATGCAGGAGGCAGCCAATCGATGATTTCCTCTCATCATTGATGTTTCTATCTCTCTCTTCCTCTCTGAAATCAATAAAAATATTTTTTTTATAAAAGCATAAACAACTCTTCTGGAGGCAGAAGTGAATTTCTTGCATGGATCTGGACCCCTGTTGACTTAAAACCAGATGGTAATTTGCTTCAACTAACTTAGTTCCTATTCCCTGTTCTGTTCCCTAGTGCCTTTTAACTGATGTTTTAATTCTCTTGGGTGCTCTCTGCGCCACCAAATCAACGTAAAATGTATCTGTCTTTCTTTCATTTGCCAAAGCCAAGCAAATTTGGAAGGGGAAACATCACTAATAAAGGACAAAGGATTTGAAAGGAAATGCACCGTTTCCTTTCAGGGATGTGGGACAGAGTACAGAGAAGCTTAATCATGATATTAAATCAAAGGAATGCAAATTGCATTATTCATATTCATAAACTGCTGACAACCTGTGGCTTTTGAAAAGCTGGGATGGGAAAGCCTCTTGGTGGAAGGGGGAGGGAGGGATGCACTCTGGGAGGGAGGAACCCTGGCCGCCAGGACTAGCCTGCTTTCCCTCTCTCGGTTCCTTTTTCTCACAAGGCAGCCAGCCCACAGCTAAATCTCAGACCGGCTCTCACAAGTCAAGGACTACGAGGCGGTTTGAGTCTTGGGCCTCCAGCAGGTCTGGACAGCTTTTAATTGTGGATGACAACATTGCACCATCTCCATGATCAAACTGGACAGACTTCCAGAGACACTCTGCATTGCTCAAAGATTTTTTTTTTAAATATTGCTACTGATTTTTAGAGATAGAGGAAGGGAGAGGGAGAGAGCGAGAGGAACATCAATGTGAGAACAAAACATTGATCTGTTGTCTCCTGCATGCCTCCACTGGGGATCGAGCCCACAACTCCGGCACAGAAGTGCTCAAATAGCAGGGACCCAAGAAATCAAGGGCTGGCCTGTCCTGCTCCAGGATCGTGGGACAAAGAACAATTGGTCAGGCCTCCCTCTTTTCCACACCACATTCAACAAGCACACACACACACACACACACACACACACACACACACACACAACCCATTTCTGCTCACATCTGGTTTAGGTTAATTTGAACAAAGGGTTCCTTGACCAGAACATACCTGAGAAAGCAAAAACCAAGAGTGTCAAAACAAATGATCCAATTTCACACTGCCAAGTGGAAGAGAACCAGAGATAGAATCCATGACCAACCCAACCTGGTGTCTCCCTACTAATGATGGTCAGAGAGGGAGGGGAGGGGAGGGCAGGGTGGCGGTGGTGGAGGGAGTGAGATAGAGGTAGAGGTAGAGGTAGAGGTAGAGGTAGAGGTAGAGGTAGAGGTAGAGGTAGAGAGAGATAGAGATAGAGCTCAAAAGTGAACCACTCTGCATGCCCATATGATACCTCTATGGAAATTTGGGTTTTTATTTACTCTTCAATTTTCACTGGAGCCGATCCTCATAGGCCCTCCCAGGGAGGAAGAACATTACAGCAAGTCAGTGTATAAGCCTTGGAAGCTCCATGATGCACAGACCTTTCATTTCAGAAGACTGACACTCAGTCATGAGCTGGGAAACTATTTGTTAAAGTCACCAGGGTTTCTGGGAAATGGAATATGATTTTTATTGTGATTCAAATGCGTTGGTGTGGACAAAAAATAAACAGTATCTCAATATCTCTAATAAGATAGACAAAGGCAATGGGGAAACTTTGGCTTTTTTTTTTTTTTATCTCCCAAAGGAAGAGTGGGGGTAGATCAAGAAGGAATTCCATCCTAGACAGATAGAAAATAAAAAGTCGATAGTCGGTAATATTAAGAACCCAAGGAGAAAGGCTGAACACTATTTTTAGTCTCCATTCTGATAACACATTTTAAAAGGTCAACTGTGATATGGAGTATGCATCAGTTATGATGCGAAAGTAAAAAAATGAAATTGGTCTGGGGAAGGAAATAACTTAAGATTGCTTTTTTAAAGTGGTATATTCAAATCAGCAAAGGGCAATGACATGCATGGGGGCGGGGGAATTGTTTTAAAACTGACAGTAAAAGGCACTTCTTTAAAAGAGCAGGACAAACAACTGAGAAATAAAATCAGTTATTGATATTTTGATACATGGAAGGATTTTTTAAAATAGGGATAAAATATCACCTGGCAACACTGGCAGGGAAAATCAGAAGACAGATAACACATGGCTTTGTCAAGAATAAATTTTAAGATCAGTGTCATTTCCTTCTAGAAAGAATGGCAGGAATCCTACGCGGAGATGGAGTCATAGATGGATCACATGTGGATTCCATTATATTAGGAACGCTTTTCATTGAAAGCAGGATCGATAATGGTATCAGCACTCACTTATTTAGGTGTGGTAATAATATCGTGGTGATGCTGTTTAAAATGCTCTTCACTTTCTAGAGATGCCTGCCAAATATTTACAAATGAAGAGATATGATATTTGGGATTTACTTCAAAATAACCCTGTTGGTGGGGAATGGTTGGGAGTGGAGATGAAGAAAGGCTATCTGTGTATGTGATGATCATTTCTGAAGATGGGTCCATTTTGAAGATGGATGCGTTATAACATTCCTCCTATTTCTCTATATGCTTAAAATTGTTCCATAATGAAAAATATAAAGACGAGACTTAATAGAAAAAAATATATTTTAAATCAATATTTATGATGAAGTCAGGAAAGTCCTACACCAACTGAGGGAGATGCATGTCCCCAAGGAAGCAGGAAGTTAAAGCAGAGGCTAACACAGGCATCCCCCAGCAAGCCACGTGGCCACTCGGGGTAACCTTGGGACGCTAACTAACTTCCCGATCTTTTAGAGACTAAGTCTAGAAGGGAAGGAAAGCCGGATGAAGATTACATTCAGCCAGGCAATTAGTTAAGTCGTTTGAAGCACTGTTAGATCCTATACAGAGATTCAAAGAGAAACAGAAAAACACAGTACCACCATCCTGATTAGACAGTGCTTTTAAAGAAAAACTATGGTATGTGTTTGTTTTTTAGCCAGAGACAAACTAAACAAGGCAGTTCAAACTGACCCTATTTATACTGAGGAATTCAATTCAAAAGAGGTACCAGAGAGCATCAGGAGAAAAAAACAAACAAATAAAACAAACAAACAAACAAAACACGCAGGTTTTCTTGGATGAAGAGGGGATGGGCGAAGCTAAGAGTGAATTCTGCATCCTTCATGACCAGGCGTGAAGGAACGGCGTCCGTCCTCAGACAGGGGGCAGAGGATCCGTTTGAGTCCTTTTCCTTTCCTCTTGGTAAGCCTGGATCTTAATTTCTCTGAGCCTTCGTTTCCTGCTCTGCCACTTAATGCGGAGTTGGACCCGGGATTCCAGGCGGGGATTTATGTTAAGCAAGGCTGCCTTGTCAACTGGAAAGCCAGCACTTCCCATCAAGGAAAGGGACCGCGTGCCTGGCACGTGCTGGGTGATTCATAAATCTGAGCTCCGAGCCATTCGAGTTTACAGGCAAACACGAGGAGGCGGCTCCTGGCATCAGGATTTCCCCCCGCATTGCACTTCCCATGTCCCTTCCTTCCTGTGGGCTCAGCAGTTTCTCTCGGCGGCCCAAAGCCAAGGAGAAACCTGCTTGTAAATCGGCCTTTATTTTGACTCTTGTGTGAAATATTGGTTTAAGGAAGAAAAAGCTGCTCCCCCTAGTTTTAATATAAAAGCAAAATAAAGCCCCATCGCCATCATTTCCAAGCTTCAATGACCTTGGGCAAATTACCTCACCGCTCTAAACCCTGGTCTCCCCACCTGAATAACAATACCGCGCTGTGTGGACAAGTGTAAGGGTTGAATTAAATAACGTTTTGTATAGGAAGTGTTTCACCAAGTGAAACAGACTCATAGACACAGAGCCAACTGGTGGTTGCCAGAAGGGGGAGTGGGAGGGGCCTGGGAGAAAGAGGTGAAGGGATTAAAAAGCACAAATTGGAAGTTACAGAATAGTCACGGGGATGTAAAGCACGGGGAATCCTATCTAATAAAAACCTAATATGCAAATGGTCATCATACCCTTGCGCCCTCGAGCCTGGGCCAGGGGACCTGAGGCCGCGCCCCCCACCCAGCACTAGACCACGGGACCTGAGGCTGCGCCCCCTGCCCTGAGGGGCTTGATGGGGGTGGGGCCGGCCGGGTCTGGGTCTTGTGTGATTTCGAGGCATGTGTGGGTGGGCGGGGACGTGACTCTGGGTCCAGGGGGCGCACTCCAGACTCTGACAGGAGGGAGATTTTCATATACATTTTGCTAATTTTCTTTCATCTTTGACACCTATATTATAGAGAAAGGGCAAATAGCAATATTAAAATATTTCCTCTAATTAATTCCCTTTTAATGTGCACAAATTTCACGCACCGGGTCACTAGTATAGTCAATAATATTGCAATAAATGTGCATGGGGCCAGTTAGGGTACTGGAAATATTGAGGGGAATGCTATGTAAAGTATATCATTGTACACCCGAAACCAACACAAAATAACACTGAAAGGGAAAAAAAAAAGTGTTTAGCTAAACTTGGAGCGCAATATAGCAGTTGCAATGATGACAATAGTTACCACGAGTCCTATTATTATTATTAATTAATTAATGGGCAATTTCTTTTTCCAAATGTGTTGTGGTCTTGACGGGACTAGCCCATGCTCTAGGTTGAGCATAAGAAACACACAGTAGATAAGTGAGGGAGAGGGCATGTCACCAGTGACCATTTGGGGATAATCTCTTAGAACGCTCCATCCTCCTCCCCTCCTCCACCTTCTCCCCCATCAGGTATGATCCCCCTAAAGAATAAAATGGACAGAATGGAACCAAAAACACCACCCCACATTCTATAGCCACTGAAAAGTCACGAATACAGGAGTAAATGCCACGGGCCCTGGTTTGCAAATGTCTGTCATGTAGTTTCATGTACGTTATTTATTTGACCATTTATATCATGCCCCTACCTAACAGTCAGTGTTTCATTTGGCTGCTGTCAGACACGGGGAAGTGGGTATGGATGTGTCAATGTATATGAACCCCCCATATTCTCCATCCCCCCCCCCAGCCAATCCATCCCCACCCCAGCACAGAGAAGATAATTCATGGTGCTTGCCCTAGTCACAGCTCAGAGGAGAAAGCAGAGTCTGAAACCCTCTCGCATGCCTTATAGACATAACATAACTGGCCAACTATTTCTCCCTTCCAGACGGACAGGCTGCGGGGAGGAGAGCTGTAAAAAGATAGTGAGCCCTTCGTCAGGACTCCCGCCGACCACGATGGGGCAAGAGGGATGAGAGACGACTCTATACTGCAGACCAGATCCTGACCACAAGCAAATTCCTTTCCAAGAGAGCTCGTCCCTCCTTCCCTACCCTTGCCACTTGGGAGCCAATCAAAACCCCAAATGCCTAGTCCCTCGCCAGCAAGTCTACTTACTTGCGAGTAGGATATGGACAAGGTCTTACCCCAGATGCCTTCGCTACGCGTCGCCACTGTCCTCGAGACAACCGGTACTCGCTTGGTTGCATCTTTCGTTTTCCCAAAATGAAATAAAACCTGTTCTCAGCTTACCGAGGAGATTCCTGATTTTCATTTCTCAAGTGTACAAAAATGAGGGTGTCAGGGAAGTGAACGTTGTGATCAAGTCATTTTAAAACAGCATCTGGAAAAGGGAGCCCCTCCGAGCTGTGGTTCTTTTCTATGTCGGGATTAGAGGTCAGCAAAGGCACTTTTTACAATCTTCAGTGCTTCGTGAAGTTAAACCACAGTCGCCTCTGCTCCGTTCAACATACTGGCTGAGACCATGACCCCTCAGGGCACAAGGAGGTGGCTCCGGTGGTTGAGCTTTGTCCTGTGCACGAAAAGGTGCAACCGATCAATGTTTCTCTCTCTGTCTCTCTTCCTCGCTCCTTCTCTTTCTAAGCATATCCTTGGGGAGGAATTTAAAAAAAAGAATTTCACTTCAAGTAATGGAGACCACTGTTATATATTGGGGAACATTTTTAATCGTTACTGAACTCAGATTGTGCTGCAAGGGTCTGGGAGTCATCCCTCCACATTGTAGATGGTGAAATTGGAAATTCCACATTTCTCATTCTGGGCATGATTCATGCAAGAAAGAAAACCAGGGACTCAAACCAGTAAAAATGTACTCAAAGAAGAGTCCTTGGCTCGACATCAAAGAACTTGGCAAACGAATGTGGGTGTTAAGGAAAATGGTTTATGGTAAACATGTAGCTTTATTTTTTAATGATTGCCCATGTTCACCTGGTGTTTAAAAAATTATTGAAGACCTTCATTAACAGGTGCTTGCAGTTTTTGGTTTAGAAAAATCAAGTTGTGCCCTGACCAGTTTGGTTCAGTGGATAGAGCGGTGGCCTACGGACTGAAGGGTCCTAGGTTCGATTCCGGTCAAGGGCATGTACCTTGGTTGCGGGCACATCTCCAGTGTGGGGGGGGGGGGGTGCAGGAGGCAGCTGATCGATGTTTCTCTTTCATTGATGTTTCTAACTCTCTATCCCTCTCCCTTCCTCTCTGTAAAAAAATCAATAAAATATATTTTTAAATAATAAATAAATCAAGTTGTAAACTTTTATTACAATCGAAACTGGGGTTCTTAAAAAAATCTCGTCTTGACCAGATAGATATGAAACAATTGTAAAACTTTTAAAAGTGTATTGAGAAAAACCAAGCTTTTAAAACACACACACACACATTTGTCATTACCAAAGAAAGGCCATCTTTAGGTAAAAATGTCAAAAACACAAACAAACCCCCACATTGTATAGATAATGCAGCTAGTTCAAATTATCTAGTCAACGGGCCAAAAGCAAGCACTTGAGGTCTTCAGCTCCAATCTTCTGTTCCTTTCTTATCCCTGGAATTTCATGTCCACTTCTCCTTGTTGGGTGACTAAGTCCCATGATGGCAGAGAGGGTGACCCAGCCTTTCTTTAGTGCCACCCTGTGCAGCTGGTGGATGAACTGCTGCTGTCTCTTTGCCATCTCGTGGTTGAGGGTATTCCGGGCACCTGCATCAGGTCCCCTTGGGTCTCCTCTCCTCAATGCCCTTATCTTCCTTGCAGTCTTTTGTAGGCTGCCCTGGATGAGGCCGGCCCTGCAGAATGGTGGTCTGTATGCTTAATACACATTCTGTCCCACCACCTACCTTGCTCTTCGCCCCTGCTTGCCAGCACCTCCACCCCTCCTCTCGGCACAGAGGGCTGGAATACTGTATTTGCGCCCACAGGGTCTCCACGTATAGGAAGATGGATGGGCACAGTGGCCTGGCATTGCTGAGCCTGGCCTTCGGGAGCCTTCTCTGCTCCCTCTGTACTATCTGGTAATTCTGCTGGTGAGTGTGTGGAGGGCCCCTGTGACGTGGGTGGCATCTATAAGGGTCCCGTCTGCTGCACGTGTATTGCCTGCCTTGCACCAGGATCTGTGCCATTTGCTGCCTCTGCACCCTCTTCTCCTTCAACAACATCAAGCTCCACCTTCTCTCCGTCTCCTGCACTGCAAAGGCACATCCTGGGTTAGTCTTCTTTCTGGCAGTCTGGTGGACAAATGCGTCTTTATTGGTGTCATTCCCGTTGATGGATCCGTATCTGTGGCATACATGGAACCACGTCGCTGTTCTCACAACCTTTGTGGCAGTAACCTTTGGGCCCCCACTGGCAGGTGCCAAACAAGTCAGGTGCAGGTGATGGTGAGTGACAGTCACTTGGCCAGCGATGGCAGTGGGGCCTCTCAGGGGTCTCTGGGGCCTGCTCCTACTTTTGTTGATTAACCAAAAATTCTGGAGCAATTGCATTGGCTAAAGGGGCTTCTATTGTACTTGGGGTGCCTTCAAAGTCATTAATTTCAACTGAATTCAACAAATATTTACTAAGCATCTCTTATTGGTGAAACTCTTCATTGTTACCGACCTCCAGGATTATATAAGCGCGTAGGTGGCATGAGACAAATAGTAAAAATAATTGCAACAGATTAAGTAACAGTCAAAAGAAAGAGAGATCACGTTTGATCAGAGAATCAGAAAAATAGTCCATGGGTGGGGGGGGGGAACGATATTTGAGATGAACCTTGAATATAAGTAGATTTTCATCACAAAGATAGACAAAGAGAGAATGTTTGCAAGCAGAGATTACGGCATTTTTCCAATAGGCAATTTTCTTCTCGGTATTATCAGTACCAATTTGTCACATGACCGAATGCTTTATACGTTCCCGTGAAAAAGACGTAGGAATCTTAATGGGTCACGCAATCAACAAGGGCTAGAGAAGTGTAATGTCCAGTATAGGAGGAAACCATGGTCACGTGGCCCTGGCTTATTGAGTGCACATGTGAGTGGTCGGGGGATTCTGCAGAAAGAGAAAAGGGGGGTGGTAGACTATTAGGAAAGAATTCTTCCAGGAAGTAAGAGTCTACAGACAATTGTCCCAGCAACTGTCAATACATTATTAGGTCAGAACAAGGAGAGGCTAAGAGCACCAAGACAGCCTAGGAAAGTCCCAGTGGGGGGATACTTCATTTAAAGTTCACCCCAACTTGCTAATGCTGTTAGCCTGGACACATCACTCTGCCCTCTGAGCCTCAGCTTCCCATATTATAGGAGTGCTACAGAGATTAAATGAGACAGGGTAAGGGAAAGTTCTTCGCCAACTATGAACATTACTCAAATTTTAGGTGCTAGGCATTGCCGTTCTTATCATTACCATTAGGAAGTTGTTGTATTTATCCTTATATGATAAAATCAAATCCTGGAATAGAGTGGAAGTAAAGCATTGATTGACAAGAAGAAACAGAAGCAAAAGACATTATGAAGGGGGGAAAAAAGCAAATCTAATAGTTGATTGAATTGGTTGGGGCTGGGACCACAGAGCTAAGGAATTTTTTTAAAATTGCTTTCCACTGACAATGAAAGGAATGTATGGGCTTACAGCCATCAAAACTGAAGCTCGCCTTTGTTTGTTTGTTTTTTTACCTTGTTCTACATCCCAATACCCCCAACTTCTACTAGAGATTAGCAAGTTTCTTTCTTTCCTCCTATCCTGAAACTAAACCATGGAACGTACAGAAGCATGTGGTTTGGTGGGCTAAAAGTTACTGTCATTTATCAACTCCTACGGCAGACATGACAAATGGAACCCTGCGCCGCTAATACGTGGACAGATAAAATATGCTCTCAAAATTGATAGGACGCACACCCACCATTCTCCTCATTGCTGGCCACCAATATATCAACTGTCACCAAGTGATAACAGCCCACAACCGCCAATGGCGAGTTATCGATTTCTTCTGTAGCCAGCAGTAGTTGAAGTTGTGCGTGTACAGTATGCTTTAAAGCTTATGACCAAATGAACTAAATATGTTTCAGGAAAAAGCATTTTCATTTTCTAGGACAAGAACTTAAATAAAACTTTATTAAATTGTTTATAAGGAGGCATAAGTACCCCAATCCTATGCTTATAAAAAAAATCAATTTGGTTCTGATTATGTGGCTTTTCTCAACTCTATAATATGAGTTGTCATGAGTAGGCTAAGTTCTAGAGCAAGAATAGGCAGATGAATCACAAGATGGTAAAGATACTAAGATATAAGCATTACATTCTCTGTAAATCCAATTTATACCTTTCAAGGTTATTTGTTGTTCTGAATTATGTTGTCCAACTTTCCTCCATTAGAATGGCTAATGGGGCATGAACTATACTTGGCAAGATCTATGATCCAGGAGCAGGCCAGGCCCTAAGCAAAATTATGAAGTAGGAAAAATTATTATCCTTAGTATCCTTGGCTCTCTCTTTTGAACATTTTCTTTACCTGGCTCCCCAACCTTCTGTCTCTGTGGCCTTTTAGATCTCCTCCAGCAATATCCTACAGTCAAGATCGTTCTTGTCTTATCCTGCCTTATTGACAAGTATATGCCCTGAACTCTATTCCTTAAAAGACATGGTATCTGTTCATGAATGCTAAACTAAAGGGAGTTTCCTCAGTGGTAATTTAAAGTTTGTAGCCAAAGAGATTTTCCATACTCTTCAAATTGCACCCTGTAACATGGACACTCAAGGTAATGTGCAGGTAAAGAAAAGCATATCAAAGTTCCTGGTGGACCACAAACAGCTCCATAAGTATACGAAATTACTATTATTATTATTATTATTATTTCTCTGCCTGCATAAAGCGTCAGTGGTGTGTTGGGGCTGGCATGCACTGACTTACAAAAGCTGACTGCACCTCTCTTCCCCCAACTCCACACTCAATGACATGTTGGTATGTTGAAATCAACCATGGTGAGAGTCTTTACACCCTGGTAATTGGCGAGTGCTACATAACATGGCTTCCTCCTGCAACCCCAGAGAACTGGTTTATTTACCAGCACGTTCCTACATAAGATCATCCTTATGTAGCAATAGATGGTATCTTCAACTTTTTGATTATATGACCCATCTGAATTACCCCATTTCCCTGATTAGTTCTCCTCGCTCGACAGAACAACACAAAAGAATCTGGTCACACACATGCGCATCTCAACTCACTATTAACAACTAGCTCCACATACCTTTCCAGCAGCACATCTGGTTCTCTTCTCTGCAGTGTCCCTCTTTGGCTCTAGGGGGCAAACTGTGCCTGAGTCCCAGCTGATGCTGAACAAGCCCTTCATAAACTCTCCCCTTTCTTTAATGTCCATGAGCCTCTACGCACCTACATTCACAGTCTTAGAACTAGGCCTCTCCCTTCTGCCTTTCTTTTAAAGACACTGTCTTTGGCCTTCTCTAGTCTCTCTTCTAGAGTCATCTCATGGATCCCACAGCTTCAGCTATCACCTATCCATACCCCTAATTCCCAATCAAGGGCATGGACACAATTCGCGAGTATGTCTTAATAGAGCCAATCATAGAAAAGCCAACAGCTAAGATCTAATTCTCAGACCAATACGTAACTAAAGCTATGCTTTGAAACGCCGAGAGGCAGGAACATAGCAGAGACACCCAAAAAACAAAGCTCCGGATGGGACTTGCCATTTGTCATTTGTCCAAGAGTAGATGAGATTATTGGAACAACCCCTGAGTCCATGGATTTATCCTGTGGCCTGGGGATAGGAGTGAAGGGGGAGGAGAAGGAAGCCATCTGGTCCCTCCTCCTAAGAGCCTATAGTCTAGATCAGTGGTCGGCAAACCGCGGCTTGCGAGCCACGTGCGGCTCTTTGGACCCTTGAGTGTGGCTCTTCCACAAAATACCACGGCCTGGATGAGTCTATTTTGAAGAAGTGGCATTAGAAGAAGTTTAAGTTTAAAAAATTTGGCTCTCCAAAGAAATTTCAATCGTTGTACTGTTAACATTTGGCTCTGTTGACTAATGAGTTTGCTGACCACTGGTCTAGATAGTACCCCCTGAATGTTGCACATGGCAAAAATGGAAGGATAAAAACAAAATAGTATGATGGAAACTGCAAATCAACCCAGTATGAAAAAAGTCCACAGCTGCTGAGGGAATTCAGAGGAAAGAAAGAGATGAGATTTATTTGTAATCACAGGACGTCAGCACTGGCAGGGGGTAGGGGACCATGGAATGCAGCACCGTTGTTTTGAAAATAAAAATGAAATACAGACAGAAGTGATTTTTTCCAAAGTCCATTCAAATAATTGACTTAACCAGGAAAGCTTCCAGGTAAAGTTTGGAAAAAGAGAAGGTGAGTTTTGCATAGGGATATTTTGGAGGAGGAAAAAACATAGGTAGGTAGAGAGGAAGAAGATTTTAAGGAAAAAAAGATGCAAATAAGCAAGTCATGGGAGACAAAAGCAAACATTGCTGGTATGAAGCAAGCAGGAAAGATCAGAGCAAGGGTGAAACTCTGGGTAAAGAGAAGGCTTACCACTTATATTTCCTTATCCTCCTCCCTCATGGTATCTCTATGGCACCCCAGGGAACCAAAGGAGTTAACTGGAAAACCCTGCCATGTGAAGGCAGGGAGTGCAACAGTCAGGATAAGATAGGTTATGCTGTGTAACAAAGAGCACCAAAAATGTCAGTTGCTTAACACAATAAAGGTTGTGTTAAGCAACTGACATCATCCACACAAAGCGTACTATGGATTTGGATAGCTCTTCAGGGTAGCCTTCCTCCGTGGGGTAGCGCCAAGGTGGCTCCACCCCAACCATGCCTCCATGATGGCCACGGTAGGAGACTCATGTCCCTGCTCCTAAGTGCTTCAGCCCAGAAGTGACACACGTCACTTTCCACCCCACTGCATGCAGGGGAGCTGCTGAGAAATGTAGCTGGGAGGGGTGGAGAGCCAGAAATACTGATGAACTGGTGAGCTGGTAATATTTACCCCCAAGGGATAAGGCTCATTAGAGGAATAAATCTTGCATTACATTCACCAAGTGCATGACAACCTGTAAAATACCACTACATATATTTTCCAGATGATGCGCCCCAAGTTAAAAAAAAAACAAAACAAACAAAAAAACACCTGAGACTGGTTTAAGGTCACACAGCTAAAACTTAATTGGCCTGTACAGTCCAATTCCAGGGCCAGAGCCCTGGTCACTACAACAGAGCTCCAGGGAAAGGGAAGAAAGAGCAACTGAGGGAGAAGCAAGCTGGACTGGTCAAATGAATGCATATGCAAAAAGAAGTGTTAAAAATCACCACCCTCACCCTAGCTGGTTTGGCTCAATGGATAGAGCATCGGCCTGTGGACTGAAGGGTCCCAGGTTCGATTCCAATCAGGGGCACATGCTCTGGTTGCGGGCTCGATCCCCAGTGGGGGGCGTGCAAGAGGCAGCCAATCAATGATTCCCTCTCATCACTGATGTTTCTGTCTCTCTCTCCCTTCCTATCTGAAATCAATAAAAATACATATTTTTTAAAAATCACCACCCTAGTTCTCCCATTCATAGTTGAGAGACGGGGAGACAAAATGTGGCCAGCGAGCAGGGCTGGGGAGGCAAGCACGTGAGAGGCGAGCCGGTGCCCCCGCCCTGCTCAGTCTGCCACGTTTAAAACAGTTTGGCAGTGAGTCATCCCACTTGAGATATCAGAGGTTGATGGATTCCGAATCAGGGCTGGACCGCGAGGGCAAGTTCGCAGTAAACAAGAAAATGTGTGCCCTCAGGAAAAAAGGACTTGCGTGCACAGAGCATCACGCGGTTTACAAAGTCTTTCTGTCATCCCGAGGCCCGCTGGGCAAGGTGCCCCGGGCAGGAATGACGTTAGCCTGGAGGAACGTCTTCCTTAGCCCGTGAGAGATGCCGGGCACATCCTCCGCAAGTCCTCGGGGCAAGGAACCTGGTCCAGACAGAGTGGGCTTCTTCGGGCGCGGAGACACTCACCCGGCTGCAGGGCCCCGCAGCCAGGGGTGGGGATCCAGTAAGTCTGCCCACCTATGGCTGACTCTCATCCTCCCAGCCTGAAGCTTAGCTCTGGGCATCTCCAGGCAGCTCATTCCCAGCCCTTCCTCTCTGGGCAAGAGTGAGCTCAAATAATTTATGATCCAGCCGGTACGTAGCCGTGTTGCCTTGAGGGAGGCAGGTAGGTGCGGCCATCCGATTGGAGGGTGGTCTTGCCACTGGCAATGGGGCCAATGTCAGGGCTTCAATGAAAAGAGTAGACTTCGCTGAAACCGGTTTGGCTCAGTGGATAGAGCGTCGGCCTGCGGACTCAAAGGGTCCCAGGTTCGATTCCGGTCAAGGGCATGTACCTTGGTTGCAGGCACATCCCCAGTAGGGGGTGTGCAAGAGGCAGCTGATCGATGATTATTCTCTCTCATCGATGTTTCTAACTCTCTCTTCCTCTCTGTAAAAAAATCAATAAAATATATTTTTTTAAAAAAATAAAAATAAAAGGGTAGTCTTCTACCCCCACTGACACTGTCAGAGCCAAGTTCAGGGCAGGACTCCAACCCCAGCAGGGAAGAGGTAAGCGAAGAGTTGTCAAGGTAGACACCGGGGTCTCTAAAGGAAGTTGACAGGGAGCAGGAGGAGATGGGCCAGGCAGAGCACACAAGTGACCTACCATCTTGGCTCTTCCTGGACTCCCTCTGCCGTTCTCCTGCCTGCCCTGGACAGAGTAGGCTGGGCCAGAGACAGGGAAGCACCTAGGGCCGTGGTCGGCAAACTGCGGCTCGCGAGCCACATGCGGCTCTTTGGCCCCTGGCGTGTGGCTCTTCCACAAAAGACCACGGCCTGGGCGAGTCTATTTTGAAGAAGTGGCGTTAGAAGAAGCTTAAAAAATGTGGCTCTCCAAAGAAATGTCAGTCGTTGTACTGTTGATATTTGGCTCTGTTGACGAATGAGTTTGCCGACCACTGACCTAGGGGAAGGGCAGCTGTGTCTCTCGCTGCAGTGGGCAGGGGCGGTGGGCAGGGGCAGTGGCCAGGGCCAGGGCCAGAATCACTCCCACGGGCCTCAGCCTCTGGCCAGTGAGAAACAGCACTGCTGGCCAGATGAGCAGTGCCCTCCGAATGTTCCGGCGCCGGTCTCAAGCCCTCCGGCTCTTCATCTGGAACACGGCTCCCACCACTTCGTCCCTCCAGGACATCCTCCCCTCCCTGCTGCTGATGGTCTGCTCCTGTCCCATCCTTGGCAACACGGCCGCTGTGAGAATTACTCGCGGGCGCTCCATCTGTCTTGGGTTTGTGATGCGTAACCGGCTGGCTCTCCAGGCATCCTCCTCACCCTCTGATCTCAAGGCCCTTCCTTTCCATTCCAACGTGGGATGCAAATCCCCACTCCTCCCAGGGACACGGGGCCCTGGAGTCAAGGACAGAGACGCAAGGCCAGGGAACAAGGGAACAGGTGAGCTCGCTCTGGTGCAATCTGACCCCATACTCCGAAGCAAGCTCTCTTCCCTCTTCCGGTGGCACATCATTAAGCAAAGTGGCTCTCAACCCCGGGTGTTCATTAGGATCCTCTCGTGTGTGTGTGTGTGTGTGTGTGTGTGTGTGTGTGTGCGCTTTGTTTAAATATATTTTATTGATTTTTTTACAGAGAGGAAGGGAGAGGAATAGAGAGTTAGAAACATCGATGAGAGAGAAACATCGATCAGCTGCCTCCTGCACACCCCCTACTGGGGATGTGCCCGCAACCAAGGTACATGCCCTTGACCGGAATCGAACCCGGGACCCTTCAGTCTGCAGGCCAACGCTCTATCCACTGAGCCAAACCGGTTTCGGCTTGTGTGTGTGTGTGTTTAAGTGTCCAGACCCCACACACACCCCAGGCCAAGTCAATGAGAATGTCTGGAGTTTAGGTCCATGCCTTTGTACCTTTGTAAATCCTCCAGGTAATTTTAATGGGTAGGTAAGTTCCTATTGACAAGTCAACTCTCCAACGTATCCCGTTGGTCCCAGCGTGTGCATCACTTCCTTCGCCTCTCTTCATTCGTTACTGTTCCTGACAGTTACACACACAATACAAAGCGTGTCTGCATCCACATTCCACTCACTCCGTTAAGCCAGGTGCCCCTCCATCACACCTGTGAAGGGCAGGGGCAGGGTCTTATCACAGTTCCAGCTCCTCCACCTTGCACAATATCTGGCATGAGATGGACATCAACATCTATTGAACAATTCTATGAGATGTCCATGTCATAACTTTATTGCCGTAACTGTATTATTATCACAACTGCACAGTTGAGAAAAACTGAGGCCAGAAGAGGTGAGATGTCTCTGTCCAAGATTACAGAGAAAGCCAGTAAGAGAAAACGCCAGGAGTGGAACCCAAGCCTTCTGAGTCTGGTATGATTTCCATATGCTCCCTCTCACCCTCTCAGCAATCTTTGCCCCCATCTGCCCTTGTCTTTCCATTTGTCTTCACACCAGCCTTCAGGAAAATGAAGGTTGCTAAACTCTGGGCCACAGGCAAGGAACAGAGCTCATGTGCCCCGCACAGAACGGAAAGTCCCCAAGTCTGGTCCCAGAGCCGAGATTAAATAGGAAAGAAACGAGAGTGAGTACCGTATTTTCCAGCGTATAAGACGGCTGGGCATATAAGTTTTTCCTGGGTTTAAAAGTCGTCTTATACGCCGGAAAATATGGTAGTCCAATATATCTAATCCATTATATCTAATCCCATCAATATAGTCCAATGTACCGTATTTTTCGACGTATAAAACGACTTTTTAACCCAGGAAAATCTTATACGCCCAGTCGTCTTATACGCCAGAAAGTACGGTACATGTGGGTCATGTACTAAACCAATAAATGGTTGTGGATAATGAGGTTTGTGGCTGTGAAGGTAAGGAAATGTACCCTTCCATCAATAGGTCAGGTGCTCTGCTCCATGGTGGCCAGCAGAGTTCCCGACAGGCAGGGTTATGGACAACACTGAAGGGACTTCCACAGAAGGAGGTACTGACCAAGAATGTCCATCTTAAAATAGCACCCCCCTGCCCTAGCCGGTTTGGCTCAGTGGATGGAGCATGGGCACACAGATTCCTGGTCAAGGGCACATACCTCAGTTGTAGGCTCGATCCCCGGCCCTGGTTGGGGTACATGCAGGAGGCAACCAATAGATGTGTCTCTCTCACATCAGTGTTTCTCTCTGTGTGTCTCTCCCCCTCCTTTCCACTCTCTCTAAAAATCAATGGAAAAATATCCTCGCGTGAGGATTAACAACAACAACAAAAAATAGCATCCCCCAGCACTCTATCACATGCATCACCACCTGGTCATGAAAAGATACAACATTATACATTTTTATTTACTTCATTTTAGTCTCCTAATAGAACAGAAACTCCCTATCGGTCACTGCTCTCTCCCCAGCAATTGGAACTGTGCATGGAATATACATGCTCAGTCAACATTTGTTCCATGAATGAATGGGTTGGAAACTCTATTTCTGATGGCGCTCTTAATCGCTAGCCTGTACCATCTGTCAGAAATTTCTTGATTTCTCCAAATTTGTACAGTGAACATTAACCATATCTATGTCTTAAGCGAAACGATGCTTAAATATTTAGCACAATATCTCACATATATCAGGGCTTTAAATGTGTACATTTTCTTCCCTCCTCCCTTTATCGCCCTTTTCTAATATGCCTGTATGTCCTAACTTTCCTGGAACAGCCCTAGCTTACACCTGTTGTCCCAGTGCAATTATCAACAGCTCCCCTTTTACTATCAAAATGCCCTGTTTAGAATGACTAATGATATGGTAATCCAAATACGGGTGCAGTTGCAATCTGAAATGTTGATTGAAGCTATTCAGAGATAATGACCATGTACTGGGAAGTAATGGGTATTTTCACCAGAGCTCGTCGTTAGCTGGAGTGACATGCCATATGCATTTGCCCTGCCTGCCTCGCACAGCCTGAAAATAATCCATGGAAATGTTAAAGCTCTAGACACATGGGAAAGGGTGCCATTAACACTTCACAGAATGATACGTTGGAATAGCAGTCTTTGAATCAAAAAACAGAGGCTGATGCCCGACCGGAGTGGCTCAGTGGCTGAGCGTCCACCTATGAACCAGGAGGTCACAGTTCAATTCCCAGTCAGGACACATGCCCGGATTGCGGGCTTGATACCCCCCCATTGGGGGGCATGCAGGAGGCAGCCAATCAATGATTCTCTCTCATCATTGATGTTTCTATCTCTCTCTCCCTCACCCTTCCTCTCTGAAATCAATAAAAATCCTATATAATAAAAGTCTAATATGCAAATCAACAGAACAACCGGTCGCTATGATGACCACTGACCACCAGGGGGCAGACGCTCAATGTAGGAGCTTCCCCCAGTCCACAGGCCCCAGGCCGGCCAAGGTAGGTGCCAGCGGGTGCCTCCCCACTCTGATCTCACCATGAGTCACCCCACAGATTGGCCCTGACTGCCAGCCAGGCCTAGGGACCCTACCTGTCCACTGGGCCTCTAGTATATTATTTAAAAAAGGCTAAAATCCCAGTTGTGACATTTTCTAGACGGTGGTCTAGAAGGGTCATGTGACTCTCCTCACCTGTAAACTGGGTCAGTGTTATGTGGCCCACCGTCCACCCCCAGGTCACGTCACACAGCAGGTTAGGTACCACAGGAATGCTTGCGGAGTCACTGCAGCTATGTGGCTCTCCAGGAAACACCGATGCCCACCAGGGAAGCTGTCTTCCCAGACTTCTCCGGGAGCGTCACCTCACCCATCCCCCAACTCCGAAGGAACCAGGTGGCGGGAGAGACAAGGGGAGGACTTGGCTGTCTCATCTGGCGGAGCACAGGCACAGTGAACGGAGCCCGGGGGAAAGCGATGCGGCGAGGGCAGAGAGCGTTTCCTCTTTGTAAACCTCTGTTCCCCAAGCCAACCCGTAGGAGAGCCCAGGGAACGTGGCAGGAGAAACGTGTAAACACTACGAAGTCACCGGAATTCCCTGAGGACGCTTTCAGGAACCGCGGGTGCATACACAGCACCGTCAGGCCCTCCCGGGAAGTGTACACGTTGGCACGCCTCCGGAAAGGGAGCTGGGCCGCTGTGGTGGGGAGCAGTGGGGACAGGGGTGCTGGGAACTGTGTGTGTGATTCCGCTGGCTGGCCCTCTACTTGCCACGTAAAACATAACACATAATCCTATCTAATAATAGACAAATATGCAAATTGACCATACCTCTGACACACCCACAAGCCACGCCCACTAGCCATGGCCACCATCCAATCAGAGCGAGTATGCAAATTAACCCAAACCAAGATGGCTACAGCCACAGAGAGCAAGGTTTCCTAGGTAACAGAGGAAGCCAAGCTTTCCGCCTGCCCTTTAGCTGGTTGGATGCTATCCCGTGCACCAAAGCGCTGCCAGTTCGATTCCCAGTCGGAACACACGCCCAGGTTGCGGGCTCCATCCCTGATGGGGGCCTGCAGGAGGCAGCCGATCAACGTTGCACTCTCATATCAATGTTTCTCTCCCCCTCTCTCTAAAATTTATTAAACTATTCCTTTAAAAAAATTGGCCACCTCAACCCCAGAGGGGAACGTTCATGTTGAAGAAACTGGTGGGGACAGGCTGATCAGGACAACCTCTAACCAGGAGCCAAATTCTCAAGCCTGGGCCATATGTCCTGCTGCTTTCGCCCCAGTTCTACACATCAGTTTAAACATGAACAAGAACAGCCCTTGCCGGTGTGGCTCAGTGGCTAGAGCGTCGGCCTGCAGACTGAAGGGTCCCGGGTTTGATTCCGGTCAAGGGCACATGCCCGGGTTGCGGGCTCCATCCCCAGTCGGGGGGGAGTGCAGGAGGCAGCCGGTCCATGGTTCTCTCTCATCATTGATGTTTCTATCTCTCTCTCCTTCTCCCTCCCTCTCTGAAATCAATAAAAATATATTTTTTAAAAAAACATGTATCTGAACTCCTCATGACACAGGAGAGGCCAATGGATCTAAAGACAAGCCTTTGCTTGGACCTATTTCCAACACAAGCATTTATCCACTCTTCCAGAAGGCCTCCCCAGGGACGAGGTGAGGTGCTGAGGTTACATACAAATAGGACAAGACCCCCACTCTTACGGAACCCACACTTGGCACCCACGTGGGACCCCAGAGGCTGAGAATCCTAATATAACTTCCATGGACAGTGACGCTAATGACTGGGTACTGAGGGGGTCCAACTCAACAGCTCCAGACTGTCATTTCTTTCCAGGAAGAGCTTTTCAAGCATTCTCCTGTTTCTCCCTCAAAATTAAATTCCCTTCTGGTGCCCTTAAAAAAGCCAGTGACTCTAGTAAAACTACAACAAAAAAATGCAAGCAGGAAATAACAGAGAAAGAGGAGCTGTCCAAATCAATGGTTTTTTCTCCCCTCTGAGAATCCAAACGTTTCCCCAAAATACTTCAAGAAAACTGTAGGCACAGGGCAAACAGACTCCACTGCTTGGCTTAAAATGTGTCATTCTGGAACCCCTGCCTTCTTAAGATAAGCTCTGAGTTGGCGAGGGACGCAGCGTGCCAGGAAATTGAGGACGGGAGGGTATTTTCCCAGGCGGTATTAACACTCCTTCCCATGCTTTGCAGAGATTAGAACTTTTATCACTGGCTCACACACCGAAAAGAAATTGTATTACGCGGTCGTGGGTTTTTGTGAAGGCAGAATGGACCCAAATTGTTCCCTCTCTCCGCATACTGTGAGATGACGCGGCTGAACACTGACGGGGGGGGGGGGGGATCCAAACCCCCCTAAACGGAAGCTCCCCCAGTTATGATGGGGGCACCTTTTCACCATGGACAAGACTCAAGAGGAGGATGGATTTACAGAAACATGTACTTTGAGGAAGGGAATGAAGGGGTTGCATTGGATCCTTGATGACAGGTCTCTGGGCAGAAGAGAAACAGGGGTCCCCAAGATAATGCCAACTGATCAAGGTAGCCCAGGACATTAGGACAAGCGCACGCAGCGAGAGGAGGCAAGAACAGTCGAGAATCTCAGCAGGCAGCCCCCGGGCCGGTGGGAGTCAGGGATGGTGGCTGGCAAAACATACAAAAGACCAGGCTGGTTTTGCTCAGTGGATAGAGCGTCAGCCTACGGACTGAAGGGTCCTGGGTTCAATTCCAGTCAAGGGCACATGCCTGGGTTGCGAGCTCAATCCCCAGTAGGGGGCGTGCAGGAGGCAGCCGATCAACGATTCTCTTTCATCATTGATGTTTCTATCTCTCTCTCCCTCTCCCTTCCTTTCTAAATTCAATAAAAATATATTTTTGAAAAAAGAAAGAAAGAACTGTGTTTCTTTTTTTTAAAATATATTTTATTGATTTTTCACAGAGAGGAAGGGAGAGGGATAGAGAGTTAGAAACATCGATGAGAGAGATCAACCAGCTGCCTCCTGCACCCCCCCCCCCCACCGGGGCATGTGCCCACAACCAAGGTACATGCCCCTGACCGGAATCGAACCCGGGACCCTTCAGTCCGCAGACTGACGCTCTATCCACTGAGCCACACCGGTTTCGGCGAAAGAACTGTGTTTCTGACATGGTCACTTACTAAATGACTATCGCAGGCCAGATTTCAGTTCAGCGTTCTACACCCATGATCTCATTCATTCCTCATACCAGAAACAGGCAGCGGCGATTATAAGGCTCCCTTGGCAGGTGAGGAAGGTGTGAATCAGAGAGACCCAGTGGCTGGTGGGCAGCGTCTTGATGGAAACGTAACCCCTCTAGCTCTACAGCACGGGTCGCGGCCATTCTCCTTCCGAGGCCTCTTCCCTGTGCCACCTCCCACCACCACGCGATGGGGCGCATCCACGCTCTGGCCCGAGCAGCGCTTGGGTCCTGGAGGTGATCCGCCTGAACCTTTAGGTTCTGCATGGCAGCACAGGGCAGGGGCAGTGTCCTGGTGTTTTCCACATCCCTAACCCCTGGCCTGCTGGACAGAAGGAGCCCACCTGCTGCTGGGTGACAGGCAGGAAGTCCGGGCCAGGGGGCTGCCTGCTGGCCAGGCTACGGCGGAGAGCAACGACTGCCGGTTACCCCATCGACGGCCTGATTGAACGCCGGTAACTCAGAGATGCTGTTCAGAGCTGAAACAGATGAGGCGGGCTTCAACTAGCCGTGAAGAGCAATTAGGCCTCCCAGAACAGCGTCGGGGTTTCAGGTCTGACCAGAAAGAGGGGCCGCCATCTGTCGCCATGATTAGCAGTTTTCCAAACAAGAGACAGAAAAAAACAACCACTGCCGAGGTTGACTCGATGCACAAGAGGACCTCCTACTAAGTGTGGGCACGGTGCCAGGTATGGGGACACGGGACAGGACATGCCTCTGTCCTCCAGTCCTTTCCATCTGGAATGATAAGGTTAAAGAACCCAAGGGCCCATATCAATGTCAACTGAGTCTGTTCCATCCCTGAGAGAGTCCAGGGCAGGAGAGTTTGCCCCAGTAGGTTGTAAGGGAAGGAGATCGCCAAGGGAGTCTCCCTGGGGAAATGAGACTGGGAAGGGGCTTTTAAAAATGGGCAGGGCCCTGACCGGTTTGGCTCAGTGGATAGAGCATCGGCCTGGGGACTCAAGGGTCCCAGGTTCAATTCCAGTCGAGGGCATGTACCTTGGTTGTGGGCACATGCCCAATAGGGGGTGTGCAGGAGGCAGCTGATCGACGTTTCTCTCTCATCGATGTTTCTAACTCTCTATCCCTCTCCCTTCCTCTCTGTAAAAAATCAATAAAATATATTTTTTAAAAATGGGCAGGATTCTGGTGAGTAGAAAGGAGGGAAGGAGCATTCTAGGCAGGGCACACAGAGGGAAGCTACGAAGAAAAGTCTGCAAAGTTGGAAGAATGGCTGGAGCCTGAACAGGGCAGCCTTGACGGTCAGGCGAGGTGTTAGGACAAAGAGACGTGTGCCAGGAACAGTGAGTAAAAATACTGGTAAATAAGTGGGAAATCTAAACAAGCATCAACTATGTTAAACAGAATAATAAAATCTCACTTGACGGGTTAACAAAACAGGGGAAGAATTAAAATACTGAACCACAAAAGCAAGTATGTTGATAGAAAGCGATCAGCATGAAAATGTCTCATTTATCACAAGGAAAGACTTGGTTGAGCCTCTATGTTGGCGTAACCATTTAAAGGACAAACATAGAGTGCATAGCTTCAAAACAAGGAAAGAGGTAAATCAGAATTTTAAAAAAGATTCAAACTGGTCTAAAGACAAATTTCAATTGATCTAAAGAAAGACAAGAAGGAAAACTGGAGGTGAGGGACGGAAAAAAGTGGGATGAATAGAAAGCACATCATTAAAATGATGCATTTCAATCCATACATACCAGGATTACATTAATTATAAAGGAGCTAAATTCTCGAAAGAAATTACGTTAAATTGTATAAAAAAATAAAAACTCAGCTACAAGCTCTTTATAAGAGACCCACCAAAACGTAAGGACAGAGAAAACTTGAGAGTAAAGAATGAAAAAATATATATTTTTTTTGAATTATTGTAACCTAAAGAAATCTGAGGAACTAAAGCATCATCAGTGACAAAGTAGATAACTTCAAAGTGAAAAAAAAAAAGTTCTATTCATAAAAAAGATATAATACTACTCCTTCCCCAAAGCAGGCCACTCCCAAACAAGATTATTGAATTTCCCCTAAATTAACTGAATGAATTACTTGGGGTTATGTTGGCACGGGCTATCCTATTTTTTTTAACAAACGGATTGCTTTTATACCAGACATTTTTATATAATTTTACTATAAACAGAAAATGTTCTTACAGCAGATAAAATAAGGTGAACCTGTTTCCCCAACTAGCCTATCTTCAAGCTAAAAACTGCTTTCAGACTGAAAATGTTTTTCCATTTCAGCTACTCAATAGTTATGATACAACAGAATTAGCATTGCAAGCTATTACTGTCTTCAATCAGACCCCCAAAAAAGGACTGTGTCGCTATAAAGTGTTATGAACAAGTCTACGGATTTTTATAAGTATACAGGAGAAAAACAGACACAGTAAAATTCAACATGACTCAAGAGAACAATTAGACCCAGAGAAATCAATACAGTACAATTTTCTCTTGCATAGTTTTGTGGGTTTTTTTTTTTTTTTTGCATACACACTGCATTAGAGAGGGTTTTGCCATATTAAAATTTCCAAAATAGATGACAGTGCGTGGTACAAAGGACCAAAACCACGGGCGTGATGGAAAGTCATTTCATGGCAACTAAATTAAACCACTCAATCACAAGGCTGATGATAGAGGCGAAAAGGCAGAGCCACAAGGCAAGTGAATGCTCAAAAGACAGTTCAGTGAGGGCTGCTGCCTGGTACCTCTGGGTGGAGCAGTGTTCAGAGGGGCGGGCGTGCCAGGCACAGGCGCAAGGGTCTCCAGAACCTGGGCACAGTGGAATTTCCAGAACAGCCTGGACTGGTGGAGTAGATTTATTTCTAACAATGAGATTCATATATATATATATATATATATATATATATATATATATATATATATATATATATATATATATATATTAGAGGGCCTGGTGCATGAATTCATGCATGGGTGGGGTCCGGCCAGCCTGGCCAGGGGGAGGGGACATGGGCAGTTGGCCGGCCTGCCAGCTGGTCAAACTCCTGGTCGAGGGGACAATTTGCAGAGTAGCCTTTTATTATATAGGATATACACTGAGTGGCCAGATTATTATGCGTTCAGAGATCATCATAATCTGGCCACTCAGTGTATAACTAAACATGATTTCACTTTTATAGGTGGCTGAGATTTTTTCAAAAAAAAAAAATCCTAAATCAGAAAAGAATAAAGTAAATAAAACTCTGGCCAACCAAAGCATCTGTATATTTTTTTTTCTAGAAAATATAGTCATTTTTAAATCATAGGAAATAGTACCACTGGCTCATCTGGTCATTTAGATCTTTGGCTCACTTTCAATATTCCTATAGATGTAACCCACTCCATTGCTAACAGATTCGGCAAAGGTGGAAGTGGCAAAATTCCCCCATGTTGACCCTGATCCTCACCTGGATGACTCCTCGAAGGCGACTGAGAGGCGATTCCACTTTAAATACACTTCCCCTGCCACTCGGTATTACCTTGAGTATTTTAGTAGTGTATGAGAATCTTTACCCTTTTGCACTCAGATGTCGAGTGTGACTCAACACGGTTAGCATTAGAATAAAGGAATCGAGAAAAAAGCAAGCGAGTGCAAAGGGTTAACCCCTCACTAATGGGCGAGTCTTCCTTGGGTCTACCATAAATGTTGAACTCTCTCTCTATAATGGTTGAAAGCATTGGGTTTTAGAGTCCAACACACCTAAGTCAGTCCATCTCTAGCCATAGGTCAGTCCTTGGACAACTTCCCTAAGCCTCAGTTTCCACAGCTGTAAAAGAAAAGGGTAGCCCCCAGGCGTTTGGCTCAGTGGATAGAGCGTCGGCCCACGGACTGAAGAAAAGGGTAATGATATTACCAGAACTCAAGGGTGAGACCTGAAAGACATCACCCATTAAAATGTTCCATCCTCACCACCTCCACCCTGCAGGAAGGGGGCCCGGCGGGCACCATCCCTCTGCCTAAAGCCCTCCCTGCCTCACATCTCACAAATTGAATCCTAACACCTTCTCTCAAATGTGCTCACATACCTCCGCCTCCCCAAGCCTTGAGTGGCGTATATTTGTTGCACGCGTGTTTTGGAGCTAACAATAATGACCCTATCTTCTTATTCTTCTCAGGTAGGCAATGCCAAGTTTGCAATCTCCCTCACATTTTATTTCAGAGCCATCCCCGATCCATAATTCTAACCGAGTCATAAATAAAACATCTTGTATGATGGATGATTTTATATAATTTCCTGAAAAACCTAGGTATAAATTATTTACTTTCCAAATGGTAGACACATTTTAAATATGCCAAGGGAGGTGCTATTTAATGTGCCACAGGGTGAGTTATTTTGTAAAGCAAAACACTCATCTTCAATATAGTCATGCATCTCCCAATCTGTCTGTTTTATGACTAAATTTTTATTTATCGTGTTTGCTTAAAGCATGACCTCTCTGTAGATTTTATCAGTTATTTGTGTATTATACCCAGATGGTAAAGCATATTAACTTTTAAATGTTCACCTTAACGCCTTCTCTCTCGCTCCAGCTGTGTTAGACACGGGGGTCTCCATCTTTGACCAGTGGGGTTACTAGAAAGACAACTGAGAACATCACCAATTCAGATTCCAAAACTACAGCAGAATCAGTTGAACAGATGATACCAAAGGTCTAGGCTATGTCTCTGTTGACAAAAGCCATCTTTCAGAGAATTCTAGAACAGTCTTTAAAACGCATTTCTTGGGTGACAGCCAATACTATAATTGTGTTTTACGAGTATGATGATTATATTGTCCATCTATTCTGCATAAATTTGAATAATACATTCAAGTGGCCCTAACCTCACCTATGTAACAATTAGTGCAATTAATTAGTCCAAAGATATTCCAACCCTGTATTCTAGGCGTGACACCCAGGAAATGTATAACAGGGTGTAAAATTAACCAGGTTAATTCTCTCCCAGATAATATGCCACAAAGGCATACTGTGTGAGGCAGTCACCTGTTCCGGGACACTGAAGTGTCAAAAATAAATCACCCGGACATCATGCTGAATGAAATAAGCCAGTCAATGAAAGAAAAATACCACATGATCTCACTCATTTATGGATAATAAAGAACATTATAAACTGATGAACAAAAAGATAGGTACAGAGACAGTAAAGCATCAAACAGACTGTCAAATTACAGCGGGAAGGTTAGGGAGAGGTGGGGGAGATAAGAGATCAACCGAAGGACTTGTATGCATGCATATAAGCATAACCAATGGACGCAAAATACTGGGGCGTGAGGGCATGTATGGGAGTGGGGTGGGGGGCAATGGTAAGATATGTACACATATAATACCTTAATAAAAAAAAATGAAGGAAAAAAAAAGGTCAAAATGAAAATAAATAAATTATCCGGGACTTCAGGTAGGACAACTCTGACGAGGGGGTGCGACTTTGAGGGCATGCTAAACGCAGCATCAGATGGGGGTGGTGTGTTTGGTGGAAAGAAAGAAAGAATGGCTGGCTTAAGTCATGGTAAGAGGGTGGTCCAGTAGGGGTGTGGAATCAAGTTATTTCCACAAGCTCAAGGTTATGCAACCTCAGACCAGCCTAGGAAAGGACTGTAACATGCATTAAGTTATCACTCGGTGCCAAGCGCTTGGCTAAGTGTTAGGCGTGTATCCCTTCATCCTTACCACCCCAGAGACAAGCACTGCGTCTCCATTGCACAGAGGAGGAAACTGAGGCTCCCAGCGCTTAGTTTGCCCAACCCCCTGCTCCTTCGCCCCACCACTCTTCCTTTCCACGGGAAACGGGGCCGACTCCCTGTGCAAAGGAGGCGAGTCATCAAGTTAACGGGCCTGAGTCGTTCCTTCATGGGTCACCCCCTCTTTTCTGTGTCCTCATCTATTCTTTTCCTGAGAAGCAAGGGGAAGGACATGGGGATGCCCCACTGGGCCCTGGAGTCCCATCCCAGCACAGTGCCCTGCACGGGTGTGGTTAACGCGTGACTGATGCTGTGTGTACCTCTGTGATGCTCCATGTTGAATATGAGGGGGTTGACCAAGTATTGGCTGGAGGAGACTTCAGCTTTCAAATGTCTGAGAAAGAGGCACCAGCCTTAGGTGGGTATAAGGATGCTACATACTGCGGAACGGTCTAATGCCAGCGCCTCCCTAGAAGCGAGAGCTCCATGGGGCATTTTTGGGCGTCCTGTGTTTTATCTGGCAACCCTAATTGGGGGAGAAGGTCTGAGGCTGAAGCATTTACCCAGAATAAGTTAACCCTGGGGGGCTGGCCATCAACTCCAGGATGCTTATGCAAGAGGTGATTAAAGCACATCTCTGTATCCAATGTGGAGGTTTGAACAAGAAGAAATGGGGTCAAGTCAAAGCCTGAAAGAGTCCATTTGGGCATTTATTGAACACCTATTTTCGGTGTTCTAGCGCCATTCTAAAAATCACCTCCAACGCCCACAAAAGCGTTGCAGTGTGTAAACGGGTGCATCATTTAAGTGCATCGGCAAGCCAACCGATGTTCCGAAAGTTAAGTGACCTGCCGAAGACCCCATAGTTAACAGTGACACAGGCAAAGCTCTCCAGTCGCTGTCTGGCTCCAAAGCCATTTCTCCTCCACCACTTAGCCACCGCCCCGCCCTCTCCTTTCATGCCTCTATAATTTTCCTAACATCCTGCAATCTGCCTTCTTGTCTAGAACATTTGGAAAAAAAAAAAACACTGTGTTCTCATTCAGGAGAAGTTTGTTTTAGGGGGGGAAAAGTTTTTGATGGATTTTATAGACGGGGTCACACAGGGTCTAGAGTCAGGAGACCACTCTATGACAGGCCTCTCTAGGCCCATGGGTTTCTTACTGCGGTTGTCATTCTCCATGCAATGACCTATTTAAAAGAAAAAGAACCAGTTGGGAATTCTTTTTTACACTTTCTTTTGGGTTTCAAAATGCTTGAGAAAAACACACGTACGCTTCTATGAATAATTTAACATATTCCAGAGGGTATAGACAGAGCCTAGCATCTACCTAAGAAGGGAACTACCCACAAGTCCGCCCCCAACTCCTCCATGCTGGTCTAGGAGTAGAGAGGGGCCTGTCTTCCTGGATTCCTAGAGCCCAGCACAGCCCCGGCCACACGGCTGACACCCGGAAATGTTTGTGGCAATGAACTGCCTCGATTCCAGGGACCATGAATTCCATTCCTTCTTCTGAGTTTGGGGTTTAGCCTATTTGTGAAAAGAACAAAAGTCATTCACATGCTGACCTCATTGAGTGGTCAGCTCTTTCCTGGGAGGCAGGAAGCTCTTTTAAGAGTCAGGAGATAGCCCTGGCTGATTTGGCTCAGTGAATGGAGCGTTGGCCTGCGGAATGAAGGGTCTCGGGTTCGATTCCAGTCAAGGGTACGTGCCTGGGTTGCGGGCTTAATCCCCAATAGGGGGTGTTTAGAAGGCAGCTAATCAATGATTCTCTCTTATCATTGATGTTTCTATCTCTTTCCCTCTTCCTTCCTGTCTGAAATCAATAAAAATATGTTTACAAAAAAAAAAAGAGTCAGGAGACAGTATGATGATCGCCAGAGGGAAGGGAGGGAGGTAGAAGAGGATAAAGGGGGGATAAATGGTGATGGAGAGAGACTTGCCTTGGGGTGGTAAACACACAACACAATATACAGATGATGTATTATAGAACTGTATACCTGAAACATATGTAATTTTATTAGCCAATGTCACTCCCATAAATTCAAATTTAAAAATTAATAAAAATAAAAGAAAAAGTAAGGAGAATACCTGAGAGACGCATTCCACAGGGGGACTGAAAAGGCTGGGCTCTGGGGCCGAAATCCCGTCCACCCTCAGGCACGTAACTTCACCACTCTCCCTTTGCCTCCTTTCTTCGCCTGCAAATCTGTTCAGTCCCGGTGCCTCCTTCACAGGTGTGTTTTGAGGATTAAATAAAATAATCTTACAACAGGACCGGGTTCATAATTCGTGTTCAAATACGATTCAGCGTAGCTTTTCCCCAAGAGGTCAAGCTAAAGTCACCTTCGAAAACACTCTGCTCGCTGAACGAAAGCCAAGTTTGATCTTCTAATGCCACCTCTTTAACTGCCAATGCAAATGCCAAGCTAGAACTTCAGAAGGAAGAGAGAGAAACGGGAAAATGGAGAAATGTCAGTGCCAGAATGGTTGGTGCCTGCTCCCCTCCAAGGTGCCCTCAGGGCGGTGCCAAGCCATGAATCAAATATCCATCAATACGTCTTACGAAACACGCAGGGAATGCCAGGGCAAAGGCACCGTCCAGGCCCAGGGCCCACAAAGGGCCCTCTCTTGCCCACTAGCCTGAGTCTGACTCATAGTCCACCTACTGGGTGTTGAGAATTGGGGTTTTGAGGACTGAGTCATCGGCCTCCAGATGTCCACATACTATTTTCACTGTGAAACAGGACACTCATCATTAGACTATCTTCCAAAAGAATTGTGACGGTCAGTTGTTCCTTTCGGTACCTAGGATCCAAATCACCATCATTTTTCGAAAGTGTCTCAGCGGCCTATTAAAAACTCAACCCCAAAGTCATAATAGATGTTAAGACTTCCGATGTCAAACAGGTGCTCAGAAAATCAATCTATAGCAAGAGGAAGTGAACTGAAAAAAAAAATTTTTTTTAATCATCCTGCGCTATTTTTATTCAATATACTGCTGCGATCTGACACTAGGGAGAATGAGATTTGCTTTTTTTTTTTTTTAAGAAGACAACAGATGCCAGAAAGAGAGAAACGATATCACTGGGTCACTAAATTATTGGTCAAATCAATTACTCATCGTTGTCAATGAATATTGATTAAACAGCCATAGTTTGATTTGTACCACATGAGAAACTAGTCTCTTATTTCTTAGCCGTCTGAGTCTGGGCCTGAGATCTTTCATCACTTATGATTCTTTTCTAGAAGAAAATGCTTTTGGCCCAGCCATTGTAGCTCAGTGTTTGAGCGTTGACCCATGAACCAGGAGGTCACAGGTCACATGCCCGGGTTGCGGGCTTGATCCCCAATGTGGGGCATGCAGGAGGCAGCCGATCCATGATTCTCTCTCATCATTGATGTTTCTCTCCCTCTCACCCTCTCCCTTCCTCTCTGAAATCAATTTTTTAAAAATGTATTTAAAAAAACTCTGATCACCTCTTTCTTGCTCAAAACTCCCCCTCGTCTCTCCCCATTAGGGACCAAAATCTTTGTCCCACAAAGCAAGTCTTTCCATCCTTCCTTCCTAGCTCAGCTCCACTTTTCTGCTTCGTGCACTATGTCCTACCTTCCCAGGACAACTCACGGCTGCCCCTACCAAGTCCAGCATCGCTCCCTTGACCCTTTGTTCATTCTATTTTCTAAGCCTTGAGTCCCTCATCAACTTCACCCACTTCAAATGCAACTGTCCCCACTCCACCTCCCTTGCCTCCCCCCTCGTCCTACACCAGCTCGAACGAAATACCCACACTGTCCTTTATCTCGGCCTTATATAAGACAAATCCCTATCCATGGTGTTCTTTCCTTCCGACAGGAGCTGAATATCGGGTAATGTTTTTGTTGTGGTGTTAGCACCCGACAATGGTCTTTGGCAGACTGGCTGTGTTGGCTTCATCTTTGTATCTTGTGTCGCCCCTGCTTCCTGGACCCCGGTGCGTGTCCCATATGCATCTGTGGATAGAAAGAAAGAAGGGGGAAAGAGAAGGAAGGAAAAGAGGGAGAATGGAAGGGGAGAATGGAAGGGAAGAAAGGAAGGTCATGTGTGCAGATGTGAATCTAGGGAAAATAGACCCTAACATTAGGGGTAGGGGTGTGTGTGTGTGTGTGTGTGTGTGTGTGTGTGTGTACGTGTTCTGTGTTGTGATGCTGGCATGGAAGCGGACAGAGAAAACTTGGGGAAGTGCACCATAAAAGCACAGTGTAAACTGATGGGAAGGGGAAATCTTAACCAGCTAAGCAAGCTGCTTCCTCAGGCCCAAAAGCACAGTGGAATCCACCTGCCTGGCACCTTTGTGAATAGCCCCCTCCTTCTCGCTGGCCAGTCTGTGTTTTAGCACTTTCTCTCTTTCTTTCTTTCTTTCTTTTTTTTTTTTTTATTGACTTCAGAGAGTAAGGGAGAGGGAGATAGAGATAGAAACATCAACGTTGAGAGAGAATCATGGATCGGCTGCCTCCTGCACAGCCCCCACACTGGGGATCGAGCCCGCAACCCGGGCATGTGTCCTTGACCAGAATCGAACCTGGGACCCTTCAGTCCGCAGGCCGACGCTCTGTCCACTGAGCCAAACCAGCTAGGGCTGCTTTATCTCAGAGGCGAACACCAATATCCTCCCTTCAGCGGGCCCCCTCAGCCGGATGCTCTGCCAAAAACATAGGTTTCTCTGAAGAAAAAAGAGAAGGATGAAAAGGAGAGGGAGAGAGCTTTGGGTTTCATGTGGATTCTCCTCCTCACCTTCTTTGGACCCGCTACCTCAGCTTCCTTAGGGATCCTGGCTCAGTGGCTAAGGGATGCCTACGCTCACAGCTGACAGAAATAAGACATTAGAAAAATCCAACTGGATCCATAGGCTGGAACTGAACAGAAATCCCAAATATATTAGAACAGTGGCTTCCAGGCATGTTTTTACACACACACACACACACACACACACACACACACACACACACACTTTCCCCAAGCAACACAGGGTGCCCCCAAATGTCCTCAAACAGGTTTAAGCTAGAATAACCTCAGAAGGGTAATTGCTACTATCTTAGAACAGCATCATTGGAACATTTACTGAAATTTATTATATATTTATTTAGTCCGGTGAACCTTGAAAGACACCATTTTATTTTCCCCAGTCCACGCTGCCAGCTTCCATCAGAGGTATGGCCACCGAAAGCGAAAATTAAACGTGGATTTTTGAGACGACGTCGGAAACTGAACGAAGACTCTGGGACACTCTTGCCTGTGCTTTCCATGCTCTTCGTAGTCTCTGGTGCTTTCTGGCCTAGTCAATGATTTCCCTCTCTGTTTCATTTCATTCAATGCTAGTGCATTCCATTTGTCTTTACTAAATGCTGGGCCTCACCCCAATAAATTGACTGCATGACCCACGAATGCAAACCACAGCTCTAGAAGGCAGGAGCGCTGAGCCCGTGCAAAGGAAAAGTCCGTCCTATCTTGGACCAAGACTCGGCCACCCCGGGCACAGGTGAGGCTCCAGATGACCTGGTGCAGGAACACCATGAAAGCAATGGCAGAACGAGGTGGGGGGGGGCTCCTTGGGGCAGAAAACAACCCCCATCACTGCCCAGCGGCGCTGACAGCCCCCCTCGGCTCTGTGAGTCCCTGCAGGAAGCCGTCACTTTAACGAGGTCTGAAAGCAATGAATTCTTGGGATGTAACGACTCTCTGACATAATGGAACATTTTCTGCACCCAAGGAACATCTAAAAATATTTGACTTGTTCACAGCGGATCTCGTCCCCTGCCAGCACTCTCTGCTCCCATCCCCGGTAACTGGATAATGGTCTTTAATGAAAAACACCCCGAGTGGAAATGACAGGCTTTTAGACAGCAGTCCCTGTGTTTGGGAGCCTAGGACAGAGAAGAAATAAAATCATTCTCCATGACGTATTCTCAGCCTACAGATGCCTGGTTCTGATCACCGCAGTTATGCCAACATATAATGCTATAAGGCTATTAATATTCCACTCATACGCAACTACTTCCAACTTCTCCATTCTCAGCTCTAGTCACATGTATGTGACTTTCCACTTACATTAAACTACAACTAAGTCAAGAGCTCTGTCTAGCCCTGACCGGTTTGGCTCAGTGGATAGAGCATCAGCCTGCAGACTGAAGGGTCCCAGGTTCAATTCTGGTCAGGGACATGTACCTTGGTTGCGGGCACGTCCCCAGTGGGAGGCATGCAGGAGGCAGCTGATAGATGTTTCCCTCTCATCGATGTTTCTAGCTCTCTATCCTTCTGCCTTCCTCTCTGTAAAAAATCAGTAAATTTTTTTTTAAAAGAGCTGTGTATACTATCTCTTGCATTTTAGCGTGTGTGCGGCGGCAAGTAAGCAAATAATAAATAAATGGTGACACATTCAGAACATTGTTGTGATCTCCATAGAGATGGTGTTCCATGGAGGATCCATTAACTCAGTGGCACGGTAACCCCACCAAAGACCCTGGTGTTTTCAATTCTCTGCTCGGCCATCCTGGGTCTTTGCTCCATGAGCTCGGCATGGCTGCCAATGACGGCTGCTCCATCCATCACATCCTCACCTACACAGGAAGGAGCCTTTCTCCTTACACTTCCTGGTCTCCGAAGCTCCCCAGCAGACTTCTGCTCAAGACCCACTGGCCAGCATAGGTAGCATGCTTACACACCAGTCATAAGGGCAAAGTGAGGCTGACATGTTCACGGTCTAACAGGAGGCGGTCTCTCGTCTGCACTCAGAATTGCCCACTGCATTTCTTAACACAGAGATTTGGTTCATCGCTATGTGAACCAATTAACTTCGCGTCATCAAAGGGAAATCGACTTCTCGCCCAGGGAAGAAGCCACTTCACCTAATGCCAATTACTGTGCATAGGGATGCTGGCTGGGAGGGCGTGCGGCAGGATCGAGACAAAGCCATTCCCCAAGCTGTGAAGCCAGTGGTAACAGCTCCAGGAGGCTGGGTAAGGAGGGCAGCAATGGTTTCCAACTCCTAATACAGACACCCTGTCTTTTTTATTTTTGTAATATATTTTTATTGATTTCAGAGAGGAAGGCAGAGGGAGAGAAAGATAGAAACATCAATGATGAGAGAGAATCATGGATCGGCTGCCTCCTGCATGCCCCCCCACTGGGGATCGAGCCCGCAACCCGGGCATGTGCCCTTGATGGGAATCAAACCCTGGACCCTTTAGTCCGCAGGCCGATGCTCTATCCACTGAGCCAAACCAGCCAGGGCTGTCCTGTCCTTTTTTTACATGTGAGGGCATTGGCAGTAGAGAGGTCTCTAGACCCCTGGTACTACATCTGCAATCCACCCTGCATCTGAGAGTCAGAATAACTTTTCATAAAGAGCATTTTCAGCATGAGACCCAATCAGCAAAGATTTATTGGAAACGTATTGTGCAGAAAGCTCAGTGGTTAGAATGAGGTGGTAGGATGGGAAAGAGTAGAAAGCATCTATAAATGTTGTGTGTGTGTGTGTGTGTGTGTGTGTGTACATGTGCACACTAAACTTCTATCTCACTTTAGCTCGTATATCTGAACCTGGATATTATGGGTTGAACTGTGTCAAAACTCATATAAAATGTTAAGCTATAAAATAGCTTTGTAACAGGGCATTGAGAACTGCCCTCCAGTGAGCGCAGATGAAAGCCAGAACATCAGCACATTGCCCTCTTGTGATTAGGGCAGGGCTCGGTACCCTCTGAACACACAGACGCAAATAGAAAGACTGCCTCTTGTAGGGTCTGTGAGAACTGAGAGTTCAAACCAGAGAATGGATGACCAGCCCACTCAGTGAACACCCAGCTCACAGGCGCTCACGCATGCTCAGTGCCCCACAAAGGGGATCACTGTTAAAAATGGAACCCACTCCGCATGGTGATGGGGTGACGGGGTCCCCTGTGGTGCAATCTTGGTCAATTTTCCTTTTCCCTCGAGCCTGAGATAGGTGTTCTTTTCTGTATTTGTGATTAGCTATTGATTAGCTATTAGAGAATGCAGCTGATATTTTGATTTTTAGTTATAATAAAGCCGATCGGGACCCTATAAGCTGGCCAACTCATAGCTGCCTTATACGCAAGAAATTAGCATGCAACGTGTGCAATACCAGTCCGAGCTTGGTGCCTAATCGTTACAAAGCAATCTTGTTCAAAACTGACTCAGCACTTTTTTCCCCCAAAGCTTTTTAACTTTGAGTTTGAATATCACATCAAGACATTCTCAGACCCAACCCATAAAGGAAAGCAAAACAGAGATTTCCTGAAATCACAGTTAATCAGAGGCTGAGTGGGGATTTCAGCCCCGGCCCTCTCTCTCCAAACACACTGCAATTATTTATCGGAAGAGTCAAGAATAAGAACCCTCACGGTTGGATTTTACATTTCAGATACATTTCAGTTCTCAGGTTCAAGAAGGTTTACTTGACGGTGCCAAGTAAGAATCATTTTATGACCAAAAATTAATTAAAGAACTTGAATTGTGTGCCGTGTGAGTCCAAATGAAAGAATTGGAGATGCCACTACAGGGGAAATGGGAAAGGAATTTATGGATGCTGGTGTTATCTGCAAAATGGTATTTAATGACATTGTGGAAAGAGTGACCCCGCCCCCCAAAGTGCGCCATTAATGAGCCCCTATTTTGGTCCCATTTATGTTTTTTCACACCAAACACACACACACACACACACACACACACACGGGCACACACACGTGTACACACACACACACACGCACGCACCACCCCATGAATCCGATTCTGATTTGTTTCATCGGTGACTACAGGAAGAAGTCCTCAAGGTCACATCACAGGATTTTTGCACCTCTTGTGCCTTTTTTGAAAAGACATTTTTACTTAAGAGAACCTCTTTCCCAAAGGAAAAATCCTCATGGAAAAGAAAAGGCAGCCTTTCGCCCTGCTTGTCCTGACACCTCTACAACCGAGATGAACCCATATAATTGGGGGACCGCAGGAGAGGAGGGGGCTTGGCCTGAGGTTTCCTTTGGGCTCAGAAATATTTAAGGCAAAAAAAGGTTTCAAATTAGAAAAGAAAAAAAAAAAGACTTCTACTTTCATGAAAAACTTCTACCCCAGGGGCTTTGTGGCAAACTGTTAAGATAAAATATACCCCACATCTTACTCTTCACAAAAAGGCTTATTATGTTCTCTCCCATTAACTGGCTCCTCCGGGCATCTCTGATGTCTGCAAAACAGATTACAGCCATTTTCTGCTGAGCAGTGTGGCATTGCTGCCCCTGAACTAAATTCGAGAAATGACCAACACTCTGAGCAAGGACTGGAGTACTTAAACGAGGGTCCCATTAAAGAAGACAGGGGTGGGGAACGCCCGGCCCTCGGGCCATATAAGGCCCGCAAAATCATTTGGTCTGGCCCTGCCAAGGCATTAGGAGAGAGCTAATTAAATGCTTGACCAAATACAGCAGGCTCATTTGTAAGCTGGTAAGTTTGTGTGGCCCGAGAATGATGTTATAAATATCCAAACGGCCCTGGGCAGAAACAAGGTTCCCCACCCCTGAAATAAGATAAGAGGGTAAATCTAAGTATTACCTGGTCCTGGGGGGCGCTGACTGTGGAGCCAGGGGGTTCATGGGAAATTCTCTTCAGAGGAACTGCTCGCCCAGCTAACCAAATCCTCAGTCTGATTGGCCCTTCCCTGGGCTAATTGTCTCTGGGCCCCGCCTACTCAACCATCCTTTTCCTCAAAATGCTCTCTGAGAAGCAAGTGCTCAGGCAAGGGCAGCAGGGTTGGTCATACATGGTGATGAGTCATGTATGACTCAACAAATCCCTGACTTGGTTGGTCATACATGAACTTCATCTTCTCATTTGAATGGGGGGACGGGGGTCCATCTCCGAGGGAGGGGAGGGTTGGTGCGAGAGAGGAGGTGTGGCTGAGATCAAGGTGTGGCTACAGGTTCTGTCTCCTTTCCTGAAATCATCACCTATGATGAGTGTCCTGCTCACAGGGCCTTCAACTACACATGTTAAGAGTCATTTCTGCCCTGACCGGTTTGGCTCAGTGGATAGAGCATCGGCCTGCGGACTGAAGGGTCCCAGGTTCGATTCCGGTCAAGGGCATGTACCTTGGTTGCGGGCACATCCCCAGTAGGGGGTGTGCAGGAGGCAGCTGATGGATGTTGCTCTCTCATCAATGTTTCTAGCTCTCTATCCCTCTCCCTTCCTCTCTGCAAAAAAATCAATAAAATATAATTATTTTTAAAAAGAGTCATTTCTATGCTGCGTGACCTCCTGTACTTAGAAACAGCCTTACCTCAAAAAGAGCTCCCCTTTTTAAGGGTAGAAACCAGGTTCTTTGACACATCATAGTTTAAAAGTCATCTTCTTCTTTAAAAAAAAATAAAGAATGATTTTTCCATATCAGAATTGGAAAGAAAAGTCATCCCTAATCTCACCCCCCTACCATGAGGCTGTGTTAGAGGAGCTGAGAGCAAGGAGGCAGACGCGTCAGCCTGGCTTCCCACTGACACTCCAAGGGGGCTTCATGGCACCAAGGTCATTGCCTGGACTGTCCCGGGGTCAGGCAGAGAGACAGCCTAGGTTCATGCCTCCAAGTGAAGAGCAAAGGGCAGATGTCCCGGCCTCCCCTAGGGAAGCAAGGAGGTCGCTGGAACTGGATCTGGCAGGTCCAGAGGTTGACTGTAAACAGGCTGGGTGACCCTGAAGCTGAAGGCGACGGGGCAGGCTAACACACTGAGGTCTGCAAGGGGGTCACCATGAGCTCTCAGACACGCCACAGCCCCACAGCCCCACAGCTTTGGGGAGGTGGGACCGAGTCAGCCACAAGGCCCTGGCCATGCACGAAGAACACCCCCATGAAGTCACCACCCCAAACTTCTACATCGAATGACAGCGGAATCCAGAGAACGGTGCCATCATCACCAAAGGGGAGGCAGAGGACAGAACAAAGGCCTGTGCTCCCAAGGCCCCAGTCCTCAGATCACCTTAAGGTCACCTTCTCTCCCTCCCCACACACACCCAGAGGCCATGTTGGTGAGGCTCCGGGCGTGGGGCAAGCACATGGGAATTTATCCCAAAGAGACTGAGCTAAACTTACCAGATGAGAATGTATTTTTTTTTCCTTTAGTCTTTATTGTTGAAAGTACTACATAGGTCCTCCTTTTTCACCCCATTAACCTTTTCCAGCCCACTCTCGTCCTCCACCCTCCCTCGGCCCTCACCACCCCATTGTCTGTGTCCACGGGTTATGCACACATGCATACAAGAGACCCCACTACATGGAAGAACATATTTGCCAACGATACATCTGGTAAGGGGTTAATCTCCAAAATATATAGGGAACTCATACAACGTAACAAAAGGAAGACGAACAATCCAATTTAAAAATGGGCAAAGGACCTAAATAGACACTTCTCCAAAGTGGACATACTGAAGGCCAAGAGACATATGAAAAAAATGCTCAAGGTCACTAATCATCCAAGAGATGCAAATCAAAATGACAATAAGGTATCACCTCACACCTGTCAGAATGGCTACCATCAACAAATCGGTCAACGACAAGTGTTGGTGAGGATGTGGAGAGAGGGAAGGTGGGAATGCAGACTGGTGCAGCCACTCTGGGAAACAGTACGGAGTTTCCTCAAGAAATTAAAAATGGAACTCCCATTTGACCCCGTGACCCCACTCCTAGGAACATATCCTGAGAATGTATTCAGATTTCCTCTTTCCCCATTGGGTGGTGGGAAGTAGGAGATGGCGGGATAAGCATTCAGGAGAAAGACTGGGTTAGTTAACAGGAAAAGAAAAAAAAAAGGAAAATGACATTTCCTCTGCACAGCTGAATACAAAGTAAGCAAAGGTGCTACCTCTCTTTATGATTTTTCGATGCTCATCCCCAGGCATAAAGCTTTTTCCACATTTTTGGTTCTTTCTCCGGAGTGGATTTCAGGAAGCACTATAATTAGATGGAAAGTTTTCAAGCATCTCGACATATTCTGCCAGATTGCTTTCCAAGAGAAATACAGCAATGTTGACTCTCCAGAGCAATGTGTGTGAGAGTAACTGGTCCTCTTTGTCCTACTATCCAAGAACTTCCTTACATTTCTAGAAAAGCAACTGAGCTTGGGATATGCAACCGATCAGGGAAATAGACCCTGAATCACACTTTTTTGTAATGGGGACCTGGAGTCACATGGCATAGATCCGTGGTCGGCAAACTGTGGCTCTCGAGCCACATGTGGCTCTTTGGCCCTTTGAGTGTGGCTCTTCCACAAAATACCACAGCCTGGGCGAGTCTGTGTTGAAGAAGTGGCGTTAGAAGAAGTTTAAGTTTAAAAAATGTGGCTCTCCAAAGAAATTTCAATCGTTGTACTGTTGATATTTGGCTCTGTTGACTAATGAGTTTGCCCCACTGGCATAGATTCTAGTCCCAGCAATGCTACAAAGAGCCTGGCAAGTACTTTTCTTTCCCATCTATAAATGGACATAAAAAAAATACCTACTTCGCCCGGCCAGCATGGCTCACTGGTTAAGCATTGACCTATGAACCAATGGTCAGGGTTCAATTACCAGGGCACATGCCTGGGTTGCAGGCTCAATCCCCAGTGGGGGGCACGCAGGAGGCAGCTGATCAATGATACTATCTCATCATTGATGCGCCTCTCTCTCTCTCTCTCTCTCTCTCTCTCTCTCTCTCTCTCTCTCTCCCCCTTCCTCTCTGAAATCAATAAAAACATTTTTTTAAAGAAAAATAGAGAGGAGGGGGGAGAAAATCAGAAAGTAAGGAATTTCAACAGAACTTAAAACTATAATCTCACCCAATTTAAAATTAATTAAAGGGAGAGTAAGAAGCTGGTTTGGGGGATCTTACTCGAAACATGAATGAAGATTGTTCGCTTTTTAAATGTCATTGTCAATGACCTTTTAACTTAAGAAAAAAGCATTGTAAAATGTTCGAGAAGAAGCGACTCAAGTTTTCTCCTGACCAGCGAAATGTGTGTTTTTCTATTCTTCCCCAGAATAAACACATGCACTGATATTGATCTGCTGACAGATGGTTATTCCTCCCCAAAATTAGTCTGCAAATCACCTTGCAACCCAACTAGATGCCTTTGAGTACAAACATGAGAATGATTCATCTTTTCAAAACAGAGCGTTACTGGCAAGAATGTTGTATTGCTTTAATTCCGCTTTTAAATTGGAGATTAAAAAAAAGAAAGAAAGAAAGAAAAGCCCACAGCTCAGCTATTACTGAACAAACTCCTTCTTCTTCCGCACTGAGTCTGACTTAAGCAGGAGGGCACATAAACAGTCTGTTAGCTTCGGGAACAGCTGGTTGGCTCTCTGATTACAGTCAGCAAATTTTCTAGCTGTGTCAGAGCCAGCCTGGGACGGCACCCAGGGAAGCAAAGACGTCCCTGCTTGAGATTCAGCCACGGGAAAACCTCATTATTCTTCCTCACCATCAGCATCTTCATCACCACTGTCATGGTCATCACCCAAAGGAATTAAGCAAGCTCGCCCTACAATATACTACCCAGCGTCCTATGAACAGGAGAAGCCGTCTCTCCTCGCCAGGGCCCCCCGCCGTGCTTTCTGCTGAGTCTCCCTCGCCACCTGTGTTGGAATCAATGATGCAGGTGTGCCCAGGGGTAGACTTCTGTCTGTGAGCCTCTGCACTGGAGATACTGTGACTTATTCTTTTTTGCTCACCACACGACCCTGCACAGCCTTGCATTATCTCTTTGAATTCTAATCAAAATTCAAATGGAACCCAACACAAATTCCTCACCCAACACGAAGCCTCCAAATGGCCATTTATTGGAAGACTAGAGGCCCGATGCACAAAATTCGTGCAAGGGGCTCGACCCCTACCGCCGTGGCTGCCTCTGCCTCGGCCCCCGGCTTCATCTGGAAGGTCGTCCAGAAGGATGTCCAGAAGGATATCCAGTCTAATTAGCACATTACATTTTTATTATTATAGATACCTTGAGACACTGTAATAACAGCACATTTGTGAAAGTCACACAGATTACAAAGGTATAAGCAGCCCTAGTTGGTTTGGCTCACTGGATAGAGCATCAGCCTGCAGACTGAAGGGTCCCAGGTTCAATTCTGGTCAAGGGCACATGCCCTGGTTGCAGGCTCGATCCCCAGCATGGGGCGTGCAGAAGGCAGCCGATCAATGATTCTCTCTCACCATTGATGTTTCTCTCTCTCTCCCCCTCTCCCTTCCCCTCTGAATTCAATAAAAATATTTTTTGAAAAAAAAGGCTTAAACAAATCTCTATTATCTCTGTTAATAAAAAAAGAACAGAGGAGTTCATCCAAAGCAGAATGTAATCAAGACACCATGAATATTTGCCTCAGGATTGTTATATGATTTTTACATAGTGATTTGTATGCGCGCTGGTCCCATTGAAATTAGTTTGCATTCTCCAGGCACACCAAGCCAGGTCACGGAGGGGCATAATTCAGCATGCGTGGGTGGCAAGAGAGAGTCGCCGAGAAATGTATTAACGAGGACTGATGAGCCATAACTTGATGGAAGATAAACTCTGTGTGTGTGTGTGTGTGTGTGTGTGTGTGTGTGTGTGTGCACGCAAGTACGCAAGCAAAAGTGTGAGTGTCTATTCATGGGTGGGTAGAGCATAATGTTTGTGAGAGTAATGAGTGTGTGTGTACCTGTGTATTTTTATCCAAATCTCATTCTATTTACCGTGGGTACAAAGGTGTGGTAACAAGTGTGTTTGATAATCATCTTTTAAAAATAAACCTCTCGCCTAAAACTTATTTATGTAGTTACTTTTATGTACCAGTGCTTATCCATGACTTACTACGCGCCAAGTCTTGTTTCCAGCCAGGGGCCAGCAAACTCTGGCTCACAGGCCACATCCAGGCTGCCACCTGTTTTTGTAAATAAAGTTTTATTGAAACACAGTCCTACACTGTGAGACAGCTCCCGTCCAATACCTGCCATCCCCTCATCTTGTGCTGTTGAGTTTCTGAGTCTACCCGTAAAGAGACTAACCTTTCAGGAAAGGAGAATGGCCAGGCAGCGAATCAAAGTGCAAGGTCATAACCACGAGGAAATGTCCCCAACGGTTACTCCAGGGTATTCTGAATCGGAAAATAGGAAGAAACCCCGATGCCCATCTTGGTTGGACATAGAAAACTGAGCCTGAAAGTCTATTTCAATGCAGGATCTGCACAATCAGTGTCTGCATTTCAGCAGCAATTTTCTGAAATATTTGGGGAAGAGCCTTCCCTGTATCAAGCATTTGAAATTGTTATGAAATTTTGCTTTCCTTGGGTGTTTCCCTTTGTTTTATTTTTTTAAGTCATCAAAAAAAATTAAGCCCTGTTGGGCCATGCAACTAAGATCTCCACTCTTCGTAAGCGTGTCCAAGAAGAAAGAAAATGCTTGCTACCCGTCCTGCTGGCCAGTGTGGCCTTGACCTAGAGGTCGGAGAGGGCCTGGATGACATGGTCCAACTCGATCTGTATTACTTCCTCATTGAAATCCTCGTCCCCACCCCGCTGAATGTGTTTGCGTGAACTCCCTGGACAGACAACTCCAAACAGGAAACGAAAGGAGAAATGTGTGATGCAAATGACTCTCCGCTGTTTGGTCCAGTCTCCATGGGCCATCCACCTCAAATGAAGTGGAAAGAACGCTCAATTTTGGAGTCAGAAGACCTGGGTTCAAATGACGACCCAGGTACTTAATAACGACATCATTGAAATGCTCCCATGGTCCTATCAGCCATCTGTAAAGAGAATCTAATAAAGCATTTTCATCTGCACCGTGTCGCGACACATAAATCAGGGACTTTTCATACGAACCCATAAAAATTTAAAAGCCAGGCAACTGTATATTCTTAAAATAATCTTTGACCAAAAAAAAAAAGAAAATCTAAGCAATTTTCTCCAAAGATCATTCATCCACACATTCATTAAGGGCTTGGCAGTGAGTCAGAAGATGCAGAGAGTCTGCCTCGACAGTTAGAAGGGAGACAAGGTGAATACACCTTTCATAATTATTAAAGAGCATTAGTGAGAATATTGTGAAGTGCTAAGTTGTATCGTTAAAAAACAGTAAGTCCTTCATGACTGGGGTGCAGAGAAGAAAAAGCAAACGTTGATTCATGGGTATAATCAGAGAAGCCTCCCAGAGGAATTGTGAGTGGAATGATAAGAGGAGTTAACATTGATTGAGCACTCCTTATGTGTCAGGCATAATTTTAAGCTCTCTTTACCGTATAAACATATCTCAGCTCTGTAATGTCCACATGGGATAGTTATCACAGTTTTTCCCACTTACAGAGGAGGAAAGCAGGGTTCAAGTAACTCGCTTAGTGTACAAACTAAGCCAGAGGAAGAGTCAAGTTCAGATCCTCTGCTTTAAACCTGACTGCCCCCCCGCCTCGCGCCCAGGCAAGGGCACCTGCTATCCCACCACACAGACGTCTGGGCACTCCACTGACAATGTGCCATCTGGCCACCTCCATCTTGGCTCCTCCTTAACCAGTAACTAGATGAGATTTAGAAGATATTCTACTCCAGGTCCTCGGGGACTTGCTAGGTCACCTTGGGAAATTCAATACATGCTACCACGGAGTCCCTGTGGATAAGCTTGAAAGAATGATACCTTCACAAAGGTACCTCTCACCACCTTATAGGCTTATCAGAATAAAAAAGATGTGAAATTAGCCCTAGCTGGTTTGGCTCAGTGGGTACAGCGTCGGCCTGTGGACTCAGGGGTCCCAGGTTCAATTCCAGTCAAGGGCACGTGCCCAGGTTGCGGTCTCGGTCCCCAGTGGGGGGCATGCAGGAGGCAGCCAATCAATGATTTCCTCTCATCATTGATGTTTCTATCTCTCTCTTCCTCTCCCTTCCTCTCTGAAATCAATAAAAATATATTTAAAAACATATATGTGAAATTAAAGAGAAAGCCTATGAAAAATACAAAACACCTAAAAGAGGGAATTAATTCTTGTCACTTTACTTGTTATTTTTATTCTTGTTCTACCTTTGCTACCCTGCGAGCCCTAGCCCACCTCCCTCTGAGCCGTCACAGGAGGGACAGAGGAATGTCTATGACAGTTGAGCCACTGGGGTTTCTTGGTTACAGCAGCTTGGCCGATACATTAAGACTACAAGTGCACTTAGGGTGTCCTCTGGTCACAGAGAATTTCAGGATGAAAGGGAAATAACTGAGAGTTACGGGAAAGGGGGTAGAAGAGGAATTAGGAAGTCTGAGTTCCAGACCCAGTGCCACAGAAGGCGGGGACTTCTAGCGTCATAAATGATGGAGCTACTGTTTGTACTGACATGGAGTGATCTCAACACAAACTGCCAATATGCTAGCATTAGTTCATTTTTTAAACGTTTATATACGCAAAGGTGATACGCATAGACTATTTCTGGAAGAATACCAAGAACATGGTTAAGAGTAGTTGCCTCTGGCCCAGCCGGCACGGCTCAGTGGTTGAGTGTGGATGGACCTATGAACCAGGAGGTCACAGTTCAATTCCCGGTCAGGGCACATGCCCGGGTGGCGGGCTCGATCCCCAGTGTGGGGCGTGCAGGAGGCAGCCGATCGATGATTCTCTCTCATCGTTGATGCTTCTCTCTCTCTCCCTTCTTCTCTGAAATCAATAAAAATGTATTTTTTTAAAAGAAGATATATTTAAACCTAAAAAGGTGAGATGATCTAAAATAAACTGGAGCCGAAACCGGTTTGGCTCAGTGGATAGAGCGTCGGCCTGCGGACTCAAGGGTCCCGGGTTCGATTCCGGTCAAGGGCATGTTGCCTTGGTTGCGGGCACATCCCCAGTAGGGGGTGTGCAGGAGGCAGCTGATCGATGTTTCTCTCTCGTCGATGTTTCTAACTCTCTATCCCTCTCTCTTCCTCTCTGTAAAAACTCAATAAAATATATAAAAAAATAAAATAAAATAAAATAAAATAAACTGGAGGTAGCTGGAATGTTAGCTATGAACACTTCACCTCTTTGGGTGACCAAAGCCCAATAGTAGGGAGGGGGATGCAGCATTTTAAAACTTTGGTTATCAATGGACGTGAAAGCAAAGCTACTTTTGGACCTACATATCATAGCTTTCAATCGAGGTACAAGGAAAATGAGAGCTTCCCCCTGGGTAGTTTTTTGGTTTTTGTTTTTTAATATATTTTATTGGTTTTTTTACAGAGAAGGGAGAGGGATAGAGAGTTAGAAACATCCATCATCTGCCTCCTGCACACCCCCATACTGGGGATGTGCCTGCAACCACGGTACATGCCCTTGATCGGAATCGAACCTGGGACCCTTCAGTAATCAGGCCGACGCTCTATCCACTGAGCCAAACCGGTTAGGGCTACCCTGAGTAGTTTTTGTTTGTTTCCAGTGGAGGCAGGGATTAATCAGAAGTAGCCTAGCCTCTTTGGAGCTCCCGCCCTCCCCCTACACACACCATCATCATCACCACTGTGCAAAGGTCACCCCACAATGAAGGGCTTGCCAAGCCAGGGTGCCGACAGCTCAGCTATGGCCCTGGTTACCCTGACCCGTGGCGCCCTCCATCATTCATCAGCACCGAGGTCAACATTTCATTTGGGAGCGAAAATGAAGTCACCACTCCTCCTGTGAGCAACACTACTCCTGAAACTAACATTTTACAACATTGGGTGGGAGGAGGATCACTTCGCATCTGAAAACACTTCCCCTGGTGACCTTGAGCTTTTATCGCTCTGGGAGCCTCATAAAACCTCTGAGGCCAGATGTCTGAATAAATAATTAAGCATGAAAAGAAAATCAGCTCTGAAAAAGAAGCGGGGCCTTCCCACGTTTAGCCAAAGTTTCCGTTGTGGACGCAGCATTTTTAAGGAATAAAAGAAATTCCAAGATGCGCCGGCCTGCCCTCCCCACAGGAGCCTGACTCATCTTGTGTCTTCCTGGGTCCTCAGAAGGTACCCAGGTCTCCTCCTCTCCCCCTCCCCCCGCCCCCCAAACACTGAGTGGCAATGACAAAACTCACTGGTCTCCATCCATGGTACCTTGTCCTGCTCAGGGCTGGCTTCTCCCCACCCCACTCCACCCTTCCCAACAAGAGCATGGGGCGATTTCCCAGGGGTTGACCAGACAGCCTATGTTCTCCCCAGCTAAGCCAGAGGAAAAGACAACAGCGTGACTGAGGTCCTTCAGACTAGACCCCGGGGCTCAGAGTCAGGCTCTCTAAGGGCAACTCACACAATGAGACAAAAATCATAACATCAGGCAAAGTTCAACCCACTTTCTTCAAGCTATGACACGATATACGGCATCATAGTACTTCAATTTTTTCTAACAAAATCCCACAATTATTATAATAACAAAGTCTGGTCTCTTCTTGGTCGTGTTACTTGCAAGGAAGTAACACGATCAAGAAGAGATTTAAGCCCGGCTGGGTGTGGCTCAGTGGTTGAGTGTGGACTCAGGAACCACGAGATCACGGTTCAATTCCCAGTCAGGGCACATGCCCGAGTTGCAGGCTCGATCCCCAGTGTGTGGCGTGCAGGAGGCAGCCGATGGATGATTCTGTCTCATCATTGATGTTTCTCTCTCTCTCCCTCTCCCTTCCTCTCTGAAATCAATAAAAATATTTTTTAAGATATTTTTTATATATATTTTATTGATTTCTTTTACAGAGAGGAAGGGAGAGGGATAGAGAGCTAGAAACATCGATGAGAGAGAAACATCGATCAGCTGACTCCTGCACACCCCCTACCGGGGATGTGCCCGCAACCAAGGTACATGCCCTTGACCGGAATCGAACCCGGGAACCTTCAGTCCGCAGGCCGACTCTCTATCCACTGAGCCAAACCGGTTTTGGCAATAAAAATATTTTTTAAAAGATTTTTTTTTAAAAAAAAAAGGAAGGCTTACTAAGCTCCCACAACATCACTGACCTTCTCATGCCTCTAAAGCCCTCTGAGGGCGATGTTATTATCCCCTTTATCCCCACATGACAGATGCCAAAACTGAGATCCAGAAGGGTTCTCCCACAATGGCGGAGAAGGGCTGACCCCGGGAGGTGTCATTCCCCACTTGCCACTCTTCACTACCCCACCCTCTGCAGCTGGCCTGCTGTTTACTAGCCATGGATCCCCCCGCTTTTTCCACATGTGCTCCTCTCCAGAGAGCGTTTTTCTCTCATCGTATCAAAAATGAACCCGGGTGTTTAGCACCCTGAGCTCTAGAATCAATTGAGCATTTTAAAACATATTTTATTAATTTCTTACAGAGAGGAAGGGAGAGGGAGAGTTAGAAACATCGATGAGAGAGAAGCATCCATCAGCTGCCTCCTGCACGCCCCCTACTGGGGATGTGCCCAAAACCAAGGTACATGCCCTTGACCGGAATCGAACCTGGGACCCTTCAGTCCGCAGGCCCACGCTCTATCCACTGAGCCAAACCGGTTAGGGCTCAATTGAGCATTTTCATCAGAGAGGAGAGTTACCAGAAACTGTCCGTAGGCTCGTGGCCAGGCAAATACTCTTGCCCATGCCTCATCACTTCTCATAAGAGTGTAACACTTTTAATCCTACACCCCGCAGGTAGTGAGTCGTTCCTAATCGCCCACATGTGGGAGAGAAATCGCTTTATTAGGCCTTGAACTAAGGCTGTCCTGAACCCCTTATATGGTTTTACAAATCCCCTGGGACAGGGCATGTCAAGATGAGAGAAAACAGGGCAACATACATCTTCCCTGTGCAGAGAGCCACACAGAAGGCGTCGCCTTTCGCACAGCTGTGATACAGCCAGGGGCGATTCCCCGTCACTCGTAGAGTGGAGTTGGAACTGGGAATGGAACCCTGACCTCCTGGTTCACGGGTCAATGCTCAACCACTGAGCCACACCAGCTGGGCTGTAGCTACCTTTCTGTTCCTCCCCTTTTTGTAATCCTCCTTTATAATGAAAGGCTAGTATGCAAATCGACCGAACGGCAGAACGACTGGTCGCTATGACACGCACTGACCACCAGGAGGCAGATGCTCAACACAGGAGCTGCCCCCTGGTGGTCAGTGCGCCAGAAGCTGGGCTCATGGCTGGCAGGTGCAGCATTCATGGCAGCACTAAGGATGTCCAACTGCCAGCTTAGGCCTGCTCCCGCCAGTCGGACATCCCCCAAGGGCTCCCGGACTGCGAGAGGGCGCAGGCCGGGCTGAGGGGCCCCCTGGAGTGCACGAATTCCACGCACCGGGCCTCTAGCATTGCAATAAAAATAATCAGAGCCAGCGATGGGCTCTGAGAGCTCTTCCCTTAAGTTCCCCTTAAAGTGTGAGTGACATCGGGTTGGGTCAGTCTGCTGACTGTGAATGTACCCAGTTTTGTGCACGTCAGCCCACAATCACCGTCTCTCCTCTCCTTATTCCTGACCATGACCTCAGCAATGGCTCTGTCCTCCTGTTTCCCTGGCCCCACCCCGTTCTGGGCCAGCACACATATGGGCCAGACTTCTTTCTATCCCCAAACCAGCCTTCCTAAAGCTAATCCTGAGCATGTACGCCAATGGGGGTCCTAATTGCTAATGCTTCCTGGACTGGACCAGATCTTGCTCCCCTTCGTATAGGAGGAGGTTTCCAGGGAATCAATTCTCCCGTCCCCATAGAATTGAACTAACCGGACCTGAAGTTTTAGCGTCAGAACTGTTCCTGTTCGAATTGGAAAGGGTTATAAGCGGTTCTTTTCCTGGAGAAAGGAGAATGCGAGAGACTCTTCCGTGAGGAATGGAGCATCCTTTTCCAATTCCCCTCCAGGAAGTCCTGTCAACAAAGTCGAAACGCACGCTGCTCGGCATATGGAGTCACGCTTGCGGCTCATCCCCCACGCTCATCGCCAGGCGTAGTGAGACATTCCTTGGCCTCTACATCAGACGCTAACGGAGGAGCCCCGGCCTCGGAGAATGTAAATATTTTCGCATGAGAAGGAATTATAGCCTGACCTGCCGCTCTTGCGCCCAGATGTTTGCGTCGCTGGAATTTTTTATCAACTCCGCTGCAGGCTGATCTGCAAAAACGATAAAAGGTACTGCGATGCTTTCTTTTCTTTCTCCTGCAATGATTTTTTTTTTTTAATGCCTGGAGCTCATGAAATGTCAAGGCACCTAAACATGTAAGTAGCTGAACCCAAGGTGATTATGATGTTTCACCGGCCCCTGGGGAGGTAAAGGCAGGCCAGGGGTGCCCATGGCCATAAGTGGAATCTAACGAACATAATAAACTGATGAACAAAACAGGTCCGGAGGCATAGAGGCACGGAACAGACTGGCATATCACAGAGGGGAAAGAGGGGGAGATGGGAAGACCGTAACCAAAGAACATATGTGTATGTATGTCCATGGACACAGACAATAGTATGGTAAAGGCCTAGAGTGGACCAAGGGCTAGGAGGATGGGGTAAAGGGGGGGTGGGGGGGATAGTTGGGAATATCTGTAATACTGCCAACAATAAAATAAAGTAAGATTAAAAAAAAATACAGCCCTAACCGGTTTGGCTCAGTGGATAGAGCATCGGCCTGCGGACTCAAGGGTCCCAGGTTCGATTCCAGTCAAGGGCATGTACCTTGGTTGCGGGCACATCCCCAGTAGGGGGTGTGCAGGTGGCAGCTGATCGATGTTTCTCTCTCATCGATGTTTCTAACTCTCTCTCCCTCTCCTTTCCTCTCTGGAAAAAAATCAATAAAATATATTTTTTTAAAAAGATAAAAAAAATACAGATTTTAAAAAGAGTCTATAGTTCATAGAAGGGAGCTTTATTGCAAACCTAAACTGAGTTCGCAGCCTACACGTGTGCACGCCACACACACACATACACACACACACACACACTCAGCCTCCCCTGTGAAAACACAGCCAGACTTCACCTAGTTCCCTGTCACCGACACGATTCACCCACAGCAGAGAAAGGGCACAACAAGCTCTATCCTGACACAGGACAAGAAATGCTTTTTATTTTCCTTATGTATAAAGATAAAAGCTACTGCCTGGCCGGCGTGGCTCAGTGGTTGAGCGTAGACCTATGAACCAGGAGGTCACCGTTCGATTCCCGGTCAGGGCACAGGCCCGGGTTGCAGGCTCTTTCCCCAGTGTGGGGCGTGCAGGAGGCAGCCGGTCCATGATTCTCTCTCATCATGAATGTTTCTCTCTCTCTCTCCCTCTTCCTTCCTCTCTGAAATCAATCAAAATATATGTATTTTTTTAAAGATAAAAACTACTGCTTGTGGAGAAAAGCTGAGGATAGCAGGACAAAGGCAGCCAAAGGCAGCTCACGTTGATGAGCGAGGTAATCCCGCGACTGGTGGAATCCAAGCTTTGTCCACATCTGGAAGACACACACCTGGAGGCTATAACGCCCCAAACTCGCCGTCTTGTGGTGCCGAGTCGCAGGGGGTCTTTAACCATGTGTACTCCATAAGCGTCTATAGACGCAAGTGATGGGCCTTTTTTAATAAAATTCAAAATATCGTGGCAGTTAACTGGTTAAAACGCAAAACATGCACATCTGTCTCCCCGGGGAAGCCCGGCCCGGCGTTCTGCAACAGGTTCCTAGTAAGTCACTATCGAATGGACTGTTCGCAGGGAAGACTGTGCGTCTTGCTGTCGTCTGGGCCTCTGCTGCCTCGAAGCGTGGTGTCAGCACCCCAGAGCCCTGTCAGAAGTGCAAACCCTCCTACCGAGTGTCAGTGCTAACAAGATCCCAGGTGACTCACATGCTCACGGAAAAGCTGATAAGCACGGCTCTGCACAAACTCTCCGACAACATCTGGAACTTTGCCCCAAGATGCCCGAGAGCCCAGACAATCAACCCCCAAACACTGCCTGATAGCACGCTCTAAGCAGGCCCCACACACTAACACATCCGCGCACATGGCATCTTCCTCTGGGGGGCGCTGGTCACACCACGGATGGGATTTGTCTCAAAGTTTCCCTGGGAGCTGGGGACCACGTTGGGACAGCCACGATTGCTCCTTCAGCCCCGGCAGGCAGATCTGATGAAGATGTTAAATGAGAGAGAACAGGGAGGAAGCAAGCAGTGCGCTTGCGTGCAGCAAGAACGGGAAAAGGCAGGAGGCAGGGGCCTGGCCCTGGCCATGACCTCAGGAACTAACGCCTGGGCCATCCTCATCAGCAGCCACCAGCGAGCGAATAAATGGCTGTTACCACTGCAACTCTGTGCTCCCACCCAGAACTGCAAGTCTAATTGCCCGTTGGGGTTTAGTCCTGAAGTTAAAGAAAGGAGCATCCCACCCTAGCCGGTTTGGCTCAGTGGATAGAGCATCGATCTGCGGACTGAAGGGCCCAGGTTCGATTCTGGTCAAGGGCACATGCCCGGGTTGCAGGCTCAATCCCCAGTAGAGGGCGTGCAGGAGGCAGCCAGGCAATGATTCTCTATCATCATTGATGTTTCTCTCCCTCCCTCTTCCTTCCTCTCTGAAATCAATAAAAATATTTTTAATTTAAAAAAAAACATAACTCTTGAATTTGCTAACATTTTTCCCATGGCTACAAAGAATCCATATTTACTCTATGTCCCTAACCCTTGTTCCGGTGCAGAGAAATGGGACTTCTTTGTAATCCCTTGCTTTGGGGGTCCAGTATTGACAGGACTCTATAGGTAGCCTCCATCTCTTTTCTCTGACCCCACACCAACGAGTAGAAAGATCTGGCCACACTAGATGACTTCTACTCAGAGACGGATGAAGCTGATGGAAAAGGGAGAAAAATACCCCTTCATCTCAGTGCTTTTTGGATTAGAGCAGAATATCAGTGTGTATGCCCCGAGACTGAAGTGAGCAGACCCACAAGTCAATTTGGCAGCTGACTGTATTGCTCACTATCCAGCTTTGTGTAAAAGTCGGCATGGAACCAGGCCCAAGGATCGAGGAGAAATTGCTGCTTCTCACTCTACAGACAAGAGAAGGAGGAGATGACACAACACCTCACCACTTAACGTGTCATCGGGGGGGGGGGGGGGGGGGACCCACAGCCAGCCACTTAGTCATCAGCAGAAAATTAAGCTCGTGGTCTCAACCACAAAGAATGCGAAGACAACAGAAAATAGAGTATTACCATTGAGGTTCAAAAGACTCATCTTGAGGCCTAGCCGGTTTGGCTCAGTGGATAGAGCGTCGGCCTGCAGACTGAAGGGTTCTGCTTTGGATTCCGGTCAAGGGCACATGCCCGGGTTGTGGGCTTGATCCCCAGTGGGGGGCGTGCAAGAGGCAGCCCATCAATGATTCTCTCTCATCATTGATGTTTCTATCTCTCTCTCCCTCTCCCTTCCTCTCTGAAACCAATAAAAATATATATTTTTTTTTAATTTGCACCAAAATCAGGAAAGGAGTGGCAGGCTCTGCTGCTTAGGAATCCAAATAAGAAACGCTGTAGGTTAGAACTGAGTCGTTATTGCATATGCTGCATTTCCAAGTCACAAGCATAGAAAATGATCCTCCATTTTCGCAAAATGCAGGCGGGGGAAGGGGCCTTTGGGAAAACAGTAGCGATCTCACATCACCGCGTACAAGGAAGTCACATGCAAAATGGACCTCTTCGTCCTGTCACGTCCTAGACCCTGACGCACCCTGACCATGACCTGCCCATTTCTCCGCTCATTAAGTGCCTTCTTCATCTGGGAGCAAGACCTGCCGAGGTCAAAGGCGGGTGTTCTTTCGGTTCTAGAAGCACAGAATGGCTCCATTAGTTTTCCGACGTTGATGGCAGGTCAGAGTTTCCCCGAGCCTGTCTGAAATTGAAGAGACCTCCCGGAGCCTTCCATCAGAGATCCTGGCGGAATCACCGACAGAGGAAAAACGCCTTCACATTTGGAAACTTCGGGGCAGAACTGCAATCAAGGGAACCACAGCGACGTGAAAACGTTTAACCTGCCTGACATGGTGTTCTCTGCCTTGCTTTTCTCGTGCTAACCCAGGGACCTTCCGTCTTTGGGTTTTAAATGTCTTTTTTTCCTCTCTCTCTTTTTTTAAATATATTTTATTGATTTTTCACAGAGAGGAAGGGAGAGGGATAGAGAGCCAGAAACATCGATGAGAGAGAAACATCGACCAGCTGCCTCCTGCACACCCCCCACCAGGGATGTGCCCGCAACCACAGTACATGCCCTTGACTGGAATCGAACCTGGGACCCTCCAGTCCACAGGCCGACGCTCTATCCACTGAGCCAAACCGGTTTCGGCTAAATGTCTTTTTTTCATATCACAAATGATAACAAATCACCCCCCCCCCAAAAAAAAAAAAAACATTTATAAGTTTTCTAGTTGCCATAGCCTATATTTGAAAAAGTGTCTAAGTGCTTGCATGTACATCGCTGAGGCAATCTGCAAATGCCAATTAAGAAGGTCTCCTTATTTGTGATTAATTCCAAAAGGACATCCAGAGAGATGGGTAATGGACAAGAAAGCCCCCTGGTCCACTCATGTCCAGAACAGGCTTTTTATAGTCTATTGGGTCAGATCAGACTCCAGTGACTACGTACGCAGAAAATGTCATTATTTTGTCCTCTCCTGGCTTAAAGGGGAAATAAGAAATCTTCATTATGGGTGACAGAGGGAAGGAGTCAATCTGATCATGTGATTCATTTGTGGATTCAACATAGCTCTGGTCTAGTGGGGTGAGACCAACAGGCCTGAAACCCACCGGTTAAGGGCAAAAGCACTGTTTGTCTTTCCGAAGACAGCAGCCTTCACTGGCCATGAATTAATGAGACGTGTCATTAGATTATTCATCCTGCGGTCCCTTTCTACAAGAGTAGGCTACCAGAGTCAACATGGGTGTTTTTTTGTTTGTTTTTTAAATATATTTTATTGGTGTTTTTTTTACAGAGAGGAAGAGAGAGGACAGAGAGTTAGAAGCATCGATGAAAGAGAAGTATCGATCAGCTGCCGCCTGCACACCTCCTACTGGGGATGTGCCCGCAACCAAGGTACATGCCTTGACCGGAATCGAACCTGGGACCCTTGAGTCCGCAGGCCGATGCTTTATCCACTGGGCCAAACTGGTTAGGGCAAGAGTCAACATGTTTTGACTGACAAAGGGTATGCGTTTTTCCATCCAAAAACAACTGTCTCTTGGGAATTTCTGCTGCTTCCCAGAAAGAAACTTTATCAATAGTTTGTTTTCTGCTGGGCTTTTCAAAAGGTTCACTGACCAGTTCTAACCAGAAATCAAGAAGAGTGGACATGTCCAGCCGGTGTGGCTCAGTGGTTGAGCGTTGACCTATGAACCAGGAGGTCATGGTTCGGTTCCCGGTAAGGGCACATGCCCAGGTTGTGGGCTCAATCCCCAGTAGGGGGCATGCAGGAGGTAGCCGATCAATGATTCTCTCTCATCATTGATGTTTCTCTCTCCGGCTCCCTTCCTCTCTGAAATCAATAAAAAATATATTAAAGAAGAAAACCATGCAAGGTTCATCCTGCTTGAAGATTCTCTCTTTTTTCCTAAAATTGTTTTGCCTTATTGTAAGCCATATAAAGGGAAGTTTACAATAGCGTGGCCATATTTGCTGGGGGGGGTAGAAGGGGGTGGTCCCCTCCCTGCTCAAGGTCCCTTCCATCCCTGTCATGATACCATCCCAGAAGTCCTGCAAGCATCTACCCAAGCAATTTTTACAAGGAAACTTTTCCCAGGAGCTCCTCCAAACAATGGAGAGTAGAGATTGAGTATCAAATCCAGATGCATCAGAGTGGCCTCCATGGCTTCCTTGCTCTGTGCTCCAGCCACCATGCTCTCCTCGCTGCTCCCACACACCATTTCATCGCCTGTCCTCACCCACCAGGAAGACCTGCTCCCTTCTTATTGCCCTGCCCCCACCTTCAAATCAACTCAGAACAAACCTTCCCACTAGACCTCCCCAGACTACCCAACCTTGCGCCAGCCTAGACTGTCTCTTCCCACCATCACCACCAAACTATTATTATAACACATTGGACACATTGTTGGAGGAGAAAGGTTCCTCTCCATCTTCTCATGTTTCTAAGGGATTTCCACTCAAGAGGCCTCTCCCCACGTGAAGGATTATCAGCAGAAACAATTCCAAACTCTACCTCTAGTGACTCATGTCCAGGAGAACAAGAGTTAACCACCAGAATGATGGAAGCCTGACAATCAATGGCCGGGGAAGCATGTTACCTGGGCCTCCAGGTTGGGAGCCAGGTCACTTGTTGTTTTCCATTTCCTGTGGTCAGCGACAGCTTCCTCTTCATTTCCTGTCCCCATGCAGTACGTGCCCATAGGGAATATCACAGTCTTCTCTGTGGTCCTGGTCCATTCAACTTGTCAGTAAGAGCATTTAGAATCAATCACCTGTAGGTCCTGTCATACTGAGTCCCCACCCATGACCTCAGACCCAATTCACAGTCCCCAACTCAACCTATCAGAAACATCACTTGAGGTTATTACCCCGAGTGATAAATCAGTACCTCATTTACCATTTAGCTACCGTTGCTTTAATGATTTCCCTAGAACAGTGGTCGGCAAACTGCAGCTCGCGAGCCACATGCGGCTCTTTGGCACCTTGAGTGTGGCTCTTCCACAAAATACCATGGCCTGGGCGAGTCTATTTTGAAGAAGTGGCGTTAGAAGAAGTTTAAGTTTAAAAAATTTGTCTCTCCAAAGAAATTTCAATCGTTGTACTGTTGATATTTGGCTCTGTTGACTAATGAGTTTGCCGACCACTGAGCTAGACTACTAGAGAAGGAGAGGTGAGTGGCAACTCAACCCTCCCACACTTAGCGTTTGCTCTCCAGGGCCAATCTCTTTCAAGGCACAAATGCTTTGCTTCCAAACAAGATGTTACAATCTCTCAGGGCAGGCACACATGCCTCTTTCTACCCTTCCAGCATCCACACGTAATTGATATTCAGTGAGTACTTTTCAACAACATTATCCACAAGCAAACATCAGCCTATGAATCACTAGCCTTGCCTCTGCACCGCCCGCTCCCCAAACCAAGCCTTGCTATCAAATAAGAGCATCGCAGTGGTTGAGTGAAAAATTGAGACTGGAGAGAGCCATTTGAATTCCCAGTGTGTTTCGTTTGCTTTTTCCCAGTGGCACAGGCCAAGAAATGTCTCCTCCCCTATCTGTGGGCCTCAACACTTCAGAAACAACATAGATCTTATCTCTGGCCCATTTAATTGAACATAAAAACCAAGGTCACTGAAGCCATTTGGTCCCGGGGACTTGAGAACCACCGCATCAACTCCTAGGGAATATTTAGCTCTCCCGTCTCCTGCTGCTGCGGAACAAAACAAATGGCTTTAATAGTTCTTTAATCTTCTCATTAGGGCAGGCATGCGGGCTGCAGCTTGTGACAGTACTGCAATGATTATGAGAGAAATAAGTTTGCAGGGTTCTTTCAAACAAGCCTTAAGACAGCAAGAGCACTGAAAATGTTGTTCTCTTCCTCCCTTGACATATAAAGCCATTTTCAATGAGTAAAAAAATCTACACTAATAAAAGAGAAACATGCAAATTGACCATCACTTTGCAATGCCCACCAGCCAATCATGAGTGGGTATGCAAATTAACCCAACAAAGATGGTGGTGGCCCCGCCCCCTCCCCCCGCCACTCTGGGCCTCTGGGCAGCATGCATGCAGGTGCGGAGCGGCGGGTGGGGTGGGACACCTGCTATGAGGGGGAGGGCAGGGGGCAGAGGGAGCTATAGGAGCGGCGCTCTGGCTGGAGCGAAGCCTGAAGACTCCAGCCGGAGAGAAGACTGAAGGCTCTGGCTGGGGCGAAGATGGAAGGGGGTGGCCAGAGCAAAGGCCTGGGTCCCGGGTGCCTGCCGGCAGCCAGGGGAAGGAAGGCCAATTGCACAAATCTTTGTGCAACGGGCCTCTAGTGTGTGTGTGTGTGCGTGTGTGTGTGTGTGTGTGTGTGTGTGTGTGTGTGTGTGTATATATATATATATATATATATTCTGGCCATGTTTGCTTGACTTCTTTCACTTTGCATTTTGGTTCTCAACCAGGAAGGGTATTTACATGGAAGAAAGAACCAAAGACGACTTTGAACCATGACACAATGGGCCAAGGTCAAATGCCTTGCATTGCCCAGGCCCACCCAGTGCACTTCTAACTTGACCTCGCTTGTAGGTGGTTTTCACTTGAGAAGCCCAGATAGCGAAGAAACACTGGCAGCTCCCGTGCAAACGTGAACAGCCCCAGAGGTGAAAACTTAAGCCAGCCAATAAGATGCTCTGCCCAATCTTCTTCCTTAACATTGGAGAGCAGACACCGGCTAATGAGATGATATGGTTAACGAATGTACTGAATAGCCATGCTCTGACTCGCTTTTCCTCCGAAGGTACTATCCAGGGAGCACTGACGAAATAAACACAGTCCTCTTGACTTGAATGTTCTTAGAGTCATCGAGGGTCTCCTAAGAGGCACATAAAGCCAACACAAGCAATTGTGTGTGAGCCCTTCCCCAGCAGCCCCGGACACACCTGGGCAGAACCTTCTAGGCTGGAACCCCAACACCAAGCTGATGACGTCATTCGTTAGCAGTCACTGAGCAGCTATTTTGTCAGGCTCCCTGACAGGGTTTGAGAACCTAAGATGGAACATAACATTAACTCAGACATGATCCAAGCCATTCTGACTTCAGGGGGGCACACGGATCTTTAAACTCCACCCCAGAATCCAACGTATTGGGATTTAAACTCACGGTCCTCAAACTCAACAATATATTTGACTATCTGTCATGGGCAGCCTAATTAGGTAAGACACACAAGCCCTGCTAAGCATTTAGATGCACAGGCTCTTATCACATCCTTGCATCCAGCCTGTGAAAGTCTCTATTATTGCCTCAATTTTGCTGATAAGAAAATAGAAACATCGAGCACTCTGGTTGCTGCATAACAAACCACCCCAGGACCTAACGACTTAAAATAACAAGTTATTATTATCTCTCAGGGTCATGTGAGATGACTGGGGTTTAGCTGGGCAATTCTCTTTGGGGCCCTCTCAAGCGGTTGCAATCAGAGGTCAGCTGGGGCCGCAATTCATCTGACAGCCCGACTGGGCCAGACGTTGAGATGGCTTCTCCACTCACCTATTTGACTGGTGCTTTGGGCTGCCGCCGTGTGACTGCTACCCACAGCAGGACACTCTGACTTCCTACATGGCAACTCAGGGCCCCAAAAGACCGAGGCAAAAGCTGCCAATCCTTGAAAGGATAGGCCTGGCCCTGGCTTGGCTTCATTCTGGATGTACTCTATTGGTGAAAACTGTCTCAGACCAGCCCCAATTCAAGAAGAGAAATCGACTCTATCCCTTTGTAGGAGAGTAGGAAAAATTTGTGGTCATCTTTCATCTGCCACAGAGAGGTGAAGCAACTCACTCAGGGTCACACAGCAAATAAGAATCCAACCTGGAGTTCAATCCAGTTCAGTCTGACTTCAGAACCCATGCCCTTAATCAGCCATTCTCTCTTCCCAGTAAAGGTCACGTCTACTAATCTCCAAAGCGAAAGCAGAAGAAGCAAGCCAACCCAAGACTCTTCCCAGCACAGGGAAGACCGTAAGTGAGGACACAGGGGACTCAGGACCTTGGCCTTTTCCTGAGTCCTTGTACCGCTAGTGGACCCTGTCTGTGGGTATAGGAACCAAAGGCCCCGTCCCTGGGCCTCAGAATCCCTCTGGCCCTGGCACAGAGAATGCTGGCTTTGTAAACCATATCCAGAAGTAACCCAGATTCCTTCTCTCAACTCCTGACTATGCCAAGGTGAGACAGATGGAAACTCCAAGGACACCCAGGTTTCAGGTTTTATTTTATTATGGAACCAGGTTGCAGGCCGGGCCAAGTACAGAAATCACCTGAGGGCCTTCTCCGAACAGCACTGAGGGTAGAAGTGAGCAGAGTCATGGCCTGGGGTCCCTCATGGGGCTCCTCCAAGGAACATTCTGCAGCCCAGAGACAGGGAAGTAGTAGCGATCGGCTGGCAGTTGCCCAAGGGTTTTGCTGGTGAGGAAATGAAGCGGGGAGGGGGTGCTGGGAAATAGAGCCTAGAGAGTTTGTCACTGGAAGAAGGGCTGGTGGACAAGGGATGCGCAGGGCAAAGGACTAAGGGTGTTGAGGGAAGGTGACTTAGATCCCTGACCTGCCCCCAGAGGAAAGGTCTCCAAGAAGAGGCAGGGCGGGGGAGGAAGATGCTGAGTAAGCTTCTCCTTGTGCCAGCGCCAGGGCAACTGACCCTGCTCATTCTCCCCTGAAATGATTCTGTCACTGGCACCGGCCAAATTCCTTGGCATCTCACCATGAGGGGGATACACCTTTCCAGCACCTTCCCTCTCCTCCCCTCCAGCCGGCACCCTCACCTCCCTTCTCTCTCTAGAGCCAGCTTCTTGGTAGCACTGCTCGGCACCAAGCATTCACCAGCCAACCCTGGTCCGCGGACATGCCATCTCCTTCTTTCTGTAAGAACCCTGTCCGTCCACGATCATTACTGGAAGCGCACAAATCGCCCCACACATTTTCATTTGCTCGAGGCGCTTGCTTTTATGAGCGGTGGTGAAAACAAAATTCCATGACGTCAGAGTTAATTCCTCTGCAAGCACATCAACAGACATTCCTCGGAGGCAATGCATTCGCCTTGGCTGCGATCAGTGGCTTAGAGGGCTGATGGAACTGGAGCTTAGTGATGCGTTCTCTGTTAGAATCCCAACCATGGCCAATCCTGCCATGTACCTGGGGCTGCCTCATCTGGAGGAAGCCCAAAATGCGTCACGACCTACCCACAGATCACTCATCCATCGGCTCAAGGAGAGTCCTATTCCGTCACCCCAGCCAGTGTTCCCACGCCTCCATCTGGGGCCAGAGAAACGTGGCCTGGAGGGCAACTGGCACAAAGCTTGTCAGCTCTGACTCGCCTTCCTCTTGCCTATAAATCTGGTCTCACAGGAACTCGATTTGCTCAGGGGGTTCACAGCTGCTCCCCTACAGCAGAGGCAGCTGGCCGGGTCCCACAGCAGAACCATGATGCCCACAAAGCCCTGAGGAGCGGGGAGGCAGGTGTGGATTCCCATCAGCTCACACCTACCCAGGAGCCTTTGGGCTGTTCCCATGGCAATGCTGGCATCCTACAAAACGCTTGAGGCTGTTGTGAGATTGGTACCAGGGACACCCAGATGGAACAAACACAGCCTGAGGGAATGAGCAGCCTAGAACCGGTCTGGAGGCCAGAAGTTCGGGGTGGGTTTGGAGATGCTTTGGGAAAAGGACAGCAATGAGCAGATTGCCCTTATGGACGGAGTGAGGAGGTGGCAGTGGAGATGCTTTCTTAATATTGTAATGTCAGGGACTCCAAGAAAGTATCCCTCACCTCCCCAAAATAATAAGTTCCCTTCCAGGTCACAGCACTTCTTTAACAACCCATCCCTGGAACCAACATGAAAACTCAGTGGTCCCAAAGAGTAGCAACTCGTCATTGGGGCAAATGATTGACGATCTGACAGATGGCGAAGCACAGAGGGAGGAGTCCGTGGGAATCTGATGAGACAGGACAAGACCAGGGTGACAACACCGGGGGGACCACAGATACCTCATCTACTTCGCCCGTGGGGAGAAGCCGCTCTACTGATTCGAGGAATTAGGGGAGTTCCTCGGATGGAGGCTTCTTCTAGAGGTTGAACGAGTTCAGGAATTAAAGACTGAGGGCAAGGTTCGAAGCGTCTTTCCCCTCCCCTGTCATTTTCCTCCATGAATTCGTTTTGACAAAGTAATTGTGACCCAGCCGTGACCATGTCTAACTCTCTCACTGCGGCTAAAGGAGATCTCAATGTCACCACTTTATGGCACAGCTGAGTACAGAGTGCCAATGAAATCTGTCAGGGGAGAATGAATGACTTAGATCCGTCAAAGGAAAAACAACGGGGAAGAAAGGAATACTGCCCGCTGGCTCCCATGTTCCTGGCGAGCTGTCTACCCTGGATCACGTCGCCTCCACGTTTGTCTTTCCTTCATGAAGTTGGGCAGAGTTGCCCTTCAGTAAATACCCATGGCCCCTAACCCTAGCAAGACCAAGAACAGTGGAAGGCTGAGCGATTCCCACGTGACCTTGAGAAACTTGGGAAGGGCAAATCAGTTGTCCAGAGTCAGAGGTGGTTTCGGGGACCCTGAGCTCATTCAAAAACCACCACCCAGGGTGTCTGCGGTCACTGAGGCAATATTAAAACGTAATCGAAAGTGATTCACTGAAGGGGGTCTGACTCCAAAATCCAACAACAAAGGGAATATTTCCCAGAGGCCATCGGATGTTGTAAGTTCTTTAGGGTCTTTGAAGAGCACTTTCCATACCTGAATCCCACTCCTCACCATTTCCCTTCGGTGAGAAGAGAGTAGAAAGAGGGTACTCACGAGGAACGACATCTCAGTGGAGAACAAAACACAGTTTTACTCATAACTGTGAAAGCACCGAAGAGCCCGCGACGCAGGACTTCTTGGGTCAAACTGAACTGGAGAACGTGGCCCAGAACAGAAGACCCAGTGGGCGCCCCCCCACCTCCTCCCAATGGACAGTGTGGCTCCTACCCGGCTAAGCCTGCCCTCCAAGAGTGAGAAATATGATAGAATTTCATAAGAGGGCTCGAGTCTACTGGAAAGGGGCCGGCCCATCTGTCTCAAGAGACCCAATCAATACCCAGCACGCTGGCCAGCCTTTCTTGACAGGGGGTAGGAGATGGGGTGCAGAGCTGGGAAGAGAGTGTTCAAGTGCATGTTGGTAATTCCGTATGGAAGGAGAGGGCTGGGTTTGCTGCCTTCTATGAAGAGATGTTGAAGCACGAGGAGAAAACACGAAAGTCATATAAACAAGAGTTTGCAAAAATATCTGTCATCCAATGATGGCCTTCCTGGCGAGTGCATTTTCTTGGAGGAACATGGCCTCCCCACCCCACCCCTTCTCTAGGTATCATCTGGAGAATGTTTTCTTTTCCTATTCTCAAGAAATCCCACTCTTTGGTTTGGGGTGAAACCCAGCCCTACGCTCTGTGAGGAAAGCAGAGACTAATAAAATAGAATGTGACACTGTACAGGAAACTCAGACCACCCAGCCAAGCACCCAGAGCAGCGGTTTCCAGCCGGGCTGGGAGAAGACGAGGGTCTTGTTCAACGAAAACGATACCGCCATCCATCAGCACCACCCCAGCCAGGACCGCTCGCTCCTGGGGTACATCAAGGCTAATTATGTTGCCAGATGGACTAACTATGTTGAACATTCTAAGGGACGGGTTTTTACTCTGAAACAGCCTGGACTCGGGCATACGTAAGTGCCTGCAGCCTCCCTGGAATGTCCGGTGGCCCCTGGCAAGAGGAGAAAGAGGTAGACGCCTGTGAAGAGGAGGGAAGTGCAATGTTCTCTGAAGGCAGGTTTCTCAGCGGGGGGCGCTGCTGACATTTTGGACTGGGCAATTCTGTGTTGTGGGGGTACTGGTTTGCTCGAGCTGCCATATCAAACTACCACCAACTGGGTGAGTTGAAACAACAGAAACAAAACGGACTCCCTCCGAGGTCTGCAGGTCAGAAGTCCAAGGTCAAGGTGTCAGCAGTTATATTGGATTAAGAGTCCACCCTACTCCAGTAGAACGCCATCTTCTGTAATTCTATCTGCAAAAGCTCTATTTCTGAATCAAGTCCCATTCTGAGGTTCAACATAGCTTTCTGGAGAGACGCATTCAGCTCAGGTCTGGGCATTGCAGGGTGTTTCGCAGCATCCCCGGCTTCCACCCACAGATGCCATTAGCACTCTTACAGTTTTGAGGGTGACAATCAAAAATGTCTCCAGACATTGACAGATGTCCCCTAAAGGGAAAATGGCCTCTGGCTGAGTAACACTGTCTTCAGGCTTTGGGTCGGACAGAGACACGTTGCAGTTCTGGTTCTGTCTTAATTGCTTGTATTGTCACCTTGGGACACTTGGGTTCAACTGCCTGGTCTCCATTTTTTCTCACCTGTCTCATGGAGTTGCAGGGATGCCGAGGACGAAATAAGACAGCATATGGAAAGCATCTGTTGCATAATGAAACCCCATCAATGCCAACTAGCACCTTTCGTAAATTAGAGAAGGTTCCTTTGCAGGGTTCTCCACAGGTCTCAGCAATGACTGCGCGGATACTGAACTCTGGCCTCTGTCCCTGAGGCTTCCCGAAGACAAAGGAGTTCTCCAGATCTGCTCTACATATGCTTTCAGGGGCAGAAAGCCCCCTCACAGCCCAGAGGACGCCCTCCCAGCCTCTGTGGCTGCAACACCGCAGCTGCAGAGAGCCATGTATCACGGCCAGGGAAGGGGAAGCTCTGGGTATGACCGGAATGTTAATGTGGCTGCATTGCACCAAGCCCTCATCCGCCCAAGTGAACGCTCTGGAAAAGCCATTGGAGGAGACCGGGATGCGGCAAATGAAGGCATTGACCCTCAAGTGCTGGTTATAGCTTAACTTTAGAGGTCTCACCTCCCTTGCCATGACCAGAGAGTCTGAGATGCCATGCGAGGGGTTGATTATAAAACATATCGCAACGAACTGTGATTGGTAGCTTACTAGTCTAGTTTCCTCAACAGAGTTGAGAGAGGATGAGAACTGGACCTTATTCAAGTGTCTACCTCATGTGCTCAAAAAAGGTGCCTGTCTCATGGTGAAAGGTCAGTAGAAGGATGTGTTCTTTAAATGTGCCACCTCCTTGTCCCCAAGCTCCCTAGCCTTCAAAGTGACCTTTTTATTTCAAGCTTTAATACAAGTGATCCTAGCCTACAGCCCATGGTCCTTAGGAAATCCCTTATTTTTTTCAGATTTCCTCTCATTAAGTAATTTCTGGGCATTCCCAAGGAAGGAAGACTCGTTCCACACATCTGTCCTGGTGGGCGTGTCACACTTCTACCAATCATCCTCCAATCAACTCCTGCCATCTTTTCATTGGCCTATTGCTGCCCAATCTATATACGAGTAAGTTCAACTCAATCATTGTGAAACCCAACTCCAACTGCCCAACCTACTGCTAAGAGCAGACTTAGAGCATTTCACGGACCCATTACCAAGGAATGAGAGACCCAGGGACCCCACAAGTGGCTTCCACCTGCTCCTACACGTGGATACGCTCAGGGTCCCCTGGCCCGTAGGTGAGTTCCCATCCTTGCCTATTTCCCGTAAGCTTCCATTGGGTGGGATAAGGAGGAGGGCTGATGCACTATTTGTGCTCACACTGCCCAACTCTACAGCGTGCTATACACATTGCAAATCACCCTTAATCTGTCACTGAGTATAACAATACCCTGGCAGGGACACTTACAGGAAGGCTTTATGTGGGCGAGTGGGTAGCAATAGTCCTGGCCCAGCCCCAGCTGATACTTGAAATCATGAGCAAAAGGTACAAAGACCAAAGGTCAGAGAGATTAGCTCTGGGGTGGCCAGAGAGTTGTATAGCCCTGCCACCCGTGCCCAGCTATAGCATCCCATGGGGACGGTGCCCATGGGCAGCCATACGTAGTGGGAGCAGCATTGTACGTCAGTAGCTGTGGCCACACCCTGGCCCAAATATTCATGCCTTTGGTGACCACCTTCCCACCTGGCTTCGCAGCCACCCTCTGTTCCTGCCCATTTTTAAAATATATATATATTTTATTGATTTTCTGCAGAAAGGAAGAGAGAGGGATAGAGAGTTAGAAACATTGATGAGAGAGAAACATCCATCATCTGCTTCCCACACACTCCCCACTGGGGATGTGCCCGCAACCAAGGTACATGCCCTTGACCGGAATCGAACCTGGGACCCTTCAGTCCGAAGGCTGATGCTCTATCCACTGAGCCAAACCGGTTAGCTGTACCTGCCCATTTTCCGAGCTGAGTTCTTCAGCTTTCCTTACCAGTACTCTGAGATGATACACTTGCATTATCTTGCTAAAAACTTCATCTTCCGCCTAACCCAGTCAGCCTTGGCTTCCTTCTCTTGAAACTGGGAACGACACTATACACAGAGCCACTGTACAAAGGAGTCGGAGCTGCCATCCCAAAGGACCCAACTGCCTTGCCCGTGTTATTCCTCAGACCTTGAGAACGTCAAAGCTGGGCAGAACAGCTCTGGACTGGGCCTAGCGCAGCTTCGTATCCCCAACAGCTGTTTGCAAAGACAACGAGAAAGCAGACATGAGGGCGAGGAGACCGAAAACGAAAGACATTCTTTAGAATCAGCGTCACTATGTTCGTTTATCCGCGCCTATAGAAACGCCTTCCTTAACTTATTAACACGCACAGACATGCCTTTCTCCCACGGGTGTTCACTGTCCCTCTTCCCTTTCTCCTAAATACCTGTACCTTCCCCTCCTCATCGGAACACTGTTTGGATTTCTGCCTGAGTCAGTGCTTCCCGGAGAGCTATTATTTGGGGCCGCAAATAAATACGTGTTGCCTCTCGCGTTGGCCTTTTCTTTTTAGGTTAACAAAACCAAGCACCCTGACTGCCACAGAGGGCTTTACACAAAGATAATTCAGACACTACTTGCAATCCGGAAAACAGTCGTTTTCCAGCTTTAAGAAAACTTAACGTTCCATCGCCATCCAAGGAGCATCCCCTTACAAATGAATGGGTGTGAGCATGAATGAACTCCAGCTCTGAGCTCTCCAGAGTTGGGTGAGCACATGTTCAGAGCCCCAAACGGAAAACCTGAGCTCCTTGCTTCCTTATGCTGCTTGCCCTGGGCCTCTTGCCGGCCCTAAACATGATGCAGATGTCCAACCACCAGCGAAACAAAGTAGGGAATTGGGATACAGGGGGGGTTGTTTTCTTGGGGGATGGGGAATGCATGGATGATGGCACTATTCTGGCTCCAAAACCATTTACTGAGTGCAAGACGTTCTTAGATGAAAGCTGATATTTTCAAAATTGTGATGTGAATTGAGGTCACACCTTTCTATCATGCTTGCACCTTCAGATAGCTGCTAGGATTTAAAAAAACAACAATAACATCAGCCCCAGCTGGTATGGCTCAGTAGACAGAGCATCGGCCTGCAGACTGAAGGTTCCTAAGTTTGATTCTGGCCAAGGGCCTATGGCTGGGTTTCAGGCTCAATCCCCAGTAGGGGGCGTGCAGAAAGCAGCCAATCAATGATTCTCTCTCATCATTGATGCTTCTATCTCTCTCCCTCCCTCTACCTTCCTCTCTGAAATCAATAATATATAGATATATATGCAATATATATTAATACATACTATCTACTGGTGAGGATTCAAAATATACAAATTCATCTCTTGATGCAAACTGATTTCCTACCGTTTTAAGTAAATTCAGAAAGGAACTGGCAACAAGAAACTTCATACCTTACCCATGCCTATCCTTGGCACTCACTTTCCTCTTAGCATGGACAACAGCGATTGGTTCTCTTGCTATATTTTAAGGGGAGAGTTCAAGTATTTGTGGGAAGAAATGACGAAGAGAAAGTCGAACAAATCTCCTGCCCTCCCTCAGCCAAAAGAGAGCTCCAGCCTCCAGATCAGAAGACACAGCAGGGAGGACTTCTGTAGCGATGCAACTGCAGAACCAGTTCAAAAGGGTGCCGTCCTGTTTAACGAGACACTGTTATTGCTCAGCTATCAGTACAACGGACCCAAACTGCACGTCATGCAGCCCAAGCATGCGCAGAGGAGAGAACTTTGACCTCCAGCTGCATCCGGAGCCAAAGTCTCCCCGCCCCCCACCCCATAGAACCAGAGGGTCAGCACACAGCTGGGTCTTTAACACCAGAACCAAAGGGTCCATTGTCCAGAAAGATCTGATGTTGACACCCCTTTGCCACAAATGGCCGAGTTCCAAGGTCCTCCAGGTAAAACTTGTCCACTGGGGCTTCCCCATGCCTGTGCCCCCAGCCCCTTAAACACCCTTCCCCTAGTCCAGTGAGCGAGATGGAGGTGAGGCACCATCAGGTCTCCCGTCTTCTCGGACGGCGCCTTCTCCGTCAGTAAACCTTTCCTCGCTCCAAACTCAGTTTTGAGTTGTGGCTTTTCGACACGTCGAACACACAAACCAGAGTTCGGTGACAGAGGTACGAGGTAGCCACATAACACCAAGCTTCCTGTCCCTTCTTCGTGCAGGCCTCCCTGGCCTGGTCAAGGGGGGAGTCTGGCCTCCCCTCAAAGCTGGGGTAAGGGCCAGAGGAAGTAGTACATTCCTGTAAGGAAAACACCATTTCTTTCACTGTACAGAGCTATGACGTGGATGTAAAAGGTAAAATTGAACGTATAATTGGACATTGAAATGCCCTTGACCCTTCAAGGACATTTTTTCTATCATTTAAGTTATAATCAACAAAAGTTAAGACCGATGGCCCTAACCGGTGTGGCTCGGTGGATAGAGCGTCGGCCTGCAGACTCAAGGGTCCCAGGTTCGATTCCGGTCAAGGGCATGTACCTTGGTTGCGGGCACATCCCCAGTAGGGGGTGTGCAGGAGGCAGCTGATCGATGTTTCTCTCTCATCGATGTTTCTAACTCTCTCTCCCTCTCCCTTCCTCTCTGGAAAAAATCAATAAAATATATTATATAAAAAAAAAAGTTAAGACCGCTAACCCTGAATCTGGGGCCTTGTGAGCACAGATGTACAATCCAGACCCAGGGGAAGGAAAACGAACTTGGCAAAATGATAAGACAGCCTTCTCTTCGGGGCCAGGAAAGGTTTAGGACCGGATTATAGTCTGGGCCTGCCTGGCTCATGACGGCGACCGGTGAGTCCCTAAATGCCATCAGTTGAAAAGGGACCGTGGTTGGAAAAGTCCACAGATCATTGCTGCGATGAATCCCCTTGTGCCGGACTCGCGTTGCATGAGAAGTGATCCTCTCCCTCGGCGTGTCACATGTTTTCCTACGCTGAAGGACGCCAAGGAACAGGGCAAGACATTCTACCAGCCCCGGGGGGATGAAAAGAAGTATGTTTTCGCACACACATATGGTTTCCATAATCGTTTTTTAAAAAATTGACTTTGACCTCGCGTCCTGATAGAGACAGCCTGATTAAGGGTGACAGGCCCAGAGAAGCCACCGCTGTCCCCAGGCAGGGGAGGGCCTGGGCTTGATTTGTGGCCCTGCATGGGGCCCGTGCGAGGAGGGTTTTACACACGTCTGCGTTCCTGAACAACCTCTCCCACGCTTCACGTGTTTTCAAACTGGGTGGTGATGGGGATACATAAATAATGAGCATCTCAGGAAAAAAGTATTGCCCTAAAAGAGAAGCCAGAAACGTGTACCCCCAGAACAGAGCTGTCCCAAAGGCCTGTGGGGTCTCCTCCCACACCGGGGCCATCAGAACCTCCACAGCCACCAGGCTACGCAGCAGAAAATAATACACAAACCTCACCAAAATCAATTCGGTAGAGCTGAGTCTCCGCGTGGAATGCCTTTATGTCTCCCTAAGCCTACCAAGCCCGGGGTAGAGATGTGGGCTGTGCAAAGAAATCCTCCATCTTTTTTTGGGGGGGTGTCAACATCAGATCTTTCTGGACAAATCAGATCTTCCCACAAATACTTGATGGAGGAAAGATGGGTTACCCAGCAGGCTTGTCCCGGGTCCCCTCCTGGGCTCTGCCTCTCTGCAACATATAAACACTGGATCTCTGCACCTCTAGCCTCCAGGAGGCCCTAGAACGGGGCCAGAACACACCCAAAAATAATGCAAGAAACACTTGCCAAGAGGTGACTTTTCTAACTCGGAAACCTCTTGCATTTCCCACCTTGCTTTCTGCACCCCACCCACCCCACCCGTCTTTCAGTCCCAGAACGCAAGCCTTGGGCTTCACCCGCGTTTCCCACATTTGACATGCTCTTTCCTCCAGATCTGCACACGACAGCCTCCTCCTCTTCCGCAGAGAGGCCACTCACCTCTCCAGAGAGGTCGCCCATCCACACCCGTCTACCCCCTCCCCCGGTTCCAGGTCCTTCACAGCACGTACCCCTATCCTAAAGTATGAATTTGATTCTTTCTGTACTGCGGACCTCAAGAAGGATATATCTGCCACATGGACTCATCGTGGGTAACTGAGCATAAATTCATAACCAGAGTCTAGCAGCCATTCCTGACAAAACTAAAGACTACGTCTGGGTCAGCCCTTAATAAAGGAGTCCCTGGTGTCCTCTTTCAACCAATGGGCTGAGACCTACCCCATCCAATCAGAACTGCCCAGCTATATCCTCATTTGCATCTTTACTGACCAATTAGAGCAGCTCCATAATCTGAAATTATGACCAATCAGGACTGTGCTATTTCGACCAATCAGACTGTGCAAATTTGGATTCCTTGTTTGCATAAAATTGGAACAATCAGCCCTAGCTGGTTTGGCTCAGTGGATAGAGCATCGTCGGCCTGCAGACTGAAGAGTCCTGGGTTCGATTCCAGTCAAGGACACGTACCTAGGTTGCAGGCTCGATCCCTGGCCCTGGCCGGGGTGCATGTGAGAGGCAACCAATCGATATGTCTCTCTCACATCAATGTTTCTCTGTGTCTCTCCCTGTCCCTCCCACTCTCTCTAAAAATCAATGGGAAAATATCCTCGGGTGAGGATTAACCAAAAACAAACAAACAAAACAAACAAAAATGGGAACAATCAGGGCTGCCTCCCCTTTGTCTCAGCATCTCCCTTTCTATTTCTTCCAGAGGCTGCGTCTCCCAGTTTGCAAACTGTTTACCTGAACAAAGTTTCTCCTTTTACTGAACCCCAAAATGGGGACTCCTGTTGGCATTAGATTGAGGGCGGCAGTATTCATAATTATATCACCTGCCCCCGTGAAATCGTCCAGAAAGTGGGGGAGTGTGGCTCTTGTTTACCACTGTACCCAGTGACTGGTATATATAGAGCAGGGGTGTGGTGAGTACTTGCTGCATGAGCAAATGAACCCTGGGGTCATTTCCAATTTGTGGACACTGTTCCAGTTCCTTTGAAAAAACTGGAAGATTTGGCAACGTCGGACCTGCATTCTCATGAGGCCACAGTTGCATGGAGCTAAGTAGGAGCTCCCCGCTGGATGAAGCAATTCATATGGTTTAGCTTCATGGAGGATCAACCCAGCCAGCCTGCGCCATTCTCAGACCTGCCTGGCATCTTCCTGCTTCCCGTTCATCTCCACGCCGGCCACCCCCGCACGGGGCAGTTCCTGGCATATAGCAGGTGTCGCGGTAAGTGAGCACCTTGCTGTTGACCGTGTGTGTGTGTGTGTGTGTGTGTGTGTGTGTGTGTGTGCTCGTTAGCACTTTTTCTAAGCAAAACCAAAAGGAGTGAAAAGAGATGAGGCCCAAGCCAACAAACTACGAGCTCGGCGGAAGCTCTGGCTGAATAAAAGCTGGGATCGAAGCAGCCCCCCTGAGCCAAGGACTCTTTGAAACACGTCATCTTACCCCTACCTTTTGCCATCGTCCAAGGATCCAAAAGCAAATTGACAGAAGTAGGAAGAAAGACGGTTGAGTGTGGATGGCCTTTCACTGATAATGGGCTTAGGCTAAGGCCTCTCGTGAGAATCCAAGGCCGAAATTCTTGGATTTTCGACTGAGGCCAAGTCACAGTACCTATGACACCATGGCACTTGGCCACCCCAGCACAGGGTTTCCTGGGTCACCTCCTTCCCAGCCCACGAGTTCTCCTCCAGGCCACAGTTCAGGGCGTCTCCGTCCATCCCACGCTGGCCTCTCTGTGCAGCTTCTCCTGTCCCTGGAGAAGTGAGGACCTGTGCTGTGGAGCCTCAAGTCTTCTCACCTTGGCCTCCAGGTGGGAATCCTTCTTCTTGCAGGCAGTGGGCCACCTGACCTGCTCGGACAGAAGTCCCCATCTCTACACACCCCTGCATCAGGCCTCTCTGCCTCTTCCCAGCTCAGGCCGTGTGCCCTGCCTCCTCTTTGCTCTCTCATTCCATCTCTGAATCCACATTTCTCTTTAGGAAGAAACCCCCAAGTTCCTCCGATTCTTCCAGCCCACTAGTCTTCTGTCCTTCTCTGCTCTCCACCTCTGCCTAACACTCACACTAACAGGACTAGTCCACTCATGGTTAGAAGGATCCAGACTCCTTTCAAACGATATACATTCATTGGGCCTCAATGGCTCTCCTGGATCTGACTACACAGCCAGACCCATGATTTCTAGCTAGGTTCTTCTGGGGCCTTTCCTTCATCATCTTCATTTCAGGGGTGGGGGGAAGGGAGGAGAGGGAGGAGGCTGTAGGGCTGAGGAACTCTCCGTGGATTTCAATTCTCCATACTGTTCCTCTGCAGAATCAAGGGTGGTCCCGGATCTTCAGCAACCCTGCGGTCTGACGAGAGACCCTGGTTTCCAAAGGCGCCTTCATCCTAATGAACATTGTCCCCTGGCCGACCTCTACCCCACCCAGTTTCATTCATGCCCACAAGACCAAGAGCCAAGGAACTGGATGGCAGCCCAGGAATCTTTCCATCTTCCCACATCTGGGTTCTGTCTGGGGCTGGTTAGTGAGCTCATTGGCTGTCGGTTGGAAGAGGTGTTGTTGTTTTTTATTCATTCACAACTTCGCAGAAAACTGTTGGGAGGGTTCGACTTGATTCAGAGTCTTCTCCGGGGTTCTCTCCTGACCCTTTCCTCCAGACAGGACAGAGGGAATACACCACAGAGAAGACACACCCAGCGGCTGACGGGCCAGGGCGTGAGGGACGCTGCATGTCACAGGGAAGTCCCTTCCACCTGCCCCAAAGCAAGAGAGAGAACAAACTGTTCCGAGGGACGGGGAGGGGCTCATGCTGACATTCCACAGCTACTTGGGAATCCAGATCACAGGACAGCAGCTCCCAGGCGGTGAATCGGACTGGGAACATTTCCTGCCCAGCGTGCTCCTTCCCTCAGCTTGACTGGACACCCCCCTTGCTTCCCTGAGTGTGCCCTTCCCTCTGGTGGTCTTGACTCATCAGAAATGAAAAGGCCCTTAACGCTGTCAGCTCTGGTCTCCTCTCTGCGGACACACAGATAAGACACACAGAGCACAGATTTCAGAAACACATATGCACACGTGCGTGCCCACACACACGGAGCAAAGATTTACTGCCCTGCAAATGTTGCCTCTTTTACTGATTTATTCTTTGAAAAGTGAGATTCCCCTCCTGGGAGGGACCTGAAGGGGCTGGGTAGGGGGAGGAAGGAAGGCCTGCCTATCCGGGCAGCCCACCCAGGCTCCAGGCATCTGGTGAGGTGGGGGGCGGGGATGGGGGGTATTAAAAAAAGGGGGATGAGCGAACATACATCACCAAGGTTGTAGGACTAGAAATGCTACTCGTCCTTGGAAAGAGCTAAGGCTACAGAGCCATTGCAAAGATCCAGATGTTTCAGGGCTCACACAACATCTGGTCCATGCACAGGTAGATAAGCACCTAGGTAGGACAGCTCTCATCTCCAGACTGAATCTCAAGGCGGGGACCACGGCTCAGTAAGTTACCTGGGAAGATTGTACAAACTATACAATGCCCATCCCGGAGATCCTGAGAGGCATCTTGATACAGAGTTTAACTCCACCACCTGGGTTGCCACACACAGACACAAGAGGAGAGGAGAGAACACACTAACCGGATTTGGGCGACACAATCCGCCCCCCAACCAGCAGCCACATCTGTCCTGAGCACAGCATGGCCACCTGTGAACTACCTTTAGGGAAGGAGCGAGCCAGGCGTTTGCTCACGAACTAGGAGAAGGGGGAGATCATGAGGACCCTTTGCTGTTGTTCAGGTGGGGAGACGGGATCTCCTTAGCTGACGTAGGACTCAGTCTACCAACTGCCCCCCTGGTCACAACAGGTGGGCCACAGAGACCTGGGCTAAACCTAGCACCTGTGACCCTCACTCCCGGAGGCAGGCTCCCAGGGACTTCCAAGGAGAAAGGAATTTCAAGGTTACCTACTGCGATATGCTCATGCTGCAGATGAGCAAACTCCCTTTAACGGGGACCATGCTGATGTCCATTGCTCCCTAAAGAGGCCGTTTCCACATCCTAGTTAACAGTCCCTGTTAACAGAACTTAGCTAATGTGGGCACCACGGATTCTGCTAGACCAGAAAGATGCAGTGGACAGACGGATGCACGTGTCTCACCTTTTTGGTGTCATATCTACATCGAGTGCCCCAGCTGGTCACAGACTAGAATGACCTGAGCAACGTCACTTCCACCTTTCTGGGCTGAAGTTCTCTCGTTTGTATAACGATGTGATTGGATTAGAGAATTTATCTGCCATTAAGGTGGCTTCCGACTCTAAAACCCCTTGTCTGTGAAAGTACTGGGAGAGGACATCGCCTCCAGCCCTTGGAGGTAGTATCCCTTTAAACTCGTGTCTGCGAACCAGTTTTAGTTCCAACTGGTCCTTCTGAGCATCTACCATTCTGCACCTGGCTTCGGTGAAAGCGGTACTTTAAAAATCTGATGGCCCTAGCCGGTTTGGCTCAGTGGGTAGAGCGTCAGCCTGCGGACTCAAGGGTCCCAGGTTCGATTCCGGTCAAGGGCATGTGCCTTGGTTGCGGGCACATCCCCAGTAGGAGGTGTGCAGGAGGCAGCTGATCGATGTTTCTCTCTCATCGGTGTTTCTAACTCTCTATCCCTCTCCCTTCCTCTCTGTAAAAAAATCAATAAAATATATTTTAAAAAATGAAATTAAAATCTGATGAACATTCAAGCAGAGTAAACTCCCAACAGCCAGACCAGCCCTTCGGATGTGAAAGAGACAAGAGTTTCTCCTTCTCCCGGCCCAGTCGTGAAGGCCCCAGCTTTGGCCAGAGGGCGTGATGTCTACACTCACTCCTCAGGGTGTCCCGCTCTCTAAGCCAGCGTGTCCCTTTAGGAGGTAGCGAGAGAAACACTGGATCTTCCTCGCCAGCAAGGGCAATGTCAACCTCTCCTTTTCATCCCCGGCCCAGGCAGAACCATATGTTCGCTGTTTTCATGGTTTCAGAGGGAGAAATAAAAAAACAGCCTGTTATTTTCATACCTCGTTTGCATAATGGGCAGGCGATAACACACAGCCCAGAGGACAATGGGTGTCCTCCACATGGCGAAGTCCCCCCGTGGGGCAGACACTCCTGCAGGCTCGCAGGCAGCAAGCACCGAGACCTTAGCTTGCTTTGTTGGAAATACTTTTGCTGTCCCCCCATCAGTGTCTTAATCATGGGGCACCTAAATGATAAAAAATGATAAAGCACTATAATGAGATAGACTGATCACCTATCAAAAGTTCATCAATTATTGATTCAAGGGCTATGTCTAGAGAACTGAAGGAAGCCATATACATGCAGGTTTTATTTGCTCTACTTTCAAGAACTCTACTTTCTTGTTTCTTTTTTCTTTTAATTGAATTTATTGATGTGGTATTGGTTAACAAAAGTATACAAGTTTCAGGTGCACAATTCTACAACACATCATCTGTACACTGTGTGTGGTCACCACTCCAAGTCAAGTCGCTGTCCATCACCATTTATCTCCCCTATACCCTCCTCCGCCTCTCCCCACCCTATCTTCCCCTGGCAATCACCACATTGTTGTCCGTGTCCATGAAGATAGTCTACTTTCTAAGTCCATAGCCAACACGTTCATCAATACGTACATAGTGCATATAGGATCAATCCATCAGTACTTATTTATTATTCATCTGTTTGGTATCAAGCACCATGCTAGACACAATGAGAGACTCAGGGAGCAAAGATTTGGGCTCTGTCTTGAAAATGTTCACACACTGGTTGGCTAAGTAGCGCTGTTATGACATCATTAAATTAATATGTGTTAAGTGGAGCCCAGGGTATCTGATGGTGCCTGCAGTTCAACAACAGACCACAAAGGAAAAGGAAACAGAGACGTTTATTACTCAGAGGTCCTAGAGCAAGTAAGTACAGGGCATGCCTCAAGGGGCATCAGGCAGGTCAAAGAGTGCAGACAGAGAGAGAGGCAAGATCTGGGGCGCATGCCTTTATGAGGGTCCGTGGGTGGAGAGCCTTGGGGTTCCTGGGCTAAGGACAAATCAGTCAATTCAAACCGAAGAGGGGAGGGTTTTGTTAGACTCCACAGGGGTCTTATCTAAGGGGCACACAGGGAAAGATGCTGAAAGGCAGCGGAGACTGTTGATCACAGGGGCTGCTGGGGAAGTCCTATCAGGGACTTACACTGGATTGTCATATAGAGGGCGAGGGGGCGAGGGTCAGTTCAAGGCCCTCATAGGCCACTCGGCCAAACAAGATGGCTGCGAGGCAGCAATAGCCTCTTGTCAGAGACTCACCCACATGAGACAATCACCGAGAAGTAAAATCTAAAATGTTCACAGGCGTAAACAGGTGTCAGCAAAAGGAGGAATCAGTGAGACCTGGAACTGCCCCAGAGGTTTTATGGAACAAGAGACTTTTGGCCAAGCCAGAAGGGTAAAGAGTAGATGGACAAGTCGGAGAACAGAGAACACAGCCCCCGCCCCCCCCTGCCCCGCCAAAGACAGCAGTCTGGGTAGAGGCACGGAGGGAACACCAACCGGAATAGAATAGGGGGGCGGGGAGGGACCACCTAAGACAGGGCATGTGGGCATGGGCAGTTTGTGTCAGGGAGTAGGGCAGAAATATGTGGCTTGACAAAAAGAGGTTATAATTAATTCTTGCATAAAAGGGGGGTACAGAAAAGCAAAGGTTCGTAAAGATTATCTTGAAATAAATGATTTAAGCTAATAGGATGTGAGATTTCTGTACCTTGAAGCCCCATCTAAAGGAAATGCCAGAGAAGATAAGCCCCAAACTCAATCTGCAGTGTTCACCACAGTGCCGAGCGTCCCGTGTTGGCATTCATTCGGTCATGCATACAGCGAACATTGAGCACCTACTGTGTGCTAGGCACTGTTCTTGACACTAGAAGTACAGACACAATGAATAAAATATCTTGTTTTTCCCCCTTGAGTCTACAAGCTTCTCACCTTGCTGCTAAATCAAATCATTGATCAGAGCTCTTTATCTACCAAAAGTATATATCTACGTCCTTGCCATGGTCTCATAGGAGCAGTGTTATTTGTTGGCCCCACTGACTTTGGCCTTGGCCATGTGACTTCCTAGGCTGGGGGTATGTTAGTAGACATGACACAGCAGCAGCTTGAAGTGTGTTGTGTGGTTGGTCAAGCCCTCGTGGGCTTCTGCCATCGCCATGAGGAGAGTTTCCCCAGGGAGCTCCTTCCCCTTCAACCTGGACCCCAGAACGAACAAGTATAGAGCAAAACTGCCCAGCCAATCCAAAGACCTGAAGCCTGGAGGAGAGCCACTTCAGCAGACCAGCAGGTATGCCGGAAATAAATGCCTATTGTTACAAACCAGTAAGATTTTCTGTGCTTGTTTGTTACACAGCAATAGCTGACTGATACACTTGCTCTCCAGGCCCTCCCTAATCAAGCCCCCATCTACATTTCCAACCTTATCGCCCACTTCTGCTCTACACATATCTTCGAGTCCAAGCAAAGTGAGCTACTCACGGTGCCTCTGGCCAACCCTGCTTCCCCACCTCCATGTCTTCGTTTGATTAAATCTCACTGTCACTGCCTAGCAAAACCCTACCCATCCTTGCAACTGGCATCTCATGTGCTATCTTCCTCTCTGACGCTTTTCCTAATCCTAACTGTATACATATGGCCCACCCTAGAGTTGGTCAGTCCTGACTATCTCCTCACCCCCAGCCTTGCTTGCTTATCTTACTTCCAGGCCAGAATGACCCTGATGACCTCTCTACAATCCTAAAGCCCACTCTACCACTGCAGCCACCACAGGCCAAGAGGCTCCCATGGACTCCGCCTGACCATGTCTGTGCACTGGACAGACTGGGCCCACTGAGTCGCCGGCCTCCCCAGCATCCTCCTGGAGGAATGGATCACACAACCCCAAATTGTGAGGGAGGTGGTGTTTATGGAGCAGACTCTGATGAACGAGAGAGAGGGGAGAGGCAAGAGCCAGCAAATAAATTGCTCCCTCCTCCATCTCGATGACGGACAGCTAACTGTTCCTTGCACTGTCCCTGGAGATGGCCCACATGACTGAGCGGCCATCTGGTTTCCTGTAGCGCTGTAATCACCTTGGCAAAGCGCCATCTTGTACTCGCTCTCGCTTCTTGCCTCGCTTCCCTTCTCGCCTCTCTCTTACTTCCCTGGGGTTGCACCCCCAATAAAGTGTTACTGTGAAAGGTTTAGTTTCAGCCTCCTTTTTTGTGGGAACCCTAAATAAATAGGGTTTCTCCTGCCTCTGGCCCCCAAATGGTACTTTGAACTTCTCTTATTGACAATACGTACTTCGTTTTGCTTTGTGTTAAAGCCATTTCTGATGGATCCACCCACACCCAACTGCTATGTGCTTTATATGTAGTAGGCACTCAATAAATACTCTAATTAAATGGAATTGAAGCCGTCTCATTAGATCCAAGTTAATAAGTAAAAGCAATCATTCCAATAATCAAAATAAATTTGCCCCACTGGCCCCATGAAATATATTACCTCCAAAACTCTACTCCAATTTCTACTTTTCCCATAAACATTGACAGAAAACAGCTTTTCGTCCCACCGTACTCACTGCAAATAGAAATGTGAACACTTACAAGAACTCCACAGGGATGCAGAAAGGCGGAGAAAACAGGTGGTTAATTAAGGACCTGGGGAGGGGGGCAGTTAATATGTCCAAAGTCTTCATAAAATAGCCACGTCCCCACCCCCTTGCCCCCGCCCTGACAACTACCACCTTCCACATCTGTGTGAAGATTCCTTCTAGTCCTTTCCAAACACATCGCGTTCTCATAAATCACGGTGGCATTAACTGAATCTACTCCGACTCGCCATCTATCACTACGATGATAACATAGGAAAAATATTGCAAAACCCAATGCATTATTGATGCTCTCTGTAACGAAGGCCTATTCAGGAATGATCCTCCCTCCCACAAAAAAATGCAGGAAAGGAGATCTGGAGAGACTGAAAATGTTTCTGAAGAGCTGTACAAACACACTGGAGGATTTTCTGATTCCAAATGCGTGTGCCTGTCACGTTGGGAGCATTATTAACCCAAGGACACTCGTAAGCACCGTTTCCTTAGCCTACGCAGTGATTCGCTGGTCGTCTCATCCACCCCGCACATCCCCCTTCCCAGATCTCCACCACCAAACCCTCAGCAAAGACCCCCTTGTTACAGTCAGAGGCTCAGGCCATGACAAAGTAACGACCAGGTCAGGGTCCCAAAATAGGACAAAAACAGGAAAGACTCCCAAGGGGTTGCCCACGTCTCTGCAGGGAGGTTCATGGTGCAGCCCCAGCCAACAGGACAGCTAGTGGACAGCAGCCCAACTCCCTTGAACTCCTGCTCTGAGGGTTCCACAGCCCCCTGTGGGGGGGTCTCTCTATAGAAAGGATTCAATCAATCCTAAAGAGCCCACCCCACCACCATAAATGCTCTGGGCTTCACACCCTCCCATGCAGACATCACCCCCAACAGGTTGCCCTCTGTGGCTTCTTTTGGGTGTGGCTCGGTTTCCCTACGTTTTCCGGAGTCATCATTTTGCAAACAGAGAGTGTGTGATACGTACCCTGGAACCTGGGCGCGCCAGGGCCGGGGCCCGGGGGGGGAGCAGCCTGGGAAAGGGGAGGTTTCCATTACCTGAGAACCCCAAGCACTTGCTTCTGAACGGAAAAAGCAGGACTTTTCCACGTTCCATTTGCCTGAAAATACTATTCCGAAACCGATCCCTTCTACCCTGGACAACGTGAACTGTTTTTATTCTCGGAGGCAGCTTAAGATGCTGGAGCTGAGGTGCTAGACTTCTAGCCGGCATTTAGAAGCTGTTTCCCGCCTCAATCCCACTTTCCTGTCTCTCACCCTCTCCCCACAAACACACACACCTAGGAGGTCACAGACAAATGTCTGCTGTCCTCCTGCACAGGAACCGTTTGCATTCTGAATTATTTTGTTAGAGACTGAGAATTTATTAAGAGTGTAGCATCCAGCCCTAACCAGTTTGGCTCAGTGGATGGAGCGTCGGCCTGCGGACTCAAGGGTCCCAGGTTCGATTCTGATCAAAGGCATGTACCTTGGTTGTGGGCACATCCCCAGTAGGGAGTGTGCAAGAGGCAGCTGATCAATGCTTCTCTCTCATTGATGTTTCAAACTCTCTAAACATCTCCCTTTCTGTAAAAAAAAATCAATAAATTTTTTAAAAAAATAAAAAAAAGAGTGTAGCATCCACACACCAAATGCCCTCCTCTCCCCCACCCCCACCCCCACCCCCCTGCAGGCTTTCCCTCTATCGCACAGGTTCGTTTATTGATCAGAGTGCTGAGAGACTTAGGAATGGTCATAGGAGTGGCAATAATAGTAGTAGCTAAGAGCTACCATTTATTGGCAGCCTCCTGTGTACCAGATATTATTCTGAGTACTTCACACGCAATCTCCAACCCTCACACCCACCCTTGGACTTGACCTTTAGCTGTTGCTTCTCCTACGGATGCTGAAATGGAAACTCGGAGAAGCTGAGACACAAGCTCAAGGTCACGCCGCTCACCAGCGGTGGGTCAGAGCCAGGACGTAGGTCCTTTCTGGTCCGAAGCCTGGGCTCCCCCCCTCCCCCCCACGCCACATCCCACCCCTCTCACCGCGAACATGAGGTGGAAAAAGGCAGGCAGGTTCCAAGTTCAACGTGTCCGTCAGCTGCATCTCCTTGGACGCAATTTATGGCCCAAGGAACGTGGTGGAAATAGAGTTGGCTTCTTTTATGCATGCTTTTCCTTGGGAACATTCTGGCTCTCTCTCCTCTGATTGCCTTTCTCTTTTCTGAAGCTACACTGAACAGGTGAGCGTTTGTCCATAATCATAAATGGCCTCTCATTTGCATCTTATTGTCATCCTCAACAGGGGATACGTTTTTATTGATTTTAGAGAGAGCGTGTGAGAGAAAGAGAGACACATCAAGCAGTTCCTCCCACACCTGCCCTGACCGGGGTCAGAACCCACAACCTTCTGGTGCATGGGAAGACGCCGCAAACCACTGAGCAACCCGGCCAGGGCTCATTTGCATCTTGGCAAGGCACAGGTCCAAGTGCTCTTGAGTGTATTCTCTGTCTTCCCTTGGTTCTTCCCCTCTGCTTTGCCAGTTCCGGGTTTTGCTTTTTCTTTCCTTTTTTTTTTTTTTTTTCTTCTCCCACTTCAGCCATGTGGAATAAATAATGCACTAGCTCTGTAATTAAAAATTAATCTGGAAACAGAGGGGTAAGTCATACAGGATGTGAGGAGGATAGGTCCCGGGGAACATTTCATCTCCTTCCTCCTATTAAACGGTTTCACAAGATGTTTTCAATGTGAGGGTGTGAATGGCAGCCTCAGAAGTCTGAGGTAATCAAGATATCCATTAAAAATACAATTGGGGCTACTGTTAAGTGGTCAAGATCATCAGGCTGTAGGCTGCATTATTTAATAAGTTCTGCATCTCCAGATTATCATTCACTGTATGATCGCAGGCACTTTATAAAACATGGATCTATTCCGCACACGACTTCCCTCCGTCTGAAACAACCCTACCCTCTTCCCGGCCCTAGTCCTCCGGCACCTGGCTCCCCGTGAAGATAAAACCACCCACGTGATGCTCCCTCCAACAATATCATCTTGAAGTTCATGGATCTCCGTAACTCTGCTCAGTTACTCCTCTGCATTTGGACCATCCATTCTCATGGCCACCCCCTGGGTTTTGTGATCACCCCAAAAATCTTGAACTCTGATATTCTACTCTCTGGCCACAATCTGCTATCCTCTGAGCTCTCTCATTCCCTCATTTCCTTACTCCTACTACCCTTGCTCCCTGGCCTCACGGATTATTCTAGTCCCTTGGTTTGCTCTCCCTCCCCTCTTTTTCCTCCCCCCCCCGCCCCGCCTGCCACACACACACCATCTCACACTCCCTCTATACCAGCTACACCTTGCCTTCCCTACCAAGCCTACATCCCCGAAGGGACTATCTGAACTATTCTGTCTGCTAACTTTGATGTGCCTCCTACCACACTGCTCAGGAGAACCCCAACCCTGAGCCCATGCTCCGATCCTCC